>NC_064647.1:230873644-233273644 GCF_023864345.2 Schistocerca serialis cubense | reverse complement strand
ACATGTAATGTTTTTATATGACTGACGTGGCACTGGTAAGCTAGGAAACCATATTCTAGTCGTTGTAATATGTCTCTTATCAATGGTGAAACGTATCATATCGTTTGATACCATTTTTATGTTGCATTTCTGTACCCTTCCAAAATGACGGAAAGTCGAAACGCGTAAGATTGATGAAAAATAAAGGTGTGGTCAAGACATAAGTAAAGTTATTAAAATTGTATAAAAAATGAGCGGACGGATTATGCAACGAGCTGGATGCAATGTAGTTTTGCGGCGTTTACTCGACAGCGCCACGCAAGTTTGCTGCGTCCGTCCTTCACTGTCGCTTATGACCTTGATATTGACGGAACGCTGCACTTCCGACCCCTCTCCCTTTCCTTCTCTTGACTGGACGTTACACAATAACAAAGCTGGGAGCACGATTTATTGAAGCATTTGTCATGGTATAAGATCGGCTTTTCGAAGCGAAAGCTCTGTTGCTTGGCTGTCATCGACACTATATTCTTCATCTGTCATATAGCCTGGAGTTATCGGATTTGTAAATTTACGGCTTGGGTCAGAGGGAGGAGGAACAGCGGCTGGAGAGATTGTTTCCCATTGGCAAGGAGGACGAGAAGTCGCTCAGATGAGCAAAACAGTAGTTTCCTCTGCCCTAACGGAAAGTACGGAATCAAACTGCAATGAAATGAAAACCCTTAGCTGCATACAGGCGTTGATATAAGTCAATGGGGACAGTTGAAAATGTGTGCCCCGTCCGGGACTCGAACCCGGGAATTCCTGCTTACATGACAGACGCTGTATCCATTTTTTTAAAAAATCTCATTTTTTGTTCGTTGCCCCGGACGTCGTAAGACATCTGTTTAAGTTCGTTGTTGATCGATTAACTCAGTTTTTTTTATTACAGAGGGCAGCTAACCCTCTGACCGAACACGCTGAAACCGCGCTGCTGCTACGGTCGCAGGTTCGAATCCTGCCTCGGTCATGAATGTGTGTGATGTCATTGGGCTTAAGTACTTCTAAGTCTAGGGGACAATTGACCTCCGATGTTAAGTCCCTTAGTGCTCAACACGCTGAGCCACCGTGCCGGCCTCTGAGCCAACGAGGGCACGGAGGATAGTGCGACTACAGGGACTTATCTCTGGCGCGCCCCCCGTGAGACCCACATTCGCTACTTATTGTCCCGCACCATATTCATAGTGCCCCTGCCGATCATACTCATTACTCGCGGCTTTACTGCCGATTCCCGTAAGGGTTCTTATACTGTTTGTGCATCCGCACAGAAGAAGAAGAAGAACAGATACCATCTTCATACATACAAGTATGAAATCGTTTGTTACAGTATTTGCTGTGCAACACAGTTAAAGGGATCACTTTTTCGGAACCCAGTACTTGCCTACTATTGCGACGCAGAAGTTTTAAATTTGATTGAAAGATGCCTAGAACCTTCCTCTGTAATGCTGCGCCCTGATACCTCACCCTCAGGCCCGGCGACGCTTGTAAAGGCAAGGTATCGGCTCATGCAAATGTAAGGCCAAAGGTCAGAACTTCACGTGAGTTGATGGTATGACACTGGCTCCAAATTCCACCATAATTCTGCTCAACACCACTGTGGAGGTGTCACACGATGGGAAGACCGAAGTCACACCACTCTTACTCACACTTTGTCCCTTTCCTCAACGCCTCTGCTATGATCAGTTCCTTCTCTAAATCCTCGCACAAACGAAAAAATGGCTGACATCGAAATAAGTGTCCAAGGAATAGAAAAGCAACTGGAATCACTCAACAGAGAAAAGTCCACTGGACCTGACGGGATACCAATTCGATTCTACACAGAGTACGCGAAAGAACTTGCCCCCCTTCTAACAGCCGTGTACCGCAAGTCTCTAGAGGAACGGAAGGTTCCAAATGATTGGAAAAGAGCACAGGTAGTCCCAGTCTTCAAGAAGGGTCGTCGAGCAGATGCGCAAAACTATAGACCTATATCTCTGACGTCGATCTGTTGTAGAATTTTAGAACAGGTTTTTTGCTCGAGTATCATGTCGTTTTTGGAAACCCAGAATCTACTCTGTAGGAATCAACATGGATTCCAGAAACAGCGATCGTGTGAGATCCAACTCACTCTATTTGTTCATGAGACCCAAAAAATATTAGATACGGGCTCCCAGGTAGATGCTATTTTTCTTGACTTCCGGAAGGCGTTCGATACAGTTCCGCACTGTCGCCTGATAAACAAAGTAAGAGCCTACGGAATGTCAGACCAGCTCTGTGGCTGGATTGAAGAATTTTTAGCAAACAGAACACAGCATGTTGTTATCAATGGAGAGACGTCTACAGACGTTAAAGTAACCTCTGGCGTGCCACAGGGGAGTGTTATGGCACCAATGCTTTTCACAATATATATAAATGACCTAGTAGATAGTGCCGGAAGTTCCGTGCGGCTTTTCGCGGATGATGCTGTAGTATACAGAGAAGTTGCAGCATTAGAAAATTGTAGCGAAATGCAGGAAGATCTGCAGCGGATAGGCACTTTGTGCAGGGAGTGGCAACTGACCCTTAACATAGACAATGTAATGTATTGCGAATATATAGAAAGAAGTATCCTTTATTGTATGATCATATGATAGCGGAACAAACACTGGTAGCAGTTACTTCTGTAAAATATCTGTTAGTATGCGTGCGGAACAATTTGAAGTGGAATGATCATATAAAATTAATTGTTGGTAAGGCGGGTACCAGGTTGAGATTCATTGGGAGAGTCCTTAGAAAATGTGGTCCATCAACAAAGGAGGTGGCTTGCAAAACACTCGTTCGACCTATACTTGAGTATTGCTCATCAGTGTGGGATCCGTACCAGATCGGGTTGACGGAGGAGATAAAGAAGATGCAAAGAAGAGCGGCGCGTTTCATCACAGCGTTATTTGGTAAGCGTGATAGCGTTACGGAGATGTTTAGCAAACTCAAGTGGCAGACTCCGCAAGAGAGGCGCTGTCCATCGCGGTGTAGCTTGCTGTCCAGGTTTCGAGAGGTTGGTTGGTTGGTTTGGGGGATTAAAGGGACCAGACTGCCATGGTCATCGGTCCCTTTTTCCAAAGACAAAGAACACCCACAGAGAATAAAAACAAGGAACAGAAGAGATCACAGACGATACAGAACAAGAGAAACGGAGACAAGGACAAGACAAAACGAACCAAAACCACACAGAGTGTGACGGTGGTTGGCCGACCATAGAAATAAATAAGGAAAAGCCAACCACTTAGAAACACATTAAAAAACCAGTGGAAAATCATAGGCCAAAGCCAGAGTCAACACAAAACAATAAAATATAACAGAAACACTCAGAGTAAATGATAAAATCCCCCTGCCCGAATAAAACGTAAAACTAAGTCAGCCATAGCGGAGTCGTCTGTTAAAAGGGCAGGGAGCGTATCAGGCAGCGCAAATGTCTGCCTGACCACTGCTAAAAGGGGGCAGGCCAGCAAAATGTGGGCCACTGTCAAAGCTGCCCCACAGCGACATAGAGGAGGGTCCTCCCGGCGCAGTAAATAACTGTGTGTCAGCCGGGAGTGGCCAATGCGGGAGCGTTTCTGGATGAGGTATCGAATATATTGCTTCCCCCTACTTATACCTCCCCAGGAAAATTCGAGAGCGCACGGAGGCTTTCCGGCAGTCGTTCTTCCCGCGAAGCATACGCGACTGGAACAGGAAAGGGAGGTAATGACAGTGGCACGTAAACTGCCCTCCGCCACACACGGTTGGGTGAGTAGAAATATAGATGTAGATGTAGATGCGAAGTCCAGCGTTGAAATCGCACGCTTTTTCTATGCGTGGCAGAGGAAAACATTTCAGATTCACCTCCGGTCACTGTCGACACGAAGAGGCCTCAGGGGTGGCATATAGGGCGTCATTGAAACAACTCATATCGCAGTCAGAAAAGACAGTTCGCAGTGCCACGGGTAACAGGACGACGTGTTCAACACCTTTGACACTGCTGACAGCCCCCAGACGATTCAACCGCTCTCCAAGGACGCTGCGGGTCTGCAACCCCATTGGACTGTTTTGCGACCGCAGTCTTTGCTCTGGTATACAGGATCGAACCACCAGGGACCGTTCAAAACCACTCGACTAAATGTGAACTTGATCCGAAGCAGTAAAAAATGGTTCAAATGGCTCTGAGCACTATGGGACATTACTTATCCTTCACCACACACTATATGGTGTATTGTGGAGTACAAATTCTGATTTAAACTTTAGTTTCTTCCAGGGTGTATACACCTGTTTGACTATAAATCTAATCCACTTGGCTTCCAGAATTTTAAAAAAAATGGTTCAAATGGCTCTGAGCACTATGGGACTTAACATCTGAGGTCATCAGTCCTCTAGACTTAGAACTACTTAAACCTAACTAACCTAAGGACATCACACACATCTATGCCCGGTGCAGGATTCGAACCTGCGACCGTAGCGGTCGCGCGGTCCCAGACTGAAGGGACTAGAACCGCTCGGCCACACTAGCCGGCCCGAAGCAGCAAAAGAGTGGTTAAGTTATTTCAGCCCCCCTGTTTCGCGCCCTTCTGTGGCAGGGTGGAGGGTCGTGGGGGCGGGAGGTATGTGGGGTGGGCCGGTGTGCGACATATGCATGAATAAAACGGCAAAGGGTCCTCTAAGATTCCCCCCCCCCCCCCCCCCCCCCGCCTTCCCCAGTTTGACAACACCTGCGGTGACGCAGTGCACCTGTACACAGACAGCCACCCATTGATTCCTGGGCGCCGGAATATCAGGCAACCATCTCGACAACCCTGAGCTGAGAGACGCTATGTTGCTGAAATAGCGTCTTCTGGCTATATGCTAAATCTAAGGGACGTCCAAAAGGATGTCTGTCGTGCTGGCTGGCTGGCTGGATGTGTACAGGAAGATTTTTAAAGTGCTCAACAGGGTACGTGGGCGGCGCCAGAGTGGGGGTGTTAGAGCGTCCCTTCGCCGTTTTCCCCACGCATGTGTCAATGTCGCTACCTCCTCCCCTCTGATCACACAACAGGAGGGCTGAAAAAGCATAAACTCGCTTTGCTGCTTTGGATCACTTTCAGATTTCGTCGAATGGTTTTGAACGGTCCCTGGTGGTTCCACACTGTACACCAGGGCACTACACTCGAAAGGGCTGTAACCACATTCAGGTACCACGCATGTCCCGCTGCTGTGAAACACTATGTGTAAACTGAAGGGGAATGACTGCAGCGGGACATTGAGCGGAATCAGCGGCGACGAGCGACCCGGTATCCGCTGCTAACTAGGCAGGTGCGGTGACCACAGCGCCATCGCAACGGCGCGGACTGTGCCTGTACACCCCACCCCACGGCCGATCCACACCCCCACCGAGCGCCACCTATTCGGGGGTTGCGACACTTGTGAGGAGCGACACTTGTGAGGAGCGACATTTGTGAGGAGACCCGGCCGAACAGGTAGCGCAGAATTTTTACGACTATTTTGTTGAACAATGGCTGGATAATGAAGACATGCCAAGAGATATGTGGAACTGCGCAGGAAGGCGTCACCACACCAACAATGTTTCAGAAGGATGGAATCGGAGGATAAACACATTAATTTCGAAGGTTCATCAAAATTTTTACTCCTTAGTAAAATGTCTCAGAGAAGACGCAGAATATCATGGGCACCGACTAGTTTTAAATCTAGGTGGGAAAAGAAGAAAGAAGTCCACAATTAAGACAGATGAGATAGTTTCTAAGACCCTTACGAGACTCCAAGTTGACGGCAATATAAAATCATTTCTTACTTGCGTGGCTTATGCACAGAAATTACAATGAAAAGGAAATGGCAGAAGCTACAGCAACACCTGTAAATATTGAAAAGGGGTTCAGTTCACACCGATAGCCCTATTGTAAAAATTGTAAATAAATAATCATCCTGTAAATATTGTAAATAAATATAATGTGGGACGAAGAGAGATTACCTCCTCGTGGTGTTCCCTGGAAACGACACAAAGTCGCCTAAATGTCTCTTGCAAATTGTGAAAGATTCATTAATGATGTCTGAAAAGTCATAGCTTGTATAACAATCACAATCAGCATTTTTGTGTCGAGAATTTTAGAAGCAATGTCTGTTTGAGTGGACGATGAATACATCTTGTTTCAATACAAAAATAGCATTCATTAACGCTAGTTGCTAGTAGGACTCACATTAGACCTCAGTACACTTCCCTGCGTGGTACGGAAAAATTGAGGTTTATTTCGAAATAATTAAAGAAAAAGTTTCTACCGAGAACCAAATTCTTTATTTGGCTCCTCTTAATATACGGTTGAAGGTTGCCACTTCTGGCATATCAAATTTTGGGTGAGGGGTTGAAAGATGGAAAATATTTTAGGTTTCTATAGTTTCTGTAAAATACATCGGTAAGTATGAGGTTGAGCGAAAATTATGCGCCATGTAAGATTAATCAGAACAAAAATTCCAATGAAAAAGGTCTTACGCATAACTGTGCTGCAACTAATGGTTGACATGATATCGTGGGGGCAAAATCAGCTCCGATTTCTAATTTGTCTAAGGCTACTCTTCCTTGCCCAAAAAAATTCTGAAATAATGTAACCTGGCTGCACCGGAGGAGAGTGAATGTCCCTCGGCAGCTGCCCGGGCCGGCACAAGCCGAGCGCTCAGTCACACCAAGCGGCAGCAGGCAGTGGCCCAGCAGGTAGTGGCGCAGCATTTGCGACCCACCCTGTGGCCGTCCCTTAGCATCCCGGATTTCTCACAAGTGTCGCCACATTCCAGTTTCTCACAAGTGTCGCTTCTCACAAGTGTCTACAACTGACCTATTCGCAGTCCCTGTTCATTACACTCCTGTTCGCTACTTAGAGATTCCCACAGAAGGTCGGACGCATTGGTGCATTCGCACTGAAAATGTGGATGCATCGTCCAGCCAGTCCCATTGCAGGTGATGGCAGTCATCCCCTTGTACCTATCTCCGTGGTGTCTGTTCTTCCGAAGGAACAGGCACCATGCATTCAAATAATAGACCCTTTCTTAGCAATCATATACAACCGCTCACTTCACGAAGGGTCTGTTCCTAAAGACTGGAAAGTAGCACAGGTCACACCAATATTCAAGAAAGAAAATAGGAGTAACCGATTGAATTACAGACCCATGTCACTGTCCTCAATTTGCAGTAGGATTTTGGAGCATGTACTGTACTCGAACACTATGAATGACCTTGAAGAAAATGACTTATTGATACATCACCAACACGGATTCAGAAAATATCGTTCTTGTGCAACACAGCTAGCACTCTATTCCCATGAAGTAATGAGTGCTGTCGACAAGGGATCTCAGATCGATTCCATATTCCTAGATTTCCAGAAGGCTTTTGATACCGTTCCTCACAAGCGACTCTTAATCAAATTGCGTGCATATGGAGTATCGTCTCAGTTGTGTGACTGGATTCGTGAATTCCTCTCAGTGAGATCACAGTTCGTAGTGATAGACAGTAAATCATCGAGTAGAACAAATGTGATATCTGGCGTTCCGCAAGGTAGTGTCATGGGCCCTATGCTGTTTCTGATTTACATAAATGATCTAGGTGGTAATCTGAGCGGCCCGTTAGATTGTTTGCAGATGATGCAGTAATTTACCGTCAAGTAAAATCATCAGACTATCAACTCCAATTACAAAACGGTCGAGAGAGAATTTCTGTATGGTGCGATAAGTGGCAATTGGCACTAAGCAAAGAAAAGTGCGAGGTCATCCACATGGGTACCAAAAGAAATCCGATAAATTTTGGGTATACGATAAATCGCACAAATCTAAGGCCTGTCAATTCGACTAAATACGTAGAATTACAATTATGGGCAACTTAAATTGGAAAGACCACATAGATAATATTGTGGGGAAGACGAAACAAAAACTGCGCTTTGTTGGCAGAACACTTAGAAGATGCGACAAACCAACTAAAGAGACACCCTACATTAAACTTGAAACTTCCTGGCAGATTTTAACTGCGTGCCGGAGCGAGACTCGAACTCAGGACCTCTCCCTTGCGCGGGAAAGGGCTCTGCCAACTGGGCTACCCAAGCACGAATCACGCTCCGTCCTCACAGCTTTACTTCTGCCAGTACCTCGTCTCCTACCTTCAAAACTTTACAGCTCTGCTGCGAACCTTGCAGAACTAGCACTCCTGAAAGAAAGGATATTGTGGAGACATGGCTTAGCGCAGCCTGGGGGATGTTTCCAGAGTGAGATTTTCACTCTGCAGCGGAGTGTGCACTGATATGAAACTTCCTGGCAGATTAAAACTGTGTGGTAGAGCACTTGCCCGCGAAAGGGAAAGGTCTCGAATTCGAGTCTCGGTCCGCCACACAGTTTTAATCTGCCAGGAAGTTTCATACATTTTATTGCGTGAAGAATTTCGCTTCGCTGGTGTTTCAGAGTCGTACGTAAGCGAACGGGACGGGGCGAGAGGGGGCAGACGTAGTTTCGTTCCCCTCCGCTCCCCTCCCCTCCTCATACCGCCCCTGCCCGAGGGCGACGGCGGCCGACGCGATTGCGGGCATTCCGCCGGCGCTGCTCGCAGGTCACCGATGCCGCGGTCGGCCCCACGTATGCGGGATGCGCCCGCCGCGGTATGTTGTGTGGCCGGGCACGAGTAGGGGGCTGGGTGTAGCTCGGCGCCCAGAAATCCGGAGGCGCACACAGCCGAGGCCTGTGTTGCATTAGAGTTACGAGGCGTGCGCAGAAATGACGTGTATCAGCTTCAATACCTACAGGGTGAAAAGTAATTAAACCCACAAACTCTGGGAGGTTGTAGGGGACATCAAAACAAATATTTTTCCCTAAAGTCATTTTTTCCTATGAGGAATATTTAAACCGGTAGAGGAAGATTTCTCTGGCGGCAAATTAATTAAACCAACCAATACTTTTCCATTTTTTATGACCAAGAGACAACAACTAGGTAGCAGATACGGCCAAATTAAACAGTCCCCAACAACACCGACCCATACATTAACGAAGAACCGCACTTGATGAGCGCTAGTGACTGTGGCATGTGGGTTAGCCTCACTCCAAACATGCGAAAGACTCCATCACCCCCGAACGTTGCTTCATTGGTAAACAACACAGAGGATGGAAATGTAGGATGCATTTCACACTGTTGCAGGTACCACTGCGAAAACTGTGCTCTGGGTGGATAATCAACTGGTTCCAGGTTGTGGACACGCTGTATGTGAAATGGATGTAACGAGTGCTCTCGAAGGACTGTTCTTACATTCGTCTGATTCGTCCCCATGTTACGTGCAATTTCACGAGTGCTGATTGAAGGATCCCGCTCCACATGCTGCAAGGCAGCTTCCTCAATTTGCAGCGTTCTTACCGTGCGACGGCGTCCCTGTCTAATCTGCTAAATGACCCGGTCTCACGCAGACGTGGGTACACAGCTCCAAAGGTCGTATGATGCGGGATACGGCGATTAGGATATCGTTGTTGATAAACCCGCTGTGCAACTCGTCCGTTGTGGTGCGCTACGTAGAACGCACCAACCGTATCAGTGTACTCACTCCAGGTGTATCGCTCCATCAGTAAACAGAGACAATGCACTACTGCACTGATGGACAGCAGTTGCCTACAACTGAAGATCGTAATACGGTCTCTAACAACTGAAGAGCGTAATACGGCCTCCACCGGTTTAAATAATCCCCATAGGAAAAAATGACATTAGGGAAAAATATTTGTTTTGATGTCCCCTACAACCTCCCAGAGTTTGTCGGTTTAAATACTTTTCACCCTGTAGAGTAGTAACTTCCAGCAGAGCTGCCCTCTGAAAAAATTTCTAAGTTAGTTAATTTTGTTCACGCGTATCTCGCGAACGAGGAGTGCGCTGCCATTCTAACGCGGTGTTTCATTCTTGCTGTAGGGCACACAACCTGACCAAAAGTGTCCGGACATCTGTTATTAGACATTAATATGGGGTTTGTCCACTCTTCGCCTTTATGACGGCTTGAACTATGCTCTGGACACTTTCAGCCAGACGCCTCTCGAGGAATCGCAGACTATTCTTTCTCGAGAGCAGAAAGCAGAAAAGGTACAGATTTGGACGGTGCAGTCTGTAGCGAAGCAGACGCTCTAACCTATCCCAAACGCATTACACTGTGTGGCGCATGCCCCCGGACTCCAACCGCGTGCTGATGTAGTCGACGCCGTAGAGCTGCTACTGCCACAGCTCTCGCGGCAGAGGAGACATACGATGTGATATAACGTCAGTCCCTGTAGGTTAACGGGAGAAAAAACCTGAAAAATTTCCGAAAAGGCGTTCCTCGCGTAGTCGTTGTATCTCAATTACAAGTCTGCAGCGTTTCCACTTATGCGAACTCATATAATTGATGCTTTTTATTATTAATATTGTTTTGTTAATTGCCCGGATTTGCAGTAGTTATTAATTCTTCTCTCGTTCGCATAGCACACACCACTGATTGCGAGGAAATATTTTAGTTAACAGTTTTTTCTTAGGCTGTTGTCTCGTTGCTATGGGATTGTTGTGCTGGTATGCAGCGAGATCCAGAAATACTCTTTGATTCAGCCTTTGTAAGATTGCGTCGTAATACGAAAATATTTTAAAGTTCGCTTCTCAACTAATGACGTGAATATTTGCACTTCAATGAAACAGTCTTTCATGAGTAGTCGTTGATTTAGTCATTTATCAAACTATTTAATGATGTAGTCCACACCGGGTATTTAACTGGTAACGAACAGTTTATTATTATTTTGTCACTAAATACTTATAACTCCCGCACCACACGCACACGGATTAGTTTAGTTAAGTCAGTCCGATTGAGCTATAGTTTCTTGGCAATTACCACAACTCAACACTTTAGCGTAATTGTTTTATCTTCATGATATCGTGTACTTGGGTTCTACTCAAGACTAATTGCGTGTATTCTTTCATAGAATGTTCACTTCTCCTTAAGGTCCAACTAATTTAAAGTCAAGTCCAATGTTGACTAATTCCGTTTGAGTCTATCTGTTCCTGTCTCCGTTCATAAAATCAGTTTTTTAAGCCGTGAATCCCGTCACGCAACAAACACTTCTAAGCTCGAAAACAATCTCGTCACGATTCGCAATCTCAATAATTCAGATAAGAACTGCTCTCGTACGTCTGCACTGGATGAGTTTTAGCAAGCGACTTCTTCTGTGGAAGAGCATTGTAGGCGCATTGAATTTCTTCGTTGCGCTTAAAACTCTCTTCCACATAAAAGTTATCTCTGATGACATTACTTTGGACTTAACGTTTGAGATATTAATTTCACATTTGTCACATGGATATTTGTCGATTGCTGAAATACGATGTTTCTTCTTTCTCTTTCGCTAACAAATATGCTCAGTGATGTACAGTGTAGTTGTTGACAAAACTCTTCCGTGTTAGCTCATCGGCAAAGATTTCGTAACTGCCGAACTCTCCCTACTTCACGTTCTTTCTTAATTGACTTTAAGGTGGTCGTTTGGGCGTCACAACTGGATGCAGATCTTGTCTCTGCGCAGTGAAGTACCCTTCAAGAATGCTTTTGTCTACAAAGCGCTGCCTCACAGATGCTGCGGGATGCGTAGCCACACAGGTACAATCGGTCGCCTTATGCGAAGTATTCTTCTGCTGTACGCAGTGCACGATATCGTAAAATATTTTCAAGCCCTTCGACATTTAATATTTTCTTAAACACAATAAGGAGACCACACGCTGACCACGAAAAAGACCTCCACACCGTAAGATCACCTCTTCTGTTCTTCAGTGGTCGCACTACAGATGATGGTAGGTAATGTTCTCCTGGAATTCGCCATAACCAAACCCTTAGATCGGATCGCCACGGGACATGAATGATTCATCACTGCGGATCACTTGTTTCCGCCGCGCGGGACTAGCCGAGCGGTCAGAGGCGCTGCAGTCATGGACTGTGCGGCTGGTCCTGGCGGAGGTTCGAGTCCTCCCTCGTGCATGGGTGTGTGCGTTTGTCCTTAGGATACTTTAGGTCAAGTAGTGTGTAAGCTTAGGGACTGATGACCCTTAACATTTAAGTCCCATAAGATTTCACACACATCTGAACATTTTTGAACACATCACTTGTTTCCGGTCATCCACTGGCGTCGCTCTTCGCGCCACCTCAGTTTCTTAGTACTTACTACAAAAATGTGTTTCTTATGAGGAGCTACTCGACCATCGTACCTCCCTTCTTTTTATCTTCGTAGACGCAGTCACTGTGCTAGCTGAATCGCTTTCGGCACTCTGAGACTCACGAGTGACTCCCTCTCCTGACTTTATCGGCCCGTCTGACATAAGCCCTCCCTATTGCTCGACTGTCCATTTCTCTCAGTAAACGAGGTCTGTCTGATGTTTGATTGTCCCTTCGCATTTCCACTTCACAATAACCTCACCGACTGTCGACTTGGGCAACTTCAGTAGGGTTGAGAGATCTCTAACGGATTTGTTCCTCTGCTGACATTCAGTGACTAGTCCACATTCGAAGTCGCTGGGCTCTCCCGGACGTTGTTAGCTGCTTCTCTAGCGACAACGCAGTACTCCCCGCCTTCTTTTATACTGGCTATCTAGTATTCAATTCTGCATTACATAGGGGCGTCTGGATACTTTTCTTCACACAGTGTGTCTTTACACTACGTCATTCTCTTCCTAGTTCCCCATCTTTGACCCCCTGGTATTTCAGTAGTCTCCTTAGAGATACTCCCCGAGGCATTTACCAGCTCTGCAGGTCTCTTTATCGTTCTTAGTATACTTGCCTTTCCATTTTTTATTCCCTTGTTATATGTCAGATTATACACTACTGGCCATTAAAATTGCTTCAGGAAGAAGATGCTGTGATACGCAAATGATTAGCTTTTCAGAGCATTCACACTAGGCTGGCGCCGGTGGCGACACCTACAACGTGCTGACATGAGGAAAGTTTCCAACCGATTTCTCATACACAAACAGCAGTTGACCGGCGTTGCCTGGTAAAACGTTGTTGTGATGCCTCGTGCAAGGAGGAGAAATGCGTACCATCACGTTTCCGACTTTGATAAAGGTCGGATTGTAGCCTATCGCGATTGCGCTTTATCGTATCGCGACATTGCTGCTCGCGTTGTTCGAGATCCAATGACTGTTAGCAGAATATGGAACCGGTGGCTTCAGGAGGGTAATACGGAACGCCATGCTGGATCCCAATTGCCTCGTATCACTAGCAGTCGAGATGACAGGCATCTTATCCGCATGGCTGTAACGGATCGTGCAGCCACGTCTCGATCCCTGAGTCAACAGATGGGGACGTTTGGAAGACAACAACCATCTTCACGAACAGTTCGACGACGTTTGAAGCAGCACGGACCATCAGCTCGGAGACCGTGGCTGCGGTTACCCTTGACGCTGCATCACAGAGTGGAGCGCCTGTGATGGTGTACTCAACGACGAACCTGGGTGCACGAATGGCAAAACGTCATTTTTTCGGATGAATCCAGGTTCTGTTTACAGCATCATGAAGTTCGCATCCGTGTTTGGCGACATCGCGGTGAACGCACACTGGAAGCGCGTATTCGTCATCGCCATACTGGCGTATCACCCGGCGTGATGGTATGGGGTGCCATTGGTTACAAGTCTCGGTCACCTCTTGTTCGCATTGACGGCACTTCGAACAGTGGACGTTACATTTCAGATGTGTTACGACCCTTGGCTCTACCCTTCATTCGATCCCTGCGAAACCCTACATTTCAGGAGGACAATGCACGACCGCATGTTGCAAGTCCTGTACGGGCCTTTGTGGATACAGAAACTGTTCGACCGCTACCCTGGCCAGCACATTCTCCAGATCTCTCACCAACTGAAAACGTCTGGTCAATGGTGGCGGAGCAACTGGCTCGTCACAATACGCCAGTCACTACTCTTGATGAACTGTGGTATCGTGTTGAAGCTGCATGGGCAGCTGTACCTGGACACGCCATCCAAGCTCTGTATGACTCAATTTCCAGGCCTATCAATGTCGTTATTACGTCCAGAGGTGGTTTTTCTGGGTACTGATTTCTCAGGATCTATGCACCCAAATTGCGTGAAAATGTAATCACATGTCAGTTCTAGTATAATATATTTGTCCAATGAATACCCGTGTATCATCTGCATTTCTTCTTGGTGTAACAGTTTTAACGACCAGTAGTGTAGTTGTTACTTTTCTTCATCGTGATTCAAGTTACCCCTGAGCTAGTCCCACAGAATCTAATCTACGTGTGAGGCAGTAGTAGAGATACGATTTTGCAAAAGATGGTCCCCTTCTTACGAGAGAGTCGCCTCAGTGTTCATTGAGCGCGACGGCTCGCAGTCCCGGACTCGTGTTGTACGGCACGACGGGACACAAAAGACGCACCGGAGGCACGGAAGACACGTAAGGGATTGGAGTCTGGGGGCCGGGGAGGGAATAAGAGAAGCGGGCGCGAGACGGGCCGCTATCGCCGTCGTAAAGAAGGCCCGGGCCGCGGGAAAGCGACGGCCGGGGGCGGCGAGCAGTCCCGAGGGCGGCGGGTATAGGGGCCGTGCACCGCCGGGGGCTGGCGGGGTCTTCCGGCGGCGGAATGCGAAAATAGGGGCGCCCCAGGGGCCGTAGCTGTCTGCCGTGTGCGGGCGCGCGATTCACTCCCTGCCAAGCACCGCCACTCAGTGGCCCCTCCCTGGGTCAGGGGTGGGCGGGGGCTCTGGACGAGCGCTGTACAGTTCACAACCTCTGAGTGGGCGTGACAGATGCAGGCGCCCGTGGCCTGCCTGTTCTCACTTGGTTCCTCACATATATGAAATTCTTCTATATAAGATTAAGTATTGTGGTATGAGTGGGACAGTGGACAAATGGTTTGATTCATATTTAACTGGAAGAATGCAGAAGGTTGAAATTAACAGTACAGATAATCTGCAAAAATCAGCAGAGTCCTGTAACTGGGGAGGTATCAAGAATGGTGTGCCTCAGGGTTCAATCTACGGTCCCTTATTGCTCTTAATGTAACGGGTGCTCAAAAAGTCAGTATAAATTTCAAAAATTAATAAACCACGGAATAATGTAGAAAGAGAGGTAAAAATTGACACACATGCTTGGAATGACATGGGGTTTTATTAGAACCAAAAAAAGAACAACACCCCTTATTGCTAGACGCGTGAAAGATCTCTTGCTCGCGTCGTTTGGTGATGATCGTATGCTCAGCCGCCACTTTCATCATGCTTGGCCTCCCAGGTCCCCAGACCTCAGTCCGTGCGGTTACTGGCTTTGGGGTTACCTGAAGTCGCAAGTGTATCGTGATCGACCGACATCTCTAGGGATGCTGAAAGACAACATCCGACGCCAATGCCTCACCATAACTCCGGACATGCTTTACAGTGCTGTTCACAACATTATTCCTCGACTACAGCTATTGTTGAGGAAAGATGGTGGACATATTGAGCATTTCCTGTAAAGAATATCATCTTTGCTTTGTCTCGCTTTGTTATGTTAATTATTGCTATTCTGATCAGCTGAAGCGCCATCTGTCGGACATTTTTGAACGTTTGTATTTTTTTGGTTCTAATAAAACCCCATGTCATTCCAAGCATGTGCCTCAATTTGTACCTCTCTATCTACATTATTCCGTGATTTATTCAGTTTTCAAATTTATACTGACTTTTTGATCACCCGGTATATTAATGACTTGCCACACTATACTCATGAAGATGCAAAGCTAGTTCTTTTTGCTGATGATAAAAGTATAGTAATCACACCCAACAAACACGATTTAGCTGAGGAAATTATAAATAATGTCTTTTTGAAAATTATTAACTGATTCTCTGCAAGCTGACTCTCACTAAATTTTGTGAAAACACAGTATATACACTTCTATACAGTAAATGGCATAACGCCACTGATAAATATAGATTATGAACAGAAGACTGTTGCTAAGGCGGAACATTCAAAATTTCTGAGCCTGTGAACTGATGAGAAATTGAACTGGAAGAAACACATTGATGATCTGCTGAAAAGGTTAGGTTCAGCTACTTACGCTATTAGCGTCATTGCAAATTTTTGTGATAATCATATCAGTCAATTAGCCTACTATGCCTATTTATATTCACTGCTTTTATATGGCATCTAATTTTGGAGTAACTCGTCATTAAGAGAAAAGTATTCACTGCACAAAAGAGTGTAATCAGAATAATAGCCCAAGATCAGTTCGCAGACATTTATTTAAGGAACTCGGGATATTCACAGTACCTTCGCAATACATATATTCACTTATGAAATTTGTTATTAAAAACCCAACCCAATTCAAAAATAACTGCGAAGCACATTGGTACAACACTAGAAGATGGGATGAAATTCACTATTCTGAGTTAAATCTGACTTTGGCACAGAAAGGGGTGAATTATGCTGCAACAAAAATCTTCGGTCATTTGCCAAATAGCATTAAAACTCTGACAGATAACCAACCAACATGTAAAAACAAATTAAAAGAATTTCTGAATGACAATTCCTTCTACTCAATAGATAAATTTTTTGATATGAAATAGTATCTGTAAAAAATATATATAAAAACAAAAAATAAAAAATTAATTAATTTGCGTAAAGAAAACTTAGGTTAAAGTGCCACGTTCCACTCATTACGAAATGTCGGATCAGTGATTTAAGGAGTACGTGTTTGTGTACGTACGTTCGGTGGTTCAGCTGCACCTACCACGGTTTTCATGCAACTCGCAGCGCTTTCAAATACCGTGCACAGAGTATTAGTCCGACAGAAAAAATGAACAGGACTTTTTGTAGGGAATTTAATGTAGGTAAATGCTGTACTGAGATACGTTTTCGCTGGAGGCCATAGTTTTCGAATTTTTCAAGAAAAACATACAGATGTGACCTTCAAACGCACTTTTCTTCATTAACTCAAAAAGTGTGGCCTCCAGAAAAGGCGTGACTCAGTCCAACATTTAACTACATTAAATTTCCTGCAAAAACGGCATGTCATTTTTCCTGTAGGGCTTATAGTTTACTTATAGCAAGCGAGAGAATACAAGAATCTCGATGGGGATTGTTTATAAATACCTTTTTGCTACCAGTCAAGATTTTCTTTTATTTATGTTTTACCCGACGCATTTTGGGAAATGATTCTCAATTTCAAGTGCGTTTTTCTCCATGTATTGAGCCTTTGATGCGTAACATTCTGATGTGTGAGGTTCTGCTGTGTTCTGTTGACTTTACTGCCATATACTCGTACAAGAAACGCGTAATTTTTATTTGATTATCGACCTTTATATGTAGTTAGTGGAGAAATTTGGAAGAACTTGTACTTACAATTTTTCTGTGGTCCATTTGTGCAGAATCTAACAGATGTAAGCCAATACACACAATTTCTGCGCGCAGTATATGTCGACAATAACCTATACAGACAAACAGTTACAGAGATTAGATATACTCACATTACAGAAAATATAAAGATAAAATATTAAACGAAGCTTGAAAGTGAGTCAGTGAATTTCTTCAGATGCTCCGACACTATGCTTACTTAAAAATAGCAACACGTAGAAATAAGCACCCTGCGAAACATATATAAGCAAATTATGATTATTAAAGTAAACACCCTTTGTATAAAAGCTTCTCGTACTCTGTGCAAGACCTATAACATTATCTCTGTCGACTATATCTAAAAACATCTTTGTAACTTTCAATGGAGAAATCACAGAGCGAACCAGTTGCAAATAACTGTTTAATACGTTTACCTGGGTTTCGACGCCTCTAACGATGTCTTCATCAGAATGAAAATTTAAAAGCCCTATAAAATAATAGGTAGAAAAATAAGATTGAGAGAAACATTAAACAAGATGAAAATGTTATAACACAGAAAAGTTACTTACGTAAAGTTAAACTGCGAGAAGGGAATAGTCAAAGCTTAGAGCAGACATGCTTAAGTCAAAAATTAAAAATTAAAAACATTCCAGCTTTTGGTACGTACACCTTGCAAGCGACAACATCAGACTGAGCGGCGCAGGAGCTTACATTGCTGCTACGAAAACAAGAGACAAGCTGCGCTGCTTGTCGGCCACCGACAGTGACATACGACCATTTGAGACATTATAACAGAAATAATAGAACTAAATAACAGTTGATTATAAAAAACAAAATTCAGAGGTTGAGAATTTAATGTATTTTTGAAAATAAAAGTAGTCAAGTAAAACAAGTACAACTAAGAGCCATCATTGGGCTTTACTGAAATGCCAATTATGTAAAGTACAGAGTATTGTGGAATATTCACAGAAACTGCTACACAGTCCAAAAAACATCTGCATGAAGGAAACTTTAGTAGTACGCATCTATATGAGATTTTAAGAAAAAAGATGTTTCAGAACAAGAGGTAGGAAAGTATAGTAAAAATAAGTGAATCAAAAATCCGCGAGTAGTGGATTAAAGCCACTGAAAAAATTTTTCTTACGTAATTGTAACTATTAGTTGAGGATGAAGCCATCGTGCTTAGAAATATGTTCGGAAATCTTCAGTTCTTCGAGTATGTCAAGCCTGTGAGTTTCCTTTTACCTATATCAAACGGAAATTTCTTCAACGCTTTTCGCCTTGTGACCGGAAATTAACAGATGATCAGCAAAAGTGGAATTATGTGCATTACTGCCTCTTTTTCCCAGTAAATGTTCCTTATACCTAACACTGAAAGATCTTCCGGATGGTCATATACAATAAACAGGACACGTATCAAAAGTGATTTTATAAACTCCTGAACTGTGTACAGAGGCAACTATCGACTTAACGTAGTGAATAAGATTTTTCTGCAAACTATTTTTAGTAGAAAAGGCAACTGTGCATCCATATTTTCTACTAGAAGACGAATTATATAAGAAACAGGGCCTGAAAATGGAATCGAAAAAAACATTGTATACTCTTTACTGTCAGAAACAGTGCTGATACCTAAAGTGGTCATTTCAGCGTCAGTTTTAACTTTGAAGTTGTTTTCAACTAATGAGGGATCGTAACCGTTTTTAACTAAAATAGTTTTTATTAAATTCATCTCATCGTTAAGCTTGCGTGTTGACTAAGGCACAGAAACTGCACGATGAATGGCTGAATGGAAAAGTGCGTTTTTGTGGGAATGCAGATGCACTGAACTAGCGAGCACAATCTGATCTGTATTAGTTAGTACCTTTTCAAAAAGTACCGAAGGAAAGTCTGTCATTGTCTATGGCAACCTTAGTATTGCCATGTATTTTATGCCCTTTATTTTGTCGGTGGAGTACACTAACATTTTGGTCTTCTTTTCCAAATGGATGTTGTGTATTATGTATATGTGTGGCTATTGTTAAGGTTGTGTGTTTGCTGTGTGTGTTTGTGTGTGTGTGTGTGTGTGTGTGTGTGTGTGTGTGTGTGTGTGTGTGTGTGTGTACACTTTAAGAATGTCGTACTCTGTGGAAGACTTATAACATTATCTCTGTCGACTACATCTAAAAACATCTTTAACTGTTTGTTTATGTAAGTTACTCTCGATGTATACTGTGCACAGTATGAGGTTTAACATGTGTGAGACTGCACAAATGGACCACAGAAAAAGTTTAAGTCCAAGTTCTTCCAGATTTCCCACCAATTACATACAATGATCGAAAACGAGCTAAAAATTGCGCGTTTCTCATTTATGACAGTAAAGTCAACAGAACAAAGCAGAATCTTGCACACTAAAGACATTATATAAAAATGCATAGCACATAAGGAAAACACGCTTGAAAATGGGAATCATTTCCGAAAACCTGTCAGTTAAAATATAAATGAAAGAAACTCTTGACTAGAAGCAAAGCAAGGTACTTTCAAACAAACCCATGATTTTACAGTAGCAGTCTTTCGCAGCCATTTATAATGGATTAAATCAGATGAAAATCCGACATGTGGTTTTGAAGGCAGTGCGGTTTGTATAATACCTATCGATGTGGGCAGATGAATCACTTGTATACCCCTCCGCAGCCTGCTATGCCTTGTAGCTAGAGTGATCGTCACGATGGCAGTACTTAGTGTTTCCTGTACGAGATAGTACCTCTAGTCCCTCAAGGTAGTGTATTCATGAGTCATGAGAAACCTTTGTTGGATATATAGGGTGCTTGTTTTAGCCCAGGACAACTATCTCGAGAACAACCCATCGTGTGAGAAAAATTTTCTACGTGAAAAGTTAACATTAGTAAAGGGAGCATGTGTCTATACTACAACTGGCGACCTCGTAACCAGCCCTCCGTCATGGGTGGAGTCAACTTTGACGAGGGGTGGTCAGCAGCTGGATAGTTGTGGCACAGACACATATTCCCTTTTTTTAAATCTTCTTATTAACCAGTTAGGACCACGTAACAACTTCAGTTCCCCCCTTTCCTTGTTGTTGTTTTCTATTTTTCCATTATCCCTTCATCTTTTCACCATGTTGTCTTTTCCTTTCTTCTATTCATGTTGTTTCCTTCTTCTGCACTGAAACCCTCATAAATTTAGTATTTTATTCTTAAAAAGATTTTTGTCTGTTATTTTCGAGTCTTTGGTGTTGCTTATTTTAGTTACTGTCTTATTTCCGTAATCCATGCTACGGTCGATTTCTTCTTCCAGAAATACAGGAGTATTTGTTTCGTCAGCCTGGCCTGTTCATTCGGTAGAGGTGTCCAGAAAAAGATTAATCTCCAGCCATTATTTCTGTCGTTTTCTCTATATTTTTGTAGAGCTCCTTATTACTCCTCATTTTACGGTCACCTGTAGTTCCTATTAAAACCATTAATTTTCTTTTAATCCGTACCTCTACTCTGTGCAGCTTGTAGTTCATCGTTAGGCATTCACAGCCATATAAAAATTCTGGTCATGTGGTATACAGTGTTTTAGTTTTGTTTTTCTAGATACGCATTTCATGTTGTAAATATGCTCTTAATTTTCTTAACTCTTGCATCTACTGCAATTTTTTCTAGTCCATTCTGTTGTAGAGTTTCTCCAAAACATTTAAATTTACTTGGTCGCCCTGTTGTACCTATTTGTGTTTCTGAGAATTTTTATGCACTTTTTTATATTTGAAGTCAATTCTGTTTTTCCAGCTGAGATTTTGAGACCAGTTCTATTTGCTATTTCCTCCAGAAGATTTACTTTAATAACTGCGTCTGTCAGATTTTGTGAAAGCATTGCAAAATCGTTCGCAAAAACCAGGCAGTCCCTCCCAGACTTATTGGTTGAATTTTGCGATTCCTTAGCTTCAAATTCTATATGCTTACTATTCTTTTTTCAGTTAAACAGTAAAGGTGATAAACAATCGCCTCGTCTAACACCGATTTCTATTTCGAATGACTGAGATACTCCTTCCATAAAATTAACTCAAGATAGTGTATTTGTTAGGGTTTCACGAATTATGTTTGCTAATTTTGCTTTAACACCAAATTCTATACTAATTTTATCCATCGTTTCTATGTCTTTCGGATCAAATGCTATCTTGCCAACAAATGATACTCTTTTACAATTGCTGGTTAATGTTCTCTGGCGAATTATCGTTTTTAAGTTAAAAATCTGTTCTGTCCACGATCTTCCCTTTCGAAAACCACCCTGATATTCTCTCAATTATTTGATGTTTCTGCAACTCTGCCGAGGAGAATTTTTAATAACATTTTGTCTGCCACTGGCAGAAGGGGCACTTCGCAGTAATTGCTGACATTTCGTTCGACTCTCTTTTTATGTACGGGGTGGATTAATGCTTCGGGAATCTTGTCAGTTTTCTAAATGTTCTCAAAAAGCAGTTATAGGCCGTTTATAATCGTTGGTTCTGACAATTTCAGTTATTCTGCTGTAATGGTGTCTTCATCACTTGCTTTGTTGTTTTTGAGTGATCTGATGACTTCATAAATTTCTTGCTCTGTTGGTGGGAAATTTTCCTCCACATTTTGTGATATTGCTGGAAATTCCAATTTAACTGTTGGACCTGAACAGTTCAAGAGCCTGTCAAAAGTTTTTGCTAGTATTTCTAAATTTCCTTTATTATTTAATCCTATTGTGCGATCTTCATCTCAGAAAAAATACTTGGTGCTTGATACCCTTCAAGTACATGTTTAAAATTTTCGTAAAATTTCTAGTATAATTTTTGGTAAAATTTTCTTGTACTTCAGAGGTTGTTTGATTCTTCGAGTTGCTATTGGTGTTTCTTTTCCGTGTTGCCTGAATTCTTCTAAATGTTGGTCTTTTGTGAACATTTCCATTTGTGACGTCGTTGTTCTAGTGCTTCTTCACACTCTGCAGGCCGCGATGTCTTCTTATATTCTTTGCCAGTCCTAAAGTTTTCTCTGGTGCTTTCGTATTTGTACCTGAAGTTCATGTCAACATCTTTTCTTGTTGTGTCAATTTCTACTCTAATTTTTTCTATATTTTATATCGTAATATTTGCTATAACAGAGTTTTATCTCATTATTTTTTGGTTGTATTTTTTCTTTTAGATGGGAGAAATCGTATTTTAATCTTAAAGAGATAATGATATGAACCAAATTCCCGGTTTCTGTTTACTTTAACACTCATAATTTCCTTGATATTCCTTTTAGATACGGCTGCGTGATTCAGCTGAAATTCTCCTACGTTGGTATTTGGATATATCCAAGTTTTGGCTTTTCTTGGTAGTTTGCGAATATATGTGATAGTTTGTTTTAGTTGGAACATTTTACACATATTGATGAGGCTTCCATATTTCTGTTTGTTCATAAGTGCGTCTATATTCACGTACAATATTCTTAAATTTCTTTTCCATCCCAACTTGTGCTTTGAAGTAGACAAGCAATATTTTAACGATGTCTTTAGATATATTAGAGAATTTAGACTCTAGAAGATCCCAAAATTGATTGACTTTCTGCAGATTTCTTCTGTTATGATAATTTATATGTGCTTGGCAGTTTATAATGATATGTCTTTTATTCTTGCTCTTTATTGTTAACATCGACATTCTTTCTAATTTCGATGTAAACTCTGTTTTGCTATCTACGATTTTTTTGCTTACGTAAAATGCTGTTCCAAACATTAGTATGTTTTCCATTATTGTTACTGCTGGTCTGTTTTTGTAAATTCTTATTGTTATGTAACAGCTACATTCTCATCTAAGAATTTCGTTTTCTGCACTGCTGAAATTTGTGTATGACTGTTCTGTAAAAATAATTCAAATTACTTCAGAGTCCCAATTTTCAGAAGAGAATATACATTTAAGGTTTAAAAATCGTACTACTTCTTGAATTTGAACTTGGACGGCTTTTCAGTTTCTTTGCTAATATTAACTTTTCAAACTCTTCATCTACATTTTTTTTCATACGAGGGATCTTTTTCGAGTTATTTAGTTGTATTAAGTTAAACAAACATCCTGTATATGAAACTTAATCATTTATACTGAAAAGGACACATAAAATGGTAGCCATTATCGTGAACGGGATGTAACTTCTCAAACTGTTCTGGAACTTGTTCATGATTTACTCGGAAAAGATTACGGCATTTACCTCGAAAACCCGCACACCAGTCCACATTTGTTTCGAAGACTAACGAGTAATAACAACGAGGATGCAGGTACAGTGTGGCGAAAGGGGAACGAATTTCCTGACTTCGAAAGAAATGAAGAACTGTAGAATGTCAAATACGCAACGGCGAACATAAGCGTGCAGGTGCTGCTGAAATGGAAGAAAGAGATAAACTTCCTGATGGTCAGCACCTGCGAAAGTCAAGTGTTCTCATGGACCTTATTAGAAGGCGTCATCATAAACAAAATAATTCCTTCTTTCGCATGAGATAAGAATTCTTATGGATTTAATCCTGGAAAAGGTAACTTTTTTTTTTTTTTTTTTTTTTAGTGGTTGTGTTCTTCAGTTCCAAGAATGAATTCGTGTAGCACTACTCCACGTTAGTCTGTTCTGGGCAAGCCTCTTCACGTCTGCGTAACTGCTGTCGCCTACGTCTATCAGAAGCTGCCTACAGTAGTCAAGTCTCGGTCATTCTTTACAATCCCCTCCCCTGCATTATCAAACTGGTCTCAGGACTGTTCCGTCAGTCCATCCCATATTTTAGTCTGCGCCATAAAGTTCTTTCTCCCCACTTCGATTCTGTTCCTCCTCACCAATTTTCTGATCTATCTATCCAGTCTTTCACATTTTTCTGTAGCACCCCGTGTCAAACGTTCGCAATCTCTTCTTGTCTGAGGTATATAGTCCGCGTTTCGTTACTCTCCAGTCAAATATGAGTGTATGCTGAGAACTAATGCTTCGAGATTTTTTAATCTGTCCCCTCCCTCTCTTGCCCTAGATGAATCTCTACCGAACTTCGTAATCTCAGTTCATTTGCGTGATCACGCTATGCGCTAACAAAATTCACCTTTGGTACCGTTATGAATGTACGTATATCAGAGGCAATGATGTTCTCACTTCTCCTTCTGATCAACGGTTCTTCTGTGAAAGCCTCGACATAATAACATCTCCAACGCTTTGAATGTACCTCATTTCATCCCGTTATTTCCAGATATGTCATGATGCTTAGTGTGACTAAACACATAAGCCCAGTTGTAGATGGTGCAAATGGCAGTGTGGGACTCATTAGGAGGGTATTTGAAATCTTTAATGTGCCTACGAAATCGAGTATCTGTGGCGTAGTGGAGTATTGCTCACGCCCATAGAACTGTTATCTGATATGACTAAAAATGTACACCGAATGTATAGAGAAGCAGACAGCGACAATTTAATTGTTTTGATTGACAAGCGAGAGAAACAGCTGTGCCATGAAATACCTGATCACGTGATAGACAGTCCAAGAAAGACGTGAATGATTTGTGATAACTTTCGTAGAAAAATCCAAGATTTAGTTTTCGTGGATAAGTCTGTGGATATTCTTTTACTCCCAGGCAAACTTTGGAGCTAAAATCAGAATAAGAACGGCACTTGCAGATCCTGATTAACCAACGCCCCCGGTTGTAGCATGACGCAAGCGACCCTCCCTACTCCCTTGGCTTTGCACCTAATTATTCGAAGTAAGGGTGAGAAAATCTGGCGATTAAAACCGATACCGGTATTTTAGTTTTGAATATCCGGTATTTTTCGGTATTTGTTTGGTCTCGGCTATAACGCGTGTTCTTTATTTTTTTGCCCAGTGACCGTGTAAAAACTCGAAATTTCAATTAGCCATAGCATCATTGTTAAAATTTTTCGTTTTTAAATAAACGATTTTTTTATTTGTAAAATTTGCGTTGGTTTGAGATAGTGCGTTATTATAGGAAAAAAATTTGTGAGTGCTATTTTCATAACAATGCCGACAGAAACGAGCAACAAACAAATGGCACATTGTGGTGTGTCGCGGTTTAAGGTACGCGTGTACACTGACGAGCCAAAACATTATGACCACCTACTTAACAGCCCCTTTCGAACGAAATATATCACTGACTCTGCGTATCCGGGATCCGACAGTTCGGTGGTAGGTTTGTGGAGGTACGTGGCATTGTATGTCTACGGACAGCTCACGCAATTCGCGTAAATAACGGGCCGTTGGTTTGCCTACGAGGTGATGCAGCACGATAAAGACACAGATGGATTACATTGGATTCACATCAGGCGAATTTGGTGGCCGAAACATCGAAGCGAGTTCACTATACAGGGTGAAAAGTATTTAAACCGACAAACTCTGGGAGGTTGCAGGGGACATCAAAACAACTATGTTTCCCTAATGTCATCTTTTTCTATGAGGATTATTTAAACCGGTGGAGGCCGTATTAAGCTCTCCAGTTGTAGGCAACTGCTGTCCACCAGTGTAGTAGTGCATTGTCTCTGTTTACTAATGTAGCGATACACCTGGAGTGAGTACACTGATATGGTTGGCGCGTACTACGTAGCGCACCACAACGGACGAGCTGCACAGCGGGTTTATCAACAACGATATCCTAATCGCCGTATCCCGATTCATACGACCTTTGCTGCTGTGTACCAACGTCTAAGTATTACAGTAGTTGTATTACATGTTTATTACCTTATAAATAAATAAAAAACTTTTTTATTTTAAATTCAGTGCATTAGTACACTCCTGGAAATTGAAATAAGAACACCGTGAATTCATTGCCCCAGGAAGGGGAAACTTTATTGACACATTCCTGGGGTCAGATACATCACATGATCACACTGACAGAACCACAGGCACATAGACACAGGCAACAGAGCATGCACAATGTCGGCACTAGTACAGTGTATATCCACCTTTCGCAGCAATGCAGGCTGCTATTCTCCCATGGAGACGATCGTAGAGATGCTGGATGTAGTCCTGTGGTACGGCTTGCCATGCCATTTCCACCTGGCGCCTCAGTTGGACCAGCGTTCGTGCTGGACGTGCAGACCGCGTGAGACGACGCTTCATCCAGTCCCAAACATGCTCAATGGGGGACAGATCCGGAGATCTTGCTGGCCAGGGTAGTTGACTTACACCTTCTAGAGCACGTTGGGTGGCACGGGATACATGCGGACGTGCATTGTCCTGTTGGAACAGCAAGTTCCCTTGCCGGTCTAGGAATGGTAGAACGATGGGTTCGATGACGGTTTGGATGTACTGTGCACTATTCAGTGTCCCCTCGACGATCACCAGTGGTGTACGGCCAGTGTAGGAGATCGCTCCCCACACCATGATGCCGGGTGTTGGCCCTGTGTGCCTCGGTCGTATGCAGTCCTGATTGTGGCGCTCACCTGCACGGCGCCAAACACGCATACGACAATCATTGGCACCAAGGCAGAAGCGATTCTCATCGCTGAAGACGACACGTCTCCATTCGTCCCTCCATTCACGCCTGTCGCGACACCACTGGAGGCAGGCTGCACGATGTTGGGGCGTGAGCGGAAGACGGCCTAACGGTGTGCGGGACCGTAGCCCAGCTTCATGGAGACGGTTGCGAATGGTCCTCGCCGATACCCCAGGAGCAACAGTGTCCCTAATTTGCTGGGAAGTGGCGGTGCGGTCCCCTACGGCACTGCGTAGGATCCTACGGTCTTGGCGTGCATCCGTGCGTCGCTGCGGTCCGGTCCCAGGTCGACGGGCACGTGCACCTTCCGCCGACCACTGGCGACAACATCGATGTACTGTGGAGACCTCACGCCCCACGTGTTGAGCAATTCGGCGGTACGTCCACCCGGCCTCCCGCATGCCCACTATACGCCCTCGCTCAAAGTCCGTCAACTGCACATACGGTTCACGTCCACGCTGTCGCGGCATGCTACCAGTGTTAAAGACTGCGATGGAGCTCCGTATGCCACGGCAAACTGGCTGACACTGACGGCGGCGGTGCACAAATGCTGCGCAGCTAGCGCCATTCGACGGCCAACACTGCGGTTCCTGGTGTGTCCGCTGTGCCGTGCGTGTGATCATTGCTTGTACAGCCCTCTCGCAGTGTCCGGAGCAAGTATGGTGGGTCTGACACACCGGTGTCAATGTGTTCTTTTTTCCATTTCCAGGAGTGTATTTGTAAAATGACTCTTAGTGTTCATTAAAAAATGACGATCATTCCACTTGGGACCTGTGGAATGGTACATTAGCTTATTTGTTTTAGTTGTAAATATTTGTCATGTATTGTTGTTTTTCTGATATGTTCCACATCCTGGAGGACCTCCTCACTACGGATCAATTGGAATGAAAGTAAATCTAATCTAAAAACCGGGTCATTTAGCAGATTACCTGGACAGGGACACCGTCGCACGGTAAGAACGCTGCAATTTGAGGAAGCTGTCTTGCAGCATGTGGAGTGGGTCTTTCAATCAGCACTCGTGCGATTGCACGTAACATGGGGACGAATCAAATGGTTCAAATGGCTCTGAGCACTATTGGACTTAACATCTCAGGTCATCGGTCCCCTAGAACTTAGAACTACTTAGACCGAACTAACCTAAGGACATCACACGCATCCATGCCCGAGGCAGGATTCGAACCTGCGATCGTAGCGGTCACGCGGTTCCAGACTGAAGCATCTAGAACCGCTCGGCCACCAGCGGCCGGCGGGGACGAATCAGACGAATGTAAGGACAGTCCTTCGAGAGCAATTGTTACGTTCATTTCACTTACAGTGTGTCCACAACCTGGAACCAGTTGATTGTCCACCCAGAGCACAGTTCCTCTGCCGGTTTAAATACTACTCATAGGAAAACATGACATTAGGGAAAAATATTTGTTTTGATGTCCCCTACAACCTCCCAGGGTTTGTCGGTTTAAATACTTTTCACCCTGTATTGCTCCTCAAACCACTGTAGCATGGTTCTGGCTCCGAGACACGGACAATTGTACTGCTGAAACATGACATTACCATCGCAGGAGACATCAAATATGAAGGGATGCAGGCAGTTCGCAGCAGTCAGCGTGTCTTCGGTTACTACCACAGGTTCCATGCAAGCACAGGACAATGCCTCACATAGTATAGTACTGTCCCACCAGCTTGCGTCCGTGGCGCGCTGCACGTTTCGAGCCGCTGTTCACCCAGATGAAGGCGTTTGTGGAGACGACCAGCCACCTAGTGTAGCAAAAACGTGATTCATCCGAAGAGCGGACACTTATCCATAGATGGACGCTCAAATCCCGATGGTCCCGTGCCCACTGCAATCGTAATTGACGATCTTGTTGCGTCGACACCTGAAGACAGAGCGTTGGTCTGCTGCGGAGCTCCATGTTCAACAATGTACTATGAACGGTGTGCTCCGAAACACTTGCGCGTGCAACAGCATTGTGCTCTTTCGCCAGAGATTCCACAGAGAAGGCAAACCTCCGAACCCCACGATCTGTGAAGAGTCAAAAAAAATGGTTCAAATAGCTCTGAGCACTATGGGACTCAACTGCTGTGGTCATACGTCCCCTAGAACTTAGAACTACTTAAACCTAACTAACCTAAGGACAGCACACAACACCCAGCCATCACGAGGCAGAGAAAATCCCTGACCCCGCCGGGAATCGAACCCGGGAACCCGGGCGTGGGAAGCGAGAACGCTACCGCACGACCACGAGATGCGGGCTGTGAAGAGTCGTGGACATCCAACTATTTACCGCCTAGTGGTAGCTTCACCGTCCTTCTACCTCTTTCTGTAGATGCTCACGACAGTAGCACGTGAACATTCGACGAGCTTCGCCGTTTTTGAGATACTCGTCCACAGGTTCTGCGTAATAATAATCTGTCAAAGTCGCTCATCTCAATGGATGTCCCCATTTGAAGCCCATATCTGCGATAGGGTGATCCCCCGTTTGTGTCTGCTCGGCTTACATACTTTTTTTACCGCATCACGTACCCGTAACGCCACCTGGCGGCAGCCAATTTGGCGGTAGGCAGTGGTCGTAAAGTTTTGCCTCTTCCGTGTACATGTGCAGCGTGTGAGACGTGCCCCAGCCAGCTGGTCTCTGTGCCAGTTTGTCGCTGTCGCCGCCGGACACACGTTGTACTCCAGAATGGCACGAACTCTAGCGTGAAAGCTATTTACGGAGTGACGTGGCAACGAAGCAGAATTCTTCGATTGCTTCAAAAGACTAAAGTTTTGCTGCCATTTCTGTGACATAATAAAGGAGGAAGAAAATTTTGGTAACAGTAATAAATTAGAACCTCAACAATTCATTCAAAGTATACGGTAAAAGAAGAAAGAAGTTGATCTGCTACCTGTGTCTACATAATACGCCTTTCATCTGCTTGTAGCCTTGAAAGCGAAAATATTAACAAGAAAATCAAAGTTCTTCAAACTCGGTTTTCACCCTTCACCACTAACTATTCGTAATGCCCAAACAATGGTATGATTCCCGATTTAAACTTCAGTTTTGAGCAGCGTTGCAAAAAATTACAGTCAATAGGACAATACCGGTGTTTTTCTGTAGTATTTAATCACTTACCACTTCTCGAGAAAATCACCGAACAGTGGGCAGAACAAGTTTTCTTTTATTTCAAAAGTTAATTTAATACTTCGATTCTACCTATCTTGAAACAGAGAGAATCCGAATTTCTCGATCTTTGTTCGATTTCTATCTTTATTACAGGAAACAATATGAGCAAATAACTGAAAATGGGTTATTTCGGAAACGGTTATTTTGAGCGGTTTTAACAGTCAGGTTAAACTGGTGTGGAAGCAACCGATATAACTGAAAACCGCTTGTTTCGGTGATAAAAAAAAAATGACTCTGAGCACTATGGGACTTAACATCTGAGGTCATCAGTCCCCTAGAACTTAGAACTACTTAAACCTAACTGATCTAAGGACATCACACACAGCCATGCCCGAGGCAGGATTCGAAACTGCCACCGTAGCGGTCGCGCGGTTCCAGACGTTTCGGTAATAACCATCATCCTTAGTACGAATACATATTTCCCTGCTAACTTGTACAAGGCGGTTACCAAACGACGAATGTTCGACACGTAATGCAATCCACTATTTTCTCGGCCAGTTTTGGATAAGAAAGTATCTTTGTTTGCAACATTCTTAAATATTCCCGCGGAATCTCATATAATTTCAGTAGCTACACTGTAACAGTCTTCAAAACGGCGTCTGCAACTGGGGTGTGTTCCAGCTAAAGGCTTGAATTGTTTTTCACGGAAAACCAGATCATCAGATATATTCACAGGCATTTAGAGAATGTCTACAGATGCCTAGCAGTGAATAAAAGCACTGTAAGTTGCCGCGCGAAAAGACTGTCGTAAACAGAACAAGCAAAAGTGTTTGATCTCTCATGAGCAGACCGGTTGCAACACAGCTACGACGCATGCAATGTTGCGGATGTACACTGACGAGCCAAAGAAACTGACGCTGCTGCCTAACATCGTGTAGGACCTCCGGGAGCACGCAGAAGTAGACTCGAGTACTGTCTGGAGCAGTGCTGGAGCGAACTGACACCATGAATCCTGCAGGGCTGTCCATATGTCCGTTAAGACTACGAGGGTGTGGAGATCTCTTCTGAGCAGCACGTTGCAAAGCGTCCCAGATGTGCTCAATAGTGTTCAGGCGTGGGGAGTCTGCTCGCCAGCGGAAGTGTTTAAACTCAGAAGAGTGCTGCTGGAACCACTGTGTAGCAATTCTGGCCGTGTGTGGTGTCGCATCGTCCTGCTGGAATTGCCCAAGTCAGTCGGAATGTACAATGGATATGAATGGATGCAGGTGATCAGACAGGATGCTTACGTACGTGTCACCTATCAGAGTCGCATCTTGACTTATCAGGGGTCTCATATCACTCCAACTGCACTCGCCCCAGACCATTACGGAGACTTCACCAGCTTGAACAGTCCCCTGCTGACATGTAGTATCCATGCATTCATGAGGTTGGCTCCATACTGGTACACGTCCATCCGCTCGATACAATTTGAAATGAGACTCGTCCGACCAGGCAACATGCTTGGGTAGCTCAGTTGCCCGCGAAAGGCAAAGGTCCCGAGTCTCGGTCTGGCACACAATTTTAATCTGCCAGGAAGTTTCATATCAGCGCACACTCCGCTGCAGAGTGAAAATCTCATTCTGGAAATATCCTCCCGGGCTCTGGCTAAGCCATGTCTCCACAATATCCTTTCTTTCAGCAGTGCTAGTTCTGCAAGTTTGGCAGGAGAGCTTCTGCAAAGTTTGGAAGGTAGGAGACGAGGTACTGGCAGAAGTAAAGCTGTGAGGACGGGGAGTGAGTCGTGCTTGGGTAGCTCAGTTGGTAGAGCACTTGCCCGCGAAAGGCAAAAGGTCCTGAGTTCGAGTCTCGGTCCGGCACACAGTTTTAATCTGCCAGGAAGTTTCATATCAGCGCACACTCCGCTGCAGAGTGAAAATCTCATTCTGGAAACATGTTTCCAGTCGCCAACAGTCCAATGTCGGTGTGGACGAGTCCAGGCGAGGCGTAAAGCTTTGTGTCGTGCAGTCACCAAGGGTACACGAGTGGACCGTCAGCTCCGAAAGCACTTATCGATGATGTTTCGTTGAATGGTTTGCACGCTGACACTTGTTGATGGCCCAGATATTTGCGGAATGGTTGCACTTGTGTCACGTTGAACGATTCTTTTCAGTCATCGTTGGTCCCGTTCTTTTTCCGGCCGCAGCGACGTCGGAGATTTGATGCTTTACGGGATTCCTGATATTCACGGCACACTCGTGAAATGATCGTACGGGAAAATTCCCACTTCATCGCTACCTCGGAGATCCTGTGTCCCACCGCTCGTGCACCGACTATAACAGCACGTTCAAGTTCACTTAAATCGTGATAACCTGCCATTGAAGCAACAGTAAGCGATCTAATAACTGCATCATACACTCGTTGTCTTACATAGGCGTTGCCGACCGCAGTGCCGTCTTTTGCGTGTTTACCGTGGAATCCTACCCACATGCCGGCCGATGTGGCCGAGCGGTTCTAGGAGCTTCAGTCTGGAACTGCGCGACCGCTACGGTCACAGGTTCGAATCCTGCCTCGGGCAGGGATGTGTGTGATGTCCTTAGGTTAGTTAGGTTTAAATAGTTCTAGGGGGCTGATGACTTCAGATGTTAAGTCCCTTAGTGCTCAGAGCCATTTGAACCATTTGAATCCTGCCCACTTTTATAGGATGCCTAGGAAGCTGTTTTCTCGGATAGCTATGCAACATACGAGCAGACACGGGTTCCCAGGTAGATGCCGTGTTTCCTGACTTGCGCAAGGCGTTCAATTCAGTTCCCCACATTCTTTAATGAACAAAGTAAGAGCATATGGACTATCAGACCGATTGTGTGATTGGATTGAAGAGTTCCTAGATAACAGAACGCAGCATGTCATTCTCAATGGAGAGAAGTCTTCCGAAGTAAGAGTGATTTCAGGTGTGCCGCAGGGGAGTGTCGTAGGACCGTTGCTATTCACAATATACATAAATGACCTTGTGGATGACATCGGAAGTTCACTGAGGCTGTTTGCGGATGATGCTGTGGTATATGGAGAGGTTGTAACACTGGAAAATTGTACTGAAATGCAGGAGGATCTGCAGCGTATTGACGCATGGTGGAGGGAATGGCAATTGAATCTCAATGTAGACAAGTGTAATGTGTTGCGAATACATAGAAAGATAGATCCCCTACCATTTAGCTACAATATAGCAGGTCAGCAACTGGAAGCAGTTAATTCCATAAATTATCTGGGAGTACGCATTAGGAGTGATTTAAAATGGAATGATCATATAAAGTTGATCGTCGGTAAAGCAGATGCCAGACTGAGATTCATTGGAAGAACCCTAAGGAAATGCGATCCGAGAACAAAGGAAGTAGGTTACAGTACGCTTGTTCGCCCACTGCTTGAATACTGCTCAGCAGTGTGAGATCCGTACCAGATAGGGTTGATAGAAGAGATAGAGAAGATCCAACGGAGAGAAGCGCGCTTCGTTACAGGATCATTTAGTAATCGCGAAAGCGTTACGGAGATGATAGATAAACTCCAGTGGAAGACTCTGCAGGTGAGACGCTCAGTAGCTCGGTACGGGCTTTTGTTGAAGTTTCGAGAACATACCTTCACCGAGGAGTCAAGCAGTATATTGCTCCCTCCTACATAATCTCGCGACGAGACCATGGGGATAAAATCAGAGAGATTAGAACCCACACAGAGGCATACCGACACTCTTTATTTCCACGAACAGTACGAGACTGGAATAGAAGGGAGAACCGATAGAGGTAGTCGAGGTACCCTCCGCCACACACCGTCAGGTGGCTTGCGGAGTATGGATGTAGATGTAGATTATATTAATGGAGATTATTACAATATTGCAATTGGCAATACTTAACTTTGTATTTACAACGTTTGGTGCAAGGAATTGGCGACATGCGAATAATCTACGTGCTTCGCTATATGTAATGTCCATGCCAATTAGTCGCACAGGTTGCTATGGATCACAAGTGACGGCTCTTGTAGTGCTCCCCGGGTCCACGAGTGCGGCCCAGGCTAGGCGGGGCGTCGCTTTTATTGTTCTCGTGTAGGCGCCGCTCCTGTCGTGCTAGACAGCGCGCTGTCGGCTGGCGTCGTCTCACAGCCCCCTCTGCTGTATCGTTCTCGATCTTCGTTCCGGCGCTTGTCGTTACTCTGGAACAGCTTACATATCTCTGTATTTGAATTCTAGGCAACGGCCTTGCCGCAGTGGGTACACCGGTTCCCGTGAGATCACCGAAGTTAAGCACTGTCGGGCGTGGCCGGCGCTTGGATGGGTGACCATCCAGCCGCCATGCGCTGTTGCCATTTTTCGGGGTGCACTCAGCCTAGTGATGCCAATTGAGGAGCTACTCGGCCGAACAGTAGCGGCTCCGGTCAAAGAAAACCATCATAACGACCGGGAGAGCGTTGTGCTGACCACACGCCCCTCCTATCCGCATCCTCCACTGAGGATGATACGGCGGTCGGATGGTCCCGATGGGCCACTTGTGGCCTGAAGACGGAGTGCTGCTGTATTTGAATTCTCATGCCTATACCAGTTTCTCTGCTCCTTCAGTTTACTTTTCCAGCAGTCAGCCTGTTCAAAAGTTCGTACTCGCTCGGTTTTTCGAATCGTAGCTGAAGCGCATAAAAGAGGATAAATCTGCCCTGAATTGCTTGCTCGTTATGTAGCTGACGGTGACGGTTTCTTGTAAGACACTTTCACTGGTGATGAAATAATGATTCACTATTTTGAACCAGAAAGAAAATGGTAATGCATGGTGTTGCGTGACACAACGTTTGCTTCCGAGAAGTGCAAAACAGTAGTCTCAGCTGGTAGAATCTTGGCAGTAGTCATCTGGGACTCTCAAGGGGGTATTCAGTTCGATTTCCTCCCTCATGGTAAAAGGATCAACGGCTCTTAGGAAAATGAAGAAACATTTACAATGTAAACGCATTGATGCTTCACCACGGCCATACCCGTTCGTCCGAAGGGACACCACGAAACTTGGGTGAAGTGTTCTTCGGCATATGCGTTACAGCCTCGATCTCGCACTTCGTGACTTACACCCTTTGGCCCACTGAAGATGGACTGTACAGGAAGCACTGCACCAATGGCGAGCGCGTGTAAGTAACATTTTCGCTGGACGCACACCTGTAGAGAGGAAGTATGACGGCATACAGGCTGTGCATTAAGGTGGCGTAAGGCCATGAAACTGAACGGAGATAGAGTTGAAAAATAGGGTTTTATAGCCAAAGAATTGGGGTTTCTTACTCGTTTTTATTAGTCCAGTTCCCCCGAAAGGGCGGGCCGTCAACGGATAAACACGGTCTTGAAAAGATGTTCTAAAATTCATAACCCCAAAGATGATAATTAGTGATGATCTTTTTTAAAACACACTGGTGGTATTTTACGTAAAAATATGACAATAAGTGAAGTTTTAAAAAAGTACACCTTAATGGACAATATTGATCATTTTTAAAACTTTATAGCACTAAAGGAAACCAAAGAAAGATTTAGAGTAAGATTTAAAGTCGAAGGAGAAGAAAAAACTTTGATCTTTGTCAGCGATATCGTAATTCTCTCAGAGACACCAAAAGTCTTGGAAGAACAATTGAACGGAAGGGACAGTCTCTTGAAAGGAGGATATAAGGTGAAGTTCAAGAAAAGCAAAACAATTATAATGAAATGTACTACTCCAAATAAATCAGATGACGGTGAGGGAATTACATGAGAAAACGAGAAACGAAACGTATTAGATGAGTTTTGCTATTTTGGCAGAAAAATAACTGATAATGAGGGAAGTACAGCGGGTATAAAATACAGATCGGCAACGGCAAGAAAATCGTTTATGAAGAAGAGGATTTGTTACCATCGAATATAGATCTAAGTGTTGGAAAGTATTTTGTGAAGAGCACTTGCACGGAGTGTAGCCGTTTGTGGAATGAAATGGACGACAAACATTTTAGACAGGTGGAGAACAAAAGCTTTTGAACTGGGTCGTACAGAAGAGTGCCGAATATTAGATGGGTAGATCATGTAACTAAGGAGAAGATATTGAATAGAACTGGCAAGAAAATAAATGTGTGGTGCAACCTGACTAGAAGAAGGGTTCGGTCTGTAGGATACATTCTGAGACATCAAGGGATCACTAATTTATTATTAGAGGACAGCTGGCTCTTAATGTAGAAAAAGTAAGTTAATGCAGATGAGTAGGAAAAATAAAGCCGTAATGTTCGGATGCAGCATTATTAGTGCCCTGCTTGACACAGTCATGTAATTTAGATATCTGGGTTTAGCGTTGCGAGGCGATATGAAATGGAACGCGCATGTGAGTATTACGGTAGGAACAGCGAATAGTTGACTTTCGTTTATTGGGAGAATTTTAGGAAAGTGTAGTTCATCTGTAAAGGAAACCGCATGTAGGACGCTAGTGCGACCCATTCCTGGGTACTACTCGAATGTTTGGGATCCTCACCAGTTCGGATTGAAAGAAGACATCGAAGCAATCCAGAGGCGAGCTGCTAGATTTGTTACCGGTAGGTTCGATCAGCATGCAAGTGTTACGGATATGCTTTGTGAGCTCAAGTAGGAATCCCTGGAGGGAAGAAGACATTCATTTTGAAGAACACTTCTGAGAAAGCTTAGAGAATCGGCATTTGACGGTGACTGCAGAACGACCCTACTGCCGCCAATATACTGTACATTTCGCGTAGGGACCACGAAGACGAAGATCAAGGGCTCACTTGGATGCATACAGATAGTCGTTTTTCCCTCGCTCTGTCTGCGAATGGAACAGGAAAGGAAACGAGAAGTTGTGGTACAGCTTACTCTCCGCCACGCACCGTACGGTCGCTTGCGGAGTATATATGTAGATGTAGAAGTTTCGGGGGTAAAATTCGTAGGGGGAAACGAAGATATGAATACAGGAAGCAGATTCAGAAGGAATTAACTTGTGGTAATTATTCGGATATGAAGATACAGTGTTTGGTCTTAAAACCACAACAACAACACAAATGATTTTATTTTATAGTTTAAATAAAATTAATGATGATTATGTGAATGATGCTATTGTGTAATGGCGATTCTGGTGTTGCATGAAAATCACTATAGTTACGACGTAGATAGAATGTGGAACGTGACCATTATGTCCTGTAGAGCCGCAGGTAGTGTCTAGACATCAGCAACGTGGAGGAAGGGGAGGAAAGGAAATGCAAGAATGTTGTGTGGTGGGGCGTTGTGACTAGGGGTATATCGCGGGACGGAATTCATCGTTGGTTGAAACTGGCGGAAGAGCAGTGAGTGGTAAAGGTTAGACATATATACAAGGTGGGGCACGGCTGTAGTGGCACTGCAGAGTATGGGTGTCAGTACAGGGTTTTGCGAGTGATGTGTTGGATCCGAAGGTGTTCTAACAGGAGAAGGTGTGCTATGTGTGTGAACTGGCATAAGTTTTGGAGGAGGGGAAACTAGGTGGATGGGGAAGTCGAGGCGGAGTACGAGTATTCTCAGGATCTCAGCGGACTTGATTTAGGGTAGGTGAAGATCCAGGTAGTGTTGGCATAAGTGAGGATGCAGTGCGTGAGGTGCTTTGTGTGATAATGGTAGAAGGATGTAGACACCAGGTGCGGCCTGTTAGTAGTTGTAGTCTGTTTTTTGTCAGAAGATAACGAGGTGTACATTCCATACTAATTTTCTATCCTGGGTTAGTCATAAATCCTTTACTGTGTTAATCGAGAGGTGGGTTGTTTGTAGATGGAGAGATGGAAATCTGGACGACCGAAGATGGTGGCTTGGCTTTTCTGTGATTTTACTTGAATATTCCGTGTGGTGCACAGCTGTACCATGAGAATCAGAGGTATTGGAGGGAGGCATGGGAGAGCTGAAGGGTTTAGTGAGGCGGTAAGTAGATGGAGTTGTCAGCATACTGCAGAAGGCATGGTTGGAGCTGGCGGTCGGGAATGTCCGCAGTGTACAGTTTGTAAAGGAGGAGGCACGACACAGAGCCTTGTGGGGCACTTGCTGTGCGGTTAATGTGGGGAGCGCGCGTGAGGTATGTTGGATGGCGGTGAAGGAAAGATGGGGTCTTTATGGGGATGCTTAGGTTTGTAGCCCGAAGAGACAATCAAAACACGAAACCTGATCAAAGGTTTAGTCAGACCAGAACTGTGGGATCTTGAATTGCTCTGGGAGAAGTCTCATCAAACTAGAACACAGGAAATATTATGTTAAATCAATTCGCAACTGCGAATAAGAACAACCATCACGACAATGAAAATTTATGCCGGGATGGGACACGAATCCGGATTTCCCGCTGATGGCTAACGGTCGCCTTATCATTCGGCTATCCGTGCACGACTCACGGCCGAACCGACACTTCCATATGTCGTCAACCTCGCGTCTACGACCTGTGCTCGTACATACCTTATGTACATTCCCGTACACGTCAGACGTGGTGCTTGTAAGTCGCTTGCCTGGTATCGGCAGATAAATACGATATTGCAGTGCCTGTGCTTTTCTGATCACCATGCGAAGCTCCTTTGGGCGTGCATGCATGTCCAAAGGTCACTTTATTACGTAAATGAAGGATAGATTTACTTACATCTACATCTACACCTACATCCATACTCCGCAAGCCACATGACGGTGTGTGGCGGAGGGTACCTTGAGTGCCACTATCGGTTCTCTGTTCTATTCCAATCACGTATTGTTCGTGGAAAGTAAGATTTTCCGTATGCCTCTGTGTGGGCTCAAATCTCTCTGATTTTATCGTCATGGTCTCTTCGCGAGATATACGTAAGATACACTGCTTGACTCCTCGGTGAAGGTATGTTATCGAAACTTCAATAAAAGCCCGTACAGAGCTACTGAGCGTCTCTCTTGCAGAGTCTTCCACTGGAGTTTATCTATCATCTCTGTAACGCTTTCCCGATTACTAAATGATCGTGTAACGAATCGCGCTGCTCTCCGTTGGGTCTTCTCTCTCTCTTCTATGAACCCTATCTGGTACAGATCCCACACCGGTGAGCAGTATTCAAGCAGTCGGCGAACAAGTGTACTGTAACCTACTTCCTTTGTTTTCGGACTGCATTTCCTTAGGATTCTTCCAATGAATCTCAGTCTGGCATCTGCTTTACCGACGATTAATTTTATATGGTCATTCCATTTTAAATCACTCCTAATGCCTACTCCCAGATAATTTCGGAATTAACTGCTTCCAGTTTCTGACTTGCTACATTGTAGCTAAGTACATAGAACTTTACTTTCGAATTCATTGAACGCCTCACGCATAGGCCTCTTCACACTACATATCACATCGTAAAATTTTTGTTTGTCTGCAAGGCTTTGGCTATGTTTATGTTTGCTGTGAAGTTCCCTTTGCTTCCGTAGCAGTTTTCTATCTCGGTTGTTGTACCACGGTGGCTCTTTTCCATCTCTTACGATCTTGCTTGGCACATACTCATCTAATGCATATTGTACGATGGTTTTGAACTTTGTCCACTGATCCTCAAGACTACTCTACGTGAGATAAAGCTTGGCTTTGACACACTTCTTTCCCACAGGATTGCTTGATAGGTTACGGCTGTCATTGACAAGGAAAGCACCACCTGGTGCATAGATTAATAAACTGTTCTCTTGAGTTCGACATTTACAATAGCGCAAGTTGATCCGAAACTTGAACAACTCGTTGGTGCCACGCTGTGACGCTGACTCCTGCAGATGAGATCACCAACTGGGCTGAGCTACGGCATTCTCGACACTATGTTGATTCCACTGTGCGGGCGCTCTATATTGAGAGGGAGGTCGTGTGTATTGCAGTGCCTTCCATTAGTTGTTGCGGGTTGCAGCGAGCCACCGCTAATGTCTGTGTTGTCGATCATAGAGTAAATATCTCTGGAGTGAGCATTCACATGCGCAGAACAGATTTTGTGTTGTCAACATACATTTCCGGCCTCGTCACGTGTTCTCGGGACGTCGTGTGTTTGTCCGTATAGCGCCCTATACAGCGTGTTACAAAAAGGTACGGCCAAACTTTCAGGAAACATTCTTCACACACAAATAAAGAAAAGATGTTATGTGGACATGTGTCCGGAAACGCTTAATTTCCATGTTAGAGCTCATTTTAGTTTCGTCAGTATGTACTGTACTTCCTCGATTCACCGACAGTTGGTCCAATTGAAGGAAGGTAATGTTGACTTCGGTGCTTGTGTTGACATGCGACTCATTGCTCTACAGTACTAGCATCAAGCACATCAGTACGTAGCATCAACAGGTTAGTGTTCATCACGAACGTGGTTTTGCAGTCAGTGCAATGTATACTACTGCGGATGTATGGATTAGCACGGGGCAATAGCCGTGGCGCGGTACGTTTGGTACGTTTGTATCGAGACTGATTTCCAGAACGAAGGTGTCCCGACAGGAAGACGTTCGAAGCAATTGATCGGCGTCTTATGGAGCACGGAACATTTCAGCCTATGACTCACGACTGGAGAAGACCTAGAACGACGAGGACACCTGCAATGGACGAGGCAATTCTTCGTGCAGTTCACGATAACCCTAATGTCAGCGTCAGAGAAGTTGCTGCTGTACAAGGTAACGTTGACCACTTCACTCTATGGAGAGTGCTACGGGAGAACCAATTGTTTCCGTATCATGTACAGCGTGTGCAGGCACTATCAGCAGCTGATTGGCCTCCACAGGTACACTTCTGTGAATGGTTCATCCAACAATGTGTCAATCCTCATTTCAGTGCAAATGTACTCTTTACGGATGAGGCTTCATTCCAACGTGATCACAATCAACATGTGTGAGCTGGCGAGAATCCGCACGCAAGTGTGCAATCACGTCATCAACACAGATTTTCTGTGAACGTTTGGGCAGGCATTGTTGGTGATGTGTTGATTGGGCCCCATGTTCTTCCACCTACGCTCATGTGCCTTTACAAGTACGACACAACATGTGGTCCATGCACGATGGAGCTCCTGTACATTTCAGTCGAAGTGTTCGTACGCTTCTCAACAACAGATTCGGCGACCGATGGATTGGTAGAGGCGGACCAATTGCATGGCCTCCACGCTCTCCTGACCTCAACCCTCTTGACTTTCATTTATGGGGGCATTTGAAAGCTCTTGTCTACGCAACCCCGGTACCAAATGTAGAGACTCTTCGTGCTCGTATTGTGGACGGCTATGATACAATACGCCATTCTCCAGTGCTGCATCAGCGCATCAGGGATTCCATGCGACGAAGGGTGGATGCATGTATCCTCGCTAACGGAGGACATTTTGAACATTTCCTGTAACAAAGTGTTTGAAGTCAGGCTGGTACGTTCTGTTGCTGTGTGTTTCCATTCCATGATTAATGTGATTTGAAGAGAAGTAATAAAATGAGCTCTAACATGGAAAGTAAGCGTTTCTGGACACATGCCCACATAACATATTTTCTTTCTTTGTGTGTGAGGAATGTTTCCTGTAAGTTTGGCCGTACCTTTTTGTAACACCCTGTATATATAGAATGTCACTACATCCCTAGTACAGATGGATTCTTTTCGTACGTGTCGTGGATTATTTATATATGTTGCGCAGACATTTTAACAGTATCCATTTGTTACAGGAAATAAACCAGCTACGTAACTTTTTAAGGGCAAGTGATATTACATCCTGCTTCTTTGCGATAGGTGTCACAGTTCAGATGCACTCGATTTTTGGTAGTTTCCGGTATGATACGGCACTTTATAGTACTACAGAGCCTGACGTACATTTTTGCAGCGATAGTCTTGCAAAACTACTTGACAGTACGCTAGTACTTTTGCAAGTATCAGAGAACACCGAATTTGCCACACATTAGCGATTATATCCTTGCTAATACGTCCTTTTTTTGCTATTTCTGCGTATTTATTTTCTCGTTTTTGCGACCTAAAGCACAATTTTTCTTACTGGTGACACTTTGAAGTATTTATTTAACGCATTTTACATGCTTGCTCCCAGCTTATTAAATAAATAGTAGACTGAGTAGTCTATATACATAATCGACAAGTCACTGATAAATGCATGGAGGATAGTGTTTACTGAAACAACTAACCATTCCCTTTCCTGTTCCACTATCAGACTTACGAAAGGAAGCGATTGTTTGTAAGCTTTTGTACGAGCCGTAATATCTATTGTGTAGTCATAAAATCGTAGAAAAATAGGTCTACAGAATCAAGCCTTAATTATAATGCGTCTCCAAATTTTTAAACATATACAGTGTCTTTTACTAATATGATAACTATAATTAGAGCTACATAGTATGTACCCATGAAAAGTTACTATCCCTCCTATCACATATTTTTCTTTGCATCCGTAGCAACAACAGTAATTCACCATAGCTATTACACTATCAACAAACGGTGAAACACAACAAAAACTCTTGATATTATAAAGTTCAAACGCTGCAGAAAGCATACACGCTCAGTGAAGTCCCGAAAACACGTGACAATCCTGGTTTAATGTTGACAACATGCACAGAACGCAATGGTCACTCCAGAGATATTTACTCTATGTTGTCGATTAGCGTTGCCGTCTTTGGTGTGGCAGTGCGATATCCAGACAAAAAAAGGTTTTTTTTTTATATCGAGGGAGGCAAATGGGACGAATTTTTGTTCGTTTAGTTGTCGGGAGGTAATGTGGGTTAGATAAAGAAGATTGTCGTCGAAGGAATAGTTGGGATGAAAGCCACATTGGCTGTTAGGGAAAGGTAGTGGGTTGCAAGGTGGTGATGATTTGTTGCTTGAATATGGTTTCATTGCTTTACAGAAAACTGACGTGAGACTAATAGAGTTGGGGATTTTTTTCCTTTATTGTAATTTTAATACCTGTAGATCAGGTCGGCTGGCAGCAGCATCCTACGCTGCTCTTCAGCCTTAGAGTGGACAATGAGAAAACATAAAGAAGGCACATAACAGACATATTGACGGGCAAAAAACAGTAGACACAGAATACAAAAACACGGAGCCGTTCACACTCGACGAAAAATACACTGAAACACGTTGGCACGGCGCACAAACACTGACGACTTCGACGGCACGGTGAACGTAGGAGCGTGACGACGAACACTAAGCACAAACAAGATGGCACACACACGAGAAACGGATGGCGATGATCTCCGGCGCGCGAATGTCCACGGAACGTGTGCCAGTCCGGGGACCTGCCAAGAGGGGAAGAAGGGGGAGGGGGAGGGAGAGGCGAGAGCAAAGATGCCAATGGCGGAGAAGATGGTGGGAAGAATGGAGGTATGGGGGTAGGGGAAGCCTGGGGGAGGAATGGGGAGAAAGGGAGGGAAGGGGGTGAGAAGCGAGAGAGGGTGCCAAAAGGAACAAACACAGGAAGAGGGAGGGAGGATCAAAGTTGGTAGGAGGGGTAGATGGAGGAGAGGAGGCCATCATCAGGGAGGAGGAGGTGGCGGAAGCCACCTCGGGAGAGGGTGTGAAGAGTGGAGAGATGGAGAGCAGGTGGGACGTGGAAGTACAGGCGCGGCAGCGGACGGGGGCGGGAGAGGATGGGAGAGACCAGCGGGTGAGGAGGATCGAGTTTACGGGAGGTGTAGAAGATCCGTATCCGTTCGAGGAAAAGGAGGAGGTGGGGGAAGGGAATAAGTTCGTACAGGATCCGTGTGGGGTAGGGGAGACGGATGCGATAGGCGAGGCGAAGAGCATGGCGTTCTAGGATCTGAAGGGATTTGTAAAAGGTAGGGGGAGCGGAGATCCAGGCAGGGTTGGCGTAGCAAAGGATAGGGCGAATGAGGGATTTATAGGTATGGAGGACGGTGAAGGGGTCCAGATCCCAAGTACGACCGGAAAGGAGCTCGAGGAGACATAGTCGGGAGCGTGCCTCGGCTTGGATCGTCCGGAGATGGGGGGTCCAGGAGAGGCGACGGTCGAGGGTGACACCAAGGTACTTAACGGTGGGAGCGAGGGCGGTAGGACGGCCATAGATGGTGATGTAGAAATCGAGGAGGCGGAAGGAAGGGGTGGTTTTGCCTACAATGTTCGCCTGAGTTTTGGAAGGAGTTGGCGAAAAATGTGGTGTATTTAAATGACGAGTAAAGGCAACTTGGTTTGAGAACAGTCACGTGTTGCGCTGCTGTGTGAGCGAGCCTCACCTGGCAGCGAAGCACCTTGCGGCGCGGCTGCGCAGCGCGGCCGGCCGGCTTTTCCAGCGAGTGCGCCCGGCGCGTTACGCGCGGACCGCACCGCCACACACACAAAGCGGCGCCGCCATCGACTTTCAAAACGCACCTGCCGCGCCAGTTATTTAAAGCGCCCACACGAAAAACGTTGCTCGCGGCCCACTGGAGCACGCAGCTCGGTACACGCCGCCGCCGCAGAAAGGATTGCAACATCTCTGATAGGATAGGGCGATACTCCACACCTGCCACAACGGCGGCGCCGTTCTCATCTACGTCTGCGAATGCACAGGGCTAGGCTGCCGGTTTACGGCAAGAGTCTGTGCTCGACCCGATGTTGTTGTTGTGGTGGTGGTCTTCAGTTCGAAGACTAGTTTGATGCAGCTCTCCATGCTACTACTCTACCATCAGCAGGCCTTTTCATCTCCGAATAACTACTGCAGCTTACATCATTCTGAACCTGTTTACTGTATTCCTAAACTGGTAATGCCTTGATGTCTCACAATGTGTCCTACACCACCGGCCATTAAAATTGCTACACCAAGAACAAATACAGATGATAAACGGGTATTCATTGGACAAATATATTATACTAGAACTGACATGTGATTACATTTCACGCAATTTGGGTGCATAGATCCAGAGAAATCAGTACCCAGAACAACCAACTCTGGCCGCAATGCCGGCCGCAGTGGCCGAGCGGTCCTAGGCGCTACAGTCTGGAACCGCGCGACCGCTACTGTCGCAGGTTCCAATCCTGCCTCGGGCATGGATGTGTGTGATGTCCTTATTAGGTTAGTTAAGTTTAAATAGTTCTATGTTCCAGGGGACTGATGACCTCAGAAGTTAAGTCCCATAGTGCTCAGAGCCATCAGCCACGCCGTAATAACGGCCTCGATACTCCTGGGCATTGAGTCAGAGCTTGGATGGCGTGTAGGGGTACAACTGCCCATGCAGCTTCAACACGATAACAGAGTTCATCAAGAGTAATGCCTGGCGTATCGTGACGAGCCAGTTGCTCGGCCGCCATTGACCAGACGTTTTCAATTGGTGAGAGATCTGGAGAATGTGCTGGCCAGGGCACCAGTCGTACATTTTCTGTATCCAGAAAGGCCCGTACAGGACCTGCAACATGCGGTCGTGCATTATCCTGCTGAAATGTAGGGTTTCGCAGGGATCGAATGAAGGGTAGAGTCACGGGTCGTAACACATCTGAAATGTAACATCCACTGTGCAAAGCGCCGTCAATGCGAACGAGAGGTGACCGAGACGTGTAGCCAATGGCACCCCATACCATCACGCACGCCAGTATGGCGATGACGAATACGCGCTTCCAATGTGCGTTCACCGCGATGTCGCCAAACACGGATGCGACCATCATGATGCTGTAAACAGAACCTGGATTCATCCGAAAAAATGACGTTTTGCCATTCGTGCACCCAGGTTCGTCGTTGAGTACACCATCGCAGGCGCTCCTGTCTCTATGCAGATACAAGGGTAACCACAGCCATGGTCTCCGAGCTGATAGTCCATGCTGCTGCAAACGTCGTCGAACTGTTCGTGCAGATGGTTGTTGTCGTGCAAACGTCCCCATCTGTTGACTCAGGGATCGAGACGTGGCTGCACGATCAGTTACAGCCATGCGGATAAGATGCCAGTCATCTAGACTGCTAGTGATACGAGGCCGTTGGGATCCAGCACGGCGTTCGGTATTACCATCCTGTACCCACCGATTTCATATTCTGCTAACAGTCATTGGATATCGACCAAGCCGGCCGGTGTGGCCGAGCGGTTGTAGGCGCTACAGTCTAGAACCGCGCGACCGCTACGGTCGCAAGTTCGAATCCTGCCTCGAGCGTGGATGTGTGTGATGTCCTTAGGTTAGTTAGGTTTAAGTAGTTCTAAGTTCTAGCGGACTGATGACCTCAGAAGTTAAGTCCCATGGTGCTCAGAGCCATTTTTGATCTCGATCAACGCGACCAGCAATCTCGCGATACGATAAAGCGCAATCGCGATAGGCTACAATCCGACCTTTATCAAAGTCGGAAACGTGATGGTACGCATTTCTCCTCCTTACACGAGGCATCACAACAACGTTTCACCAGGCAACGCCGGTCAGCTGCTGTTTCTGTATGGGAAATCGGTTGGAAACTTTCCTCATGTCAGCACGTTGTAGGTGTCGCCACCGGCACCAACCTTGTGTGAACGCTCTGAAAAGCTAATCATTTGCATATCACAGCATCTTCTTGCTGTCGATAAATGCCGCGTCTGTGCTGCAACTACTGCAGTGTAAAACAAAAGTGTTGACCTTATTAGATTGTATCGGACTGCTTTCCTTCTGTACTAATTAAAAAGTGTATGTAGCTTTTACTGGTTCTGAAGGCAGTGAATGAGACTAAGAATGGGTGAAAAGTATTGATTCAGTAAAAGAAATACATTGCGCCAGAAAGAAAGTACATTACTGGACGTTAAAATTGCTACACTACGAAGATGACGTGCTAGAGACGCGAAATTTAACCGTCAGGAAGAAGATGCTGTGATATGCAAATGATTAGCTTTTCAGAGCATTCACACAAGGTTGGCGCTGGTGGCGACACCTACAACGTGCTGACGTGAGGAAAGTTTCCAACCGATTTCTCACACACAAACAGCAGTTGACCGGCGTTGGCTGGTGAAACGTTGTTGTGATGCCTCGTGTAAGGAGGAGAAATGCGTACCATCACGTTTCCAACTTTGATAAAGGTCGGATTGTACCCTATGGCGATTGCGCTTTATCGTATCGCGAGATTCCTGCTCGCGTTGGTCGAGATCCAGTTACTGTTAGCAGAATATGGAATCGGTGGGTTCAGGAGGGTAGTACGGAACGCAGCGTGGATCCCAACGGCTTCGTATCACTAGCAGTCGAGATGACAGGTATCTTATCCGCACGGCTGTAACGGATCGTGCAGCCACGTCTCGATCCCTGAGTCAACAGACGTTTGCAAGACAACAACCATCTGCACGAACAGTTCGACGACGTTTGCAGCAGGACGGACCATCAGCTCGGAGACTACGGCTGCGGTTACCCTTGACGCTGCATCACAAAGAGGAGCGCCTGCGATGGTGTGCTCAACGACGAACCTGGGTGCACGAATGGCAAAACGTCATTTCTTCCGATGAATACAGGTTCTGTTTACAGCATCATGATGGACGCATCCGTGTTTGATGACGTCGCGGTGAACGCAGATTGGAAGCGTGTATTCGTCATCGCCATACTCGCGTATCACCCGGCGTGATGGTATGGGGTGCCATTGGTTACACGGCTCGGTTACTTCTTGTTCGCATTGACGGCGCTTTGAACAGTGGACGTTACATTTCAGATGTGTTACGACCCGTGGCTCTACCCTTCATTCGATCCCTGCGAAACCCAACATTTCAGCAGGATAATGCACGACCGCATGTTGCAGGTCCTGTACGGGCCTTTCTGGATACAGAAAATGTTCGACTGCTGCCCTGGCCAGCACATTCTCCAGATCTCTCACCAATTGAAAACGTCTGGTCAATGGTGGCCGAGCAACTGGCTCGTCACAATACGCCAGTCACTACTCTTGGTGAACTATGGTATCGTGTTGAAGCTGCATGCGCAGCTGTACCTGTACACGCCATCCAAGGTCTGTTTGACTCAATGCACAGGCGTATCAAGTCGTTATTACGGCCAGAGGTGATTGTTCTGGGTACTGATTTCTCTGGATCTATGCACCCAAATTGTGTGAAAATGGAATCACGTGTCAGTTCTAGTATAACATATCTGTCCAATGAATACCCGTTTATCCCATCTGCATTTCTTCTTGGTGTAGCATTTTTAATGGCCAGTAGAGTATATCGTAGTATGTCATAGTACGTAGGGCCTTCCTCACTGACAACAAATGAGGCAGTAGCACGAGGGCAAGATGACGGTGTGCCGCTGCACTAATCGTACCGAGACTTAGAGTCGTCGGCTTACACTCGATTTGTCTGGTTTTCAAGTCCATCACAGTGCTGCAAATTTGAGTTCTGGCTTTGCATATAAGGTCGTGTATACATTTTTCGACTGTTACTGCGATGTATTTGAAGACCAAATTACATTGAAGAGCTCTGGTATACCTGCCTAATATAGTGTAGGGGCACCGAGCACGCAGATGTCCCGCAACAGACCGTGCCATGGACTCGACTAATGTCTGAAGTAGTGATGCAGGAAACTGAGATAACGAATACTGCAGGGCTGTCCATAAATCCGCAAGATAACGGGGGGTTGGAGATTTCTTCTGAACAGCACGTTGTAAGGCATCCCAGACATGCTCAGTAATGCTCATGTCTGGGGAGTTTGGTGGCCAGCGGAAGTGTTAACTCAGAGGAATGTTCCTGGAGCCAGTGCATAGCAATTCAGGACGTGTACAGTGTCGCATGCACAATGTATATGAATGAATGCAGGTGATCAGACAAGATGTTTACGTACGTGTCACCTGTCACAGTCGTATCTAGTCGTATTAAGGGTCCCATATTACCCCAACTGCACACACCTTTACAGAGCCTCCACCACCTTGAACAGTCCCCTGCTGACTGGATTCATGAGGTTGTCTCCATACCCTTACACGTCCATCCGTTCGCTACAATTGGAAACGAGACTCGTCCGACCAGATAATATGCTTCCAGTCATCAACAGTCCAGTGTCGGTGTTGACGGGCCCAGGTGAGGCGTAAAACTCTGTGTCATGCAATTATCAAGGGTACACGAGTGGAATTTCGGCTCCGTAAGCCCATATTGGTGATGTTTCGACGGTTGATGACTCAGCATTGAAATTTGCAGCAATTTGCGGAAGGGTTGCACTTCTGTCACGTTGAACGATTCCCTTCAGTCGTCGTTGGTCCCGTTCTTGCAGGATCTTCTTACAGCCGCAGCGATGTCGAGGATTTGATGTTTTACGGGATTCCTGACATTCATGGTACGCTCGTGAAATGGTCGTACGGGAAACTCCCCACTTCATCGCTACATCGGACATGTGTTCCTCCGCTCGTGCGCCGATTATAAGGTCACGTTCAAACTCACTTAAATATTGGTAAGTTGCGATCGTAACAGCAGTAACCGATGTAACAAGTGCGACAGACACTTCTTGTGTTACATAGGCGTTGCCGACCGCAGCGCCGTATTCTACCTGTTTATAAATCTCTCTAGTAGAATACGCATGGCTCTACAAGTTTCTTTGGCACTTTAGTGTAGTTTCGTGCTCATTTTCAGGCTGCAGTAGATTGGAGGACGCAAACGTTTCCCGCAGCTAGAGCCCGCAGAGGCCACTGCTTCGTCCGTTTTACGCGGCACGTTGACAGAAATTCTCGCAGCTATGAAAACATAGCCTTAGCACCTGTGGCAGCGGGTGTATCCCCGAGGTGTCCTAATTTCTTGACGGCTAGTCTAAAGCCGTCGGCACACGGACCGTGCTGTCGAACGTTAACGTTGAGCGTGCCAAGTTCAACGTGCTACTGAACGCTCAGGAACGATGCGACTTGTGCATACGGTACGTGGGTCCAACGTGGTATACGCGATCGCAACGCACTCCAGCGGCAGTTGAGGGATGTTTCTAGTTCGTAAATCACACTCTCAACGGGCGCGCGTAAAATTCTCACGTTAGCTCTACTAAAACGCACATTTCCTCCGTCGTCCACGAAAAGTACCATGTACCATCAATAAGTACACAGGCCTATAATAGTTCCATTACAAACAGCGCGGTACAAATTTGGAATACTCCTCCGCATAAGATAAACATTATTTCATCATTCCCACATTTTAGTAAAATCCCTGGGTCAGTCTTACTTGATCAGTGTTCCTACCCAGTAGCAGAATCTTTGGAACACGTGAATTACGGAGCGTAAAAGGAGCAAAATATCTTTATACAAGTAACGCAAGCTCTCCTGTAGATTAAGCCAATCGGACAAAGTCACCCCTCAAAAAGAGGTGAATTTATATTTACATAACATCAAATATTATAGTATATAATTATATTAAACTAATAATAAAGTATCAGAACCTAATAAAAACGCGAATGTTAGGAAAAAAAATTTGGAAGTGCTACCACGTGAACAATCGCCCCATCAAGTAGTCAATACTGAATAGAGACGCTACTCACTACGCTAAACGAACAACGTTTCTATATTGAGTCATATTATAGAAGCCATAGGTAAGAGCGTTAATCGTAGGTAATTATGTTACTAACTGAAATTTAATTATAACAAAATGTACCAAGAACAGTGCGTTTTGGGTGGATCTTCAGTGTGTCGCTGCCTTCAAATAGCCTACTCTCATAATACGCAAGTTACAACAATTCTTTTGCCACGAATATGATGTTTCTCATTAATTTATTGGTTCGAATCACACAACTAACAACGGATTTTGCAGAGATTCTCAATTTGCTGGTGCTCAGAAACGGCATATATACAAATAGGCTTGAAATCAATGCCAATATGGCGCCTCACAACTCTGTACTGAAGGGAGACGGCTTGCGTGTGACGTAGGTGGCGTTGTGCCATCTAATTGGTCATCGCTCAGACGCACGCTCAGAATATCTGACATGCCAGATATTGCTCTGCACGTTCGGAAAGACTCCCGAACGTGCTATTGCACGCTATGACGTCAGAAACTCGGCACGCTCAACGCTCAACGTTCGGATGCACGGTCCGTGTGCCGACGGCTTAACGAACTGGCGGGGTACTCGATCGTGCCCAATACCGCGCTGTGTCCTCGCCGTGCGTGCACTGTAGCTGTCCGTGTTCTGTTGGCACCACCTGTTGCCGGATCCCCACTGCAAACAGTGACAGCAACAACAATAACCAAAAAAGGGAGAAAGAACGTATCGTCGGACGGCGCGGCAGGCGGCAGCCGCGCGAACAAGAGCCGCGGGACAATGCGGCGGGCCTGCGGTACGTGCGCGCCCAGATACGGTTCACGTGGCGCCGCCGCCGCCGCCGCCGCCGCAGCTGAGCGCCCGTCCGTCTGCAGGGCTGCGCTGTGGCTGGCGCTCGCGCGCTCACCACCCCGTGACTACGTGCAATTGCGCTGCTAACTAAAGTACACCACTGGCCATTAAAACTGCTACACCAAGAAGAAACGCAGATGATAAACGGGTATTCATTGGACAAATATATTATACTACAACTGACATGTGATTACATTTTCACGCAATTTGGGTGCATAGATCCTAAGAAATCAGTACCCAGAACAAGCACCTCTGGCCATAATAATGCCCTTGATACGCCTGGGCATTGTGTCAAACAGAGCCTGGATGGCGTGTACAGGTACAGCTGCCCATGCGGCTTCAACACGATACCACAGTTCATCAAGAGTAGTGACTGGCGTATTGTGACGAGCCAGTTGCTTGGCCACCATTGACCAGACGTTTTCAATCGGTGAGAAATCTGGTGAATGTGCTGGACAGGGAAGCAGTCGAACAGTTTCTGCATCCAGAAATGCCCGTACACGACCTGCAACATGCGGTCGTGCATTATCCTGCTGAAATGTAGGGTTTCGCAGGGATCGAATGAAGGGTAGAGCCACGGGTCGTAACACATCTGAAATGTAACGTCCACTGTTCAAAGTGCCGTCAATGCGAACAAGAGGTGACCGAGAAGTGTAAGTAATGCCACCCCATACCATCACGCCGGGTGATACGCGAGTATGGCGATGACGAATACACGCTTCCAATATGCGTTCACCGCGACGTCGTCAAACACGGATGCGACCATCATGATGCTGTAAACAGAACCTGTATTCATCGGAAGAAATGACGCTTTGCCATTCGTGCACCCAGGTTCGTCGTTGAGTACACCATCGCAGGCGCTCCTCTTCGTGATGCAGCGTCAAGGGTAACCGCAGCCACTGTCTTCGAGCTGATAGTCCATGCTGCTGCAAACGTCGTTGAACTGTTCGTGCAGATGGTTGTTGTCTTGCAAACGTCTGTTGACTCAGGGATCGAGACGTGGCTGCACGATCCGTTACAGCCGTGCGGATAAGATACCTGTCATCTCGACTGCTAGTGATACGAAGCCGTTCGGATCCACGCGGCGTTCCGTACTACCATCCTGTGCCCACCGATTCCATATTCTGCTAACAATCATTGGATCTCGACCAACGCGAGCAGCAATGTCTCGATACGATGAACCGCAATCGCGATAGGCTACAATCCGACCTTTATGAAAGTGGGAAACGTGATGGTACGCATTTCTCCTCCTTACCCGAGGCATCAAAACAATGTTACGCCAGTCAACTGCTGTTTGTGTATGAGAAATCGGTTGGAAACTTTCCTCATGTCAGCACGTTGTAGGTGTCGCCACCGGCGACAACCTTGTGTGAATGATCTGGAAAGCTAATCATTTGCACGTCACAGCATCTTGTTCCTGTCGGTTAAATTTGGCGCCTGTAGCACGTCATCTTCGTGGTGTACCAATTGTAATGGCCAGTAGTATAATACGAGTCCCACTTACAAACCGTCAGAGCACATTGACAGTGATACGACCAATTAATAAATCTTAACGTCTACACACATAATAGTGTGCAAAAATTATGCACGAATGTTTTTGCCTGGTGTTTCAATGACGAGCATCATAGCACGAAGAAACTTGTAGCATACAGAGAAAGAACTACTACAATAGAGCGAGGGTGGTAAACCAAATGGAAGTCAAACGCAGGGGGGAAGAACTCTCGCAAGAACAGTGGGACAATGAAGAAACTGGTCGCAGAACACACGAACTACTGCCCAAATCAGGGAGCGACTGCAACTAAAATATTTTACACCTTCAAGAGGACTGCTACACTTTCTTACGGCTCATGGACCTGTGGTGTGCGTACTGTAAGACCTTCAGTACACGCACCATCAGATTATTTGACTTGTCGCTCTAACGAAGTAGGCGAGTGTCAGCAATAGGTCTCGTGGTCTTATCGTGGCGTGTTTATCTTCTGCTGTTCGGTCAGACGATAGAAATGCCACTTGCACGCTTAGAGTAGCAGATTGACGGTGACCAACTTTAAGCATAGCTTGATTAATTTTCACACACATTTATTAAAACAATGACAAGCATAAAAATTTCTTAACTTGGTTCTGGATGCTATTTGCAATTGACAATCTGAAGTTCCTTTGGTATTTGTAGGTTAATCTTATTCTCACAGATATCTCTGATACTTGACAAAAGTGTCTATACATTTGTCTTCATGGCTATGTACAGGAATATGGTAATCTTAGTAGGCTGAGACTGAAGCTTGACTATAGACTGGTGCAGACAAATGTAGAACTCGTACAGACTGGTACAGACAAATGCAGACTGACTAATCTGAGGTCTGTACACTCGCTATAATACCTCGCGTGTTCATGTACCACTGCACGAGTGTGATCCGTGAGGAGAAAAGGTTCTACGTTAGCAGCATTCCTCATTGGCTGCGTTACATATTAATACGCGGATCGGCGGAAGCAGAATTTGGTCCGTCTCTATGGCAGCGCCATCTCGTAGTGCGGAGACGGACGAGCGCTGCACCTGCGCTGTTGTGCTTACAAGGGGAGGCCGCTAATTGTGAAATTCAGATCCGATTCATACTGCGCATAATAAAAGCTCATGGCCAGAGGTGTAATGTGGCAAAGCAACAAGATGCACTTCTCAGCCGTTGTCGAGAAAATCGGCAGTTAAAAGAAATCGTTGCGGTGAAATACTCCCTACGATTAATAATTTTCTACAGCGCTCGGGTTCGTAATCCGAAGGTCGCCGGATCGAATCTCGCGCCATGCAAATTTTTTTTTTTTTAGTATTTCTTTTTGTAATTCAAATGTGTGTATACATACACACACACACACACACACACACACACACACACACACACACAATTAAATTCCCGGCAATCAGTTGCAACAATTATGCATATAATAAGTTGTTGAAAGTCGTTTGTCGTGGAAAAACTGGCGACTTCGAACATCATTATGTTTTCCGCAAACGAAGTTGTATTTCACAAATGTTATTAATTGTCTTCATAATGGTAACCATGTGTAGTTAACGGAAGACGTAGAAACGATATTCCGAAACGAATAAGTATAGCGTAAGTCAAACGTTCGAATTAGAAGAGAGACCCCACGAACACAAATTTGCTGTGGCAGGTATGAAATATAAACTCCGTTACTCGCTCGTTACACTTGAAGGACAGACGTTGAATGGGCCGAAACGAGCCGCCGCATAACAGCGTACTTGCCTGCTAACTTCGAAAGAAGGTAGATGCGGCCCCTAGCGCAACTTATAACATCGTCGAAAATCAGTGCGGACGTGAGAGCTTTGGTACACCCTGTTAAACAAACGGAAAAATGGAGGCGGTACAATTGGAGAGCGACCCGCCTTCACCAACATGCATAAGCAATTCATTAATAGTGTATTTATATATTTTTTTGAATTACAAAAAACTAATAAAAAATTGCATGGCGCGAGATTCGATGCGGCAACCTTCGGATTACGAAACCGAACGCTTACCGCTGCGCCACGACACTGTAGAATATACTTAGTCGTAGAGAGTATTTCACGGCAACGGTTTCTTTTAACTGTCGATTTTCTCGACAACGGCTGAGAAGTGCATCTTGGTGCTTTGCCACATTACACCTCTGGCCATGAGTTTTTATTACGCGCAGTATGAATCGAATCTGAATTTCACAATTGGCGGCCTCCCCTTGTTAGTGGGGCGCGCTCTCGTGGGAGAGTTGTGTACGCGCTGACTACGCGGAACTGTGTACTCAACAGGACCCTATGCGGCGTACCTATGCCGGTTCGGGAAACGGGCTACACCAGCGTGTGACTGTGGGGCCACACCAGGCACCCCAGGACACGTGGTGTATGAGTGCCATCTCTTCGACGACGTAGCGGCGCAATTACGTCGTTACCCAACCACGACACGTACCACCTGCCCAGGCATGAGGACCATTTCTCAGTCTTGAACAAATTGGCAAACGAGATCTCACATAAAGTCATAAAGGAATTCCTAAGGAACGACAATTAAGACTTCACATTGCTACCGATCTGACTCCGTGCACTTGTCCCGTTCTGCCGAGGTGTGGACTTGGCCATCTGCTTCACGGCTGGAATCCTCCACGTCTGGGATTAGGGGGAGGGTGCGCCTTTCTTACCGATTCATACACTCACCGATTCGACATTAGGTTAAATTAGGTTAGATGTAGGATAAGCTAGGATAGCAACACTAGTATAGTACTGCAGCGATCAACAACTCCGGCCATCCCAATGCCAGGGGCATGTTCACCGGGATTAGCTCGGTGAACACGGCCAACAACGTAGGTTTATACAACGCTGGCACACCTATAACGCTGCGGGTAGAAGTAGATTAGCATAAGTAGAAGTAGGATAACATAATCCAGACATTACAGTTGTGACTCTTTGAAAATAATATGGCTCTTTCTCTCTCTCTCTCTCTTTTATTTTATTTTATTTTATTTATTTATTTTTTTTTTTTTTTTTACGAGGACAATTCAATAAGTAATGCGACATATTTTTTTCTCGGCTAAAACAGCCTGAATAGGAGTAGTCACAGGCTGTTTTACTTTTATTTCTAGATCATGCTCTCGTAGACATATTATAGAATCAAGTTTATCTCCTGAAGAAGGCTCAATGACTTGGGCTGAAACCTAGGTAAAGGTTGGTTTCATTACCGCATTCGAGGCTGATAGTTTCTTATATAGTAAACAATTATCGTACAGTTTTCTTACTGGCGTCTTTTTCCAAAATATTCGAAAAAGTGATGTTCTCAAGAATAGTTCCACACTTAAGTAGAAACTGCTTACTTTGCATATCACAGTTCGGATTACAGAAGGAGTGCTCGACTGAGAATCCTATTTGTACAATCACTCATCAAATAATACAAGCCTTGAACAATAACATATCGCCACGAGGTATTTTTTGTGATCTTCGAAGGCGTTTGGCTTTATCGAACTGATTGCTTTACGCAGAGCTGGTTTGAATCAAACTTAACAAACAAAATGCAGAAAGTTGCACTGCATAATTCAAACGATGTTGGAAAAATAGAAAATTTTAGAGACTGTGGAAAAATCACACAGTGCGTCCCAGAGGGTTCTGTTTGTTCAACAAAAAAAATTGGTATTTTCGCGGACAATACTAGTTTTGCAGTAAGTTCCATTAGAGAGAAAGCAATAGAAGAGTGGGTAAATGTTATTTTCCAAATGATTATTATGTACTTTTCTGGAAATGGTCTCTCCCTAAAATGTAAAAAAAAAAAAAAAACACTACATTCAGTTCTGTACAACAAATATAGTAATACCAACAAAATGGTTCAAATGGCTCTGAGCACTATGGCACTCAACTGCTAAGGTCATTAGTCCCCTAGAACTTAGAACTAGTTAAACCTAACTAACCTAAGGACATCACAAACATCCATGCCCGAGGCAGGATTCGAACCTTCGACCGTATAATACCAACAATTGATGAAACACATGAGCGTGAGTCAATAATGGGGTAAAATTTTTGGATGCACGTGCTGATGAAGACGAACTGGAAGAAGAGCATATTACCGAGCCTCTGAAACAGTTAATTTCAGCTACTTTTGCGCTTCGTATAATTGCTAACATCGGAAGCAAATCTCCTGACAAAATTTACATATTTGCACTCAGTTGTGTCGTTTGGAATAATTTCATCACTGCACAAAAGTGAGCAGTAAGAATAGTACGTGGTGGTGTTCACCCACGGACGCCGTGTAGGTACCCTTTTCAGTGAGTTACGCATTTTAACTGCGCCATTACAGTATTCATATTCACTAATCAAATTCATTCTAAATAATCCATCACTATTTGAGAAGAGCAATAATGTCCATACATCTATATCTACATCTACATCTACATCCATACTCCGCAAGCCACCTGACGGTGTGTGGCGGAGGGTACTTGAGTACCTCTATCGGTTCTCCCTTCTATTCCAGTCTCCTATTGTTCGTGGAAAGAAGGATTGTCGATATGCCTCTGTGTGGGCTCTAATCTCTCTGATTTTATCCCCATGGTCTCTTCGCGAGATATACGTAGGAGGGAGCAATATACTGCTTGACTCCTCGGTGAAGGTATGTTCTCGAAACTTCAACAAAAGCCCGTACCGAGCTACTGAGCGTCTCTCCTGCAGAGTCTTCCACTGGAGTTTATCTATCATCTCCGTAACGCTTTCGCGATTAATAAATGATCCTGTAACGAAGCGCGCTGCTCTCCGTTGGATCTTCTCTATCTCTTCTATCAACCCTATCTGTTACGGATCCCACACTGCTGAGCAGTATTCAAGCAGTGGGCGAACAAGCGTACTGTAACCTACTTCCTTTGTTTTCGGATTGCATTTTCTTAGGATTCTTCCAATGAATCTCAGACTGGCATCTGCTTTACCGACGATCAAATTTATATGATCATTCCATTTTAAATCACTCCTAATGCGTACTCCCAGATAATTTATGGAATTAACTGCTTCCAGTTGCTGACCTGCTATATTGTAGCTAAATGATAAGGAATCTACAACTTCGAAATATAACTGGCCGGATTTGAATTCAATCGGCAATCTGTGGACTCCAAACCGAGAAACCTGGAGCCGGTGCGGCTGCGCATGCCTATCGGTAGCTTTTAGAGCCTCAGTGATTCTCTTCCTGCACCTCGCGCACCGTCCAGGTTCCTGACGAAGGTCGCGTTAATGCGAGTGGACAGTGTAGCTTTCATATGTGCTCCTGTGTTTCATCTTTCATTCGCTTTCTTCTATTCCTGAATATGTAGCTTGGCGCCCACTTTGAATCTGAGGCCTGATTGTAGTCTTTTGAGTGGTAGTAGGATTCATTATTATTAGTACTGTCGTCCACAGATCTGTTTAGCCACCTTTGCTGCGAACAATTACTGGCTCCTTAAAACTTCACTTTCACTTTTAAATTCTCCGACGAGTCATTTGGTTGTACATTCTACATCTACATCTACATCTACATCCATACTCCGCAAGCCACCTGACGGTGTGTGGCGGAGGGTACCTTGAGTACCTCTGTCGGTTCTCCCTTCTATTCCAGTCTCGTATTGTTCGTGGAAAGAAGGATTGTCGGTATGCCTCTGTGTGGGCTCTAATCTCTCTGATTTTATCCTCATGGTCTCTTCGCGAGATATACGTAGGAGGGAGCAATATACTGCTTGTCTCCTCGGTGAAGGTATGTTCTCGAAACTTCAACAAAAGCCCGTACCGAGCTACTGAGTGTCTCTCCTGCAGAGTCTTCCACTGGAGTTTATCTATCATCTCCGTAACGCTTTCGCGAATAATAAATGATCCTGTAACGAAGCGCGCTGCTCTCCGTTGGATCTTCTCTATCTCTTCTATCAACCCTATGTGGTACGGATCCCACACTGATGAGCAGTATTCAAGCAGTGGGTGAACAAGCGTACTGTAACCTATTTCCTTTCTTTTCGGATTGCATTTCCTTATGATTCTTCCAATGAATCTCAGTCTGGCATCTGCTTTACCGACGATCAACATTATATGATCATTCCATTTTAAATCACTCCTAATGCGTACTCCCAGATAATTTATGGTATTAACTGCTTCCAGTTGCTGACCTGCTATTTTGTAGCTAAATGATAAAGGATCTATCTTTCTGTGTATTCGCAGCACATTACACTTGTCTACATTGAGATTCAATTGCCATTCCCTGCACCATGCGTCAATTCACTGCAGATCCTCCTGCATTTCAGTACAATTTTCCATTGTTACAGCCTCTCGATACACCACAGCATCATCCGCAAAAAGCCTCAGTGAACTTCCGATGTCATCCACAAGGTCATTTATGTATATTGTGAATAGCAACGGTCCTATGACACTCCCCTGCGGCACACCTGAAATCACTCTTACTTCGGAAGACTTCTCTCCATTGAGAATGACATGCTGCGTCCTGTTATCTAGGAACTCCTCAATCCAATCACACAATTGGTCTGATACCATGAATTTCTTTCTACCTATTGATCGTAATTTGTGGACAAATAAATTAGTCATGTTGCACAAGTGTCCAACGGTCTTTCCGCAGTGGTAACACCGGTTCTCGTCAGATAACCGAAGTTAAGCGCTGTCGGGTTGAGCTAGCACTTGGATGGGTGACCGTGCGGCCTGCATAGAGCTGTTGGCGAGCGGGGTGCACTCAGCCCTTGTGAGGCAAACAGAGGAGATACTTGATTGAGGAGTAGCGGCTCCGGTCTCGGAAACTAACATACGGCTGGGAGAGCGGTGTGCTCACCACATGCCCCTCCATATCCGCATCCAGTGATTCTCTGACGTTTTAGCAGGAGGTCTATTCTGTGTAACTTGAACTAACTGAACATGAATTCTTTAAAATGGAAAAAGTTAACGGGAAGGTATTTAAAATACTCGTAGCAGTAAGTAAATCAGAAAGGTTGTGACCTGTGGCGGAACACGACGAGACACATAGAGACGTGCGGTTTCCGTGGGCAGATGCGGTACACAGCCATACAGTCCCCAGTATGGCGCTAAATAGTTACGGTTAGACGCCACATAGATGGCGCACATGACGGGCTATATTATGCTTCCATCATACGTAGTTCAATTAGTCCTGTCCACCAACCACAATTGTTATCCCACGTCGTAGAGAACACCTAAAAGGCTGAGATCCGCCCCCCCCCCCCCCCCCCCCCGCTTCGGTGTGAAACAACTTTCGCTCTTCCCGTCATGTGTGTGCTCCACCGACGCCCTTTAAACTCTTATCCTAAATGGAACAAATATTAACTTCTCTCCCTCAGCAAAGAGTTTGGGAGTAATAATAGATGAAAATCTAAATTGGACAGAGCACGTAACTGCAGTGTGCAAAAAAGCATCATCATCCTTTCATGTCCTACAAAAATATAAAAAAACTCTTCCCTTTCGATCTGAAAAAGAAATTAGCACAAACGCTTATACTCCCAATCATTGACTACAGCGATATTGTCCTGCAAGGTCTCTCTCAGGAAAATTCGCGACGTCTGGAACTGGTCATGAATGCCTGCGTCCGATATATCTGTGACGTTCGACTTTTTGATCACATTTCCAGCATATGCAAAATTGTCCTGGCTGCGTGCAGACAAACGCAGAGATTTCCGTACACTCTGTCTCATCTACTGCCTTATAAATGTACACTGTCCCTCATATCTCTCCTCGTCCTTGACGCTTATGTCGGAACAGCATGACAGAAACACGCGTTCCCATCATAATAAAATCCTCTCTGTTCCACTGCATAGCTCAGTCACCTTCTCCAAGTCCTTTACAGTAGCGGGAACCCGACTCTGGAATAGCTTCCCCCGTTATGTTAGAGAACTTGAAAACATGTCCGGCTTCAAAAAACAACTTATGACGTATCTAATAAAGCAGCAGTAATGCCTTCCTCTGTACATGAATGCACTTCACCTCATTACTTCCCTCTCTCCCCCCCCTTAAATGTCCCTTCCCCAAAACTCACTATACTAGTAAACATCTACTTTACACACCATATGAAACGTCCCCTTAGAACAATTATACACGACTGTCCTTAAACTGATACACAATATTTTTTTTAGCGCAACGCAATCTGACTTTCAAAAATCCCTACAAAAGAATGGCCCTGACTAACATTAACCTATAAGTTTCAGAAATCACTTACCTCACAAAAATCTTCATTACTCGAACTAGTGCAATACAGCGAGCGCCACTACTGCCAGCTAAATAAAAGATTCAAAGTACTGAAGGCACTAACTACTGATAAGCATAGTTAGCAAATGAAAGATTTTGATAGAGAACAACCAATATATTTACCTCAATAGTCATAATATATATAGCAGTTCATGACAAATTTCAAAACTCCGCCATCTTTCTCCCCACATCCACCACTGTTGGCGGCTCACCTCCAACTGCGCAACGCTACGCGCTGTTCACATCCAACTGCCCAACACTACAATGGCAGACAACAATGCAAACTAGACACAGACTGCACACAGCACAGCCAGTGATTTTCATACAGAGGTGGCGTTACCAATAAAAAAACCTAAACAGCCTACTTACAACCAATATATTAATACACATCTGCACAAATCTTCATTACTATTGCCAATTTTTCTCATGTTTATCATTATTATTGGATTTTTTTACTGTTATTATTATTGCTTTTATCACAATTTGTATGTGTAGCACCTGTTGCAAAAATACTGCCAGCATTTACTTTATTAGGTCTTAGTCATTACTCTTTATTCATATTGTCACTAGAGTAATCTAATTTTCTTATTTAAACTATTGTCATGATGTAACTCTGATGTGTGAAATGCTGCATATGTGGAACACTGGTCCGATGTAAGAGAGGGCCTGATGGCGCTAATCTGATCAGGTGAAATAAATAAGAAATAAAATAAATAAACCCAAATGTTGCTTATTCGATCGGCCAGCCTCTCATATATGTATTTCTTACGTAGTCGCCCACTTGATTCTGAATCCAGATTCTGAATGTCTAAAAAGCTCACATCTCTTTACAGCTTTACATATATGTCGAATTTTCTAGTCAGTCTCCTGCAATTCCGCCAACATTGGCCAATAGTGTAACTTGATAAGGTCTCTTCTAATCCGTCCATTGGTTCCATAAAAACTGCTTTGCCATTCGACTTTTCTAACGCCCATCTTTGCTCCAAAAGCGGAAATGAGGATGGATGTCACAACCCGCCTAACAAGGGAAATGCGTGTTTTTCCCGCCAGCGCCATCTCACTACAATGGGAGAACAAAAGGCAGAAACAGGTTGTGCCGCTTTAGTGTCGGGTGGCAGAGTCACCCGCCCGGCAATAGCAACACCGACGGCGATGTTTTTTGTTCAGATTACTAGCGGCACTATCTGTCTCCAGATATCATTTCTCTGAACTGCCTCACGCCACAGACATCTTTTTATCGTCCACCAGCGGACGCTCTCTGCTGTCCGCAGGCAGGGCTGGCGAAAACAGTGGGGAACTCGCATTTTTATCACCGTAAGTGCACCCTTGTGGATTGTCTTACGCCAGGAGGGAACGGGGTCTGGCGCCTGGCCATCCTCCAGCACAGAGCCCGTTCTGCGCCTCCCCCCGTGTTGTAAGCTCGCGGCCCAGCGGCGGAAAGACACAGGCGCCTGCGTTCCAAGGGAGCGGCCCCCGCAGCTGGTCCTCACTGCCTCAGTCTCATCTGGTCCGGGTGACTCAGTGTCCGCTCTTTACGCCACCTGATACAGAATCCCAAATAGCCGGCACAGAGAGCTAGTAAGGGGATGGAACACTTGCACGGACTCACATGGAGGCTGCGGCTCTTGCCGCACTTACCGGATTTTCACAGGTACAGGCACACTAAGAAGTCTCGCAGTTCAGCACAGCTGTTTGTGAGAGCTGGTTCGTGCTCACACCACAGCAGTGAGCAGCTGTTATCGCTTCAGGGTGGCTCGTTAACGGATTTCGTGGCAAATTTATTTTTAAGAGTGTTGTGTCAGTAGAGTTGTAACTAGGCTGTTTAGGATTTTTTATTGGTAACGCCACCTCTGTATGAAAATCACTGGCTGTGCTGTGTGCAGTCTGTGGCTGCTTTGCATTGTTGTAATACTCGCCATTGTAGTGTTAGGCAGCTGGCTGTGAACAGCGCGTAGCGTTGCGCAGTTGGAGGTGAGCCGCCAGCAGTGGTGGATGTGGGGAGAGAGATGGCGGAGTTTTGTAATTTGTCATGAACTGCTATATATATTATGACTTTTGATGATACTAAGGTAAATACATTGTTTGTTCTCTATTAATATCTTTCATTTGCTAACTATGCCTATCAGTAGTTAGTGCCTTCCGTAGTTTGGATCTTTTATTTAGCTGGCAGTAGTGGCGCTCGCTGTACTGCAGTAGTTCGAGTAATGAAGATTTTTGTGAGGTAAGTGATTTCTGAAAGGTATAGTTTAATGTTAGTCAGGGCCATTCTTTTGCAGGGATTTTTGAAAGTCAGATTGCGTTGCGCTAAAAATATTGTATGTCAGTTTAAGCACAGTCTTGTATAATTGTTCAAAGGGGACGTTTCAGAGTCTTGTACCACAAGGAAGCGAGGGAGAGGATGTTGTTATGGGTGGCCGGTATCCTCTTCCTAAAACACAAATGCACACGTGGATTGATACAGTTCTTCATTTACGTGAACATTTACTTAACTTGAGTAGAGTCCATGTGTTTTGGTACAAGCTCATCAGTAATAGTCCTCAGGCAGACAATGTCGGTAATCATGGCTTTACAAACTTTAGTCTTACTGCTGGTAAAGTGCAAGTCCCACTATAGTCACTAATTTGGTCGCTGTGTACTATCGTAGCCTGTGATTAACTGAATCCAGTCTGCGTTAAACTGACAGAGACTAACTGAATGAGTGAGAGAGTTAGGCCGAACGATTGGGTGAGCGATGGCCTAAACACTTGCTTTCGAGAGGGCGTCGGCCGTGTGTTGCTTGTGGGTGTGTCTCCGACCTCTCTCGATACAGCGCCTGCTGATCGATTTTCGTCTTTACCGAACGGTGTCCGGCGACAGTCCACGCCAGCGCAGCCCTAATGAGAACTGACGACGGAGTTCAACATAATGAGAATGGACAATGACATTCAACATTCCAGAATGACATTTTCACTCTGCAGCGGAGTGTGCGCTGATATGAAACTTCCTGGCAGATTAAAACTGTGTGCCGGACCGAGACTCGAACTCGGGAAAGGCAAAGGTCCCGAGTTCGAGTCTCGGTCCGGCACACAGTTTTAATCTGCCAGGAAGTTTCACATTCAACATTTCTTTTAATATTCTGATGATGGAAATAATGGGGGGGGGGGGGGCAGCTAAGTAAGAAACGTGCTATTCCTTGCGAATGTTGCAGACTTACGATGACTGCTGTTTTAGGATGAAATTTAAATTAACAGATTTATATTTCATTACCATTTTATTTGAACGTTGAACATCGAATATTACTTATTTTGCTTTTCACTAAAGGATGAATGGCTGGTACCATTTTTCGAGTAATACTAAGCCGAAGGCAAGTTCTTAAGTTTAAGTCTGCAAATGAGCTTGTGTGGGTGGATTTCGTTCTGTCCATTGCGTAAAAAAGTAGCATGTACATGTAAGTCTAAACGTAGATATAATCGTAGCTGCCAACTTGTAAAGTCCAAAAATTTACTTCGCGGAAACAGAATTCTACGAGATTAATGCTGCTATAAAACGAAGCGCGTAAAAGTCAGACAGTAGGTGTGTAAGTTCTAACTGTAGACAAGTTTGCACACTGTCGAAATAACGTGAAAATCAGTGAAACTGCGCGACCCCCTAAAAGCTGAAAAGCAATATCGTAACCTGATCTAACTGCAGATTCATTCGTTGAGTGTTCCTCCTGAAAATAAAAATATATTTTCATGGTGAAAATCTTGGGAACATTGTTGAGATGTTTGTTTCTCTGCTTCCATATAATGAATACTTTCTTCAGTCACAGTTTATTTTCTTTTCTCTTCAAAGTTTTGAAGCGCATTAACAGATCACTAAGAGTATCAAGACATCATCGGATACAATAAACATGTAGACTAGGCATTCTGCACTCATACGTTTATGCTGATGTCTCTGACCACTTTGACGTTCCTAACCCAACCATCATGCTACTTTTCATCCCTTTAAAAACAGCTACTGTGCGTTATAAGGAGAGAGGCCATCCTAAAAGTTCAATTAAAAAAAAAAATGAATGGCTGTTTCACGTCTTTAGCGTGTTTATTCTTAGATCTCAAACTGATTTGCCTGTATTAGAATTACAAGTGCATCTAAGAAATGTTTGAAATACGGATTGCGTAAGGTGCTGTGGCACACCGAAAGATGCCATCGACAATTTTTTATTTCGCTCACCATCAAACAGATCCATCTTTACTCCGAACTTGCCATGAACTGAAACTGGGTCGAGCGTGGTGGCCGAGCGGTTCTAGGCGCTTCAGTCCGGAACCCCGCCGCTGGTGTGGTCGCGGGTTCGAATCCTGCCTCGGACATGGATGTGTGTGATGTCCTTGGTAAGGTTTAAGTAGTTTTAAGTTCTATGGGACAGATGACCTCAGATGTTAAGTCCCATAGTGCTTAGAGCCATTTGAACTATTTGAACTCGAACTGGGAAAAACAAGCTGCAAGATTTCCACAAAAACTAAAGAGAAACAATTGGTAGGCAGCTGTTTGAAATCAATTACTTTGTCTTTTCACTGTGTAAATATAAATGTAGCGAATACACTGTTCAGTCCGGAACCGCGTGACTGCTACGGTCGCAGGTTCGAATCCTGCTTCGGGCATGGATGTGTGTGATGTCCTTAGGTTAGTTAGGTTTAAGTAGTTTTAAGATAGGGGACTGATGACCTCAGATGTTAAGTCCCATAGTGCTCAGACCCATTAGATTTGAACGTAGCCTCGATTGAAGAGATTCCCTACTTCTTCAACTAAACTGATGAAACTGTACCGTCTGTTTCTTTTGCTCACTTTTTTGCGCTGACGAAATCTTTTCACACTTCATTGACTGCTTCATCTGGAATACAAGCATGTCTACCTTCCCCTTAAAGTGTGCTATTTTTGTCGATAGTCTTCCTTTGCATTTGTTCTTTTTAAAGCTTACAGAACAGCAGTAAGTCATTTCTTGTTCGTGTGTAAAGTCCACTACATACTGATGCCCGTTGCAAATCAGTAAGGGCGTCCCTTTGGTGGTTTCGGTGAACATCTCAGCACTAAAACACGGAACACTACTTGCCTCTCAGAGGTCAACTGCAGCACTGAACTCGGGCAGAAAGCCACACACACTACGAACCGGTGCGGGGACAGGCAGCCTTGTGCAGGAAATAGCCTTTGGCCTTCCCCGAATTCGTCGTAGGTAGCGGCGGACAGGCCAGGAACACCCTGTCCACTACCTACAGCGTCCTAGGCTCCGTGCAGACGCCAACTCATTCCCTCTCCGTACAAGAGCCACACCGTACAAGTGACGCGAACTCGCTAGTATTGCCTCTGGAATCACTGCCAAATCCAGTCGTATGATTCTAAGTGCATTTTGTCACGTTCTGTCTGCCATCAGGATATTACTCTGTTCCATTTATGATCAACGGTCATTTGTGACTAACTGGAGAGAGTAGGCAACTATCAAATTTTTCATGCCAATGATCTGATCGTCAACATTGACTGTAACCAATATTTGTAAATATTTATTCAAATCTGAATTTAAAATTTCGCTGCTGTTCACTTCTGGATTCTGCTAGCTTGTCGTTCCTAGCATTACTTGGGAATTATTATTAACAATTTAGACAATTATGAAATCTTTCTTGGTCCCTCATGCAGCTTACTGATCTCAGCCTATTTCGCAAGGTCAAGCGTAATCTGCTGGTTGTATTTCCTCATATGTTGTTGCCTCATCCTCATTTTTTTTCGCTTGACAACTATTCTCCTATAGACAACGTGGTGTTTTCTTGTTCTATTCTTTGGCATCAACATCTTCTACTTCTTACGTTCATTGATCTGCAGACCCAGTTTTACTACGTCTTCTGCGTAGCTTAACTTATCAGAATTTCAGCTAAATCACATGACGTGTGTGAGCTCCGTTTATTCCTCAGCCGAACGACTCCCGTTTACCTACACGTCAGATGATTTCACACTACATTGAGTAAAACTGTGGCTCTTGCGTGGGCAGACCTCAGCTATGATTTCGTTTCACACTTCTGGGTCATCTCTTTTGCTGTTCTGCCCTGTTGATATGTAGAGTCTTGAGAAATGGATTACGTCTTGTTAATTGAATATTTTGGATAAAAGTTGCCAGCCTCCCCTTAACTGCTCTGGACCCCCTACTGTCTCACGACCGTTCATAAAACCCTGGAGCTACAACTGGACCAGGCGGTGAGCACCAGCTGCCGACTCCACTTAACTGTTTCTTGTGGACGAGTATGGCCAGGGTGTCAATTTTGCCAATTGCCCACTAGAAACGAAAAAAGTCAACTGTGTTTGTAGTGTAATATCGAAAAAATTTCGCTTCCGTCTGTTCGTGATAACAACTTTGAAAATATGAAAGTCTTACAGAGAAACATACATAATATACAGATTTAAAAGTTCAGTATCTAGATTAAGAAACATAGCATGCATATATATATTCTCTATAATGCTTATTTAACTCAGAACTTCATCCTAAACAATATTTCTGGTCACATCTCCAGGAGCTACGATGAATTGAGTTAGCAGCGGCGAAGTAATAAATTGAAGTGTCATGCATGATGCAGCAGTATTTATGCATCTCAGTGGTTATGACGTCACTCCTGATCTACCGGCTGCTCGGAAATTCCCGTTACAAAATTCTAGGAGTTGTATAGTGGAGTGTGTACGTAATATTTTGAATAGAAACCCACGTCCGGAAACGTACCGTTTCCGTACTACGACGGTTTCAATTCAGATGTGTAACGCGCCCACGTCTGCTGAGGAAAAGACAAAAGTCTCAGGGTTGCTTGTCCTGGTATTTAATAGGGTAGACAGGATGACATGTACTACGTCAGACGGTCACCTGCTGTCATTTAACGTCTGTGGAGACAGGGGAAGATCTGCCGGCACTAGTTTCGGCCGCTGCACTAGAAACTGAAGGGACGCCAGGAGGAATCGAGAGTGTGTTCCAGAACGTGCTTCGTGGGTACAATGTATGCCACATAGAGCCACTGCTATAATGCTCCAGCACTGTTCTGTTAATGTTTAAGTGTTAATACAAATAAATGTGCTTAAGTGATAAATGGTTGTTTTGTTATGTTTACTTTTGGATTGTTATCTAATAACTGTACTGTGTTAAGCCTAATGCGACTCCTCGAGCAGAAGTGGAAGAGCTAAACATCTGAATTGGAACCGTCGTAGAACGGAAACGGTGCGTTTCCCGACATGAGTTCCTGTTCAAAATATTGTGTGCTCACTCTCCTCTTCAAGTTCAAATGGTTCAAATGGCTCTGAGCACTATGGGACTTAACATCTATGGTCATCAGTCCCCTAGAACTTAGAACCACTTAAACCTAACTAACCTAAGGACATCACACAACACCCAGTCATCACGAGGCAGAGAAAATTCCTGACCCCGCCGGGAATCGAACCCGGGAACCCGGGCGTGGGAAACGAGTACGCTACCGCACGACCACGAGCTGCGGACTCAGATGGTTCAAATGGCTCTGAGCACTATGGGACTTAATATCTGAGGTCATCAGTCTCCTAAAACTTAGAACTACTTAAACCTAACTAACCTAAGGACATCACACTAATCCATGCCCAAGGCAGGATTCGAACCTGCGACCGTAGCGATCTCGCGGTTCCAGACTGAAGTGCCTAGAACCGCTCGGCCACTCAGACTGGCTATACAGGGCTGACCTGGGCTTTTTTCCAGCCGCTTGGAATTTCGTACTCGGCGAGATTCGCGATGAAAGCAACCTAAATAAGAGTTGGGTAGAGTACGCTTTATGAAACCGCTCTGGGATACTATCCTGATCTGGCAACTTCTTTGTTTTTATCTCTTCCAGTTGTTTCTTTACGCGAGGAATGCTTATTACTATGTTTCCTTAAAGTCAGGTTCAACAGCCGTAAAGTATTTTCTAAAATGCATTTTAACCATGAGATGTTTATTAGTCCCATTAGTTATATACGGGTTTCGATTATTAACAGTCATCCAGGATGTAGCTACAACAGATTAGTTTAACTCTTCCTACACTTCTTTGAAGTTGAACGATATCGGTGTTAGAATGTCTGACCTTGAGACGTGTTTATTGTTTTTGCAAACGAAAGCTTGATTGGGAACTGAAGTCGTTTAAAATGAATGGGTAAATCTGTTGGGGTAATTGGTAAACAGGGTATGGGAGAGACCTCACAAGTGCTGGAACTGTTGGTATAGTATCTTCAATGACAAAATTTCGTATAGTTTTAATCTGTGAACGGGTAGGATTACAAAGTTTCGTAACATTCAGATTACGTTGTAGTACTCTAATCGTAAGCCGACCGGCTGTGAATACAACTTTCTCAGTATTCTGGTTTTCTGTTAAAACTGCTGCGAGGAAGAAAACAAGTCAGCATATTTTTGGGCATCCAATTTTATAGACGGAGAAACTGCATATGCGGGAGATACAATTTGTCCATAGCTTTAAATGCACTGTTGTGTTAGATAAAACGCACTGCGAGAAAGAAATCAGAACCACATGTTTGACAGCACAGGACAATTACAATCAGTTTTAACAGAAAATCTATACATCTTGCCCTTAAAAATTGTGTAACCTACGTCCGTTGGAATGTTTATTAGAATAACGTGTAAAAATTTGAAATAAATAGGTCAAGAACTTTTCGAGATTCTTATTAGCTACGTTTGCCGTTTGTAGGGTAAGATCAGAAGACGTGGGCCACTTTTTTTCTTCAGCATAAAATGTATGCGTTTTTCTAGGTTTTTTGACGTCTGGCAACGTGTTTGTTTAGAATGTAACTTAAAATACGAGAGACTTTATAAAGTGAAACTATACCTAAGTGACACATCATAGCCATAGGTGTACGTGTGGGAAGGATTAGTGTACTGGAACCAAGTTGAACATGCTGTATATGAAGAAAAGAGTGAATTAAAATTTCATATTATTGCGGGAAAAATGTGAAATGTTAATGAATTCAGAATTACACACAGATCAAAAAAAGTTTTGCATATCCTAAGTTCCAAGAGTTCCGGAATCTGTACAAAAAATTGGAATAGAGCTCAACATAAACATCATTTCCGCTCTTTTTATTGCTCTTTAAAACTACACATTGCATGTTATACCATCATACAACGAGACCTTCAGAGGAAGTGGTGCAGATTGCTGTACACACCTGCACCTCTAATACCCAGTAGCACGTCCTCTTGCATTGATGAATGCCTGTATTCGTCGTGGAATACTATGCACATGTTCATCAAGGCACTGTTGGTCCAGATTGTCCCACTCCTCAACGGCGATTAGGCGTAGATCATCAGAGTGGTTGGTGAGTCACTTCGTCCATAAAGAGCCCTTTTCAATCCATCCCACTCTAGTCGAGTGATGACTCTGAAGGAATTCATTCCCAAGATGTGCATAATGGGGGCGCGAATTGTCGTCCATGAAGACGAATGCCTCGCCAATATGTTGCCGATATGGTTGCACTATCGGTCGGAGGATGGCATTCACGTATCGTACAGCCGTTACAGTGCCTTCTATGACCACCAACGGCGTACGTCGGCCCCACATAATGCCACCGCAAAACAGCAGCGAACCGGCCGCGGTGGTCTCGCGGTTCTAGGCGCGCAGTCCGGAACCGCGCGACGGCTACGGTCGCAGGTTCGAATCCTGCCTCGGGCATGGATGTGTGTGATGTCCTTAGGTTAGTTAGGTTTAAGTACACTCCTGGAAATGGAAAAAAGAACACATTGATACCGTTGTGTCAGACCCACCATACTTGCTCCGGACACTGCGAGAGGGCTGTACAAGCAATGATCACACGCACGGCACAGCGGACACACCAGGAACCGCGATGTTGGCCGTCGAATGGCGCTAGCTGCGCAGCATTTGTGCACCGCCGCCGTCAGTGTCAGCCAGTTTGCCGTGGCATACGGAGCTCCATCGCAGTCTTTAACACTGGTAGCATGCCGCGACAGCGTGGACGTGAACCGTATGTGCAGCTGACGGACTTTGAGCGAGGGCGTATAGTGGGCATGCGGGAGGCCGGGTGGACGTACCGCCGAATTGCTCAACACGTGGGGCGTGAGGTCTCCACAGTACATCGATGTTGTCGCCAGTGGTCGGCGGAAGGTGCACGTGCCCGTCGACCTGGGACCGGACCGCAGCGACGCACGGATGCACGCCAAGACCGTAGGATCCTACGCAGTGCCGTAGGGGACCGCACCGCCACTTCCCAGCAAATTAGGGACACTGTTGCTCCTGGGGTATCGGCGAGGACCATTCGCAACCGTCTCCATGAAGCTGGGCTACGGTCCCGCACACCGTTACGCCGTCTTCCGCTCACGCCCCAACATCGTGCAGCCCGCCTCCAGTGGTGTCGCGACAGGCGTGAATGGTGGGACGAATGGAGACGTGTCGTCTTCAGCGATGAGAGTCGCTTCTGCCTTGGTGCCAATGATGGTCGTATGCGTGTTTGGCGCCGTGCAAGTGAGCGCCACAATCAGGACTGCATACGACCGAGGCACACAGGGCCAACACCCGGCATCATGGTGTGGGGAGCGATCTCCTACACTGGCCGTACACCACTGGTGATCGTCGAGGGGACACTGAATAGTGCACGGTACATCCAAACCGTCATCGAACCCACCGTTCTACCATTCCTAGACCGGCAAGGGAACTTGCTGTTCCAACAGGACAATGCACGTCCGCATGTATCCCGTGCCACCCAACGTGCTGTAGAAGGTGTAAGTCAACTACCCTGGCCAGCAAGATCTCCGGATCTGTCCCCCATTGAGCATGTTTGGGACTGGATCAAGCGTCGTCTCACGTGGTCTGCACGTCCAGCACGAACGCTGGTCCAACAGAGGCGCCAGGTGGAAATGGCATGGCAAGCCGTTCCACAGGACTACATCCAGCATCTCTACGATCGTCTCCATGGGAGAATAGCAGCCTGCATTGCTGCGAAAGGTGGATATACACTGTACTAGTGCCGACATTGTGCATGCTCTGTTGCCTGTGTCTATGTGCCTGTGGTTCTGTCAGTGTGATCATGTGATGTATCTGACCCCAGGAATGTGTCAATAAAGTTTCCCCTTCCTGGGACAATGAATTCACGGTGTTCTTATTTCAATTTCCAGGAGTGTAGTTCTAAGTTCTAGGGGACTGATGACCACAGCTGTTAAGTCCCATAGTGCTCAGAGCCATTTGAACCATTTTGAACAGCAGCGAACCCCCACCTTGCTGCACTCACTGGACAGTGCGTCTAACAAGGGGAAGGCCTCAGACACGGCCAACCGATTCGGCTCAGATTTGGCACCTCGCTTGTGTACAACCTAAAACGAAGGAAGCTAAGATATTTTGGGTCAACAATCCCGGAATTTTGAGAAAATCACCCCTAAAGGTTATGATGAGCAATCGACGCAAAATTGGAGGGATAGATAGGTAATTGAAAATAGAGGATTTTTCATCATTGGGTATGGGGTCCGGAAACGAAAACTTTTCCAGAAATCGAGGTAAGAAATTTTTACAACTGCCTCCTCTGTACCCACATGGTAAAAGCTTTCCTCACTTGGGATCACAGATAGCCAACCGAGCGACGCTTGTTTACAGCGAGGCACGGGACAGAATGCACGCGGGGAGAGTTATGTTGTCCCGTTGCCTGTTCGTCACATCATAGTTGTGAACCTGAAAGAGTGAAGGTTTCCAGCACGAGCCTTATAGAAGTCAATCGGAAAGAGTTGTTTCCCGTCATTAGGCTGCCGCGAACCTCGGGGATACATGTAAAGATTTTTCCATCGTTAATGCGCCGAATGAAATACGTTTTATGAATGAATACAGTGTTGTTCCGTAAGTAACATATGACGAGTACTGTATGCAGTTTGTAGTAATTATACCATAGTAACTAGTTATTGTTTGTTGTGTCATGTCTTTCAGGTGCAAGTTCGAATCCTGCCTCGGGCATGGATGTGTGTGATGTCCTTGGGTTAGTTAGGTTTAAGTAGTTCTACGTTCTAGGGGACTGATGACCAGAGCAGTTAAGTCCCATAGTGCTCAGAGCCATTTGAACCATTTTTTTTCAGGTGCATAGTCTGTATAATGGGGGATGTACACCTTTAGACTAGCGTTGTACTCGTATATAGTTGGGAGCCTGTCAAAGACGACGGCAAGCAGGAAGTTACAGAAGCTGTGTTTTGGTTTGTAAAAGTGTTGCGAAAAAAATGCATTATCAGTCCACTACCGGAAGCAGGCAGTTCTGTTTCTCGGCGTTCCAGATGGATAGGAGCGGCTATCGTCGAGCGATTTTTGAAGCTGACGAACGAAATGACTTTTGTTGATACTGAAGCAGAAGGTGATTCATTGGAAGATATCCCGATTAGTGAATCGCAAAATGGTCATAACACTTTGGAAAGCTCCAGGTCACTGGGAATATGTGCTTCATCTGTTCATGTTGCATTTGGTCCTCGGGTTATAGAAGAGGTTAATCGTTTAACCGACTTGTTAAAAATGTTTACATTTCCTGTTCCAAATCCGGGAAACTGACGAATGCGTTTTACAGAACATTTCTTGAGAATGTATTAAAATCATACCTTTCTGATAACAACTTTTGTTTAATACTGGATTCCTGGAGTGGACAAATTAATACTACAATATGCGTAGTAGGCATCAAAATTAATTCCCGAAAAAGACATATTTTTAAATGTAAACCAAATATGTTTTCCGCCGACTCCTCGGAAGGAACAGTGTAGCTGTCGAATGATTGCATTCATTAGATGTTCTTGGTGCCGTGAGTATATTTGTTTCGAATGTTTATATAACAAGTAGCATCCATCTAGTTGTTCGAAGAAAAGTGAGGACACGTAACAGTGACTGGAAGGGCCATTGTAAAGTGAGCTGGAGTAACATTTTAGTTGTTTACTATCCCAAGAGGTTTGAGAAATTTATTTGGCACCTTATTACTATCATTCCTTATTGATTTACTTACCTTATTAACCTTCCTATCCCTATCAATTGAGGTACGGAAAAATACAAACGAAATTAACATCCGCGAGGTTTCTCCGAGATCCGAACCCGGGTTCTCCGATTCCCAGCCAGTTACCTTGGCCGTTGTCGTTATCGGCTATCGGAGCTGTCGGCTGAAAGTATTTACCATGTGGGTACAGAAGAGGTTCAAATGGCTCGGAGCACTATGGGACTTAACAGCTGTGGTCATCAGTCCCCTAGAACTTAGAACTACTTAAACCTAACTAACCTAAGGACATCACACACATCCATGCCCGAGGCAGGATTCAAACCTGCGACCGTAGTGGTCGCTCGGATCCAGACTGTAGCGCCTAGAACCGCTCGGCCACTCCGGCCGGCTACAGAAGAGGCAGCTGTAAAAGTTTCTTACCTCGGTTCTGGAAAAGTATGCGTTTTCGGACCCCACACCTGATGATGAAAAATGCTCTATTTACAATTATCTATCGATCCCTCCAATTTTGAATCGATTGCTCATCATAACCTTTAGGAGTGATTTTCTCAAAAACGCGGGGTGTTGACCCAAAATATCTTAGGTTCCTTCGTTTTAGGTTGTACACCAGCGACCCGCCAAATTTGAACCGAATCGGTTGGCCGTGTCTGAGGCTTTCCCCTTGTAAGGCGTTCAGCCTGGCAGGTGTAATGGTACTTGAATTACGTAACCATTACGGCAGCTCACCTGAACTTCTCGATACCAGTAATATTCTACTGTGTTTCTGTAAAAGTAGTTAACGTATTTATGAGACAATATTCAGATTTGATTTCATTTGTGATACATCGATATGTTTATGTTGCAATGATATTATTCTTATGTGTATTCTTTCTTTTGTCACCATGATCTTTGACGTGTTTGTAACTCTGATCTCTGGGCGCGTAAGCGATTATTAGTTAGTTAGTTGTTAATTTGTTAGAGAGTCGGACCTTGAGAAAGTCAAGTCGTGGACGTCATGTTGGAAAGACGCGTATTGTAGTCCGCTTATAAAATGTGAACTTTAACAGTGACTGTGAAGAAGATGTTTTCAAGTATGTTTTGTATTGTGAAGTGATGTTTGTGTGTCACGTGATGTTGCAATAAAAGCAATTAAAAGGAAGTGTAACTTAAATTCGGAGTGCTGATTGCTTTTTTTACATCACCATTGTGCAGCAGAAGTGTAATCTCCAAAAATGGTTTGTGAAGCGCATCTACAAAACTTTTGAATATAGCGGAATAAAACCTAGGCCTCTTTGCATCCTAGCTTGGAATCATAATCACCTAGATTTTCAACGATTGAGCCATGATAATACGAGACCAGAGTGGGAAACACAAAATGATGAGTGCCTAGTTTTTTGATTATTCCATGAAATGACTTAGTTAACTGTGCTCTAATGACACCTGCCACATAATATGACTGTTGTTGCCCGAAAATGCAGTATTTAGCAGCGTGAGCAACACCACAATCGTTATTAAAAAATGGTTCAAATGGCTCTGAGCACTATGGGACTTAACAGCTGTGGTCATCAGTCCCCTAGAACTTAGAGCTACTTAAACCTAACTAACCTAAGGACATCACACACATCCATGCCCGAGGCAGGATTCGAACCTGCGACCGTAGCAGTCACGCGGTTCTGGACTGTGCGCCTAGAACCGCGAGACCACCGCGGCCGGCATGGTTATTAAAATTTTGACCTTTGTTGTGGTAGGGTTGTTAGACAGGGTTGCCTCCAAACACGTCTCCGACGATTGTCTGGTTGAAGGCATATGCGACACTCATCGGTGAAGAGAACGCGATGCCAATTCTTAGCGGTCCATTCTGCATGTTGTTAAGCCCATCTGTACGGCGCTGCACGGTGTCGTGGTTGCAAAGATGGACCTCGCTGTGGACGTCTGGAGTGAAGTTGCGCACCATGCAGCCTATTGCTCACAGTTTGAGTCCTAACACGACGTCCTGTGGCTGCACGAAAATCATTATTCCACATGGTGGTGTTGCTTGTCAGGGTTCCTCCGAGCCATAATCCGTAGGTAGCGGTCATCCACTGCAGCAGCAGCCCTTGGGCGGACTGAGCGAGGCATGTCATCGACAGTTCCTGTCTCTCGGTATCTCCTCCATGTCCGACAAACATCGCTTTGGTTCACTCCGAGAAGCCTGGACACTTCCCTTGTTGAGAGCCCTTCCTGGCACAAAGTAACAACGCGGACGCGGTCGAACGGTGATATTAACTGTCAAGACAAGGTTGAGCTACAGACAACACGAGCCGCGTTCATCCTTCCTGGTGCAATGACTGGAACTGATCGGCTGTCGGACCCGCTCCGTCTAATAGGCGCTGCTCATGCATGGTTGTTTACATCTTTGGGCGGGTTTAGTGACGTCTCTGAACAGTCAAATGGACTCTGTCTATGACACAGTATCCGCAGTCAACGTCTATCTTAAGGGGTTCTGGGAACGGGGGCGATGAAAACTTTTTTTGATATGTGTACTATTCAATATATTAGTCCAAAACCATTTTATCAGTTTATTATAAATCTTGACTGAACACTGGCTTTTCTAATGATTTGTTGGTTTTGTTCAAGCATTAGACTATTTCTCTCACTACTGAAAATTTCACTTATTACCAAATGCTGAACAACGTCATGTGACTATCGTGAACAAAAAGAAACAAACTGAAATTAGTCGTTATTTTTATTTGTTTCATAATAGATTTTACTACACCAAATACATTCATTCCCATCTCATTCATCAAAATTTTCGTAATGTTCTACGATGTCTGCGCCTGAAGAACAAGGTGAGGTAGTTGCAATACTTTTCTGTTTTAGCTTCTTCAGTCTGTTCTTCTCTTCACTAATATTTCCCTTTTCTGATCTTTTTGCGCCTTTTTCCCGTTTCCTTTTTTTATCGTCCCTCTTCTTTTTTGTTACAATTCAAATATTCAGAGCAGAGTTTAGCCCTTTGCATGCAGTTGTTGCATTCCTGTTAAAATTCACGGTTTTATCAGTAGAAGGAACAGGTGATGTTTCTTTCAAGAGCTTTGACTGTGTTGGTTTAAGTGTAGTAATCTTGAAGGTTTTACGGTTAGTAGGAGTGGAGCCCGAGTTGTGTTATTGAAGGAATTTGACTTGTGCAGTTGGATAACTCTGTTCTTTTGATGTGCTTGGTATCAGTACGTGTTTTGATGAGCTTTGAAGTGGTTGGTTGGCGTATGTGTGAGATTCTGCTCTTCCATTTCTTGACACAGACGTGTATTCCGACAAATAAGCAGAGTCTGAGACTTCGGCCATATTCAGTGGGATTACTGCATGCACCTCGATGCTGAATTGAATTGTGCACCGTGTCTCTCACATTAGAACAAGTGATCCACCTCTCCCAAATAACACGGGCCATCATTCCCGACTGTCTGGGAGAGATAGACCATCCCGATTTCTGTTTGTAAGCAGCGAGCTCGGTGGTCATCAGTTTGCTTTAGAAAAACTGCATCAGTATTGTGCAGAATAAGCGATAATATAAAAATTATTTACCTACACGATAAAGCTTTTCGGTTTACCAAATCAGAGTATGTGATTTTTCTTCAGAACTAACACGAAAATGACAGCAACACTTCAACACCATGTTCATTCACAAAAGATCTTTCTCGCAAATAGCGGGTGCTGCTCTCCAGCGGTGCAATTGTAAAATACGCCACTGGTCCGTCTCATGCGGTGGTCCAACTCTACCGGACATATCCTGCCCTCATGCACTATAGATTAGTAGTTGGTGACACTGTCGATAAGGTGAGTGACTTGAACAGGCGATGCCACTGGAATCTTGTAGACCTTTCAGCCACTTGCCATTTTCAATTGGAAGTAAATAGCAGAAAATAGCGGGGTAGTTTCGAGATTTAACGAGAAATGGTTGTGGATGCCTTTGCTACCACTCAGTATAAATTACATGTTCCGGCTTGCTTGTAATTGATATAAATTGATCCCTCTGTCTTTCTGATGGGGCAGGATGCGATTTTGACTTGCGAAGATCCGGGGCTGATGCCGTGGGGGCGTTAAGGGGGGCGGGCGGTGCAAAGCTGCCGATACTGAGTACGCCTTTGGCCGAGAGGAATCTGCAACACGCAACACATCTATCCCGTGTCCTGATATTTCGATTCTCGCGGTTGTAGGGACTCGAAGTTTCTCTGGATAATCTTAACAGCATTGCCCAGTCGTCTGATTTTCTTTTCTTGAAGTAATCACTTGTAATGCTCACAGTACGTCTAAAATAGCCGTGCGAAAGTTCTTCGTTGACATTTCTACTGGTTTCAGTTCTTTACGAACAGCAAAGTATACATGATCTTTGCAGCAGTATAGAACCTGATGATGCAAGGTCTTATGAAACTCTGCTCCTTCCGTTCCTACACAACCGCACTCCAGTGGATCTCCGTGTTCGTTGCCTTCCAGTAGCTACACGACACAGTTCTGCACTGTCTGTCAATGACCGGGATACGACTTTACCGAGTATCGGATTATTTTATTGGATTGAAAACAATATAGCAGACAAAACTTCACAAATCTACGTTATTTTGCATTAAATGATAGACAATGGCCGTAAAATACTTTCATTCAAAGTCACAGCCGGTTTTCCATCAGTTGAAGACGCATCCTCAGGTGATTCGTAAACAATTAATAAAGAGAAAAAATTTACAAACAATTTTTAAGAGTGGTCTGAAGAATAAAGGGATACTGAAGTTAACTACCGTATAAAAGTGCTTCAAAATTAGTGACAAAGATTCTCCTTAACGAACCATACCGGAAAGGCAACTACCTCAAAACAGTCTTCAAGTGAAGTTATAAACACATAACGCGCTAATGGCGGTACACCATAGTTAAAATGAAAGGGATAGAATAGAGCCTCTAGAAATAAAACCAGTGTAAGAACTAAGTGGGAAAATCAAAGCTGTAGACTAGTAACGCAGATTCATAATTTCAGTTTTTGAACAAAATAAATGGGAAGTACCTTACTGTGTCACGAGCAGGAAAGTGGTTGAGTCGCAGCGCGCAAGATAGTACTGACTGCTCTGCAATGCGGAAGATGTTTGCAGATGGCGTCAGAGGTGCTGGAAATAAAACCGTCGCTACAGAAGGCACGAAGGATAGAGGGCTGCTGAACTTATGCTGAACTACTTAAAAATATTGAGTCTCTTTTATAAAAATTTGGAAGTGGACAGCCGGTCGTTGTGGCCGAGCGGTTCTAAGCGCTTCAGTCCGGAACCGCGCTGCTGCTACGGTCGTCGGTTCGAATCCTGCCTCGGAAATGGATGTGTGTGATGTCCTTAGGTTAGTTAGGCTTAAGTAGTTCGAAGTCTAGGGGACAGATGACCTCAGATGTTAAGTCCCATTGTGCTCAGAGCCATTTGAACCATTTGAAAGTGGACAGTTAAAATGTAACGGATGAATACAACCTGAGTAGTAATACAAATTCCGTCTTTCAAAAAATATAATAAAATACTAGTGGAGAAAGCAGGGAAGCTGGGCTATAGGTGTAATACGCACCTGCCTAGACAGAGGCGATGGCTGCGGCACCTAACACTCCACTGCAGACTGCACACAGGGGAGGCGCCTGGCAACTCGTGCACAGAGGCACTGAAATGAAATGAAATGATCGTATGGCACTGTTGGCCGGGAGGCCCCTTGCGGGGAAGTTCGGCCGCCGTATCGCCAGTTTTTTTAGTTGACACCACTTCGGCGACTTGCGAGTCAACGATGATGATGAAATGGTGATGAAGGACACACAACACCCAATCATCGCAAGTTTTTTTAGTTGACACCACTTCGGCGACTTGCGAGTCAACGATGATGATGAAATGGTGATGAAGGACACACAACACCCAGTCATCACGAGGCAGAGAAAATCCCCAGCCCCGCCGGGAGTCGAACTATTGCCTCTCGATAGGAGAGAGACTGACAGCATCGACGTTTGAGGTGGATTGCAGCATCGGCACACCCTAACAGTGGTGGGTGACTCTCCACTCGCAGGGCCATCCGGCTAAGTCTCCAGAAGGCCTGCCGGATGGTGGTGCCTACATTTCTCTATTAGTGTTGACACTGCACCTCGCAAGGACCAAGTTCACCCAGACCGGACTTGCTGCTCCGCAATAGATCGAATCTGAGTGGACGAGCAGTGTGTTGACAGACATAGGCCTTCACTGCTCACTGGACGGCTGCAAACTGAACAGAACTCCACCAGAACAGAAGTGCAGTTTACACAGGATGGGCTCGTATGCTGTCCTACTGTGAGGTGACGATGACATCATTAGCTGCCGAAAGGTGGCCAACTCCAATTTTCAGCATCAGTAGCTGGCATGTTCTACGGATTCAGCGTGCTGAATTGTTATTTATGCGGCCGGCTGGGGTGGCCGAGCGGTTCTAGGCGCTACAGTATAGAAGCGCGCGACCGCTATGGTCGCAGGTTCGAATCCTGCCTCGGGCGTGGATGTGTGTGATGTTCTTAGGTTAGTTAGGTTTAACTAGTTCTAAGTTCTAGGGGACTGATGACCTCAGATGTTAAGTCCCATAGTGCTCAGAGCCATTTGAACCATCTGAAATATCCATAAACATGTCAGAGATGGTGGTGCAGTTTTCGTTGACCCGCTGGGAAGAGATTCTCTGCCGCAGTCACGTTGAACAGTTGTCACAGGCAATATCCTGGAAAAGTGCGTGCACATTTGTCACAGGCGATATCCTGGAAAACTGAGTGGACGAACGTCAGCCTCCAGGTTGTATCAATAGCAGCGACCTTCTTCTGGTACAGGCTGGTCAACAATTTGGTTTCCATTAACGATCGTATGTTACGTGTTGGGACTAGGCAAATGCAGTGGGTGTGCGCCCCCAGATACGCTGCAGGACCGGTTGACTTGTCGTGGTGACCTGCCAAACTGGCCCTGGCTCAGGAAGCTGTTGGCTTTCCTCGCTCGATCTGTTCAAATTGCATATTTCACTGATATCATTTTGCGGTCTGCTCTTTCTTCCTTTCCGACGACAAAGAGTAATGTTTCATCGGTCAGTTTGTACATTTTTACGTTGCCGTTGAGGCTGGTGAAGACCATTTGGCTTTTGTGCGGCATGCTTGCAACTGCACCGATTTCGAGAACTCTTTACCAACACGCTGATTCTTACGTTTCCAAGACAGGGCACTGGATAGTTCCGTCAGCTGATGGTGCCCTCAGTGTCCTTTTGTTTTCTCGTGTCTATTTTTCCCCTGTCTTACTTTGTTTTCCGCTATTTATTTTTAAAGAGCCATGTGAGGGAGAAGCTCAGAGGCAGTGGGTGGGGAGGGGGGAGGGGGTGGGGAGAGGTCTAGCAGTTCGACCTCTGCCCACCTGGTCTGCACCAGCCCGTAGCTGACTGAGACCATTATCGATTGCTTTTCGTAAAATGTATTTGCCGTCTCAACGAATATCCAGATACTTCTGATGTCCTTTTTCTAATTAATTCTATTTTACTGTATGTAAACTGTGTCGTACTCAAGTTTATTATTATTTCAGTGAATTATTATTTCAGTGAAAGTAACTCTAAATGTCAACTGGTGTATAAATTGTTGTTGTTGTTGTGGTCTTCAGTCCTGAGACTGGTTTGATGCAGCCCTCCATGCTACTCTATCCTGTTCAAGCCTCTTCATCTCCCAGTACCTACTGCAACCTACATCCTTCTGAATCTGCTTAGTGTATTCATCTCTTGGTCTCCCTCTACGATTTTTACCCTCCACGCTGCCCTCCAATACTAAATTGGTGATCCGTTGATGCCTCAGAACATGTCCTACCAACCGATCCCCTCTTCTGCTCAAGCTGTGCCACAAACTCCTCTTCTCCCCAATTCTATTCAATGCCTCCTCATTAGTTACGTGATGTACCCATCTAATCTTCAGCATTCTTCTGTAGTACCACAGTGAATAAATTACTGTTAAAAAAAAGCATTAAAAATAGAAGCATAGTGGGCAGAAGTAGCACGATATAGACCAGGGATTAGATTGTAGAGGGTTCGAGAAGTGCTGAATCTAATGTTTTTCACATCCGTGTCAAAAGGTAATGGGTGAAAAAGAAAAAAAAGCGATAAAGAGCTTGCCTGGAAGCCGAGAGGTTGCGCAGTCGAATATCGGTCGGACCATGTGCTTCTCGGTCTTCGTTTTAATTTGGCGTTCGCCTCCGAACGACGTGAAGAGTGCGCAGAAACAACACGTGGTTCGGATTCCCCGTTAAGCTCTGGGTACCCTTACGCCGATAGGGTGTCTGAGGAAGACTAGGGGCGCCCGAGTCGCCGGAGTGGCGTCCAACGAGAGACTAGCGCCAGGCCATTGAGCCACACGAAATAATAGTTATTATTACCTGTCCGCCTTTGTAGATGAGTGTCCAGCGTAGACGACTGCCGTGCGCAAGACCCGTGTTTGATTCTCCTCACTGCCGAGGATTTTTCCGGGATGCGCCAAGCCTCGCGATGCAAATTGAGGAGGTCGACCGCGTACTAGCAGCTCAGCGGTTCGGGAAGAGTGCAAAACGGTCGCACCCGGATGACGGCACAAGGGAAAACTTCTTCTAGACATCATTCTTCCACTTACAGAGTGAAATAGGTACATATAATGAAATTTGTAAATTTTAACGTATTATCCAAGAGCATAAGCGGTATATCGATAGCCGAACGGTGTGGCCGAGTGGTTCTAGGCGCTTCAGTCTGGAACCGCGCGATCGCTACGGTCGCAGGTTCGAATCCTGCCTCGGGCATGGATGTGTGTGATGTCCTTATGTTAGTTAGGTTTAAGTAGTTCTAAGTTCTAGGGGACTGATGACCTCAGATGTTAAGTCCGATAGTGCTCAGAGCCATTTGGTATATCGATTACAAAGATGTACGTGTGAGAGAACGCTGCGAGGTAACTATCGCTGAGGCAGAGTACGTGTAACAGACAGCTTACGAGTATGTTAGGTCACGCAGTAGCGGGCAGTGGGTGTTCCATAGTAGCAGGAGTAGCGTGTCAGAGGCCGGCAGTGTGTATTGCGGTTCTCCGGAGTGGGCAGCAGTCGGATAGTATTACATATTCAGTGTTGTGTATTAATGATTTATGGAAGAAATAAGATTTGAAGTAAAATTAGGGAAATGCTACGAATGTTATTGTGAAATTTAATGTAGAATCTTTCTACACGTTGTCACATCGATCTACAATAAGGTAATCAGTAATCATGTACGAGGGTTGTTTTTTAAGTAAGGGCCGTTCGCGCGTATAGTCCCGTAGCTTGCGCGGGCGCCGCAACAAACCACCGCGCCACTTGCCGTTATCCTTCCCGTTCACACTAATGCAAGTTGCAGCTCTGAAGCTGACGTGTACGCTTCGCTGTGCTACTTTATAGTGTTTACGATTATTGAATCGCCCGCCGCGTGTGAGATACGGTCAGTGATTCGTTTTTTGACTGCGAGAAGCCTATCAACTGCAGAAATTCTTCGTCAGTTAACAGAAGTTTATGGCTTGAATGCAGTGAGTGAAGGTAAAGTGCGTCAATGGGTTAGAGTTTAAAAATGACCGTCAAATCGTCCATGACGAAGAACGCTCAGGCCGGCCCTCTGTGATCACTGATGATTTGGTGGCTACAGTCGAAACAAAGATTCGTGAGGACAGAAGATTCACAATTTCCACTCTTTCTTTGGAATTTCCACAAGTTTCAAGATCGGTATTGTACAAAATTGTGTCTGAAAACCTAAACTTTAAGAAACTGTGTTCTCAGTGGGTACCCAGACTCCTCACAGAGGACCACAAAGGGAAGAGATTTGCCACTTCATTGGACTTTTTGATTCGTTACGAGGAAGAAGGGGATGACATGTTGAGTCAAATTGTCACTGGAGATGAAACATGGATATCACATACCACTCCCGAAAGCAAGCGACAATCGATGGAATGGCGACACACAACCTCACCCGTCAAGGTCAAAGCCAAACAGACGCTGTCAAAGCGCAAGATTATGGCAACTGTGTTCTGGGACCGGCGCGGTGTTTTGCTAGTGGACTTTATGCCACGAGGAACGACAATCAACTCAGATGCCTACTGTGCAACTCTAAAAAAGCTCCGCAGAGAAATTCAAAACAAAAGGCGCGGCATGCTGACAAAAGGAGTTTTGCTCCTGCACGATAACGCTAGGCCTCACACCTCTCAAAAGACTCGGGATTTGATTGATTCTTTTGGCTGGGAAGTTTTGGACCATGCACCATACAGCCTCGACCTTGCTCCTAGCGATTTTCACCTTTTCCGGTACCTGAAACACCATCTTGGCGGGCAGCGCTTCATGACGACGATGAAGTGAAAGCGGCCGGGAACTCTTGGCTGTCGGAGCAGGCGGCCGAATTCTTTGAAGAGGGAATTAAAAACTTAGTTGTACGGTATGACAAGTGCTTAAATAAACAAGGCAACTATGTATAAAAATAGGTAAAAGTGTGTAGAATCAGAAAATAAAATTTTTTTTACAAAAGTATTTGTATCTTTTTAAAAAAATAAAAACGGTCCATACTTAAAAAACAACCCTCGTATTTATGAGCTTTTGCTGTAGAACGAATTTGAATCAGACCAGATTTGTATGTAACCTCAAGTTTATATTGTATTTTTTGTAAATATAATTTGTTTGCGTAAATCCAATTTTTATGATGTGGCTTAACAATTGCAAGTCAGTTTTGCAATATAGTAAGATTTTCAAGTAAGAAATCACAGTAATTCTCCTCAGGCATGTTCTGCCTCCCAGTTCCAAGTCGCTTTTATTTAAACAAATTTTAAATATGTCTCATTGAAACATCTTGCATTTTGGCTTTCGCAACTGTAGTTAGTTTAGTAGTGTTGAGAGCAGACCAACGCGTTATCCATGGCGACACCAACAGGAGGTAAGAAATCTGTTTCACACAGTTTGTGGATCTTCGCACAGGGACCACTTTTGTACTTACTCAGACTCAGAGGGCCGTAATACACTCCTGGAAATTGAAATAAGAACACCGTGAATTCATTGTCCCAGGAAGGGGAAACTTTATTGACACATTCCTGGGGTCAGATACATCACATGATCACACTGACAGAACCACAGGCACATAGACACAGGCAACAGAGCATGCACAATGTCGGCACTAGTACAGTGTATATCCACCTTTCGCAGCAATGCAGGCTGCTATTCTCCCATGGAGACGATCGTAGAGATGCTGGATGTAGTCCTGTGGAACGGCTTGCCATGCCATTTCCACCTGGCGCCTCAGTTGGACCAGCGTTCGTGCTGGACGTGCAGACCGCGTGAGACGACGCTTCATCCAGTCCCAAACATGCTCAATGGGGGACAGATCCGGAGATCTTGCTGGCCAGGGTAGTTGACTTACACCTTCTAGAGCACGTTGGGTGGCATGGGATACATGCGGACGTGCATTGTCCTGTTGGAACAGCAAGTTCCCTTGCCGGTCTAGGAATGGTAGAACGATGGGTTCGATGACGGTTTGGATGTACCGTGCACTATTCAGTGTCCCCTCGACGATCACCAGTGGTGTACGGCCAGTGTAGGAGATCGCTCCCCACACCATGATGCCGGGTGTTGGCCCTGTGTGCCTCGGTCGTATGCAGTCCTGATTGTGGCGCTCACCTGCACGGCGCCAAACACGCATACGACCATCATTGGCACCAAGGCAGAAGCGACTCTCATCGCTGAAGACGACACGTCTCCATTCGTCCCTCCATTCACGCCTGTCGCGACACCACTGGAGGCGGGCTGCACGGTGTTGGGGCGTGAGCGGAAGACGGCCTAACGGTGTGCGGGACCGTAGCCCAGCTTCATGGAGACGGTTGCGAATGGTCCTCGGCGATACCCCAGGAGCAACAGTGTCCCTAATTTGCTGGGAAGTGGCGGTGCGGTCCCCTACGGCACTGCGTAGGATCCTACGGTCTTGGCGTGCATCCGTGCGTCGCTGCGGTCCGGTCCCAGGTCGACGGGCACGTGCACCTTCCGCCGACCACTGGCGACAACATCGATGTACTGTGGAGACCTCACGCCCCACGTGTTGAGCAATTCGGCGGTACGTCCACCCGGCCTCCCGCATGCCCACTATACGCCCTCGCTCAAAGTCCGTCAACTGCACATACGGTTCACGTCCACGCTGTCGCGGCATGCTACCAGTGTTAAAGACTGCGATGGAGCTCCGTATGCCACGGCAAACTGGCTGACACTGACGGCGGCGGTGCACAAATGCTGCGCAACTGCCGCCATTCGGCGGCCAACACCGCGGTTCCTTGTGTGTTCGCTGTGCCGTGGGTGTGATCATTGCTTGTACAGCCCTCTCGCAGTGTCCGGAGCAAGTATGGTGGGTCTGACACACCGGTGTCAATGTGTTCTTTTTTCCATTTCCAGGAGTGTAAGATCTGAATGTACTTACCTCTAATTTGTCACTATCGCGCACAGGTTTTAATTAGTTTGGGTTTCGTGCTACTGCTTTCTTGCTAGTAGACAGACTGTTTAAAACAGGGTCAGGTAAATGCACAGGAACACGTAATCACATACAGTCAGCTCACTACTCGATATAAGCTGTTGTTTGTTACACACAAACATCGCACGTTACTTTAGACATTCATGTTGCCACAGTAAACTTTTAATTGTACGCGATGCAAAATTTAATTTTCATCTTACGCTGTCCAGAGTCTGACGAATGACAGCTTAGGTAGAGTCCATCTGATCGCGAGATGAGGAAGAGGGAACGAGTTGACAAGCAGGCAGCGACCGTAGCACAGCCTTCCTCGAGACTCGTCATACTCGCGGAACTTGACTGAAGCGCCAAAGAATCTGGTATTGACATGCGTATTCAAATACAGAGAGATAAGAACAGGCAGAATATGGCGCTGCGGTCGGCAACGCGTATACAAGACAACAAGCGTGTGGCGCAGTTGTTAGATCTGTTACTGCTGCTACAATGGCACTTTATCAAGATTTAAGTGAGTTTGAACGTGGTGTTATAGTCGGCGCACTAGCGATGGGACACAACAGCCCCGAGGTGGCGATGGTTCAAATGGCTCTGAGCACTATGGGACAACATCTGAGGTCATCAGTCCCCTAGAACTTAGAACTACTTAAACCTAACTAACCTAATGACATCACACACACCCATGGCCGAGGCAGGATTCGAACCTGCCACCGTAGCAGTCGCGCGGTTCCGGACCGAAGCCCCTAGAACCGCTCGGCCACCGCAGCCGGAAGGTGGCGATGAAGTGGGGATTTTCCTGTACGAGCATTTCACGAGTCAACCGTGAATATCGGAAATCCGATAAAACATCAGATTTCCGAAATCGCTGCTGCCGGAAAAACATCCTGCAACAACGGGACCGACGACGACTTAAGAGTATCGTTCAATGTGACTGAAGTGCAACACTTCAGCAAATTACTGCAGATTTCAATGCTGGGCGAACCATTCAACGAAACATCATCGGTATAGGTTTTCGGAGTCGAACACCCACTCGTGTACTCTTGATGACTGCACGACACAAAGGTTTACGCATCGCCTGGGCCCGTCAACTTCGACATTGGACTACTGATGGTTGGAAACATGTTGCCTGATCTGATGAGTCTCGTACCAAATTGTATCGAGCGGATGGACTTACATGGGCACGGAGGCAACCTCATGAATCTATGGAACATGCATGTTAGCAGGGGACTGTTCAAGCTGTCGGAGGCTCAGTAATGGTGTGGGGCGTCTGCAGTTGGAATGATATGGGACCCCTGATACATCTAAATACGACTCTGATAGGTGACACGCACGTAAGCAGCCTGTCTGATCGCCTGCATCTATTCGATGCCCCCAGTGTACATTCCGACGGACTTGGGCAATTCCAGCAGGACAGTTGTGAGCGTGTGGCTGCTATTCTGTCATTCTGTGCAACGGATTTACCTGAGATGTACCCTTTACCCTGTGGCTCCTGCAAGGTGCAATTTCCACCCCCACACTACTACAGAAGTCAGGCAGACGCTCCTAACGCTCTAAAGAGAAATGCCTGAAAAACTTTCAGCAATAAATATCTTCTGGAGTCATCCGCTATAAGGAGATGACACAAATATTCACAAAATTTCTTACGTAACTAGTGAGATACTTGGGTACTGGAGTAGTGCTAGTTAGTGTAAGAACAACATGAAACTAACGAAAATTATTATTTATTTTGCAAAAATTCTGAGACATCACAATGGTACGTTTAGTTACGAATTGAACAAGTTATTTCCTGGTTATTTTGGAATGTGAAGTTACCTCTTAAGGATAGGATTCACTAATGAAATTTCTATACAAAGTTCAAGATTGTTATTGACTTGGCAGAATGGCTGAGAGTTGCGCCTACTCAACTTGAATAATTATCCGTTAGAATTTTGTTAGGTATGGTCGGGGCTGTCGCGTGTGAAATGCAGTGAAGTGTACTGTTGTGGAGGAAACATGGGGGCTCGCAAGAGCTTTAGTGCAAGAGCTGTAGCGCACACAATACCGTAAGCTGCGATGACTGCTGTCTCCGCCGCTCTCTGCTGACAAATAAGATAACTCTCGTTCTATCTGGATTGACCTTCGCCAATCAAACTCTCCCTATGCCTTGATGAAGTGAAGGACTCCTATTCGCTCCTAGTCCAACTATTGGCGTGGTACACCGGTCAGGTAACCAGTCCACTGCAATGCCACTCAAAAATTCGCTGGCAGGCGTTCAACTATAACTCTGTCCATTCACACCACACAATAAGTGTGGCGGCCTACACAGTGAACAATGCTTAATCGCAAGGACTCAATACAGAGTCGCACTCCGATTCGCTGTCGACAGAGGTGCTCTCCCAGTGAAGTACTGAGGAGAGACTTGTTCCTCGGTCTTTGAGTACACGTACGAGAGCGCACACTCTCGTTACGTGTTCTCGCTCCAAGAGCGACAACGGAACGGCCCCTCTCCATGCCAGATGTGAAGGGGTATATCTATCAGTCTCTTCCATTATTCCTTCAGCTCAAGGCGTCAGAAATATCGTCTGCCAATCAGCATTGCTCTTCTAAAACGGGAGAATGAAGTGTCGTTTAAGGCGACCAATCCGGAAATCTGTAGCATTGGCGTTTGGCGTTTGCTGTCTCCCTGTGAAAATCTCTGAAACTGTGTGCTATGTTGTAAAGAATGCGTAGGCTGGGTGCTCCCACACAATGTAGCGAAATTTGCTTTTAAGCCGAACACAGGGTCGTTCCCCCTTTTCACTCGGGCCCGCGCTCTTCGCTACAGGTGGTCACTGGCCGACATAGATAGGGTGGGACCAGCCTCCTGGCGTGCGGTTTGCGTCTCCCAAACTAAAAGCTCTTGTGACCATCGTGTCTGGAATGTACTGTATGTGTGTACGCCAGCCTCGAGTATTTCAACCACGGTGCGCTTACTTGTTATTTGCATATCGTTTACATGAATTCATACAAAACTGACTTTATGTTATCGAGTTTGTGTTGGAATGAAGCGTTTTGATGTGCAGAATATGATTGTGAGGGCGGAATATGTAAGCAATGAAGGTCAGGAGACAACGTCGTCTTACACAGTGCATCCAGAATTGATGATGATGATTATGTTTGGTTTGTGCGGCGGTCAACTGCGCGGTTATCAGCGCCCGTACAAATTCCCAACCTTTTCTGAGTCCAATCTGGCCACGTGCATGAATGGTGATGAAATGATGAGGACAACACAAACACCCAGTCGGCTCGAGGCATCCAGAATTGCTACAGAGTGGCTCCAGGAAAACTCTTGTGAGCTTAAACACTTCCTCCGGCCGCCAGACTCCCAAGATATGAACACTGTTAAGGATATCTGGATGCCTTGCAACGTGTTGTCCAGAAAAGATCTCAACCCCCTCGTGCTCTTACGGATTTATGGACAGTCCTGCAGGTTTCATGGTGTCAATTCCCGCCAGCAGTGCTTCAGACTTTAGTGGAGTCCATGCCACGTCGTGTTGCGGCACTCCCGCGTTCTCGCGGGCACCCCTATACGATATTAGGCAGGTGGACCAGTTTCTTTGGATGTTCAGCGTGTAACTGACAGCGGGAAGGGAGGAAGGCTGCAGTAACCGCCGACCCCCGCCAGTAGACCGGTGCCGCCTCGGCCCTGCCTGCCTCGGCCACGTCTCCGCGGTGTGCCTGAGGCCGGGCGGCAGGCCGTGCAGGCGTCGCGACGCCGCACCGCGCCGCGCCGCGCCCCCCGTGCTCTGCTCTCGGCTGCTCGCCGCCGCTCGGCGCGTCGTATTGATCAGCGCCGCCCCCGGGCGACGCCGGGTCACGCGTCCAGCCGCGACGCCGCCCCACGCCTTGCCTCCGCCGCCCCCGCCCCTACGCCGCCCCCGATCCCGCCCCCGATCCCGCCCCCCCGATAAACGGCCCCGCACCTTCCAGGTAGCGCCGGCCGCCACAAAAGAGACCGGCCGCCACTGTCCAGCCGCCGCGAGGTGATCGGCCTCCACGACTGTACGGGTCGCGGCGTCCACAGCCCCAGAGGTTAATCAGCTACTAAAGTGCGCGTCATTTACGACGGCGGCCGAGTTTAGGTTCGTTCTGCGCACCTGACGTCACAAAACACAGTCAGCCAATGAACAGAGAACGACGTTGCCAGAGCTCGACTGCAGTGCAGAGCACGGACGACTGTCTTCAGTTTTAGAAACATTCAGTCGTAAATCAAGTAATTGAACAAAAGCAATGTCTTGATAGCAGACTTTTTATAAAAGGCATTCTTTATACCAACTGCTTTATATTCTATTAATTAATTAAACCAAACAAGCAATAAGCCTCCTAATTCAGGCGATAGCAAGGAAATTCATTCTCACCGACCGCTTTTTCGCAATAAAGAACAGCGGTAATTGTTTATTTCCTATTGTACTTCGACAAACGTGAGTAATTCATAGTCATACCAACAATGTTTGTCGGTATTTTGTGTGAATTTTTAAAGTTGAACGACGAGCTGCGTTAGCGTAACGGTTAAACTGTTTGGCTACAAAACAAAAGTTTCCGAGTTCAAATTTTGTTCGGTGTTTAATGTTTTCTTAATTTAAAAACAATATCGAAGTGTCTTTCTTCGTGAATTTTATTCGTTTGAAGGTAAGTTTTTTGAAATTTCTAGTGGCAACTAAAATCCACCATACGGAGCGTATACGCTGTGGACTTTTACCTCTGCAAACTCTTCAAAATTTCGTGCAATGGTTTACTACATTTAATGCTGCACAATAACTACGTTGAACATCGAAACAAAATTAAGTCATTTATGGGGGAAGGTATCAGTCAAGAAGATGTGTAAAAATCAAATTTTTGGGCCAAATAGTTTTTGTCAAATCGAATGATAAGTGTGTCATAGCAGTCAGAACACCATGTGTCTGCACAGACGAGCAGTGCAGTGGTGACAAAATCGCGCACAGCGCGGAATGCGGCGAGCACGTCTCTGAAGCAGCGAAAGGGTTAATGCGGCCGTGGTGGCTTTACTTCATAAACTGCGCGCTCCCCCCTGAACTTAAGTTTGCGAACTATACTATACTATGGCGCTGCTTCTCTTGGTGCGTGCAAATTGCAACGCAGCAATCTCCCGCGTCTGGGTGGGCATGCGCGAGCCGCCAAGATAAAAGAATTGAACTATAGCATGTTCCGTGGACTGAACATCTCGCTGGGACTGCAATCACATTTCGACCTTCTGCACCTTATTTCTACTTAACAATGGAAAATTGTACTCAAATGCAGGAATATCTGCAGCGAATTGACGCATGGTGCAGGGAATGGCAATTGAATCTCAATGTAGACAAGTGTAATGTGCTGCGAATACATTGAAAGAAAAATCCCTTATCATTTAGCTACTATATAGCAGGTCAGAAACTGGGAGCAGTTAATTCCATAAATTATCTGGGAGTACGCATTAGGAGTGATTTAAAATGGAATGATCGTATAAAATTAATCGCCGGTAAAGCAGATGCCAGACTGAGATTCATTGGAAGAATCCTAAGCAAATGCAGTCCGAAAACAAAGGAAGTAGGTTACAGTACGCTTGTTTGCCCACTGCTTGAATACTGCTCAGCAGTGTGGGATCAGTACCAGATAGGGTTGATAGAAGAGATAGAGAAGATCCAACGGAGAGCAGCGCGCTTCGTTACAGGATCATTTAGTAATCGCGAAAGCGTTCGGAGATGATAAACTCCAGTGGAAGACTCTGCAGGAGAGACGCTCAGTAGCTCGGTAAGGGGCTTTTGTTGAAGTTTCGAGAACATACCTTCACCGAGGAGTCAAGCAGTATATTGCTCCCTCCTACGTATATCTCGCGAAGAGACCTTGAGGATAAAATGACAGAGATTAGAGCACACACAGAGGCTTACCGACAATTCTTCTTTCCACGAACAATACGAGACTGGAATAGAAGGGAGAACCGGTACCCTTCGCCACACACCGTCAGGTGGCTTGCGGAGTATGGATGTAGATGTAGATGTAGAACTTCTACGTCTACAATCTGCGTCTACATACTTCCAGAATGAGATTTTCACTGTGCAGTGGAGTGTGCGCCGATAAGAAACTTCCTGACAGATTAAAACTGTGTGCCGGGCCGAGACTCGAACTCGGGACCTTTGCCTTCCGCGGGCAAGTGCTCTACCAACTGAGCTACCCAAGCACGACTCACGCCCCGTCCTCACAGCTTTACTTCTGCCATTTGCATCTACATAGATACTGCGCAAGCCACTGTGCGGTGTGTGGCGGAGGCTACCATATACCACGACAAGTCATTCCTTTTCCTGTTCTACTCGCAAATAGAGCGAAGGAAAACGACTATCTATATGCCTCCGTATCAGCCCTGATGTCTCACACCTTATCTTCGCGGTCCTCACGTGAAATGCATGTTGGCGGCAGTACAATCGTCCTGCAGTCAGCTTCAAATGCCGGTTCTCTAAATTTTCTCAACAGTGTTTCCCGAAAAGAACGCCGTCTTCCCGCCAGGGATTCCCACTTGAGTTCCCTAAGCATCTCCGCAGTACTTGCATGTTGTTCGAACCTACCGCTAACAAATGTACCGTACCATCTCTAAACGGCTTCGATGTCCTCCTTCAATGCGACCTGGTACGGATTCCAAATATTCGAGCAGTTCTCAAGAATAGGTGGCAACAAAGTCCTACATGCGGTCTGGTTTACAGCTGAACCACTCTTTCCTAAGATTCTCCCAATAAACCGAAGTCGACTGTTTGAATTCCCTATCACAGTTTTCCCATGCTCGTTCCACCTCAAATCGCTTTGCAACGTTACGCCCAGATATTTAAACAACTTGACTGTGTCAGTCTGGACGCTAGTAATAATATATACAGACATTATAGGTTTGTTCTTCCTTCTCATCCACATTAACTTACATTTTTACACATTTAGCTGCCATTCATCATACCAACTGGAAATTTTGTGTAAGTCATCTTGTGTCTTACTCTAGTCACTCAACTTCGACACCTTACGGGTACACAATGGCGTCATCAGCCAAAAGATTTATGTACATACAGAGCAACAGCAGTCTTATCACACTTCCCTGGAGCGCTCGTGACGTTTCCCCGGTCTCTGATGAACACTCGCCGTCGGGGACAACATACTGCGTTCTATTAATCAAGATGTCCTCGAGCCACTCACATGTCTGTGAACTTATTCCATATGCTCGCACCTTCGCTAACAGCTTGCAATGGGGCACCGTGTCAAATGCTTTCCGGAAATATGGAAATCTTCTATAGATCCCGCCTTCTGAAGGACTGTATCTATTTCTTTTCCCTTTACAGGTGTGAATACTACCGAAATAACAGTTAAGTAAGTCATTGTAGCAAAATACTAACACGAATTCTTTACAGAAGAATGGAAAAACTCGCAGAACCTAGGATTTCTGAGAAATGTAGGTACACTAACCGTATGGCTTCTCATAGAAGGTAGGTTAACGAAAGGTAAATCTACGTTTATAGCATTTGTAGACTTAGAGAAAGCTTTGGACAATGTTGAATGGAATACTCTCTTTCAAATTGTGAAGGTGGCAGTGTTAAAATACAGGTAGCGAAAGGCTTTTTACAACAATTTCTACAGAAAGCAGGTGGTAGTGTGAGAGTCGAGGAGCATGAAAGGGAAGCAGTGGTTGGGAAAAGAGTGAGACAGGATTGTACCCTGTCCCCGACGTTATTCAATCTGTAACTGAGCGAGCAGTAAGGGCAACAAAAGAAAATTCAGGAATAGGAATTAAAGTCCATGGACAAGAAAGAAAAACTTTGATATTTGCCGATGACATTGTAATTCTGTCAGAGGCAAGAACTTGGAAGATGTGTTGTAATAAAAAAAATGAATAAATAAAATATTATTACTAAATGTTATTAAACATGCATATGAAAACACTATTTAAACTGATAAAACACGATTGCGCTACTAGAAATGTTCCGCGGGACATCGGACTTCGTTTCTTACTTCTTCCATTGTTGTTGCAGTCGGTGTACTTCGGCAACACCGGCGCTTTCCTTAAACAAGAAAACCTTCCTTATATGTTCCTTCATTTACTTCAATAAATAAAAAATACTTGATACTGTTTCTCCGTATACTACTATTCACGCACACATGTTATCACATCATAAAGCTCGCAAAACTTCATATCTAAAATCGCACATCTTCATCATCCTTCTACATTCGAGAGAGTGTGAGAGTGAAAATAAAATCACGCACAAATAATTGAATGAAAGTTCCTTCGTTTGTCTGCGGCCAACCGCACATTCACAATTAACATCTCTGCCAACTCTTACGTTGAATCTGTTTCTTTTTTTTTTTTAATAAATAACAACTTCACGATATATAAACAAGGATAGCAGATAAGTTTTTCTATTTGGACTGCAAAATAACTAATGATGGCAGAAGTAGAGAGGATATGAAATGTAGACTGACAATGACAAGAAAAGCGTTTCTGTAGAAGAGAAATTTGTTAACATCGAATATCGACTTATATGTTTGGACGTCTTTTCCGAAAGTATTTGTCTGGAGTATAGCCATGTATGGAAGCGGCACATAGACGATAAAAAGATTAGACAACAAGAAAATAGAAGCTTTTGAAAAATGATGCTACAGAAGGATGCTGAAGATTAGACGGGTAGATCACAAAATCGGAGGCGCTGAATACATTTGGGGAACAAGAGATCTGTGGCACAAAAATAAGGTACTGATTGATGGGACACATTCTGAGGCATCAAGGGATCACCAATTTAGTACTGGATGGAAGAGTGGGGGATAAAAATCGTAGAGGGGAACCAAGAGATGAATACAGTTTGCAGATTCAAAAGGGTGTAGGTTGCAGTAGTTACCGGGAGACGAAGAGTCTTGCACAGGATAGAATAGCGAGGAGAATTGAAGACTACAAGAACATTCTCTACCCAAACATGTGCCATCTTCAGTGAGTGTCGTTTTATTGCTGTAGAATACGTCACTAAAGTTTGTGTTTGGTCCATAATTTAGGCATTAGAACTAAAATGTGTCCACTTTCTTCTCATTGTGATTAAAATCACGGATGAACACAGCACTCAGTCACGTATCGATCTATATTTTATTGCATTGCTACGTAGATTTCAGCTGCAGCATAGCCATCAAAAATCAGTGCTAAACGGAATGATAGAATATGGGAATCAGACATCTCTGATGATTATATCAGTTTGCATACAGTGAGGTGAAAAAAGTCATGACATGCCACCTAATATCGTGTCGGCCTGCCTTTTGCCTGGCATAGTGCAATAACTCAAATGGTTCAAATGCCTCTGAGCACTATGGGACTTAACATCTGAGGTGATCAGTTCCCTAGACATAGAACTACTTAAACCTAACTAACCTAAGGACATCACACACATCCATGCCCGAGGCAGGATTCGAACCTGCGACCGCAGCGGTCGCGCGGTTCCGGACTGTAGCGCCTAGAACCGCTCGGCCACTCCGGCCGGATCTAAAATTTGCAATACGATGTTAAGTCCCATAGTGCTTAGAGCAATTTGAACACCTCCGCAGGCGTCGTTCACCCCTGGTGTACCAGAGTTGCCAGGGCATCGGTTTTGACTAGCGCCAATTTGCCACGCATGGCGGCACTCGCACAGTTTCCAAAGATGGCCGTTTGGGACATGCTTCGACCCTTCGCCCGATAGCCAATGATCGTGCGCTTTCAGATGTCCGATATATCGCTCCGTTTCCGCATCACGATAACGACTGCGTTGTTTTCGGCCCCCCCCCTCCTCCACCCCCCGGACATTCTTTCTATACCCTCCGCTGCTAGTTCTCCCACCTTCAGTGGGCGGTTATCGCACGTTGGCATGGAACATAGGCGCTGCTCACGTTGATATGACTGGACCGTGTTGTTGTTGTTGTTGTTGTGGTCTTCAGTCCTGAGACTGGTTTGATGCAGCTCTCCATGCTACTCTATCCTGTGCAAGCTTCTTCATCTCCCAGTACCTACTGCAACCTACATCCTTCTGAATCTGCTTAGTGTATTCATCTCTTGGTCTCCCTCTACGGTTTTTACCCTCCACGCTGCCTTCCAGTACTAAATTGGTGATCCCATGATGCCTCAGAACATGTCCTACCAACCGATCCCTTTTTCTTGTCAAGTTGTGCCACAAACTCCTCTTTTCCCCAATCCTATTCAATACTTCCTCATTAGTTATGTGATCTACCCATCTAATCTTCAGCATTCTAATCATACAGTAAAGCTGCATGCCCTCGGGAAAAATTACGGCTGTAGTTTCCCCTTGCTTTCAGCCGTTCGCAGTACCAGCACAGCAAGGCCGTTTTGGTTATTGTTACAAGGCCAGATCAGTCAATCATCCAGACTGTTGCCCTTGCAACTACTGGAAAGGCTGCTGCCCCTCTTCAGGAACCACACGTTTGTCTTGCCTCTCAACAGATACCCCTCCGTTGTGGTTGCACCTGCGGTACGGCTATCTGTATCGCTGAGGCACGCAAGCCTCCCCACCAACGGCAAGGTCCATGGTTCATGGGGGGGACTGGACCGTGTATTGCGGCTATTTGTACATTTATAACAGAATTTTCTGTTGGGTATTATTCCGTATATTTTTAAAACTAGTTGCAGAACGTGTGGCCAGTGAAACCAATCTTCTTACGTCGTGTGTCATCTTGTACCTTGAAACAGGAGGAGGTTTTCTAGCATAGAAGATGTGAAATTTGTAAATGAACTGAAATTCTTTAATATGATAAGAGTTTTACATGACTTGAAGATGGAAATTTGTGTACGGTCATAGTAGCTTCTACAGTGATGAGGCAGAATATTACAACTACCGCTCACCGCGATTATGAATGCCTCTTGGTGATGTTGGGGGGAGTGACGCAGTAAGGGAAGAGCGTAAGCGGAAGAGAGACGAATCGGCAGTCGTTATAGCGAAGATAGGGGCCGTAAAGTCGTTATAGCGAAGACAGGGGCCGTAATTGCGGAAATCTACTGATATAAGCGGTTGCAGGAGTAGGTTTAATAATGAACAGCAAAATAGGAATGCGGATAAGCTACAAACAACATAGTGAACGCAATATTGTGGCCAAGATAGATACGAAGCCCACGCCTACCACAGTAGTACAAGTTTATATGCCGACTAGCTCTGCAGATGACGAAGAAATTGAAGAAATGTATGATGAAATAAAAGAAATTATTCAGATTGTGAAGGGAGACGAAAATTTAATAGTCGTGGGTGACTGGAATTCGTCAGTAGGAAAAGGGAGAGAAGGAAACGTAGTAGGTGAATATGGATTGGGGCTAAGAAATGAAAGAGGAAGCCGTCTGGTAGAATTTTGCACAGAGCACAACTTAATCATAGCTAACACTTGGTTCAAGAATCATAAAAGAAGGTTGTATACATGGAAGAAGCCTGGAGATACTGACAGGTTTCAGATAGATTATATAATGGTAAGACAGAGATTTAGGAACCAGGTTTTAAATTGTAAGACATTTCCAGGGGCGGATGTGGACTCTGACCACAATCTATTGGTTATGAACTGTAGATTAAAACTGAAGAAACTGCAAAAAGGTGGTAATTTAAGGAGATGGGATCTGGATAAACTGGAAGAACCAGAGGTTGTACAGAGTTTCAGGGAGAGCATAAGGGAACAATTGACAAGGAGGGGGGAAAGAAATACAGTAGAAGAAGAATGGGTAGCTTTGAGGGGTGAAGTAGTGAAGGCAGCAGAGGATCAAGTAGGTAAAAAGACGAGGGCTAGTAGAAATCCTTGGGTAACAGAAGAAATATTGAATTTAATTGATGAAAGGAGAAAATATAAAAATGCAGTAAATGAAGCAGGCAAAAACGAATACGAACGTCTCAAAAATGAGATGAACAGGTAGTGCAAATTGGCTAAGCAGGGATGGCTAGAGGACAAATGTAAGGATGTAGAGGCTTATCTCACTAGGGGTAAGATAGATACTGCCTAACGGAAATTAAAGAGACCTTTTGAGAAAAGAGAACCACTTGTATGAATATCAAGAGCACAGATGCAAACCGAGTTCTAAGCAAAGAAGGGACAGCAGAAAGGTGGAAGGAGTATATAGAGGGTCTATACAAGGGCGATGTACTTAAGGACAATATTATGGAAATGGAAGAGGATGTAGGTGAAGATGAAATGGCAGATACCATACTGCGTGAAGAGTTTGACAGAGCACTGAAAGACCTGAGTCGAAACAAGGCCCCGGGAGTAGACAACATTCCATTAGAACTACTGAAGGCCTTGGGAGAGCCAGTCCTGACAAAACTCTACCATCTGGTGAGCAAAATGTATGAGACAGGCGAATTACTCTCAGACTTCAAGCAGAAATTAATAACTCCAGTCCCAAAGAAAGAAGATGTTGACAGATGTGAAAATTACCAAACTGTCAGTTTAATAAGTCAAGGCTGCAAAATACTAATGCGAATTCTTTACAGACGAATGGAAAAACTAGTAGGAGCCGAACTCGGGGAAGATCAGTTTGGATTCCATAGAAATGTTGGAACACGTGAGGCAATATTGATCCTACCACTTATCTTAGAAGCTAGATTAAGGTAAGGCAAACCTACGTTTCTAGCATTTGTAGACTTAGAGAAAGCTTTTGACAATGTTGACTGGAATACTCTCTTTCAAATTGTGAAGGTGGCAGGGGTAAAATACAGGGAGCGAAAGGCTATTTACAATTTGTACAGAAACTAGATGGCAGTTATAAGATTCGAGGGACATGAAAGGGAAGCAGTGGTTGAGAAGGGAGTGAGACAGTGTTGTAGCCTCTCCCCGATGTTATTCAATCTGTATATTGAGCAAGCAGTGAAGGAAACAAAGAAAAATTCGGAGTAGGTATTAAAATTCATGGAGAAGAAATAAAAACTTTGAGGTTTGCCGACAACATTGTAATTCTGTCAGAGACAGCAAAGCACTTGGAAGAGCAGTTGAACGGAATGGACAGTGTCTTGAAAGGAGGGTATAAGATGCACATCAACGAAAGCAAAACGAGGATAATGGAATGTAGTCGAATTAAGTCGCGTGATGCTGAAGGAATTAGATTAGGAAATGACACACTTAAAGTAGTAAAGGAGTTTTGCTATTTGGGGAGCAAAATAACTGATGATTGTCGAAGTAGAGAGGATATAAAATGTAGACTGGCAACGGCAAGGAAAGCGTTTCTGAAGAAGAGAAATTTGTTAACATCGAGTATAGATTTAAGTGTCAGGAAGTGGTTTCTGAAAGTATTTGTATGGAGTGTAGCTATGTATGGAAGTGAAACATGGACGATAAATAGTTTGGACAAGAAGAGAATAGAAGCTTTCGAAATGTGGTGCTACAGAAGAATGCTGAAGATTAGATGGGTAGATCACATAACTAATGAGGAAGTACTGAATAGGATTGGGGAGAAGAGAAATTTGTGGCACAACTTGACTAGAAGAAGGGATCGGTTGGTAGGACATGTTCTGAGGCATCAACGGATCACCAATTTAGTATTGGAGGGCAGCGTGGAGGGTAAAAATCGTAGAGGGAGACCAAGAGATGAATACACTAAGCAGATTCAGAAGGATGTAGGTTGCAGTAGGTACTGGCAGATGAAGAAGCTTGCACAGGTTAGAGTAGCATGGAGGGCTGCATCAAACCAGTCTCAGGACTGAAGACCACAACAACAACATCGGTTTTGACAACAGGTACATTGTTGTGGCGCTGCGGCTGGAAACGAGAGTCCCTGAAGCGTCGAAGATGGTCGTCTGCTGGCGTACTAGTGTCGTTAGCATGTATGGAATGTAGTTGGAAGACAGTGAAATAACGAGCAGGCTGTGTGGTATTGGACGACCACGTCTCACCACAAAACGTAAAAGTCGGCGGTTCACCCACTGTGTAATCTGGGATAGGCAGCTATCTGTGGCACATCTGACAGAAGTGCACGATGCTGGTACAAGCACAATCGTTTTGGAGCACACCGTTCAAGGGCCATTTGAACATGGAACTCCACATCACACGATCCCTACGTGTTCCTGTGCTGAAACAACGACATCGTCAATGTGTTTGCGGTTACTGAGTTTTTGCTGTGGATCAATAGAAACGTGTCACCTGTCGAATGAATCGCATTTCTTGTTACACCAGGTCGACGGGTGGGTCCCAACACGCCGTCATCCATGGAATGTTTGCACGAAACGTGCGCTGCAACCATAGATGGAGGTCAATGAAGGGAGAATAATGCTATGGGGTACACTGACTTCAGGTTCCATGGCATCTATGGTGGTAATTGATCATGACAACAGTGAATTGTGTTGTGGTCTTCAGTCCAGAGACTGGTTTGATGCAGTTTTCCATGCTACTCTATCCTGTGCAAGGTTCATCTCCCAGTACCTACTGCAACCTACATCCTTCTGAATCTGCTTAGTGTATTCATCTCTTGGTCTCCCTCTACGAATTTTACCTTCCACACTGCCTCCAATACTAAATTGGTGATCTCTTTATGCCTCAGAATATGCCCTACCAACCGATCCCTTCTTCTAGTCAAGTTGTCCCACACATTTCTCTTCTCTCCAATTCTATTCAACACCTCCTCATTAGTTGTGTGATATAACCATCTAATCTTCAGCATTCTTCTGTAGCACCACATTTCGAAAGCTTCTATTCTCTTCTTGTCCAAACTATTTATCGTCCATGTTTCACTTCCATACATGGCTACACTCCATACAAATACTTTCAGAAACCACTTCCTGACACTTAAATCTATACTCGATGTAAGCAAATTTCTATTCTTCAGAAACGCTTTCCTTGCCATTGCCAGACTACCTTTTATATCCTCTCTACTTCGACCATGATTAGTTTTTTTGCTCCCCAAATAGCAAAACTCATCCACTACCTCAAGTGTCTCATTTTCTAATCTAATTCCCTCAGCATCACCCTACTTGATTCGACTACATTCCATTATCCTTGTTTTTCTTTTGTTGATATTCATCTTATACCCTCCTTTCAAGACACTGTCCACTCCGTTCAACTGCTCTTGCAGGTCCTTTGCCGTCTCTGACAGAATTACAATGTCATCGGCGAACCTCAAAGTTTTTCTTTCTTCTGCATGGATTTTAATACCTACTCCGAATTTTTCTTTTGTTTCCTTTACTGCTTGCTCAATATACAGATTGAACAACCACTGATTCCCTTTCATGTCCCTCGACTCTTATAACTGCCATCTGGTTTCTGTACAAATTGTAAATAGCCTTTCGCTCCCTGTATTTTAGCCCTGCCACCTTCAGAATTTGAAAGAGAGTATTCCAGTCAACATTGTCAAAAGGTTTCTCTAAGTTTACAAATGCTAGAAACGTAGGTTTTTCTTTCCTTAATCTTTCTTCTAAGATAAGTCCTAAGGTCAGTATTGCCTCACGTGTTCCAGTATTTCTACGGAATCCAAAGTGATCTTCCCCGAGGTAGGCTTTTACCAGTTTTTCCATTCGTCTGTAAAGAATTCGTGTTAGTATTTTGCACCTGTCACTTATTAAACTGATAGTTTGGTAATTTTCACATCTGTCAACACCTGCTTTCTTTGAGATTGGAATTATTATATTCTTCTTGAAGTCTGAGTGTATTTCACCTGTCTCGGACATCTTGCTCAGATGGTAGTGTTTTGTGAGGGCTGGCTCTCCTAAGGCCGTCAGTAGTTGTAACGGAATGTTGTCTACTCCCGGGCCTTGTTTCGACTTAGGTCTTTCAGTGCTCTGTCAAACTCTTCACGCAGTATTGTATCTCCCATTTCGTATTCATCTACATTCTCTTCCATTTCCAGAATATTGTCCTCAAGTACGTCGCCCTTGTGTAGACCCTCTATATACTCCTCCCACCTTTCTGCTTTCTCTCCTTTGCTTAGAACTGGTTTTCCATCTGCGCTCTTGATATTCATACAAGTGGTTCTCTTTTCTCAAAGGGTCTCTTTAATTTCCTTTAGGCAGTATCTATCTTACACCTAGTGCGATATGCCTATACGCCCTTACATTTGGCCTCTAGCCATCCCTACTTAGCCATGTAGCACTTCCTGTCGATCTCAATTTTGAGACGTTTGTATTCCTTTTTGCCTGCTCCATTTACTGCATTTTTATATTTTTTTCTTTAATCAACTGAATTCAGTATCTCTTCTGTTAGCCAAGGATTTCTACTAGCCCACGACTTTTTACCTACTTGATCCTCTGCTGCGTTCGCTATTTCATCCCTCAAAGCTACCCATCCTTCCTCTACTTTGGCCCATAAGGCAATTATCATACCCCCTTCGGTCAGTCCCGCATTACGACAACGCCTGGGCTGTTTTCCACGTCCTCCAGACACGTTTTGTGTACCCTCCACTGCTAGTGCTACCCCCTACCATTGTTCATATCTGGAGAGTTTCACGGCTAGCGGAAGTGTTTAAACTCACAAGAGTGTTCCTGGAGCAACTCTGTATAAATTCTGGACGTGTGGGAAGTCGCATTGTCCTGCTGGAGTTGCCCAAGACCGTCGGAATACACAATGGACCTGAATAGATGCAGGTGATCAGACAGGATGCTTGCGTACGTGTCACTTGTCAGAGTTGTATCCACACGTATCAGGCGTCCCATATCACTCCAACGGCACACGCCTCCATCTAATTGAACACCCCCCTGCTGACATACAGGGCTCATGGATTCATGAGGTTGTCTCCATGCTGGAGAAACTCTCCCCGTTCCTGGGCGGGCATTGTCTTGCTGAAATTTAAGCTGAGGATTACTTGCGATGGTGGGCACCAAAACGGAGCGTAGAGTATCGTCAACATATCAGTGTACTGTAAGGATGCCGTAGACGTCAACCAAAGGTTTCGTGTTACGAAAGTAAATGACACCCAAAACCATCACTCGTGGGTGTCCGGCCATATAGCGGGCTACAGTCAGGTTGGTATCCCAGACACGTCTTCAGTGTACAATCTCATTTATTTATTTGTTTAATAGACCTGTTACCTGATCTTTTAAAACAGGTCGTACATCTTACAATTTTCGATTTTCATCTTTTTACAGTTTTCTTTTCTTTTGTTTTATGTACAACATTTACAAAGAATAATACTTTTCAAAATAACAATAATTTTGAGGTTGAAATATAAATAAATTTTGTTTTTAAGAAGAATCTAAAAAGACGATGGGATAGAGGAGAAGTTTGTTAGTACCATCATCTAATGTGACTGACGGTGAATACCTCGGAATGGCTTCTTCGAGCCGTTGACCGCCACTCACACACACACACACACACACACACACACACACACACACACACACACACATTGCTAATCCTAAGCTTAATACATAGTATTAGTAGTCTCATTGATTCGAGGAGAATTGTTTTCAGTGATGAGTCCCTCTTGGAACTGAGCGCCGATGACTAACGAAGACAATAACAACTCTGCCAATCAACGCCGAGTTGGATAACTGCTTGCATAAGGGCTTTACTGACTTGCTCAATTTTTGAATCTGTTTCTCTTGAATAAATCGCCTAATTTTGCTGAAATTGTAATATTTGTTTGTCTGTACTCGTACATCACATCAACTGATTTCCGTCCAATTCGGATAAGTACTTCGTGGCGCGTCGTTTCTTTTTTCTTAGATTGTAAGTTTAGCGCGCATAGTTGCACCTTCGGTGATACAGGATTTGTTTTCGCAATATTATATCTGCATCAAGAATGACGAAAAAAAGTCGAATTAAGTGCTATTTTACGTCCCGGACGATCAAATGTTTATTTTTTAAAAAAATGCTTCCGATTTACCCTACAGCCCTGGGCGACTTTGGACAGTTACGTACAGGATAAAAGTTCGCATTTATCTTTCGCAGTTCTCAATGTGTGCTCCATCCAGACGATAGTCAAACTCGGCACATAACTTCGCGAGGCTGCGTGGTGTTTCACTGCTCCGCTGCGGTTGACCAGAGTTGTTGGCAGGGGAGGCACGTGGACGGAGTCATTCACAGTGGGGCACGTGGACGGAGTCTTCCACAGTCACCCTCCAAAAGAGTCAGGCACCGTGAGGCCGTGAGGCCCTTACTGCCCGTTAACGGTGGAGGCTGTTCACTGGTAAGAAGTGCTCTAAAATGCAGATTCTATTGTGATGGTGATCACTCCTTTCGAAAACTGATATTTCCTGCATCTTCTCGCAGCTGTGGATAAAAACCACATCTGAATGCGTAATTTCAACCGAAGCGGTGACACAGCGGCTAGTATTGCGGTTCCGCAATTTGGCGTAACGTGTACGAAACCCGATTTAATTTTTTTTAAATTTTATCTGAACATATTCGTAGAAGGTCACTACAGAAATATTTCACATCAAATTAGGAGATAAAAAGACGCCAAATAACTGAATAAATACAACTGGGTTTCAAAATAAGTGTCATACACTGAAGAGTCAAACAAACTGGTACACCTGTCTAATATAGTGTAGGGCCCCAGCGAGCACGCAGACCTACCCTAACACAACGTGCCATGCACTCGACTAATGTCTGAACAAGTTCTGGAGAGAACTGAAACCATGAATTCTGCAGAGCTATCCTAAATCAGTAAGAGTACGAGTTGATGAAGATCTCTTCTGAACAGCACGTTGCAAGGCCTCCCAGATATGCTCATTAATGATCATATCCAAGTAGTTCGGTGGCCAGCGGAAGTGTTTCAACTCAGAAGAGTGTTCCTGGAGCCACTCTGTAGCAATTGTGGACGTGTGGAGTGTACATTGTCCTGCTGGAATTGCCCACATCCGTCGGAATTCACAATAGACATGAATGCATGCAGGTGATCAGACAGGATGCATATAATACAGATGCTTAAGTTAAAACCGAACCCAATTTCCTAGCTTAGTTAGTGTAGAAGGTATAATCTTGTGACATCGGGGTCACCTTTGTGACACTTATCCTCTGTTTTGAAGCAGATCAGTTCAGTCCAATAGCGAACGACGGCGGCAGACGTATTGTTACTGTAGTCTGCTGTTTAGCGCCGACACCAGATTTCCTCACTTTGAAACATTTAGGTAACACCACGAACTTATTTAAAAGGGAAAGCGGCATCCTTTCGCTTTACACAGCCCAGGTCAACGATCTCCATGTTGGGAGCATATCTCAAGAATTACTGGCCGTCAGGAAAAGAAAAAGACACTGCATATTATCAGAGGAAAGCTGGAAGCCCTTGAAACCTTCCCGTCTCCTCTATACCTCTTTTGTTAATGATAACCTTCCCTTTTACAATAACCTATGTAACCTTTCCTTAGGATTTCTATCTCTTGCTTAATAATAACAAATGAAATCTTCTCTTTGAAATTTATTCTCTTTCTCAATCTTCGCATACAAATTAATTGCTGCTTATTAAAAGTGATTTTCTGATTATTTCGACGAAACATAGAATGTGTCGTCGTCGTGGCCCTCAGTCGATATCTGCAATAACCCAAAACTGTTCCTTACCTTTTTTACTGTTACTGGATCGCCATCTGACTGCTACATCGAACTGCAACATGAATATACTTACTCTGGTTTACTATACTCTATTAACTGCTGGTGGGCTCTATTTATTACCAAAGCTGACGTTATTCTTTTATAGCAAAGCTGACGTTATTCTTTAATTAATTTGACTGAAGTTACGTAATTCATAGGTACACTTTTTCTTGACAAAAATAAAATTTTTGCAAAGTTTTACGATGATGATTTTTGGGATGGATTATAATCAGTAATGCAACATTGCTGGCAAAAATTAATTATATTCTCAAAACGCTTCAAATATTTACTGTTGGTAATGAAATGATTTTACTAAAGTTCAAATGGGACTTACTTTTTACAATAATCTTACAACTAGCATTGCGCAAACATACCTTCAGTAGTCTTGAGTTTAGCAAAGAAAATAATTCAATAATATTAGTTCCTCTTATTATAATAGTTAGCTGACGTCTCTGTACATTCGTTTATAATCTCTTGTAAATCATAGCTGGTGGCTGGCAGGCACACCGCTCCTCTCAACCTCTCGCTTCAGACCTGCTACCGACTCGCTTCACATCTCGCTTTCAACTGACTTCCTACGAACGCTTAAGTGCGGTCTCTCCTGCCAACAATGCTTTCTGGTGCAGACAGTCCCTGCTACCATTACAAAATGTATCAATGCGCGGTCTTTCCCGCTCTTTTCTTAAAATGTATCCATACGCGGTCTCTCCCGCCCTTTTTAAATTTATATCAATTTGCGGTCTCTCTTGTCAACATTACTTTGGTGCAGACATTCCCTGCTACCACAATTATTTCCAAAATGACAAATATTAATTATTCCTACATAAAATTATTAGTAAAATATAAACATCTTTCATAAATTGTGGTTTGACAATAGACAATAGAAACACACACGTCTTACATAACCCTCCACTGAGTTTCCTTAAAATTTTCCTACGTCGTTAAGTCATTTGGACTTGACGTAAGGAGAAAATTTGATTATAGAAATATGTGTAGTAATAAGTAAGTTAATGATAGAATATTTCTTTCAACAAAGCACATACATATACTGTCATAAGAATTTGTTTTCCTAAGTCTAACAAAGAGAATATTCAAAAGAGTATACATCAAAATATTCAAATAATATGAGTCAGTAAGTTGGAAGTGCACATCAGGTAGTAAAAGTTATTTATATTTCTAATAGTAATGGATGGCAAAAATTAGAACATAGTTTATGTTTCATCATAAATTGGCATCTATTAGTACCATATTCAAGGAAGGGAAAAAAAGGAATTGGATAGCATGGTCAAAGCACTGGCAACTGTCTGTGAATGCACTCAAAAGTCCGTTTCTTTCCCTCACATAGCACAACACCGGGTTTCGCCATGTGATTCCGTCGTCTCTTTGATCCATAGTTTTAGTGTAACCAAACACTAATTGCCTGAGTTGCCGCAGCTACATCAGGTAAAAGTTCCAACTACAATTGTCCATTAGTAGTGATGGTGTGCATCTTGGTATGCAAGCACCTATGGACGTACATCATGACTGTGGTGTGCATCTTGGTATGCCGACACCTCATAGAAAACATCGTAGATTGAAGTAACGTGGTTCACTATTCACTTTGTTTGTGTTCCATAACCATGGGATGCACAGGAATTAAGGTACAAGTATAATCATTTTCTCAAAAGGTCCACGGATATGGTTGATACCGTTATTACCAAATTTTACATCATCTCTTTCCTCTGTGCTCATAAAAATTATTTATTTTACGTTTAAAAGGACAAAATATGTCACCTTGTGTGACTGTAGAAAAAGTTTATAGTTTTAAACAATTACACAAAAAACATATTTTCCATCTGTAGTGGATTCAGCCTACAATACATATTACATTACGTGACAGTCAATAACATAAACAAACATTTCTGTAAGTGAAATTTAGTAGTACATTTAGGCATCAACATTTTAAATAAATACACAAACTATGTCACTTTCTGTGACTCTAAATAAATCACAATCTGGTCTCATATAAATAATTACATAAAGACACTGTTATATTACTTCACAGGTTGTGAATTCACAGTTTTTGAAATATGGAAGTACATTTTGACAAAATATGTCACTTTCTGTGACTTCAGTACGTTCGGTAATGTGTTCGTCAGTTACGAGTCATATTGTCAGTCGACTATATATTATGTTTGAGTTGTTTAGCACACATCGTCATTGTTATTTCAGAGGAAACATTTGTATTTATGTAGAGTGCGAATCGGTATGCTGACATTTAGTGTGATCTGTTTTTCCTATGTATGTATCTGATGTAAAAGATATCATGTTCAATGCAGAAAAAAATTTTCGAATAGCAAAGTACATATAGTAAGCAATTTAATGTGGTTTCTCCATCCGTGGTGCTGCTCTGCGCTGTGTCACCTGTTTTCAAAATAAACCATTACTAAATTATATTCCTTACATACTAACATCTTCATTCTCCTCTCTCCTTTGTGCCTCGTGTCATCTCTCTGCATTGCCTATAATAAAATATTCATTGTTAACAATCATCAGCGCACGGCATGACTTCAGTATCTCTCAGTATTACCTATAACAAAATATTCATGCTTAATAATCGTCAGCGCACGGCATGGCTTCAACATCTCTCTGCATCTGGAATATCGCGTCAGCTCTGCGCATGACCTGTAAAGCATTTATCCACATTTCTCTTCTGGTGCAGACAATCCCTGCTACCATTACAAAATGTATCAATGCGCGGTCTTTCCCGCTCTTTTCTTAAAATGTATCCATACGCGGTCTCTCCCGCCCTTTTTAAAATTATATCGACTTGCGGTCTCTCTTGCCAACAATACTTTGGTGCAGACATTCCCTGCTACCGCTATTATTTCCAACATGACAAATATTAATTATTCCTACTTAATCCTATTAATAAAATATAAATAGCTTTCATAAATTGTGATTTGACAATATACAATAGAAATATACACGTCTTACACCCTTTTCCCAGAAAACTCCTATTTCTTTCGGGATTAGCCTAGGTGCATTTTAATTTTTTCAAGCACTAGCTAAACGCTACACGCCAGAATCAGCTGATGGTGCGCAAAAGCTATCCCTCATTCCAAACTTCCGCAACCTGCCCCTTTGTTCCCCCAACAAAGGAACAGTTCTGAAAGCTAGCTATTGTGTTTTGCTCATTTAAATTTGTCTATTGACAGTAGTTCGAATTTCGCCTGCTGAAACTACATACTGGACATCTGTTCTATCTCCTTATAAATTTACAGATCTGTAACTGAATATTTCTATTGGCAGATATAAAAAAACATACTAATTAAAGCCTTTAAGTACTTAAAGGTGACAAAAATTTAGCACGGCTGTGGAATAAGTGGCAAGAATTGGAAAGTTAGGTATAATTTTATATCTCACGGAAGTCCTGTGAACTACAGACTCAGGACTATGTCTCAAATTAACTTTTTCCCTTATCGTCGAAATTTATTTATTTCATTAACAGTACAGAGTAACCCACCACCTTGAAATGTAAGGTAGGTCGGATGCCTCTGAATCTAATAGCAAAGACTACTCATTCTTAGTCTTATTGGTATACGGCAAGTAAACCGAGAACTTTTTATGCAAGGACTCCGTCGCGAAAGACTTCGTAGTCTTATTGGTATACAGTTATTAATATTTTTTAAATAATATAAAGACCATAATGCATAAAAATTTCTCTGAGGTTACAGCGAATTGAATGCTTGACAATTGTTAAAATGGTTCCATATAATTTGTTACTACCCAGTTATGAGAATATAATTTATATAATGCAAATGTCAAAGAAAAGTAAAAAAAAAGAAAATCTAATACACTGAGCGTGGTGAAAATAATTTGCAGTATGTAGAGGGAAGTGATATGTTGCATTTGGATGTGTTATAAGTAGCATGTCGGTTGATAATGGCCTATTTCTACCTCCTTCAGATGAGAAGGTCTCGGTACAACCTTGAGCTATTCTCATGTGAAATGCTTTGTGCTAATGTATGTTTTCACAGATTATACAGATTATATGCTGATTGAGCACTTCAAAAATGGGATACATGAATTTTAGCTTCACATGAGAACTACACTTATGTTTGTAACTTGTTAGTTGAAATAGAATGTAGTTCATTCCTACTTGAATGCATTATTCGTTAAATAATTCATTGATTATAGCTTTGAATAGAGAAGAGAATATATTTCTGTCTGCACACAGTAAAATGAGCAATACATTACTGTTTGTGTGCAGTATACTTTGAACACTATGCAGGATGTCATTGGGGAGGAGGAGCCTCGGAATAAAAGTTCTACGAGCCTTCTCTTCCCAAGCGACGTTACCTTATTACTACAGTCTTAGTATGAGGTGCCGGTGTTCATTTGTTTTATGATTGTTGTGTTGTTTGTGACTGTGTTGTGGCACGCAGTGTCATGCATTGTTGGTTTTGGTCCCTTACATTTGGATCACTTCTGAGTCATGTTCACTTAGTGTTCCCTCCTCGGTTTCGGAATCTGTGGTTGTGTGTGTGTCCTACCAAGTGGTTTGTTGTGTTGTTTGTGCTTGTCTACGCCTCCTTCCATATGGGTTTTCGTGTTTGTATTCTTCGTGCAGAGTGTTCGATACAATATCGGCTACGCTATTTATTGTGTTCCAGTCATCGGGATTACGTATTGCTCTGGCGATGTCACTGCCACTCTGTACACGTCACACTTGTGCTAGCGTGTTGCACAGCAGTGTGACGTGTTCTGGTGTCCCAGTTTCTCCGCATACGCATACTTCATCGTTCGTTAGTGCCACACGGTTTAAATGTACAGGATACGGCCCGTGGCCTGCCAGGGAATGGACCATCCCCCGGCTTGGGTCGACATGTTTCAGTTGTAGTCTTTCGAGTACATCAGGGAAGAAAGAGTGTACTCGGCGACCCTTGTCGGATGCATCCCACTCTCTCTGCCATGTTTGAATCCACCATTGTTTCATTTGTGTTTTGTTAATAATGTCGGTTCCCGTAATTTCGGTGACTTTATCGAGCCTGTCCCTCTTAAGCCAGTAAAGTGCAGCTCTATAACGTGCACTTGCGACGAAGCATGCGATGGATTCAAATATCGAAATGTGGTGGGTCCTTATCGTCTTAATAGGTAATTTGTACTGAGTTTAGTCTTGCTAGTTTGTGCATAATGTAGGGGGCTTTTTCAACTGTCAATTTTATATGGTGGTTGAAAGTCTGTTTTTCGTCTAGATGAAGTCCGAGATAACGTGTGGCTTGCTTTCTCTGTATGCTTGTATTGTCTAATTTTAGAATTGGATTTCTCTGTGATGTCCCTCTGAGCAGTAAATATACAGTTTTGTTGGGAGCTATTTTTAATTTATTTTCTTTGCACCAACTGTTAACTTTCTGAAGCAGTGCGTGCCTTTGTCTCTGGTGGTGCTCTCGAGTTGGCTGACACAACTACGAGCAGGTCATCTGCGTAAGCCACCACACCTCTTACAGCGTTGTCACTGTCCAGGGCGTTCAGCAAGGGCTCGATTGCGATATCCCAGAATATTGGTCCGCAGATCGAGCGCTGTGGACATGCCTTTGTTACTCTCTTGGGAGGACGAATGGCTGGCGGTGACGGCCAATAAACTGCGGTTGCTAGAGTCAACCCCTCGGCCGTGGCGTTCCTCGTGCCGGTTGCTCAGGCGGGAAGAGGTGGCCCTCACACGTCTTCGGATCGGGCACTGTCCTCTCACACACAGCTTTTTATTACGGCGGGAGGATCCCCCGCTTTGTGATGCTTGTGGTGTGCACATCTGTGTCCGGAACATTTTAACAGACTGCATTTTATACCGTGATGCACGGGCAGGAGCACAAGTTGATGGGGATCTGCCTTCTGTTTTAGCTAATGATGAGTCGTGTGTGTCTAGGGTTTTTAAGTTTTGTGACGTGTCTGGACTCTGGCCTCAACTTTTAGGCTGGAGGTTTTGATGTATTGCAGATGGCTGCTCCTCCCCTTTTTTCTTTGTGGTCAGCCAGCCACTTCCATGTTTTACTGTTGACACCCTGCTTCATCCCACGCTTCGGTGTGGATGAGCACATATTTTTCAACGATTGTTACCCGTGTTTTATGTTCCGTTTTATATTCCTGTTCTGGGATTTTTCTTGACACCCGTCTCCCTATGTTACTGAACGGGCGCTGAAGACCTTGCTGTCGTGCGCCCAAAAAAAACCCCTCTACTACTACTCTCTCCACTCTCTCTCTTGACAACCTTCCGTGTACCAGCCCTCCACTCTGCCACTCTGCCTCTGCAGTAATCGAGGAGGCTATTGTAGAGGGAAGCTGATAGCCTCATTTCCCTTAAACTGCCGAAGAGGGACGGCCATCAGAAGTTGTCAAAAGCCCCGGCTATGACGATTAGAATGGCGGTGGCGTATTTGTCGCTGATGCTATTTGTAACTGCCAGCGCTTGCTTGACGGCGTCTTATATTGATCTACCTTCCCTGAAACCGAATTGATGGGGCGTTACGCCGAGGAGGCGCCTGTGCGATTGTAAACGGTCACACAGCAGCCTTTCCTGTATCTTGCCGAGAGTGTTTGAGAGACAGATCGGTCGGTACGTTTTGAGATCTGTTGGCTCTTTGTCTTGTGATTTCCTGATTATTACTACATTAGCAGTTTTCCAGTTTCCTGAAAGGATTTTGTCTGGGCCGGGTGCTTTTCGGTTTTTAAGCCTGCTGATTGCCGTCGCGACTTCTTCTTGCGCGAATGGCGCGGTTACACTGCCACTGATGTACGGTTGCCTCGTGCTGTCTCTTAGGTGAACGGGTGTCGCTCGTCTTGTGTGGGGTCGCCATCCGGCAGGAGCCTGTCCAGAAGGTATTCTGCTGTGCTTCTCCATCCTCTCGTCATTGTGCTGTCAGCTTGTTTTAGTGTTGCCAGAACTGTCGGTGTCTTAACTCATTCTGTTTCTATCTTGAATGGTTGTCCCCAGATGTCGTTCTGTAGCTGGGTTTTTACAAAATTGGTCCAGTAGTCTTGCCTTGTTGTCTTTACTTGTTTCTGGTATTTCTGTTTAGCGTCACGATACAGATAAAGTCTTATCTATCTTCCACGAGCTGTCTTTGCTTATTGGTAGTACTTTCTTTTGTCCCGTGAATCCTTCCTTAGTCTTGCCAGTTCTTTCGACCACGGTTGTTTCTGTGCCCACCCACTTTTTGCCCGTGGTATAACTGCTTCCGGTGCTCTTTGCAGGACCTCTGTCAGTACATGAATTTTATAATCTACACTCCTGGAAATGGAAAAAAGAACACATTGACACCGGTGTGTCAGACCCACCATACTTGCTCCGGACACTGCGAGAGGGCTGTACAAGCAATGATCACACGCACGGCACAGCGGACACACCAGGAACCGCGGTGTTGGCCGTCGAATGGCGCTAGCTGCGCAGCATTTGTGCACCGCCGCCGTCAGTGTCAGCCAGTTTGCCGTGGCATACGGAGCTCCGTCGCAGTCTTTAACACTGGTAGCATGCCGCGACAGCGTGGACGTGAACCGTATGTGCAGTTGACGGACTTTGAGCGAGGGCGTATAGTGGGCATGCGGGAGGCCGGGTGGACGTACCGCCGAATTGCTCAACACGTGGGGCGTGAGGTCTCCACAGTACATCGATGTTGTCGCCAGTGGTCGGCGGAAGGTGCACGTGCCCGTCTACCTGGGACCGGACCGCAGCGACGCACGGATGCACGCCAAGACCGTAGGATCCTACGCAGTGCCGTAGGGGACCGCACCGCCACTTCCCAGCAAATTAGGGACACTGTTGCTCCTGGGGTATCGGCGAGGACCATTCGCAACCGTCTCCATGAAGCTGGGCTACGGTCCCGCACACCGTTAGGCCGTCTTCCGCTCACGCCCCAACATCGTGCAGCCCGCCTCCAGTGGTGTCGCGACAGGCGTGAATGGAGGGACGAATGGAGACGTCTCGTCTTCAGCAATGAGAGTCGCTTCTGCCTTGGTGCCAATGATGGTCGTATGCGTGTTTGGCGCCGTGCAGGTGAGCGCCACAATCAGGACTGCATACGACCGAGGCACACAGGGCCAACACCCGGCATCATGGTGTGGGGAGCGATCCCCTACACTGGCCGTATACCACTGGTGATCGTCGAGGGGACACTGAATAGTGCACGGTACATCCAAACCGTCATCGAACCCATCGTTCTACCATTCCTAGACCGGCATGGGAACTTGCTGTTCCAACAGGACAATGCACGTCCGCATGTATCCCGTGCCACCCAACGTGCTCTAGAAGGTGTAAGTCAACTACCCTGGCCAGCAAGATCTCCGGATCTGTCCCCCATTGAGCATGTTTGGGACTGGATGAAGCGTCGTCTCACGCGGTCTGCACGTCCAGCACGAACGCTGGTCCAACTGAGGCGCCAGGTGGAAATGGCATGGCAAGCCGTTCCACAGGACTACATCCAGCATCTCTACGATCGTCTCCATGGGAGAATAGCAGCCTGCATTGCTGCGAAAGGTGGATATACACTGTACTAGTGCCGACATTGTGCATGCTCTGTTGCCTGTGTCTATGTGCGTGTGGTTCTGTCAGTGTGATCATGTGATGTATCTGACCCCAGGAATGTGTCAATAAAGTTTCCCCTTCCTGGGACAATGAATTCACGGTGTTCTTATTTCAGTTTCCAGGAGTGTATATTGCCTTGAACAGTGTGTAGCGACGACGCCTCAACAATATCTCGAACTTTTTGCCAGTCGGCTATTCCTATGAGTAAATGCTGCTGTTCGTGGTCCATGTTATGTGTATTGACATATCTGTCCGTGGTTATGACGATTGCGTTGTGGTTGTTGTGTGTGGCTCTATCTAATACCCTCCATGTATTGACTAGTGGTAAAGATTTAGCGCTCCCTAGAGAAAGGTGACAACGCCGGCGTCTCCGCAGTAGGTAGGTGGCTGACCCTCCCTATTCAGTATGAAGAGGTTGCATTCATTTACCACGTCAAGCACTAGTTGTCCTCTGTCGTCAGTTCTATCTGAGTTCCACAAGGTGGATTTTGCGTTGATATCAGTTAGAATGAGCAGCCTTTTTCATTCTGAGTGTCGTGCAATGTCTTTTATTTTGTCTAAGAAAGGTTCTATATCATACGAATACTGAGCGTAAATAGACGACATGAACCATACATCCTGTCCGTCTCTTATTTCTGCTGTGGCAATGTGTTCAGAGCAAAACTGGGTGATCTGTGTTACTATGACGTTCTTATTAACTACTATTATCGCGGCTTTCGCGTTTGGTGTTCCAGCTATTGTGATGTAATGTGAGGGGAGCCCTGAAATTTTCCCGCCTCGCAGAAAAGGTTCCTGAACGCAGGCGATGTCTGCTTTTGTTTTTTCTAAGAGCCTACCCAGTTCCATGTTTACTAGGGTACTGCCCTGGCAATTTAGTTGTATTACCTTCACAAGGGATATCTAGTGAAGGAAAACACTTGGGTGTGGTTTCTTTAAAATCCAGAAACACACGTCCATGTGCTCTCACGATGTCCTTGTATACTTTCTCTAGATTTAGGCCCTCTCCCCTTCGCGCACATGTCTCCCCTCGAAGCTTACATAGCTCTTTGGGGTTCGTTGCCAGATTTTCAACTCTTAGGATCATTCTGTCAGTTTTATCTGTAGTTAGAAATCAGATTTTATCCCCGTTTTCATGCTTAAAAAATGTCTCCGAGCACTATGGGATTTAATTCCTGAAGTCTTCAGTCCCCTAGAACTCAGAACTGCTTAAACCTAACTAACCTAAGAACATCTCACACATCCAAGCCCGAGGCAGGATTCGAACCCGCGACTGTAGCGTCTAGAGCCGCTCGGCCACTCCGACCGGCTTTCGTGGTTAGTTCGTATTACATAGCGAAGAGCTGTTTGAAATATATCCTTGTTTTCTAGTCTGCTAAACCGTAGGTTAACTTCTAAGTTTTCCTGTTTTACGTAATTAACGGTATTCAGCTTGGGGTCCTTGCTATATCTAGTTGGTATCCTTGACTGTTTGTTTGTTGGTCCGATTTCGAGTAATTTTGTAGTGCAGCACGTATTTCATGTTTTATGGTTTCTGGTAGTATGGAGTTCGAAGGGTTTTCGCTGAACATTTCCCCAGATAGTTATGATTTTTCGATACAGTTATGTTTACCGATTAAACACACCTATATGGTGTTATTGTTTGTTCTGTAAAAGTACACAGCTGGCCATTACAATTTCAAAGCGCCACGCAATAAACGTCAAACTGCGATGAAGGGCAGCACGTACTTCGATATGCGAATGACTGCCATTTCAGTGCAACCACATAAAAGAAGTGGGGGTGAAACCGTCTACATTCTGTGTACAGGGTGATTAAGCTGCCCCTAGCGATGTTGTCTTATGCAGTCCACGATGTTATGTGTGGCCTTCAAAAACGAACTGCGAGATTTTCGTATTTCTCGTTCGCTACAGGCAAACTATTGGTTCTGCAGCAGAAAATGAACAGGAACTTATCGTACGAAATTTAACGTAATTACGTTTTGTACTGGGATACATTTCTGCTGAAGGCCATAGTTTTTGAGTTATTCAAGAAAAGCTTACAAAACTGTCCTTGAAGCACACCTCAAGCCCGACACTCATCCCTACCCGGCCAGGATTTTTAGTACGTTGCACGTGACACTCCATTCTATCACTACACAAAAATTTCCGACTACGCGCGAACTGTTCCTCAAGTTCGACCTTTCTTGGTCTCTATTGCTTGGACTTTTACGCAAGCAGGATAGTCGGCTAGTTCGTGAAGATTATTAATTTTAAAGCGCCCGTGAGTATTATGAAATAAAAACAACTTTTGTAAACGTTATCCCAAAATTAATTACGTCGACAATTCAATACAAACTTAATCCTCATAAGCACAGTTGTTTCGTAGTCGGGAGGTCTAACGAATACAACATGCAGGAGGTCGGCGTTTTTCCCGAGGTCGGCGTTTTTCCCGAGGTCGGCTTTTAGTTTCAAGATGACGCTCCGACATATCGGTTTAGTTCGATATACATCAAAATACATTGAAATTTCGAGATACCGGTTTTTTGCGATATCGATATACACTCCTGGAAATTGAAATAAGAACACCGTGAATTCATTGTCCCAGGAAGGGGAAACTTTATTGACACATTCCTGGGGTCAGATACATCACATGATCACACTGACAGAACCACAGGCACATAGACACAGGCAACAGAGCATGCACAATGTCGGCACTAGTACAGTGTATATCCACCTTTCGCAGCAATGCAGGCTGCTATTCTCCCATGGAGACGATCGTAGAGATGCTGGATGTAGTCCTGTGGAACGGCTTGCCATGCCATTTCCACCTGGCGCCTCAGTTGGACCAGCGTTCGTGCTGGACGTGCAGATCGCGTGAGACGACGCTTCATCCAGTCCCAAACATGCTCAATGGGGGACAGATCCGGAGATCTTGCTGACCAGGGTAGTTGACTTACACCTTCTAGAGCACGTTGGGTGGCACGGGATACATGCGGACGTGCATTGTTCTGTTGGAACAGCAAGTTCCCTTGCCGGTCTAGGAATGGTAGAACGATGGGTTCGATGACGGTTTGGATGTACCGTGCACTATTCAGTGTCCCCTCGACGATCACCAGTGGTGTACGGCCAGTGTAGGAGATCGCTCCCCACACCATGATGCCGGGTGTTGGCCCTGTGTGCCTCGGTCGTATGCAGCCTGATTGTGGCGCTCACCTGCACGGCGCCAAACACGCATACGACCATCATTGGCACCAAGGCAGAAGCGACTCTCATCGCTGAAGATGACACGTCTCCATTCGTCCCTCCATTCACGCCTGTCGCGACACCACTGGAGGCGGGCTGCACGATGTTGCGGCGTGAGCGGAAGACGGCCTAACGGTGTGCGGGACCGTAGCCCAGCTTCATGGAGACGGTTGCGAATGGTCCTCGCCGATACCCCAGGAGCAACAGTGTCCTTAATTTGCTGGGAAGTGGCGGTGCGGTCCCCTACGGCACTGCGTAGGATCCTACGGTCTTGGCGTGCATCCGTGCGTCGCTGCGGTCCGGTCCCAGGTCGACGGGCACGTGCACCTTCCGCCGACCACTGGCGACAACATCGATGTACTGTGGAGACCTCACGCCCCACGTGTTGAGCAATTCGGCGGTACGTCCACCAGGCCTCCCGCATGCCCACTATACGCCCTCGCTCAAAGTCCGTCAACTGCACATACGGTTCACGTCCACGCTGTCGCGGCATGCTACCAGTGTTAAAGACTGCGATGGAGCTCCGTATGCCACGGCAAACTGGCTGACACTGACGGCGGCGGTGCACAAATGCTGCGCAGCCAGCGCCATTCGACGGCCAACACCGCGGTTCCTGGTGTGTCCGCTGTGCCGTGCGTGTGATCATTATATATATATATATATATATATATATATATATATATATATTTTAAAAAAAACTTTATAATTAATTTAACAATATCAACACAAAAAATCAACGTCTCTGTACTAATGTAAAAGGCATTACAGTTGCATAAATGAATATATGATCCTTTCCAAACATAGGACATCATCGTCAAATGTTACGATATATCATGGCATCTGTGATACTCATATGTTTGTAAGCTCTTTGTATGTATCAAAACATGTGGGAATCTTCTCAATGACAAATATAAAGTGTTTAATGAGAACAAGTTACGTGTACAACAATAATAATGCAGTGGGAAATGCAGTGGGAATGCATTTACATCTGTTGGACGAATGTTATGGAAACAACACTACAAACCGACGTTTCACGTAAGTCACACGCAACGAAAATCTGTAACGCAACCATCTGTGTGTGGCGTGTCTACAATTATGTATTATTTACGTTTTAGGACAATTAATCTGTAGGAAAACACACCACATGTCATAAAGAAAGCGTGTAAACCGTCTGAGGATGAATCACAACGATTCGAAACTGGTAACGGTACCCTTTGAATAAGGGAACTGAAAGTAAATTTGTGGCTGGTTGCTGTCCTAACACCATCAAAATTTGTCTTCAAACAACACCCATAGTCTCCATCATGTCATCATATGACAAAATTGCAAGAAGTGGTGTTTGTTTGGGTACGCAGGATTGCACATCTACAAATGTCTCGAGTCGGGAAACGGTCTTGTTTGCAGCAAGACAAAGATGCAAACGGGCAGTGCGACAACGTCTGGAGTGGCACGGAGTGTCAGCGCCTACCGTCACAGCCCCGCCTGATGCAGCTCCAGATACTGGAGCGTCGACAGATTGCGCCCAGTCATAGGGCGGGCTGCAGGAGCGACAGCACGTCGTTTTTTCAGACGAGTCCTGGCTCTGTGAACAGCATCACGATGGATCGGAGGACAACAAATCTTTTATATATGTGACTGATAGATGAGAAAGTGGGGAAAAGAAGGTCTAATGAAGTTACGTCCGGAAATGCACGGTTTCCATGCTAGAGACCATTTATTCAATCATACATTGCTACAGAGAGTCTGGGCTAATACGCGCTGTACCATGCAGTCACCTAGAGTGTGATACTGTTCCTCATACGTCATGCTCTAGCGCTACAGTAATTGGTAATGTTGTGTCCGATTCACTTCTCTTGCTGATTGACCTTGTAGTGGAAGTGATACAGAGTAGTACAGCCGTGGACAAAACGAGCGAGACCCCTCGCCTTTTCGTTATGCTGATCCGCACAGCTTTAAAGTCTGCTACACAGCATAGAGGGTCTATACAAGGGCGATGTACTTGAGGACAATATTATGGAAATGGAAGAGGATGTAGATGAAGATGAAATGGGAGATACGATACTGCGTGAAGAGTTTGACAGAGCACTGAAAGACCTCAGTCGAAACAAGGCCCCCGGAGTAGGCAACCTTCCATTGGAACTATTGCCGGCCTTGGGAGAGCCAGTCCTGACGAAACTCTACCATCTGGTGAGCAAGATGTATGAAACAGGCGAAATACCCTCAGACTTCAAGAAGAATATAATAATTCCAATCCCAAAGAAAGCAGGTATTGACGGATGTGAGAATTACCGAACAATCAGTTTAATAAGCCACAGCTGCAAAATACTAACACGAATTCTTTACAGACGAATGGAAAAACTAGTAGAAGCCGACCTCGGGGAAGATCAGTTTGGTTTCCGTAGAAATTCTGGAACACGTGAGGCAATACTGACCTTACGACTTATCTTAGAAGAAAGATTAAGGAAAGGCAAACCTACGTTTCTAGCATTTGTAGACTTAGAGAAAGCTTTTGACAATGTTGACTGGAATACTCTCTTTCAAAATCTAAAGGTGGCAGGGGTAAAATACAGGGAGTGAAAGGCTATTTACAATTTGTACAGAAACCAGATGGCAGTTATAGGAGTCGAGGGACATGAAAGGGAAGCAGTGGTTGGGAAGGGAGTAAGACAGGGTTGTAGCCTCTCCCCGATGTTATTCAATCTGTATATTGAGCAAGCAGTAAAGGAAACAAAAGAAAAATTCGGAGTAGGTATTAAAATCCATGGAGAAGAATTAAAGACTTTGAGGTTCGCCGATGACAAGGTAATCCTGTCAGAGACAGCAAAGGACTTGGAAGAGCAGTTGAATGGAATGGATGGTGTCTTGAAGGGAGGATATAAGATGAACATCAACAAAAGCAAAACGAGGATAATGGAATGTAGTCGAATTAAATCGGGTGATGCTGAGGGAATTAGATTAGGAAATGAGACACTTAAAGTAGTAAAGGAGTTTTGCTATTTGGGGAGCAAAATAACTGATGATGGTCGAAGTAGAGAGGATATAAAATGTAGACTGGCAATGGCAAGTAAAGCGTTTCTGAAGAAGAGAAATTTGTTAACATCGAGTATAGATTTAAGAGTCAGGAAGTCATTTCTGAAAGTATTTGTATGGAGTGTAGCCATGTATGGAAATGAAACATGGACGGTAAATAGTTTGGACAAGAAGAGAATAGAAGCTTTCGAAATGTGGTGCTACAGAAGAATGCTGAAGATTAGATGGGTAGATCACATAACTAATGAGGAGGTACTGAATAGGATTGGGGAGAACGGGAGTTTGTGGCACAACTTAACCAGAAGAAGGGATCGGTTGGTAGGACATGTTCTGAGGCATCAAGCGATCACCAATTTAGTATTGGAGGGCGGCGTGGAGGGTAAAAATCGTAGGGGGAGACCAAGAGATGAATACACTAAGCAGATTCAGAAGGATGTAGGTTGCAGTAGGTACTGGGAGATGAAGAAGCTTGCACAGGATAGAGTAGCATGGAGAGCTGCATCAAACCAGTCTCAGGACTGAAGACCACAACAACAACAACAACACAGCATAATAGGCAAGGGGACGAAGTGCTACCAACATACTACGGATACGCATGAAACTGAAAACCATCCGAACTTTGTCAGACTGTTTTCAGTCATGTGTTAGACCATATTAATGCTGATTAGTGTGTTAAACACAGCACGTAAATATAAGATATAAATGAAAGAAGAATCGCTAATTAGTATGAACTGTACTAATAAAAATGAATTTCAGCTTATCGAGATAACATAACTGTTTTAGTAAGACAAAGTACCCCAGATCGTTACGAATTCTTACACGGGAAGAAGTGACCATAGTGACAATATAATTCGGGGTATATAAAGAAAGATTTAAGTGGTCCTTTTTCCCGCAGGCTGTTAAAGAATGGGACGGTAGAGAAGTAGTCTGAAGGTGGTTCGATGAACCCTCTGCCAGGCACGTAAGCCTGAATTGCAAAGATATCCTGTAGATTTAGTCACGTATATGTAACAACGAAATTATGTTGTAATTGCGACATGTGAGCTACATTTGGTTTGAACATCGAAGTTGTTTGCTGTTTATTTATTTCTTGTTCGTTACTTTTAGCCACAGACAAACACCTAGGTGTGTTAAATTGATACTGAAATAAAGTGTCATGCATCTACCAAAACAATAAATTCTTAACTACTTGTTATGATACTGCAGTATCTGCCAGCGTCTTCAGAAGTGGATATCACATACGACGTTCCTAGGGTGTTTATAAGTGGATATTGCAGACGACTTCAAACAGAATTTGAATGTAGCTTCGTTAAAGTTCCGTGACCAAACAATCTGAGTGTTATTCGTGTCTGGGGTAATAATAGAGGGCTGTTTGCCTGGGTTGTCTGTTAGCGTAGTGAAAGGTGTTTGCTACTGCAAGGGAGGTCTGATTTGTTTTCGGTTCTAATCTCGATGGAGGCAGATAGAGTATCAGTAAAGCAATTTTAAGATATTCTCGCGCCGCCAATACGTTTTATTGGTACCTTTATTCTGAACCGGCGCCCTGTGGATGTGAATATGAAACTCTTGTTGAATTTCATACTTGTTACTGCCTACTTTTTGCTCTTCCGTCAATAATTGAATTGACTTAAGTGTGGCACTGCACGATTTTTAACTGAATTTCGTTATGAATCTTCACGCATTGCTAAATTTGCTCACTTTCATGGTAGGTCAGCAACGGTAATCCAGTATGACTGGTCTGAACGTTGACACAGACCGTTTCCCAGCCGAATGCGCATAGTATTTTACTATTTCGTAATGAACAGGGGTGCTTTGTCTTACTTAAACAGTTATGTTATCTCGATAAGCTGAAATTCGTTTTTATTAGTACAGTTCATACTATTTAGCGTTTCTTCTTTCATTTATATCTTATATTTACGTGTTGTGTTTAACACACTAATCAGCATTAATATAGTCTTACACATGACTGAAAACAGTCTGACAAAGTTCGGATGGTTTTCAATTTCATGCCTATCCATAGTGTGTGTGTTGGTAGCAGTTCGTCCCCTTGCCTGTTATGCTGTGTAGCAGACTTTAAAGCTGTGCGGATCAGCATAACGAAAAGGCGAGGGGCTCGTTCGTTTTGTCCACGGCTGTACACAATGGTTCCGTATTCGGATCGAGAGCTTGCCGACATGGTGTTTACTTAGGGGAAGTGAGGTTGTTTCAGGAGACCCGTCTCCGCCGTCAACAACGACGGCATTCAATGTTTGCAACAGTGTTTCACAGTTTGTCTGAGACAGGGTCGTTCCAGGAAGCAGGAAATCATGAAGGAAGTACCCGAAATGTTCGGACACCAGACTGGAGGGAAACGTGATTAAGAGTGAGGAAGGCGACCGCTGTGTCAGTGCCAGGCAGTTGGCCCGCCAGTACAGGGCAAGCCAGACGGACGTGTGGAACATTCTCCATGACAATTGTTCCTACCCTTATCACTTACAGCGTGTGCAGATATTACTAGCGACAACTTTCTACATCGAGAGCGGTTTAGTAATTGGTTTCTTCACCAGGCGACCACGATTTTGGGATTCACAGATGAGGCCACCTTTATGCGGAGTAATATCTTCAACTTTCATAACAGTCATCTGTGGGATAGTATGCAGAACCCCCATGGTAGGATGACAGCGACTCAGCAACATCGGTACAGCCGGAATGTGTGGGCCGGAATAATTGGCGACCGTATTTTGGGACCGCTCTTCCTTCCTTCCACGTCACCTAACAAGACGGAACTGTCGTCGTTTCTGGCGGGTGACTTTGCATCCCCTGCTGGAAGATGTGCCGTTGATGCTACATGGTGGTGCTCCAGCCCACTTCGCCGTTAACGTCTGGACGCATGTCAGTCGTGTCTTCCCTGGTCGATGGATCTGATGAGGGGGTCCACTTGCACGGCCTGATCGTCCACTGGATCTCAGCCCGTGCAATTTCTGGTTGTGGGACTTCTCAAAACTATTGTGTATGCAGAGCGCATTACAGACGTGGAGACACAGGTGCAGCGTATTGATGCTGCCTTTGACACTGTTCGGATACAGCCGGGCCAGTGTGAACGAATCAGACAGAACCTACTGCGGCGCGTACACGCACACATTGAGGCACGTGGAAGGCATTTTCAACACATACTAACTATGGTTGCATGGTGCAGCGCGTATTAGACCCCAGTCTCTGTAACAATGTATGACTGAATAAATGGCCTCTAGCATGAAAACCATGCATTTCCAGACATAAGTTCATTAGACCTTTCTTGTCGGTATCCTCTCATCATTCAATCCCTAGTTTTTGTAGGCGGCGGAAAAATCGACCTATTGTGTCTGTTCTTTCGGACATGTGCGGAAGATCAGGCACCATTTTGATCCAGCATTTACCGTGAATTAAGACACGAAGGAATTACAGACGCTGGCTGCGAATGGGCATTGATTTAAACCAATGGGGAAAGCTGAAAGTTTCTGCCAAATAACTATTCGAACCCGGGACTCCTGATAACCGTCGCGCTGCTGGTTTGGTGGGACCACGGTTCTGGTTGGGCTGAACGGCACTGCGGTGGCGTACCGAAGCTCTCCTGGACGTGTCTGCACAATCGTCGCTTCTGGCAACCGCTACGATTACTTGTGGTTTGGTCAATAGGTGGCAACCTTGCTTCGACACCCTGCTCTTCGGATGACACCACACCTGTCAGAGTATGTATTTCAGTGTTTTAGCAGTCCAACATCTCTCATGATGGTACGGTCGCCATTGGGTACAGAACACCATAATCTCTAGTTCGCATAGCCAGTCATTTCTGACATTTTAAGGCCAGTGGCTGTTGCCGATTTACGAGGTCTCTGCGACGCTACCTTCCAAGAAGATAACGCTCGGCCGCATGTTGTCCCTGCTATCGAGACCCACCTCGATACAGTGGGTGTTGGACTGTTGCTTTGGCCAACACGTTCTCCGAAACTACACTACTGGCCATTAAAATTGCTACACCAAGAAGAAATGCAGATGATAAACGGGTATTCATTGAACAAATATATTATACTAGAACATACATGTCATTACATTTTCACGGAACTTGGGTGCATAGATCCTCAGAAATCAGTACCCAGAACAACTACCTCTGGCCGTAATAACGGCCTTGATACGCCTGCGCATTGAGTCAAACAGAGCTTGGATGGCGTGTACAGGTACAGCTGCCCACGCAGCTTCAACACGATACCACAGTTCATCAAGAGTAGTGACTGGCGTATTGTGACGATCCAGTTGCTCGACCACCATTGACCAGAGAGAGATCTAGAGAATGTGCTGGCCAGGGCAGCAGTCGAGCAGTTTCTGTATCCAGAAAGACCCGTACAGGACCTGCAACATGCGGTCCTGCATTATCCTGCTGAAATGTAGGATTTCGCAGGGATCGAATGAAGAGTAGAGCCACGGGTCGTAACACATCTGAAATGTAACGTCCACTTTTCAAAGTGTATCACGCCGAGTGATACGCCAGTGTGACCATGACGATTACACGCTTCCAATTTGCGTTCACTGCGATGTCACCAAACACGGATGCGAGCATCATGTCCCGGCGGGGTCAGGGATTTTCTCTGCCTCGTGATGACTGGGTGTTGTGTGCTGTCCTTAGGTTAGTTAGGTTTAAGTAGTTCTAAGTTCTAGGGGACTGATGACCATAGCTGTTAAGTCCGATAGTGCTCAGAACCATTTGAACCATTTGAGCATCATGATGATGTAAACAGAACCATGATTCATCCGGAAAAATGACGTTTTGCCATTCGTGCACCCAGGTTCGTCGTAGCAGGCGCTTCTGTCTGTGATGCAGCATCAAGGGTAACCGCAGCCACGGTCTCCGAGCTGACAGTCCATGCTGCTGCAAACGTCGTCGAACTGTTCGTGCAGATGGTTGTTGTCTTGCAAACGTCCCTATCTGTTGACTCAGGGACCGAGACGTAGCTGCACGATCCGTTACAGCCATGCGGATAATTTATTTATTTATTTATTGTTCCGTGGGACCACATTTAGGAGAAGTCTCCATGGTCATGGAACGAGTCAATACATGAAATTATAACACGATTGTAGAAACAGATAAAATGAAATATAAGAAACATATTCAGGTGACAAGTCGTTAGTTTAAATAAAGAAAATCAAGAATGTAACACTGGAATTTGCTTAATTTTTTAGCTCTTCCAGGAGCTCCTCGACAGAATAGAAGGAGTGAGCCATGAGGAAACTCTTCAGTTTAGACTTAAAAGTGTTTGGGCTACTGCTAAGATTTTTGAGTTCTTGTGGTAGCATATTGAAAATTGATGCAGCAGAATACTGCACTCCTTTCTGCACAAGAGTCAAGGAAGTGCATTCCACATGCAGATTTGATTTCTGCCTAGTATTAACTGAGTGAAAGCTGCTAACTCTTGGGAATAAGCTAATATTGCTAACAACAAACGACATTAAAGAAAATACATACTGTGAGGGCAATGTCAAAATTCCCAGACTATTGAATAGGGGTCGACAAGAGGTTTTCGAACTTACACCATACATAGCTCGAATAGCCCGTTTTTGAGCCAAAAATACCCTTTTTGAATCAGAAGAATTACCCCAAAAAATAATACCATATGACATAAGCGTATGAAAATATGCGAAGTATACTACTTTTCGTGTTGAAATGTCACTTATTTCAGATACTGTTCTAATGGTAAATAAAGCGGCATTTAGTTTCTGAACAAGATCCTGAACATGGGCTTTCCACAACAGCTTACTATCTATCCGTACACCTAGGAACTTGAACTGTTCCGTCTCGCTTATAACATGCCCATTCTGTCTGATTAAAATGTCAGTTCTTGTTGAATTGTGGGTTAGAAACTGTAAAAACTGAGTCTTACTGTGATTTAGCATCAAATTATTTTCCACAAGCCACGAACTTATATCATGAACTACATTATTTGATAATGTTTCAATATTACACACAAAATCCTTCACTACCAAGGTGGTGTCATCAGCAAACAGAAATATTTTTGAATCACCTGTAATACTAGAAGGCATATCATTTACATAAATAAGAAACAGCAGTGGCCCCAGCACCGACCCTTGGGGAACGGCCCATTTAACAGTGCCCCATTGGGACTGAACATCATTACCACTCTCAATATTGCGGAGGATTACCTTCTGCTTTCTGTTCTTAAAGTAGGAGGCGAACCAATTGTAAGCTACTCCCCTTACTCCATAATGTTCCAACTTCTGCAGTAATATTTTGTGGTCAACACAGTCAAAAGCCTTCGTTAAATCAAAGAAAACACCTAACGTTCGCAACCTTTTATTTAATCCGTCCAAAACCTCACAGAGAAAAGAGACTATAGCATTTTCAGTTGTTAAGCCATTTCTAAAACCAAACTGTACATTTGACAGCAAATTATGTGAATTTAAATGCTGCAGTAACCTTGTATATACAACCCTCTCGATAACTTTAGCAAACACCGATGGCATAGAAATAGGTCTATAATTGTCAACATTATCCCTGTCTCCCTTTTTATAAAGTGGCTTCACTACCGAGTACTTTAATCGGTCAGGAAACCGACCACTCCTAAAGGAAAAGTTACAGATATGGCTAAATACTGGGCTAACATACATAGAACAATACTTCAGTATTCTGCTAGATACCCCGTCATATCCATGAGAGTTCTTGGTCTTTAGTGATTTAATTATTAACTCAATCTCCCTCTTGTCAGTATCATGGAGGAGCATTTCAGGTAACAGTCTCGGAACACTTTTTTCTAAGAGCGCTATATGATTCCCTGTTGGGACTAGGTTTCTATTTAGTTCACCTGCTATATTCAGAAAGTGATTATTAAGTACTGTACATATATGCGACTTATCAGTAACACGGACATCCCCACTACGCACTGATTCTATATTCTCGACCTGTCTCTGCAGACCAGCCACTTCCTTTACGACTGACCATATGGTTTTAATTTTATCCTGAGACTTAGCTATTCTATCTGCATACCACATACTTTTTGCCTTCCTAATAACTTTTTTAAGCACCTTACAATACTGTTTGTAATGGGCTGCTGTATTTAGATTTTGACTGTTTCTAACGTTTTGATATAATTGCCACTTTGTTCTACAAGATATTCTTATCCCTTTAGTCAGCCACCCAGGCTGCCTGTTTGTGCTAGTACCCTGTTTTGAACGTTCTAACGGAAAACAACTTTCAAAGAGCACGAGAAAAGTCTTGAGGAAAGCATTATATTTATCGTCTACTGTATCAGCACTATAAACATCTTGCCACTCTTGTTCCTTGATAAGGTTTACAAAAGTCTGTACAGCAACTGGATCAGCTTTCCTAAAAAGTTGGTAACTATCTTTAACATGTGTTGCAGCACAAAAAACTTTCAGACTTAAAATTTGTGCATCATGATCTGAAAGGCCATTCACCATTTTGCTAACAGAATGCCCTTCTAATAATGACGAATGAACAAAAATATTGTCTATGGTTGTTCTACTGTTCCCTTGCACTCTCGTTGGAAAGAATACGGTTTGCATAAGATTATATGAATTAAGGAGGTCTACCAGCATCCTTTTCCTTGCACAATCACTTATACAATTAATATTGAAGTCACCACATATAACTAACTTTTTGTATTTCCTATAAAGTGAACCAAGAACCTCCTCTAGCTTTAGCAAAAAAGTTGTGAAATCGGAGTCTGGGGATCTATAAATAACAACAGTAAGAAGTTTAGCTTGTCATCTCGACCGCTAGTGATACAAGGCCGTTGGGATCGAGCACGGCGTTCCGTATTACCTTCCTGAACTCACCGATTCAATATACTGCTAACAGGCATTGGATGTCGACCAAAGCGATCAGCAATGTCGCGATACGATAAACCGCAATCGCGATAGGCTACAATCGGACCTTTATCAAAGTCGGAATCGTGATGGTACGCATTCCTCCTTCTTACACGAGGCATCACAACGTTTCACCAGGCAACGCCGGTCAACTGCTGTTTGTGTACGAGAAATCGGTTGGAAACTTTCCTCACGTCAGCACGTTGTAGGTGTCGCTACCGGCGCCAACCTTGTGTGAATGCTCTGAGAAGCTAATCACTTTGCATAACACAGCATCTTCTTCCAGTCGGTTAAATTTCGCGTCTGTAGCACGTCATCTTCGTGGTGTAGTAAGATCCAATGAAAAGAGTCCTACATAAGAGGGCCCGATCAATCCTAACTTGGCCAGAATCATGTGTTCAGTAAATAAGTTATTCGGAAATGAGTGGATCCGCCGGAACCGAGAGACGGCAAGTTTGCTCGGACAGAGGGCGGCAGGCACGCGTCTAATATGTGAGGCCCGGCGGCGGCACCTCGCCGCCCCGGCTGGCCGAGTAATAGGGCTGCAGCCGCGGGCGCCGCCGCGCCTTAATAATAAAGGCGGGGGCGTCGGCGGGGGCGGGGGGCGGCGGCGCGGCTCCCTGCTGTAATATTCACGCCGCGGGCCGGCCTCGCCTCTGTGCCTCTGTCTCTCCCCCTCCCACTCTGCGGTTCTTTCCGCTGGCGGCGCAGAACACGGCAAGTGGCAGGCCGCGCCCGAGCTACATATGGCCTCTACCCGCAGCCGAGTCGCCGTCCCGACACTGCTGGCCTGCTCTTCCACTCCAAAACTCTACTCCAGGATTCGGACACATCTAGATGAAGTTCGGGTGCTATGGGTACCACAGGGTGGCACACGAAATGTGTTACCAATTGTTCCATTAAGTTTCGGGTGTGCAGCCGCAAGAAATCTTCTTCTTCTTCTTCTTCTAATATTTCGGCTGTATAACGTTCAGCCATCTTCAGAGTGAGCCGCAAGACTGCCGCTCCAGTGCTCGCTTCGTCCCTTTATACTGTTGTACCGCGCGACTGCGCATGCGGCCACAGATGCAAATGCGCCAGAGTCGTTGGTCGGCGGCAGAGACGTGCATAATGCGCGAGTTGTATTTATGACTCCGCAGTGTTGGCATATCGATATATCATTGTGAGCTGCACTGTGACGACGTCTTTGCGAGTTTATTACAGTGCCGGATTCCATGATTTATCAAGATTGAAACCACTATCTCTATTAATTAAATTCGTCGTCAAGCGAATTTCAATTGCCTCCTTCACTATCGAGTCCCAAAAGGATGATGTAGTTGCCAAAATTTCGACGTTGTTATACAACATACTGTGACCATTATCAATACAGTGCTCTGCCACTGCCGACTTGTTAGGTTGTAGAAGTCGTGTATACCTCCGGTGTTCTGTACATCTTTCTTAGACAGTACGAGTTGTTTGTCCGATGTAAGAAAGGCCACATTCACGGAATTTTGTAAACTCCAGATTTACGGAGCAGCAAATCATCTTTGACGGAGCCCACGAGTGCAGCTGTCATGGTTGGAGGACGAAAAATCACTTTTACTTTGTGTCTGCCGAGAATTCGTCCTATTTTTGATGAGAGGCTACCCACATATGGCAGGAAGGCCATCGATTTAAAGGTTTCTTCATCTTCTTCTGCTTTCTTTGTGGCCTCTTTCGGTTTCATTTTCAGTGCCCTCTGTATTTGTTGTGGAGAGTACGACGCACATTAGATATCCCGCTGGGATCTCTACAGCAGTGCCAGCAGAACTCGGAAAAACAAATGAGTTACGAAATGAGGTGCAATTCACGATACTGCCGCTAGGAAACTAGTAATCAGCAATGGCTGACAATGGAAGACTGACGACACAGCAACGACCGGCAATTGTGTTACTTTTTCATGAAACGAAAAGGCCTGTTGTGACTCAGAGGCGTTCTCGAGAACAGTTTAACACACGATGGGTTCCTTGCAAGAAGACCATCCACAGGTTGTACGATAAACTTGTGCAGGAAGGAACAGTATTGGAACCGAAGCGACCTCGGCCTAAGCCTGTTTGTTCGCCGGAGAATATTGAAGCGGTAGGAGTTGCTATACTGAGAAGTTCACGGGAAACCGTGTAGAAAGGCAGCAGTGCAACTGGGAATATCCAGACGCTCCGTTCAACGCATTCTTAAGAGTGACCTCCATATGTACCCATACAAGATGACCTGTGCACAGAAGCTCACTGAAGAACACAAGCAGCAGAGACTACTGTTCGCTCAGTGGGCGGAGGATAGGAAAGAAATTCTCAGCAACGTTTGGTTTTCAGACGAGGCGCATTTTCATTTAGACGGTGTGGTTAACAAACAAAATGTAAGCTTTTCGACCACAGAAAACCCACAAGTGCTTCACGAACGACAACATTATGCTCCGAGGATTACAGCGTGGGCAGCAATTTCCAGTCACGGACTTATTGGACCCCTTTTCTTTGAAGAGACTGTGAATAGCGAGCGTTATTTGAGCATGCTTCGCAATAGCTTCATTTCACAGCTTCCTGCTACTGCCTCGCCCTTCAACACGCAGTGGTTCATGCAAGATGGAGCTATGCCACATACTGCAAACACTGTGTTGGAGTTTTTACACGAGCATTTCGACATGCGTATCATTTCACTCAGGTTTCCAGGTTGCTTCAATGACGGACAAAATTGGCCCCCCAATAGTCCAGACATCAATCCATGTGACTTTTTTCTTTGGGGGTACCAAATGGAAAAAATTTTCCCGAAACGTCCACGTGATTTAAAGCTTGCAGTAAAATTACGGAAGACATGTGCCATAGGGTAATCACTTACTTCAGTGTTCGTTTGAAGCAAGTATTTTATACACACAAATTACTCTTCTGACGTTGCTCTTAACTTAATCTTTTTAAAGAATTACTTATCAGTAATGGGAAAAATAATTTGATTCGACAACAAAACCATGCTTATTAACTTCCAAACAAACTCCCCTTATTTATGTAGTAGAAGTGATTCGTTTTACATTCATCTGTTGGCGTAAGTCACAAATGTAATCTTCGTTCTCAGCAGCTGCACAGTCAAAAATGACAAATATATATTCCATATTGCCCAACATGTCGTCTTGGAGTTCACAACAACAGAATCAACTATATAAATAGCCAAAATAAACTGCATACTTCTAATCGTTAGTATACATTTTCAGTAACTGCTGCATTTTTTGAAAACTCACCTCAGACTGACATTTACCTGCGCCGTAACTCACACGATGTCTGGAGAAGGACTGGACTCACTACAGAGCCACATGGGAGCATTTTGGAGTAGACCATACGTCTCCTGTTTAAGAGGAGAACTCACGACACTGCATATTAGCTGACTATTCCGGAACATCCGGCGTTCACTACCCGTACTGTAGGGGCGTGTTTGATGCGAAATCAGCTTAATTCTTCCTGGGAGTCGCGACGGACGTGCAGTGCAATTTTAGGCATTTGAAAGACAAATTCACTGATGAAGATAATACTACAACAATGTTTGAAGGCGACAGGGATTCACAGATGGGAGATATGGAAACAAGCACCTTCAGTCTCGAAAAACGGTTAAAACTTAAAAGATATAGATCTTTTTGAGCTATGATTGTCTCGGTATTTGGAAAAGATTGTTTTAAATTGCCTGTAATCGGACTTTAACGAGTTAATATCTTAATCCCCTGAGCGCGTACCTTCGTAAAAGATTTTTCTTTCACTTTAAGATAAATTACTCACAGAATTATGATCTGAAATTGAAAATCTTTTTTTCCTTTCGCGACAGGCAATCTGTGCTTTGTCCGTTCTACATCTCGTAGACTTGTAGAGCAGCGAAGTAAACTGGTACGCTGAATGAGAATATATCTATATTTCCCCTCGCCAAGTATGTAGCGTTAGCCATCGCAGAGTTCTGTTATTAGTAGCCGGCCGAAGTGGCCGTGCGGTTAAAGGCGCTGCAGTCTGGAACCGCAAGACCTCTACGGTCGCAGGTTCGAATCCTGCCTCGGGCATGGATGTTTGTGATGTCCTTAGGTTAGTTAGGTTTAACTAGTTCTAAGTTCTAGGGGACTAATGACCTCAGAGCCATTTGAACCATTTTTTTGTTATTAGTAAACCACTGCCGGCCGTAGTGGCCGAGCGGTTCTAGGCGCTACAGTCTGGAACCGCGCGACCGCTGGGGTCGCAGGTTCGAATCCTGCCTTGGATGTGTGTGATGTCCTTACGTTAGTTCGGTTGAAGTAGTTCTAAGTTCTAGGGACTGATGACCACAGCAGTTAAGTCCCATAGTGCTCAGAGCCATTTGAACCATAGCCAATAAATCACTGTATTGTAATCAAAATTATATCAATGAGTGTTCCAGTTACTGACAGTAGACGTATATGCTGCCAAAAGTTGAACTCACACAATGTGTAACTACGAGCTACTGGTGACAACGCTACGTGAAATTGCTCATTAAACACGCTTAGAAAAGCACTGAAAAAACTCATTCACATGTATTTATGTTGGAATGCATAATATTCAGTTGTGCAGCGACCGTCGGATTCTCAGGAAAGAATTCGCAAAATGTATGAATTTTATTGAATAATAAATAACATCTAGATGTAGTCAAAAGCCAACGTAGTCCTGTACTCAGGGAATGAGCTTGAGGGCGCATATGTAGGAATCCTGCATGGCCGTGCCCGGCAAAGTGTTAACGGACGATGTTTCCCGTTGACTTCCTCCGATCTGTTATGAAGTGTGACTATGTCTGTGTCTGTCTCGGGTGGATGGCTGTGAGGAATGCGTCTACAGTAGGGTTTGCGTTTTTCTCGAAGAGAGGGAGGGAGACAGTTTGTCGCTCAGTCCGACCGCTGTTAGTGGCGACGTATCCCACTTAGTGCTATTTTTGCAATCTTCTTTAGTATCCTTTTCACTAATTTAACCGTCATCCACAATGTACGTCTGTGGAGTGGAGTGCTTATCACCAGTGATTGTGTACCGTTGAAGTACACCCTGAGCAGTAGATGTTATTGGGAAAAATATCAATATTAGCTGGTTTTGTGATTTCAAGAAAACGTAAAGTAGGTTTGTATTCGTAATTAACAATAATACTGCCAGTACGAGCATCTGAATCTACGTCCGAAACACATGATTGTACACATTTCCATCCCCAATTGTGTAGACCTTTTTCATTTGTACTTGTTACACACGCGTAATAGTATTTTAAGTTAATGGGTTGCCCAAATTGATGTGCAGGAACTCTAGTTAAAAAGTCGCCCTCATCATTTTTATACCCATACCATGATATCCAAATAGGCGAAAAATCACGTTTGTGGTCTACAATAGTTGTTTCCATAGGAGATGAGTTACCAAATGCAGTAGGCTTTACGTTAACGCCAGGTATTTTTAAATTAATACCCACACTAGTAATCATATTTTTATTTTGATTTAAAGTCGCAAGTTCTGTTTCACTGGAATTGGTAGGAAAAGCAATCCTAAGATTTCGGGCAATTACTTTTGCTGAACAGTGAACAATTCTACTACCATTTGGCAATAAATCGAATTCAGACGGAGTCATGTACAAAAATGGTCTATCAACAGGAATTTCAGCCAAAGGAGTAATCATAAATACAGTATCAGAATGAGTAATAACTTTAGATTGAGATTTTCTCTCTGCAGCGGAGTGTGCGCTGATATGAAACTTCCTGGCAGATTAAAACTGTGTGCCGGACCGAGACTCGAACTCGGGACCTTTGCCTTTCGCGGACAAGTGCTCTACCATCTGAGCTGCCGAAGCACGACTCACGCCCGCTACTCACAGCTTTACTTCTGTCAGTATCTCGTCTCCTACCTTCCAAACTTGCCCGCGAAAGGCAAAGGTCCGAGTTCGAGTCTCGGTCGGGCACACAGTGTTAATCTGCCAGGAAGTTTCATATCAGCGCACACTCCGCTGCAGAGTGAAAATCTCATTCTGGAAACATCGCCCAGGCTGTGGCTAAGCCATGTCTCCGCAATATCCTTTCTTTCAGGAGTGCTAGTTCTGCAAGGTTCGCAGGAGAGCTTCTGTAAAGTTCGGAAGGTAGGAGACGAGATACTGGCAGAAGTAAAGCTGTGAGTACCGGCCGTGAGTCGTGCTTCGGTAGCTCAGATGGTAGAGCACTTGTCCGCGAAAGGCAAAGGTCCGAGTTCGAGTCTCGGTCGGGTACACAGTTTTAATCTGCCAGGAAGTTTCAGTAATAACTTTATATGCTAAGCCATATGTAAAAAATCTGCGCACTTTTCTATACGTAGTAATATTTGCCGTATCTAATATTGATGGTGCAGGTAACGGTACATCACGTGTGTTAGCCGAATCACCGATTCCATTAGCTGATGGCGCTGCAGTACCCGGAAGCGTCTTTTTACTTTTCTTTGCACTGTTTCCCTTTTGCCATTGTCCTGCACGTTTTCCTGAATCTACATCCATAGCACTTATATGTGTATCAGAGTCAGAATATGGAACTAATGGAACACCTGGATTGTGTGTTCGTCTTCGGAATATTCGATGTCGTCGTCGTCGTCGTGATCCGTCCCACCGTCGCTCGTTGATGTTGCTGACGTTGATGGCCGATCGTGATCTACAGGGAAGCCACGACGTACATGCGACATTAGCCACTGTTCATAAGCATAACGCTTCTAGCCTTCATGCATTTCATTCCAATTTGGACGTTCCCAAGGAGGCCAATCGTAATTCTGGTGAAGGCAAGAAACGTTATTATTATTATTATTATTATTATTATTATTATTATTATGTGAATATTATATATACATTATATATGTAAAACATAAATATATGTACATACCTTGTTGTTTGGCATCATGATTTTTCGGGTACAACACTTTGTCAAGTTTCTTTTCCACAAATGTTTTCAATTTCAATCCGTACTTTCCTGCAAAAGAATGCCAATTGCGTGTATGACTCCAATCAATAGCAAAGTCTACAATGGCTTTAGCATCCAACTGCTGCACTCGTTGTCTAAATTCTTCTTCCGTAAACACACGTTCTCGAGTGTGCCCAGTCTCTCCTGCCGAATGAGCGAGAGTCAGGTTCGCAGCTTCCCTCGCTAATCGTAACGTTAATCAGGCGACGTCCTGCTGTGTAAAACAGTCCTGTCAAGTTTATCGTAAAATTTTGATCCATCCAGAGATCTAAGCTTTTTGAATTCTGTAGGACTACACATTCTACTTTTTAACATAAGCTGTAATCTTTTATAATAAGACATAATTTTTACAAATAATGAACTGTAGGACAGAAGGTAAAATTTAAAAAAAAAAGCGCCTGCAAATACAGGGAACTATCAGTTCTGGTCGCCAGTAGTTCGAACGATGATAAAAATCTGGAACAGCGGGTGTCTCACTCTCCCCACTTAGTAAGAACAAGAGTATGAAAACCGTGGTCACTTTCCCCCATTTTTTAGTGTGCCCACACCGCAAATGCTCCCAATGTTACAAAATCGGTGGCTAACAGTTTATGATGACGCTTACGGATAGAATTGTAGGGTTCCCTTTAGTGTTTTCAAAACAGCAGTGTGTGGAATGTCGGTGCGATGTGCGACATCACGAGAGCTGACTTCACAGTGTGGAGATGAACCACCTGCAGTCCTCACATTGTCCTGGACTGTCGGAGCAGTAGTAGCACTTGTGTTTCGTCACCAACTGCGGGACCTATCGTCTAAATAACCCGTGACTTCAAACTTCCTGATAATTCTCTTCAAAGCGACGCCTGTCACAGGACCTTTACCCATTATAGATCCTTCTTATGGCGATAGGATAGTAAAGACGCGTTAGTGGAGTCTGTGTTCTGATAAAGCTTCACTAACAATGCCGTTTCTTGAAAGGTCAGTGAGCAAAGATTGCTTGCGCATCTGACTTCTCCTCTCACTACAGCTCATTTTATGCTCGATTCTCATGCGGCATCACTGACGTGTTGCTATCTAGTGCCATCTGTTGGCCAGTTTTTGTCTCGTTTTTGGTTTCAATAAAACTCCATGTTACTTTTGAATACATTATGGGAGTGGCAGTGATCAATGTGCTACAAATATTTACTATTAAAAACAGTCTTGATCACGATTTATTTAATAAGGTGACTGGTTTCGACCACTGCTGTGGTCATCTTCAGACCTACAAGTAGTATACAAAGCTTTAATTAGAGGGCTACATACATTAAAGAAAATACATAAAGTTATAAAACGATGAATTACCATTGAGTAGGAACCTCTTTCAGCTGGAGAATCACTACTGGAGAAACCAGTGCACGTCTTACTGTATATAAAGGAGGCTCCGCCCACTTCTGACGGCATGATGTCATTACTAACCAATGAGTTATACGTCGAATAATAATGTAAAATTCCTTAGTTAAAACAACATTGTCAAGAAATAAAAATAAACACACTCTAAACTTAGCTTATAAACAGCTATTGTCAATTAAGAAGCGTTAAAAATATTTAAATATATAGGATAAATGAACTTCGGTTTGGCAGTACATGGGTTGCCCTCTCAAGCCTGTTAGTGAACCATTTGGAACCACTGGTTGCCATGGTGAAGTTGGATGCCGTTCCAAATATGTGGCTGCAGGCTTCTTTCCACTGAAGTTGTTGTAAAGTCGATAGGCGAACTAGTGGTTGCCATGGTGAGGACAAACGCCAGTGCAAAGATGTGGCGGCAGGCTTCTTTCTAACGAAGTTGTCGCAAAAGTGGAATGGCGAAGACTGCCACGTCAGACGATGTATTATTGAGCAGCAACATGCCTTTATTGAAACGATTTTCTCTTTAGCTGACATCTATACTACATGCTGCACAAATACGATACGAAGTAGTTGTCCATATTTATGAAATATTGTCTTTTTTTAAAGGGATTGGTATTCCTTAAGTTGTATACCAGTCTTATAAACCTTAATAAATAAATAAATCATGATCAAGACTGTTTTTAATAGTAAAAAAAATCACGTTATTTAAGTGATGTGTGACAATTCTTATCTCTCTGCCTAGATTATCCCATTAATTAGTGCGTTTCCGAATGTTAACGGCCTCTTTGGTCACCCTGTACATCAACAAAAATCTTATCGAATTCATAGCACGCAGAATAGCTCCTGTACTGCGCTCCAAAGGTGGCCCAATAAGATATTAAGCAGAGAGTGGTAATGTTTTGGCGCATGAGTATATGTCGAGAATAGGAGTTGCCCAAACACACAACCTTGAGGTATACGGGTGTTACTTCGTTTCTGACGACGCTTCTCCATTAATTACTGAGTTGTGTTCGTGCACCAGAGGCTTTCACGGAGTATGGCATCATGATGAGCTCCGGTACTGCCTTTGGCATCTCGTGAACGAATAGAGGAAACTGGGTTTCACACATCCCCTGTTTGCAGAAATCATGTCGATTCCCACGTAGTTGTTCAGACCCAAGGAAAATAGTGACGAGTGCACATCATATGTTTCATAAATACAGAAGTCGACGCTAGGGAGCTAATTTGGCCGGCCGCTGTGGCCGAGCGGTTCCAGGCGCTTCAGTCTGGAACCGCGCTGCTGCTACGGTTGCAGGTTCGAATCCTGTCTCGAGCATGGATGTGTGTGATGTCCTTAGGTTTAAGTAGTTCTAACTCTAGGGGACTGATGACCATAGATGTTAAGTCCCATAGTGCTTAGAGCCATTTGAACAATTTTTGGAGCTAGTTTCATAGACGAGCACATGTGTGTTGCGACACTTCCTCTAGATTAGAGCGATCTGAGCCTTCCTCCAATAGCACATCTAGATCTGAGACTCCAGCAACTGACCGTCGACTGATGCTAGAATAGCGACAAGAGGAGAATGCTGCCATTTAAGGGTTCACGTGAATCCATGCATAAAGTCCGATAATCTATTCAACTATATTACACAGTCTAGAATACAGTACAAGTGAACAGATACAGTCTGGCACCGCTGCTATACTAAACAGAAAGACGCGAAGTTACCAAGTTACAACAACATCCCAAATCAGTTCTGGACCGTTAGTGAATGAAAAATCTGCCACAGTGCTCGAACTTGTGCCACTGTATTACAACAACAGTCAATACTGAGAATATTAAGGACCAGATGTCGAAAATGTGTGATTTATTTACGGAAACATGTTTCGGGACTAATTTACCCCATTATCAAGTTGTATAAAACAAGGAACCAGGAATCATTACTTAGTATTACTACACAAATTGACACACATGAAAATCTATCTACATCAACCTGTAGTATTTCATCCTTTGAAGGTAATATTGCAATTAGGCAACGTCAAAACTAAAAACCCGGCAGCAGACATGCTTTCTCAAACACATAAGAACTCGTCCCCATACATCTCATATTGATACATAACACTAACACAAACCTCAGTTACTAACTATAGTCAGCTCCCTCCAGCTACCAAATACTGTGCTATCATTGTTATGTATGTATAACTGCCCTCAACGATGCTACTGTCTAGAGCAGAAATAATGAACGTATAGGCGTCACCTCATAATAAATCACAAAAGGCACTCTTATCACGTTAGCATACACTGAGAATAACCAGTAGGAAATATTTAAATATAACGACAACTAAAGAGGTCGTGGTTGTTGCTTCTGGCGAGGATGTAACTAAAATGGTCCCGTAAATGCCCTTTGGACTCTTTTGTATTATGATATAACGCATCAACCCATTCCTCTCTTAAAGCGCAAAAATCACTACTCCCTCTGAATTCGACAGCCACCAATCTTTTTTTTTTTTTTTTTTTTTTTTTTTTTTTTTTTTTTTTTGCAAGTGCAACACATTCCTGCTTCTAAATTCGACAGCCTTTTTTTTTTTGCCTTTCCCGGGCAAGTGATCTACGAACTGAGCTACCGAAGCACGACTCACACCCGGTCATCACAGCTTCACTTCTGCCAGTACCTCGTCTCCTACCTTCCAAACTTTACAGAAGCTCTCCTGCGAACCTTGCAGAATTAGCACTCCTGAAAGAAAGGATATTGCAGAGACATGGCTTAGCCACAGCCTGGGGGATGTTTCTAGAATGAAATTTTCACTCTACAGCGGAGTGTGCGCTGATATGAAACTTCCTGGCAGATTAAAACTGTGTGCCGGACCGAGACTCGAACTCGGGACCTTTGCCTTTCGCGGGCAAGTGCTCAACCAACTGAGCTACGTAAGCATGACTCACACCCCGTCCTCACAGTTTTACTTCTGCCAGTACCTCGTCTCCTCCTTAGAGCACTTGCCTGCAAAAGGCAAAGGTCCCAAGTTCAAGTCTCTGTCCGGCACACAGTTTTAATCTGCCAGGAAGTTTCAGGAACTTTCTTGCTTTCAAATTCATTGAATGCTTCTCACTAGTTGTCCTTACAATTGATCTGAGTTCGGAATTTGTACAGCTTCTTGGATTGTACCATTATTTCTACGAAGTACTGCAATGAAGTCGGGAAAGAATGCAGGAGAGTGCAGTAAAACTGGAGACGCGACAACACTGTGAGCTGCCACGGTGTGACCAATCGGGCGTGAGCGCGGCGCGGCGTGGGCAGCGTGCGGCGAATGGCGGACCCGCGGTACCGCCGGCGTTGCCGCTCCGGCGGAGGCACAAAGGTCAGCGAGCAGCGCCGTGGCCCACAAAGGGCACGAGGGCCGCGCGGTCACGGGGTGAGCCGTGAGCCGTGAGCCGTGAGCCGTGAGCGGCAGGCCGCGGGACGTTGGCGGCTGCTGTTGCTTTCCCACGAATCGTCGCGTGGCAGCTGAAACACGGGCCTCGTCCCGCGCTCTTAAATGATGTGCATGTAGCTCAGGCGCAAAACGGCAGTTGAGGCGAATTAGGAACCACAGAACGCACAGTCCTATCCTGCAGAGGCACAACACACATACAAAATGTAATTACTGAACGGCAACTACACTACTGGCCATTAAAATTGCTACACCACGAAGATGACGTGCTACAAACGCGAAATTTAACCGACAGGAAGAAGATGCTGTGATATGCAAAATGATTAGCTTCTCAGAGCATTCACACAAGGTTGGCGCCGTTGGCGACACCTACAACGTGCTGACGTGAGGAAAGTTTCCAACCGATTTCTCATACACAGACAGCAGCTGACCGGCGTTGCTTGGTGAATCGTTGTTGTGATGCCTCGTGTAAGTAGGGGAAATGCGTACCATCACGTTTCCGACTTTGATAAAGATCGGATTGTAGCCTTCCGCGATTTCGGTTTATCGTATCGCGACATTGCTCCTCGCGTTGGTCGAGATCCAATGACTGTTAGCAGAATATGAAATCGGTGGGTTCAGCAAGGTAATACGGAACGCCGTGCTGGATCCCAAAGGACTCGTATCACTAGCAGTCGAGATGACAGGCATCTTATGGCTGTAACGGATCGTGCAGCCACGTCTCGATCCCTGAGTCAACACATTAGGACGTTTGCAAGACAACAACCATCTGCACCAACAGTTCGACGACGTTTACAGCAGCGTGGACTATCAGCTCCGAGACCGTGGCTGCAGTTACCCTTGACGCTGCGACAGGAGCGGCTGCGATGGTGTACTCAACGACGAACCTGGGTGCACGAATGGCGAAACGTCATTTTTTCGGATGAATCCAGGTTCTGTTTACAGCATCATGCTGGTCACATCCGTGTCTGGCGACATCGCGGTGAACGCACATTGGAAGCGTGTATTCGTCACCGCCATAATTGCGGATCACCTGGCGTGATGTTATGGGGTGCCATTGGTTACACGTCTCGGCCACCTCTTGTTCGCATTGACGGCACTTTGAACAGTGGACGGTACATTTCAGATGTGTTACGACCCGTGGCTCTACCCTTCATTCGACCCCTGCAGAACCCTACATTTCAGCAAGACTACGCACGACTGCATGTTGCTGATCCTGTATGGGCCTTTCTGGATACAGAAAATGTTCAACTGCTGCCCTGGCCACCTTATTCTCCAGATTTCTCACCAATTGAAAACGTCTGGCCAATGGTGGCCGAGCAACTGGTTCGTCAAAATACACCAGTCACAACTCTTGATGAACTGTGGTATCGTGTTGACGCTGCATGGGCAGCTGTACCTGTACACGCCATCCAAGCTGTGTTAATGCCCACGCGTATCAAGGCCGTTATTACGGCCAGAGGTGGTTGTTCTGGGTACCGATTTCTCAGGATCTATGCACCCAAAGTGCGAGAAAATGTAATCACATGTCAGTTCTAGTATAATATATTTGCCCAATGAATACCCGTTTATCATCTCCATTTCTTCTTGCTGTAGCATTTTTAATGGCCAGTAGTGTATACTTACACAAAGCTGTTAGGAATCCTGATCAGTGGCATCTAAACAAATTGTTGTTGTTGTTGTGGTCTTCAGTCCTGAGACTCGTTTGATGCAGCTCTCCATGCTACTCTATCCTGTGCAAACTTCTTCATCTCCCAGTACCTACTGCAACCTACATCCTTCTGAATCTGCTTAGTGTATTCATCTCTTGGTCTCCCGTTACAATTTTTACCCTCCATGCTGCCCTCCAATGCTAAATTTGTGATCCCTTGATGCCTCAAAACATGTCCTACCAACCGATCCCTTCTTCTAGTCAAGTTGTGCCACAAACTTCTCTTCTCCCCAATCCTATTCAGTACCTCCTCATTAGTTACGTGATCTACCCACCTTATCTTCAGCATTCTTCTGTAGCACCACATTTCGAAAGCTTCTATTCTCTTCTTGTCCAAACTAGTTATCGTCCATGTTTCACTTCCATACATGGCTACACTCCATACAAATATTTTCAGAAACGACTTCCTGACACTTAAATCTATACTCGATGTTAACAAATTTCTCTTCTTCAGAAACGATTTCCTTGCCGTTGCCAGTCTACTAAACAAATTAGCAGACAATATTTCTAGAACAATTTGAAAGAATATTTACTCTCTAGGCCATAATAAGGGCAAGTCAATCCGCAACAGAAATCCATAGGTTGCTGAACCGTGATTTATTTTCAAAGAATATTCTTAAGAATTTATTGTATTTACTAGCTACTCATTAAGAACATAAACACATTTAATCACATTATGTAAGCATGGAAGTAGTTGCCAGGGAGTAACCAAATGCCTTTTAACAAATGGGAATTTTATTCACTTTAATAGTGCCTAAAAGCATTTTTTTTTAAAGAAACAGAACATTATAATCAGAAAGCACCCTCTAAATATCAAAGTTAGAATTCATTCAGAGGCAGAAAGAAACAAGTTTTGACTGTATGAGCTTTCGGGCAGAGAACCTTGCCCCTCCCTTTTGACGCAGCCGTAGTTACGACCGCTCACAACAGCCTCTGAAAGACTACACAGGTGCAAATCTGCAACACACCAGATAACTTTAAACTAAGAGTATTAACAATTTACACAAGCACACAAACTATGCACCCTCCGTAGGAGGAATGGAAATGGTGCAAAACACTAACAATTAAAATATTAACCTTGCCACCGAAGGTGCAACTTGATTTCAACTTCTAAGAAAAATCTTACGGTGAAAGGGTGGCAACTTTATATACTAAAATAATCATTTAAATAAAAGCCCATAAAATGCAATCTTATATAAAATTCTACAAGGTTGGCCAAACAATAAGATGCTCTACAGTACACAGATACCGCCTCTTAAGAACATAGGCAATAATATCAAAGTTTCCAAAGATCAAAACATATTTCAGGTATTAGGCCTTTACACTCCAAGCAATAAATTCGTTAACACACCAAATCCGACAAACATGACAGAGGCAGCTACTAACGCACGGTAGATTGATAGGGAGATTACCGAACAATCCGAACAACCCGGACCACCCAATTTATAAACAACCACCTTCCTGCAGGTGGGCAAACGGAGAACAATGGTGGGACGGCCCCAAGCAAAACGGCTGCTGACCTCACCAAGAAAACAAATAGAATTTAGCAAGAGTAAATCAAACAACATATCACCAATCACTTAACTTTTAATAAACTGCAATTTCTCGAGAAGACCTGGCGCAGCACCCCCAAATTGCTCTCCCGAACCGTCCGCTGCCAGCCGCTTCAACGGACGCAGGAAGGCGCGCCGATCTCCCGTCTCACGGCGTCGCAGCTCGCACCGGCCAGACTGATGTCGTGGGTTCACTCCTGTTGCTCTCGTGTCGACCGCGAAGTCACTATCCCCCGCTATACGCCGCGGCCCACTCGACTCACGTGGCGAGCTCACATGCGACGACGCTCAAGACGGACAAGTCATCTCGTGTCTCAGTGCGCGACTGACCAACCGACCGATCCAACCGCCAATGACCATTGCCTGAGTAAATTCGTGCAGACTGGCGGCCTAACGCGCAGACTCAGATGCAGAAACTAAGCCCCCGACCGGGCGACCACTCGCTGAGTTCTCTTACTGGCGGAGTGGAAAGTCATTTTGCCGGTTTTAAAGGTTGATCCAAACGACAGACATACTAGCACTCCGAACGACAGACACTAACTGCCTAACAAATGCGGACGAGAGACAGACTAGCAAGCTGGGGACGAGAGATTGACCCAGACTGACCGACTGGCGAGCTCATAGCGCCCCTTAAATGCACGTGAACAGGCAACCTTTCCCCTTTCCCACCAGAGGGCGACACCAAAGCTGCGATTTCCACAGCGGCGCCACCGCCAGAAACGGAGGGCGACTGCTTCACACTACGTGCTGCGGCGCGCTCTTCAAAAAAGCAATTTTTACCACGGCTCAGTTGCAAGAACACATCTAAATATTAACTGACTATGAACTGCAGACACTTTATATATATATATATATATATATATATATATATATATATATATATATAAATGTAAATAAAGATTGATCATTGTTACGAAACATCACTTTAAAGCTCGCCAAGCAACTCAATGCGCTTTGTTCACTGCCAGGTCTCCATAGGCATTCTGCAAGTGCCTCTGAATATCTACGATGCTCTGAGATGACGACCCACCATCAGAAATTAGGCGGTCGGCCTTGTACCGAGGAGCAAGTGCAAAAAAACGAAGTACCTCCAAACTTTCTGCGAGATGGAACTTGTGCGCCAGACTGGGAGTCCAACGCAGATCCTTGCCTTTTATGGACAATGCTCTTACAGCGCAGACATTACGTTCGACTCTTGACTAGTATTCACAGCTTCACTTCAACTGGTACAGGCACACATTCATTCTGGAAACGACTTGTGGGTTGAGGCTGATTCGAGGAGCCCTCAAGGCAATATGAGGAACGGCCTGTGATCGCGGTCATGTAATGAGAATATCACCAATCCTTCCAGTCGCTATTTCCAGCAGATCTGTCCTGATTGTACTGATGCTTCTTTGTTCAAGCAGGTCCTCGTTTGGACTCACGAAGTTGACTGGACCCGTTTTTATCCCCTCCCCTCCCCCCTTCCTGTAATAAAAATCTGAAGTACCTGGAACTGACCATGATTCCTCGATTTCTATTCTGCGCCGTTTCTCGACAGTATCCTTACGTCTAGGATAGCTTGTGTGAAATCGCGATATTACGAGGGAGGTAGTAGGATAATCACTATTACTTATTATTAAAATTGTACTACCCTGTTCATGCAGACTAGGTGGTAACGTAGGTCATTCAAATTTGCCGAAATCCGGATTATTTGGGAATTCAGAAAAAAATTACAATGACGTATGTTAAATAACGTATACACATGATATTTTTTTCCCATTAACCACATAAATATATTTTATAAACAAATTTTGATGAGATATTGAATAAAACATTTTGATTTTTTTGTACAGTGGAATAATATGTACGTTTCTTTTGAGCCAGATTCGGTTGTCAGTTATGTGTTGCAGAATCGCGCATACACTTAACTAGCATTAGTTCTAAGAAGCCATTACTTTATTCCGCTGCTTTACTCGCTGTGTATGTCATAATCTCTTCAGACTGAGCGGCAGCTCTCGTTAGTCAATCATCGTTGTTGTCGGCAGACGAACAAACGGCGACAGTTTCGTCCTCATGAACCATACCGCAGCCGTCATCACTGTCATTTCTCGACTTATGCCCTAGCATAGAGTCTCGGTGAAATTAATATCGTCTCTTAGACGTGTTTTTACACTCACAACACAATAGTCCACTACAGCAATGTAAAACTGAGTGTTAATTGTCACTGTGTCAGGACCTGTGAATGCCAGTATCGAGCAATTGCACGCGCCCCACACCATTACAGAGCCTCCACCAGATTGAAGAGTCCCCTGCCGACTCGTAGGGACCATGGATTCATGACGTTGTCTCCATACCCGTACACATCCATGCGCTCGATACAATTCGAAATGAGACTCGTCCGACCAGGCGAAATGTTTCTAGTCGTCAACAGTCCAATGTCAGTGTTGACTTGCCCAGGCGAAGAGTAAAGCTTTCAAAAAATGGTTCAAATGGCTCTGAGCACTATGGGACTTAACTGCTGTGGTCATCCGTCCCCTAGAACTTAGAACTACTTAAACCTAACTAACCTAAGGACATCACACACATCCATGCCCGAGGCAGGATTCGAACCTGCGACCGCAGCAGTCGCGCGGTTCCAGACTGTAGCGCCTAGAACCGCTCGGCCACTCCGGCCGGCAGTAAAGCTTTGTGTAATGCAGTCGTCAAGGGTACACGAGTGGGTCTGTGGCTCCGAAAGCCCATATAGAGGGTGTTTCGTTGTAGGGGTCGCACGCTGATACTTGTTGATGGCCCAGCATTGAAATCTGCGGCAATTTACGGAAGGGTTGCACTGCTGTCACGTTGAACGATTCTCTTCAGTCGTCGTTGTTCCGTTCTAAATGGTTCAAATGCCTCTGAGCACTATGGGACTTAACATCTGAGGTCATCAGTCCCCTAGAACTTAGAACTACTTCAACCTAACTAACGTTAGGACTTCACACACATCCGTGCCCGTGGCAGGATTCGAACCTGCGACCGTAGCAGCAGCGCGGTTGCGGACTGAGGCGCCTAGAACCGCTCGGCCACAACAGCGGCTGTCCCTTTCTTGCAGGATCTATTCCGACCTCAGAGATGTCGGAGATTTGATGTTTTGCTAATTTCCTGATATTCACAGTACATTCGTGAAACGTCCTACGGGAAAATCCTTACTCCATCGCTACCTCGTAGAAGCTGTGTCCCATCGCTCGTGCGCCGACTATAACACCACGTTCAGACTCACTTAAATCTTGATAACCTGCCATTGTTAACAGCAGTAACCCATCTAACAACTGCACCAGACACTTGCTGTCTTACATAGGCGTTGCCGACCGCAGCGCAGTATGCTGCCTGTTTACATATTTGTGGATTTGAATACGCTTGTCTATACGAGTTTCTTTGGCGCTTCAGTCTATTTTCGTATTAACCAACTAGGATCACGTAACCAATTCGTCTTCTTTCGTTGTTGTTTCTTGTCTTTCTAGTACACCTTCATCTTCTCCTCATGTTTTGTTTTCTTTTCTTCTGTCCATATTGTTCCAAATTTCTTGTTTCTTGTGCACTGAAAGCCTTGTAAATTTAGTGTTTTATTTTTAAATGGTTTCTTTGTGCAATTTCCGTTTCTTTGATGTTGTTATTTCTGGGTATTTCCTTATTTCTGAAATCCATGCTACAGCTGATTTCTTCTTCCAGAAACACAGAAGTTTTTGTTTAATGAGTCTGTTCCTATTCATTCAGTAGAGGTATCCAAGAAAGATCAGTCTTTTATCCGTTACTTCTGATCTTTTCTCTGTGTTTTTGTAGATCTGCTCATTAGCCACCTGTAGTTTGTAATGCACTCAGTATTTTTCTAATAATCTTCCGCTCAAGTACATCTATTCTCCATGCTTATAGTTCGTCGTTAGGCATTCAAATCCATGTAAACATTGTGGTCCTACCAATGTGGTATAGAGTAGTAGTTTTGTTTCGCTAGATATTTCTTACTGTAAATATTCTTTGTGAAATTACATGCTCTCACTCCGTTTTGTTAACTCTTACACCAAATTTTTTCTAGTCTATTTTGTTGTGTAGTTTCTCCAATATATTTAAATTAACTTACTCGCTGTGATTTACATGCTTGTGTTTCTATGATTTTTTTTTTTTTTGCATTTTTTTGATATTTGTCACAAACTTTTTATCAACTGAAATTTAGAGACCAGTTCTATTTCCTATTTCGTCTTGTTTCACTAACTGCATCTGTCGTGTTTTCTGAAAGCATTGGAAAATCTTTGGTTCTGAATACTTCAATAATTCTTAGTGATTTGATGGCTTCATGACTCCTTGCTCTGTTCGAGGGAAATCTTATTGTTATAAAAATAAAATGAGCCAGAGGCAGCTGAGGATAATACCTCTGCATACTTTACATTGACGTAGCTAGCGCAGTGCCAGAAATTTAACCTCTCTGAGAATCATTCGCTATCTTGGTGCAGACAAGCGAGCACATCATCGTTTGAATTCGACTTACACTGAAGCGCCAAAGAAACTGGTATAGGCATGCGTATTCAAATACAGAGATATGTAAACAAACAGAATACGGCGCTGCAGTCAACAAAGCCTATATAAGACAACAAGTGTCTGGTGCAGTTGTTACATCGGTTACAGCAGCTACAATGGTAGATTATCAAGATTTAAGTGAGTTTGAACGTTGTGGTATAATCGGCGCACGAGCGATGGGACACAACTTCTACGAGGTAGTGATGAAGTGGGGAATTTCCCGTACGACCATTTTACGATGGTACCGTGAATATCCGGTAAAATCAAATCTCCGACGTCGCTGCGGCCGGAAAAAGATCCTTCAAGAACTGGACCAACGACGACTGAAGAGAATCGTTCAACTAGACAGAAGTACAACCCATTCGCAAATTGCAGTAGATTTCAACGCTGGGCCATCAACAAGTGTCAGTGTGCGAACCATTCAACGAAACATCATCGATATGGGCTTTCGGAGCCGAGGGCCGGCTCGTGTACCCTTGATGACTGCACTGCACAAAGCTTTACTCTTCGCCTGGGCCCGTCAACACCGACATTGGACTGTTGACGACTAGAAAGATGTCGCCTGGTCGGACGAGTCTCGTTTGAAATTGTATCGAACGGCTGGACGTGTACGGGTATGGAGACAACCTCATGAGTACACGGATGCTGCATGTCAGCAGCGGACTGTTGAAGCTGGTGGAGGCACTGTAATGGTTTGGGAGGGCCTGCAGTTGAAGTAATATGGGACCCCTGATACGTCAAGATACGACTCTCATAGGTGACACGTACGTAAGCATCCTGTCTGACCACCCGCATCCATTCATGTCCATTGTGCGTTACGACGGACTTGGGCATTTCCAGCAGGACAGTGCTACACCCTACACGTCCAGGATTGCTACAAAGTGTCTCCAGGAACACTCTTCTGAGTTTAAACACTTCCGCTGGACACCAAACTCCCAGACGTGAACATTATTGAGCATGAAATGATAATTAATCGAAACCCTCAGCTGCCAACTGGTGTTGTTGATATACCTCGATGGGGACAGCTGAAAATGTGTGCCCCGACCGGGAACATTACGTATTCATATTATGGACAGTTGGGAATGTGGCTCTCATGGGAAGCGTGCAAGAGATTGAAAGTATCATTGATAAGATTGTTCTAAATTAATTATTCAGCAAACCTGCTTGTGACTGCGTCTGTGAACTTGTTTCTTGCACTCCTCCATTTTGCCGGAAATGCAATATGTATTTGACTCAGCAATAAAATTTAAGAGAATAATGCCGTTTGTGCAATAACCTTAAGATGGTACTGGAAAATTAACTTTAGGCCTAATGTTTACTTGGTTCTTTCATTGGTGGGTAGCTTTACTACTCATTTTCATATTAAATTTAAGCAAAGGATTTGGATTATGATTCAGGCTCTTAGAAACAGAATGTTGATATATATATATATATATATATATATATATATATATATATATATATATATATATACGAGGGGCGTTCAGAAAGTAAGCTCCGATCGGTCGCGAAATGGAAACGACTATGAAAATCCGATAAAGCTTTGCACAGATGTGTTGGGTAGTGTCTCTAGTATAACCCCAGTTAGCATCACGTCGCTCTTCTCATTTCTGAGCTCGCAGTGAGTGCGTAAAGATGTCTAGAAAATAGTGTCTGCCGCCAAGTACGAGGGCCTGGTGAGAAATTTCACCTGAAGCTATGCAGCTAACATTACATAACTGTCGTGCTGTTTCTTCTTCAAGACAATTCACAGCCGCATTCTGCAGGGGCAATGAAGATGCTCCTGCATCGTTTTCAAATGGAAATGTTAGATTACCCACAATACAGTCCGCAATTGTCTCCCCCTGAGTTTCATCTCTGGTCACATGAACCGCTGTCTTTGAAGACAACATTTTGACACAGACAACGAGGTGTAGGCCAGCGTGGAGAATTGGCGGAAAGCACTGGCGGCTGCCTTCTATGATGAGGCTATTGAAAAGTTGGTACAACGCTATGACAAAAGTGTAAGTCAGAACGGCGACTACGTAGAGAAGTAGCTGAAAGGTGTAGCTAATTGTTACAAGCAAAACATTTCTGATGTTCACTGTGGTTTCAATTTGGCAATCAATCGGAGCTTACTTTCTGAACAGGCCTCGTATATATATATATATATATATATATATATATATATATATATATATATATATATATATATATATAGGGTGTTTCAAAAATGACCGGTATATTTGAAACGGCAATAAAAACTAAACGAGCAGCGATAGAAATACACCGTTTGTTGCAATATGCTTGGGACAACAGTACATTTTCGGGCGGACAAACTTTCGAAATTACAGTAGTTACAATTTTCAACAACAGATGGCGCTGCGGTCTGGGAAACTCTATAGTACGATATTTTCCACATATCCACCATGCGTAGCAATAATATGGCGTAGTCTATGAATGAAATTACCCGAAACCTTTGACAACGTGTCTGGCGGAATGGCTTCACATGCAGATGAGATGTACTGCTTCAGCTGTTCAATTGTTTCTGGATTCTGGCGGTACACCTGGTCTTTCAAGTGTCCCCACAGAAAGAAGTCACAGGGGTTCATGTCTGGCGAATAGGGAGGCCAATCCACGCCGCCTCCTGTATGTTTCGGATAGCCCAAAGCAATCACACCATCATCGAAATATTCATTCAGGAAATTAAAGACGTCGGCCGTGCGATGTGGCCGGGCACCATCTTGCATAAACCACGAGGTGTTCGCAGTGTCGTCTAAGGCAGTTTGTACCGCCACAAATTCACGAAGAATGTCCAGATAGCGTGATGCAGTAATCGTTTCGGATCTGAAAAATGGGCCAATGATTCCTTTGGAAGAAATGACGGCCCAGACCAGTACTTTTTGAGGATGCAGGGACGATGGGACTGCAACATGGGGCTTTTCGGTTCCCCATATGCGCCAGTTCTGTTTATTGACGAAGCCGTCCAGGTAAAAATAAGCTTCGTCAGTAAACCAAATGCTGCCCACATACATATCGCCGTCATCAATCCTGTGCGCTATATCGTTAGCGAATGTCTCTCGTGCAGCAATGGTAGCGGCGCTGAGGGGTTGCCGCGTTTGAATTTTGTATGGATAGAGGTGTAAACTCTGGCGCATGAGACGATACGTGGACGTTGGCGTCATTTGGACCGCAGCTGCAACACGGCGAACGGAAACCCGAGGCCGCTGTTGGATCACCTGCTGCACTAGCTGCGCGTTGCCCTCTGTGGTTGCCGTACGCGGTCGCCCTACCTTTCCAGCACGTTCATCCGTCACGTTCCCAGTCCGTTGAAATTTTTCAAACAGATCCTTTATTGTATCGCTTTTCGGTCCTTTGGTTACATTAAACCTCCGTTGAAAACTTCGTCTTGTTGCAACAACACTGTGTTCTAGGCGGTGGAATTCCAACACCAGAAAAATCCTCTGTTCTAAGGAATAAACCATGTTGTCTACAGCACACTTGCACGTTGTGAACAGCACACGCTTACAGCAGAAAGACGACGTACAGAATGGCGCACCCACAGACTGCGTTGTCTTCTGTATCTTTCACATCACATGCTGCGCCATCTGTTGTTGAAAATTGTAACTACTGTAATTTCGAAAGTTTGTCCGCCTGAAAATGTACTGTTGTCCCAAGCATATTGCAACAAACGGTGTATTTCTATCGCTGCTCGTTTAGTTTTTATTGCCGTTTCAAATATACCGGTCATTTTTGAAACACCCTGTATATATATATATATATATATATATATATATATATATATATATATATATATATATATATATATTGTTAAAAATTTTAAGTCATACAGAAAACATACCGTAGCACGAAACATTCTTCCAAAAATTTTACCAAACGCTTATTGTGTCAAACCTGGGACATACAAATCCTAACTCTGAATATTATCTAACAAAACCAGTTTGAAATCATTTTATATCTTCTCTCATTTACGTGCTAAGGTTTGGTCTGTGGCAGCGAGCGCAACCTACCTTACAGCTGTCACCACACGCCTGCTTCCTCCGGGCACCTACCTGCGGCACCTGCCTTAAAGCTGTCTGCACACGTGTGCTTTCTCTGGGCACCTACCTGCGACCCCTCGGTTTTTTACTGCGCGTGCCCCGCTCTCTTAATCATCACAGAACCTCCTACTCAAAGACATTATACTCGTTCCACCTAGCGGTTGGCAACTACCGACTATTTTCTGGAGCTACCCAGATCAGACCTTAGCACATACCTTTCAAGATAAGTCCCTGCAGTCGCGCTATCCTCTGTGCCCTCGGTGGCTCAAATGGATAGAGCGTCTGCCATGTAAGCAGGAGATCCCGGGTTCGAGTCCCGGCCTGTTCGCGGGGCCTCTACACGATATTAGGCAGGAGTACCAATTTCTTCAGTGTATTTCGGGTACAGATTGATGCTTGCACACACACTCTCGAGCTATGTAGAGGCGTGAGGGATTGTGCACGCTTGTACAGAACGCTTGTCCACGCGTGCTGGTCAGGCGTGCCACGTTAACGACCTCGCCTACTCCCTCGGCCCGAGCCTGCTGCGCTTGGCCCTCCACGGCTGGCCGCGCCCTGGCTGCCGGTGGGTATTGAGTGAGTAGCGCGCGCTGCGCCTGACGTCTCCGCGCAGAGGCGGCCGGCCGATATCTGCCGCTGGCGTTTCGAGCCATCGACCCCGGCGCTGTCGATAGCGGCCGCGAGAGGAGGACCTGTGATTAGGCGCGCGATCAGTCGCCCAGGGCCCACCGGACTCATCAGCGGACCTCTTCTGCTCCTGCTGTGCTCTTCCCACTCCCCACGGCGCCCTCTATCCGTACTGCATTACGTGCGCTCACGAGCTGCTGTCCGCTCCGAGGCGACGGTAGAGGCCGAACCTCTTACTGTGACACAGAGTTGGAGTCGATACTTTTGTTTTTATTAGGCTGCACCATCCGCTCCATTCTTACCTAGGCAAATTTAGCACGTTGGACCACTTCCCCGAAATAGTGGAACGACGTTCACCGTGCCTCGCTTTCCGTATCTAATTAGTTTTCTCCACACACGTCCTGAACCAGCTTCTAGAGTACCCACCACTTTGCCTCTCATATACCTTCCATAAAGTGAGTCTAACACTGCATACTCTTGCCTAACCTTCAGAGCCTTTTCTGCTGCCACGCATCAGCCAGCATGTCCCGCCTTCCCTCCATCGTTCAATACTCCACGTCCGTACTACCAAAATTTCAACCGTCTTCTCCTTCGAGACGATGAACGCATCCCTGAAATCAATCATTCATTTTGTAACCGTGAAGTTTTCTGCTCCTCCCATCCCAAATGAACGCCCAGCCCACTCCTACCATCCGCAGCTGCCATCCCACTCTGAAACGCCCCCTTTGGAAAATTTATGAATGTTTGTGCTGATAAACCCCTAACGTTATTTGCTTTTCAAACAGCTGGGCAAAACTGAACGTACTCAGATATTTCTCTCTTTACTTATTCTGATCATCACTAAACTGACACACAATATTTTTTCGCGCAACGCAATCTGACTTTCAATAATCTCTGCAAAAGAATGGCCCTAACTAACAATAACCTACACCTTCCATGAACCACTTACCTCACAAAAACCTTCGTTACTCGAACTACTGCAATACAGCGAGCGCCAATACTGCCAGCTAAATAAAAGATTCTAACTACTGAAGTCACTAACTATTGATAGGCATAGTTAGCAAATGAAAGATTTTGATAGAGAACAAACAATGTATTTACCTTAATAGTATTCAAAAGTCATAATATATATATATATCAGTTCATGACATCCAGTCTTACAAATTTACTGTGTCTCTGATGGACACACGTCCAGATCATCCGCTCTCAAAACTTCGCCATCTCTCTCCCCACATCCACCACTGCTGGCGGCTCACCTCCAACTGAACAACGCTACGCGCTGTTCACATCCAACTGCTCAACACTACAATGGCGAATATTCCAACAATGCCAACCAGCCACAGACTTCACACAGCACAGCCAGTGATTTTCATACAGAGCGCTAGGTGACGTACCCAACATAAAAACCTAAACAGCCTACTTACAACTCATCTCTTAAGCATACCGGATGGTTGCAATTAAACCTTCCCCATTTAACACCTTTTACCACGAAAACTACCGAACGAGTACCAAACTTGGTAGCATTAATGTCAAGAACATGGGGAAGAGAAATAATGCAGAATTTGTTCAATGGAAACACCTTTAATGTGCTGCTACGGTACATCATACCATTGCATACGGGTACCATTATTGCTACAAAAGGGCCCAATATGGCTTCCGCCAGTATCTGGAAGAGTCTGAAGGTGCAGGAATGCATTCTGCACAGCAGAACGAAGCATGACCATAGGCATTCTCGTTACCTCTTTTGATATACTGCGCTTCAGATTGGCACATGTGTGGATGTTCCCCTGGTAAACCCTGTCCTTCAGGTAGCTCCACAACCAAAAATCACAGGGAGTGAAATCAGGTTATCGTGGCTGCCAAGCATTTGTAAACGATCGGCTGATAATTCGATCGTTTCCAAATGTGTTTCGGAGAAGCAGGTGAACTTCCCGAGTTATGTGCGGTGGGGTCCTCTCCTGCATGAAAACTATTCAGTTCAGTGTGTCTCCTGCAGAACGGGTATGACATGCTGGCCAAGCGTATCGCAGTAACGCTGGCCATTCACTCTACACGTCTCTGGTCCTTGAGCGCTATGCCGGTCAAAAAAGAAAGGGCCAATGGTGAAAGTAGCCGTGAAGCCACACCATACGGTCACATGTTTACCATACAGAGGAACTTCATGCGCGGAGACTGCAGGTGAAGATCCCCACACTCGGCAGTTCTGTCAGAGAAAAATGAACTTCGTCTGTCCATAGGATGGTCCAAGGCCAGCTCTCGTCAACTTCAGTCGTTGCGAGAAAGTGGAGAGCAAAGTCAGTAAGTCGTTGTCCGTCCTGTGGCGCAAGCTGCTGTACGATATGGATCTTGTACGAACTCCATTTGCGAATGGTTCGAAGCACCTTCCGTGGAATGGACCACGGGATGTTCAAGTGTCGTGACACAGCACGCACACTGCCTGACGATCGGGAATTGCGCGCAGCAGTGCCCGCGATAGGAACAGCGATTTCATCAACCACCTGTGGTGCAACCTGTCCTCGGCCTCTTCCCGAAGCGACGCCCAGTTCTCCAGTTGATTCAAACTTCTTCGTCATACTCGGCACAGTAGGATGAGAAAGACGACCCTTCCGTAATCCTTTCAGCCGGCAATATTCTCGAAGTGCAGCTGCAGCATTACTGTTGTTTTGATAACAGATATTCACCAATAATGCGCTGCTCCTTTTATTCAAGCTCATGTCGACACCTCAACGAGTGCACTGCGACTGGTCAGGTGTGTAAGAACATGAATCATGATGCCTGATCACTGGAGCTAGTGTCCATAGTTGGAACTGGACGGTGGCGAGGTGACGCCTGTAAATCATACACCCCATAATCTGGACATTAATGCTACCAAGTTTGGCACACGTACGGTAATTAGCTTCCGTGTTATAACGTGTTAAGTAGGGAAAGTGTAATTATAAACACCCGGTGTATGCTCTCTATCAGTTCCTTCACTGCCGGCCGCTGTGGCTGAGCGGTTCTAGACGCTGCAGTCCGGAACCGCGCTGCTGCTACTGTCGCAGGTTCGAATCCTGCCTCGGGCATGGATGTGTGTGATGTCCTTAGGTTAGTTAGGTTTAAGTAGTTCTAAGTTCTAGGGGACTGATGACCTCAGATGTTAAGTCACGTAGTGCTCAGAGCCATTTGAAACATTTGAAATTCCTTCACTCATAGACATCTCACGTCCTCTTCCAAGTAATATCCTCTCGTATATTTCCCACATCCAAGTCACAATGTACAGGCCTCTTTTATATCATCCTCATAATGTAGAGAGGAAGAAAGGACGATTAGAGTCCCGTCAGTAGAGACGGAGCAAAAGCTCCGATTACAGAAGGACGGGTAAGGAAATCAGCCGTGCTCTTTGGAAAGGAACCATCCCGATGTTCAGGGAAATCACCGAACATCTAAATCTGACTGGCCAGATGGGGATTTGAATCGTTGTCCAATGTGTTACCACTGCACCACTGATCTATAAAGAATGTAAGTGAATCAAATTACAATAGTTGTGTCAAAAAACTTAAATTATTAATTTAGAGATATGTAACATGTATAATCCAATGGCTGAAGCGCGAAATTCTGGCCAGTGCCACCCTCAATGCCTAGCAGAGGGCACGTATATAACTGTTAAACATAAATGTGTTGTATTCCAATAGTAACTTGTCATTGGCAGCTGCAATTACGGTGCACGTCATCAAGTTTACTCTGTATTCACATAAACAAATTGTTTTACTTAAGCACTAGGCTTTCATAATATTGGTCTGGCCCAGAATTAAATTAAAAATAATTAGCAACACCCATTTCTGACAAAGGTTTTCGGAAGATTTGCATTGGCTCTAAGACAAAGGCCAGAACTAAAAATCCCCTCCCAAATATTCTGAATTATGGCATCTTGTTCCCCTTATGAACTGGTCCGATATTTATACATGAAGATGACTACTCTACAATTCAGAATTAAGTGCCTGGCAGAAGTTTCATCGAACGATCTTCGAGCATGGGAACAACGAACACTTAAATATTTCCGGGAGAGCTCTGATTTCTCTTATTTTTTTACGATGATCATTTCTCCCGTTGTAGGTGACACCCAGCAAAATATTTTCACATTCGCAGGACAAAGTTGGTGATTGAAATTTTATGAAAAGATCTCGCGTTTCATATTTGTCATACTCTCTGCCCTGTTTCGCGATAATACGAAACAGGCTGCCCTTTTCTGGTCCTTTTCGATGTTCTCCGCCAGTTCCACCTGACGCGGATCCCGCACCGCACAGCAATACTCTAGCAGAGGGCGGACAAGCGTAGCGTAGGCAGTCTCTTTATTGGACCTGTTGCATCTTCCAAATCCTCTGCCAATAAATCGCAGTCTTTCGTTCGCTTTCAGCATAACAATGTCTATATGATCATTACAGTTTAAGTTATTCGTTATTGTAATCGTCAAGGTATTTAGATGAATTGACAATGTTTAGATGTGTGTGATTTCTCGTGTAAACCAAGTTTAGCGGAGTCATATGAATGACTTCACACTTCTCATTATTTAGAGTCGATCGCCACTTTTCGGGCCATACAGGTATGTCGACTAAATCATTTTGGAATTGCCTTTTATCTTCTAATTACTTTACACGACAGTAACTGACTGCATCATGTGGAAAAAATCTAAGAGCTCTGCTCAGATTGTCTCCTAGCTAATGTATATAGATCAGGAGCAGCATAGGACCCATAACACTTCCTTGGGGAACGCCAAATATTACTCCTAATTTACTCGATGACTCTCCTTCAATTACCTGACCTGTGACCTCTCTGACAGGAACTCACGAATCCAGTAGTACAACAGAGACGATTCCTGTAGGCACGTAATTTGTTCGGAACTCCCTTGTGAGGAACAGTATCAAAAGCCTGACTGTGATGTGCAATGGCTCACAACTCAAATAGTCCGCTTTATCTTTAATGTCAGGGAAAAAAACATATGCCTGTTGTTCCCAACATACAACCCTCTCCTCTAGGTAACACTTGTCCCACCCAGCTCCAGGCTATGACTCCTCCCACCAAAACAGAATTAACCGTCCCGATCAGTGCTATCGACACACGACTCCGAAAAACTTGGTACGTCCTGCTCCACCTACAGAATGTATAGTCCGTTTTGTAATGAAAATTCTCCAAAATGCCCATCACACAGACATATATCGTCCAACAAACGACGCTGGCTATTCTTTCTGTATTTCACGTTACTGCCAGCGCCAAGTACACCAAATACCTCTCCAGTTTCACCCCAATCCCACATTACTCTGTGCACGTGTCCTCTGCTCTTGCCATGACTCTTCGCCACGAACTCTTAACAGGTCGTGGTCCATTGCCCTAACTCCAGTCACACTAACTTGAAAGTTTTCTTGTGTTTTTACAAGCAGATTCTCTTACCTTCGGCAAGTTACAGCGTATAACACCACAAATCTCCGCAGAAGACAGCAAACGGTTTCATGTTCAAATCAGGTAAATCCTAAGTTCTAAATATTGTAATTTCACAGAAACCAGTAATCGAATTTTGAAGTGTGAATCGCCGTTAAATTAGTATCGTTTAGAACTTCTATGCTAGCAGCAGAGATTGCCATAGTTCCATCTGGAAGAGCGCAGTTCATAACGATATCTCTGTAGTTAATATAGTTACGACAATAGTCTTCGTCATTTGGTGAGGATTTTTACACAGTTCATTTGGGTGAAAATAGAACTGCGATATCTTAAAAGGTTCAGGAAGTATCTGAGGTGACAGCTTTGCTCAGTGAATCAAATGTACCGGGTCATCAAAAAGTCAGTATAAATTTGAAAACTAAATAAATCACGGAATGATGTAGATACAGAGGTAAAAATTGACACAAATACTTGGAACGAAATGGGGCTTTATTAGAATCCAAAAAATACAAAAGTTCAAAAAAATACCCGACAGATGGCGCTTCATCTGAGCAAAATAGCAATAATTAGCATAACAAAGTAAGACAAAACAAAGATGATGTTCTTTACAGGAAATGCTCAATGTGTCCACCATCATTCCTCAACAATAGCTGCAGGTGTTTATCAGCCAGGCTGGGGATGATGCGATTCTGTTACATATCGGCATACCTCTCACTTGTCACGGTAGCAGTTACAAAACCAGAATCACGCATTTCTTCGAAGAAAAAAGGCCCGATAACAGTAGATGTGGTAAATCCAACCCATACCGTGACTTTCTCGTCGTGCAATTTCCACGACAGTTTTAGGATTTTCAGTAGCCCAAATTCTGCAGTTGTTGGCGTTGACGGATCCTCGGAGCGTGAAATGAGCTTCGTCGGTCCACAACACGTTACTTAACCAAGCGTCATCTTCCGCCATCTTTTGAAACGCCCAAACCGCAAATACCCTCCACATCACTAAATCACCAGGTAACAGTTCATGATGCTGATGGATTTTGTACGGATAGCATCGGAGGGTACGCCTAAGTGCCAACCAAACAGTAGTGTATGGAATGCCGGTGTGACGTGCTACTGCACGAGCGCTGACTTTCTCGTGCATAGACGAACCCACTACAGTCTCCATTTCTTCCTGAACTGTCTTAGCAGCATTACGCCGTGTGCTCGGTCGGCCACTACGGGGTCTATCGTCTATACAACCCGTGGCTTCGAACTTCGAAATAATTCTCGCCACAGCTGCATTTGTCAACGGACCTTTACCCGTTCGTAACGCTAAACTAGCACATCCCCCATTCTGATAATACTGCTTCACTAAAAGCGCCTTTTCAGGTAACGTCAACATGCTGCGACTGCTGGCGCATCTGATTCTCTCTGTCATCACAGCTCCTTTTATACACGATTGTCATGCGCAGTCACTGACGTTTTGCTGTCCAGCGCCATTTGTCGGACATTTTGTGAACTTTGTTTTTTTTTGTTTTAACAAAACCACATGTCATTCCAAGCATGTGTGTCAATTTTTACCTCTCTATCTACATTATTCCGTGGTTTATTAAGTTTTCAAACTTATACTGACTTTTTGATCACCCGGCATTTCTCAAACTTGACCTAACACGTTACATCTGCTTATACATTTTTTTGTAATTTTTTTTACATTTAATGACTTATGTTTATTTATTTGCAGTTATCCTTTTGTATCTGGTCATTTACCAACGTTACGTTTTAACGTCCTTCTGCTATACCTGCAGTCAGCGGACAAGAAAGATTGTCGAGACGAGAGAAACAAAGTTTATTTCCTGTAAGTTAACACAACTCCGTTTTCGGTCACTTGCGGAATGGAGGCCTACTTAAAAAACAACAATTCGACTGAATCTCGAATTACAACAAGAACAAATATTTGCTGGCTAAATGCGCAGACAACAAAATAACTCAATTAGTTCTGTCGGAAAGCTGGTACTGAAAAGTACTTTAACCAACTGAAATGGCTATCAGCGTAATCTCGGATACTGACAAGCAGGTCAGTTACTCTTTCGGGATTGATAAGCAAGGTCCACAATGGCAGAGAGGATTTAGAATTCGATGTAGCCAAAGTTAACGACCAGTATTAATTACAAGTCCAAACTGTTGATTCAGTGTCAAATGCCACACTTTCACTGGTAATGGATGGGACTCTTGCGTCTCTCTCGGAGAATGGCTCGGCGACGTAGCTGGCGGTGGACTGCGACACGTCCTCTTCGGTGGACCGCAGTTAGCCCGTGATGGGCTACCAGCACCTGGCCCAGCAGCTTACTCGATGAAGAATGCCTTACCTGATCTGTGCGCGGTCTTAAGTGGTCTGCTCGCTGCAGAATACTTGGTGCGTTATTTGCAGTCACGCATCTATGCGTAATAAACAAGTTGATGTACGTCGTGACCTCTAGCGCCGTATCTGACACCACCGGGTGACTGCGGTCGTGACGGGTTTCTGCTTGACGGCCGGGGAATGGCCCCTACAGGCTCGCAACCCGCCTGACGGATCTGTTGCGCAGGTGGCCAATGGGTGTAGGCGCTCGGCCGAGCCGTACCCACATTCATGCTAACAAATTAAGGATAATGCTGATACATGGTGAAACAACGCTCTGGTGTTCGGTTTGTGGGTTTAAATCACTTCGGGGCATGACCATGCGGTGCTTTTGACCTGCTGTCGTCGCACGGTGGCGCTGGCAGCAGTCCACATACGCAGAGGTGCGTTGGTGCGTGTCAGAGTACAGTGCAGCGAGTAAGTGTGCAGACGTTTTCAGACGTGCTAATGGTGACTGTGTGTTGAAAATGGCTCAAAGAACACATATCGATGACGTTATGAGGGGTAGAGTACTAGAGCAACTGGAGCTGGTCAAACGCAGCAGGTCGTAGCACGGACCGTCTGTGTGCCACAAAGTGTGATCTCACGATTATAGCAACGATTCCAGCAGACAGGAAACGTGTACAGGCGCTACAGTACGGGACGTCCACAGTGTACAACACCACAAGGAGACCGATATCTCACCATCAGTGCCCGCAGACGGCCACGGTGTACTGCAGATAGCCTTGCTCTGGACCTTACCGCAGCCGCTGGGACAGTTGTCTCCACACACACAGTCTACATACGACTGAACAGACACGGTCTATTCGCCCGGAGACCTGCAAGGTGCATTCCACTGACCCCTGGTCACAGGAGAGCCCGTAAATCCCGGTGTCAAGAACACAGTACATGGTCACTGTAACAGTGGTCCCAGGTTATGTTCACGGACTAGTCCAGGTGTAGTCTGCACAGCGATTCTCGCCGGGTTTTCATCTGGCGTGAACCAGGAACCAGATACCAACACCTTCATGTCCTTGAAAGGGACCAGTATGGAGGTCGTGGTTTGATGGTGTGGGGTGGGATTATGAATGGTGCACGTACACCCCTGCATGTATTTGACAGAGGAACTGTAACAGGTCAGGTGTATCGGGACGTCATTTTACACCAGTATGTAAGCCTTTTCAAGAGTGCAGTGGGTCCCACCTTCCTCCTGATGGAAGATAACGCACGGCCCCACCGAGCTGCCATCGTGGAGGAGTACCTTGAAACAGAAGACATCAGGCGAATGGAGTGGCCTGCCTGTTCTCCAGACCTAAACCCCATCGAGCACGTCTGGAATGCTCTCAGTCGACGTGTCGCTGCGTCTTCAAACCTCTAGTACACTTCAGGAGCTCCGACAGGCACTGGTACAAGAATGGGAGGCTATACCCCAGCAGCTGCTCGACCACCTGATCCAGAGTATGCCCAACCCGTTGTGCGGCCAGAGTGCGTAGTGATCATCTCCCTTACTGATGTCGAGATACATGGGCAGGAAACAGTGGCGTTTGGTAGCACATGCGTTTCGGGACGTTTTTTTCAACTTATCACCAATACCGTGGTCTTAGAGATCTGTGTCGTGAGTGTTCCCTATGTGCCTATGCTATTAGCGCCAGTTTTGTGTAGTGCCACCTTGTGCGGCACCACATTCCGCAATTATCCTTAATTTATGAGCATCAGTGTATATAATACACTAAAATGCCAAAGAAACTAGTATAGTCATGCCTAATCAAATACTGAAATATGTATTCGTAAACGCGCAAATACAGCGCTGCAGTCGGCAACGCCTATATAAGACAACAAGTGTCTGGCACAGTTGGTAGATGGGTTACTACTGCTGCAGTGACAGGTTATCAAAATTTTTGTGAGTTTGTAAGTGGTATTATAGTCAGCGCAGGAGCGATGGGACACAGCATCTCTGAGGTAGCGATGAAGTGTGCATTTCCGCGTACGACCATTTCACGAGAGTACCGTGAATATCAGGAATCCGGTGAGACATCAGATCTCCGACATCGCTACGGCCGGAAAGAGATCCTGCAAGAACTGGGCCAACGGCGACTGAAAAGAATCATTCAACTTGACAGAAGTGCAACCGTACCAGAAAGTGCTGCAATTTCAATGCTGGACCATCAAAAAGCGTCAGTGTGCGAACCGTTCAACGAAACATCATAGATATGGGCTTTCGGAGCCGAAGGCCCACTCGTGTACTCTTGATGACAGCACAACACAAAGGCTTACACCTCGCCAAGGCCCGTCAACACCGACATTGGACTGTTGATGACTGGAAACATGTTGCCTGGTCGGACAAATCTCACTTCAAATTGCATCGAACGGATGGACCTGTACACGTATGGAGACAGCCTCATGAATCCATATGCCCTGCATGTCAGTATGGGACTCTTTGAGCTGGTGGAGGCTCTGTAATGGGGTGGGGCGTGTGCAGTTGGAGTGATGTGTGATCCGTGATACGTCTAGATACGACTATGACAGGTGACAAGTGCGTAAGCTTGCTGTCTGATCACCTGCATCCATTCATGTCCATTGTAGATTTCGACGGACTTGGGCAGTTATAGCAGGACAACGCGACACCCGACGGGTTCAGAATTGCTACAGAGTGGCTGCGTCAACGATCTGCTGGGTTTCAACACTTCCGCTTTCACCATACTTCCCAGACATGAACATTATTGAGCATATCTGGGATGCCTAGCAACGTGCTGTTCAGAAGAGATCTCCACTCCCTCGTGCTCTTACGAATTTATGGACAACCCTGCAGGATTCATGGTGTCACTTCCCTCCAGCACTACATCACACGTTAGTCGAGTCCATGCCACGTCGTGTTGCGACATTTCTGCTTGCTGGTTGGGGCCCTACACGATATTAGGGAGGTGTAACAGTTTCTTTGGCTCCTTAGTGTACAGTATGTGTTCGCAGTTCAGCAAGTTGTCCTAATACTATACACTGTCGTTACGCGTGACGCGGTTACCGGTGTGGGTACTCGTTGTGCTGTCACGAGAGCAGCGCGCGCCGGGGCGTCGTACAGTATGCAGATGTGCCGGCGTACGACACCACGTGAGCCCCGGCGCCCGGCGGTGAGTTGGTAATTTCGGCAGGTGGCTAATGGAGGAGCTCTCTCGCTCGCTGAAAGAGGCGTTCCATTATTCAGCTCTCGCTCCGCCTTAATTTACGGCCAATCCGGACCACATCATCCCCTTACCTGGGCGGCCGCAATTTTCCGCAGAATGAATAAGTTCCGCTCCTCGCCGGTCCCCGAGCACGGCGCGGCGGAAGCGACTGCGACGCAGCCGTGGTTAAACCGGAGACTCTGCAGGCAGGCAAACCGCGGTGGGGCACACAGCGGGTCCAGTGTGCGGGACAGCTTTGTTTGGTAGCCCACCAGTGTCTGCCACGAGCACCAGTCACTCGTCCCACTCGCGAGGGGACCATCAGACATGTTAATCACGAATTTTGATGAGGGTTACGTGTGTTATAGAGGAACTTGTTGTAGTGTTGACAGATTGCCAACACTACGCACATTATTTAAGGGAAGCGGCCATTAAGCAAGCAGGCGGACTTGATGGTCTGAAACAGGATACTTCATAAATGCTATAAAGAAAAGTACGTAGCTGCTGGAATACTTAACTTTAATCCACCATTTGTATACAGCGTTCTTGATGAGACATTTCATACGATAACTATCAAACTATCAATTGCTATGGCGCCTTGCTAGGTCGTAGACTTTGACTTAGCTGAAGGCTATTCTAACTATCTGCTCGGCTAATGAGCGATGCTTCGTCCGTGTAGTCGCTAGCAAAGTCGTCCGTACAACTGGGGCGAGTGCTAGTCCGTATCTCGAGACCTGCCTTGTGGTGGCGCTCGGTCTGCGATCACACAGTGGCGACACGCGGGTCCGACATGTACTAATGGATCGCGACCGATTTAAAACTACCACCTAGCAAGTGTGGTGTCTGGCGGTGACACCACACTTGTCACGAGTACACGGGTGGCGGCTTTTCATACGACACCCTCTAGATTACGAGAAACTCGATTTTCACCTTTTATTGGTACCCCCTCTACCTGTAATGACCGTGCAGTTTCGACTAAGCGAGCGTATCGCAGTGGCTAAAGTTGCCAGTTACCATCCTGGTGGCATGGGTTCAGATATTCCCTGTGTATTCTTTTTTTTAATTTCATCGTCCGATCGTAAATACACAACAGAAAAAAAATTGTAACATTATAAAGTAATGTAGAGTAATCAAATTTCGGGAATACATTCGTCTGGTTAACATATTCAATTAATTAAAGATGACAAGTTAATGAACGGGCGAGATAAACCATTGCAAATGTGAAATACTGGTGTATTAATAACCACGGTAACCGCCAGAGTATTGAATGATGATGATGATGAGGCCCCATACTCCAAGGAGCGTAGGGGACGATGCGGGACACCCGCACCGCCGTACTAGGCAAGGTCCTAGCGGAGGTGCTTTGCCATTGCTTTCCTCCGACCGTAACGAGGATGAATGATGATGATGATGATGATGAAGGCACAACAACAGCCAGTCATATCGAGGCAGGAAAAATCCCTGACCCCGCCGGTAATCGAACCGGGGACCCCGTGCGCGAGAAGCGAGAACGCTACCGCAAGACTGCGAGCAGCGGACCAGTATTGAATGCAAGCATGAAAACGTGCGCGCATTGTGTTGTACAGGTGCCGGATGTGAGTTTGTGGGATGGAGATCCATGTCTGTTTCACTTGGTTAATGCTGGCTGTGGATGACATTGGAATTGTCATGTGATGATATCCCATACTGTGCTCGATTGGAGACAGCTCTGTTGACTGAGCAGGCCAAATAAACATGTCGACTCTCTGTAGAGCTTCTGTATTACAACAGCGGTATGTAAGCGAGAGTAATCCATTAGTAAATAGCCCCTGGAATACTGTTCATGAAGGGCAGCTCAGCAGGTCGCATCTGACTGCCTTATCGAAAATTCTTGAAAAAGTAATTATTGTGGAGTAGCTTCACACCTTTGTAAAAATAAAGTTCTAACAAAATGTCAGTTTGGTTTCCAGAAGGGTTTCTCAACGGAAAATGCTATATATACTTTCAATAATGAAATATTAAATGCTCTGAGTAACCGGAAGTCACCCGTTGGGATTTTTTGTGATCTATCATAGGCTTTTGACTGTGTAAATCATGGAATACTTCTAGATAAGCTCAAGTACTGTGGTATGAACGGGACGGTGCTCAAATGGTTTAAATCATACCTAACTGGAAGAGCGCAGAAAATTGAAATAAACAGTTCACATAATATGCAAAAAACTGATAATTTCTCAAACTGGAGAACAATCAAGAATGGGGTGACGCAAGGTTCGGTCTTGGGTCCTGTGCTGTTCTTAATATATATTAATGACTTGCCATTCTATATTCACGAAGATGCAAAGCTGGTACTTTTTGCCGATGATACAAGTATAGCTATCACACACGACAGACAAGAATTAACTGGTGAAATTGTAAATGATGTTTTTCAGAAAATCATTAAGTGGTTCTCTGCAAATAGGATCTCATTAAACTTTGACAAAACACAGTATATACAGTTCCACACAGTAAATGGAATGACCCCATTAATAAATACAGACTTCGATCAGAAATCGGTAGCTAAGGTAGAATATTCAAGATTTCTAGTTGTATGCATTGATGAGGGGTTGAACTGGAAAAAAACACAGTGAGGATCTGCTGAAACGTTTGAGTTCAGCTACTTATGCTATTAGGGTCATTGCAAATTTTGGCGATATACATCTGAGTAAATTAGCTTACCACGCCTATTTTCATTCTCTGCTTTCGTATGGCATCATATTCTGGGGTAACTCATCATTGAGTAAAGCGTGTAATCAGAATAATTGCTGGAGCTCATCCAAGATCATCCTGCAGACACTTATTTAAAGAGCTAGAGATCTTCACTGTAGCCTTACAATATATATATATTCACTTATGAAATTTGTTATTAACAATCCGAACGAATTCAAAAGTAATAGCAGTGTACGTGGCTACAACACTAGGAGAGAGGATGATCTTCACTACTCAAGGTCAAATCTAACTATGGCTCAGAAGGGGGTAAATTATGCTGCCACAAAAGTCTTTGGTCACTTACGTAATAGCATCAAAAGTCTGACAGATAGCCGTATAGCATTTAAAAGAATTTCTTAATGGCAACTCCTTCTTCCCATTAGATGAATTTTTGGATATAGTAAGTGGGTAATTTCCCAACCCCACAAAAAAATTTAAAAATATTGAGTGTCATGTAATATTTTGTCTAATGTAATATCTTGTATAGACACCTTTTATTAACCTGACACGTTCCACATCATTACGAAGTGTCGTATTCATTATCTATGGAACAAGTACTAATCTAATCTAATCTAACCAGGTTGGCGTACAAATTTGCAGACGGGGTGCATGGGAGAACAAGGGAGCGCTCCTGCTCTCATACGAAATCTCATGCCAGACCGTAAATCCCGGAGTAGGTCCAGTGTGCGCAGCATGCAGACAGGTTGGCTGCAGGCCCTCTGATGGCCATCATTGGCACCGAGGCAGAATCAACTTCTGTCAGAAAACACGATAGACTTCTAACCCGCCCTCCAGCGAGCCTCTCTTGACGTCACCGAAGTCGCAAATGGGTGTGCTTTGGGGGAATGCACGCTACAGGCCGTCTTAGCTGTCTTGAAGTAACCGATTTGTAACCGGCCGTTGCTTTACTGTGGTGCCAACTGCTGCTCAGATTGATTCTGCAGATGTAGTGCGACGCGCCAGAACCATACTCCGAACACGATGGTCTTCCCTCTCGGCAGTGGCGTCTGGGATCCGCTCTTCTTCCGACCTTACATTTTTGTGACCACCGCTGTCAGCAGTCATGCACAATGAGTACGTTCGAGCCAATTTTTCTGCAGTATCACAGAAGGAACATGCAGCTTCCCGTAGCCCTATTACATGAGTCCCTTCTTAATCAATGATATGTTGACAATGGCGTCTTTGTCGTCTTAAAGGCATTCGTTGTGTCTTTGTGGTGCCACCTGTTGTTCAGATGGCTGCTGCATGTATAGTACGATTCGCCAGTGCCATATGTCGAACACGTCAGTCTTTGTTATGCCGGAGGCAAGGTAGCCCCTGAGGGCCGGCAACCCATATTACATCACAGAGGACGAGGTTGTCTATGTCCAAGGCGTACCAAAAGCACCATGGCAAACACCGGCTATTTACATATAAGATAACGGAAACGGACATTCCGATTACTACTTACTGCAGCGGAAGCTCGAACCACGGCCTGCAGGAAGTATCACTACGCCAAAACCTGACTGGCTGGAGACAGTTATTTAGGGGCTAGAACCAGCCCCAAAGCTCAGTTCATTACAGATGCTGACGTGTACTTCGACCTCTGAAGATTACATCTTCGTCTCTGAATTGGACTCTTACTAGTGTGTCTGTGTTACCACGAACCTTTGTGGAAAATTAGAAGTGAACTTTTGTTTGCCCCAATTAGAAGACTTTTACTGGCATCGTAATTATTACCTTTCGTTTGTTCTTCAGTCACCAACCTTGTGAACTTACATCAATAAAAGTTGTGTTAGTGAAAGATTGCAAATTATCAGTCCCAACAGTGCCATGTGACCGTCCAGAATCCTCTTGCAACTGTACATTCTCGTGATCATCGTTTCCAGCAATCATGTACATTGGCTACACTCCAGCCAAGTCTGTTCGTATCACAGAAGGAACGTCCAACTTCACGTAGCCCTATCACAGGACTTCATTCAAACACAGAAAGGTGTTCACAATGGCGTTTTTGTGATCTTAACACCATTATTGACCAACACCAAGTCGAATCTCAAAGGCAACTAAGGCTCACGACCGTAACAGCGTGTATCCTATGAAAGTCTGATTTGCAGCTTCTTAGTGGTACTACTAGCGCTGCTCTTATACGACTGGCGTGAAATTTAAAGAGGCATCATGTTTCAGATGTAGAAGCACACCTACCAACTTTCGTTTATGTCTCACTATTCCTCCTTGGTGTAACGATCTTTTTCCGTCGGTGTAGTATATGTCATTGACAGTCATTTAAAAGTAGTCATTTTCGCCTTTGTACTTTTATTAATAAATCAATCATTACAAAATACTTCATTGAAATGCATATTCCATGTGTTACAGAATGTATTATAGACTCGTCTTCTAGCTATCGCATGTATCACTTGCTGTGTTAGCAAAGAGTAATGGATGCTGTTTGTTACAGAAACAATCCAAACAAAAATTTGTTGAACACCACTGACTAGCAGGCACATTAATTTTTCAGGAGCGATATCGGAAAGCACTTAAATTCAAAAAGATTGTTCTTTCTTCGATCGAATTCGATGGAACCACTCATATTTGATCGTTTCTGTGAAATCAGGTCCATGAAATTGATGCAGAATTGAAGATATTATTTTTATGTAACTATCCCTTGCAGCGATTTCTCTGTTAGTCTTTAGCAACTCGGGAGCATTTTCAATGTATTTTCGTAAAAATTTTAACCTGCCTGTAAAAGTAATCATCTGGCATTTGGCTATCGGTGCCGTCAGCGAGGTAGTCGCAACACTTAGCAGCTGCACTACTCTTGATCGAAACAGGATTAACCTTACGGGTGTAGGAGGTGCCCACAAAATTTCAACATCGAGTTTCTGGGAAACTCGGGGCCATTCCACGAAAATCCGCTAGCCAGGTACTGAAGGCAGGTCCTCTCTACAGTATACCGAAGACTTACCGAAAAGTGTGATTGACAAGTCTGATGGTCTCCTCATTAGTGTCCTGTTCCCGAATTGTTACTTCTAGCTCTCGCCTTCTGATTACGATTCCGACTCTCAGAATGTGCACCCTCTTCTTGTTGCACAGATTTCAGTTAACACGGCATTTCGCTACATTACTTTATTCAAATTCCTTGTATCATGAGGGAGGGGCCTCTGGGAAGTAGTAAGCAGTCAAGTACAATGAAATGGCATAAAATAAAGAACTGTTATTATATTATACTGCCTATAACAATAATTTTAAGATTTTCTGTAAGTACACTATTTAGAGGAGTGGAAGCAATTGCCGAAAAGCACTTTCTTTAATAAAGACTAAAACTTTGCTACATTATCCGTGAGACATTTAATATAGGGGAACAGTGCCAAAACTAGTGTAAAACTTCTGTTCTTATTTCGAAAAGCGGCCTGTTGTGCCGGACGAAAATACACTCGCCGTTACAGCGGTGCGTTCTTTGGTTTGCTCCGGGTGGAGGTTGAGTGGAACTACAACACACAAAATATTAGTTCTGTTTGTTACAACGAGGACAGGAAGATCTTACTTGATTTGGTATAAGCCGTTTCCGCAGGAATGTTATGAGTATTTACACTGAAGCGCCAAAGAAACAGGTATACGCATGCGTATTCAAAAACTGGCCGAATACGGCGCTATGTTCAGCATCGCCTATATAAGACAACAAGTGTCTGGCGCAGTTGTTAGGTCGGGTACTGCTGCTACAGTGGCGGGTTATCAAGATTTAAGTGAGTTTGGACGCGGTGGGACAAAGCATCTCCGAGGTAGCGATGAAGGAATTTTCTGGTACGACCATTTCGCGAGTGTACAGTGAATATCAGGTATCCGGTAAAACATCAAATCTCCGATATCGCTGCAGCCGGAAAGAGATCCTGCAAGAAAGGGACCAACGACGACTGATGAGAATCGTTCAACGTGACAGAAGTCCAACCCTTCCGCAAACTGCTGCAGATTTCAATGCTGGGCCGTCAGCAAGTGTCAGCGTGCGAACCATTCCACGTAACATCATGGATATGGGCTTACGCAGCCGAAGGCTCACACGTGTACCCTTGATGACTGCATGACACAAAGCTTTGTGCCTCGCCTGGACCCGTCAACACCGACATTGGACTGTTGATGACTGATAACATGTTTCCTGGTCGGACATTCTCGTTTCAAATTGTATCGGATGGCCGTCTACGGGTATGGAGAAAACCTCATGAATCCATGGACCCTGCATATCAAGGGCTGTACAACTGGTGGAGTCTCTGTAATGGTGTGGGGCGTGTGCAGTTGGAGTGATATGGGACCCTGATACGTCTAGACACGATTCTGATGTAAGCATCCTATCTGATCACCTGTATCCTTTCATGTCCATTGTGTATTCCGACGGCCTTGGGCATTTCCAGCAGGACAGTGCTACACCCTACACATCCAGGGTTGCTACAAAGTGTCTCCAGGAACACTCTTCTGAGTTTAAACACTTAGACTGGCCACCAAACTCCCCACGCACGAACGTTATTGAGCAAATCTGGGATGCCTTGCAAGATGCTGTTCAGAAGAGATCTCCATCCTTATTAGTCGGATATATGGACAGCCCGGCAGAATTCATGGTGTCAAGTCCCTCCAGCATTACTTCAGACATTAGTCGAGTCCATGCCACGTCGTGTTGCAGCACGTCTGTGCGCTAGCTGGGGACCTACACGATGTTAGGCAGCTGTACCTGTTTCTTTGGCTCTTCAGTGTACTGAATATTGAAGTACCGGTATCACTTCACAGAGGCAAATTCACAAGACTGTTCATTTGAAGTACGATTGACATAACGTGCAAGTAAATATTTACCTAAGACATTTAATACACTTGTGGCCTATCTAAGACGATGCTGTCGTCTCGATTGGTGACTACGAACTTGGCCGAACGTTCCTCTGCTCACGAGGAGAACATGGCGAGTGCCATAACCCGATTTCCCTGAAAATTCGCTCAGTGGAAGAGGCGTCGAAATTAGCGAACACCTGTCTCGGCTTATCCAACGATATTCGACCGTTTCTGAGAAAACGACGGACAAATTTTCGAGGTACTTTCCAATTACTTTATATGCCTAGAACGGCGCGGTACCTTCAGATGAAATGGTGGCGCTGTGGTTACCTTCGCGGTTTATTAATTTTGTGCTCTGTGTTGGAAACCATACTATTGCTTTTACTTTTGTTACTCAGTTATATACCCATGTGTGTAGAAGATTACTACACGAATATTTTCCAGTGTATATTGTTCTTTCTACGATCGAATTCCATGGAACCACTCCTTATTCGTCCACTAATTGCATGTCGGATGAATGAATTTAAAACAAAGTGAAATGATTATTTGAAATTGTTTTCGGTGACGTTCCTGTAGTGTATCTTGAGTCATACTCGATTGCAAGTGACAATTTTCGAAAAGCAATCCGGCGTGCCACGAAATTATTGCCGACTCGCGAAATCTTCACCAGTGTTAACGACGTTACTTTCCCGAGTGAAATTCAATACAAGGAAAAGTCACTGTGGCAAACCTGCCTTTGTGCGAGGCTGATGGTGGGGAATATCTGTGTTTGGAACGTTTCTACGGTCGGTATCCTCCAACGGAATGCACCAAATCCTTCAGAAGAGTAAATATATGAAAAAAATGTAAGAATTAAGATAAGAATTGATGTGAGAATGAAATATAGGTATATAAGAGTTAAAAATGAGTGTAGCCCTCAACATACGATACATACATACAGTATACACTGAAGAGCCAAAGAAACTGATACAGCTAATATCGTGTAGGGCCTCCGAGAACGCGAACAAGTGCTGCAATGACACCATAAATCCTGAAGAGCTGTGCTTAAATCCGTAAGAGTACCAGGGAGTGGAGAACTCTTCTGGACAGCACGTTGCAGGCAACCCAGATATGTTCAATAATGTTCATGTGTGGTGCGTTTGGTGGCCAGCGGAAGTGTTTAAACTCAGAAGAGCGTTTTCCTGGAGCCACTCTGTAGCAGTTCTGGATGTTTAGGGTGTCGCATTGTCGTGCTGTAATTGTCCAAGTCCGTATGAATGCACAGTGGACATGAATGGATGTAGGTGATCAGACAGGATACTTACTTATGCGTCACCTGTCAGAGTCGTATCTAGACATATCAGGGTTGCGGTATCACTCCAACTGCACACGCCCACACCATTATAGAGCCTCCACCAGCTTGAACAGTCCCCTCCTGACATGGAGGGTCTTGGATTCATGAAGTTATCTCCAAACGCGTACATGTCTATCCGCTCGATATATTTGAAAAGAGAGTCGTTTCCAGTAATCAACAATCCAATGTCGGTGTTTACTGTCACAGGTGAGGCGTAAAGGTTCGTGTCGTGTTGTTACGAGGGGTAGACTAGTGGACCTTCGGCACCGAAAGTCCGTATCGATGATGTTTCGTTGAATGCTTCTCACACTGACACTTGTTAATGGCCCGGCATTAAAATCTGCAGCAATCTGCGGAAGGGTTGCACTTCTGTCACGTTGAACGATTCTCTTCAGTCGTCGTTGGTCTCTTTCTTGCAGGATCTTTTTCCGGGAGCAGCAATGTCGGAGATTTGATGTTTTACTGGATTCCTGATATTCACGGTAGACTCTTGAAATGGTCGTACGGGAAGTTCCCCTCTTCATCGCTACCTCGGAGAGGGTGTGTCCCATAGCCGACTATAACACCACGTTCAAAGTCAGTGAAACCTTGATAAGCTGCCATTGTAGCAGCAGTAAACGATCCAACAACTGCGCCAGACACTTATTGTCTTATATAGGCGTTGCCGACCGCAGCGCCGTATTTTGCCTGTTTATATATCTCTGTACTTGAATACGCATGCCTATACCAGTTTCTTCGGCGCTTCAGTGTATATGTATGACAGTTGTATGAAATCCAGTTGTAATTTTACAGTTAATATAACGCCCTTTTATCCCCTAATTTGATAAGAAATATTCTACGGACATGGGTAGATAAATGGAAACAATAAAAAATAAAATAAGAATAATAATCAGGTTTCGAACGTGGGATGCAAAACCAGGAGGCCCCGGCGCTAACCAATGAGCCCGAAAAAGGAGCATAAAGATGTACACGTACACGGAAGAAGAGGAAATGACAATTACTACATGTTAAACAGAAATCTAAAACTGTCTATGACTGCCACTGAAGAAGCAGGCAAAAGGTTTTTTAATAAACTCCCCAAAATCATTAAAAAAGAAACAGACCTAAAATGATTTAAAAATCATTTGAAACTATATCTCACAGAGAAATGTATATACAGTTTGAGTGAATATTAAGATGGTGTTTAAATATGCTATATCATTACTGAAATGTACCTTTAAAAATTATCATTTCTGTAAGTTGTTTGGATTTGTATGCTTATAGACTATTTCTGTTTAATTATTTATTTCATTTATATATAACGAAATCAAGTTTGATGTTAATAGCCTATTGTATGACATACCCTATACTCTCAGTTGGATTTTCAGCTGGAGTCCATGGGCAAAGAATAAATAAATAGATAAATCTGTAAACTACTTCGGAAAATTTGGCCGTCGATTTTTCGGAAAAGGTCGGATATCTGCTGATTAGCCGAGACACGTGTTCGCTTATTTTGAATCCTCTTCCACTGAGCGAAGTTCCAAGGAAATCGGGCGATGGCGCTTGCCGTGTTGTCCTCGTCAGTCGTAGTTAGACCGTCGAATGCGGTGGCGTAGCGATGCTGCAGGATGCGCGGCTGCAACGGTGCTTCTCATTCGTCGCTGCGACGTGCAGCCGCTGTGCACTGGGCACTCCTGGTGCGAACCTCGCTTTGGCATCCCCTTCATCGGCCGACACCAAGTAACCTTTGCACTTTTAAAATAATAAAACAGGAGTCTTTGTGATTCACATACAAATGAATCTGTTTATACAGAGTGGTCCATTGATAGTGACCGGTTCAAATATATCACGAAATAAGCATCAAACGAAAAAACCACAAAGAACGAAGCTCGTCTAGCTTGAAGGAGGAAAACAGATGGCGCTATGGTTGGCCCGCTACATGGCTCTGCAAATAGGTCAACCGGATATCAACTGCGTTTTTTTTTAAAATAGGAACCCCTACTTATATTACCTATTCGTGTAGTACGTAAAGAAATATGAATGTGTTAGTTGAACCACATTATTCGCTTTGTGATAGATGACGCTGTAAAAGTCACAAACGTGTAAGTACGTGGTATCACGTAATATTCCGCCAGTGCGGACGGTATTTGCTTCGTGCTACATTACCCGTGTTAAAATGGTCCGTTTACCAATTGCGGAAAAGGTCGATATCGTGTTGATGTATGGCTATTGTGATCAAAATGCCCAACGGGCGTGTGCTATGTATGCTGCTCGGTATCCTGGACGACATTATCCAACGGTCCGGACCGTTCGCTGGATAGTTACGTTAATTACGGAAGCAGGAAGGGTTCAGCTACATGTGAAACGTCAACCACGACCTGCAACAAATGATGATCCCCAAGCAGGTGTTTTAGCTGCTGTCGCGACTAATCCGCACATCAGTAGCAGAGAAATTGCACGAGAATCGGAAATCTCAAAAACGTCGGTGTTGAGAATGCTACATCAACGTCGATTGCACCCGTACCATATTTCTATGCGCAAGGAATTCATTGCGACGACTTTGAACGTCGTGTACAGTTTTGCCACTGGGCACAAGAGAAATTACGGGACGATGACAAATTTTTTGCGCGCGTTCTATTTAGCGACGAAGCGTCATTCACCAACAGCGGTAACTTAAACCGGCATAATATGCACTACTGGGCAACGGAAAATCCACGATGGCTGCGACAAGTTAATGTATGGTGCGGCATTATGGGAGGAAGGATAATTGGCACCCATTTTATCGATGGCAATCTAAATGGTGCAGTGTATGCTGATTTCCTACGTAATGTTCTATCGATGTTACTACAAGATGTTTCACTGCATGACAGAATGGCGATGTACTTCCAACATGATGGTTGTCCGGCACATAGCTCGCGTTCGGTTGAGGCGGTATTGAATAGCATATTTCATGACAGGTGGATTGGCTGTCGAAGCACCATACCACGGCCCACACGTTCACCGGATCTGACGTCCCAGGATTTCTTTCTGTGGGGAACGTTGAAGGATATTTGCTATCGTGATCCACCGACATCGCCTGACAACATGCGTCAGCGCATTGTCAATGCATGTGCGAACTACTGTCGAGAGGAATGTCGTTACACGTATTGCCAAATGCACTGAGGTTTACGGACGTCATTTTGAGCGTTTATTGCATTAATGTGGTATTTAGAGGTAATCACGCTGTAACAGCATCCGTTCTCGGAAGTGATAAGTTCACAAAGGTACATGTATCACATTGGAACAACCGAAATAAAATGTTCAGACGTATCTACGTCCTGTATTTTAATTTAAAAAACCTACCTGTTACCAACTGTTGGTGTAAAATTCTCAGCCATATGTTTGTGACTATTACAGCGCCATCTATCACAAAGCGAAAAAAGTGGTCCAACTACTACACGAATATGTAATAAAAATGGGGGTTCCTATTGAAAAAAACGCAGTTGATTCCGTTTGATCTATGGCAGCGCCATCTAGCGGGCCAACCATAACGCCATCCGGTTTCCCCCTCCAAGCTAGACAAGTTTCGTTCTTTGTAGTTTTTACGTTTGACCCTTATTTAGTAAGATATTTCGCCGGGTCACGATCAATGGACCACCCTGTATGTTGAAATAACGCTTGATTAAAAAACCTTTCAACTTGTGATAGACTGAAGTTGATACCATGAATTAAACTTGAGAATTGAGGTTTCCTGCGAGACAGTTCCGGGTGCTTCTTCAAAAAACTTTGACAGGAATTTTTACCTGTCAGTTCTTTTTCCCTTCCTTAAATCTGTGAGGCCATTTTAAGTTTTCTACCAAATCGTAGGCCAACTTCCGACAGTCAGTGTCAGCTAGCGGCATTAACCTGGAATGTAAATCTATCCTGTGTGCTACAATCTTTTCTTCGTAATTTTCTTCAAATGTTGATTTGAAAAATCCCCATCTGAGGTTCACAGGTGCCTGCTGATTATGTAGACTACCTATAATGACTTTAACCACCTTTACAGTTTACCACTAGGAACATTAAAACATTGCCAATTCGCTTCATTGCAGCCTCGGACGGCTACCATCGACTCTCGCCGGGGCGAAAAAAATTATGGACGGTAGGCAATTAAAACCACGTCGCTCCATTTTGTTAAATTTTGCAGGTGAACCGAAAACAGTTTCTTTACAAAAAAATGTAAAGTGATTCCGAAAGTTTCTACATGTGTAACTCCATCGCCGGCCGGAGTGGCCGTGCGGTTCTAGGCGCTACAGTCTGGAGCTGAGCGAGATTCGAATCCTGACTCGGGCATGGATGTGTGTGATGTCCTTGGGTTAGTTAGGTTTAATTAGTTCTAAGTTCTAGGCGACTGATGGCCTCAGAAGTTAAGTCCCATAGTGCTCAGAACCATTTTTTTGTAACTCCATCGTAGAAGGCTAGCTATTGACAGTCTAGAGAAATCCACACACTTTCAAATATATCTTTGATTATGGAATTACTGGTTACCGGTATTACAAGGTTTCAGACACAGCTGGTGTTATGAGGTTTTCGTGGCCTGACATCGATACGTGGCCCCTTATCCCGCGAATTTGATTGTTTAGCTTACTTTCAATATACAGGGTGCAAATTTTAGGTTGACAAACCAGAATAACCCGAAAAATAAGCTCCACACGAAAAAATGTGTAGAATCCAAAGTGCTAAAATTAGCCCACCACCCCAGCCCCCTGGGGGTGGGGCGGGAGGCAACCTTAGAATTTCAAATGGGAACCCCCATTTTTTATTTCAGAATAAGATTCTACATAAAAAACTACGTACATTTTGTCCTAAACTTTTGTTTTGATTGTTGGTAGTTGTCTCTGCCATTCAAGAAAATTCATGTTCTCATTTTTGGGTGAAAATCGTTACGGATAAATAAAAAATACTTATTTTCTTCGTAAATTTTGATTCGCTAAAACTAAAACTCTCCCTGTCTGTCCATGGGGTGGAGTTTGAGAGAGACGAATTAGAGTTTTAGAAACGTTGACCCAAATATTAATTTTTCCACAGATTAGGACAAGTTCTGTTTGTTTCATGGTCATGAGTCCAGATAACTTTTAAATATCAAACAAATCATCTGACTATCTAACTAACTAGCCGAACACCCAGGCGGCTGGGGTGGCAGACTAATTTTAGCACCAGCAGATATCCCCCTCAAAAATAATCAACTTTGGATTCTACACATTTTTTCGCGTGAAGCTTATTTTTCGAGATATTCTGGTTTGTCAACTTAAAATTTACGGCCTATATTTTCTGTCAGCGTACATAGCAAAATTGGAAAGAATTAAGGTCTAACAAAATGGTGACTTGTTGAAACAAATGTCACATTCTTTACCCACAAAATCGAGACAAAAGCGTGCACCGAAAATAGACTTTTGTTAATAACGGCTACGTACGCTGATAGAGAATTCAATTCAGAATTCTGGCATCAAATTCCGATCAAAATGATATCCACCATTCCAAAGTTATGTTTCTCCTCAATTATAAAAGTACGGTTTCGAGAAAAAAGCGTTTAAAGTTTTGGGTGACATTTTTTGCAGTTCAGTTTAACGTGCCTCTAGTGAGCGACCGTGCACCGTATAGCAATCCTTACAAGTTCAAAAGGAGTCTTCCTCCATCTTCCTCTTGGAAGCTTCCGTCATCCGCTGCTCTGCACGCTTTTCTTCCGCTTTTGTGCAGAAGTTGTAACAGGCTGTTCCGATCTCAAGTTGGAGCACAGTCATAATTTCCATAATACCCGCTAGGCCACCGGAGACACTTTTTCACAGATCGCCTTGTAATTCTCTAACATAGTTTCTACTGAACATAGAACACTACAACAAAGTGGGTAGCTTAGAGAACATTCTAAGAAAGAAAATGATTTTTTGATGTTTTTCCTTAAAATATGGTGGAAACAGACACAGGCTTGACTGAAAGAAATAGTTTTACTACGATGCAGTCTACATTAGACTACTTAAATATTAATACTAGTATTGTAATATTGCTTCTTACCTTTGAAAGTCTAAACCGTTGCTGAGATTTACACTGTTCACCATCTTCGACACTGAAAGCCAAATAAAATTTTCTCGTGACACAAACTCAGCAGCTACACCACTCAAGTTCCAGCAAATGGTGGAGTGATATCTGTGCTTCATCCCAATCACGGCATGCGTCCGCTGTCTAGCTGCAAACACGAGGAAAACCAAGCGGCCCATACCAGCCGCCTCTCACCTACTTTACAATTCTTGAATGCGGCTGTACCAACGAGTCTAACTTCTGTACTAATGTGAAACTCCTGAACTTTTTGTAGAGGTTATTACTGTAACTATTTCAATCAGAAGCAGTCTAAGTTGCAATTCATTCTTCTGTTAACAATGCTTTTCATCTTTGTGCGGCATCTTCAGATTACCTTAAAATTTGGTGTGTGCATCAGTAAAGCACAGAGCTGTTTTTTGGTTTTTAAAATGTTGTAAAAGGAAAATTCTAAGATAATCTGAGGGTGCTCCGTGTGAGCGAAACGCGTTGTTGATAAAGTAATAATTTGCAACTACCGGAGTTTTTAATTCAGATATTCTACATACGATTGTTCTATCAGCTGGCCTAATGGGAATGGAAGATATTTTATTACTGTACCTAGAAGGCTCGACAGGGGAGAGACGGGGTGACAAGTATTATAAGCAGAATTTAAGTGCTTTCTACATCTACATCTACGTGATTACTCTGCTATTCACAATAAAGTGCCTGGCAGGAGGTTCAATGAACCACCTTCAAGCTGTCTCTCTACCGTTCCACTCTCGAACGGCACGCGGGAAAAACGAGCACTTAATTTTTTCTGTGCGAGCCCCGATTTCTCTTATTTTATCGTTATGATCATTTCTCCCTATGTAGGTGGGTGCCAACAGAATGTTTTCGCAATCGGAGGAGAAAACTGGTGATTGAAATTTCATGAGAAGATCATGTCGCAACGAAAAACGCCTTTGTTTCAATGATTGCCACAGCCATTCGTGTATCATGTCTCTAACACTATCTCCCATATTTCTGGATAATACAAAATGAGCTGCCCTTCTTTGTACTTTTTCGATGTCATCCGTCAGTCCCACCTGATGCGGATTCCACACCGCACAGCAATACTCCAAAATAGGGAGGACAAGCGTGATGTAAGCAGTCTCTTGGTAGATCTGTTGCACCTTCTAAGTGTTCTGCCAATGAATCGCAGTCTTTCGTTTGCTCTACCCACAATATTACCTATGTGATCGTTCCAATTTAGGTTATTTGTAGTTGTAATCCCTAAGTATTTAGTTGAATTTACAGCCTTCAGATTTGTGTGACTCGCCGCGTAATCGAAATTTAGCTGATTTCTTTTAGTACTCATGTGAATAACTTCGCGCTTTTCCTTGTTCAGGATCCATTTCCACTTTCCGCACCATACAGATATATTATCTAAACCATTTTGCAAGTCGTTTTGATCATCTGATGACTTTACAAGACGGTAAATGACAGCATCATCTGCAAACAGTCCAAGACGGCTACTCAGATTGTCTCCTACGTCGTTAATATAGATGAGGAAAAACAGAGGGCCTATAACACTTCCTTCGGGAACGCCGGATATTACTTCTGTTTTACTCGATGACTTTCCGTCTATTACTAAGAACGGTGACCTTTCTGTCAGGAAATCACAAATCCAGTCGCACAACTGAGGCGCTACGCCGTAGGCACACAGTTTTAGGGTAACTTACGATCAAATAAGGCAGAAGGTATAGATAACACTCTATCGGAATTTCTAAAATCACTGGGGGAACTGGCAACAAAAGGACTACTCAAGTTGGTTTGTAGAACGTATGAGACCGGCGATACACCATCGGGCTTTCGGAGAAACATCAAGACAATTCCAAAAATAGCAAGAGTCGACAAATGCGGGAATTATCGCACAATCAGCTCAACTGTTCATGAGTCCAAGCTACTGACGAGGATAATATACAGAAGAGTGGAAAAGAAAACTGGAAAGGAGAAGGAGCAGATTAGTTTAACATCACGTCGACAACGAGGTATTTAAAAACGGAGCAGAAGCTCGGTTTAGGGAATTATGGAGAAGGCAATCGGCCGTGCCCTTTCAAAGGGACCGTCCCGGCATTTGCCTGAAGTGATCTAGTGACATCACAGAAAACCTAAATCAGGTTGGCCAGAAGCGGGTTTGAACCGTCGTCCTCCCTAATGCGAATCCATTGTGTTAACCACTGCGAGACCTCGCTCGGTGGAAAAGAAAATTGAGGATGTGCTAGACTACGATCAGTTTGGCTGTAGGAAAGATGAACACACTACGGAGGCAGTTCTGACGTTGCGGTGGACACTGGAAGCAAGAACGAAGAAAAGTCGAGACATGTTCAAAGGATTTATCGACCTGCAAAAAGCGTTAGACAATATAAAATGGTGCAAGATGATCCAAATGCTGAGAAAAACAAGGGTAAGCTACAGGGAAAGATAGGTGATATACAAACCAGGAGGGAACAGGAAGACTGGAAAAACATGAACGACGTTCTCAGGTTGAAAACAGGGATACAGTCTTCGTCCCTACTGTTCAATGTATACGACGAACAAGCAATGACGGGAATAAAAGAAAGATTCAAGACCGGGAATAAAATTGAAGGTGAAAGGATATCAGTGATAAGATTCAGTGATCACGTGCTATCCCCAGTGAAAGTGAGCAAGAATTACAGGATCAGTTGAATGCAATGAACAGCGTAATGAGTACAGAATATAAACTGAGAGTAAACCGAAGAACGACGAAAGTAATCAGAAGCAGCAGAAACAAGAAGAGCGAGAAACTGAAAGTCAGAATTCGTGATCACAAAGCAGACGAAATTAAGGTGTTCTGCTACCTAGGCAGCAAAATAACATAAAAGCACCCTACACTCACACAAAGGGCATTCCTGGTAGAGAGAAGTCGACTAGTATTAAATATAAGTTTGAATCTGTGGAAGAAATTCCTGACAATGTACGTTTGGAGCGTAGCATTATAGGGTAGTGAAACACGGACTGTCGGAAATCCGGAACAAAATGGACTCGAAGCATCTGAGATGTGGTGCTACAGACGAATGTTTGAAATTAGGTGCACTGATAAGGTAATGAGGAAATGAGACACTTAAAGTAGTAAAGGAGTTTTGCTATTTGGGGAGCAAAATAACTGATGATGGTCGAAGTAGAGATGATATCAAATGTAGACTGGTAATGGGAAGGAAAGCGTTTCTGAAGAAGAGAAATTTGTTAACATCCATTATACACTCCTGGAAATGGAAAAAAGAACACATTGACACCGGTGTGTCAGACCCACCATACTTGCTCCGGACACTGCGAGAGGGCTGTACAAGCAATGATCACACGCACGGCACAGCGGACACACCAGGAACCGCGGTGTTGGCCGTCGAATGGCGCTAGCTGCGCAGCATTTGTGCACCGCCGCCGTCAGTGTCAGCCAGTTTTCCGTGGCATACGGAGCTCCATCGCAGTCTTTAACACTGGTAGCATGCCGCGACAGCGTGGACGTGAACCGTATGTGCAGTTGACGGACTTTGAGCGAGTGCGTGTAGTGGGCATGCGGGAGGCCGGGTGGACGTACCGCCGAATTGCTCAACACGTGGGGCGTGAGGTCTCCACAGTACATTGATGTTGTCGCCAGTGCTCGGCGGAAGGTGCACGTGCCCGTCGACCCGGGACCGGACCGCAGCGACGCACGGATGCACGCCAAGACCGTAGGATCCTACGCAGTGCCGTAGGGGACCGCACCGCCACTTCCCAGCAAATTAGGGACACTGTTGCTCCTGGGGTATCGGCGAGGACCATTCGGAACCGTCTCCATGAAGCTGGGCTACGGTCCCGCACACCGTTAGGCCGACTTCCGCTCACGCCCCAACATCGTGCAGCCCGCCTCCAGTGGTGTCGCGACAGGCGTGAATGGAGGGACGAATGGAGACGTGTCGTCTTCAGCCATGAGAGTCGCTTCTGCCTTGGTGCCAATGATGGTCGTATGCGTGTTTGGCGCCGTGCAGGTGAGCGCCGCAATCAGGACTGCATACAACCGAGGCACACAGGGCCAACACCCGGCATCATGGTGTGGGGAGCGATCTCCTACACTGGCCGTACACCACTGGTGATCGTCGAGGGGACACTGAATAGTGCACGGTACATCCAAACCGTCATCGAACCCATCGTTCTACCATTCCTAGACCGGCAAGGGAACTTGCTGTTCCAACAGGACAATGCACGTCCGCATGTATCCCGTGCCACCCAACGTGCTCTAGAAGGCGTAAGTCAACTACCCTGGCCAGCAAGATCTCCGGATCTGTCCCCCATTGAGCATGTTTGGGACTGGATGAAGCGTCGTCTCACGCGGTCTGCACGTCCAGCACGAACGCTGGTCCAACTGAGGCGCCAGGTGGAAATGGCATGGCAAGCCGTTCCACAGGACTACATCCAGCATCTCTACGATCGTCTCCATGGGAGAATAGCAGCCTGCATTGCTGCGAAAGGTGGATATACACTGTACTAGTGCCGACATTGTGCATGCTCTGTTGCCTGTGTCTATGTGCCTGTGGTTCTGTCAGTGTGATCATGTGATGTATCTGACCCCAGGAATGTGTCAATAAAGTTTCCCCTTCCTGGGACAATGAATTCACGGTGTTCTTATTTCAATTTCCAGGAGTGTAGATTTAAGGGTCAGGAAGTCGTTTCTGAAAGTATTTGTGTGGAGTGTAGCCATGTATGGAAGTGAAACATGGAGGATAAATAGTTTGGACAAGAAGAGAATAGAAGCTTTCGAAATGTGGTGCTACAGAAGAATGCTGAAGATTAGATGGGTAGATCACATAACTAATGAGGAGGTGTTGAATAGGATTGTGGAGAAGAGAAGTTTGTGGCACAACTTGACTAGAAGAAGGGATCGGTTGGTAGGACATGTTCTGAGGCATCAAGGGATCACCAATTTAGTATTGGAGGGCAGCGTGGAGGGTAAAAATCGTAGAGGGAGACCAAGAGATGAATACACCAAGCAGATTCAGAAGGATGTAGGTTGCAGTAGGTACTGGGAGATGAAGAAGCTCTCACAGGATAGAGTAGCATGGAGAGCTGCATCAAACCAGTCTCAGGACTGAAGACCACAACAACAACAGATAAGGTAATGAGTGGGGAGGTTCTCCGTAGAATCGGAGACGAAAAGAATGTATGGAAAACAGTGATGAGGAGAAGGGACAAGATGATAGGACATCTGATAAGGCATCAGACAATAACTTCCACGGCAGTAGAGGGAGCTGTACAGTGCAAAAACTGTAGAGGAGGGCAGATTGTAATACATCCAGCAAATAATTGACGACGTTGGTTGCAAGTGCTACTCTGAGATGAAAAAATAAAAAGTTTGGCACAGGGGCGGAATTCGTGGCGGGCAGCATCAAACCAGTCAGAAGACTGATGATTAAAACAAAACAAACAAAGGACTGGGATCAAGCCATTAAAACTCATGCATGGAGACGGTTGTTACGCGGAACTGGCGTCATATCTCTTTCGGTTTTGTCTAATGAGTTCTGAAACCATTATCGTCTGCAACTACGAAGGATAAATAAGTAAAATAATGTAGTCTTGGATGTAAATGTTGACTATAATATTATCAGTTCGTAATACCTTTCTAGCAAACTCAGTACCAATCTGGTGTGCCTTACACTGGTGTTTAAGAGACGTGGTCCAAGCTGAGTTTTAATAAAGTTGAATACTCATGTTTTGGCGATGGTGCCCGTAGAAAAAGTGTTCACTATCGAGAGGCAATCAGGTTTTTGGTTTTTTAAGGATAGACACAATACGTTGATTCATGTTTTATACTGGCTGAGTCAGGAGGAAACATACATGCTTCGAGAAGCGATGGTATTAATGATTGTGAACAAATACCTTCGAATGGACATATACCCTATTCCGAGTGGTTTCCGAGATAGAACACGTTTAGTGTAGATTGTTATTTACTTTCTGTATTACGCAGTACATTTTCATTTCTTAGAACGCACCACAGTAGTGTACAGGAATTAGTGAGCAACAATTTGACACAGAACACTTGTCAATCAGGTCGGCAAGCTACCTCCGTCTGACCGACAGAAACTCCCCAAGCGACAGACAGCGCACGCCCTTCGGGAGAGATTTTCGGTACTCCCGCGCTGTCTTTGCGCTAACTGTTAGCCCCAGAGAAAAAATGATTAGGCCCTTTTCTGTAGGAAGTTTAATATGGTTTCATTTTGTACTGCGACACATTTTTGCAATAGGCCGCGGTTTTCAAGTTATTTAAGAAAAGCGTACAAAACTAACATTAAATAATGATGATGATGATGATGTTTGGATTGTGGGGCGTTCAACTGCGCGGTAATCAGCGCCCGTACAAATTCCCAACCTTTTCTCAGTCCAATCTTCCATTTGCATGAATGATGAAATGATGCGGACAACACAAACACCCAGTCATCTCGAGGCAGGCGAAAATCCCTGACCCCGCCCTGAATCAAACCCGGGACCCCGTGCTCGGGAAGCGAGAACGCGACCGCGAGACCACGAGCTGCGGACAACTAACATTAAAGGTGGTGTAGCTGGGAAACCATTCGAAACTGTGCTTACGTCCATGTGAAGTTTTTTTTTTTTAGTATCAATAATGTTATCATTCCTCAAAGCACGTATCTTTCTTCCTGAGAAAGCACCTTTTCTCAGTATAAGGTTCGATTGAAACGAGGTCACATAATAAAAAATGATACTATAAAGTTTTTACAATCGTTCAACGAATCTTACTGAGAAGTCACGGCAGAGTGTAACCAGTGTAGTCCTAACAATGCCAGACTAATGATACTCAGACCTGAGTCTGTTTTAGATCGCATTCCAGGCCAAAGGAGGTACGAATTTCTTGCAAAGAAGCTAAAACACGTGCTGTATGCAAACAAAGACGGAACTAGCAACTGCGAACTGTGTAGTTCAACCACAAATTACAAGAACCTCTTCTGGTGCACGTTTTACAATATTTATACTCTGGGAACCTCCACTGTTCAGTTACTTATTTCATTAACAAGCTGTTTTAATTACAAATTTAAACCCTAATTACATCTTTTTATGTGTTGAAAAATGAAAAATTACAATTAATTACAATAGATATGTGAAATAATTACGCATTTAATATGGAAGATTCTAGAGTACGACAAGTATGAAAGATTGTTTAATTTTGCAAGTAAGCGACTTTACATTCAATGAAAATCGTTTCGATGAACTACATTTTCGCAAAGAGAAGGGAACTCCTCAAATAATGGCTAATTAATTGTACTCAGGAGCGCGCTAATTAAAAAATCAATATATTATAGCTGAGAATGCCCCAGTGTATCGAGTTCTTCCACAGAAACCATGCAACGACTATTTTACACTGAAGACCGAAATAAACTGCTACACCTGCCTAATATCGTGTAGGGCCACCGCGACCACGCAGAAGTGCCGCAACACGACGTGGCATGGACTCGAATAATGTCTGAAGTAGCGCTGGAGGTAACTAACACCATGAATCCTGCAGGGCTGTCCACAAATCCGTAGGAGTACGACGGGGTGGAGATCTCTTCTGAACAGCATGTTGCAAGGCATTTCAGATATGCTCAATGATGTTCATGTCTGGGGAGTTTGGTGGGCAGCGAAAGTGTTTAAGAAGAGTGCTCCTGGAGCCACTCTGTAGCAATTCTGGACGTGTGGGGTGTCGCATTGTCCTGCTGGAATTGCCCAAGTCCATCGGAATGCACAGTGACAAGAATGGATGCAGGTGATCAGACAGGATGCTTACGTACATGTCATCTGTCAGAGTCGTATTGCTGTGCATAACCAATTGTGTAAAGGAAGTAAAAGTAAACCTGCATTCTCGGTGCAGTGTAGTAGACCATACTGGCAACAAAAAAGTACTAACTTAAAGCTTGCAGTTATTTTTTTGAAAAAAAAAAAACCACCAGCTCTACTATTCTTGATAATGGTGCAAAGTTGATTAAACTCTAAAACTGCCTGTTCTTTAATTGATTGATGCAATGTATACAAAGTGAGTGAACAGTGTGGGGTAATAATATATATCCTATAACTTCCATACCATCTAGATCAAATATGATTATTACAGTTAAAACTGACCTTTTATAAAATGATAATTAGCAAAATTGGTTGTAATTTAAGATTAGTAAGTGTAATAATAACACTGAGAAAACAAGCAGAAAGAATGTGTGAAGTCGCACATCACTCCAACTGCACACGCCGCACACCATTACAGAGCCTCCACCAGCTTGAACAGTCCCCTGCTGACATGCAGCGTCCATGGAATCACGAAGTTGTATCCATCTCGTCCATCCGCTCGATACAATTTGCAACGAGACTGGTCCGACCAGGCAACATGTTTCCAGTCATCAACGGTCCAATGTCGGTGTTGACGGTCCCGGGCGAGGCGTAAAGCTTGGTGTCGTACAGTCATCAAGGGTACACGAGTGGGCCTTCGGCTCTGAAAGCCGATACCGATGATGTTTCGTTGAATGATTCGCACGCTGACACTTGTTGATACCCCAGCATTCGAATCTGCAGCAATTTGCGGAAGGGTTGCACTTCTGTCACTTTGAACGATTCCTTTCGGTCCTCATTGTTTCCGTACTTGCAGGATCATCCTCCGACTGCGTCGACTATAACACCACGGTCAAACTGACTTAAATCTTGATAACCTTCCATTGTAGCAGCAGTAACCAAAGTAACCGCTGCGCCAGATACTTATTGTATTATATAGGCGTTGCTGACCCCAGTTCCGTATTCTGCCTCTTTACATATCTCTGTATTTGAATACGTATGCCTATACCAGCTTCTTTAGCGCTTCAGTGTGGAACTCAAATAGTATCAAAAAACGCGTTATGCAGGTCTTGGAGTCACTTGCGTCCATCTAGAAAAGTTTTTACTGAGTTTAACGAATGCGATGTTGGCCTTATGTATTCGACGATGCCCTTTGGCTACACTGTCTAATGGATCGTTCCAAGTAATAGCAAATTAATATCAACCTGAAGATGCGTAAATAAGGCGAAACTCGTAGTTGAAAAATAAAATGCTAAAATTGCAACCAACACTGTTTTAACCAATACCATTCATTTTGTGCAGTTGACCTAATACTTGGGGTTTTACAGATTTTATAGAAAGCTACACGGAAGGAACTCGTAAGACCTTCTGTGTGGAGATGCTTATGTGGGTACCACTAAACGAACTGTTTCTAAACGTTTGGAAGAGCACAAGAGCAATTGTAGAAGAGGAGAAACGGAACGATCAGCTGTTGTGGAACATGCTTTCCAGCCAGGGAACCACAATATTCGTTTCGAGCAGGCGCAAGTACTAGCGGCCACAAGCGGATATTACGAAAGGCTCTACAGAGAGGTAATAGAAATCGCTAAACAACCTAATAATTTCAATCGAAAGGAGGAGGGCGTGAAATTAAACGCTATATGGACGCCGGTGTTGAAGAAGATGTGTACCATCCGTCCACTACTGGGTGATGGCAACGGCGATCGACGGCAGCCGACAGCTGACGTTTTCAAAACACGTGAATTTAGCGGCAGTCAGTAGCGCCAGTCAGTAGCGAGCCAGTGGCTGTGTTGGACCTTCTTCCATCGAGCTACGGACCCCGTTGAAGATTTCTCGCGCAGTCGGAGACGAAACGTTGGTAACTGACACAGAATTCATCAACCGACCACGGCATAACAGCCCGGATAACTATAATGGACTTCTATGTTTTGTTGGTAAGGCGATTAGAAATGTGTACCGTCCAACAAACGTGTGCCAAGAAACAATTTGGAATGCCTGTTGAGACCTTCAGCAGGGTAGACGTCAACTGGGATGAACCAGGAATTACTGCAAATAACACAGAGGGCTGGCTGCGTCACTTGGCACGTCACCAAATGATGATGACTGTCGTCAGGCGCGGCGCACCTTCCGGACCGCAGCAGACAGCCGGGCGCGATAATCGGCAGAACCCGCGATCACTGAGGCGGAGTGCTTTGTCGCCGCCGGCGTCCCTCACAATCGCGAGACGTACGGCGCGGTGCGCGCGCCAATATTGCGAGGCGGGCTGAGCAGCGGGGTTCCGCGCTAATGAGGCGGACACATCGCGAATAACGGCGGACGACGGGGCTTCGGGAACACAGTGCGTGATGAAGGTCACGTGCGAGGCGAAGTCGGCCACTCCTGGCAGCCTTGCAGGAACAGACAGTTTCCCCGGAGGGCACCGTATTTTATATGCTGACGCAGTCTTCCAGAGCACAGTGTTGAAGAGTTTACAGGGTCTCTACTAAACCCCACTGTTGTTGTTGTTGTGGTCTTCAGTCCTGAGTGTGGTTTGATGCAGCTCTACATGCTACTCTATCCTGTGCAAGCTTCTTCATCTCCCACTACCTACTGCAGCCTACATCCTTCTGAATCTGCTTAGTGTATTCATCTCTTGGTCTCCCTCTACGATTTTTACCCTCCACGCTGCCCTCCAATACTAAATCGGTGATCCCTTCTTCTAGTCAAGTTGTGCCACAAAATTCTCTTGTCCCCAATCCTATTCAATACCTGCTCGTTAGTTATGTGCTCTACCCATCTAATCTTCAGCATTCTTCTGTAGCACCACATTTCGAAAGCTTCTATTCTCTTCTTGTCCAAACTATTTATCGTCCATGTTTCACTTCCATACATGGCTACACTCCATACAAATACTTCAGAAATGACTTCCTGACACTTAAATCTATACTCGATGTTAACAAATTTCTCTTCCTCAGAAACGCTTTCCTTGCCATTGCCAGTCTACATTTTATATCCTCTCTACTTCGACCATCATCAGTTATTTTGCTCCCCAAATAGCAAACGTCCTTTACTACTTTAAGTGTCTCATTTCCTAATCTAATTCCCTCAGCATAACCCGAGTTAACTCGACTACATTCCATTATCCTCGTTTCGCTTTTGTTGATGTTCATCTTATATCCTCCTTTCAAGACACTGTTCATTCCGTTCAACTGCTCTTCCAAGTCCTTTGCTGTCTCTGACAGAATTACAATGTCATCGGCGAACCTCAAAGTTTTCATTTCTTCTCCATGGATTTTAATACCTACTCCGAATTTTTCTTTTGTTTCCTTCACTGCTTGCTCAATATACAGATTGAATAACATCGGGGAGAGGCTACAACCCTGTCTCACTCCCTTCCCAACCACTGCTTCCCTTTAATGTCCCTCGCCTCTTATAACTGCCATCTGGTTTCTGTACAAATTGTAAATAGCTTTTAGCTCCCTGTATTTTATCCCTGCCACCTTTAGAATTTGAAAGAGAGTATTCCAGTCAACATTGTCAAAAGCTTTCTCTAAATCTTCAAATGCTAGAAACGTAGGTTTGCCTTTCCTTAATCTTTCTTCTAAGGTAAGCCGTAGGGTCAGTATTGCCTCACGTGTTCCAATATTTCTACGGAATCTAAACTGATTTTCCCCGAGGTCTGCTTCTATCGTGTCCAAAAACTTGGAGACTATTAGAGACAATATTCGTTCACAGACCGCGCTTGTCTCTGTGAACTGCGCGTGACGTGGAGGTACTGCCTGGCCAGCAAGATCGCAGATCTGTTCCCGCCCCCGACAAACCTTGTGTGAGACGAACTCGGAAATCAACTCCTTCCGGCTGTCAGTATCCAGGATACAAACGACCAGATATAACAGTTGTGGACCAGCTTGACTCGGGAGGCGATGCAAAGGCTTTTGTGACACACTTCCCAACCGAATTAATGCATACATCCACGCCAGTGGTGGAGGGGCGACGGGAGTCTCATACTTGGTTTTGAGCTCACTGAAATAATACCTGAATACTTTGTTTCCTTTTCACTTTCTGCGAGCTTAACTTTTTTGTCAGCCAGGGGCAGAGTAAAACGTTTAGTTGCTCACAGAGATTTTTTTCCCGTTACGCTAGAGTGAATCACACTCGCCGCTCGTAGAACATCAAGCCGGTGTTCGAGTTCTGTCCTTGTGTACAACACTGGGTAATGCGGCCGCCTTTGAGTACTACTGGAGTGTATGTGATTCTCAACAGGTCGTACTAAAGGAAGCCATGGAAGTAATTCAGAGACGGGCTGCTATATTTGTTGTCGGTAGGTCCGAACAACACGCAAGTATTCCGCAGGTGCTTCCGGAACTGAAATGGGTTCAAATGGCTCTGAGCACTATGGAACTTAACATCTGAGGTCGTCAGTCCCCTTGAACTTAGAACTACACTACTGGCCATTAAAATTTCTACACCAAGAAGAAATGCAGATGGTAAACGGCTATTAATTGGACAAATATATTATACTAGAACTGACATGTGATTACATTTTCACGCAATTTGGCTGCATAGATCCTGAGAAATCAGTACCCAGAACAACCACCTCTGGCCGTAATAACGGCCTTGATCCGCCTGGGCATTGAGTCAAACAGAGCTTCGATGGCGTGTACAGGTACAGCTGCCCTTGCAGCTTCAACACGATACCACAGTTCATTAGGAGTAGTGACTGGCGTATTGTGGCGAGCCAGTTGCTCGGCCACCACAGACCAGACGTTTTCAGTTGGTGAGAGATCTGGATAATGTGCTGGCCAGGGCAGCAGTCGAACATTTTCTGTATCCAGAAAGGCCCATACAGGATCTGCAACATGCGGTCGTGCATTATCCTGCTGAAATGTACTGTTTCGCAGGAATCGAATGAAGGGTAGAGCCACGGGTCGTAACACATCTGAAATGTGACGTCCACTGTTCAAAGTGCCGTCAATGCGAACAAGAGGTGGCCGAGACGTGTAACCAATGGCACCCCATACCATCACGCCTGGTGATACGCCAGTATAGCGATGACGAATACAAGCTTCCAATGTGCGTTCACCGCGATGACGCCAAACACGGATGCGACCATCATGATGCTGTAAACAGAACCTGGATTCTTCCGAAAAAATGACGTTTTGCCATTCGTGCACCCAGGTTCGTCGTCGAGTACAGCATCACAGGCGCTCCTGTCTGTCATGCAGCGTCAAGGGTAACTGCAGCCATGGTCTCCGAGCTGACAGTGCATCCTGCTGCAAACGTCGTCGAACTGTTCGTGCAGGTGGTTGTTGTCTTGGAAACGTCCCCATCTGTTGACTCAGGGATCGAGACGTGGCTGCACGATCCGCTACAGCCATGCGGATAAGATGTCTGTCATCTCGACTGCAAGTGATACGAGGCTTTAAGTTTTTATTTCTTCTGCATGGATTTTAATACGTACTCCGAATTTTTCTTTTGTTTCCTTTACTGCCCGCTCAATATACAGATTGTCTCACTCCCTTCCCAACCACTGCTTCCCTTTCATGTCCTTCTACTCTTGTAACTGCCATCTGGTTTCTGTACAGATTGTAAATAGCCTTTCGCTTCCTGTATTTACCGGTGCGACCTTCAGATTTTGAAAGAGACTATTCCAGTCAACATTCTCAAAAGCTTTCTCTAAGTCTACAAATGCTAGAGACGTAGGTTTGCCTTTTCTTTTAAGATGGTTCAAATGGCTCTGAGCACTATGGGACTTAACATCTATGGTCATCAGTCCCCTAGAACTTAGAACTACTTAAACATAACTAACCTAAGGACATCACACATCACACAGTCATCACGAGGCAGAGGAAATCCCTCACCCCGCCGGGATCTTTTAAGATGTCGTAAAGTCAGCAGTGCCTCACGTGTTCCAATATTTCTACGGAATCCAAAGTGATCTTCCCCGAGGTCGGCTTCTACCAGTTTTTCCATTCGTCTGTAAGGAATTCGCGTTAGTATTTTCCAGCCGTGACGTATTAAACTGATAGTTTGGTAATTTTCACATCTGTCAACATCTTCTTTCTTTGGGATTGGAGTTATTATGTTCTGCTTAAGTCTGAAGGTATTTCACCTGTCTCATACATTTTGCTCACCAGATGATAGAGTTTTGTCAGGGCTGGCTCTCCCAAGGCTGTCAGTAGTTCTAATGGAATGCTGTCTACTCCTGGGGCCTTGTGTCGACTTAAGCCTTTCAGTGCCCTGCCAAATTCTGCACGCAGTATCGTATCTCCCATTTCATCTTCATCTACATCCTCTTCCATTTCCATAATATTGTCCTCAAGTAAATTGCCTTGTATAGGCCCTCTATATACTCCTTCCACCTTTCTGCTTTCCCTTCTTTGCTAAGAACTCAGTTTGCATCTGAGCTCTTGATATTCATACAAGTGGTTCTCTTTTCTCAAAAGGTCTCTTTAATTTCCTTTAGGTAGTATCTATCTTACCCCCAGTGAGATAATCTTCTACATCCTTACATTTGTCCTCTAGCCATCTATGCTTAGCCATTTTGCGCTTCCTGTCGATATCATTTTTGAGACGTTTGTATTCCTTTTTGCCTGCTTCTTCTTGTATAACTTCAGAACGATCGTCATAAAAAAACTGTCATACACAATAAACACAACAAAAAGTACTACGATATTTTGATCAACCTATACTAAATCAATAAAATTGTATGTATGTATGCGCGCGCGACCGCACGTGTGTCTGTGTGTGTGTGTGTGTGTGTGTGTGTGTGTGTTGAAATGTTCAAATGTGTGTGAATTCCTAAGGGAGCAAACAGCTGAGGTCCTCGGTCTCTAGACTGACACACTACTTAAACTAACTTATGGTAAGAACAACACACACACCCACGCCCGAGGGAGGACTCCAAACTCCGGCAGGAGTGGCCGCGCAATCCGTGATATGGCGCCTCAAACCGCGCTGTCACTGCGCGCGGTGAGTGTGTGTGTGTGTGGTTCAAATGGTTCAAATGGCTCTGAGCGCTATGGGACTCAACAGCTGTGGTCATCAGTCCCCTACAACTTAGAACTAATTAAACCTAACTAACCTAAGGACATCACACACATTCATGCCCGAGGCAGGATTCGAACCTGCGACCGTAGCAGCAGCGCGGCTCCGGACTGGAGCGCCTAGAACCGCACGACCACCGCGGCCGGCTCTGTGTGTGTGTGTGTGTGTGTGTGTGTGTGTGTGTGTGTGTGTATGTGTGGACGGATTAGAATCAAACCTGGTACTAATATCCCTTACTGTCAGGTGGCGATCCGTGTGGAGTTAAGAACCAACTGCCTAGTTATCATGATTCAGGAGATATGACGTGATAAACAACGAAATGCGTGAAAAACTGCGGCAACGTGCATGACGCTTAAATTCATTAGTTATTTCCTACTTACTCTATTCGCCACATAAACTGACTGAAAAAAGATCGCACCGTCAAGGAGGAGTTGTGCGACATAAACGAAAGTTGGTAGGCGTGTTTCTCCATCTCAAAGATGGTGCCTGTTCATATTTCACGCCAGACGCGTAAGAGTGGCGCTAGTAGCGGGACTGTTAGGACGCAGTTCTGGTTTGCTGTAAATACACGCTGTAACGATCGTGAGCGTTGGTCACCTTTAAGATTGGACATCGTGAGTCGTTGATATTAATCGAGAATGCCTTTAAGGCCACAAAGACTCCATTATCAACACCTCACTGAGTTGGAACGAGGTCGTGTAATGGGGCTACGAGAATCTGGATGTTCGTTCTGCGATACTGCAGAAAGATTTGGCAGGCATGTACCCACTGTGCATGACTGCTGACAGCGGCGGTCACGAGAATAAGAAAGAAGAACGGTCCGAACGGCCACGTGGCACTACCGAGTGGAAAGAACGTTGGGTTCGACGTGTGGTTCTGGCGCATCGTACCGCATCTGCAAAAGCGATTTGAACACCACAGTCAAACAACGAACTGTTGCGAATCGTCATAACGTGTAAGGTTTCACGGCCGGCGTCTTCATTAATTAAATCTTCCGGACTGAATTGCCGTGGTCCATATATAAAACTTCCTCTCCTTCCTGTCGTTTCGTTGCCTCCTGCGGGCAACATCTTCTGAGGTGAGTCGCCGACTGGCTGCTAGGCGCTGGAGGTCCCGCTTATATAGAGCGCCTAGATGGCGCCACCGCTCATCACGTGCTTTAAACTTTAAAACTATCTCTGGCTAGTGCCATCTCTCTCGATTACAGGTAATATATTGTCACTTCGTTGGTAAAAAGTCGACCGCCATATCTTGTCTAGTTTTAATCCTTCTTCTTTTTTATTAAAATTATTTTCGTGCTTGCAGATCTCTAAAGCTTCTCTATACATGCGGGTATAATAGTGTGAGGTCCTAGCTATCACGTTTGTCTCACTAAATATTATTTCGTGATGACCTCCTTTGAAAACGTGTTGCGCTACAGCTGATTTGTCAATTTGTCCGAATCTACAGCTCCTTTTGTGTTCCGTTAGGCGGGTATTAACACTCATTTTAGTTGTTCCAATATAAACCATGGCACAGCTACGCGGAATTTTATACACACCTGGGGTAGCTAAGGGCTGTCGTGCGCCTTTCACCGATCCTAAACTTTCACTAATTTTCTTGGTACGTCGAATGTTTGTCTCCTGCTTACCTGGCAGACGCTCTATCCATCTGAGCCACCGAGCACACAGAGGATAGCGCAACTGCAGAGATTTATCTCCGGCACGCCTCCCGCGAAACCCACATTCTCAACGTACTGACCCGCACTAAATTCGTAGTGCCCCAGCCCATTATACTCATTACTCGCGGAGCGTTGCCGATTCCCGTAAGAGTTCGGGCACTGTTTGTGCATTCGCACAGAAGAAGAAGATGGCCAAGTGGCCGGTGACCCTTAACTATATATATATATATATATATATATATATATATATATATATATATATATATATATATATAGAAGAAAAACTTTTCCAGCCGACGGTTGTTGCTGTCTTGTATTTTCGGACACTTTTCTTCTAGTGTGGAGTGGTCGATCTATTTCGTTGTCAGTGTACCCATTTCTCTTGAAAGCCGTTCGCAAATGGCTTAATTCATCTTGCAAATAAATTGGAGTGTTACGAATCGGTTACTTCAAGGACAACTCCGAGGCAGACAGCCTGCAGCGTGCATTCCACTGCCCCCAAACCACTACCATTTGCGATTTCAGTGGTGTGAAGTGAGAGCTCAGTGGGCGGCAGGGTGGAAGTCGGTTGTTGTGTTTTCTGATGAAAGCTGGTTTTTACTTTAGTGCCAGTGATGGGCGTGTGATGGATAGGAAGAGGCCAGTTGAGGGTCTGCAAACAACAGGTCTGTGGCCAGACACACAGGACTCACTCCTGGAATTATCTACATCTGCATCTACATGATTACTCTGTAATTCACATTTAAGTGCTTGGCAGAGGGTTCATCGAACCACAATCATACTATCTCTCTACCATTCCACTCCCGAACAGCGCGCGGGAAAAACGAACACCTAAACCTTTCTGTTCGAGCTCTGATTTCCCTTATTTTATTTTGATGATCATTCCTACCTATGTAGGTTGGGCTCAACAAAATATTTTCGCATTCGGAAGAGAAAGTTGGTGACTGAAATTTCGTAAATAGACCTCGCCGCGACGAAAAACGTCTTTGCTTTAATGACTTCCATCCCAACTCGCGTATCATATCTGCCACACTCTCTCCCCTATGACGTAATAATACAAAACGAGCTGCCCTTTTTTGCACCCTTTCGATGTCCTACGTCAATCCTACCTGGTAAGGATCCCACACCGCGCAGCAATATTCTAACAGAGGACGAACGAGTGTAGTGTAAGCTGTCTCTTTAGTGGACTTGTTGCATCTTCTAAGTGTCCTGCCAAGGAAACGCAACCTTTGGCTCGCCTTCCCCACAATATTATCTATGTGGTCTTTCCAACTGAAGTCGTTCGTAATTTTTAACACCCAGGTACTTAGTTGAATTGACAGCCTTGAGAATTGTACTATTTATCGAGTAATCGAATTCCAACGGATTTCTTTTGGAACTCGTGTGGATCACCTCACACTTTTTGTTATTTAGCGTCAACTGCCACCTGCCACACCATACAGCAATCTTTTCTAAATCGCTTTGCAACTGATACTGGTCTCCGGATGTTCTTACTAGACGGTAAATTACAGCATCATCTGCGAACAACCTAAGAGAACTGCTCAGATTGTCACCCAGGTCATTTATATAGATCAGGAACAGCAGAGGTCCCAGGACGCTTCCTTGGGGAACACTTGATATCACTTCAGTTTTACTCGATGATTTGCCGTCTATTACTACGAACTGCAACCTTCCTCACAGGAAATCACGAATCCAGTCGCACAACTGAGACGATAACCCATAGGCCAGCAGCTTGATTAGAAGTCGCTTGTGAGGAACGGTGTCAAAAGCTTTCCGGAAATCTAGAAATACGGAATCAACTTGAGATCCTCTGTCGATAGCGGCCATTACTTCGTGCGAATAAAGAGCTAGCTGCGTTGCACGAGAACGATGTTTTCTGAAACCATGCTGATTGCGTGTCAATAGATCGTTCCCTTCGAGATGATTCATGAAGTTTGAATACAGTATATGCTCCAAAAGCCTACTGCAAACCGACGTCAATGACATAGGTCTGTAGTTCGAATTATGGTCTGGCGTGCGATTTCGTATGACGGCAGGAGCACCCTCGTGGTTACCTAATGCACCCTTACTGCAAATTTGTTCTTTGTTCTTCAGTCTGGTAATTTGACCTGTTGTGCTGCCACTCATGAAAAGCGGTCCAGAGGGCGTTTTCCAACAGGATAACGCTCGGCCACATACCGCTGTTGTAACCCAACAAGTTCTACAGGATGTTGACGTATTACCTTGGCCTGCTCGATCATCATATCTGTCTCCAATCGAGCCAAATGGGACATCATTGGATGACGATTCCAGCATCGTCCCTGTACTGACCGACCAAGTGCAATTGGCATGGAACTGCATCCCACAAACTGACAGCCGGCACCTGTACGACACACTGCATCCACCTTTGCATTCTTGCATTCAGCATTCTGGTGGCTACATCAGTTATTGATGCACCAGCATTTCATATTTGCAACTTCTCACCCCGCGCTTACGTTAACATGTGATCTTGCAATGTTAAACACTTAAACGTGTTACCTAGACAAGTGTATTCCAGAAATTTCACGACTCTGTATTAATTATCTTTCGTGTTGCGATTTTTTTCCGTCAGTGTATTTGGCAGATAGTATCCTCGTATGGCAATGAATGTGCCTACATAAATGTATCATTGTACGATGCATAGTTCAAAGGATATGACATCATAAACACTGAGATACATGGAAAACTGCAGCATCTATTCTTTACTGCTAAGGCACTCCTATAGTCGACTCAGCTTAAGGAAATCCCTGACACTTGGCAGCGCTTTTGATACCTTTCAACTACGAAGAGCAAACATTATCGGTCATAGAGCTATGAAGAGCCGTTGCCATGGAGACGTTTACAATATTGCGTTGCAGACACGCGAAGCAGCTGCGCCCAGCGTACAGAAACTGTCCTGGATCATTTTTCTTAATGTGGATACTGTGCTTACACATTTGTACATTATGCGTATTCCTTTGTGCCTCAAAGGTGATTTCAAGAATACATGTAAATAAATTTTTTTCAATACTTCACCGCAAACGAAGTTCATTTCTCTCTATTCGTTTCTAATAGAAAATTGGGGAAATCAATTACCGCGCAATGCTTGGTTTAGTAGCTAGTTATTTCTAAATTCGATCGCCAGACCAGTTGAACAAGCTGTGTTCGTTAAAGTAATGGGTTATTAGAAGAGAATATTATAACGTATCTTTTTTTATCAAGCATGTGCTGACGAAAAACTCTGCCTGACAAAAAAGTTATGGGACTTAACTTCTGCGGTCATCAGTGCCCTAGAACTAAGAACTACTTAAACCTAACTAACCTAAGGGCATCACACATATCCATGCCCGAGGCAGGATTCGAACCTGCGACCGTAGTGGTCACGCGGTTCCAGACTGTAGCGCCTAGAACCGCTCGGCCTCTCCGGCCGGCAGCGGCGCGCGCGTCTGCTCCTATAAACTGAAGGGTAGGTCGAATGTAGGAAGCGAGTAGGAGCAGGTGAGGTAAAAATCTCGGTACTGAGTATAGGTTAACACTCTTTAACTGGGGTATGAACATATACAACTGATATTATTACTTAATTTTGCGTGCAGATGAGCACGTAGGTGTGAAGCCGTTCAGGCATCAACGCTACCAGCCACCAGTAGTTGACCAAACTATCACTGAAGTAGTTGAAGTAACAAAGTCTGTAATGGCTAGCCCCCTATGAAGTAGAAGCTAAGTTGCTTGGTCGTCTACTCGGAATCAGATGGGCGGAATCTGGAGCGGCGCTCGTAGAACTGCACAGCGCCGGCTAGAGGGCGCTGTCGTCGGTATCGGTGTAGTAGTGTCAACCTAAGAACTTGGACCTACGCCGTGGCATCGTAGCTATCGATACCATAAAAAGCAAAGGAAATAAACTTCACGGCTTGAGAGGGTATCAGATATTACTTTAGTGATCTCTAAATCGAGTAAAGTTTGCAAAGAACTTGGCAGTATGAGACCGATTATCAGTATGACGTTGCACCCCCACGCCCGTCCTCCATGGTGTGGGTTGGATGAATCAGATATCATGGTGAGTTTTGACGTCGTTTCCTTGTTTACGAGGGTACACCTGCGAGAGTCACTAGAATTGATTAGTCAGAAGTTTGACGAGAAGACCACTGAACTTTTTAGGCATGTCTTGACTTCCACGTATTTTCTTTTTAATGGAGAATACTACGAACCAACGGAGGGAGTCGCCACTGGGTAGCCCACTCTCACCGGTGGTAGCGAATTTGTACATGGAGAACTTCGAGGAGGAAGCCCTGTCGTCATCCGTATGGAAACCTACTTGCTTTTTCCGTTACGTGGACGACACGTTCGTCATCTGGCCACATGGTATGGATAAACTGCTTGACTTTCTTACACATCTAAACTCCATACACCCCAACATCAAATTCAGTATGGAGACTGAAACGGAGGGTAAATTACCTTTCCTTGACGTCTTGGTCAAGAGAAGGGCTGACGGCACCCTGGGTCATGGGGTGTATCGGAAGACAACGCACACTGTTCTGTATTTGCACGCAGACAGCTGCCACCACCCATCACAGAGGATTGGGGTACTTAAAACTCTAGTACATAGGGCGCGCACTATCTCTGACGCAGAGAGTCTACCCCAGGAATTGGAACATCTGAGAACCGTACTTCGAAAAAATGGGTTCTCAGAGTGGCAGATTCAACGTGCTCTCCGCCCAACCACTACAGCACAACCTGTGGAGATGGATAAATCACAAGGGAGGAGGTAGGCACTGTGTTTATTCCATATACAGGCGCAGTCTCGGGGAAAATCGCCCGCATTTTGAAGAAACACCGAGTCGGAAATGTGTTTTGTCCTCCGAATAAAACTCGTGCACTGGTGGGGAGCGCCAGAGATGACCTCGGTCTGAGGAAGGCCGGCGTGTACCAGATTCCGTGTCAATGTGGCAAGTCGTATATTGGTCAGACGATGCGTACCGTCGAGGATCGATGCCGTGAACACCAGAGGCACACTCGACTGATGTATCCGAGCAAGTCGGCGGTCGCTGAACATTGTTTGTCGGAAAATCACGCCATGGAATATGACCGCACGAGGATTCTGGTACAGACGTCGAGATACTGGGACAGCGTTGTTAGAGAGGCCATCGAAATTCGCACCAATGACGACCTCATAAACCGTGACTGTGGCTATAATCTTAGCAAGGCTTGGGAACCAGCGATCGGGTTAATCAAGAGTAAATCGAGCAAACGTATAGTTATGACGACCACGGCGGACAGAGCCATCGCTCCGACGTCATCTCAGACGCCGTCGCAATCTGTTCCACCGCGCGACCGTGGCGCTGGGCGCGGACGGCGGAGGGAGCGCGCCGCGGGCGGAGGGTATTTAAATCGGCCGCCGCCGCGACCGAACCCAGTTTCCTCTGAGCAGCCATAGCGTACGGATCTCCGTGCCGGCACGTTCACCGGAGCTCAGTCCGTCAGTTCACCTGATGATGGCGACGTGTATGATCGCCGAAATATTGTGCCCGTTGGACACTATAGACCGGCAGCACACCCGTGGATATTTTGACTATCAAATACGCCGGGAGAAACTCAAGAATCAGTAGATGTTATATTTCAGATGTGTTACGACCCGTGCTTCCACCTTTCATTCGATCCCTGCGAAACCTTACATTTTATCAGCATAATGCATGACCGCTTGTTGCATGTCCTGTACGGGCCTTTCTGGATACAGATCTCTCACCAGTTGTGGCCGAACAACTGGCTCGTCAGAATAAGCCAGTCACTACTCTTGATGAACTGTGGTATCGTGTTGAAGCTGCATGCGCAGCTGTACCTGTACACGCCATCCAAGCTCTGTTTGACTCAATGCCCAGGCGTATCAAGGCCGTTATTACCGCCAGAGGTGGTTGTTCTGCGTACTAATTTCTCAGGATCTATGCACCCAAATTGCATGAAAATGTAATAACATGCCAGTTCTAGTATATTATATTTGTCCAATCAATACCCGTTTATCATCTGCATTTCTGCTTGGTGTAGCTATTTTAATGGCCTCTCGTGTATATGGACATTCTACGGTTCGACCAGCCAACCAAACAGACATCCACAGAGGGACCCCTTTCAATATATGTCACGTTCTGATAGCACTGTCTCACACAAGTACGCAGCATCTCCCTGTCCTCCACAGTGATTGCGTAGTATCTGACGCTGTTCACGCCCCTTGTACACCCTACGAGGATTAGCCAGGATTCGTAACAACACTAAACACGAATAATTTAGAATTTGATCCGCTTTATCAAGATTTGGCAAATTTTATTTTATTACTGGCTGAGTAGCTGGCTTTGCCCCAGTATGTATTTATTATAATTCTATTACTCCATCTCCTCCTTTTCCCCTTTCTCTCCGCAACCTCTGTCCCCCTCTTTCTCCATCTCCTTCTCTCTGTCCATCTCCTCCAACCTCTACTCTTTGCCTATATTCTCCTGCCCCTCTCTCTGTCCATCTCCTCCTCCCCCTCTCTCTGTCCATCTCCTCTTCTTTCCCTCCTGTGTTCATCTCCTCTTCACCCCTCTCTCCCTCCATCTGCCCGTCTTCCTTTTCTCTGTCGATTTTCTGTTCATCACCTCCTCCGCCATATCTGTATCCATCTCCTCCTTCCCCCTCTCTCTCTGCCCATCTTTTGCTCCCCAGATTCTCATTGCACGTTGCCATCCCTCCGTAATAGAAGGTTGATGGTTCTTAACACCAATTTCTTTAGAGATAGTAATACGTCTGCCAAGTTTGGCTGACATCGATCGACGGGTTTAGGAGGAACTTTTTATCCACATCTTTGCCCATGTATGCACATGTCACATGTATTTCACATATGTTTAACATATTTGATACATATAGCTCATGAATTGTGTGTCGTAGATTGATAAATTTTTTTAAATTAATCCATCGGCTTACGTGGATACTTCCAGAGTGAAATTTTCACTCTGCAGCGGGGTGTACGCTGCTGTGAAACTTCCTGGCAGATTAAAACTGTGTGCCGGACCGAGACTCGAACTCGGGACCTTTGCCTTTTCGGGCAAGCGCTCTACCAACTGAGCTACCCAAGCACAACTCAAAGGTCCCGAGTTCGAGTCTCGCTCCGGCATACAATTTTAATCTGCCAGGAAGCTTCATACGTGGATACTGTCTGAGAATTTTGTCGCGAATACAGTTAGTAGCAAAGAAACTATAAATCAAAACGTCATGTATGGTGCGGAAATTTTTCACGCATCTCAGTGTTTGCGGCGTCATATCCCAGAAAGTGTGTGTCGTTCAGGTGCACTCAGCGGTTTTCGTGAACACTGGCTCCACAAAGTGTCGCGAATGATGTTAGTACTGCATAATCAGCGATGTCGTAGAAGGCGATAAACTCTTTTCCTTTCGTCATTTTCTGGGGGTTGTCAGCGAGGTAACATTTAGCAAAAGTTTGGAATTATGTTTAAAGTTTGTAGCAAGAAACTAAGTGCTTTCATTCTGAAATACTGGATGAATAAAGTATGGCTATTCAAGCGTCGTGGGCTACACTTTTTTTTCATCCCGTTTCCCATCTCTGTCATTGGCAGTTGGTCCTCACAGCCACAACGAGTATTTCCGAACAGTATGAGATGTGAGTATAAAGTTTGGTTGAAATCGGCCCAGTGATCTCGGAGGAGATGTGGAACGTTCATATACACACTACTGATCTGGAGAATGTGCTGGCCAGGGCAGCAGTCGAATGTTTTCTGTATCAAGAAAGGCCCGTACATGACCTGCAACATGCGGTCGTGCATTATCCTGCTGAAATGTAGGGTTTCGCAGGGATCGAATGAAGGGTAGAGCCACGGGTCGTAACACATCTGAAATGTAACGTCCACTGTTCAAAGTACCGTCAATGTGAACAAGAGGTGACGGAGACGTGTAACCAATGGCACCCTATACCATCAGGCCAGGTGATACGGTATGGCGAAAACGAATACACGCTCCCAATGTGCGTTCACCGCGATGTCGCCAAACACGGATGCGACCATCATGATGCTGTAAAGAGAACCTGGATTCATCCGAAAAAATGACGTTTTGCCATTCGTGCACCCAGGTTCGTCGTTGAGTACACCATCGCAGGCGCTCCTGTCTGTGATGCAGCGTCAAGGGTAACCGCAGCCACGGTCTCCGAGCTGATAGTCCATGCTGCTGAAAAGGTCGTCGAACTGTTCGTGCAGATGGTTGTTGTCTTGCAAACGTCCCCATCTGTTGTCTCAGGCATCGAGACGTGGCTGCACGATCCGTTACGGCCATGCGGATAAGATGCCTGTCATCTCGACTGCTAGTGACACGAGGCCGTTGGGATTCAGCACGGCGTTCCGTATTACCCTCCTGAACCCACCGATTCCATATTATGCAAACAGTCATTGGATCTCGACCAACGCGAGCAGCAATGTCGCGATACGATAAACCGCAATCGCCATAGGCTACAACCCGACCTCTATCAAAGTCGGAAACGTGATGGTACGCATTTATCCTCCTTACACGAGGCATCACAACAACGTTTCACCAGGCAACGCCGGTCAACTGCTGTTTGTGTACGAGAAATCGGTTGCAAACTTTCCTCATGTCAGCATGTTGTAGGTATCGCCACCGGCGCCAACCTTGTGTGAATGCTCTGAAAAGCTAATCATTTTCATATAGCAGCATCTTCTTCCTGTCGGTTAAATTTCGCGTCTGTAGCACGTCATCTTCGCGTTGTAGAAATTTTAATGGCGAGTAGTGTATTTCTGAATTGGACTGGCCAGCCCAGAGCCCCGACTTGAACCCGGTACATCATTTTCCGAGTGAATCAGAACGTCGTCTGCGCTCCACAAGCACCACAAACTTCTCTTGTTACGCCTCTCGCTAGGCTGCCATACTTCCGCAAGCAACTGCGCAAGTACGCTATAATTAACTTTCATTGCTGCAAAAAAACTCTTTTTCGTTGCCGCAAAAGATAAATTTTCAGTAACGCCAAGTTAAATTCCTAATTACGTACGAATATAGTATTATATAAAAAATACAGGCTTTCACTTGTGAGCAAAATGTGCAGTTTCTGTGTAGTAACTTGCATATTGCATTAGCGGATGGGACATTTTACGTTTCACCAAAACATTTAAATCAGATTTACATGTTACTGGCATACACTACCTTGGGACACGTCCAAGTTGCTTTTTGTTTAATGTTATCAAAAACTGTATCACTGTCGACTGTATATGAAACGGTATTCGTAGTTTGTGCTTTAAAATTTTTAGCTCTGTATCATTAATTTGGAATTATCTTGTGAATGTTGCCATTCTTGTTTATTTCCGTGTGTGAAGAGGAACCTTTTGTGCTACCTGCAATGGGTTTATCTGTCTATTTTTCTTCTCACATGAAGCTATTGCATTTCGATAAAGGCAGCTGTAGGTGTAGTACGCAGTCTGTAGCTTGTCATAGGTTTTGATGTTGTGGTGTTTTTACTTTGTTTGTGTCGAAGTATTACGCATATTTCGCCAGCCGAAGTGGCCGTGCGGTTCTAGGCGCTACAGTCTGGAGCCGAGCGACCGCTACGGTCGCAGGTTCGAATCCTGCCTCGGGCATGGATGTGTGTGATGTCCTTAGGTTAGTTAGGTTTAATTAATTCTAAGTTCTAGGCGACTGATGACCTCAGAAGTTAAGTCGCATAGTGCTCAGAGCCATTTGAGCCATTACGCATATTTCTTGCGCTTTTGTTGATTGATGCGCATCTCTTACGAATCGGCGAACAAAAGTAAACTACGCAGGTGTCTTTCATAAGGCGGAATTGTTCAAATGTGTGTAAATTCCTAAGGACCCAAACTGCTGAGGACATCGGTCCCTAGACTTACACACTACTTAAACTAACTTAGGCTAAGAGCAACACACAGCCATGCCCGAGGGAGGATTTCCTCTGCCCCGAGACTGGGTGTTTGGTTGTCGCTGTTGATATACTTTCCGGGATGTGAGGTCGTGGTCCAAGAACTTTTCTGCTCCTTACGTTTCGTCCAGGACTGCGCTGGACTTCCTCAGAGGCGCTGCTCCGCTGAGTCTTGCATCATCATTATCATCATTCGTGACAGAGGCTAGATTGGATTGTGTAAATATTTGACTGTGTAGAAATTGGGACTTTTATGGGCGCTGATGACCGGGCAGTTGAGCGTCGTACAAACCAAACATCGGCATCAATTATTTAGGTCAGGCATGGTATCGAAAAATAAGCGAGTTCCAAGTATACCAATCCTCAAACAGAAGTCGGATGGTTTCTGAAATATGTGTTTGATTTACAATTTCTACCTCCGAGCGCGGTCGAGGACGTGTTCGCGGAGTTGCACAGTATTCCTCTTAATGACAATCAGTTAAATTTTTTCTAAGTGTGTACTTGAAAACTATGTAAGTGAAAATACTTAACTGCCCACTAATTTATGAGCCAGTATATCAATATATGAAGTCTAAACTACAAATTGTTCGGAGCCGCTTCAACGACGTTTGAAATAATCATCTTACAAACTCTATCATTCTATCCACGACGTAACGGAAGTTTTAAAGCAGTGCAGTGTAAAATAAACATATATAGACGTGACCTTGAAAATAATCATGTTGCTACTGAATTGTGGGACAAATATCAGCGTGGTGAATTACCGTTACTAGAGCACGTAAAAAGAATTTCACATCGCTCGCAGCCCGTCCCACTCTGGGAAAAGTATTTCACCGGGGCAAGCAGTGTGCTGCGTTACAGGTTTCAAGGTTAAGCTGTTGTACGCTTTATACTTGCGGTAGTGATTTCTAACATTTTGCGGTAAAGCTTGCCAATCTCTTTACCGGTCACTTCACCGCCGGCGCGAGCGCGGGAAGGTTAAAAGGGGCATTGGGAGGGCAACAGAAAGTTAGTGTTCTGGAGCTGCAGAGATCAACCTCCTGTGGGATGTACGTATTACTCTTCATAAAATGGACATCGTCGATATCCAAGAAATGTACAAAACAAACCATTAACTTGCTCCGTGAACACGGATGAGAAATGGTGAGCCACAGTTATCACGAAGGTTCGCACCACCAAAATCGAAAGCAAACTCCTTGGGAGCTACAAACCGTGCAGCACCTTCAGCTGGGTATCCACTCTTAAAGAATGCATACAGCGTCGTATTGGTGGGGGAAGTGATGCAATCCGATGGCACGCAACCAAATGCGAAACTGTCTGCCTTGGAGCTTATCGTGAGACTGTGTGCCCTGTAAGTCATTGCTGCAGATAGGCGACAACACGTTTTATAGGCACGGAAAAAACAAACATTAAGAGGCTGAACTTGTCTAGTCGATCCAGCTGGTATGAAATGAGGCATAGTGTGCTGTAACGCCGCGCGAGATTAGCCGCGCGGTCTGAGGCGCTGCAGTCGTAGACTGTGTGGCTGGTCCCGTTGGAGGTTCGAGTCCTCCCTCGGGCATGGGTGTGTGTTGTGTGTTTGTCCTTAGGATAATGTAGGTTATGTAGTGTGTAAGCTTAGGGATTGGTGACCTTAGCAGTTAAGTCGACCAAGACTTAAAAAAATAAATAAAAAAAACTAGAACGTATCGTAGGCGGCAGCAGAATAAATAACTTTCCAGCCAATTTACCATCCACATTAACAGTCGGCATAATTGTAAAAGAATGCGTTAAGGCATTGATGTTAGTTGATGTCGATACAAATCTCTTGGTACATCTAATTTTCAGGGTTTGCTTCACATGTATTTCCTCTTCAAATCCTGATTGGTCTGAGTTAAAAACAATTACTTGCTGAACGATGGGATACGTTTGTTTATCTCATCTACAAAATTTTCTGGCCAATTGGCTGTGCACCGTCAAGCTGACGCTTGGTTTGAAATTTCGCTATCTTACGTCTTGCAAGTCTGTAGCTCTGTTTGAAGTTACGCAACCATCCACTGCTTACGTTGAAACCACTGTAAACTATGTTGCGCCCAATTTGATGTGCATAACGTAGTAGTCCACTGTCATGCACATCCTGTAAATTGTATCGAGCGTCCTTGAAACACGCAAACACCAGTTTTCGTAACAAGTGCGCCGTTTCCTCCGTTGAGTACCCGTAGTTTTTGTTATGGACTACACAATGCCCTCCTTCTTATGTGAGGCATTGAAGCGAGGAGGAAGCGACTCTGCCTTCCTTCTCTGGTTTCTGTATTAGTAACCTCGTGACTTGCTGCTTCGGTTGTCCCTCGTCGCAGTAGTAGCGCTCGGGCGCCAGATTAAACGCAGGTTTGAGCTCCTGCTGAAATGGGGTGTGTCGGGATGCCAGTTGTTGAAGGTTAACAACGTTTTATAATATAATCGTTTTAATGAAGAAGACTTTAAAACACGCGTCACAGACTTTCCAATATGGCAGCTCTTGGCTACGCCGTTACACTCAACACTTCACAACACACTTATTACTTTCAGTGGCGCTGTCTGCTCGCGACCGTCCTTTTGGAGCCGCCTCCGGTTACTCGACCGTGCCTTTTGAATGGCGCCTTCCTACTAACTTCGCGCCTTCTTCCCGACGCACGAGAGAGACCCCAACTTTCTCCCTCAGCCAATAGGGACACTCCACTCACCTCGTACACATATAGATATCAAAACGCTCAGCCAATGGGCGTTCAGATCGCTGTTGCCAGGCGGATCTGACGCCACGTTTGCGGACATTGTGACGGAAGTTTGTCTCGGAACACTTTTTCAGACTGTAAAATCCTACTGCCGAATAGTCAGATCTTCTTCGTACTAAGGTTACACAACATTGAATCTTATGATGTTATCGTTATTGCCCCTTGCTGACCCATAATTGTCAGATGGACATGTATCCTGGCTGCTACGGAGCATTCCCGAGCGTGTAAAGACCTCGTATAGGTTCATAAATGTGCGTAATAATTAGCGTAAACACGTGAAGGGAATGCACGTGTGCATTACAACTACACGGCGATATTGCCGCGGACTTACTTGAAATCTTTCATATTTGTTTTCTATTTATTATGCTGCGAATGGTCTTCCATGTACCCGCTCTTTGGACAACGGTTGTCCTTTACTACGTTTCGCCGGAAACGCTATTTGTTGCTTGCTGTCCTACAATGATGAGCCACATGCGCAGACACATGTTTCAACATCACTTTCACTTGTTTAGCATCATCACTGCACTCCTAATGTGCACTGTCCACACAGTCGACTTGTAACACTACGCTCGGGCGCACGATACTCTTTAAAGCCTGTACTATGGTAAGTTGACGGGCTTCACCTTATAAGACAGGATTTTGGTATATATGTTGACCGCGTGTACCTGAATGGAGGCAAAATCAGACTTACACCCACTCAGTAACAACAATGATACGTCAAGCAAGTCTGAAGTGCAACTACACGTTAGGACGGACAAGAAACAACACAGCAGATGCTACCAATTGTTAATAATACGGTCGCCAGCCTAATTAGGCATTAACTGAGTTTCTTCCCTGTACAAGTGGATGTACGTTCAAGCATAATAACACGTAGTAACACTGCATTATATGGTAAATTTTAGAACCAGAAAATCTACTGAACTAATAATTTCACTTTCTGTACTAATATGAACAAGCCATAAATACACAACAGTACACTATAATGTTTACTACAAACTTCGTACTGTCTATTGATCTGATTAAAATCGGGCATAGGTTACCCTAGAAATAGCACTTTCGAAACACACATACAATGTCAATTTTGAAAAAGGTAAAACACTGATAAATTTTGGTTTTATATTGACTTTAACCCTGCTGGTCAAATCAGTTCAGTACATTTCAGAATTCTAATGAATAGAAAAGGGGAGGGGGGGGGGGACCCTGAAACTGTTATGACCACTGTATTGAAAATTTTGATTACTGAAATCATTAAGCACTCAAGATTTCCAATATATGAGTTACTACTCTTTTTGTCTTATTTACTGCCCATTTAACTACCATTATTTTTGTCTCAAATTAATTAAACTTCATTACTAAACCAACTTCAACATATCTTCCAACTTTGTCAGACCTATATTATTCGTCTATTATGTCATTAACAACAAAGTTCTTTAAACATCATTCTAACATAGATAGGTCTGCAGGTAATTATTATTAATATAAATTTTAAATCTTCATCTCGGGACACTCGGATTGCACAACATGTGGAAAGGACCCTGCCTAGGTTAGTTGTGAGGATAATTAAATGATAGTACGGTTCTGGTAAAATTTAAGTTGTTATTGAACAGTATGGAACAAAATTAACACTGGTCCACACGAATACAGTACTAAAAGTTTCAACCTGTTCGTATCGCTGCGGCGGTCGGCAGGCGGCGAGATGGCGAGGCCCAGAGCACACATACAATCACAGCAATGGCTCTTGATGTATCGGCACTCTGCTTCTTCTTAGCGTCGCCATACTTTTCCGTTTAGTGCCTATGGAATATTGCCATGCTGTATAGGCGTCGGAAACGGCACATCCGAGGCTCAACGAAATCACGTTTTCCAGGAGAGCCTCCTCGATCCAGAGCGTGTTTCTCAGACCGATGCCCAACTCCGACTACTACTGCTGAGCCCGTTATGCCGTGCCGCGCCCGTGTGCATTTTCCCGCGCTCGCCTGCCATCCACCTTTTACCGCTCCCCTACAGACAGGGTATTCACCCGAGGTTTTGCATTCTACATATTCTAATACATTGCCTACGTATGGACCAGGCGCACAATTACAACTTTAACATCTTACAACAGTTTCAACATTTCTTACATTTCAATTTTGTTATAATATTGCTTGCAATTTGACATAAACATTAATATTCACATCGAAAATTGTTTACAGTTTCTTTAACATAATGACATGAAAAGAAAAGAAATGAAATCAGAACATCGATTACACTAATTTATCGAAAATTAGAAGATAAATTTATTATATGTACAATAGTATAGCGTTGGTGTTGTTACAGACTGTATACGACACCACACAGTCCGCTGACTCATCTTGCAGAAATGCTAGTGTTCCACCTGCCACTTCTTTATCTTTCTGCGAAATTCCTTGCGTTCCATTCTGACAAAAAGTCTACTTCGGCAACTGTTGCTGTAGGGATAATGGTATGTTTACTTTGTTCACCGTTGCCATCGCTCTGCTTTCTACAAATATCCCTAGCACTGTAGCACTGTTGTGCAACTGCGCTCCGTAGCCACATCCTGTGCTCATCAGTGGACACCTCCAGCCCCGGCCGCTGTTGCCATATTGTGGTTGCATGCCAGACAGTACGTGGGGCCCGCGCCGAATGCTGTAAACGTCATTGAACTTTTGCGACGTCGCACTCAAGTGGTCCCTGTCAGAGAGAAGTTTTCTACACCCTACCTTCTCAGTTATTCGTTGGATATATTCAAATCTGTTTCCTCCTCTACAGATTTTACCCTTGACAGGTCCCTCTCGGACAACAGAAGCTATTCCCTGGTCTCTTAACACATGTCCTACCATCCTGTCCTTCCTTCTTGTCAATTTTTTCCCGTATGTTCCCTTCTTCGACGATTCCTCAGAGAACCTCCTCATTCCTTACTTTAGCAGTCCACATATTTGTCAACATTATACTATAGCGCCAAATCTCAAACCTTCGATTTTCCACGATCCATGATTCACTACCATACAATTCTATGCTCCAAACGTCCATTCTCAGAAATTCCTTCCTCAAATGTTTGATACCAGCAAACTTCTTTTTGCCAAGAATGCCGTCTTCGTTTGTGCTGGTCAGTTTTTTATCCGCGCCTTCCTGCGTCCGTCATGGGTTATTTTGCTTCTAAAGTAGCAGAACTGCTTTACTTCCTCTACTTTGTGATCACCAGTGCTGATGTTTTCTCGCTATTCTTTTTTCTGTTACTTCTCATGGCTTTCGTGTTCCTTCAGTTTACTCTCGATCCATGTTCTGCACTCATTAGACCAGGGGTTTTCAACGTTTTTGAATTCGAAGCTCTTTGACGAATTATGTTGTTTCCGTGGCACCCCTGTAAGATACCTTTTAAAACTGTGATATTTAATTAAAAAAACGTCGCGACTAAAATACTACGCACCTCAGTGCGACATTTGAGCTTGCTTCTTGTCACACAATTTGTCAAATCTAGACATCAAATGAAATATAGCTGCCTCTATTTCCTTCTCTAGACAAAGTCTTGGTCTGTACTTGGTTTCAGTGACAGCCACTGCCGAAAACCAATTCTCGTAAAGATAGGATGTTATAAAAGACGTTCATGCTCAAGCTTGGAAACTGCTTTCTTACGAAATACCAAATTGTTGGTAACGTCGCTGATGAAAACTTCAGTTTTAGTGAGGAATGTTATGAAAGTTTAATCAACTCTTTCTCTTTTGCCTTAGTGTACTCAGAAGGAGAATCATGACTGAAGGGTTTTTGAACTCAATGAAACCTATTGCAGTTTCAGTAAAGCTTTTTTTTCGAAACGAGCATAAAGTTCTGATAAATGTCCCTCAATTATAGAAAATTTACCTACAACAACGCCTATTTCATTGCCGTTTATAAAATGCTGTAACATGGAAAAAAGTCAATTTCTCTTCCGTCGTTCATGTTTCTCTTCCAAAAAAGAAGCTTGCTTTTGAAGTCCGAAAATTTATTAATAAGCTGAATGAAGTGAGTTTCAGTTCCTACAGAGACTTAGTCAGTGAGTTTAACTTCTCAAATATATCACATAAATAAGCGATCTTTAGTAGAATGTTACTGTCTAGAAACGACTTACCACTGATATGATTTTCTTCTTCCTGTTAAGAACAGACTTTTCGCCTAAGTTCAAAAATTCACAATACTACTATTCCCCTGGAAAGCCAACGAACACTGCCATAAAATGGGAGAGATGTATGTTCAGCCTCTTTATCAGGACGCATTTGTCCAAAAAACCCAACTTTATGCGGGCAAGTTTTAATAAAGTGCACTACATTTATGATAGTTTGCAGTACTTAATTGAGATCAGCACTCAAGTGTTGTGAAGCAAATGCTTCTCTGTGTACAATGCAATGGGTCCACATAATATCAGGAGCTTCGTCGCTAATAAGTTCTTCTAGACAAATGTAACGACCCGACATGAATCGTGCACGATCAGTGTATGCACCAAGAGAGTCAGTCCTATTAATTTGATTTCCTGTCGTGAAGCTTTCCGCTATTTCGAAAAAATCTTTACCTGTCATACCTGCATTTATCTCCTTACTAAACCGAAGATCTTCCATCATTTCGTTACTTTTTTTTACCAACAAATCGCATACAGCAAATTAAATGAGCTCGTTTGCTATTAATGTCCTCGTCAAGCTACAAACCAAAATCCCTCCCCAAACGAATGAGCAAAAGTTGTTGTGCCGTGGACTCACCAAGCATGATGGACTCCAAGTCAACAGCACATGGTAGAACTAGTTCTTCTGCACTCGTATGGGCCTTCTTATATTTTGCTACCCGGTAACATACGTTGTAGGACGCAAAAAGTTATTTATTCAGGATTTTCTCCTTCTTAGAAAATTATTACTGTTATTTCTTCTTCCTCCTCTTTTTCTTTTAGTTTTGGCCATCTAAGGACGACGTTAATTCGTGTCATCTTATTCTCTTGGATCGACTAATTCACTCTTGTGAATGTTTCCTAAATGACGGCCGGCCGCTGTGGCCAAGCTGTTCTAGGCTCTTCAGTCCAGAACCGCGTGACCGCTACGGTCGCGGGTTCGAATCCTGCCTCGGGCATGGATGTGTGTGATGTCCTTAGTTTAGTTAGGTTTAAATAGTTCTAAGTTCTAGGGGACTGATGACCTCAGATGCTAAGTCCCATAGTGCTCAGAGCCATTTTGAACCTAAATGACCGTTAATTTGCTAGGTAGCACACATTTAACAGAGAGCACTTTCAGACACAAAATAAACGGTTGCCGTTACTCTTTGTTCACAAGAGCGCACGTGAAACCAAGAACTAAGAAGCTACAATAAAAATGCACAATAAAAATGCACATGTGGATTAATATGGTTCTTTATTCACATGAACTGGCAATTTTACTTAAGTCCATGTGTTGTGGTACAAGGTCATGAGTAATAGTGCTCTTGCAGACTGATGTAAAGTACAATTCTGGTTGAGGTAAACTAGTCCCGCTATAGTCACTAATCTGATAGCTGTGTATTGTCGTAGCCTGTGACGAAATAAACCCACTCTGAGAATAAAGTGACACACGCCAACTGGATTAGTGAGTCCCCCGCAGGTCAGCGACGGCGGCCGAAATACATTCTGCCGAGAGGGCGTTGGCGGCCCGTTGCTTGTCGGCGTGTCTCTGGCCTCTCTCGTGATGGGCGCGCTTGATCCAGTGCCTACTATCGATCTTCGCACTTCATTTTCGTCGCCCGGAGCGCTGGCGACAGCTTGCAGCAGCATGTGACCGTTCTGTGACTCTCCTTCAGTCTCATTGAGACTACCAGTGGCATCAGCGAATGTTGTTATCGATGGCTAAAGAGCGTTAAAACTTCAGGAAGTGCGAAAATTGGACTCTATGGTCGGCCACTTTGGGAACATCCTGTCGCAGTCGCTGCTGCAGGCGTGAGGGATCGCGTGGATGCCTTGTTATTCTTTCAGATGGCCCTAAGCTCTGTGAAACTTAACATCTGAGGTCATCAGTCCCCTAGAGCTTAGAACTACTTAAACCTAACTAACCTAAGGACGTCACACACATCCATGCCCGAGACAGGATTCGAACCTGTGACAATAGCAGCAGTGCGATTCCGGACTGATGCACCTAGAACAGCTCTGCCACAGCAGCCGGCAATAAAACAAACGTTAGCAACATTCTACGTCTTTATTCTTCATGTCTACGCATTTGCAGCCCTCCGCAGCTAGAGGGCACGAATTGTAACGTGTAACATGGCGATTTGTAACGGAACTACATCGGTGCGTGAGAAACAGCGCACTGTAATCGAGTTGGTCCACACATGGAGCGCCCTCTGCTTCAGCACGACAACGCCAGGCCACACACGAGCGCTGTGACATCTGCAACAACAGCCCGACTGCCTAAATTTTGATAAATAATCAGCATTGGCGGCCGAAGACTTCCGGCATAAGAAGTCAGCCTCATTCTGCCAACGGCCTTGTCAAAGAGGGCGGAGGAGCGGATAGAGGTTCCCCTAAAGGCGGAAGAATCATCAATGATCAACGACATGAGGATGCAGAAGGCAATGGAAACCACTACCTTAAAGACACGTAACGTGTATCCACAGGACATGTGGCCTGTAATTGAAGAAGTGTCATGATGATCTCTCCACTGACAAAAGATTCCAGAATAGTCCCCCATTCGGATCTCCGCGAGGGGACTGCCAAGGGGGAGGTTACCATGAGAAAAAAATTGAATAATCAACGAAAGGATAACGTTCTACGAGTCGGGGCGTGGAATGTCAGAAGCTTGAACGTGGTAGGGAAACTAGAAAATCTCAAAAGGGAAATGCAAAGGCTCAATCTAGATATAGTAGGGGTCAGTGAAGTGAAGTGGAAGGAAGACAAGAATTTCTGTTCAGATGAGTATCGGGTAATATCAACAGCAGCAGAAAATGGTATAACAGGTGTAGGATTCGTTATGAATAGGAAGGTAGGGCAGAGGGTGTGTTACTGTGAACAGTTCAGTGACCGGGTTGTTCTAATCAGAATTGACAGCAGACCAACACCGACAACGATAGTTCAGGTATACATGCCGACGTCGCAAGCTGAAGATGAACAGATAAAGTGTATGAGGATATTGAAAGGGTAATGCAGTATGTAAAGGAGGACGAAAATCTAATAGTCATGGACGACTGGAATGCAGTTGTAGGGGAAGGAGTAGAAGAAAAGGTTACCGGAGAATATGGGCTTGGGACAAGGAATGAAAGAGGAGAAAGACTAATTGAGTTCCGTAACAAGTTTCAGCTAGTAATAGCGAATACCCTGTTCACGAATCACAAGAGGAGGAGGTATACTTGGAAAATGCCGGGAGATACGGGAAGATTTCAATTATATGACATCATGGTCAGACAGAGATTCCGAAATCAGATACTGGATTGTAAGGCGTACCCAGGAGCAGATATAGACTCAGATCACAATATAGTAGTGATGAAGAGTAGGCTGAAGTTCAAGACATTAGTCAGGAAGAATCAATACGCAAAGAGGTGGGATAAGGAAGTACTAAGGAATGACGAGATACGTTTGAAGTTCTCTAACGCTATAGATACAGCAATAAGAAATAGCGCAGTAGGCAGTACAGTTGAAGAGGAATGGACATCTCTAACAAGGGCCATCACAGAAGTTGGGAAGGAAAACATAGGTACAAAGAAGGTAGCTGCAAAGAAACCATGAGTAACAGAAGAAATACTTCAGTTGATTGATGAAAGGAGGAAGTACAAACATGTTCCGGGAAAATCAGGAATACAGAAATACAAGTCGCTGAGGAATGAAATAAATAGGAAGTGCAGGGAAGCTAAGACGAAATGGCTGCAGGAAAAATGTGAAGACATCGAAAAAGATATGATTGTCGGGAGGACAGACCCAGCATACAGGAAAGTCAAAACAATCTTTGGTGACATTAAAAGGAACATTAAGAGTGCAACGGGGATTCCACTGTTAAATGCAGAGGAGAGAGCAGATAGGTGGAAAGAATACATTGAAAGCCTCTATGAGGGTGAAGATTTGTCTGATGTGATAGAAGAAGTAACAGGAGTCGATTTAGAAGAGATAGGGGTTCCAGTATTAGAATCGGAATTTAAAAGAGCTTTGGAGGACTTACGGTTAAATGAGGCAGAATGGATAGATAACATTCCATCAGAATTTCTAAAATCATTGGGGGAAGTGGCAACAAAACGACTATTCACGTTGGTCTGTAGAATATATGAGTCTGGCGATATACCATCTGACTTCCGGAAAAGCATCATCCACAAAATTGCGAAGACGGCAAGAGCTGACAAGTGCGAGAATTATCGCACAATCAGCTTAACAGCTCATGCATCGAAGCTGCTTACAAGAATAATGTACAGAAGAATGGAAAAGAAAATTGAGAATGCGCTAGGTGACGATCAGTTTGGCTTTAGGAAAAGTAAAGGGACGAGAGAGGCAATTCTGACGTTACGGCTAATAATGGAAGCAAGGCTAAAGAAAAATCAAGACACTTTCATAGGATTTGTCGACCTGGAAAAAGCGTTCGACAATATAAAATGGTGCAAGCTGTTCGAGATTCTGAAAAAAGTAGGGGTAAGCTATAGGGAGAGACGGGTCATATACAATATGTACAACCAAGAGGGAATAATAAGAGTGGACGATCAAGAACGAAGTGCTCGTATGAAGAAGGGTGTAAGACAAGGCTGTAGCCTTTCGCCCCTACTCTTCAATCTGTAAATCGGGGAAGCAATGATGGAAATAAAAGAAAGGTTCAGGAGTGGAATTAAAATACAAGGTGAAAGGATATCAATGATACGATTCGCTGATGACATTGCTATCTTGAGTGAAAGTGAAGAAGAATTAAATGATCTGCTGAACGAAATGAACAGTCTAATGAGTACACAGTATGGTTTGAGAGTAAATCGGAGAAAGACGAAGGTAATGAGAAGTAGTAGAAATGAGAACAGCGAGAAACTTAACATCAGGATTGACGGTCACGAAGTCAATGAAGTTAAGTAATTCTGCTACCTAGGCAGTAAAAAACCAATGACGGACGGAGCAAGGAGGACATCAAAAGCAGACTCGCAATGGCAAAAAAGGCATTTCTGGTCAAGAGAAGTCTACTAATATCAAATACCGGCCTTAATTTGAGGAAGAAATTTCTGAGGATGTACGTCTGGATTACAGCATTGTATGGTAGTGAAACATGGACTGTGGGAAAACTGGAACAGAAGAGAATCGAAGCATTTGAGATGTGGTGCTATAGACGAATGTTGAAAATTAGGTGGACTGATAAGGTAAGGAATGAGGAGGTTCTAAGCAGAATAGGAGAGGAAAGGAATATGTGGAAAACACTGATAAGGAGAAGGGACAGGATGATAGGACATCCGCTAAGACATGAGGGAATGACTTCCATGGTACTAGAGGGAGCTGTAGCGGGCAAAAACTGTAGAGGAAGACAGAAATTGGAATACGTCAAGCAAATAATTGAGGACGTAGGTTGCAAGTGCTACTCTGAGATGAAGAGGTTAGCACAGGAAAGGAATTTGTGGCGGGCCGCATCAAACCAGTCAGTAGACTGATGACCAAAAAAAGAAATTCTGGGGCACTGCTTTCAGGACACCCGCGTTGGAGAAATAAACAAAAAGTGTTGACTGATATTGTCACCAAATCTCTGAAGAATAAATACGTTGTGAGAAGTTGAACGGTAATAATAAACTCTGTGAAACAAAGTTAAAAAGTGTTTCCTACGGTTAATATAAGTGCAATGTCTCACGAAGAACCCACAATTTAATCAGTTAAAATAAAGTTAGATTCCAATTCCAACGGAAGTAGGTGCTGACACGTCAGAATATTGCCGAACTGTAAGTTTAAATAGTCATCCTTGTAAAATATTGACACCAATTATTTACAGAAGAATGCAAATCTCGTAGGATCCAATCTTGGTGAAGAACAGTTTGGATTTCAGAGAAATGTAGAAACACATGACGTAACATTTGACCCTACGACTAATCTTAGAAGATAGGTCAAAGAAATCAAATCTTTTTATAGCATTAGTAGCAGAGTTTGACAATACTGATGGCCATGTCGAAATTCTGAAGGTAGCTGCGCTAAAATACAAAGAGCGAAGGGTGATTCACGAGGGTGAGTCAAATGAAAGCCTTAAATCTGTAATAACAAATCGAAATTTCGCGCCGTTATCCTGTAAGTTGGTAAGCGTGCTACAAACAGCGTGCAGAATGGCCTGTAGGTGGCAGCATAGTGCAGATGCACACATAACCGTCGCAGTATCAGTATAAAAATGGCCGCCCCACTTGCGAATTGTACCAGAGAAGAACAGCGTTCTGTTATTCGGTTTTTGCTTAGTGAAGGTGTGAAACCTATAGAAATTCATCGACGAATGAAGGTTCAGTACGGTGATGCATGTTTGTCACAGCAGCAAGTCTACGAATGGAGTAGGAAGTTCGCAAATGGTGTGACTTCAGTGGAAGATGCTCCTCGTCCAGGTCAGGCACAACGAGTTGTGACTCCACAGAACATTGCAGCAGTTGAAGCCATAGTGAAGGAAAACCGCCGAGTGACACTGAATGACATTGTGCTGCATGTTTACAGATTAGTCGTGGGTCAGCACACCACATTGTGCATGATGTACTCCAGTTTCACAAAGTGGCTGCAAGATGGGTGCCACGGCAGCTGACTGCTGAAACGAGAGAACGACGTGTTGATGCTTGTGAAGAACTTCTTCGGCGCTTTGAACGAGGAGGTTATGGTTTCCTTGCGAGAATCGTTACTGGGGACGAAACCTGGGTTCACTTCCACCATCCGGAAACGAAGAGAGCGAGCAAGGAATGGCGCCATTCCCCATCACCAAAACCAAAGAAGTTTCGAACAGAACCATCAGCAGGGAAGGTTATGCTGACTCTCTTTTGGGACGAAAAAGGCGCATTGTGGAGCATTACATGCCTAGGAGGACCACTGTCACCAGTGCATCATACACAGATCTCCTAAAAAACCATCTGCGGCCTGAAATCAAATCAAAGCGACGTGGATTGCTGTCAGCAGGTGTCCTTTTGTAACATGACAATGCAAGGCCCCACACTGCCCGTACAACAGTTGCAACAATGACAGACCTGCATTTTGAGTGTCTTCCTCATCCACCATACTCACCAGACTTTGCCCCAAGGGATTCCCATATGTTTGGACCACTCAAAGACGTAATGGGAGGAAAGAAGTTCCGTTCTGATGAAGAGGTACGCCACGCGGTGCGCGAGTGGTTGCGCGGACTACCAAAAGAATTTTTTTTCTAAAGGAATTTATGCACTTTGTAAGCGCTGGAGGACTTGTATTGAGCGTGGGGGAGATTATATTGAAAAGTGATACAGCTTTGTACCACTTCTGCACAATAAATAATATTTAAAAAAATATTTATGATTTTCATTTGACTCACCCTCGCACAATTTATACAGATACCAGATGGCATTTGTAAGAGTCGAAAGACACAGAAGCGGCGGTTGAGAAGGCAATGAGGCAGGATTTTAGCCTGTCCCCTATGACACCGAATATTTGCATTCAACAAGCTGTAGGAAACGAAAGAAAAATTTGTAGAAGACCTTAAAGTTCAGCGACAAGAAATAAAAACTCTGAGGTTTGCTGATGACATTGTAATTCAGTCAGAGACAGCAAAAGACTTGGAAGAGCGGTTTAACGGAGTGGACAGAATCTTGAAAGGAGGATATCAGATAAACGCTAACATACGCAGAACAAGGGTAACTGAAACTAGTCGAATTAAATGAGGCGATGCTGAGGGAATTGTATTAGAAAGTGAGACACTAAAAATGGTAGATGGTATTTGGCACTTGGACAGCAAAACAACTGATGACGGCGGAAACAGAGAGTATATAAATTGCATACTGGCAATGGTAAGAAAAGCGTTTCTGAAGAAGACATTTGTTAACGTCGACTGTGCGTTTAAGTGTTTGGAAGTCTTTGGTGAGCGTATTTGTCTGGAGTGTAGACATATATTGAAGTGAAACTTGGACGATAAACAGTTGAGACAAGAAAAGAACAGATGATTTCGAAATGAGGTGCTCCAGGAGGATACTAAAGGTTAGATGGGTCGATCACGTAACTAATGAGGAGGTACTGACCAGAAATGGGGAGAAAAGAAATATATGGCACAACTCGTCTAGAAGACTGGATATGTTCATAGAATACATTCTGAGACATTAAGAAATCATCAATTTAGTGCTGGAGGGAAATGTGTGGGGTGAGTATCGCAGACGGAGACCGAGAGCTGAATACAGTAAGCAGGTTCAGAAGGGTGAGGATTGCAGTAGTTACTCGGCGATGAGGAGGCTCGCACAGGGTAGGGTATTGTGGAGAGGTGCATCAGAGCGGTCCTCGGAACACAACAACAGCAATATAATTAAATTTTAGCAAATGTTGTTTTCTGTGTCCGCTACTCAGATTAATATCGTAATCCACGGCGCTCACTCTCCTGGTCTCAGGAAGCGGAAGTCGCGAGTTCAAGGAGATTCGACCAGTACACGTAACGTGAGAAGCACCTGGCATGACAGGCAGGTAATATAAAATTGGTAAGTGTAAGGAGAAAAAAATTGACCCGGTGCTACTAGGACTGGCGCACAGAGCGGTCCCTACAATCTCAATTATGTAGACAGTTCGTCCACTCGGGGAATTTTTGCCTGTTATGAACAATGATACTGGCGAGATGTCGACCCGAAGGATTCCAAGAGTGTTGAAAATATTTTAGTTTCAAGTTTGATGTTGCATCACAAATGGCGAAAGAAATCTTTTTTGCTGTCATATAATTACAAATTAACAATTTTTTTTTTTTTGTTTGAAGTGCGAAGCCTTCTTCTTGCCAAATTTCACGATTCTAGGTGAAAGGGAAGTACCATACAGGTTTTTATGAAAGAGTCGGCGTATATGAAAATATGCGACATGCACTCGTTGAATAGACGTAGATTTTTTACACTGTCAAGGAACCGTTGGCTCTGATATGCGACATAAATTTGAACTCGGTATGTCAACACCCTGCTGAGAAAAAAGGGTTTTTAACAATCGGGCAGACAGACACACGGACAACAAAGGGATCCAATAAAGGTTCCGTTTTTTCCGATTGCGGTACGCAACCCTAAAAAAATGAAAATGAAAGATGAGTGAAATGAAAAACTGCACCGTTCTTGGTGGAGCAATTGTCAACCGGCGGACACGAAAGGATCCTGGACATATATTATAGTGACGTAACTTTTAATAAAGGTCCGCCACTCTCGATTTAAATCGCGAGGCAACACTAAAAACTTGCAGCCGGGACGTAGTCCATAACTGCAATCCCAGTTCAGATCACTGGACCGGAAAAGTGGAACGTTAACAGTGTTCGTTTAAGCCCTTACCAGCTCTCTGTGACGCCCACGGAACCTCACCAAAGAAAAAACGTCCCTGAACAAGAGTTCATGGGTATGAAGGTCGGGAAGTCAAATAAAAAAGAGGGACGGTAGTTTCCACGCAAGCAACACGCCTGTTTCTCCCACTTGACTGAGCCACGGCGAGGCTGTCCCTTCGGCCAGCTTCCACTCCAGATGGCTGCCGTATCTCCCACCTGACATTAAACTGCTGCCGGAGTCACTAGCTCTGGCCAACATCACAGTACCTTCGTTCCAGAGACACGGCTGCCGAATCGTTTTCACAGAGAAAAGCTGCCGCCGTAAAAGCACTCACAACACTGAAACAGGTGATTTTAGTACAGGTGTGTGAAGAAATGCAGGAGTCCGCTACACTGGAGAGCCAAAGAAACTGATACACCTGCCTAAGACCGTGTAGGGTCTCCGCACGCGGGAGTGCCGCAACACGACGTGGCATGTACTCGACTAATATCTGAAGTCGTGCTGGAGGGAATTGACACCACTGAGCCTGCAGGGCTGTCCATAAATCCGTAAGAGTACGAGGGGGTGGAGATCTCTTCTGAACAGCACGTTGCACGGTATCTCAGGTATGGTCAATAATGTTGCTGTATGGGCAGTTTGCTGGCTAGCGGAAGTGTTTAAACTCACAAGTGTTACTGGAGCCTCTCTGTAGTAATCTGTACGTGTGGGGTGTCGCACTGTCCTACTGGAATTGCCCAAGCCCGTCGGAATGCGCAATGAAGATGAATGGATGCAGGTGATCAGACAGGGTGCTTACATACGTGTCACCTGTCAGAGTCTACATCTACATCTACATTTATACTCCGCAAGCCACCCAACGGTGTGTGGCGGAGGGCACTTTACGTGCCACTGTCATTACCTCCCTTTCCTGTTCCAGTCGCGTATGGTTCGCGGGAAGAACGACTGTCTGAAAGCCTCCGTGCGCGCTCTAATCTCTCTAATTTTACATTCGTGATCTCCTCGGGAGGTATAAGTAGGGGGAAGCAATATATTCGATACCTCATCCAGAAACGCACCCTCTCGAAACCTGGCGAGCAAGCTACACCGCGATGCATAGCGCCTCTCTTGCAGAGTCTGCCACTTGAGTTTATTAAACATCTCCGTAACGCTATCACGGTTACCAAATAACCCTGTGACGAAACGCGCCGCTCTTCTTTGGATCTTCTCTATCTCCTCCGTCAGACCGATCTGGTACGGATCCCACACTGATGAGCAATACTCAAGTATAGGTCGAACGAGTGTTTTGTCGTATCTAGACGTATCAGGGGTCGTACGTTACTCCAACTGCACACACCTCACCGTCACAGAGCATGAACCAGATTGAACAGTCCCCTCCTGGCATGCACGGACAATGGATTCATGAGGTTGCCTCCATACCCGTACCCTTCCATCCGCTTGATACAATTTGAAACGAGACTCGTCCGACCAGGCAACATGTTCCCAGTCATAAGTCTGATGTCGGTGTTGAGAGCCCTGCGGGGTCGCCGTGCGGTCCGAGGCGTCTTGTCACGGTTCGCGTGGCTCCCTCCGTCGGGTCCTCCGTCGGGCATGAGTGTGTGTGTTGTCCTTAGCGTAACTTAGTTTAAGTTAGATTAAGTAGTGCCTAAGACTAGGGACCGATGACCTCAGCAGTTTGGTCCTATAGTCCTTACCACAAATTCCTAAATTTTCGGTTTCGACGGGCCAAGACGCACAGCTCTGCAGTCATCAAGAGTACACGAGTGGGCCTTCTGGTCCGAAAGCCCATATCGATGATGTTCCGTTGAATGGTTCATGGCCCAGCACTGAAATCTGGAGCAATTTGTCGAAGCGTAGCACTTCCGTGACGATGAACGATTCTCTTCAGTCGTCGTTGGTCCCGTTCTTGCAGGATCCTTTTCCGGCCACAGCGATGTCGGATATTTGATGTTTTGCCGGATTCCTGATATTCACGACAACTCTTGAAATGGTCGTTCGGGAAAATCCGCACTTTACCTCGGAGATGCTGTGGCCCATCGCTTGTGCGCCGACCATAACGCCACGTTAAAACTGAAATCTTGATAACCTACCATTGTAGCAGGAGTAGATCTAACAACTGCCCCAGACACTTGTTGTCTTATACAGACGTTGCCGACCGCAGCGCCGTATACCTGTATATATTACGTATTTGAATACGCATGTCTATACCAGTTTATTTGGCGCTTCAGTGTATGTTTAGGGTTCCTTACCTCAACCGGTAAAACCGTAACTCTCGCAGGATCACTTTGTTATCCGTACGACTGTCCGACTGTATAATCTGTCTTTTTTTTGGTAGTAGACAACCGCAAGGAGTTGAACTTTATGTCGCATGCTAAGTTCTACCGCTCCTTGGCTTCCAAGTCAATGAGATCAAAAGATACGGCCATTTATGTCACTTATTTGTGCTGGCGAAGTCGCTCATCGAAGCCAATAGGGTACTTCCCGTTGACATAGAATCACAAAATTTGTTGAGAAGGAAGGGTTCACAGCACAAACAAACGAAAAAATCCGAAAATTTGTAATTTGTAACTATATCACACAAAAATAATTTTTTCCGCTTCTCGAAACTCTTGGAATTCGCAGAACCGATATCTTGTCGGTGTCGATGTCGATAAAGGGCAAAAGTTGTCGCGATTTTCGTTTTTAGGGATGGATGAACTGTCTATATAAACGATTAAGTATTTACGGAACCCTCGTTGGGCGAGACCTTCTCTGGATTTCTTATCTGGGTGATGCCTATTTTGTAGATTAGATTTTATCCCGTAAGTATCATTAACTTATATGTTCAGTATAAACAGATAATGATAGGGACATGTGGTAATTGCCAGTGGAAAGATCCGGAAAAACAGGAAACATTCTTTGGACATACATGGGTTCATGCTTAATTGTAATGCTTTCATTGAAATTAATGAAATTATCGTAACATGTGAAGAGAAAAATTTGATAATTACTGCTGCGAACAACGTCGTGTCTGGTGTCTGAAGCTACGGATTTGAAAGCGGCGCTGCTGTACTTGGTTTTATTTTTTATTTTTTTTAACTTTACACTGAAGTGACAAAGAAACTCCTGTAGGCATGCGTATTCAAATACAGAGATATGTAAACAGGTACAATACGGTGCTCCGGTCGGTAACGCCTATAAATAAAAGGCCGACTCGTGTACCCTTGATAACTGCACGATACAAAGCTTTACGCCTCGACTGCGCCAGTCAGCACCGACATTACGAGGGCAGTTCAATAAGTAATGCAACACATTTTTTTTCTCGGCCAATTTTGGTTGAAAAAACCGGAAATTTCTTGTGGAATATTTTCAAACATTCCCGCTTCGTCTCGTATAGTTACATTGACTTCCGACAGGTGGCAGCGCTGTACGGAGCTGTTAAAATGGCGTCTGTAACACATGTGCGTTGCAAACAACGGGCAGTGATCGAGTTTCTTTTGGCGGAAAACCAGGGCATCTCAGATATTCATAGGCGTTTGCAGAATGTCTACGGTGATCTGGCAGTGGACAGAAGCACGGTGAGTCGTTGGGCAAAGCGTGTGTCATCATCGCCGCAAGGTCAAGCAAGACTGTCTGATCTCCCGCGTGCGGGCCGGCCATGCACAGCTGTGACTCCTGCAATGGCGGAGCGTGCGAACACACTCGTTCGGGATGATCGACGGATCACCATCAAACATCTCAGTGCTCAACTTGACATCTCTGTTGGTAGTGCTGTCACAATTGTTCACCAGTTGGGATATTCAAAGGTTTGTTCCCGCTGGGTCCCTCGTTGTCTAACCGAACACCATAAAGAGCAAAGGAGAACCATCTGTGCGGAATTGCTTGCTCGTCATGTGGCTGAGGGTGACAATTTCTTGTCAAAGATTGTTACAGACGATGAAACATGGGTTCATCACTTCGAACCTGAAACAAAACGGCAATCAATGGAGTGGCGCCACACCCACTCCCCTACCAAGAAAAAGTTTAAAGCCATACCCTCAGCCGGTAAAGTCATGGTTACAGTCTTCTGGGACGCTGAAGGGGTTATTCTGTTCGATGTCCTTCCCCACGGTCAAACGATCAACTCTGAAGTGTATTGTGCTACTCTTCAGAAATTGAAGAAACGACTTCAGCGTGTTCGTAGGCACAAAAATCTGAACGAACTTCTCCTTCTTCATGACAACGCAAGACCTCACACAAGTCTTTGCACCCGAGAGGAGCTCACAAAACTTCAGTGGACTGTTCTTCCTCATGCACCCTACAGCCCCGATCTCGCACTGTCGGATTTCCATATGTTTGGCCCAATGAAGGACGCAATCCGTGGGAGGCACTACGCGGATGATGAAGAAGTTATTGATGCAGTACGACGTTGGCTCCGACATCGACCAGTGGAATGGTACCGTGCAGGCATACAGGCCCTCATTTCAAGGTGGCGTAAGGCAGTAGCATTGAATGGAGATTACGTTGAAAAATAGTATTGTGTAGCTAAAAGATTGGGGAATAACCTGGTGTATTTCAATGCTAAATAAAACAACCCCTGTTTCAGAAAAAAAATGTGTTGCATTACTTATTGAACTGCCCTCGTAGATTGTTGATGACTGGAAACATGTTACCTGGTCGGACGAGCCTCGTTTCAGATTGTATCGAGCGGGTGGGTGTGTACGGGTATGGAGACAATCTCGTGAATCAATGGACCATCATGTCAGCAGGGGACTGTTCAAGCTGATGGATGCTCAGTAATGGTGTGGGACGTGAGCAGTCGGAGTGACATGGGATCCCTGATATGTCTAGATAAGACTCTGACATGTGACACGTACCTAAGCATCCTGTCTGATCACCCGCATCTATTCATATCCGCCGGCGGCTGTGACCTAGCGGTTCTAGGCACCACAGTCCGGATCCGCGCTGTGTACTATCGCAGGTTCGAATCCTGCCTCGGACACTGATATGTGTGATGTCCTTATGTTAGTTCGGTTTATGTAGTTCTAAGTCTAGGGGACTGATGACCTCAGATGTTAAGTCCCATAGTGTTTTGAGCCATTTGAACCATTCATGTTCATTGTGAATTCCGACGGACTTGGGTTCTTCCATCAGGACAAGGCGACACCCGAAACTTCCAGAATTCCTGCAGAGGGGTCCAGGAACACTCTTCTAAGTTTAAACACTTCTGATAGTCACCACACTCACCAGACATGAACATTATTGAGCGTATCTGGGATGCCTTGAAATGTGCTGTTGAGAAGAGATGTCCACTTTGAAACATGTATGTAACGTAGCAGCGATGGTGAGGCACGTTAAAATCTTTGACCAGAGAGCCTATTATCGTGGTTAGTCTGCGATTGACCGCGCGAGTGTTGCGAGTAGTTCGCTAGTAGTCGTCATGCAGAGCAGTCGGTCAGTAGTAGCAGCCCAGTGCAGTTGTGTGATGTAGTCTGTCGGCAGTAGTGGTCTAGTCCTGTCACTGTCGCGAGCGGGACGCAGTCGGCGAGCGTCGACATGGCATTCTGGTCAAGATGCTGAATGAGGTATATTGTTAATTAAGGTAATCATCAGATAATGTAAAGTTTATTTATTGTAATTAATTTCCAACAAGTGCCCCAATAATAATTTTGATTTCAAAGCAATTTTTACAAAAAAAAATTCATTTGATTACGATTTCCTTCATTTCCCTTAAAGAAAAGTTTCAGTTAAATTTAAAAATAAAAAAAAATATTATTTGCAATGCAGTTCCTCCAAGCCGTGCGCAACAATAAGAGCAGAAATTTGACAAGCAGTTTCAATGAGGTAAGAATTTAATTCTGATTTTTGCACAAGGGCCAAAGACCGATTTTTCGGTTTAATTGAATTTTCATTGTCACTGAAGTTTCATTAGCACTGAATTGTTTTTCATCATTTTCGTGACAGCTTATACTTTCAGTCAGATTGCGATTCTCATTTTTATTGTCATTAAATTTAATTGCTGGGGTGGTTACGCTTGGCTCCTATTCATTTTATATTTCTGTCTTTTTAAATTTTTGTGGGGAGGTTACAACTTGTACGGATGTACGGACAACCCTGCAGACTTCATGGTATGAGTTCCCTCCAGCACTACTTCAGACATTATTCTAGTCCGTGCCACGCCGTGTTGCGGCATCTCTGCTTGCTCTCGTGGGCCATACACGATGTTAGGTAGATGCAACAGTTTCTTTGGCTCTTCAGTGTAATAAGTAGCTTATATCTTCATTCTCCACTGATTGAGCGGCAGAAATAAGGGACCTGGAAGATGAGTAGTCACAGGACTGTACAGAGCTAGAGGCGGGGAGTCAGAGACAGTGTGTGAGCCAGGGATTACACTAGTGGAATTCGCGTGTTGTTTGAGTTGGAAAGTTTGGTGCAAGTTACGGAGAGAGACACAGGGCTGCTGGAATGCATGGCATTGGACCTTGCGGATGCACGAACTTCACTCGGTGAAAGTAGGCGTGCGGTGAGACGGAACCCTGCGTTACTCATGTGGCATACCGCATTGGACTTAGCAGAATTTTCGTGCAGTGGCCACTTCCGCGATTTACAGTCATCAGTTTGGGTCTGAACTCGTTGGTGGTGATAGTCACAACTTTGTTTACAGCGCTGAAGTCTGGAGAATTACCTGGGAAAAGAGTGCAGCTTGAATCTGAAAGGCATCGTCAATCACGCACAATCTTGTGTACAGCGTTGGAAGATCACAAGGCAGAAGAGGGAGTATTTCGGTTTGTGGAATGTTTCCGTCGTTCCGGAAGGCACACTGGATCAACACAAGTGTGAGGCTATCACTGGGGACCAGGTTTATCCTGCACACTATGACATCTAGTTGAGAGACAATGTAGCGTGCCACCCAGCCCGCAGTGTACGTCTGTCGTTCTGGAATCACCAGGACGAGTCTACTGCGCTCCGCTGGCTGCCAGACTCCCTAGATTTAAACCCAACCGAGACCCTGTGGGACCACCTCCATCAGGCTGTTCGCGCCACCGGTCCTTCACCGAGATAACTAGCGCACCTGGCCGCGGTCCTGGAGTCACTACGGCTCCTCATCTCTGTACGTATCCTCGAGTACCTCACTGACTCTCTTTCTGCACGTGTCACCGCGGTCCGCGCTGCAGAAAGTGATTATTGATGCTACTGACAGGTGACCACGTCACTGTGACTGGACAGTGTACTGTAGTTCCTGTATGTTAAGATTCACATATGTTGGAAGCGGAAACATTTAGCTTAGTGCGACCATGTGTGGCCGTGCCCCTAGACAAATAATAGCCAAATTTTACGGCCAAACATGGTGCCAACCACACCATCGGTGGTGAGGTGTCAGGTCAGAGGGGTGTTCTGAACACAATTTCGACACAAAGCAGCTCAATAGGCTGTGGAGTGGAAGGGGTAGGCTAGCAACAGAACAGTGCATCACCATTGACTAGACACATTTATTGGACACATAAGTCAGGTATTATCCAAAAGGAACAATCAGTACAAATTACAAAATAGTATTCTTTTCCTTTAAGCCACTCAAACATTTAAACAGGCAAATAGCAATCATTTAACTGAAAGCCTTTTAAGAAAGCAAGACTAGAAAATTTGAATGATGAGTTAAAATCATATTTAAATAGGCTCTGACCGAGCACAGATTTTAAAACGAAATACTTCCTTTACGGAACCAGCGACCAAAATAACATAATCCTCAACAACCATATTACATCCAAGACATTTAAGATAAAACCGTAATATATAACATCAGAGAGCTGCAGTCCCAAGTTTTAAGCAGCACGTTTCAAATGGACTGCACTGCAACAGTACAATACAAGTCCCTCAGAGGATCTCCCCACACAGGAAGTTATTGCCGCAATCGACAAAATATCAACATCATTCCATGTACAGACCTAAACCAACTAAAAGCTCTCTTAAGTTTGGTACAGTTCATTCCCTTTCAACATAACATACATCACAAGCCTAGCCCTAGGACGTCACCGACACCCCGCAATTTAGCACGCGAAAAACTACAGCGATGCACTCATCACGTATCCTTACACAATCCAAGAACAGAGAGCCGGCTCCCCAATAGCGGAACATTTAACCACGCGCAGCGTGCGGGTTTGCGGGATGCTGATCTCGCCCTTAACCTCAACACCAGTTCAAATACTAGTCAGCCTACAATTTTGAACCACCATACACATTCCTTCAGTTACTGCATAGAAAGCTAATGTGATAGGCAAACAGACCAGCATATGATAAAAGCTTAAGCAATTTCCTTACTAGACAACCCTTATGAATACTAGCCGTAATCATTTTTTTTAACATGAGCACCCCCGCAACCAAAAGACAAACAACGCCAATCATAAGGACAGTAGCACATAAGCAAGTAGCAATGGTCACTTCTGCTTGGATTGGCTACAAATCAGCGCGTGATTTAATACACCAGAGAACAGTCTTTACGACATAACCATCAATACAATAGCAAATTACTCAAACGTGTACTCCCCCCCGATTTCGATTCGCAAAGCCACAGACAAAACGTGGAGAACGTATCACTTAGACCAAGATAATGGTGATCCCTCAGTTACCCCAAATAACTGACTCCCTTAGTTGCACAGCTAAGAACCAGACCTAATGAAACCACCATAGGTTTCGCCTCTAAATTGTCACAGTACAAGTGAGACTCAATCACAAATGTAATTTTACATCAGTTCCCGTATAGTCAGTACAAGCGCCTGATTTTCACCCGTTTATAACGGCAGGCAGCAACATCGTACGGAAAAGAGCGTAGACACAAGCTCTTAGCAATTCTCTTCCCCGAAAGCAGCCACCGCAACTCTCGGGAACCACTAGGACATCCAATGCAAAAATCGTTACTCCTTCACACAAATTACAGGACGCCCGCTTCCCGCTGCTTCCTACGGCGCCTTCCGTTCAGAGCCAACTTGTATATCTCCATGCGATAGGTCCGGTCCCACACTCGCTGCGTCAACACAGGATGACACGCGTAAAGCTGAAATACTAAACCCCTTTTTCCGAAGCTGTTTCACAGAGGAAGACCGCACTGCAGTTCCTTCTCTAAATACTCGCACAAACGAAAAAATAGCTGACATCGAAATAAGTGTCCAAGGAATAGAAAAGCAACTGGAATCAGTCAACAGGGGAAAGTCCACTGGACCTGACGGGATACCGATTCGATTCTACACAGAATACGCGAAAGAACTTGCCCCCCTTCTAACAGCCGTGTACCGCAAGTCTCTAGAGGAGTGGAAGGTTCCAAATGATTGGAAAAGATCACAGGTAGTCCCAGTCTTCAAGAAGGGTCGTCGAGCAGATGCGCAAAACTATAGACCTATATCTCTGACGTCGATCTGTTGTAGAATTTTAGAACATGCTTTTTGCTCGAGTATCATGTCGTTTTTGGAAACCCAGAATGTACTCTGTAGGAATCAACATGGATTCCGGAATCAGCGATCGTGTGAGACCCAACTCACTCTATTTGTTCATGAGACCCAGAAAATATTAGATACGGGCTCCCAGGTAGATGCTATTGTTCTTGACTTCCGGAAGGCGTTCGATACAGTTCCGCACTGTCGCCTGATAAACAAAGTAAGAGTCTACGGAATATCAGACCAGCTGTGTGGCTGGATTGAAGAGTTTTTAGCAAACAGAACACAGCATGTTGTTGTCAATGGAGAGACGTCTACAGACGTTAAAGTAACTTCTGGCGTGCCACAGGGGAGTGTTATGGGACCATTGCTTTTCACAATATATATAAATGACCTAGTATATAGTGTCGGAAGTTCCAAGCGGCTTTTTGCGGATGATGCTGTAGTATACAGAGAAGTTGCAGCATTAGAAAATTGCAGTGAAATGCAGGAAGATCTGCAGCGGATAGGCACTTGGTGCAGGGAGTGGGAACTGACCCTTAACATATACAAATGTAATGTATTGAGAATATATAGAAAGAAGGATCCTTTATTATATGATTATATGATAGCGGAACAAACACTGGTAGAAGTTACTTCTGTAAAATATCTGGGAGTATGCGTGCGGAACGATTTGAAGTGGAATGATCATATAAAATTAATTGTTGGTAAGGCGAGTACCAGGTTGAGATTCAGTGGGAGAGTCCTTAGAAAATGTAGTCCATCAACAAAGGAGGTGGCGTACAAAACACTCGTTCGACCTGTACTTGAGTATTGCTCATCAGTGTGGGATCCGTACCAGATCGGGTTGACGGAGGAGATAGAGCAGATCCAAAGAAGAGCGGCGCGTTTCGTCACAGGGTTATTTGGTAACCGTGACAGCGTTACGGAGATGTTTAACAAACTCAAGTGGCAGACTCTGCAAGAGAGGCGCTCTGCATCGCGGTGTAGCTTGCTCACCAGGCTTCGAGAGGGAGCGTTTCTGGATGAGGTATCGAATATATTGATTCCCCCTACTTATATCTCCCGAAGATCACGAATGTAAAATTATAGAGATTAGAGGGCGCACGGAAGCTTTCCGGCAGTCGTTCTTCCCGTGAACCATACGCGACTGGAACAGCAAAGGGAGGTAATGACAGTGGCACGTAAAGTGCCCTCCGCCGCACACCGTTGGGTGGCTTGCGGAGTATAAATGTAGACGTAGATGTAGAACCCGACAACCGTCTTCCACGACGTCACGGAGCACACACCCCCGGGACCTCGCCTCGATACTCCCGCTCGTAGGCCGGCCCCAGAGGGCGCTGCTTACCGCCCTGAACGTGGCAGTAAAGATAAACCACCAGCGTGGGTGGCACTATCAATGTGAGCCGCCACGGCTCAGGTGGTGACAGAAAAACGTTAGGATGCAGTGAGGGCACGCAGCAAACTAAAAAAGCCAGAGCAGAAGGGCGTGGTACAAGAACTCATAAAGTGACAATAAACATCAGCCTACGGGCAGTGGTGGCTCAAGAGGCGAATCTGTAGGCTGCCACAGAGATCGGTGGCCACACATTTGCGTTCGTCACAGTTGTGTCCGCGACGCTGTCTACTCGTGTGGCCCTTCCTGCTCTGAAATTCGCTTTGGAAACGAGCCAGCCGCTTGCTGGCCAAGTATTCTCAGCCCTCTTAGCGGCGGCGAGGAAGATGTTTTGTCTCGTCTTCGAATAAACGGAAGCTCACGGACGCCAAATAGCTTCTTTACATCGCGAAAACGTTGTGATGCGAGTTATTTCCGCATCGTTTACTGTATCGCGTGATACGTGAATTTTAGTTTCCCTAGAAAACCTCAAAATACACTGAAGCGCCAAAGAAACTCGTATAGGCATGCATATTCAAATACAGAGATATACAAACAGTAACAATACGACGCTGCGGCAGGTAACGCGTCTGTAAGACAAAAAATGTCGCGGAGTTGTCAGATAGGTTATGAAACGTCTCCTTAGAAAAATTTATGAATGACTGTGCTGGAAAACCTCTTACGTTATTTGCTTTTCAAACAGCTGAGCAAAACTGAACGTACTCACACGTTTCTCTCTTTACTTATTCAGATCAACACTAAACTGACACACAATATTTTTAGCGCAACGCAATCTGACTGTCAAAAATCCCTACAAAAGAATGGCCCTAACTAACAATAACCTATACCTTTCATGAATCACTTACCTCACAAAAATCTTCGTTACTCGAACTACTGCAATACAGCGAGTGCCAATACTGTCAGCTAAATAAAAGATTCTAACTACTGAAGGCACTAATTACTGATAGGCATAATTAGCAAATGAAAGATTTTGATAGAGAACAATGTGTTTACCTTAATAGTGTTCAAAAGTCATTATATATATATATATATATATATATCAGTTCATGACATCCAGTCTTACAAATTTACTGTCTCTGATGGACACACGTCCAGATCATCCGCTCTCAAAACTCCGCCATCTCTGTCGCCACATCCACCACTGCTGACGGCTCACCTCCAACTGCCCAACACTACAACAGCAAATTCCAACAATGCAAGCCAGCCACAGACTGCACACAGGACAGTCAGTGATTTTCATATAGAGCGCTACATGGCGTTACCAACATAAAAGCCTAAACAGCCTACTTACAAGGTTACTGATGCTACCATGGCAGGTTATCAAGATTTAAGTGAATTTGAATGTGGTGTTATAGTCGTCACACGAGCGATAGGACACATCATCTGCGAGGTAGCGATGAAATGGGGATTTTCCCGTACGGCCATTTCACGAGTGTACCGTGAATGTCAGGAATCCGGTAAAAAAACCATACCTCCGACCTCGCTGCGGCCGGAATGTTGCGGCGTAAAGTCAAGCGCTGGAGCGCCAGTCGGGAACGGTAGAACAGAGAGGGGTGTAAGGAAGACGTCATCCAACTGCACGCTGACCGACCCCTCTCCAGGACGACAACGCGGCTTCAGCGGGCCGTATGTGAAGAGGACACAAGCGCCTGATATGGCGCGCGCCGCTGACCCGTGATCTTGTTCAGAGCGCGCACTGTAATCGATTATAGTTCGCTGTTCTGGTGCGGGTGGCGCTCCGGTGGTGATTTGCTATTACGTCGCTGGGCGTGTGTTTGCGGTGGCCGGCGGAAAGCGAGAGGGTGGTCGATTTCCGGGTATTGCACGGAACGTGAAGTTCGCTCTGCCTGACCTGCTGGTGACTAGCGCTAAGGTTGTTGTGCCTCGCAATATGAGCAGAGTGGTCTGGGGCGGAGGCGACTCGCCGCTGTGCTGGCCATGCGGTGGTCATTAATTGGAGTCGGCGTACTTGTTCTGCCTGCCCGTCTGATGTGGAGGTCCGGTGGGGTCCTGTGATACTCTGGCCCGGAGACAACTAGTTGCTGAATTTTGCAGTCGCCTGCCAGGGTAGGGTGTGGGCTCGGTTGGCTCTTCAGATTTTCCCCTGGAAGCTCCAGCAGCGGTTTCTGAACTTCATTCTGATGTGTGATGGCGTTGTTGGAAGTTTTTGCTGTGAGTGTGGCTCGTTACAGCATTTGTTGGTACTAATTTATTTGCTCAACTGGAGTCCTGCCCAGAGTTGCGTTCATGTATGGTACATTTCGCAGTCGATGTGTTAGGTAAAGTCTGCCTAAGAAGGCTGGTTTTGTACAGTATATACATAGTGGATTACTGCTGCTTGGCATATGTGGTCTTCTGGGACGTGAACAACACGATCTAGTCAATTTGGTTGTGTAACAGCATTTAGTGGTATGTTCTGTATTTTTTTTCAGTGTTATTGTTATTGGTGGAACTCCTTGGATAGTTGTCCTATAAGAAAACACATGCAGCCCACTTCTACAGGAGCATCAAGATCAGGCACTTCAAAACCAACGACATAGGAATCGTATATACTGGACAGATTTTTTATTTGCATGTCACCCTTTGCTTCTGTGTTATTCTCAAAGTTAAGTATTCTCATTGTTCATTTTGTAATAAGACTCATTAATACGATTTCTTTGAATGTCGTCTAGCGATCCGAGAAACCTGCTTTCCTAGACACGAGTAGGCAGAATTCAACATGGAGAAAGATCCTGCAAGAACGGAACCAACGACGACTGAGCAGAAACAATCATCGAGACAGAAGTGCAAACCTTCCGCAAATTGCTGCAGATTTCAATACTGGGCCATGAAAAAGTATCAGCGTGCGAACCATTCAACGAAACATCATCAATATGGCCTTTCGGAGCCGAACGCGCATTGGCGTACATTTGATCACTGCACGACACAAAGGTTTACGCCTTGCCTGTGCCCGTCAACATCAACATAGGGCTGTTGATGACTGGAAACATGTTGCCTGGTCGGACGAGTCTCGTTTCAAGCAGTACCGAGTGGATGGACGTGTGAGGTTATGTAGGGAACCTCATGAACCCGTGGACACTCAATTTCAGCAGGGGACTGTTCAAGCTGGTAGAGGCTCTGTAATGGTGTGAAGCGGGTGCAGTTGGAGTTATATTGGACCCCTGATCCATCGAGATACACTTCCCACAGGGGACACGTACGTAAGCATCCTGTCTGATCACCTGCATCCATTCTATCTTCGTTGATCCATTATGGCATGAACTTCTTGATGCAATAATTTACCAACATCCGTATGTATTGTAGAAATTTATTTTATTTTATGAACTTCTAATTGCTGCCAATTTCGGCATTACATTGATGCCATCTTCAGTCCCCAGGTTTGCAAACCGCCTCAATCTGTGTTACCTGGCCACCAAGAGCTGTTGCAGGACGATTGATTCACGGATCTAGTTATATGGCTCCTTCTTTACGACTATGACGAGTGCGGCATCAATGTAATGCCGAAATTGGCAGCAATTAGAAGTTCATAAAATAAAATAAATTTCTACAATACATACGGCTGTTGGTAAATTATTGCATCAAGAAGTGAATGGATGCAGGTGATCAGACAGGATTCTTACATACGTGTCACCTGTCAGAGTCGTATCTAGATGTATCAGGGGTCCAATATCACTCCAACTGCACCCGCCTCACACCGTTACAGAGCCTCCACCAGCTTGAACAGTCCTCTGCTGGCATGGAGGGTCCACGGATTCGTGAGGTTGGTTGCCTACATACCCTCACACGTCCATCCACTCGGTACTACTTGAAACGAGACTCGTCCGACCAGGCAACATGCTTCCAGTCACCAAGAGCCCTATGTCAATGTTGACGGGCCGAGGCGAGGCGTGAACCTTTGTGTCGTGCAGTCATCAAACGCACACGAATGAGCCTTCGGCTCCAAAAGCCATTATGGATGATGTTTCGTTGAATGGTTCGCACATTACAGAGCATCCACCAGCTTGAACATTCTTCTAATAACGTGCAGGGACAATGGTTTCGTGAGGTTGTCTCCATACGCGTACCCGTCAAGAAATGAATCCATTCATGACCATTGTATATCCCGACGGACTTGAGCAATTCCAGCAGGACAATGCGGTACCCCACACGTCCAGAATTCCTACAGTGGCTCCACGAACACTCTTCTGAGTAAACACTTCCGCTGGCCACCAAACTCCTCAGACATGAACATTATTGAACATATGTGGGATGGCGTGCAACGTGCTGTTGAGAGAAGATCTCCACCCTCTCGCACTCTTACCCATTCATGGCCAGCTCTGCAGGATTCACGGTGTCAGTTGCCTCCAGCATTATTTCAGACATTAGTCGAGTCCATGCCACGTCGTGTTGCGGCACTAGTGTGTGTTCGCTGACGCCCTACACGATATTACGCAGGTGTATCAATTTCTTTGGCTCTAAGTGTATATGCGAGTGTTTCTACCACCTCCACAGAATCGTTCTGCGTACCGATGCAAAGACTGACAGAACTGTTTCACTTTTTTTGTAGACGTGTTGACAAGAAAAAAAATCTATTAAATTGTTATATTAGAACAATTAAGCCCTCGGTCACAAATATTAAGTCAAAATTGACTATGTTTCGACGCTACTATGAGCGTCGTCTTCAGAATTAAACTAACTGTTCTAAAACCTGCTTCCTCTTTTCATCCACAGTCTGAAAAAATGGCCTTTTTTCACTCTGCCGTCCACCGAGCCATCTCTATACCACTTGCAACAGAAAAGTTTAATGATGAGATTAATTTACTTAAAACCATAGAAGTCAATAATGAATATACGCCTAACATAGTGGACGATATCCTGAAAAAGAAAACTGCAAGAACTACCACGCACAACACCTCATGCACTGAAATTAACCCAAAAAAACGTTTTTCTATTCCTTTCGTAGGACCCATTTCCTATCAGATTCAGCACATGCTTCGCAACAAATACAACTGCAATGTTGCCTTATCTACTAATAATAATGTGAAGAGAAACCTCATTCATAATTCATTCATAATTCGCTCCCCTACGGAACGTTCTGACGTTTATAAGATCATCTGTGATACTTGCTCCTCCTATTATATAGGGCAAACTGGACGTGCTTTCACCGTCAGATACAAAGAACATCTTTTGAGAAAGAACGGCACCAGTCCCCTAAATTCATCCTTTGCCGATCACCTCTTAATTACTGGACACGTGCCTAAAGTCATAGGCGATAGCAATATTCTGCATACCGAAAAGAAGGGGTGTAGATGTCTTAGAGGAATTGGCGATTTTCAAACATCTCTCTCGTCATGATGGCCTCATGCTCAACGAACAGCTGCAGCTGCGAAATAAAAACTTTTTCGACTGTATAAAGCCATTGCTTGATTTTTGACTCAGATTTCCTCATGCAGTTTGCCGAAATGTTGTTTTCCTGTCACATCTTTGCTGTTTTCTTTTATGTCATAACTGACGTTTTTTTACGGATCTCTGTTTAAAGCAGATAAATATGTAACTTCATCCTATTATTATTAGTGCTAACGTTATGCCTGAATCAGCTTCATCACAATTTCATGTGTCTAATTTTGAATGTACAGGAGCCTAGTTGTTTGTGCGGCTACCAGATGGAGCTTGTAGTAACACCATGTTTACTTGCCCACACTTCCTAACGTGGGCACATCAGTCTTGTTGCAACCCTTGTTCACTCAAGTACGAGCAGCCCTTAGCGGCTCGCCATCTTACTTACAACTATTCATGGCGCCCCCTTTCCGGCTTAGATTTTTTAAAACGTGACTTATAAGTGCTGCATCTCTTTCCAGTCAGTACAAACTTTAATTTTATTAATGTATTATATACCTAATATGTTTTGGAATAGTTAGTTTAATTCTGAAGACGACGCTCATAGTAGCGTCGTGAAGACGACGCTCATAGTAGCGTCGAAACCTGGTCAATTTTGACTTAATATTTGTGACCGAGAGCTTATTTGTTCTAATATAATTCTGACACGGTCACTGAACCTCAGCAGCTATGTTCAAAGTTCTGTTACATTGTTTAGGTTCCACAACTGTTTGTTACTTACGAGCTAGGGCGCAGCTTACAATACTATTTTTTATTGTTACCGTTTGAAATACAATGTCCAGTCGCATTAACGTGACCACTTGTCCAAAGCCTGAACTACCTTTTGCAGCACGCACGGCTGCGAGCCACGCAAGAAGAGACTCGGTGAGACTGTGGGAGGTACGGACAGTGCCGCGGCCGCGGCGAGCTCCTCTGTGTTTCTGAGCAGGGCTCTGCGCTTTTCTGGCTCGAACATCCCGATAGAGGTGGTCCCACAGAATCTCGATTGGTTTCAAATCCAGCGAGTCTGACTGCCTAGGGAGCAGGTAAACTTATTTCGGTGCTCTTCGAACCACGCACGTACACTGCGAGCTGTATGGCGCGTTGCATTGTCCTGCTGGTAGATACCGTCGTGTCGAAGAAAAACAAATTGCATGCAGGGGTGGACATAGTTCCCAAGGACAGATTCATAGCTGTGTTGATGCACTGCGCATTCCAGAGTGACGAGATCATACAGGGAAGGTTGAAAGTCTATCCCTTGTTTGTTATGCTGAGTATTTTTCATGTAAGAAGTATCTCCCTTTAATATAAGCGGACGCAGTGCTCCGTGGTTCCCATTTCTACCGCTATGTGTCTAATTCTTTCAATTAGGCCCGATACATTGAGATATGGGTAATCAAACCCGCTAGAAAAGATAGTATTCTAATTTACAGATGAAGCAACGGATAACGCAACATCGGTGAATGGCCATGGAACAATACGTGCACATTAGAGACTGTAACACGTTCTTTTTTTTTGATACTATGAATTCAGTTAGTCGCATAAAGTGCATAATGCATACAATGGATATGCCTGGATTGAAAATTCATAGAATATAGTCATTATCTCAGTGGTATGGATGAAGGCTACTGAATAACGCTAAGAGAGAATTTCAATTACCATTCTGATTTATTTCGATAATATGTAAGAAAACTATTACCCTCTGTGACAAAACATACATGAAATCTATTATATTTAAGAAAACGACCATTGTCAGTGACAAAACCTTCATGAAGCACTCACTATCTCTTGCATCTCGTCATACCGGAAACACAGACAACACTTCGTCGCCAGTTACATCCACTGATGATTAAAATGGGTAAAAATGAATGTTACTGAATGGTGGCCTCTTAACACCATTTAGTTATTGTCACACCTGTTTAACGCGCGGAGTAGGGAAGGATATTACCTTTCACTCTCTCAAACATTACTTGGATTACTACACATGCAGTACCATGCGGGTAAGTTCATGTTGAAACCGCGTATTATGCAACGTGAGCAAACCAGCCCAGGCTTCATGACTCCAGTCGACCGTTGTGGCCGAGCGGTTCTAGGCGCTTCAGTCCGGAACCGCGCAACCGCTACGGTCACAGGTTCGAATCCTGCCTCGGGCATGGATGTGTGTGATCTCCTTAGGTTAGTTAGGTTTAAGTAGTTCTAAGTTCTAGGGGACTGATGACCTCAGATGTTAAGTCCCATAGTACTCAGAGCCATTTGAACCATTTTTTTCATGACTCCACATTATTCATGCTATGATAAACGAAAGGCAAACCCATTATGAATGATGGCAACACGTGGCCAAGTTCGACAACAAAGAAACGAGTAAAATATACCGTTGAATCATGAAAAATTTATATTGCTTGTATCCAGAACTAAACTATGCAACAAATGAAACATTAATGAACCTATCCGCTATTGACCTAAGAACAACAACAGTTGGTTCATGCCCTCAATCACCTCGCGCCCAAGTCCGCTAGTTGAAACACATTAATCTGAAAAATTTCTACAAATAAAATATCGCTGAACGTTTCCCGGTATTAATTCACACCCGAACATGTTTCATAATCAGTGTTACCCCAAGAAACCTACATTATGAATAACTTTCCTCACCATCCATGACGAGCGCCGCACCCCTGCGTCCGTCTCGTCCAATCGGCGGCCTCAGAGTGTCCCAACACGGCGCGTTCCAGGACCAACCGACGACCGTTCAAAAAAACTGGCGGTGGGCGTAAGACCTCAGTGAGAACCAATCTCACAAACTCTGCCCTGCCCATCCCCACAGTCTTTGGAATCACGAACTCTCTGCCGAATCTGCTCACATTGTTATGTTGGTGCTAAACTACCCTACTGCTACCGTCTTTGACTAACCCAGATTATTATATATTCCATGCATAATTACATTTATCCATACACATACATCACGGGATCAAAGGAAGAGAGAGGAGGTGTGACACCAACAGAAGAAAAAATATACACGGAAGCGTTCTTGAATCCAGAGGTTATTTAGCTAGACTAAATATTGAAAGGACGCTCCCGGCGTAAAATGAATTATTAATCATGTGGAAATTAGTCAGTTAGTTAAATGAAGCGTAAACCTATGACGTTTCAAGGTCGTGAAAACAGTCTCCAGACCCAACAACCTCTCCTTGTTTGCTTTCAAATGTTTCACACCGCACACAGATACGGCTATCTTTCCCACGGAGCATAAAAAGCGATTCACATGAAAAGGCCACCCGTCGCCACACAGTCGACGTTCACTTCCATGCTACTTCCAGCCCTCATTGCGAATGAAGAGCAGTCAACATGGGCGCATGAACCAGGCCCACACACAACGGTGGTCGAGGAGACAATGTTGGTAGCCCCTTGGTTGATCGGGCGCTCAGTTGCTCAACAGTTGCACGACTATTCGCCCGTACGCATCTCCGCAGCTGTCATTCACCCCTGTCATCTATGCCGTGTGGTGTACCACAGTTGCGTCAGCGCGGGTTTTGGGTAACGCCGTTGTGCCACGCGCGGTGTACATTAACCACGGTGGCACGGGAACAGTTTGCAAACACAGCCGTTCCGGAAATGCTGCCACCCTTAGCCAGAAAGCCGGTGGTCATCCCCGACTGGACGTCTGATAAATCGCTCCGTTCCCGCATTATGGCAACAACTTCACTGTTTTTCGCGTTCCCCGACACGCTGTATAGCACTGATGTGAGAAAAGTCATGGGATAGCGACAGGCACATATAGAGACGGAGGTTGTATCGCGCACACGAGGTACGAAAGGGCAGTGCATTGCCAGAGCTGTCATTTGCACTCGCGTCATTCACGTTGTAACACGCCCGGGGGTGCAAATGTTCAGCTCCACACTTCTGCTGGCTTGACTGAAATTATCTGTCGAAATATGCAGGCTAGTCAGGGGAGGCCCTCACCGTCAGAACACAACACTGTTCTACGTCTGGTATGAACAACTGTATTCTAACACGATTAAAGGAAATCGCAGGTTGCACTGTTTACATTCTAAGTCGTAAATGTTTATACCAATTAACAATCTTGATGATTATCTGTCCACAATATCACTCAAGACGAGCGTACGCGTAACCGACACGACACGGGTGATTGCTGATGATGTTGTTGTTGTGGTCTTCAGTCCTGAGACTGGTTTGATGCAGCTCTCCATGCTACTCTATCCTGTGCAAGCTTCTGCATCTCCCAGTACCTACTGCAACCTACATCCTTCTGAATCTGCTTAGTGTATTCATCTCTTCGTCTCCCTCTACGATTTTTGCCCTCCACACTGCCCTCCAATACTAAACTGGTGATCCATTGATGCCTCAGAACATGTCATACCAACCGATCCCCATACTTCCTCATTAGTTATGTGATTTAGCCATCTAATCTTCAGCATTCTTCTGTAGCACCACATTTCGAAAGCTTCTATTCTCTTCTTGTCCAAACTATTTATCCTCCATGTTTCACTTCCATACATGGCTACACTCCACACAAATACTTTCAGGAACGACTTCCTGACACTTAAATCTATACTTGATGTTAACAAATTTCTCTTCTTCAGAAACGCTTTCCGTGCCATCGCCAGTCTACATTTTATATCTTCTCTACTTCGACCATCATCAGTTATTTTGCTCCCCAAATAGCAAAACTCCTTTACTACTGTAAGTGTCTCATTTCCTAATCTAATTCCCTCAGCATCACCCGACTTAATTCGACTACATTCCATTATCCTCGTTCTGCTTTTGTTGATGTTCATCTTATAACTTCCTTTCAAAACACTATCCATTCCGTTCAACTGCTCTTCCACGTCCTTTGCTGTCTCTGTCAGAATTACAATGTCATCGGTGAACCTTAAAGTTTTCATTTCTTCTCCATGGATTTTAATACCTACTCCGAATTTTTCTTTTGTTTCCTTTACTGCTTGCTCAATATACAGATTGAATAACATTGGGGAGAGGCTACAACCCTGTCTCACTCCGTTCCCAACCACTGCTTCCCTTTGATGTCCCTCCACTCATATAACTGCCATCTGCTTTCTGTACAAATTGTAAATAGCTTTTCGCTCCCTGTATTTTACCCCTGCCACCTTCAGAATTTGAAAGAGAGTATTCCAGTCAACATGATTCGGAAGCCGAATGGTCGAACCAAAGTTCTTACTCTCGTTACACATACAGATATCTGGTAATAACCCTCCTTGACACTAGTAATGATATAACACTGTTCGTAAAGTTAATTTTTCAGTTTCTTAGTTCTCAGTTGTGCGAGCGTGCGCGTAACCGTCGCGGCGCGGCTGATTGTTGATAAATGCGGAAACGCGATGATCGAACGCACGTCCTCACGCTCGCTACAGGACACTGGCACTTGACTGCACTCTTTTATGGTGACTAATTTTTACTGATTCACATCAGTTCATTCTGGGAGACCGAACACGGCGCGGATGATCGATGCTGTGCGACACGCAACGAGAGGAAACATAAATACGTTATTGACGGCATTGCTCATTTTCAATTACTTCTTGGCGCACTTTCGTCTGAACCATTTCCATATATCATCACTTTACTATGATAGAACTTGTAGCAACACTTCAACTTCCATACTAACAATGCCTCTCACACGCAGAGCTATACACTACACAAGATAACAGTTCCGTGTCCCGCGCTCGACTCTCTAGAAGCGGCTGCTCGCAAAGATACTCCACAACTAAACCAGCGATATGACAAGACGCTTACAACGTCAAAAAGTTTCCGACGTCATTACGGCCGCACGACGGGATTTATCAGACTTTGACCGCGGAATGGTAGTTGTAACTAGACACATACGACATTACATATCGGAAATCGTCAGGGAACTCAATATTCCGAGATCCACAGTGTCAAAAGTGTACCGGTAATACCAAATTTCAGGCATTGCCTCTCTACACGGATGACGCGGTGGCCGACGACTTTCTCTTGCCGACCGAGAGCAGCCACGTTTGCGTAGAGTTGTCAGTTCTAACAGACAAGCAGCACTGCGTGAAATAAAAGCAGAAATCAATGTGGGACGTACGACGAACGTATCCGTTAGGGCAGCGTGGCTAAATTTGGCATTAATCGTCTCTGGTAGCAGGCGACCGACTAGTGTACCTCTGCTAAGAGCATTATGTCGCCTTCGAAACCTTCTCCTGGGCTCGTGACCATCGGATGGACCACAGGCGACCGCAAAACCGTGGCCCGGTCACGTGAGTCACGATTTCAGTCGGTAGCAGCTGACGGTAGGGTTGGAATGTAGCGCACATCGCACGATGCCGTGGACTCAAGGTGCCAAAAAAAGACACTGTGCAAGCTGGTGGTGGCTCCATAATGGTGTGAGCTGTGTTTATGTCGAACTTCGAGTGGAAATGGTTGTGTTCGGCTACTTGGAGGCCATTTGCAGCCATTCATGGACTTCATGTACAAAAACAACGATGGAATTTTCATGAATGACTATGCGCCACAGTTGTTCGCGATTAGTTTGAGCCGGCGTGACGTGCTTTATATGTATTTGACGATGCTGATGCTGATTCCGCATTTAGCATTTGACGATGGCACTATGGCTGCTGTACATTACGACTTTGTTTTTATGAAACAGATCTGATGATGGTCATTAAAGACCGAAACCGGTAATCTGTTAAACAAAAAAGATTGTGAGCATTGACGTAAATTTAAAGAAAACTTACTATAGTCCTCACTTGGCGTTCAGTTCCCTAGGTTAAAAGAACATTTGGCCGGAAAGCGATTCAGCTCCGACGACGAGGTGAATGAAGAGGTTCAAAACTTTCTGATCAGCATGGCGGCGAGCTAGTATGACATGGGCATACAAAAACTGCCACAGCGTCTACAAAAATGCATCGACAGAAATGGTGATTATGTCGACCATTGTAGAAATAAACGGGCCTATGTACTTATAAAAAATAGGAGACCTTACTTTTGGGATGTCCCTCGTATTAACAGTCAGTGTTGCTGATAAATATTTGCGGTTTGGATTATTTCTTAGTAATGAGTCGTCTTTGGTTTAAATGCCTTAATATGTTCAATTGCCAAGTTCTCTATATCCTCATGACAGTTTCGAGGTCTATTACCACGTTTCCCTGTCTGATGTTTAACACTTGAAATGGAGGAAGTCTTCTTGTTTATCATTTCCAACAAAAACAGCCCCGGACAAGGGACATTCTTGTAGAAAACGAATGGAAAAGGGTTGATTTTGTAGAATATGGAATTATCAGAACACCTATATTTTGTAATGTAGGCTTATTTTTTGCCTAAACTAGTACGACAGGCATGCAGTTTGCCATTCTATCTGTAAATGGTGTCGATATCTCAATTTTCGTAAATTTTGGACAAGGGCTGATTTTGTAAGAAACACTTCAATTGTATTCCGTGGTCTACTTATATGTTTTCGCTTTCCGCGCCCTGGTTCCCGGGTTCGATTCCCGGCGGGGTCAGGGATTTTCTCTGCCTCGTGATGACTGGGTGTTGTGTGATGTCCTTAGGTTAGTTAGGTTTAAGTAGTTCTAAGTTCTAGGGGACTGATGACCATAGATGTTTAAGTGCCATAGTGCTCAGAGCCATTTGAAACATCTTGAACTTATATGTTTGCGATTGCACATTTAAAATAAAGCAAGCGAACAAATACAATAAAACGAGAGGACTTCGTTCGTCACTAAGAACGCCGGGTCTGTGTTCCAGGCTCGCCCGCCGACAAAGCGGACCTGGAGGTGGGCGACGAGATTCTGGAGGTGAACGGCCGGAGCCTGGAGGACGCCAGCCACACCGAAGTCATCTCGCACATACACCAGGTGAGCGCAACCTGCCGGCGCTGACCGACGCCTGAGTGGGCCTCTTTCCTACCAGTTGCAGGCTTCCCCTTACACTTAGACACTGTATTAAATTTGTTTCGCTGCTAGTATTATCTCTTAATTGATGAAGTGGATGATAATTTGCTGTAGGATAGCTGCGTGAACGGTGAACACAATGTTGCTCTTTACAAGTGCTTATAATTTGCAAGAGCGCTTGCGAGCGATGTATATCGAAGGCGCGACTGTCGCGGAGCCAGATATCGATTATACCTGCAGCGATGACGATTACATCGACAAAAGATGAACGATATGCTGCAAATACCAACAACCACACACGGATAACGTCCAGTGATGACTTTAAATGTAATTTCAGCTACGTCACTCGTCATCGATACCTCCGATATCGACAATTCCATACGGCTTTTCGCGGATGATGCTGTAGTATACAGAGAAGTTGCAGCATTAGAAAATTGCAGCATCAGAAACTTGCAGCGAAATGTAGCAAGATCTGCAGCGGATAGGCACTTGGTGCAGGGAGTGGCAACTGATCCTTAACATAGACAAATGTAATGTATTGCGAATACATACAAAGAAGTATCCTTTATTGTATGATTATATGCTAGCGGAACAAACACTGGTAGCAGTTCCTTCTGTAAAATATCTGGGAGTATGCGTGCGGAACGATTTGAAGTGTAATGATCATATAAAATTAATTGTTGGTAAGGTGGGTACCAGGTTGAGATTCATTGCGAGAGTCCTTAGAAAATGTAGTCCATCAACAAAGGAGGTGGCTTACAAAACACTCGTTCGACCTATACTTGAGTATTGCTCATCAGTGTGGGATCGGTACCAGGTCGGGTTGACAGAGGAGGTAGAGAAGATCCAAAGAAGAGCGGCGCTTTTCGTCACATGGTTATTTGGTTAGCGTGATAGCGTTACGGAGATGTTTAGCAAAGTCGAATGGCTGACTCTGCAAGAGAGGCGCTCTGCAACGCGGTGTAGCTTGCTGTCCAGGTTTCGAGAGCGTGGGTTTCTGGATGAGATATCGAATATATTGCTTCCCCCTACTTATACCTCCCGAGGAGATCACGGATGTAAAATTACAAGATTCGAGCACGCACGAGGCTTTTCGGCAGTCGTTCTTCCCACCAACCATACGCGACTGGAACAGGAAATGGAGGTAATGACACTGGTACGTAAAGTGCCCTCCGCCAGTCACCGCTGGGTGGCTTGCGGAGTCTAAATGTAGATTCCCGCGTAATGTGTGCGCTGGTGGTAGGAATTCTTTTCCGCCATATCCGGTATGCACTCCAGCAATATATCTTAAGAAAACTGCGAAGTCTCTCAAGCAAGTTATTATACCACGCAAGCGCAAATTGTACAAAATGCAAATATTGAAAAATATACTGTTCGTCACGGCCACCTGGTCGGATAGACGATTTCGAAGATTTCCACAATCACTCGATGTTCTGCGTGTGAACCGACGACACGAATTCCACTCACTCCTTCACGCATTCGTGATCAAATCCTTCCTCCTTCAAAGTATTCTACGACTTCCAGAGGTCTGTGCTTACTTTGCTTCGTGGCTAGATAAAATTCTTAATAAGATGCACTAAAATTTGTTCACTCCCGGAATACAATTTAACAATGAAACATTTACTACAGTCTCTTTCTACATCTTGAAACACCCAAACCTGTTCAGTTTCGTTCTTGAGAAGTCGTCCTTTCCCGTATTTTCTAGTTTTGATGTCTGGTTCATCTATTTCCACAGTCTTTTTGTCACTACCTATAGGAACACAATCACACAACTAACCTCACGACAGAAACAGTGGAAATCACAAACGCACAAACAGTGTTAATCGATAGTCCAGCTTCTAAAGTTGTGCTTTCCAATGTGTATTGCTTAACCCAGCAGGAAACAAAGATGATACTGTCCTGTACTGTCAGTTTACAAGTATCGAACCACGTGTTTTGGCGTATACGTGTTCTTTTCCTACATTTGCCACAATACAACTATGTCGGGAAGTCAGAATCGCTAGATCTTAAGCCTAGTCTGACACTCGTCTGCCCATTGCAATCCAAGCAATTTGTAATGTCGTGAGTCGGCAGTAGATGGTACTCTGAAACGAAATTCTTTGCCTCACGTTTTGTATAATCGCTGTAAAAAAAATCGATATATAGCTCCGTGACAGTGGCACTTTCGATGCATATCGTTTTCAAGCTTTCTTGGAAATTTCCCAATTGTCTATTTACTGTGTGAGGAGTTAGCTTCTTTATTCCAGAGATTCGCTCCGTACGCCACATTGCTATGAAAGAACTTCCCCGACTAGTGGTCCACGACATACTGTACTTTTGTGGGAGGATGAAACTCTCCCAAGTGTAGTGACTGAAATTTTTTTGAGCTGGTGGGAACAGCTTTGTGAGAAAATGGGTAGAATATCACCTATTGATCCGGTCGTCTTCTAATAAAATGACTGTGTGCTATTATTACAAAAAGTAAAATGCGAACATAAAAAAATTTAGATGCCGAAACAGTGTTCGTAAAAAACCGATTCGACATAACTTGAAGTCTCGTTTGTCTAACATGGTGCGTGTGACACTGGCTAAGATATGCCGGGCTATTATGCCGTGGTGTAGTGGACTTCTTGGAGAATCTCAACGTTTCGTGTCCGTCTGCGGAGGACATCTTCAAGGGCGGTTGTAACTTTTACAAAGTTCCGGTTCTACCAACAGTCAGCAGCGAAACAGCTTGTGAATCGGACATTCATAGAATCTACAACTCCACTTGCAGATGTACTCCGTAGACAGGGACGAAATGTTGGGTTTCTCCACGAAATTCACTCGACCACGGCATATCATCCCGAAATGTAAGTGTGAATTCTTCGGCGTGAATTCTATTAATCACATGGTGCGTGTGGTTCCTCTTACGAGTGTAACACGCTGAGAGTTCCTCTCAAAGTTCCATTCGTAATTAGTTGTCACTGGAGTGAATATTTTGAATATTTTATACACAGCATTAAACAGAATAATTACCAATATACCGAAAAACATAAAATGTGCTTTTATCTCCGTTGTAAAGCTCGTGATTTATTTCAAGTATCGTCTGTTCAAGAGAGCAAAAAGCTATAGAGAGAAATGGGAAGTGGATCTGAATCACTTCTTCGCAATGAATTCCGATGGCTTTCCATACACAGAATATTAGCATGCTTATTTTACTTTCGAGGTGACCTGAAGGTGTTGCAAATGGAGGAAAATATGTCTGCTGATTCAACGCTTTTCGTAGTGTTACATGTTGTCTTATGAAATCAGCGTATCTTGCTGAATCATTAGAAATCTCAAAATAAATAAATAAATAAAATAAAATAAAGGTGAACGCATCTCTACAGAGAGAGACTTTAAATTCGTGTTCGCTGAGTTAGCTCTGCTTTTCACTACAACATGTTACAAGTGGGAACTATCATATTGTATACAGGAACAAGTCTGTTTCGTTTCGGCTATTAATAACTGCTCAGAGGTTAGATTAATTGGTAATGTGTACAATAAATGCGAGAAATGCCTGACTGTCACATGGAAGCAAAAAATAAGAAATTAACCAAATGGCATGGAAATCGGTAGATATGAAATTGTTTGTCTGTACATGTGAATCATATCCAGTGATTCCCGTCCCATTCGGATAATTCCTTCGTCGAGCCTCGCTTTTTTTGTTTGTCTTAGAATGTACTAAAGCACCAAAAAAAAACTGGTATAGGGATGAGAATTCGAATAGAGAGGTATATAAACACAGAATGCGAAGCTGCGGTCGGCAACACCTATGTAAGACAACAAGTGTCTGGAGCAGTTGTTAGATCGGTTACTGCTGCTACAATGGCGGGTTATGAAGATTTAACTGAGTTTTAAGGTGGTATTACAGTCGGTGCACGAGCGATGGGACACAGCATCCCCGAGGTAGCGATGAAGTGGATATTTCCCGTACGACCATTTCACGAGTGTACCGTGAATATCGGGATCCGGTAAAACGTCATTGCCGCGCCCGGGAAAAGATCCTGCAAGAGCGGAACCGACGACGACCGAAGACAATCGTTCAACGTCACAGAAGTGCGCCATCAACAAGTCTTAGCGTGCGAACCATTCAACGAAACAACATCGACACAGGTTTTCGGAGACGAAGGCCCACTCGTGTAGCCTTGACGACTGCACGACACAAAGCTTTACGCCTCGCCTGGGCCCGTCAACACAGACATTGGACTGTTGAACATGTTCTCTGGTCGGACGAGTCTCGTTTCAAATTCTATCGAGAGGATGGACGTGTGCGGGTATAGAGACAACCTCATGAATCCGTGGACCCTTCATGTCAGCAGGGGACTGTTCAAGGTGGTGGAGGCTCTGTAATGGTGTGGGGCGTGTGCAATTGGAGTGATATGGGAACCCTGATACGTGTAGATACGACTCTGACAGGTGACACGTACGTAAGTATCCTGTCTGATCACCTGCATTAATTCATGTCCATTGTGCATTCCAACGGACTTGGGAAATTCCAGCAGGACAATGCGACACACAACATGTCCATATTGCTACAGGGTGGCTCCAGGAACACTCTTCAGAGATTAATCACTTCCGCTGGCCACCAAACTCCCCAGACATGAAAATTATTGAGCATATCTGGGATGTCTTGAAACGTGCTGTTCGGATGAGATCTTCACCCTGTCGTACTCTTACGGATTTATGACAGCCCTGCGGGATTCATGGTGTCAATTCCATGCAGGACTATTTCAGACATTGAGTCCATGTCACGCCGCGTTGCGGTTCAAAAAAATGGTTCAAATGGCTCTGAGCACTATGGGACTTAACATCTGAGGTCATCAGTCCCCTAGAACTACGTAAACCTAACTAACCTAAGGACATCACACACATCCATGCCCGAGGCAGGATTCGAACCTGCGACCGTAGCAGTCGCGCGGTTCCAGAATGTAGCGCCTAGAACCGCTCGGCCACTCCGGCCGGCGATCGTGTTGCGGTACTTGTGCGTGCTCGCGGGAGCCCTACACGATATTACGCAGGGGTACCAGTTTCTTTGGATGTTCTGTCTAGAATTATTGCTGCTAGAAGACGAGAGACAGTCAGGCTGCAAGTAGTGGAAGCTACGGAACCGCTCTGAATCCAGCCGTCTGCGAAGACTGGCACCTAGCAGCTTGCTGGATCCGGCGGTCCGCCACTTGCGTGACGGCTGAGCAGTCGCGTGACTCCCTTGCGAGTAATCGCTGGTGCGTGACCGGCTGCTCCGCTAATTCGTGTCGCTTCTGCACTCATATTAACGATGATGTGTGAAACTTCTAAGCAATTGCCCCAGCAAGAGGTGGAGTGCAGGAGAGTTTATTCGGGAAAAGAGAAACTACCAGGGTATTTTCTATGACGTGTTCGGTAGTGGAGTACCAATGATTTTTCTATGGTTTCCGAAGACACACATTTGTTGTACATAATTGTAATGTCATCTGGCAACAACGCGAGAAGACACATATTTTATTTATTTAATGGACCTTGCCGTTGGTGGGGAGGCTGCCGTGCCTCAGAGATACAGATGGCCGTACCGTAGGTGCAACCACAACGGTGGGGTATCTGTTGAGAGGCCAGACAAACGTGTGGTTCCTGAAGAGGGGCAGCAGCCTTGTCAGTAGTTGCAGGGGCGACAGTCTCGATGATTGACTGATTTGGCCTTGTAACACTAACCAAAACGGCTTTGCTGTGCTGGTACTGCGAACGGCTGAAAGCAAGGGGAAACTACAGCCGTAATTTTTACCGAGGGCATGCAGCTTTACTGTATGATGGAGAGCTGCATCAAACCAGTCTCAGAACTGAAGACCATAACAACAACAACATATGGCCTGACCGTATTAGAGCCCTCAGACCCTCTCTTACATCCGACCAGGTTTCCACACTTTCTGTACCATGAATAACCTAAGAAATAATCTGTATTAATAAAAATGTAAATGTTCGTTTGTTCAGAATCGTAAATGGTTCAAATGGCTCTGAACACTATGGGACTTAACATCTGTGGTCATCAGTCCCCTAGAACTTAGAACTACTTAAACCTAACTAATCTAAGGACATCACACACATCCATGCCCGAGACAGGATTCGAACCTGCGACCGTAGCGGTCACACGGTTCCAGCCTGAAGCGCCTAGAACCGCACGGCCACACCGGCCGGCAGAATCGTATATGTGCGATAGATCTTCACCGATAGCTTTCAAATTTTGACACAACGTCGCATTCGAATATGCGCGTGTTTTTGTATGCCAGTCTTTAAATATATAAATAAATATGTAATATACAATAGCGAAAAGTGCTTGACCGAGGTACTTCAAATTCTTACACACTACTCTGATGAACATTCGGATTTGTGTTCAAGAAAAGTGTCGAATACTTTGAAAGGTGGTAGTACTCATCAAAACAACAAAAATAAGTCTAATAAACATTGGTCCGCAAACGCATACATTCCGAGATAAACGCATAAGTATAGTAAGGAGTGCGCCACACTTGGTCGTTGCACTGGCGCTCCGTCAAACGTTGTTGTCGTTGTGGTCTTCAGTCCTGAGACTGGTTTGATGCAGCTCTCCCTGCTACTGTATCCTCTGCAAGCTTCTTCATCTCCCAGTACCTACTGCAACCTACATCCTTCTGAATCTGTTTAGTGTATTCACCTCTTGGTCTCCCTCTACGATTTTTACCCTCCACGCTGTCCTCCAATGCTAAATTGGTGATCCCTTGATGCCTCAGAACGTGTCCTACCAAGCGATCCCTATTTCTAATCATGTTGTGTCACAGACTCCTCTTTTCCTCAATTGTCTTCAATACCTCCTCATTAGTTATGTGATCTACCCATTTAATCTTCAGCATTCTTCTGTAGCACCACATTTCGAAAGCTTATATTCTCTTCTTGTCCAAACTATTATCCCCCATGTTTAACTTCCATACATGGCTACACTCCATACAAATACTTTCAGAAACGACGTCCTGACACTTAAATCTATACTCCATGTTAACAAATTTCTCTTCTTCAGAAACACTTTCCTTGCCATTGCCAGTCTACATTTTATATCCTCCCTACGCCGACCATCATCAGTTATTTTGCTCTCCAAATAGCAAAACACATTTACTACTTCAAGTGTCTCATTTCCTAATCTAATTCCCTCAGCGTCACCCGACTTAATTCGACTACATTCCATTATCCTCGTTTTCCTTTCTTGATGTTCATCTTATATCCGCCTGTGCATTCCGTTCAACTGCTCTTCCAAGTCCTTTGCTGTCTCTGACAGAATTAAAATGTCATCGGTGAACCTTAAAGTTTTTATTTATTCTCCATGGATTTTAATGCCTACTCCGAATATTTCTTTTGTTTACTTTGCTGCATTCCGTCAAATGTGTCGGCGAGATATTATGACGTCTTACTCACAGTACCCTGCGTACCACTGGGTGGTCTGCAGTCAGCTGTGTGGTTCGAGGCGTGTTGTAGCTTGCGTTAGTTTACGTCGTGTTTGTGTGCCTTATTGTACAGTACTGTCAAGCGTGGTTTCGTATCACGGTGTTTTACTTTCTTTCAGACCCCGGTTCAGTTATGTGCTTACTGTTATTGTCCCATTTGTGCGTACAAATGTTGTAGTACATTTACTTTTTCTCTCTTCCACCACTTGTTAGCAATGGAATCCTTCTACTCCAGTGAAACGGTGGCCTGGTATGGTATGGTTTAGCAAATCGGTATAGCCTGCGAGCCCGTGGCGGCCACGCTGAAAAACATCCACAGCTCAGAGCCCCATCTGATAAGCCGTTCGGCAGACTTTTACAGCGTCTGAGGGACACAGGTACCGTTGCACCTCGGAAGACTGACAGTGGAAGGCCTCGTACGGACCGCACGGTCGACATGGAAGAGTATGTGGTACAATCAGTGGAAGTAAACCCTTGGGATCATTGTGCGACGATTAGCAGCAGCAGAAGGCGTGTCTCACTCTCTTATCTGCGGGGTGTTTCGTCAACAAATTGCTGTACCCGTATAATGTACAGAACGTTCAGACCCCAAGGCCACAGGACCATCACGGCAGACGGCGGTTCTGTCAATGGCTTTTGCAGGAGTGAGCTGCAGATACGCTGTTCACATTTAAGATTTCACTTACCGATGAGGCAGGGTTCACAAGAGCTGCTCTTGCGAATTCCCATAACCAGCAGGTATGGGCAGATGTAAATCAGCAATTCATAAATTCTGGATAGAGGCCACAAAGATCGTGTGAGCGTGTGGGTGCTATTCTGTTATTCTGCGCGACAGAATAATCTGAGATGTACCCTTTACCCTGAGGCTTCTGCAAGATGCAATTTCCACCCTGACACTACTACAGAAGTCACACAGGCGCTCCTAACGTTCTAAAGAGAAATGCCTGAAAAACTTTCAGCAATAAATATCCTCTGGAGTCGTCCGCTGTAAAGAAATGTCACAAAAATTCTCAAAATTTCTTACATGACTAGTGGGATACTTGGGTACTGGAGTAGTGCTAGTTAGTCTAAGAAAAACATGATGAAACTAACGAAAATTGTTATTTATTTTGCTAAAATTCTGAGAAATCACAATGGCACCTTTAGTTATGAACAAGGCAAGTTATTTCCGGGTTCTTTTCGGAATGTGAAGTTACCTATCAAGGATAGGATTCGCTAATGAAATTTCTGTACAAAGCTTAAGATTGTTATTGACCTGGCAGAATGGCTGAGAGCTGTGCATACTCAACTTCAATAATTATCCGTTAGAATGTTGATAGGTACGGTCGAGGCTGTCGCATGTGAAATGCAGTGAAGTGTATTGTTGTGGAGGAAATATGGGGCTCACAAGAGCTGTAGCGCACAATACCGTAAGCTGCGATGACTGCTGTCTGCGCCTCTCGCTGCTGGCAAATTAGATAACTCTTGTTCTGTCTGGATTGACCTTCGCCAATCAAACTCTCCCTATGCCTTGATGAAGTCAAGGACTATTCGCCTCTAGTCTAACTATTGGCGTGGTACACTGGTCAGATAACCAGTCCACCTCGATGCCACTCAAAATTCGCTCGCAGGCATTTAACTATAACTCTGTCCATTCACACTGCACAATAAGTGTGGCGGCCAACACAGTGAACAACGCTTAATCGCAAGGACTCAGTATAGAGTCGCACTCCGATTTGCTCTCGACAGAGGTGCTCTCCCAGTGAAGTACTGAGGAGAGACTTGTTCCTCGTTCTTTCAGTACACGTACGAGAGCGCACACTCTCGTTACATGTTCTCACTCCAAGAGCGGCAACGGAACGGCCCCTCTCCACGCCAGACGTGGTCTCTTCCATTACTCCTTCAGCTCAAGGCGTCAGGAGTATCGTCTGCCAATCAGCATTGCTCTTCTAAAACGGGAGAATGACGTTTCGTTTAAGGCGACCAATCCGGAAATCTGTAGCATCGGCGTTTGGCGTTTGCTGTCTGCCTGTGATAATGTCTGAAACTGCGTGCTGTATTTGTAAAGAATGCGTAGGCTTGCCGCTCCCATACAATGTAGCGGAATTTGCTTTTAAGCCGAACATGGGGTTGTTCTCGCTTTCACTCGGACTAATGCTGTCTGCCTTACGGGCAGTCACTGACCGGCATAGATAGGTTGGGACCAGCCTCCTGGCGTGCGGTTTGCGTCTCCCAAACTAAAAGCTCCTGTGACCATCGTGTCTGGAATGTACTGTATGTGTGTACGCCAGCCTCGAGTATTTCAACCCCAGTGCGCACTTGTTATTTGCATATCGTTTACATGAATTCATACAACATTGGCTTTATCTTATCGAGTTTGGGTTCGAATGAAGCGTCTTGAAGAGCGGAATATGATTGGGAGGGCGGAATATGTAAGCAATGAAGGTCAGGAGACCACGACGTCTTACAATCAATTCTCATACAGGCGTATTTGGCGACAGATTAGTACTGTATGTGTCGCCACAAAGGTTAACTGGGGTGCATTACATGGACTATCTCATTGATGTATTTCCTACCTTGCTGGAGGCTGTGCTATTGCAGCAACGAATACAAATGTGGTTCATGAATGATGGCGCACCAACACACTTTAGTCACAAAGTTGCGCGAGCATCTGACGCAGAGATTTCAGGACTGCTGATTTCGGAGGGGGGGGGGGGGGGGGGGGGAAGAGTAGGTAGCAGGCAGCCACACCTTGTCCTGCTCTTTCCCCAGCCTTCAATCTCCTACACCTTAGATTATTGGGACACTTGAAGGAATTGGTCTACGCCACGGCAATGTGCAGACACAGCAGAGGGTCGCGTTTTCACTACGTGTGTAAGTAGGCTGTTTAGGTTTTTATGTTGGTAACGCCACGTAGCGCTCTGTATTAAAATCGCTGACTGTGCTGTGTGCAGTCTGTGGCTGATTGGACTCATTGTTGGAATATTCGCTTGTGTAGTGTTGGGCAGTTGGATGGGAACAGTGCGTAGTGTTGCGCAGTTGGAGGTGAGTCGCCAGCAGTGGTGGATGTGGGGACAGAGATGCCACAGTTTTTGAGAGCGGACGATCTGGACGTGTGTCCGCCTTTAGAGGAAATTTGTAAAGATGGTTGTCATGAATTGATATATATATATATATATAAATATATATATATTGACTTTTGAACACTATTAAGGTAAATACATTGTTTGTTCTCTATTAAAATCTTTCATTTGCTAATTATGCCTATCAGTAGTTAGTGCCTTCAGTAGTTAGAATCTGTTATTTAGCTGGCAGTATTGGCGCTCGCTGTATTGCAGTAGTTCGAGTAACCAAGATTTTTGTGAGGTGAGTGATTCATGAAAGTGTCCAAGCGGTTCTAGGCACTTCAGTCTGGAGCCGCGCGACCGCTACGGTCGCAGGTTCGAATCCTGCATCTGGCATGGATGTGTGTGATGTCCTTAGGTTAGTTAGATTTAAGTAGTTTTAAGTTCTTGGGGACTGATGACCTCAGGTGTTAAGTCCCATAGTGCTCAGAGCCATTTGAACCATTTTTTTTTATTCCTGAAAGGTATAGGTTATTTTTAGTGAGGGGCATTCTTTTGTAGGGACTATTGAAAGTCAGATTGCGTTGTGCTAAAAATATTGTGTGTCAGTTTATTGAGGATCAGAATAAGAAAAGGGAGAAATGTGTGAGTACGTTCAGTTTTGCTCAGGTGTCTCTGTATCAAATAACGTAGAAGTTTACCAGCACAGTTATTTATAATTTTTCTAAGGGGACGTTTCACGTGCCACGAGCTACAACAACCTTGTGTACTTCAAAGGGCACGTCATTCCTTACGCCGGAGGGCAGAGGCGTATTTCCCGTTGACCTAGAATCATTAAAATTTAGCAAGAAGCAAAGTTTCATAATACAAGTAAAGGAGAAAATTGTTAATCTACAATTATATCACAAGAAAAAAGTATGTTTATTGTGGTGTCACCGCCAGACACCACATTTGCTAGGTGGTAGCTTAAATCGGCCGCGGTCCATTTAGTACATGTAGGACCCGCGTGTCGCCACTGTGTGATCGCAGACCGAGTGCCACCACAAGGCAGGTCTCGAGATACGGAATAGCACTCGCCCCAGTTGTACGGACGACTTTGCTAGCGACTCCACGGACGAAGCCTCGCTCATTAGCCGAGCAGATAGTTAGAATGCATCGCTCATTAGCCGAGCAGATAGTTAGAATAGCCTTCAGCTAAGTCAATGGCTACGACCTAGCAAGGCGCCATTAGCCTTACATAGTTTGATAGTTATCGTATGAAATGTCTCATCAAGAATGCTGTAAACAACAAGGATAATTAAAAGTTAAGTATTCGAGGTGGTGCATGCTTTTCTTGCTACAATTCACTACTTATCCTGTTCCAGAATTCACGCCCGTCTGCGTTGGATAGCGTGCATTTCGGCCTCCTCTATATACAAGGTGTTGGCACATTTGCCAACACATCATTTCTGTTATCTGTTGTTTGACTGTATCTGTCCTTTTGTTGAGACCTCTTTTTCTCAGCAGTGGGTACACGGTCTACGTTGCCTGTGTCATTATCAATGACAAGCAAAAAGCGTCGGTATTCTTCATTCTCGGGATGAGTGAACTATCTGCGAACATACATGTTTGTGCGGAATCATTGGTGCGTGAGTGCTACTGGCACTTATTCGGATTTTCATTCATTGTGGAACTAACCGAAGAGGACAAATCAGGTCAGAAAAGCTCCTGGGCCGAACTTTTCCGCCAATGGCATCCAGCAGTGTTACGCGATTCCCACTTGTTGAGCAAATTCGCAGACGTAACCCCTAATGCTTTCTTGACCACTGTGGCTGGTGACTCTTCTCTCCCTGTGGACACATAGCCTCGATGTACAGGGTGTTCAAGAAAGTATCCCAAAGTCTTATATCTGATAGAAACTGCCGGAAAAGTCCTACAAACACCCTGTCCTACGAGAGTCACATCCTTCTGTCGCCACAGAAGGTGCCCAATTCGGCGACTACCCGCTCTTGTTCATGCTTGATCCTTCCTTCTCGAAGAAGCACGACCTCCTGCGGACACACCAAGGAGATTGCCTGTGGTGATACGAAACTGACCTACAGTTGTGAATGGATGAACAGAGCGCTGATCTATGAAGCTATACTCTAAAATATTCACGCCCGCCGCTGTGGCAGAGCGGTTCTAGGCGCTTCGCTCCGGAACCGCGCTGCTGCTACGGTTGCAGGTTCGAATCCTGCCTCTGACACGGATGTGTGTGATGTCCTTAGATTAGTTAGGTTTAAGTAGTTCTAAGTTATAGGGGACTGATGACCTCAGATGTTAAGTCCCATAGTGCTCAGAGCCATTTGAACCATTTGAATATTCACGCTCTAACATTCATTTGAATGGCGATCTGACCACAACTAACGAAAGAAATCGTCACAGCGACATACATACTTACGTAAATATGCGCAACGATGAATGAATTTCTACAGCTATGTACTTGAACATCAACAGTTGCTCAGTGCCCATGAAGTCCTACCCAGAAATCATATAATTTGGGTACTTTGAGCTTATAGCGAAAAGTAGTGCTGTGAGGATGTTTGCGTGTGACTGCAGCTACTGAATTTGGACTCGAAAATATTTATCACTGACATACTTCGTCAGACAAATAGGAACATGACGAAATCCAATAACAAAACCCGCACATACTATTGAAAGTGGGAGATAACTCAGTGCCGTATTCTCCACGAGATCTCTCTCTGTTGTACGACGAAACGCAATGCGTAGTCTCCCACAGCAGAACAGTGTTCAAGACTGTACTGAACGACGTATTTCCTATTACTGAACGGAAATAGTTGTGTACGAGTGCAGATTTGAATATTCGGACACTGACTCAGCACTGATGGGACAAAGATTTTAGCAACGGGTATCGAAAAGAATGGGGACGCCAGCATACACCTATCTTACATTCACGAATGGCTTAGGAAGTATAAAATAATTAACAGAGGTCCTGAACATAATTATTACATTTTACTCAAACTGTGTAAATGCATAACAAAACCCACATAGATTCTCAGTAGGCATATAAATTGAAGTTCTAATACAAACCATGAAAATACAGATTCTCTAGATACATCTTCCCAAAAGGCAATAAGCTATTCATAGTGCAGCAGAGGACGATAAGATTGAAAATATAGTAGGGTATGTAGGGGTAAATCCTCGCAATTTTCAGTTTTTCTAATATTCTGGTCAACGAGGGGTAGATTTTCCCGTGATTTTAAATTGAAGTCATAGACTGCGTTGTTTTTTATAACCAATTCAAATTACAGCTCTGTCTGATCATTAACTAACGAGAAATTTACAAATGAGTGGAAACAAAACTTGAGAGGATTTATCCCACAAATTGGAGTAAAACCCGGAGTGAGTGTTGCTGCACCATTTGAGAGAACCTTGGATAAAAATGGGATAACATACGAGGGCAGTACAATAAGTAATGCAACACATTTTTTTTCTGAAACAGGGGTTGTTTTATTCAGCATTGAAATACACCAGGTTATTCCCCAATCTTTTAGCTACACAACTCTATTTTTCAACGTAATCTCCATTCAATGCTACGGCCTTACGCCACCTTGAAATGAGGGCCTGTATGCCTGCACGGTACCATTCCACTGGTCGATGTCGGAGCCAACGTCGTACTGCATCAATAACTTCTTCATCATCCGCGTAGTGCCTCCCACGGATTGCGTCCTTCATTGGGCCAAACATATGGAAATCCGACGGTGCGATATCGGGGCTGTAGGGTGCATGAGGAAGAACAGTCCACTGAAGTTTTGTGAGCTCCTCTCGGGTGCGAAGACTTGTGTGAGGTCTTGCGTTGTCATGAAGAAGAAGAAGTTCGTTCAGATTTTTGTGCCTACGAACATGCTGAAGTCGTTTCTTCAATTTCTGAAGAGTAGCACAATACACTTCAGAGTTGATCGTTTGACCATGGGGAAGGACATCGAACAGAATAACCCCTTCAGCGTCCCAGAAGACTGTAACCATGACTTTACCGGCTGAGGGTATGGCTTTAAAATTTTTCTTGGTAGGGGAGTGGGTGTGGCGCCACTCCATTGATTGCCGTTTTGTTTCAGGTTCGAAGTGATGAACCCATGTTTCATCGCCTGTAACAATCTTTGACAAGAAATTGTCACCCTCAGCCACATGACGAGCAAGCAATTCCGCACAGATGGTTCTCCTTTGCTCTTTATGGTGTTCGGTTAGACAACGAGGGACCCAGCGGGAACAAACCTTTGAATATCCCAACTGGTGAACAATTGTGACAGCACTACCAACAGAGATGTCAAGTTGAGCACTGAGATGTTTGATGGTGATCCGTCGATCATCTCGAATGAGTGTGTTCGCACGCTCCGCCATTGCAGGAGTCACAGCTGTGCACGGCCGGCCCGCACGCGGGAGATCAGACAGTCTTGCTTGACCTTGTGGCGATGATGACACACGCTTTGCCCAACGACTCACCGTGCTTTTGTCCACTGCCAGATCACCGTAGACATTCTGCAAGCGCCTATGAATATCTGAGATGCCCTGGTTTTCCGCCAAAAGAAACTCGATCACTGCCCGTTGTTTGCAACGCACATCCGTTACAGACGCCATTTTAACAGCTCCGTACAGCGCTGCCACCTGTCGGAAGTCAATGAAACCTTACGAGACGAAGCGGGAATGTTTGAAAATATTCCACAAGAAATTTCCGGTTTTTCAACCAAAATTGGCCGACAAAAAAAATGTGTTGCATTACTTATTGAAATGCCCTCGTATAACCCTTTGTAACATTGTAGTACTGTAGCCAAGTCAATACAATATTGAACTGAAATATCTCTCAAATTTGAACATAGTGCTTAAAAATACTTGTAAAATAAAAATATTGTCTTCTCCACCAAAGGAAGATTAGTAGATAAGATCTCAATTACTGAGCCTGAGCTACATAGGTAGCTACTTAATAGTGTACCTTGTTAGTTCCTCTGACTCTTACTTGAAGTTCCAATCTCTTGTTATTCTACTTCTTCGGATGTTTCTTTGCCATATAGTAAGCCAATATCTATAACTGAGCTACTGTCGTGATGTGAAAAGTCTGAATCTGATTTTGAAGTATTATCAACAGGTTGTTTGATTTGCTGTCTTCGTTTTCGTAGCACTGATGTAATGAAGTCTATCTTACGTCGTTTGTTTCTATAGCACGCTCTTTTCTTTCCTGGGCACATCATTCCTTCTCGGTAGCAAGCTTTACTTTCTCCATGCATTCGTCTTCCATTCATTCTTTATTGGGTGTGTGGGGTCCTGCAGACTTGTCTCTTATATGAGGTGCATTCAAGTTCTAAGGCCTCAGATTTATTTTCTAATTAACTACTCACCCAAAATCGATGAAACTGGCGTTACTTCTCGACGTAATCGCCCTGCAGACGTACACATTTTCCACAACAGTGACGCCATGATTCCATGGCACTGGCGAAGGCTTCTTTAGGAGTCTGTTTTGACCACTGGAAAATCGCTGAGGCAATAGCAGCACGGCTGGTGAATGTGCGGCCACGGAGAGTGTCTTTCATTGTTGGAAAAAGCCAAAAGTCACTGAGCCAGGTCAGGTGAGTAGGGAGCATGAGGAATCACTTCAAAGTTGTTATCACGAAGAAACTGTTGCGTAACGTTAGCTCGCTGTGCGGGTGCGTTGTCTTGGTGAAGGAGCACACGCGCAGCCCTTCCCGGACGTTTTTGTTGCAGTGCAGGAAGGAATTTGTTCTTCAAAACATTTTCGTAGGACGCACCTGTTACCGTAGTGCCCTTTGGAACGCAATGGGTAAGGATTACGCCCTCGCTGTCCCAGAACATGGACACCATCATTTTTTCAGCACTGGCGGTTACCCGAAATTTTTTTTGTGGCGGTGAATCTGTGTGCTTCCATTGAGCTGTCTGGCGCTTTGTTTCTGCATTGAAAAATGACATCCACGTCTCATCCATTGTCACAACCGACGAAAAGAAATTCGCATTCATGCTGTCGTTTTGCGTCAACATTGCTTGGCAACATGCCACACGGGCAGCCATGTGGTCGTCCGTCAGCATTCGTGGCACCCACCTGGATGACACTTTTCGCATTTTTAGGTCGTCATGCAGGATTTTGTGCACAGAAACCACAGAAATGCCAACTATGGAGGTGATCTGATCAACAGTCATTCGGTGATCCCCCAAAACAATTCTCTCCACTTTCTCGATCGTGTCGTCAGACCGGCTTGTGTGAGCCCAAGGTTGTATCGGTTTGTTGTCACACGATGTTCTGCCTTCATTAAACTGTTGCACCCACGAACGCACTTTCGACACATCCATACCTCCATCACCACATGTCTCCTTCAACTGTCGATGAATTTCAGTTGGTTTCACACCACGCAAATTCAGAAAACGAATAATTGCACGCTGTTCAAGAAAGGAAAACGTCGCCATTTTAAGTATTTAAAACAGTTCTCATTCTGGCCGCTGGCGGTAAAATTCCATCTGCCGTACGGTGCTGCCATCTCTGGGACGTATTGACAATGAACGTGGCCTCATTTTAAAACAATGCGCATGTTTCTATCTCTTTCCAGTCCGGAGAAAAAAATCGGAGGCCTTAGAACTTGAATGCGCCTCGTATAGCGCTAAAGGATGCTGCTTTCTCGGATAGCTATACAACAATACAAGCAAATCACATTACTGTTTTTTCCTACAATAAAGTAGATTGACATACTCAACTCTGGTTTACAATGCCGTGTCACAAGCTGTTGGCGACATGCAAATAATGTCTTTCCCTATATACGAGGGGCGTTCAGAAAGTAAGCTCCGATCGGTCGCGAAATGGAAACGACTATGAAAATCCGATAAAGCTTTGCACAGATGTGTTGGGTAGTGTCTCTAGTATAACCAAAGTTAGCATCACGTCGCTCTTCTCATTTCTGAGCTCGCAGTGAGTGCGTAAAGATGTCTAGAAAATAGTGTCTGCCGCCAAGTACGAGGGCCTGGTGAGAAATTTCGCCTGAAGCTATGCGGCTAACATTACATAACTGTCGTGCTGTTTCGTCTTCAAGACAATTCTCAGCCGCATTCTGCAGGGGCAATGAAGATGCTCCTGCATCGTTTTCAAATGGAAATGTTAGATTACCCACAATACAGTCCGCAATTGTCTCCCCCTGAGTTTCATCTCTGGTCACATGAACCGCTGTCTTTGAAGACAACATTTTGACACAGACAACGAGGTGTAGGCCAGCGTGGAGAATTGGCGGAAAGCACTGGCGGCTGCCTTCTATGATGAGGCTATTGGTACAACGCTATGACAAAAGTCTAAGTCAGAACGGCGACTACGTAGAGAAGTAGCTGAAAGGTGTAGCTAATTGTTACAAGTAAAACATTTCTGATGTTCACTGTGGTTTCAATTTGGCAATCAATCGGAGCTTACTTTCTGAACAGGCCTCGTAGAATGTCCATGCAAGTAATGCATATGGATCACAAGTAACAGCTCCCCTAGTGATCTCTTCTAGTCCGAGTCTACTAGTGTCCGCCTTCTACTGTGCGGCCGAGGCGCGCAGGAGCGGTGCTCATATTGTCTTCGGCTAGAGGCCGCTCCTGTCGTCGTGCTGTCCTAATCAGCGTACTACTGGCTGACGTCGTCTCACTGCCTTCTCTGCTCTTGAGTTCTTCATCTTCGCGCCGGCGGTTGTCGTTACGACGGAACATCCCCCCCCCCCCCCCCACGCCGCCCAAAAAAAAAGAAAAAGCCACGGACCGTCGTTGTGTAGGGAGTGTGACCACGGCGGGGGCGGCAGGGGACGGGAAGCTTCCGGTCTTACCCCGCCATGCGGCCATCTACGTCTACATCTACATTTATAGTCCGCAAGCCACCCAACGGAGTGTGGTGGAGGGCACTTTACGCGCCACTGTCATTACGTCCCTTTCCTGCTCCACTCGCGTATGGTTCGCGGTAAGAACGACTGCCGGAAAGCCTCTGTGCGCGCTCGAATCTCTCTAATTTTACATTCGTGATCTCCTCGGGAGGTATAAGTAGGGGGAAGCAACATGTTCGATACCTCATCCAGAAACGCACCCTCTCGAAACCTGGCGAGCAAGCTACACCGCGATGCAGAGAGCCTCTCTTGCAGAGTTTGCTAAACATCTCCGTAACGCTATAACGTTTACCAAATAACCCTGTGACGAAACGCGCTGCTCTTCTTTGGATCTTCTCTATCTCCTCCGTCAAGCCGACCTGATATGGATCCCACACTGATGAGCAATACTCAAGTATAGGCCGAAAAGTGTTTTGTAAGCCACCTCCTTTGTTGATGGACTACATTTTCTAAGGAGTCTCCCAAAGAATCTTAACCTGGCGCCCACCTTACCAACAATTAATTTTATATGATCATTCCACTTCAAATAGTTCCGTACGCATACTCCTAGATATTTTACAGAAGTAACTGCTACCAGTGTTTGTTCCGCTATCGCATGTATTCGCGATAATTACATTTATCTATGTTAAGGCTCAGTTGCCACTACCTGCACCAAGTGCCTATCCGCTGCAGATCTTCCTGCATTTCGCTGCAATTTTCTAATGCTGCAACTTCTCTGTATACTACAGCATCATCCGCGAAAAGCCGCATGGAATTTCCGACACTATCTACTAGGTCATTTATATATATTGTGAAAAGCAATGGTCCCATAACACTCCCCTGTGGCATGCCAGAGGTTACTTTAACGCCTCTAGACGTCTCTCCATTGACAACAACATGCTGTGTTCTGTTTGCTAAAAACTCTTCAATCCAGCCACACAGCTGGTCTGATATTCCGTAGGCTCTTACTTTGTTTATCAGGCGACAGTGCGGAACTGTATCGAACGCCTTCCGGAAGTCAAGGAAAATAGCATCTACCTGGGAGCCTGTATCAAATATTTTCTGGATCTCATGAACAAATAAAGCGAGTTGGGTCTCACACGATCGCTGTTTCCGCAATCCATGTTGATTCCTACAGAGTAGATTCTGGGTTTCCAAAAATGGCATGATACTCGAGCAAAAAACATGTTCTAAAATTCTACAATAGATTGATCTCATAGATATAGGCCTTTAGTTTTGCGCATCTGCTCGACGACTCTTCTTGAAAACTGTAACTACCTGTGCTCTTCTGCAATCATTTGGAACCTTCCGTTCCTCTAGAGACTTGCGGTACACAGCTGTTAGAAGGGGGACATGTTCCTTCGCGTACTCTGTGTAGAATCGAATTCGTATCCCGTCAGGTCCAGTGGACTTTCCTCTGTTGAGTCATTTCAGTTGCTTTTCTACTCTTGGACACTTATTTCGATGTCAGCTATTTTTTCGTTCGTGCGAGGATTTAGAGAGGGAACTGCAGTCATAGCATCGCTTTGGCGGATACGTCCTCCGGGTAACGACCAGAAGGGTACGCGTCCACCTGCAGATGCCATGAACCAGATGAAGAAGGCAGCGACTGCTGCAGTGGGGGCAGGTCGAGCTCCATCAGTAGGACGAGAAGAGGCGTGGGAGGAGAAGGCTCTGCCTCCATTCGGTCGTCCCACGGTGTCGTGAGGAAACCCTCTGGCGGCTGCTGTTGCCGCGCTGTCCTCTGAATCCGTGAATCTTGGGGAAGAGAGACTGAAAAATCATCGTGAACATGACAGAGGCGAAGTTGATTTTGATGTCGGTGCTGCAAGCCATCTGGACCTGAAATAAGATAAATGCAAGCGAGAGCCAAGGCGACGGACGACCTCACCTCGCGTCCTCCATCTGCTGCCGCTGAGAACCCTGCAAAAGGCGACATCGTAAGGCGCGAAGCGATACTCGCGGCCTTCCTGCAGCGCCGGGTGCTGAGGAGGTGGAGCAGGTGGAGCAGTACCCGATGGCAGTGTCCACGAAGCAGTTCCTCCGGCGATGGTCCATCTCGTGTGTGCGAACGATAGAAGGTGAGAAACAGTTGCAATGCTTAATCCCTGGTGTGTGAGCCGGCCGTGGTGGCCGAGCGGTTCTAGGCGCTCCAGTCTGGAACCTCGCGACTGCTACGGTCGCAGGTTCAAATCCTACCTCGGGCATGGCTGTGTGTGATGTCCTTAGGTTAGTTAGGTTTGCGTAGTTCTAAGTTCTAGGGGACTAATGACCTCAGATGTTAAGTCCCATAGTGCTTGTGGTGTCACCGCCAGACACCACACTTGCTAGGTGGTAGCTTTAAATCGGCCGTGGTCCATTAGTACATGTTGGACCCGCGTGTCGCCACTGTGTGATCGCAGACCGAGCGCCACCACACGGCAGGTCTCGAGATACGGACTAGCACTCGCCTCAGTTGTACGGACGACGTAGCTAGCGATACACACTGACGAAGCCTCGCTCCTTTGCCGAGCAGATAGTTAGAATAGCCTTCAGCTAAGTCAATGGCTACGACCTAGCAAGGCGCCATTAGTAACATTGCATGCATCTAAAGAGTCTCACCTGTATCGCCACAATCTCCAGATGTACCAAAAGGATGGATTAAAGTTAAGTATTCCAGAAGCTACGTACTTTTCTTTATAGCATTCATAACGTATCCTGTTCCAGACCTCACGCACCCTGCTTTGGCTTAGCGCGTGCCTTTCGGCTTCCTCTCATTGTGTCTAGGCTGTCTTGTCTAGACACAACAGTGCTCACAGCCATTTTTGATCCTGGTGTGTGCGGAGCGAAGTTTGGCCATCTGCTCCTTGAAGGTTCTGACAAAACGTTCCGCTTCGCCGTTTGACTGTGGATGGAACGATGCACTAGTCAGATGTAGTATGCCATTGCGTTCACATAATATTTCAGATTCGTTTGACGTGAACTGGGGTCCGTTGTCCGACACTGTGACTTCAGGCAAACCTTCGAGGCAAAAAATAGAGGACAATGCGTGAACTGTGCTGCGTGACGTTGTCGAATTCACTGGCACAGCAAAGGGAAACACGCTATACGAGTCAACCACAATCAACCAACGAATGTTCCAAAAAGGTCCCGCAAGATCTATGTACACACGTTGCTATGGCGATTGTGATTTAGGCCAAGCAGAGAATTTTTGTGGCGGAGCGGACTGATTTTCCGCACATGCGTGACACTGTGACGTCATCTGTTCTATTTCGATGTCCATACAGTGTAGACGCACTAACTGTTTTGTACGAACAATCCCCCAGTGTCCTTCGTGAAGTAACTGCAACATTTCTTTTTCCATAGCTTTAGGGATCAACACACTTGACTCTGCACTCTCATGTTGAAGAACAATCGCTCTTTGATGTATAGCGAGGCTATGCCGACGTGCAAAGTATCGGCGCACTACAGAGTTCTTCATCCTATGCAATGAGCGAGGCCAAGATGTGCGAATGTACATTACTGTCCATTAAAATTGCTACACCAAGAAGAAATACAGATGATAAACGGGTATTCATTGGACAAATATATTATACTAGAACTGACATGTGATTACATTTTCACTCAATTTCGGTGCATAGATCCTGAGAAATCAGTACCCAGAACAACCACCTCTGGCCGTAATAAGAGCCTTGATACGCCTGGGCATTGAGTCAAACAGAGCTTGGATGGCGTGTACAGGTACAGCTGCCCATGCAGCTTCAACACGATACCACAGTTCATCGAGAGTAGTGACTGGCGTATTGTGACGGGCCGGTTGCTCGGCCACCATTGACCAGACGTTTTCAATTGGTGAGAAATCTGGAGGATGTGCTGGCCAGGGCAGCAGTCGAAAATTTTCTGTATCCAGAAACGCACGTGCAGGACCTGCAACATGCGATCGTGCAATATCCTGCTGAAGTGTAGGGTTTCGCAGGGATCGAATGAAGGGTAGAGCCATGGGTCGTAACACATCTGAAATGTAACGTCCACTGTTCAAAGTGCCGTCAATGCGAACAAGAGGTGACCGAGACGTGTAACCAATGGCACCCCATACCATCACACCGGGTGATAAGCCACTATGGCGATGATGAATACACGCCTCCAATGTGCGTTCACCGCGATGTCTCCAAACACGGATGCGACCGTCATGATGCTGTAAACAGAACCTGGATTCATCCGAAAAAATGACGTTTTGCCATTCGTGCACCCAGGTTCGTCGTCGAGTACACCATCGCAGGCGCTCCTGTCTGTGATGCAGCGTCAAGGGTGACCGCAGCCATGGTCTCCGAGCTGATAGTCCATGCTGCTGCAAACGTCGTCCAACTGTTCGTGCAGATGGTTGTTGTCTTGGAAACGTCCCCATCTGTTGACTCAGCGATCGAGACGTGGCTGCACGATCCGTTACAGCCATGCGGATAAGATGCCTGTCACCTCGACTGCTAGTGATACGAGGATGTTGTGATGCAGCACGGCGTTGCGTATTACCCTCTTGAACCCACCGATTCCATATTCTGCTAGCACTCATTGGATCTCTACCAACGCGAGCAGCAATGTCGCGATACGATAAACCGGAATCGCGATACGCTACATTCCGACCTTTATCAAAGTCGGAAACGTGTTGGTACGCATTTCTTCTCCTTACACGAGGCACCACAACAATGTTTCACCAGGCAACGCCGGTCAACTGCTGTTTGTGTATAATAAATCATGCGAGCACGTTGCAGGTGCCGGCACCGGCTCCAACCTTGTGTGAATGCTCTGAAAAGCTAATCATTTGCATATCACAGCATCTTCTTCCTGTCGGTTAAATTTCGCGTCTGAAGGACGTCATCTTCGTGGTGTAGCAATTTTAATGGCCAGTAGTGTATTTTAGCGAAATCTTCGAATCTGGATGAACTTCCATGGCCTGTCCAGTTTTCCGATAGTTCAGTGACGAGGGCCTCCCGTCAGTTCGCCTGGTGCAAGTCTTCCGATTTGACGCCACTTCGGCGACCTGCGCATCGATGGGGATGAAATGATGATGATTTGGACAACACAACACCCAGTCCCTGAGCGGAGAAAATCTCCGACCCAGCCGGGAATCGAACCCGGGCCTTTGGATTGACAGTCTGTCACGCTGCCCACTCCGCTACCGGGGGCGGACCAGTATTCTGTATGAACCGAGCGTAATAGTTCATTTTCCCCAAGACTGACTGCAATTCTTTGACACTGAGAGGAACTGGCAAATCTCGTATGTCTAACAAATGCGACAGAAGGGGATGTACACCTAGACTGTTTGTGACATGACAATGATACTGCAACTCAGGATTAAAAGAATCACACCTGTCCAGTCTACACTTTAGTCCTGCATCAGATAACACACGACAGAAAGCACGCAACTTTGCAATATGCTCTTCAGGTGTACGACCTGCTACGACAGTATCGTCCAAATAGTTTGAACGGTTTGGTACATGTGCTGTCAGCCGTTCTAAATACCGTAGGAAGATGGCGGATGCGGAAGAACTTCAAAAAATGGTTCAAATGGCTCTGAGCGCTATGGGACGTAACTGCTGTGGTCATCAGTCGCCTAGAACCTGGAACTACTTAAACCTAACTAACCTAAGGACATCACACACATCCATGCCCGAGGCAGGATTCGAACCTGCGACCGTAGCGGTCGCGCGGTTCCGGACTGTAGCGCCTAGAACCGCTCGGCCACTCCAGCCGGCGAAGAAGTTCCAAAAGGAAAACGCTAATATTTAAATAATCCCAAATGAGCATTTACTACACACACTGTTTGAGATTCTTCATCGAGAGGTATTTGAAGATAGGTGTCGCGCAAATCAATTTTTCAAAAGTAACGTCCAGCGCCTAATCTGTGCATGAGATCCTCTGGACGCGGCAGTGGATAAGTATCAAGCGCAGTTTGTGGTCTGTCTGTAGACTTAAAGTAAACACAGAGGCGAATGCGACCTGAAGGTCTGGGGAGCAAAACCAGTGCACTTGCCTATTGACTGGCTGATATGGGTGCAATAACTCTGCTATCTTGCAATTCTTTCAGTTCAGCAGCCACTTTATCCCGTAATGTAATGGGAACAGTTCCGTCCCTGCAAAGTTTCGGTTGAACATAGTGTTTCAGCGTAATATGTGCAACGAAATTGTCAGCTTTGCCTAAACCTTCAGAAAAGAGTTCTGGGAATTCTTTTAGCAAGTTAGCTACACAGTATTTTGCATAAAATGCACACACTGACAACACATTGTCCTGAATGTTGGGCCGGCCGCGGTGGGCGTGCGGTTCCAGGCACTGCAGTCCGGAACCGCGGGACTGCTACGGTCGCAGGTTCGAATTCTGCCTCGGGCATGGATGTGTGTGATGTCCTTAGGTTAGTTAGGTTTAAGTAGTTCTAAGTTGTAGGGGACTGATGACCTTAGATGTTAAGTCCCATAGTGCTCAGAGCCATTTTTGAACCTGAATGTTGAAGCCAAACAAATCAAAAGAATAAAGATCAAATATGTTCTCAGAATCACGTGATTATAGCACTGTGGATGTCACTGTTCTCGTATGCGAACGACAGATTTCAGGCAAAGTACATATTCCGAGAATGGGAATGTCTTGTCGATTACAGGACTTCAGTTGTGTGCTAGTTTTAGACACGTGTGGGGAGCCTAACCGTTCATATCTGTGACGACTGAACAATGTGACAGAGGCCCCAGTGTCCAACTGAAATTTCCCACAAAGAAGTGTTGTGGATTGGCAAGAGAGCCAACCCACTATGAGAGGAAGCCGAAAGGCACGCGTTTTAGCTCACGCAGGCTGGCGTGAGGTCTGGAACAGGACAAGGAAGTTAGACTTTAGCAAAAAAGGACGTAGCTGGTGGAATACTTAACTTTAATCCGTAAATGGTGAACATCGCTCTTGACGGTACATGTTTTACAGCATCAATAGTAACTGGTAATGGCGCCTTGCTAGGTCGTAACAAATGACGTAGCTGAAGGCTATGCTAACTATCGTCCCGGCAAATGAGAGCGTAATTTGTCAGTGAACCATCGCTAGCAAAGTCGGCTGTACAACTGGGGCGAGTGCTAGGAAGTCTCTCTAGACCTGCCGTGTGGCGGCGCTCGGTCTGCAATCACTGATAGTGGCGACACGCGGGTCCGACGTATACTAACGGACCGCGGCCGATTTAAAGGCTACCACCTAGCAAGTGTGGTGTCTGGCGGTGACACCACAAGAACTGATTGAACAAATGTTCGACTCGCGTATATCTGAAGAATTGTACGCGCTCCAGAACTTGTCGGGAGGGGCAATTTTGGCGTTTGTGCCGTGAATAACATCGAGGGCAAGACTTAATTCTGTTCACCTGTGTAGCCGCCTGAGGCGTGGGACTAAGGGAAAGCAGGAAAGGTGTGGACGGGGCCTAATCAGTTACCGTTGGTTGCACAGAAAACACGTACACTTTATTTTTTTAAAAATCATAACTCTCAACAATCATTTTTAAAAGAGTTTACTACACAGGCGGCTGAAAGGCTTATTAGAAGAATTGCAAATTATTGTCAGCTGAAGGCTAAATGCAATGTTACACACAATCAACGGCTGAAGGCCTGTTTAAGAAGGTTCAAAATTATTCGTCGGCTGAAGGTCAGAAGCAATTTCAAAATACACAACGGCTGAAGGCCTGAATTACAAGTAAGGAAGGCAGTTGCATGTTAATATAGTAAAACATTTTTAAAACAATTTTAACAAACTGTCGTGACGGCTGCAGGTCTTACAAATTTAAAATTGAAAATAATTGTGGGCTGAAGGCCACAAGCAGTGTTACAAACAATTAACAGTTGAAGGCCGGAATTACCAGTGGGGAAGGCAATAACATGTTAAAATATTAATTTTAAACGATTATGACAACTTGTCCAAATAAGATCCACAGCTCCTTGGACCGACCGGAGGAAGGCGACTACAGCTGTGTAAGCGGTGAGACAGGCAAGCAAGAGTTGTACTCATGTAACAGGATGGCAACTCACAGCAGGAGTAGCTTAAGCGCAGATCGACCGACTAACCAATCCGCTTAACGTCCGATCACTGGTACAACGATGGAAAATTTTTAGGCAGGGGCGAAGAGACGGACAGCACCACGTCTTCATAAGCACACCCAAGGCCGAAGGAAGCACTAGAACCGAGGTAGACCTCCCAAAAACATATGCACAGTACAATTCAAGAGGCTGTCGAACTACACGCCGTGTCGGACAGCATCAAGACGACGAGGAAATGTACACTGCCGGAAAAGTACTCTAACCTCCAGGGCAGGTAACTGGGGCGTTAGTGGCCACAACTCAGAAGATACCGTGGTTGCATTTCACTAATAAGAATAATACTAAATCCAAACTAACATCAAGGAGTAGAAGGCGGCTAATAGTTTCTGCCAAACTGGGCGGCTCCACTTGTTGCGGTTGGTCTCACCGACCTTGGGAGCAGCAACACGCAAATAACAGCGAGATGTCAAACAGTGGAGGTTTCAGTAATGGACGCGGATGACTCAACTTCAAACGCCCTGGGTTCGGTCGTCGGCTACAGCCCCTCGGTCCGGCAGTGCCTGCACGCCACCAGCAGTCCCGGCCTCCCCCACGCTCTGGACCTCCTCGCTGCCCTGTACGAAGCTGAACTGCCTGACACACACGACGACCCGAAAATCTAGCCGTGGCACCAAAGATAGTACCACAATACTGGCTATCGATAACCGCTGCTGCTGCCACTCGTGGACAAACAATGCTCGCAAATTCAGTGGCGCCGTTAACACAAGGAGGAAACGAGACGCCACTACCGCTATTACAAGACGGGCATGTACTTTCTCCTTCATTTTTACAATCGCATCTGGACAGAGGGCTCGTTTTCCAGGCGCTGGCGTGACACCGCTGTCACATCCATACCTAAGCTCGGTAAGCACGAACATCCCCGTCAAGCTTCCACCCCATTTCTCTCACCAGCTGTGTTTATAAAGTGATGGAACGTATGATTCATGCCAAGCTGGTATGGTGGCGTGGTTTCGCAATTTACTAACCGTCGCACAGTGTGAATTTCGAGCTATGCGTTCTGCAGTTGACCATCTTGCCACTTTGCCAACCAGTGTCATGAATGCTTTTCTGCAAAAATCTCAGACTGTGTCCGTGTTTTTCGATTTGGAGAAGCCTATGACACCTGCTGGAGGACGTATCCTCCATACTCTCTACACGTGGGGCTTCCTAGGCCACATCCTCGGTTTCCTTAAGGAATTTTTAAAAGACAGAGTTTTCAAGGAACACATGAGTTCTGCCTTGTCGGACACCTTTATCCAGGGAACAGTGTGCCTCAGGATTCCATCCGGAGTGTTATCCATCGCCATTAAGCCTGTTATAGCTTGTCTTAGACTGGACATCTCCAGCTCTCTTTTCGTTGACGATCTATTGCAGTTCTCCACGGACTTGTCTCCTTCAGCGACGTCTTCAGCATTATCTAGATCGTCTTCACTCATGGAGCATCAAGAATGGCTTTCGTTTTTCCACTGACAAAACAGTTTGTATGAATTTCTGGCGGCGCAGTTGGTTTCCCCCACCGACCTTACGTCTTGGGCCTGTTGCTCTTCCGTTCTTCGAAACTACGAAATTCTGGGGCTGATGCTCGATAGGAAACTTTCTTGGTCCTCTCACGTGTCTTACCGGACGCCCGCTGTACGTAGTCCCTCAGTGTCCTACTTGTCCTCAGCCGTGCTTCCCGGGGGAACGGATCAGACCGCCCTCCTTCGTTTGTACCAGTCCCTTTTCCGTTCGAAACCAGACACGAACCCTATCGAACATGTCTGGGATGGATTGAAAAGGGTCATTTATGGACGACGTGACCCACCAACCACTCTGAGGCATCTACGCCGAATTGCCGTTGAGGACAATTTGGACCAACAGTGCCTCGATGAACTTGTGGATAGTATGCCACCACGAATACAGGCATGCATCAGTGTAAGAGGATGTGCTACTGGATATTAGAGGTACCGGTGTGTATAGCAATCTAGACCACCACCTCTGAAGGTCTCGCTGTAGGGTGGTGTGATTTTCATGATCAATAAAAAGGGTGGAAATGATGTTTATGTTGATCTCTATTTCAATTTCCTGTACAGGTTTCGGAACTCTCGGAACCAAGGGGTTGCAAAACTTTTTTTGATGTGTGTATGTCGGGACATTTACCAGCATACGTGCCTACTAGACTGTTCCTCCTCGTAAATGATCATGAGGCTATGACGTTTAGAGTAATGACAGGCGTTGAGAAACGTTTTGTCTAATTAAGTGTTCTACGGATCATGAAGTCGACACTAAGTGTGAACTCTTCAAGTAAGTGCGAGGTGGGCACAATTTTTAGTGACCAAACTTTGCTCGAAATTTCCATTCATAACTCTCTCGTGAAAAGTTAATAACTATAAGTCTACCGTTGCCATTAACACATACAGGTTGTTACAAAAATGTACGGCCAAACTTTCAGGAAACATTCCTCACACACAAATAAAGAAAAGATGTAATGTGTCCGGAAACGCTTAATTTCCATGTTAGAGCTCATTTTAGTTTCGTCAGTATGTACTGTACTTCCTCGATTCAACGCCAGTTGGCCTAATTGAAGGAAGGTATTGTTTTTTCGGTGCTTGTGTTGACGTGTGACTCATTGCTCTACAGTACTAGCATCAAGGACATCAGAACTTAGCATCAACAGGTTAGTGTTCATCACGAACGTGGTTTTGCAGTCAGTTCAATGTTTACAAATGCGGAGTTGGCAGATGCCCATTTGATGTATGGATTAGCACGGGGCAATAGCCGTGGCGCGGTACGTTTGTATCGAGACACATTTCCAGAACGAAGGTATCCCGACAGGAAGAAGTTCGAAGTAATTATTGATCGGCGTCTTAGGGGGCACGGAACATTCCAGCCTATGACTCGCGACTGGGGAAGACCTAGAACGACGAGGACACCTGCAATGGACGAGGCAATTCTTCGTGCAGTTGACGATAACCCTAATGTCAGTGTCAGAGAAGTTGCTGCTGTACAAGGTAACGTTGACCACGTCACTGTATGGAGAGTGCTACGGGAGAACCAGTTGTTTCCGTACCATGTACAGCTTGTGCAGGCACTATCAGCAGCTGATTGGCCTCCACGGGTACACTTCTGCGAATGGTTCATCCAACAATGTCTCACTCCTCATTTCAATGCAAATGTTCTCTTTACGGACGAGGCTTCATTCCAACGTGATCAAATTGTAAATTTACACAATCAACATGTGTGGGCTGACGAGAATCCGCACGCGATTGTGCAATCACGTCATCAACACAGATTTACTGTGAACGTTTGGGCAGGCATTGTTGGTGATGTGTTGATTGGGCCCCATGTTCTTCCACCTTCGCTCAATGGAGCACGTTATCATGATTTCATACGGGATACTCTACCTGTGCTGCTAGAACATGTGCCTTTACGACACAACATGTGGTTCATGCACGATGGAGCTCCCGCACATTTCAGTCGAAGTGTTCGTACGTTTCTCAACAACAGATTCGGTGACCGATGGCTTGGTAGAGGCGGACCAATTCCGTGGTCTCCACGCTCTCCTGACCTCAACCCTCTTGACTTTCATTTATGGGGGCATTTGAAAGCTCTTGTCTACGTAACCCCGGTACCAAATGTAGAGACTCTTCGTGCTCGTATTGTGGACGGCTGTGATACAATACGCCATTCTCCAGGGCTGCATCGGCGAATCAGCGATTCCATGCGACGGAGGGTGGATGCATATATCCTCGCTAACGGAGGACATTTTGAACATTTCCTGTAACAAAGTGTTTGAAGTCACGCTGGTACGTTCTGTTGCTGTGTGTTTCCATTCCATGATTAGTGTGATTTGAAGCGAAGTAATAAAATGAGCTCTAACATGGAAAGTAAGCGTTTCCAGATACATGTCCACATAACATATTTTCTTTCATTGTGTGTGAGGAATGTTTCCTGAAAGTTTGGCCGCACCTTTTTGTAACACCCTGTATATTGCCGCGCGGGATTAGCCGAGCGGTCTCAGGCGCTACAGTCATGGACTGTGCGGCTGGTCCCGGCGGAGGTCTGAGTCCTCCCTCGGGCGTGGGTGTGTGTGTTTGTCCTTAGGATAATTTACGTTAAGTAGTGTGTAAGCTTAGGGACTGATGACCTTAACAGTTAAGTCCCATAAGATTTCACACACATTTGAACATTTTTGAACACATATATTGACTGATAAACATCTAGCAATAAAGTAACTTTCCTCTGGCATGCAATTTAACAGTTAACAATTTTATCAACATTTGATTGCATTCTGCCTGATGTGTTACTTACATTATACCCTTCAATTTTTTTATTGTCTCACAGTTGTAAAATGGTAAGAAACAAAGGTTAAACCTCTTAATCAATTTTGCCAATAAACCACAGCAGTAGTCAGGTATCTGCCACAAGGAAAATTAATAACAAAGAAAATTATTCAGTAAGAGGTTTACATAGGAGCGTCAGTAACAACATTCGATTCCCTAGAGAAATAGAAATGGAGCACTACACTAGATTAGTTAGACCAAAGTGCACATACTCGTGTGAATGCTTACCAGTAATTAATAAATCAGTTAGTCACGTAGTTAATTACATGTCCCATAGATAATTTCAACGATTATTTTATGGGAATGTTGTGGAAAGAGTCAGTTTATTGGATTCGTATACATGATTTGTGTTAACATTAACGAGCACATTATTGTTTTAGTCCTTTTATGGAACTACGCTTAAAACTATTTTTTTATACAGGCTACACGTATTTAAACAGAAATTCGTCCATGGAATAGCAGTTCTCCAGGAGAAGTGATTTTAGGTTAGATTTAAAATTTCCTTTGCTACCTGTCAGACATTTTGCGGTACTGGGAACATGATCACAAACTTTTGTTGCTGTATATTGAACTCCGTTCTCAGCCAGTGACAGCTTTAGTTATTCTCAGATTGCGGTGGATTATTTACGACAAATTTCATTGGTGATGTATGTATTGCGAAGGTGCAGTTAAAATGCTTAAAGAGGTACCCACATAACGTCCCTGGGTTAACACCGCGTGCTAGTCTTACTGTTCGCTTTTGTGCAATCATTTCTTTCTTTCTAAGTGGTGAGTTATCCCAGAAAATTATTTCATAAGAGGTTATTGAGTGGAAATTTGCAAAATATGTCCGGAGCTTAATTCGTTTGTTTGGAAGATTAGCAACTATACGAAGAGCAAAAGTAGGTGACCTAAATTGTTTGAGAAACTCAGTGATTTCAGTCTGCACATCCAAAAATTTGGAGCGTTCTACTCTAGTTGCTGACTATTACGGACCAACTATATCAGTTGTTAGTATGACTGTTTGTTGTACAGAAGTGAATATAGTGTTTTTTTTTCGAAATTTATAGCGAGATTTATTTCTGATAACTGATTTATAATTCTTTAGAAAACTTCATTATCACTCTTTTATGTTGCTGTCTGTCTCATGGGATTTATTACACCAGTATCGTCTGCAGAAAGTGCCAATTCTTCATGTAGAGTGCTAAGTGGAAGGTCATTCATATACAAGAAACAGTAGTGGACCAAAAATTGTAATCTGTGGGATTCCCTTTGTGAATTTTCCACAGCCACTGAAATTTTCTACCCTTCCAGTATTGTTTGAACTATTCAGCACAACTGTTTGCTTTCTGTTTGTTAAGGACGATTCATACTAGCTGCGTGTATAACCATAAATTCCATAAAACATGAGTTATTCTAATAGAGTAACATGATGTAAACAGTCAAACACCTTGAAAAGACCACGAAAAATACAAACTGGCGATATTTTATTATTTAAGGCTTGCACTGTTTGATGAATGAATGTATAAATATCATTCTCAGCCAAGCAACCATTCTGGAATCCAAATTGGAAGTCTAGATTCAATACAATTGAGAACTGCAAGAAATGTAATGTGTGTAGGATGGAGAACGAGAAGTAGTGACGAATTTCACCAAAGAATACAGAGAATATCGGGTATAAAATCAAACTGAAGACTGATCATTTTTAAACATCAGATTCAGTAAAAGAATAATTGAAGTTTGAGGAAAGAGAAGTCAGTGACAGCTTTGGGTATAAAAATCAGAATAAACTTAAAAAGGATACTCAGATTTTAAAAAAATTACGCAGAGAAAATCTTTTGTGATTGAGATAGTAAATTTAGATAGGTACTTATCAGAAAAAAATTGTAGGAGATGTATGAACAGGAAAAACGAAGCAACGAAGGCACAGATAAAGGAAAATCGGAAAAACAAATGAGCGAAAATGAAAGTTCTAGGGTATTTTTGAGAGGGCTAGGTACTCCCGTATGTGGTGACATTGGATGTTATTTAGTAGTAAATTGGAAAGCATTTGCGATAAAGCAAGGGAAATTGGAACACAGACAAGCATTCACAAGACATGTTACCATACAACAGTGCGTAACGGATAATTTACCCATTCATGTATCTGAAAAAAATAGTGGGACACTGAACATTATTTTCACTCACATTTGCTCGACATTTTAAAAAGCAGAATCATCTTTGCGGTAAACACTGTAACACTCTTCCCACTATTCTTCAGCATTGATACAGAACTGACATTGATTTACGGAGAAAATGCATAGGCCGTTTCTTTGCTATGATAGTACAAGAGATCAATGAAGTGATGCTTTTGTGCGTAGTAATTTCTCAGTTTCCTAAGCGTAGTGCTTTTGGGCGGGAAATCAGTTGACACGAGAGGCACGGGAGTAGTGTGGGTTGCCTAACACCCAGGCACCGACCTATCGCTCTTCCTATAAAAGTGTCTTCCGCGTTAAGGGTGGCGATCCGATCTTGCTATGATGCGAGCCTCCTTTATTACTTTTAGCATGTCGTATGAACTTGCTTCATGTCCATGGCTGAAAAATTGTAAACAATTTCAGAGTGTAGTGCATGAAGTGTGGTCTTTGGAATGCCATATTGTGTCGTAATGTCACTTTACTTGTACGCCAAAACTATTTTACATGTTACTTCGTAAACATGATTACGCATTTATTAAACCTAAGGAAAATGCTCATTAAATGCTCTTAACTTTTGTATGTCTCATATTTTCAGCAAGTTTTTGAGAAGATGAGCACAGTGATATAACGCTTGAATGAAGTTTATGAAGATATTTTTCGCAAAATTATCCCATAGATGTACTATAATTCAGAAGCAAGAGATCGAAATCGCCTACTGTAGATCTCGGACGCATTACCTGTCTAATTTAGTGCATTTCTGTGACTAAGTGGTGAGGCAAGGAGACGATATTTTATGTAAGAGGCCTATTCGGAGGGTATGGTCCTATCAGCCGCAAAATGGAAACCACTATGAAAATCAAAAATGTTTTATTTGTATCAGTTAGCTACACCTTCCGGCTACTTCTCTACACAATCGCCGCTCCGATTTAGACATCTGTCGTAGCGGTGTATCAACTTTACAATATCCTCGTCGTAGAAGTAAGCCGCCAGCGCTGATTCTCTGCGCCGGTCTACAGCTCGTTGTGCCAGAACGTTGTCTTCGTAGCTAGCTGTTGGTGTGAGCAGAGATGAAATTCAGGGAGAGTTGTTCAAATGTGTGTGAAATCTTACGGGACTTAACTGCTAAGGTGATCAGTCCCTAAGCTTACACACTACTTAACCTAAATTATCCTAAGGACAAACACACACACCCATGCCTGAGGGAGGACTCGAACCTCCGCCCGTACCAGCCGCACAGTCCATGACTGCAGCGCCTGAGACCGCTCGGCTAATCCCGCGCGGCAGGGAGAGTCAGTTACGGGATCTATTGTGGGTGATCAAACACTTCCCATCCAAAAGGCTGCTGGAGCATCTCCATTGCCCCTTCAGAGTGCGGCCGAGAAGGAAACGCATGACAGGTATGTTAAGTGGGCTGCATGACATCAGGCGAAATCTCACACCAGGCTCCCATACTTGGCAGGAGACACTATTGTTCTAGGCATCTTTACGTGCTCACTGTGCGCTCAGAAATGAAAATAGCGAGTGACGCGATCGACGGGCATGCTAGAGACACTGCCCAACACATCTGTGCAAAGATTCACCGGATTTTCACTGTCGTTTCCATTTCGCACGCCATCGGACCTTACTTTCCGAATAACCGTCATATATTACCCCCTGACAAACCCAGCATTGCCCAGATATTGATTTGTCATGTTTCTTTTTAGAAAAGGATCGGTATGTGTACTCCTGCAGCAGACTCGGTGTGAGATGATCCCAGACAGTTTCTGTACGCTGAACGCAGGTACTTCGCGTGTCTACAACGCGATTTTGTAAACAGTTCTGTGGCAATGCCTCTCCGTAGCTCTACAGACGGCTATTGTTTTCGCCTACAGCCGTTTGCGCTTTGCAGCTGAAAACTGTCAAAGGAGCTGTCAGTCGTCAGGCATTTTCTTAACTTGATTCGACTGTAGAAATGTCTTAGTAGTAAAGAATAAATGTATTAAAATCTCGTGGACGATGCAACATTTTTTATTCATCTCAGTGTTTATGACGCAATATCTCTTGAACTATCTGTTGTATAGCCTTGTATTCGTGTAGATACATTCAGCGGCAGATGTAGATCCTGTCTGACAAATATCTTCCGAATAGAATGAATAGCAAAGAAGTAATAAATATGAACGTCATGCATGATGCAAAAGTTTTTCGGGCACATCGGAGTTTATGGCTTAATATCTCCTGAACTATGGTAGGTAGGTGGTTCTTAACTTCACAGCGATTGTTGCCCGACAGTAAGGGATGTGTGCACCAAGTTTGGTTGAAATCTGTCGTGGGGTTTAGCAGGGGATGTAGATCATACACACATACACAAATATATCCACTTCTATAACATCTATGGATTTAACTGTATTCTGGAAAAAATCGTCAAGGAACTGACCAAGTCTCTTCCAGCGAACAGTGGAATAAAGATGAAGATCATAGAAGACAAGCTAAGGATCGCGTACCTTGTCTTTGATGGTGACCTGACCTTAACGGCAAACGACATGCAAGAGGCTTCTGTGCAACTCCAAGCACTGTATTCGACTCCTGCGAAAGCAGCTCTGTTGGTCATCGTAAAGAACGATTTCAATTCCAATATCACAGACGCACCTAAAATGATGAGAGTGGGCGCAACCAAGGCAAAACAGCAAAGTACCACGGAGAATGGAGTCAGGTAGCTCTCTAATAAAGGAAAATTAAACTAGTTAGGGCATGCTATGTTTGCAAAAAATGAACGCATCGAAACATCTGTCGATTATTACCATATGAAGCCACAGTAATACAGTAGTCAGATCGTCAGTCCAATATGCAGGAAATGCCTGTCCCTGACCGAGAAGACCCCAATAAGAGTCCTCAAATTACGAGAAAGAAAATCCTCATAAAGACAGTGGGAGCTAGGGACCAACCAGTTCATAGACGTTGGTGCAAACGTAATCGTGAACCCTACCAACGGCAACACCGATGCCACCAGAACAGGACCTCTAGTTTTCCATGACCACCTATGCAGCACGGACTTCCATAGGCTGTCCTATAAAATCTTCAAAGTAGCGAACAAGGTAAAGCCGCTGCATCCCTGTGGATCAAACAAGCAGAGAAAGACATCTCAGAACTTAATGTCAGACAAGACGTAGTAATTAACAGGGGTGACTGCGATTTAGCTACTGAAAAGAGACCCTTTCTAACATCCCTTACAGAAGCACAGTGAGATCAGGAATTGGTCTGAGGAAAGCGAGATAGAATTCAGCATGAAAATGAAGGAATACGACAATGAAACAATACAACTATAAAGCTCAAAATGCAGATAGTAAAGGAGCTTCGGGAAGTGGCAGTGGCAGGTGAGAGTACCACAGCAGAAACACAAGCTTCACGGTCCACAGACGGCCGAAACGAGTTAGAAAAAGCACCATCTTTCGTGATTGAAACAAGTAGAGCAGAATTCAAAAAGAAAGAACAGATTTCAGTCGTCTCTTACAAACAAACTGTGAAAGATAGAAATACACTACACATGTCACTAGACAGAGGAAGGTTCAAAGTTTTGTGTTCGCACAGACACTATGCCGTACGCTCAACACGAGCACCATACGTTGGTTGAGAATCATCGCAACGGCAGTGCATTTCATTCCACACACGAACCAACACCTCCATGTTTACTGAATCGACAGCTTCAACAATTCGATTTGTCAGATCTTGAAGACTAGCCGCCATAGGTGGGAGAAAGACTCTTGTATTTTGTGTAACCTCACAGAAAAAAATCGCAATGTGTGAGATGTGCTAACCTGGGAGGCGCAAAAGCAGTTGACGAGATCTTGTTGTTGACCTCTTCCAGTCGGACGTTGTGGGATGGTTTTGCTAACGTAACTCCGCACCTCGTGGTCAAAGTGGGGAGGAGCCCGTCGTGCATAAAAAAGGAAATCAGTGGAATCTTCGTGGAGTTGAGGAAAGAACTAATTTTGCGACATGTCCAGTTATAACATCCCTGTCACAGTTTTCTGCACAAAAATGAAAGGCCCGTGAGCTTTACGAACACAAACGGCACAAAACGCGTTCAGTTTCGGCGAGTCTCTGTCATGTTCGACTATGCGAGAAGTCTGTGACCCCGAAATTCCTACATTATCGCGGTCTACTCTAGCCGATAGATGGAACGCCCACTCGTCCAAAAATATGAGTCGTTCGGGAGAAAAGTGTCCTCTGTCATATCGTGGAGAACTAAAATAGACAATTCGTGCCTTCTGTTATGGTCACCGGGACACAATTGCTGCACTAATTGCAATTCGTAAGGCTTCATATGCGTTTCAGGAAACGCCACGCCGTTGTTTTGGGAAGCTGAAGTTCCTGTCATGGCCGCCTAGCGAACTTTCGAGGGCTCCGTGTGAAGACGTCTCGGATAGGCTCCACATTTTCATCAGACGTGCGTGCCCTACCAGTGCTCTGACCTTTGCAAATGAAACCATATACCCAAGAATTTTGTATGCCAGTCATTAATGTGCGTGTGAAGAGGCGGCTCCTTGCTGAATCAACGGCAGAATGCAAGTTCCACTGGAACAGTGGATTGACTTGGTGCAAATTCCGGCGCACAAAATGATTTCTCTTGCTACAAACAAACTACAGTGCGGCTGTGTCAAAACACTGAACCTTCCTAAATCCAGTGATATGTTCACTGTGTTCTAACTTTTATAGTTGGTCTGTAATAAACAGCTCGAATCAGTTCAAACCGTAATAATCACCCGGTATCACACCAGATTAAAAAACAGATCTTCCTTTAGCGTGTCGATTGATACAAGGCTGAAGAGAACTGGCCACACGACAAATTTACGTGTCCGTCTGTTGAACAACTTTTGCCGCAAACTCCATTTTGCTATCTTGAATCAATCACTAAATGAAACAAGTGTTACGCCTGATGCGACTTGCTCCAGGAATTTGTTATTGTACAGCAAACTCTTATACACTGAAGCGCCAAAGAAGCTATTATAGGCATGCGTATTCAAGTACAGAGGTACGTAAACAGGCAGGATACGGCGCTGCGGTCGCCAACGCCTGTATAAGACAACAAGTGTCTGGCGCAGCTGTTAGATGGATCACTCCTGGTACAATGACAAGTTATCAAGACTTAAGTTAGTGTGAACATGGTGTTATGGTCGGCGCACGATCGATGGGACACAGCATCTCCCAGTTAGCTATGAAGTGTGCCGTGAATATCAGGAAGCCGGCAAAACATCAAATCTCCGACATCGCTGCGGCCGGAAAAAGATCATGCAAGAACGGGAGCAACGACGACTGAAGGGAATTGTTCAACGTGACAGAAGTGCAACCCTTCTGCGAATTGCTGCAGATTTCAATGTTGGCCCATCAACAGGGGCCAGCGAGCTCTCTAATGGTGTGGGGCGTGTGCAGTTGGAGGGATATGGGACCCCTGTTATGTCTAGACATAACTCTGGCAGATGATATGTACGTAAGCATCCTGCCCTATCACCTGCATCCTGTCCATTGTGCATTCGGACGGACTTGGGCAACTGTTGCCGGACAACGCGACACCCTACACGTCCAGAGTTGCTACAGAGTGGCTCCAGGAACACTCTTCTGAGTTTAAACACTTCCGCTGGCCACGAAATTCCCGAGACGTGAGCGTTATTGAGCTTATCTGGGATGCAATGCAACGTGCTCTTCAGAAGAGCTATCCACCCCCTCGTACTCTTACGGATTTATGTACAGTCCAGCAAGATTCAAGGTGTCAGTACCCTCCAGCACTGCCGGCTGATCAAAAAGTCAGTATAAATTTGAAAACTTAATAAACCACGGAATAATGTAGATAGAGACGTAGAAATTGAGACACATGCGTGGAATGACATGGGGCTTTATTAGAACCACCCCATATTGCTAGACGCGTGAAAGATCTCTTGCGTGCGTCGTTTGGTGGTGATCGTGTGCTCAGCCGCCACTTTCGTCATGCTTGGCCTCCCAGGTCCCCAGACCTCAGTCCGTGCGATTATTGGCTTTGGGGTTACCTGAAGTCGCAAGTGTATCGTGATCGACCGACATCTCTGGGGACACTGAAAGGCAACATCCGACGCCAATGCCTCACCATAACTCTGGAGATGCTTTACAGTGGTGTTCACAACATTATTCCTCGACTACAGCCATTGTTGCGGAATGATGGTGGACATATTGAGCATTTCCTGTAAAGAATACCATCTTTGCTTTGTCTTAATTTATTATGCTAATTATTGTTATTCTGATCAGATGAAGCGCCATCTGTCGGACATTTTTCGGTTGTAATAAAACCTCATGTCATTCCAAGTATGTGTGTCAATTTGTACGTCTCTGTCTACATTATTCCGTGATTTATTCAGTTTTCAAACTTATACTGACTTTTTGATCACCCGGTACTTCAGACATTAGTCGAGTCGATGCCACGGCTCGCGGCGCACCTACACGTTATTAGACATGTGTACTAGTTCCTTTGGCTCTTCAGTGTAGCTTCCCACCAGCAGCGGAAAATGTATCTCCATAATAAAATCGAATTGTGGTGTTTGTTTCAAAGTAAAATTAACGTACAGCGGTTGTATTCTGTTGCGCCTGATGCTGATGAAATAGACGGGGTGATTTCTCGTATATCTGAGCTACGCCGAATGTCTCGGGAACGGAAAGGCGAGGACACGTGGTGCCGGGTGGCCGGTACGCCTCTTGGCTGCGCAGCCAACTGTCGGGAGAGATCCGAAGCAGCGCCCGCGGCGGCGGCCGTGCGCTGCTCGCGCGCCGCCCAGCAGTGGCCCTTCGTTAGCGGTGGAGAGCCGGGGGTTCCCCTGGGAGGGGACTGCAGTCGCTAATTAGCCGGGGGAAGGCCCGCGGCCGCGGCCGGCACCTGGCCGGCGCCGAGCCGACGCTGCCCGCGCCTCGCCTCAAAGGCGGCCGCTGCTACTTGCTGCACCCTGCCGCTGCACTGTGGGACGTGCACCCCTCCTCAGGGGCTGCCGAGAAACTCGAGGGCGAACTGGCGGCACCACTCCTACCCCACCGACCAACCTGCAAATGAGCACGACAAGCTGTTGCCTCGCGCAGCTTGTGTGTGCAGGGTTCTTGGTGTCAGTTCCGTCCAGCACTACTTCAGACATTGAGTCTATGCCACGTCGTGCTCTCTACATCTACATCCATACTCCGCAAGCCACCTGACGGTGTGTAGCGGAGGGTACCTTGAGTACCTCTATTGGTTCTAATCCAGTCTCGTATTGTTCGTGGAAATAAAGATTGTCGGTATGCCTATGTGTGGCCTCTAATCTCTCTGCTTTTATCCTCATGGTCTCTTCGCGAGATATACGTAGGAGGGAGCAATATACTGCTTGACTCCTCGGTGAAGGTATGTTCTCGAAACTTCTAAAAAAGCCTGTACCGAGCTACTGAGCGTCTCTCCTGCAGAGTCTTCCACTAGAGTTTATCTATCATCTCCGTAACGCTTTCGCGATTACTAAATGATCCTGTAACGAAGCGCGCTGCTCTCTGTTGGATCTTCTCTATCTCTTCTATCAACCCTATCTGGTACGGATCCCACATTTCTGAGCAGTATTCAAGCAGTGGGCGAACAAGCGTACTGTAACCTACTTCCTTTGTTTTCGGACTGCATTTCCTTCAGTCTGGCATCTGCTTTACCGACGATCAACTTGATATGATCATTCCATTTTAAATCACTCCTAATGCGTACTCCCAGATAATTTATGGAATTAACTGCTTCCTGTTGCTGACCTGCTGTATTGTAGTTAAATGATAAGGGATCTTTCTTTCTATGTATTCGCAGCACATTACACTTGTCTACATTGAGATTCAATTGCCATTCCCTGCACCATGCGTCAATTCGTTCCAGATACTCCTGCATTTCAGTACAATTTTCCATTGTTACAACCTCTCGATATACCACAGCATCACACGCAAAAAGTCTCAGTGAACTTCCGATGTCACCCACAAGGTCATTTATATATATTGTGAATAGCAACGGTCCTACGACACTCCCCTGCGGCACACATGAAATCACTCTTACTTCGGAAGACTTCTCTCCATTGAGAATGACATGCTGCGTTCTGTTATCTAGGAACTCTTCAATCACACAAGTGGTCTGATAGTCCATATGCTCTTACTTTGTTCATTAAACGACTGTGGGGAACTGTATCGAACGTCTTGCGGAAGTCAAGAAACACGGCATCTACCTGGGAACCCGTGTCTATGGTCCTCTGAGTCTCGTGGACGAATAGCGCGAACTGGGTTTCACACGACCGTCTTTTCCGAAACCCATGCTCATTCCGACAGAGTAGATTTCTAGTCTCCAGAAAAGTCATTATACTCGAACATAATACGTGTTCCAAAATTCTACAACTGACCGACGTTAGAGATATAGGTCCATAGTTCTGCACATCTGTTCGACGTCCCTTCTTGAAAACGGGGTCGACCTGTACCCTTTTCCAATCCTTTGGAACGCTGCGCTCTTCTGGAGATCTACGGTACACCGGTACAAGAAGGGGAGCAAGTTCCTTCGCGTACTCTGTGTAAAATCGAACTGGTATCCCATCAGGTCCAGCGGCCTTTCTTCTTTTGAGCGATTTTAATTGTTTCTCTATGCCTCTGTCGTCTATTTCGATATCTACCATTTTGTCATCTGTGAGACAATCTAGAGAAGGAACTACAGTGCAGTCTTCGTCTGTGAAACAGCTTTGGAAAAAGACGTTTAGTATTTCGGCCTTTAGTCTGTCATCCTCTGTTTCAGTACCATTTTGGTCACCGAGTGTCTGGACATTTTGTTTTGATCCACCTACCGCTTTGACATAAGACCAAATTGTCTTAGGATTTTCTGCCAAGTCAGTACATAGAACATTACTTTCGAATTCATTGAACGCCTCTCGCATAGCCCTCCTCACACTACATTTCGCTTCGCGTAATTTTTGTTTGTCTGCAAGGCTTTGGCTATGTTTATGTTTGCTGTGAAGTACCCTTTGCTTCCGCAGCAGTTTTCTAACTCGGTTGTTGTACCACGGTGGCTCTTTTAACATGAACTTCTGAGCTCTGGCCCCTCTCCGCAGGTGTCGGCACCTCGCTGTTTGAAGTGCCACTGAGTCCACGGGTGACGTCTCAGGGCGCTACGCTCTTGTGCCGTTACAGAGGAAGGTTGTAGACACCTTTGAGCCAAATTTCAATCTTCTGCTTCGGAATGGGAGACAAATACGGGGTTTCGGAGAAGTGACCCTTTAATTGTGTTGCTTAGTGTATTTATTTATTCACTCAGTAAGTCTCACATTGACGAATGATGGTCTGATGGCACAAAATGAAATCTGCGGTTGAAACGCTATACGATCAGATACCATTCATTTCTGGCAAGTAAAACATCTTACGTGATGGGCATATATCCGGATGCGCCTTAACTCAATGGGGGACTTGTCCCTTCACAGCAGTTACTAGCGAAATGTTATCACACCCTCACATATCTTTGCTGCAACATCGAAAGTCTCAGTCACGGAAAACATCGCGAACTGTTGCGCTGAAAAGTTATTGGGGCTCGACTGCGTAAACCAGGCGATTATTAGATTTGCATTGAGAATCAGCTCGGATCACGTTGAACTCGGAAACCTCCATTATATACACTCCTGGAAATTGAAATAAGAACACCGTGAATTCATTGTCCCAGGAAGGGGAAACTTTATTGACACATTCCTGGGGTCAGATACATCACATGATCACACTGACAGAACCACAGGCACATAGACACAGGCAACAGAGCATGCACAATGTCGGCACTAGTACAGTGTATATCCACCTTTCGCAGCAATGCAGGCTGCTATTCTCCCATGGAGACGATCGTAGAGATGCTGGATGTAGTCCTGTGGAACGGCTTGCCATGCCATTTCCACCTGGCGCCTCAGTTGGATCAGCGTTCGTGCTGGACGTGCAGACCGCGTGAGACGACGCTTCATCCAGTCCCAAACATGCTCAATGGGGGACAGATCCGGAGATCTTGCTGGCCAGGGTAGTTGACTTACATCTCTAGAACACGTTGGGTGGCACGGGATACATGCGGACGTGCATTGTCCTGTTGGAACAGCAAGTTCCCTTGCCGGTCTAGGAATGGTAGAACGATGGGTTCGATGACGGTTTGGATGTACCGTGCACTATTCAGTGTCCCCTCGACGATCACCAGTGGTGTACGGCCAGTGTAGGAGATCGCTCCCCACACCATGATGCCGGGTGTTGGCCCTGTGTGCCTCTGTCGTATGCAGTCCTGATTGTGGCGCTCACCTGCACGGCGCCAAACACGCATACGACCATCATTGGCACCAAGGCAGAAGCGACTCTCATCGCTGAAGACGACACGTCTCCATTCGTCCCTCCATTCACGCCTGTCGCGACACCACTGGAGGCGGGCTGCACGATGTTGGGGCGTGAGCGGAAGACGGCCTAACGGTGTGCGGGACCGTAGCCCAGCTTCATGGAGACGGTTGCGAATGGTCCTCGCCGATACCCCAGGAGCAACAGTGTCCCTAATTTGCTGGGAAGTGGCGGTGCGGTCCCCTACGGCACTGCGTAGGATCCTACGGTCTTGGCGTGCATCCGTGCGTCGCTGCGGTCCGGTCCCAGGACGACGGGCACGTGCACCTTCCGCCGACCACTGGCGACAACATCGATGTACTGTGGAGACATCACGCCCCACGTGTTGAGCAATTCGGCGGTACGTCCACCCGGCCTCCCGCATGCCCACTATACGCCCTCGCTCAAAGTCCGTCAACTGCACATACGGTTCACGTCCACGCTGTCGCGGCATGCTACCAGTGTTAAAGACTGCGATGGAGCTCCGTATGCCACGGAAAACTGGCTACACTGACGGCGGCGGTGCACAAATGCTGCGCAGCTAGCGCCATTCGACGGCCAACACCGCGGTTCCTGGTGTGTCCGCTGTGCCGTGCGTGTGATCATTGCTTGTACAGCCCTCTCGCAGTGTCCGGAGCAAGTATGGTGGGTCTGACACACCGGTGTCAATGTGTTCTTTTTTCCATTTCCAGGAGTGTATGTGGAGTCACCGCCAGACACTACACTTGCTAGGTGGTAGCCTTTAAATCGGCCGCGGTCCGTTAGTATACGTCGGATCCACGTGTCGCCACTATCAGTGATTGCAGACAGAGCGCCGCCACACGGCAGGTCTAGAGAGACTCCCTAGCACTTGCCCCAGTTGTACAGCCGTCTTTCCTAGCGATGGTTCACTGGCTACATACGCTCTTATTTGCAGAGACGACGGTTTAGCATAGCCTTCAGCTACGTCATTTGCTACGACCTAGTAAGGCGCCATATTCAGTTCCTATATGTCTTCTGAACAGAGAATATTGTGAATCATGTACCGTCAAGAGCGACGTCCATCATAAATGGATTAAAGTTAAGTATCAAACTAGCTACGTCCGCTTTCTGAATTCTAATTCCTTCTCATGTTCCAGACCTCACGTCAGTATAGTCCTTCCCTCCTCACGCCAGCCTGCGTGAGCTAAAACGCATGTATTTCGGCCTGCTCTAGTAACACGGTGTTGGCACTTCTGCTAATACAACAATATAAGCGTTTATCGAGGAAAATTTTTGACTGTTGAACTGCTTGATGGAGTTGGATCAGTTCATCTGCAGTAGTAAGTTTACCAAATAGCACTACTGCAAAAATTCGGATTTCGTTTTGCGCAAGCAGAGGTTGAAAACAGGTATGTAACAAAGAAGCTGTCCTTGGCACAAAACTGGTAAGGAAACATGTGAATACGGGAGTTGCACAGTGCAGAAGTTCGAACAAGTTTTTCCTGCCTGAAGGTTAGCGATAGAAATTATTAGCGACGAAAGTAATGACTACAAATGATAACTGCTTCCTGGAAGTCATTTCGTAAACGCTTAGAACAAGAAGGGAATTGGTATCTGCAGTGGGGTTCGGCAGCAGCCAATAATGACTGAATATCTGTTACGCTTGTATAACGTTAACTATACATTTCGTGGTGAGCTCTGTGGAAGGCTGTGTTCAGAAGAGGGAGAGAATTTAACTGCTATGATATTGCGTGCGATTTGATGAGTCGGAACACTAAGTCAATCAGCGGTAATTTTTTTCTCAGCCAATAGGCAGATAATGCAAATGACGGGAAGGGGTATTATTTGTCTGATAGAAACAGGAGTCAAAGACAGATGCTCCAGTATTAGAGTCAGAATTTAAAAGAGATTTGGACGACTTGAGATCAAATAAGGCAGAAGGGCCAGATAACATTCAATAGGAATTTCTGAAATCATTTGGGGACGTGGCAACAAACGACTATTCACGTTGTGGGTACACAATGTATGAGATTGGCGATGTACCCTCAGACTTTCGGTAGAACATCATTAACTCAGTTCCGAAGGTAGCAAGAGCCGGCAAGTACGAGAATTATCCCGTAGTCAGCTTAACAGCTCATGCACCAAGTTGCTGACAAAATAATATACAGAGGAATGGAAAAGAAAATTGAAGGTTAGAAGACAATCAGTTTGGCTTCACGAAAGGAAAAGGTACCAGAAAGGTAGTTCTGACATTGTGGTTGATAATGGAAACAAGGATGAAGAAATTGGTTCAAATGGCTCTGAGCACTATGGGACTTAACATCTGAGGTCATCAGTCTCCTAGAATTTAGAACTACTTAAACCTAACTAACCTAATCACATCACACACACCCATGCCCGAGGCAGGATTCGAACCTGCGACCGTAGCGGTCGCACGGCTCCAAACTGTAGCGCCTAGAACCGCTAGGTCACACCGGCCGGCAAGGCTTAAGAACAATCGAGAGACGTTCATACGACCTGTCGACCTGAAAGAAGCGTTAGACGGTGTAAAATGGTGCAAGATGTTAGAAATTTTGAGGAATATAGAGGTACATTATCGGAATAGATGGTGAACATAGAATATGTACAAGAAAAAAAGACCAAGCACGAAGTGCTCGGATAAAAAAGGGTGTAAGACTGGAATGTAGTCTTTCGCTCCTACTGTTCAATATATGTATCTCAGAAGCAATTGCAGAAATAAAAGAAAGGTAAAAGAGTGGGACGGAAATTCAGGGTGAAAGGATATCAATGATACGATTCGCTGATGCGATTCATATCATGAGCGAAAGTGAAGAAGAATTAGACGATGTGCCGAATGGAAAAACAGTTGTACCGTCAACTGAAAAGCCTTCCAAAACCGTAGTAAAATGTTCCGATAACCACAACTGAACTGTATCAATAACGAACAACACTATGACTGTTTATGTATGTAAATGTGCTACCAATGGTGGAATATTATTTTTGAACGATAAAACTTTCCACCTTTGCGTGCATTGAACATAAAAATATTAATAATAAATATATTTCTGTATAACGAGTAAGAAGTATAACTGACTATGAGTATACCACGTCATGGAATTTCTATATAATTGAGGGATGGAGACTGGGATGAATAAAACGATGAGTCGGGTGTGAGCTCTCTGACCTACCAGACGCTTTTGTACCAGGTTGCTTCTGAACCTACGATTTTGCCAATTGTAAGTAAGTTTCTTCAGAATACGTGAATAAAAAGTATTTCTCCTTGTAATCTCATTTTACTCCTCCCCTACATGTGAATATAATTAAGTGGAAATAATTAACTATCGCTAAAACTCAAGTTTTATCATCGGCCATCTGCCATTCTTTTGTCGTAATGTCGCGTTGGCAGCCATTACGCGTTATATAATTAATCACATGAATTTCGAGCTTCGCCCACAAGATAACACGAAAAAATACTTTAAATATTTCTGCTGTCAGGAAAAGAAAATATTTTTTGCAGAAGAGTTTTCATTAAATATACATGACGAACGCAAAGATAATAGATAATTATACAAGGCTCAGGCTTGCTTACGAGTAAATCGCTGGCTGGTAAAAAATCATTTTTTCGCTGCCGTAAACGTTATTCAGATCATAATTAGTAGTATATGAGGTCAGCGTTTCACAAAGAATTTACGTAACATTGAGAATAATAGTGCATTTACGTAGGTGATTATATCGTGTCTTTCTTTGCATCAGTATTTTACTTATCGGCCATTAACTACTGCAGGTTTACACAAAACACGCGTATTTTCGAGATATCCGTGTGTGTTGACATCATAAGTAAATTGTTACAACCCGACCTAATACCTTACTCAGAATTATTTGCCTATTATCAGCGACACTGATTATTGTTGGCGTGTATTTTAGCCGCTACTACGAGTGTGCCAAATTACGTGACATAATGACTTATAAATATTTTCATCGACGATTCCAAATGTAACAGACAGATACCTTTCATAAAAGAAAGAGAGAGAGATATGTAGTCTAATGAGTTCAGAATACAGACCGGGAGTAAATCGAGAGAAGGCGAAAGTAATGAGAAGTAGTAAAGTGAGAACAGCGAGAAATTAACATCAGGACTGACGGTCACAAAGTAGATGCAGTTAAATAAATCTATCACCTAGGCAGCAAAATGACACTTGACGAACAGAGCAAGGAGGACATCAAAAGCAGATTAACACTGACGAAAAGGGAAATGCCTGGCCAAGAGAAATCTACTCGTATTTAACATAGGCTTTAATCTGAGGAAGAAATTTCTGAGAACGTACGTTTGGGACACAGCATTGTATGGTACTGAAACCTGGACTGTGGGAAAACTGGAACAGAAGAGAATCGAGGCATTAGAAATGTGGTGCTACAGAAGAATTTGGAAAATTAGATGGAGTGATAAGGTGAGGAGCGAAGAGGTTCTCCGCAGAATCTCTGAGGAAAGGAATATGTGGAAAACACTGATAAGAGAAAGGTACAGGATGATAGCACAGTTGTTAAGACATCGCGGGATAACTTCCGTGGTACTAGAGGCGGGTCTCACCAAACCAGTCGGAAGCCTGATACTCAAAAAATAAAAAAGGAAGTACACCTTCACCATTAATCAACGATTCCCTCGTTAACTTCGAATTTTAGCTTTGAATAACAACTCCTTTGAAACCTGTCATCTGCTGAAACCTTTGTTCACCGCGAAAGACACTTTGTCATCCGCTAATGCCCTCTTGGCTCTCTTATGTACGTTGTCGTAACACGTTCTTAAAGTTTTCAAGTCGGCGTTAGTCCTCATGTTTCGCGAATTAGTGCCAATGGTGACGTCTTTTGACTCCTTTTCAGTTCGTCAATGGTTACCTTACCAGGTTCTTTTTTTTTTGGTTTTTTTCTCACTTTCTTATACTGACCCAACCAACCAACAAGTATTTTTCAGCTTCGAAGACGTTTGAAGAGCGTGTCTTCTTCTGCTAATTTTCCTTCGTCTTCATAACGCGAAACCTCCCGCCTTCGCTCGCATGGCACACCACTCAGATGCCAGCATTACCACCACGAACGAAAGACTCGCACCGAGGGCCGCCTTGCGAGAAACAAACCAACGGAAGACCAGGAGCTCCGCTCCCAAGTCGTCCCGTCTTCAGTCTAAACCGGTTTTACTTTAAACGGAGATATGTCACAACATTCAAAATACGTAAGAATTAAACTTACATGCCGCTTATGAAAAGAAGCGCCTTCCGGCATCGCTCATTTTACGATGGCACAATCTAACACTGATTCAGGAAGAATAAATTTAAAAATTACTTGCCTAGGATATCAAACAATAAAAACATGAAAAATTAGTAAAAAAAATTTCTGTGGCTTAATGGCTTACCCATTGCGCAATTTTAATGGTGCACTCGCAGTTTAAATTACTGAATAGTTTATTGATACACACTTTAATTGAACATCGTGCACGTACCAAATTTGTATTAGTTGTACGTTTTCTGACGTAAATCGTTGTTACTTAACCGAAGTACGAGGGTGAGTCAAATGAAAACCTGAAATTTGTAAGTTGGTAAGCGTGCTACAAACAGCGTGCAGAATGGCCTGTAGGTGGCAGCATAGTGCAAATCCACACATGCCGTCGCAGTATCAGTATAAAGATGGCCGCCCCACTTGCGGCTTGCACCAGGGAAGAACAGCGTTCTGTTAATCGGTTTTTGTGTAGAGAAGGTGTGAAACCTATTGAAATCAACGAATGAAGGTTCAGTACGGCGATGCATGTTTGTCACAGCAGCAATTCTACGAATGGAGTAGGAAGTTCGCAAATGGTGTGACTTCAGTGGAAGATGCTCCTCGTCCAGGTCAGGCACAACGACTTGAGACTCCACAGAACATTGCAGCAGTTGAAACCATAGTGAAGGAAAACCGCCGAGTGACACTGAATGACATTGCAGCATGTTTACAGATCAATCATGGGTCAGTACATCACAGTCTGCATGATGTGCTCCAGTTTCACAAAGTGTCTGCAAGATGGGTACCACGGCAGCTGACTTCTGAAATAAGAGAACGACGTGTTGATGCTTGTGAAGAACTTCTTCGGCGCTTTGAACGAGAAGGTTATGGCTTTCTTGCAAGAATCGTTACTGGGGACGAAACCTGGGTTCACTTCCACCAGCCGGAAACGAAGAGAACGAGCAAGGAATGGCGCCATTCCTCATCACCAAAATCAAAGAAGTTTCGAACAGAACCATCAGCAGGGAAGGTTATGCTGACTCTCTTTTGGGACGAAAAAGGCGCATTGTGGAGCATTACATGCCTAGAGGTACCACTATCATCAGTGCATCATACACAGATCTCCTAAAAAACCATCTGCGGCCTGAAATCAAATCAAAGCGACGTGGATTGCTGTCAGCAGGTGTCCTTTTGTAACATGAGAAAGCAAGGCCCCACACTGCCTGTACAACAGTTGCAACAATCACAGACCTGCATTTTGAGTGTCTTCCTCATCCACCATACTCACCAGACTTTGCCCCAAGGGATTCCCATATGTTTGGACCACTCAGAGACGCAATGGGAGGAAAGAAGTTCCGTTCTGATGAAGAGGTACGCCACGCAGTGCATAAGTGGTTGCGCGGACTACCAAAAGAATTTTATTCTAAAGGAATTTATGCACTTTGTAAGCGCTGGAGGACTTGTATTGAGAGTGGGGGAGATTATGTTGAAAAGTGATACACCTCTGTACCACTTCTGCACAATAAATAATATTTAAAAAGATATTTAAGGTTTTCATTTGACTCACCCTCGTACAATTACCATACAGCAACGTAGTTTCAAAATACACAACGAGAACTTTCAACTACTATACCCTTTTGTCATTCCTGCTAGTCCCATTACGACACATAACTTCAAACAGAAAAGTGAAATATGCTGTAATGTAACTTCCTGGCAAATTAAAACGGTGCTCCAGACAGGGAATCAAACATTTTGCCTTTCGCAAGGAAGTGCTCTACCAACTGAGAGACTCGTGCACATTTCATGACCAAGCCACACAGTTTTACTTCCGCCAGTACCACATCTCCCACCTTTCAGAATAGACAGAAGTCCTCGTGCATATCTTTAAACTACCTGGTAGGTTAAGACTGGGTGCCGTATAGCGATTCGAACTTGGAACTTCCCTCTTTCGCTGGCGAATGCTCCACCAACTGACCCACCCAAGCACGACGCACAGCCTGCCCACGCAGCTGGAGAAGTTAGGAATGAAGGAGGTGAGGTACTGGCCGAAATAAAACTGAGAGGATGTGGCGTGAACCTTAATTGGATAGCTCAACCGGGAGAGCATTTGCTTGACAAAGGCAAAGGTCCCCGGTTCGAGTCCCTGTCCGCCACACGGTTTAATATGCCAGGAAGTTTCAGATTAGCACACACTTCACTGCAGAGTTAAAATTCATTCTGAAAATACATTTTAAACATCTACAAAGGCTCATACAAATCAATTCTCGGTGTTTTTAGACACATACCACTACCTCTTCTCCTGTCCACATATGCGTGAAACGCACTCTTCCTCCTTTTCGCTCTCCTTGAACGTGATGCAAGTGTGTAGTAAATATTGGATATCGAGACTTAAGTACAGAAAGGAGCTGCAACGGGTGTTGGAGATGAAGAGTTGCTTTACACTGATGACCAAATAAAAAACAACGTGTAGTTAAACACACATCTGTTCCTAAGATGACATTAGTGATAAGTCCATAAATACCAAAGCATTCTATCTTAAACTCACGCTGCATCATTCCAGCAGAACTTAGCTCTTTATGAGCTTGTTTAACCCACCTGTCGCTGTTTTAATCTGATCCCTGTAATAGGTAGTTCTACTAATATCTGATTCATAAATCCAAAACGCAGGACTGTTTACTTCTTGAATCCAAGATAACTTGAACTGTTGGCTATTTATCAGAACTCCAGTAATTCGCTGTGCATTTTCAGAGATATTTAAATGTGTCACCCCGTCTTACTAGTAGTACAGCTACTCGAAAAGGTCACAGGTTGTACATGAAATGACATGGTTCAATTTCTAACCTACTGAAAGCAAAATGCGCGAAGTTTCATGCCACAAATATTTACAGATTAGAAATGATATTAAGATTACAGATAATGACGACTCGTGTAAACCTTACGGGATAAGGCGTCACTATTGTGACTATTACAAGTATTACATTTATCCACTTAATTTCAAGACCAACAAAAAATGTTGACCAAGCTTAAGCATTCAGCGGTAATGTTTGGTCCTAAATATTTCGTGTCACAAGTCAGTGTCCGAAACGAAAGTATTTTATCTATTTTTGTTGATAAAATAAATGGTAGTATCCAGGATTTACCGCTTTCTAATTTATAGATCCTTTGGCATCACAGTGCCAAGTAACACTGTAATGAGAAAGGAAAGTAACTTTTATAATAAGCGAGAAAGTACAATGGTTGATTTTTGAAGAAAACATAGAATTCTTTTCTATTTTAACCACTTCTAAATTCGGCCTGAGACTATACCGCAATAAGAATCATCATTAGTTCTGCAGTTAAAAAACGGTAGGTGGCAACAGCATGTTCTGCATTCAGTAGCCCTGTCACCGTGACCCTTAGCAAAAAATGAGTTTAAAAGTTCGTCAACTGTTAATGTTAGAGACTCAGCTGTTCACTCTGTACACTGCACAGTTTAACAGACAAAACGTCACACAATGCCCTCAGCTGAACTGACTGCACAAATAACCCATCCCTCTTTTATAGATGGTATCCTACATCCGTTATTCACTTTTAACACGAACACTTTAGTGTATGTAGGTAACATGTAGTCAGTTGACGTTATTACCAAACAAAAATCATAACAATGTCTCTTGGACTGATATAGCACTTAATTATTTTTCTGCCCTAACACTTTTTAGGTAGATAGATGGATGGATAGATAGAGATCATAAACATTTTATACAAAATAATAAACTGGAAGACGACCTTTCTGAAAAATCCGTCCATTACGACCAGACAAAAGTACAACTTTGCAAAAACAGACGTAATGTCTTGATTGCAAAAATGTTTATTCACATGACCGGTTTCGGTTCCTGTAGAACCATCTTCAGATCTGAAACGACAATGATACTACTTTACTATTTCACAAATGTAAACCTATTTCATCCTATCCGATCTACATCAAAAGTACCAGAACGTACCTGCAATTTCGGTTACAGGAGTAACCCGTCCACATACAGCACATGCTGTGTCACATCAAATTGGTTGGCAGGATGTACGTCATTTATATTAATCATAACTGCCCTCTCGGTTGGCTGTGCGGTCTAACGCCCGGCTGATTTGAGTCGAGGTCCGGTCAGCCGGCCAGTTTGTGGATGGCTCAAATGGCTCTGAGCACTATGGGACTCAACTGCTGAGGTCATTAGCCCCCTAGAACTTAGAACTAGTTAAACCTAACTAACCTAAGGACATCACAAACATCCATGCCCGAGGCGGGATTCGAACCTGCGACCGTAGCGGTCTTGCGGTTCCAGACTGCAGCGCCTTTAACCGCACGGCCACTTCGGCCGGCAGTCTGTGGATGGTTTTTAGGCGGTTTTCCATCTGCCTCGGCAGATTATTCCGCTTCAGCTACACTATGTCGGCCATTGCTGCGCAAACAAGTTCTCCACGTACGCGTTCGCCACCATTACTCTACAACGCAAACATTGGGTTTACACTCGTGTGGTGTGAGACGTTCCCAGGTGTGTGTGGGATAGGGTGAGGGGGGGGAGCGGGGTTTTTTTTTTTTTTTGGGGGGAGGTGGTGTTCCACTCGGGGCCGAAGCGCACAATAAGCCTGGGTTCTGTGTTGAGCGGCGGTGGGGTGGGTGGACTGCTGCGGCCCGTTGTGGAGTTGTGAACCACTGAGGGCTACGGCGTGGACGAAGACTCTCCGTCGTTTCTACGTCCCCAGTTCCAGACAATACAGCACAATACCTTGCACGATTGTAGGTGTAACACATTTCGGGAATCACTACAGCATACATTTTCAGGAAAAGTTTTTGCATTCGAACGTTTTCTTGCCGATAATGACAAATATATTATTTGTTGTAATAACAAAAATTAGCAAACAGCCAAATAACACCGGAAATTCAATAAAAGATCATGCAAATACACGTCTCTTTTTATCATATTACTTTGCAAATGAACGTAATATAATCACTGTTGAAAAAAATATAAATTAAGAAAAAAAAGAAAAACTGAGCGGGAATCGATTCAGCGATCCACCCATTATGGACCTTGAACGCTAGCCGTATGACCGCCGCCGTCTTGCACATTGTGTTGTCCTAATGGACTACTAAAAGTGGGCAAAGTATGAAGCAAATACGTGATCCGAACGTCGGAGCCTGCCCTTGTTAGTTATAAAGTATCTAACTTTATGTTTTCGTAATTCAGAGTTAGTAAGAAAGTCACTAGTACAGTTCCTGTGATTTGTCGACAAATGACATTCTACATTACTTTGCATTGGAACTGACACACTACTGTTACACACGGGTCTTCATCTGAATTTGTCAAATACCGTTCCTTCCAGTCATTGTAAAAACTGTAAATTCTTTGTCGTCTAGCCATGTTGTATTAAGAGCAATCGATAACACACAAGACACATTACTGAACCTATCTCACAAGCTGCCAAATTGTATTGGACAGCACCAAAACCATTCCACAGGAAGAAGGTAGCGGTATAAACGATAGTGTTCGAAAAGAGCGAACTTATTGTTTGTGGCAAAGCTTTGTGGGAATTAAAGTGACTCTCTCCAGTTCCCAATAGTTGAAGTGTAATATCTGATTATATCTTCTAGTGCAGAAAAAGCAGTTTTGTTCTGAAGTTTGATTTAGTATTAGAAATCTCGCGGGGGCGACCCATTGGGCAGCCCTGTTCCAGTTCAACCAGGTGGTGTTCCGTTGGGTTTAGATCGGGACTTCGGCAGTTCAGTCCATTTCAGAAATGTCATTGTCCACAAACCATTGTCTCTCAGAGGCCACTTTATGGCAGGGTGCACTGTCACGACTATATAAACAATCGCCCGAACAGTTACTCTACTGTACTCCAAGCACAATGCTGTAAAATTTGTTCATACCCCTCCGTATTTAGCGTCTTTTTTAAATGACAATAAGTGTATTGCACCCTAACAACGAAAAACACCCCTATACCGTTACATCACCTTTCCTATATTTCAGTGATGGGATTACACATAATGGCAGGTAACGTTCTCCAGGCATTCATCAAGCCCCACCCCTACCATCGGATTGAAACAGGGTGTAGCCTGATTACCCCTCCAAATCAAACTTGTCCTGTGAGACCTTAACTTTTCCCGGCGAATTGACTGTTCAAATAATTTTCGGGTTTGCTGCCGGGTGGCGTCGTCGAACACCGCCGATATTTCGACAGGAGTACACCATGCCATTCTCAAGGCACAAATGCAAGGAAGAAGGAATGTGCAAGCAAACTTAATACCTCGGTTCACAGAGGAGAAACAAGGAAGACACCACACACAGAACAATTGTCAACACAAACAAAGATAACCAACATCAGAAATATCGATAGTTACTATTAATTCTGTCCCTCTGTTTTTTTTATGAGAGACGGAGCCGGATTTCAAGCAGCACTTAAACAAAATCCACCATCTCCGTTCATAAGGTTGCTTGATAGTCTGATTTCGACAGCTTCCTTAATAACACTATCCCAATAGCTGGACATGCAAGCCAGAATCTCCGTGTTGTTGTATTCCATAGGATGACCGGGAAAAGTTAAGGTCTCACATTGTTTATCTCTACGGGGAGGAAATGTATCGTTGCCTGCGGAGGTTGGATAAACTTCGCAGCAGTAGAGTAAGGTTGGAATGTGCATTATCGTTTTTATTGAAGTGTCGAAATCATAGTGTGGTTCCAACGTTTGCTAAGGTTGTGCATCATATTAATTCTCCTGCCGCCAATCGCATTAAGTGACGTGCTAGTTTAGCTCTTGTTTGTGAAAGGATCCACTATACTCGCCGTCAATTAGATTTTGTTTCTAAGGAATTATTTCAGCTTCATTTAATGATGGCGTCTAATGTTTCTGAATTTTCTTGGGATTGGGTGGACGGTGCCTCTTGGTCGCACTCTGACTGGGAATTTCAATCTGTAACTGCTCGTCATTCGGCGCGAAGTTTGAACGTTTCCTTGGCTCAGTGTCTAATTCTAATTCTCGACGTTCTGTGATCTATCTCACGGAGAAAACGTTTGACGACGCAGCTTTGTCTGTGCTGGGGAAAGGTTTGAACTTCGCACCGACGCCTAAGTGTTTGCCAGTCGTTAATTTTATTAGTTCCATCGAACACGCTGTTTATAAACTACCTTCCGAGGCTGCGGAAGAGGTTAGGAGGGAAGCTTGTCGTGTGTTGACTGGGGCCCGTCCACCCAAGTGTAACTTTACAGCAGCTGAGGCGACTGCTTTACGTTCATTTAGATTGGATCCTGATATTGTTATTTTACCTGCGAACAAGGGAAATGCCACGGTTTTGTTGAACAAGCACGATTACATTCAAAAGATGCAGTGTCTACTTTCTGATTCGGCGTATCGGAAAATCGGTGCTGACGCTACTAAGAGTGTCGAGAGAAAGACAAATAACCTCCTGAAGAAAAGTTCTTTGTCACAGGAGACTATCAAGAGTCTTAATTCTTACTGTGCTGTTTCACCTAGATCATATGGCCTCCCTAAGGTCCATAAAGAGGCTGTCCCGTTGATACCTATTGTTTCTAATATTGGTGCTCCGACATATCGTGTGGCTAAACATGTTGCTACTTTGTTGAGCCCACTGGCAGGTAGGTGAGAACGCCACATTAAGAACTCTGCAGATTTCTTACGTCGATTGCAGGGATTGCGTTTGAATGACTCTGATATTTTAGTCAGTTTTGATGTGGTTTCTCTTTTCACTCGCGTTCCTCTGTCTGATTCGCTGCAGCTAATTGAGATTAAGTTTGGTGTCGAGTTAACAAATTTGTTTCGACATGTATTGACTTCCACTTACTCTTTAATCAATGGTCAGTACTACGAACAGACTGATGGAGTTGCAATGGGAAGCCCGTTGTCACCTATTGTGGCCAATTTTTTTATGGAGGACTTTGAGGAACGTGCTTTGGAGTCAGCGACCTTGAAACCTGCGTGTTTTTTCAGATATGTAGACGATACTTTTGATCCCAGAATTCTGGAAACATCCCTCAGGCTGTGGCTAAGCCATGTCTCCGCAATATCCTTTCTTTCAGGAGTGCTAGTTCTGCAAGGTTAGCAAGAGAGCTTCAAATGGCTCTGAGCACTATGGGACTCAACTTCTGAGGTCATTAGTCCCCTAGAACTTAGAACTACTTAAAACTAACTAACCTAAGGACATCACACACATCCATGCCCGAGGCAGGATTCGAACCTGCGATCGTAGCGGTCGCGCGGTTCCAGACTGTAGTGCCTAGAACCGCTCGGCCACCCCGGCCGGCTGGAGAGCTTCTGTAAAGTTTGGAAGGCAGGAGACGAGATACTGGCGGAAGTAAAGCTGTGAGGACGGGGTGTGAGTCGTGCTTCGGTAGCTCAATTGGTAGAGCACTTGCCGGCGAAAGGGAAAGGTCCCGAGTTCGAGTCTCGGTCCGGCACAGTTTTAATCTGCCAGTAAGTTTGATACTTTTGATGTTTGGCGTCATGGTAGTGAAAATTTAAACCAGTGTTTGGAACATGTGAATTCAATCCACCCGAATATTCAGTTCACTATGGAGGTGGAAAAGAATGGACGCCTTCCCTTCCTTGATGTGTTGGTCAAAAGGAAGACTGATGGCACGTTGGGACATTCTGTTTATCGGAAGCCTACCCACACTGACTTGTATCCGCGAGCTGATAGTTGTCACCATCCAGCTCAGCGTGAAGGAGTACTTCGCACCTTGGTTCACAGGGCCCACGTTATCTCAGACCCTGAAAGTCGGGCAGCTGAGCTAGCACATCTCCAAGTCACATTTCGTCAGAATGGTTATAGTGAGAGACAGATCAATCGTGCGTTGCGCCATCAACCTTCTGTGCAACGGGGAGTGACGATAGCAACGAAGTGGCTCCTAAGTCTACAGCCTTTTTGCCCTACGCAGGAAGCATTTCCAACAGGATTGGCAGTATTTTGCGGAAATATGATGTGAAATGTGTTTTTCGACCACCTTCTAAGATTAAGGCCCTGTTGGCGTCCGTAAAAGATTATCTCGGTTTGCGTAAGGCTGGGGTCTATCGTATTCCTTGCAGTTACGGCATGTCATATATTGGTCAGACAATCAGGACTGTGGAAGACCGGTGTACTGAACATTAGCGTCACACACGCTTACAACAGCCGAGCAAATCCGCTATTGCAGAACATTGCCTTGAAACCGGTCATCCTATGGAATACAACAACACGGAGATTCTGGCTCGCACGTCCAGCTATTGGGATAGTGTTATTAAGGAAGCTGTTGAAATCAGACTATCAAGCAACCTTATTAACAGAGATGGTGGATTTTGTTTAAATGCTGCTTGGAATCCGGCTCCATCTCTCTTCAAAAAACAGAGGGACAGAATTGGTGCTACCTCACCTGTTGATTAATAGTAACTATCGATATTTCTGATGTTGGTTATCTTTGTTTGTGTTGACAATTGTTTTGTGTGTGGTGTCTTCCTTGTTTCTCCTCTGTGAACCGAGGTATTAAATTTGCTTACACATTCCTTCTTCCTTTCATTTGTGCCTTGAGAATGGCAGGGTGTACTCCTGTCGAAATATCGGCGGTGTTCGACGACGTCACCCGGCAGCAAACCCGTAAGTTATTTGAACAAAATTCACCTGTCATCCACTGCCCAGCGCCGTTGCTCCACACCGCCTCAAGCGTCACTTATCATTGACTGCAGAAATGTGACCTTGTAAGGAGCATCTCGACAATTGTACAACATTCTTTTTAACTCCGTACGCATAATAACTGTGCCGACTGGACTACTGGTAACGCTTTGGAACTTCCGCTGATTTAATCTGATTTTCTACAACAACTCTTTGCCACCAGGATGGGAGGTCTGCCTCGTCTTGTGGTTATTCCTTAACGTTTCCATTTCACAGTCACATCACAAACAGTCGACCTGGGCAGCTTTAGATTGGATGGAAGGTCCGTGACGGATTTGTTACTCTGGTCAGCTTTGTAAGTCATTGAGTTCTACTGACAGTCCCATTCTAATGTAACTACTTCTCTACTGATAGCACATCTCTTATACTGGAGCGTCTGCCTCTCATGACATTTACGGATCCATACCGCATTGCAAATAGCTTGGAGCAGATTGCCATGTCGCCCGCCACAGCAGGCGTCGGCGACACCACGCACAACACATACGTCGTGCGGGTTGCGGCGAGCTCAGCCCCTCCAGCTTAGGCAGCGCGGAACTGGGAAGCCCAGAACTCAGCGGCCAAGCCGGCAGAGAACAAAAGCAGCGCTCTGATCATGTCAGCTGTTGGCGTGCACAGCAATGATAGAGGTCGTTCACAAATTGCATCTCTTTATGCACCCGTCATGTAACGTGCCGAAAATAGGCCCGCAAGTATACATATGCGATATGGTTATGTAAGCTGGTGCGTGTGTTCCGGACAGCATTTCCATCACAGTAAGCAACCAGAAGACCTTCGCCTCCGCCGCGCCAAGGATTCAGACGCTGCAGTGGACAGCACGCCCCTCCAAAACACTGGAACACTTTAAGTGTTCGGCGACGTGCCAGCTGCGACTTGTCACACTTACACCGAAGCGCCAAACAAAAGGCATGCGTATTCAGAGATATGTAAACAGCCAGAATACGGCGCTGCGGTCGGCAACGCCTAACAAGAGTCTGGCGCAATTGTTAGATTGATTACTGATCCCACAATGGCAGGTTATCAAGAGTTAAGTGGGTCTGAATGTGCTGTTATACTCGCCGCGCCGGCAGGATTGGCCGCGCCGGCAGGAGTGGCCGTGCCGTTCTAGGCGCTACAGTTTGGAACCGCGAGACCGCTACGGACGCAGGTTAGAATCCTGCCTCGGGCATGGATGTGTGTGATGGCCTTAGGTTAGTTAGGTTTAAGTAGTTCTAAGTTCTAGGCGACTGATGACCTCAGAAGTTGTCACATAGTGCTCGGAGCCATTTGAACCATAGTCGCCGCACTTGCGATGAGACACAGCATCTCCGAGGTAACGATGAAGTGGGGCTTTCCAGTACTACCATTTCACGAGTGTACCGTGAATATCACCAAACCGGTAAAACATGAAATCCCCGACTTCGCTGCGGCCGGAAAAAGATCCTGCAAGAGGATCGTCCAACGTGATAGAGGTGCAACCCTTCCTCAAGTTGCTTGAAGGTGGTTCATTGAACCCTCTGCCAGGCATTTTATTGTGAATAGCAGAGTAATCACGTAGATGTAGATGCTGCAGATTTCAATCAATGCTGAACCATCAACAAGTGTCAGCGTGCAAACCATTCAACGAAGCATCATCGATATGGGCTTTCAGAGACGAAGGCCCTCTCGTGTACCCTTGATGACTGCACTAAACAAAGCTTTACGCCTCGCCTGGGCCCGTCAACACCGACGTTGGACTGTTGATGACTGGATAGATGTTGCCTGGTCGGACGAGTCTCGTTTCAAATTGTCTCAAGCGGATGGAGACAACCTCATGAACCCATGGACGCTGCATGTCAGCAGGGGTCTGTTCAAGCTCTGTAATGGTGTGGGGCGTGTGGAGTTGGAGTGATATTGGATCCCTAAGATGCGTATATACGACTCTGATAGGTGACACGTACATAAGCATCCTGTCTGATCACCTGGGTCCATTCGTGTCCATTGTGCATTGACGACGGAGTTGAGCAATTCCAGCAGGAGAACGCGACACCCCACACGTCCAGAATTGCTGCATAGGGGTCGAGGAACACTCTTCTGAGTTTAAACACCATACTCCCCAGACATGATCATTATTGATAATATCTGGGATGCATTACAACTGGCTGTTCAGAAGAGATCTCCATCGCCTAGGAATCTTAGGGATTTATGGACAGCCCTGCAGGATTCTAAGGTGTCGATTCCCTGCAGCACTATTTCAGACTTTAATCGATTCCATGCCACTTGCGAGTGATCGCGGAGGCCGTACAGCATATTAGGCACGTGTACCAGTTTCTCGGGCTCTCCTGCGTATAAAGTTTCGTTACTGTTGGACGCATGAGACTTCGCTAGTGGATTATGTACGTAAGGTTCCGTCAAGTGTATGTTCTTTTTGTAAACGGAAGCTGGCTACAGGCCGTGTCGGGGAAAGTTTTTCTCTGTTCAAGTTCTGAATAATGCTTTATTTTGTTACTTACAGTGATTGGCTATTTCAGGCAATGTGGAACTTAATTATTTGTTTTGCGAACTTAGAACTTTAAACTAATTTCCTTGGTTAACAACTTCAGTTTATTTTGTCTTCTGAGGCTTACGTTCTGCTCGAAGTCACATAAACTTGAGATGTGTTGGAACAGTGTTTTCCAATAAATTTGTGTGATTGTGCCTACTTGCTTCCCTTGTGAATGTCTTCCTAGAACGGGACACATGACAGATGGTGTACTTAACAGCAGCGACAGTTCTCAGGCGCCCATCTGGTCGCGCTACTCCAGTAAGTACTCGCGCTTCTCTGCCCCCCCCCTTCCACCCCTTTCCCGGCCGCTCCCTTCAGCTCTCGGCCACTTGCGGAACGTTTCCCTCTCGGCTGCCGCAGCACCTCTACGGCAAATGTTGGTACCGCTCGCTGCACCGGAGCTCAGTGTTTTATTAACGGGCTGCGGCGCTCCGCCTGAACACGTGGCGTGCATTATGCAGGCTTACCGAGTTATGCTGGGAACATCGCGGAACGGAAAACCTTTCTCTGGCGAAAGCGTGAAGGTGATATAAAGAAAGAGACCGGGTGGGGCTCTCGAGAGCGTATCTTGATATCCGTTTCTGCTGTGCGAGGTATAGTTGCTAGACATAATGACAGCACCACCGATCAGCTGTTTACTTCAGTGGCATCAGTAACTTAGTCTGTCTTTTTTATTCGTCTCACAAGAATCATATTACAAACTGAAAGAAGACAAAGGAAATACACTGAGGAGCAGAGAACTGGCACCATGAATGCTGCAGGGCTGCCCATAAATTCGTAAGAGGGGTCGAGATCTCTTCTGAACAGCACGTTGCAAGGTATCCCAGACATGCTCAGTAATGTCACGTCTGGTGTGTTTGGTGGCCAGCGGAAGTGTTTAAACGCAGAAGAGTGTCCCTGGAGCCACTATGTAGCATTTATGGGCGTGCGTGTGTGGTGTCGCATTGTCATGCTGTAATTGCTCACATCCGTCGGAATGCAGAATGGACATCAATGGATGCCGATTAGGAGAGAGGATGATTACCTACAGGATGGTTACGTATGTGTCACCTCTCTGAGTGGTATCACTCCAACTGCACGCGCCCCACACCGTTACAGAGCCTCCACCAGCTTCAACGGTCCCCTGCTGACATGCAGGCCCAAGGGTTCATTAGGTTGTCTCCGTACCGGTGCAAGTCATCCGCTCGATACAATTTGAAACGAGACTCGTCCGACCAGACAACATGTTTCCAGGCATCAACGGTGTCGACGGCCCAGGCAAGACGCAAAGCTTCGGGTCCTGGAGTCATCAAGGGCACACGAGTAGGTCTTCGGCTCCGAAACTCTTTTTCGATGATTTTTCGTTGAATGGTTTGCGTGCTGACACTCGGTGATGGCCCAGCATTGAAACCTGCAGCAATTTGCGGAACGGCTGCACATTCGTAACGCTGGACGACCCTCTTCAGTCGTCATTGGTCCTTTATTTTTCCGGCCTCAGCGATGTCGGAGATTTGATGTTTTACCGGATTCCTGATATTCACGGTACACTCGTGAAATGGCCGTACGGGAAAATCTCCACTTCATCGCTACCTCGGAGATGCTGTGTCCCATTGCTCGTGCGCCGACTATAACACCACATTCAAATTCATTTAAATCTTGATAATCTGCCATTGTAGCAGCAGTAACCGACCTAACAACTGCGCCAGACACTTGTTGTGTTATATAGACGTTGCGAACCGCACCACCGTATTGGCCGGCCTGGGTGGCCTAGCAGTTCTGGGCGCTACAGTCTGGAGCAGCGCGACCGCTACGGTCGCAAGTTCGAATCCTGCCTCGGGCATGGATGTGTGTGATGTCCTTAGGTTAGTTGGGTTTAAGTAGTTCTAAGTTTTAGGGGACTGATGACCTCAAATGTAAAGTCCCATAGTGCTCAGAGCCATTTGAACCATTTTGAACCACCATATTCTGGCTGTTTACATGTCTCTGTATTTGAATCCGCATTTCTACAGTAGTTTTTTTGGCGCTTCAGTGTAGATACCGAGAATAGAAGTGTCACTTATGGCACTTCCAACACGAATTATACGCACATCAGAAAAAGTTTTGCATTATCTCGGTTCCGTGAGTTCCGGAATCTGTGCAGAAAATTGGAATAGAGGTCAATATAAACATCATTTCCGTCCCTTTTTATTGTTCATAAAATCACACATTGCATGCTGTACCACCATACAGGGAGACCTTCAGAGGTGGTGGTCCAGATTGCTGTATACACCGGTACCTGTAATACCCAGTAGCACGTCCTCTTGCATTGATGCATGCCTCGATTTGTTGTAGCATACTATCTACAAGTTCATCAAAGCGCCGTAGGTCCAGACAGTCTCACCGCTAAGCGGCGATTCGGCATAGATCTCTCAGAGTGATTGGTGGGTCACGTCGTCCATAAACAGCCCTTTTCAGTCTATTCCAGACATGTTCGATAGGGTTCATGCCTGGAGAACATGCTCTCCACTCTAGTCAAAAAAATGTTCAAATGTGTGTGAAATCTTATTGGACTTAACTGCTAAAGTCATCAGTCCCTAAGCTTACACACTACTTAACCTAAATTATCCCAAGGATAAACACACACACCCGTGCCCGAGGGAGGACTCGAACCTCCGCCGGGACAAGCCGGACAGTCCATGACTGCAGCGCCCTAGACCGCTCGGCTAATCCCACGCGGCCCACTCTAGTCGAGCGATGCCGTTATCCTGAAGGAAGTCATTCACAAGATGTGCACTATAGAGGTGGGAATTGTCGTCCATGAAGACGAATGCCTCGCCGATATGTTGTCGATATGGTTGCACTGACGCTCGGAGGATGGCATTCACGTATCGTACAGCCGTAACGGCGCCTTCCATCACAAGAATTGGCGTTCGTCGGCCCCACATAATGCCACCCCAAAACAGTAGGGAACTCCGCTTTGCTGCACGCCCTGGGCACTGTGTCTAAGGCGTTCGGCCTGACCGGGTTGCCTCCAAACACAACACGTCTCCGACGATTGTCTGGTTCAAGGGTTATGTGACACTCATCGGTGAAGAGATCGTGATGCCAATGTTGAGCGGTCCATTCGGCATTTTGTTGGGCCCATCTGTACCGCGCAGAAATGGACCTCGCCGTGGACGTCGGGAGTGAAGTTGCACATGATGCACCTTATTGCACACAGATTGAGTTGTAACACGACATCCTGTGGCTGCACGAAAAGCACTATTTAACATGGTGGCGTTGCTTTCAGGGTTGCTTCGAGCCATAATCCGTAGGTAGCGGTCATCCACTGCAGTAGTAGCCCTTTGGTTGCCTGAGCGAGGCATGTAATCGACAGTTCCTGTCTCTCTGTATCTCCTCCATGTCCGAACGCCATGGCTTTGGTTCACTCCGAGACGCCTGGACACTTGCCTTGTTGAGAGCCCTTCCTGGCACAAATAACGATGCGGACGCGGTCGAAGCGCGGTATTGACCGTCTAGGAATGGTTGAACTACAGACACCACGAGTAGTGTACCTCCCACCGTCTATTAGGCGCTGCTCATGCGTGGTTGGTTACATCTTTGGGCGGGTTTAGTGGCATGTCGGAACAGTCAAAGGGACTGTGTCTGTGATGCAATATCCACAGCCAACGACTAGCTTCAGGAGTTCTGGGAACCGGGGTAATGCCAAGCTTTTTTTAATGTGTATACATCATGAATGAGACATTACAAAGTAAGGCGCGTTAGTTATGGAAATATGATAATTCTTTAACACGAAGTAATTCTTTAACACGTTTTAATTTCAACATACATCATCTGATCAAAAGTATCCTGACACCTCTACGTAATGCGGAATTGACTACTATACTTATAGCGAGAGGCGTACCGACTGGTGTAAAAGGGGACGGTTTGTATTGTGTTGTCGGTAGAGAAGCAGTAGCAACAGAGTCGGAGTGATGTCGTCCGAAGGACGAGGTACCAAAGCTAGATTGGAGCTCCGGAACGCAGCTGCTACGGAAGACTGTCACCGCAAGCAGCGTCGACGAACGAGTGGCAGCGGCGAAGCCTCGACCGGGAACGTTTCACTACGAAGCTGCAAATTCTGCCCTTCTGCCCTACTCACGGCCGAGCACAGCACCGCTCAGCCCTGACCGCTATCTTCGACTGAGGCGACTGCATCGTCTTCTAGTGGACCAGCTGAGAGACCAACGTATTATACAAAACTGAACGCGAAAGTTACTGTTAATTGTGGTCTGGCTGAGCGACTTGTACTTTCTGCGTCCCAGGCGATCTTCAGATGCAGTCGTAAATACTGGTAACATTCCTGTGGAAATGGATTGTACAAACTGAAGTACTGCTTCTTATCTGTGTTGTAATAAAGTGAACTAATATTACACTACTGACCATTAAAATTGCTACACCAAGAAGTTGATGAACGGGTATTCATTGGACAAATATATTATACTAGAACTGACATGTGATTACATTTTCACACAATTTGGGTGCATAGATCCTGAGAAAGCAGTACCCAGGACAACCACCTCTGGCCGTAATAACGGTCTTGATACGTCTGGGCATTGAGTCAAACAGAGCTTGGATGGCGTATACAGATACAGCTGCCCATGCACACAATACCACACTTCATCAAGAGTAGTGACTGGCTTATTGAGCCAGCTGCTCGGCCACCATTGACCAGACGTTTTCAATTGGTGAGAGACCTGGAGAATGTGCTGGCCAGGGCAGCAGTCGAACATTTTCTGTATCCAGAAAGGCCCCTACAGGACCTACAACATGCGGTCGTGCATTATCCTGCTGAAATGTAGGGTTTCGCAGGGATCGAATGAAGGGTAGAGCCACAGGTCGTAACACATCTGAAAGGTAACGTCCACTGTTCAAAGTTCCGTCAGTGCGAACAAGAGGCGAACTTTAACTTCAGGCGCAGCTCATAGAGGGCACCACACGCAAAACCGATGTGTACTGTGAAACCAACATATAATTTTACGACAGTAATGGTTGAACTGTGTAAGCATTCACTTGAGCACGAACAACTGCTACAATTCCGCACTGGTATGTAATGTTAACAGTAAAAGACAACGATGTGAGGGACTTATAACTTTTGTAAATCACATTCTAATATATACTCTTGTATTTGTTTTAGCATTGATAATGACCTGACACAGGTCGAAATCTGGGCTGCAGAGCAGCGTACTAAGCTGCTGCCAGCCCGCCCCCTTCGGGGGGAATTGAAAATCAATAAAGGAAAAAAAAAGGTCGAAATCTGATCTGCGTTGTGACTATAAATGTCATATTGATTGCTGCTCTATCTAACCCAATGAATTATTTTCTGGAAATGGTACGAAGACGTTTCAGATGTAGCATTGAAAATTATTCTGTCTCATTTTTCCAGATTTTGCTACCTTGATTAGAGAACTTTTGCAAGTGAAGAGACTTTTTTCTTAATTTCTGTCCTATTTTGTCTTGATGTTCCTGCAGACAGACATAAAGCACAAGCAAATCTGTCTTCTTTTGTGTTGAAATGATAAAGTGCTGTTTCCACGAAACCTGACTGACTGGTTTCATACACAGCTTTTAGGGATAACGAGAGGCTTCGTCTTCACTCCAGCTAGGAATTTCTCCACAGTATTACCTATAATGACATGTCCTCTACACATTTACTTGAGGAAAACATACTTTTGCGACTTCTATTTCTGTATAATTTCCTGAACCTCTTCAACCACGTCGAAGAAGCATGGGAATCAGTTATGTTCATGTAAGTTGCCATTGAGAGGGTCCAGTCTGGTAGAACTCTCTCGGTGCCAGTTCACTGACTCTCATAAGCATATCTGAATCTTTCGAATAGTCGCTCTTTGACACATCTGCGCCGGCCGCGGTGGCCGAGCGGTTCTAGCCGTTTCAGTCTGGAACCGCGCGACTGCTACGGTCGCAGGTTCGAATCCTGCCTCGGGCATGGATGTGTGTGATATCCTTAGGTTAGTTAGGTTTAAGTAGTTCTAAGTTCTAGGGGACTGATGACCTCAAATGTAAAGTCCCATATTGCCCAGAGCCATTTGAACCTTTTTTTTTTTTTTTACACTTCTGCGACTTGGCGCTCTTCGTGTAGATCTTTGCTCCATTTATACGGTTCATGTTTTGATTTTACGAAACGAAACCAGCTTTGCAACACTGCTTACATACAAGCATTTTCTCCCTCTTTCGTTTGACTACAAATTTACGGCCTTTCCTTGGTCGCATGAAAGCCGTTAATGTACATGTTTCCAAAAAAAATGTTCAAATGTTTGTGAAATCCTTATGGGACTTAACTGCTACGGTCATCAGTCCCTAAGCTTACACACTACTTAACCTAAATTATCCTAAGGACAAACACATACACCCATGCCCGAGGGAGGACTCGAACCTCCGCCAGGACCAGCCGCACAGTACATGTTTTCCTCAGGCATGCAAGGTACTCTATTTTTGTTCTGAACTTTAATTAAAATAACACTGATTATTCAAATCATAATTCAGGAAACTGACCGAGTTATTTCCTGTTTCCTCTAATGTTTTCTACAGTTTCTAACGAAAGGTCATTACCATTCGAATGAAAATCCAGGAAACTTACTAAGAAGTATCAGATATGTATGAGAAGTGGGTTATTTCTACTGCTGCCATGTTCTTCATATTTCATCTTTGCAAGGTTGAAACCAGTAATTGTATTTCCCATTACTATGAATCTGAGGAACCTGCACAGAGACACATGTTATTAGCAAATAAATATGAATAGCCGGCCGTTCTGGCCGAGAGGTTCTAGGCGCTACAGTCTGGAACCGCGCGACCGCTACGGTCGCAGGTTCGAATCCTGCCTCGGGCATGGATGTGTGTGCTGTCTTTAGGTTAGTTAGATTTAAGTAGTTCTAAGTTCTAGGGGACTGATGACCTCAGAAGTTAAGTCCAATAGTGCTCAGAGCCAAATATGAATAATGATTGAATCTCAAGAAATGAATTAAAATTTGTGCTACTGCCAGGACTTGAACCCAGGTCTCCTTACGTTGGAGGCAGGTGTGTTGGGCAGTGGTGTAAAGTAAGCAAGGAGACATCGGTTCAAGTTTTCATCATGGCACAAATTTTAATTCATTTCTTGAGATCCAGTCATTATCATAGATAAAGATATGATTCAAATGTCTCAAGAAATATTTGATTATGTCAGATATACAAAAAAGTCGGGAAGACAAATAATCCAGTTTTATCCCCATTTGCCGGCCGCGGTGGTCTAGCGGTTCTAGGCGCTCAGTCCGGAACCGCGTGACTGCTACGGTCGCAGGTTCGAATCCTACCTCGGGCATGGATGTGTGTGATGTCCTTAGGTTAGTTAGGTTTAAATAGTTGTAAGTTCTAGGGTACTGATGACCACAGATGTTAAGTCCCATAGTGCTCAGAGCCATTTGAACCATTTATCCCCATTTCCAACACTTAGGGATACTGAAAAGGCAACTCCTAATTAATATGAATGACTCGTAAATTCGAGCGAATAGTAACTGTTAACAACTGTGTCACGGAAAATATCAACGGAAACTGAAATTCGCATTACAAATTACAATCAAGCCGTTCTGTGTCACCCGTTTACCGATGTGTCGTCTACAAAAGATACTTACTTGCCGTGTCGTGCGTGCACTACGGCACGGGTGAACATCTCTCCAGTCACCTGGCGAGCTACGAATTTGGCAAATTTCAACATTTTTTAAAAAAATACTTGCAGTTTCTCCTAGCTGCTACTATTCTGACATTGTGTTTTCTTCGGCGTATTCTTCCCGAAAAAAAGAAAAAAATTAGAGAAATAGTCAATAAAATTCTTCTGGGTTGGGACCCCATTGTCAACTATGAAATTCTGACGTTTCGGCGACTGTTGCATGACGCCCTCCTCACGGTGTATTGATAAGTGCTGTGACCTTGACAACAGCCGCTGAAGCCTACGTTTACATTTAGTGAAATAGTTCGCAGAGTTCAACTTTTTATCAATGTTTTCCAAAGTTAGTCTCGGCTCAGCTGGTTCTGTGGACGCCGGCCGCTGTGGCCGAGCGGTTCTAGGCGCTTCAGTCCGGAACCGCGCTGCTTCTACGGTCACAGGTTCAAATCCTGCGTCGGACATGGATGTGCGTGGTGTCCTTAGGTTAGATTGGTTTAAGTAGTTCTGATGACATCAGATGTTAAGTCCCATAGTGCTCAGAGCCATTTGAACCATTTGGTTCTGTGGGCGAGTCACTGAAGCCCGCGTCACCGGTCCATGACCCTCGAGCGTGCCCTCCAATAATTACGGTCGTCTTGCTGTTCGTCTTGATCCTAACCGCGCGTTGTGAATGCACCAAGAACGCTGTATGTTTGTAGAATTACCTCATTTAGCGCATCTACATGCTGCGATGCTAGTAAGACACGCTTTATTCACTTAACGCGTGACGTATCCCGACGTGACAATGTCTGTTAGCCCTTACTACGAACAGTTTCATATTCACGATTTTCCGTTCGTTCGCGGCTCGGCACACTGCGCAGTGCTACAAGACAGAACATTAACAGACAACTGTAACTGAACTAGGCGTCCGCGGTATGCACCACGCAATCCGCACTGTGCTCGGTAGTCACCGCACACTCACATTAATAGCGCAGGGATCGCCACACGACACGTTCTAGATCAAAGTTCTTAATCACAGTTCACAACCAAGAAATGATGCGTTATCATATTTCAATTTAATGTGACAGTCCGCGGTATGCAGTAAACAGTCCGTGCTGTCTACAATCAAAACCATGTACTTACAGCGTTCAAGTGTGTTGACGGTGTGGACATCATAGTTTTTAAGTTGAGTGCGCCGAGTAGCAGTTTTTCTTGGCTACGGTACACACCGAAATAAAAAAAATGTGTAACCATTCAAACTGTTATTGTTTTCCCTTTGGCCACGACCCACAGTACACATTAGCAATCGCGCGGTACGACTATCACCTTCTCGTTCTCGCTGCCGACTCTTCGTTGCTGTTATTCTCTATAGATGTACCAATACGTTTCTGTGCTGCACAGTACTTCTCACTTCATATGACATGCTGAATTGCGGCCAAAACACGCTCGTCGGAACAACGGTGGGTTCTTCGGTTTGCTCTGGGAGGAGTCCGAGTGGATACTGTAACACATGAAATGTTAGTTCACTTTACCATGAAGCAGATAAAAAAAATTGCTTAACTTTGTAAATCCATTTGCACGGGAATGTCATGAGTATTTACACCTGTCTCTGAACATACAATACTGGCCATAAAAATTGCTTCATCACGAAGATGACATGCTGAAGACGAGAAATTTAACCGACAAGAAGATGCTGTGATATGCAAATGATTATCTTTTCAGAGCATTCACACAAGGTTGGCGCCGGTGGCGACACCTACAACAGGCTCACACGAGCTAAGATTCCATCTGATTTCTCATACACAAACAGCAGTTGACTGGCGTTGCCTGGTGAAATGTTGTTGTGATGCCTCGTGTAAGGAGGAGAAATATGTAACATCACGTTTCCCACTTTGATAAAGGCCGGATTGAAGCCTATCGCGATTGAGGTTTATCGTATCACCACATTGCTGCTCGCGTTGGTCGAGATCCAATGACTGTTAGGAGAACATGGGATCGGTGCGTTCAGGAGGGTAATACGGAACGTCGTGCTGGGTCCCAACGGCCTCGTATCACTAGCAGTCGAGATGACAGGCATCTTACCCGCACGGCTGTAACGGATCGTGCAGCCACGTCTCGACCCCTGAGTCAACAGACGTTTGCAAGACAACAACCATCTGCACGAAAAGTTCGACGACATTTGCAGCAGCATGGTCTATCAGCTCGGACACAGTGCCTGCGGTTACCCTTGAGGCTGCATCACAGTAGCGCCTGCGATGGTGTACTCAACGACGAACCTGGGTGCACGAGTGGCAAAACGTCATTTTTTCGTATGAATCCAGGTTCTGTTTACAGCATCATGATGGTCGCATCCGTGTTTGGAGACATCGTGGTGAACGCACATTGGAGGCGTGTATTCGTCATCGCGATACTGGCGTATCACCCGGCGTGATGGTATGGGGTGCCATTGGTTACACGTCTCGGTCATCTCTTGTTCGCATTGACTGCACTTCGAACAGTGGACGTTGCATTTCAGATGTGTTACGATCTGTGGCTCTACCCATCATTCGATCCCTGCGAAACCCTACATTTCAGCAGGATAATGCATGACCGCACATTGCAGGTCCTGTACGGGCCTTTCTGGATACAGAAAATGTTCGACTGCTGCCCTGGCCAACACATTCTCCAGATCTCTCACCAATTGAAAACGTCTGGTCAATGGTGGCCGAGCAACTGGCTCGTCACAATACGCCAGTCACTACTCTTGATGAACTGTGGTATCGTGTTGAAGCTGTGTGGGCAGCTGTACCTATACACGCCATCGAATCTCTGTTTGACTCAATGCCCAGGCGTATCAAGGCCGTTATTACGGCCAGAGGTGGTTGTTCTGGGTACTGATTTCTCAGGTTCTATGCACCCAAATTGCGTGAAAATGTAATCACATGTCAGTTCTAGTATAATATATTTGTGCAATGAATGCTCGTTTATCACCTGCATTTCTTCTTGGTTTAGCAATTTGAATGGCCAGTAGTGTAGAACTGTGGAGCACGCTCCCCAAGACACGCTGCTGAGCCCTCTCGAGAAACTCTCTCCCGGTTAAGTTACGGAAGGCGGGACTTTAACACTAGCGCGCAGTAGTAAGAAAGTCCGCGCTATTTGTTCGACGTGATGCGTGACGTGAAGGATACGGGGGGCGTTCCAGAAGCAAATTTCATCACTGTTTTTGAAAGAGATAGTGGTAAACCAGGTGATAAAAACAAACGCAGTACTGAATCGACACCCGTTGCTGATTCAAAGACGGACCGGGCGTGAGCAGAGTGTGGAAGAAGATAGAGCAGCAGCAGACCAGCTTTCCCGCGGTTATTCGAGTACACGTCACGATGGCAGACGGACGTGCTCTGACAACGTGGTCGCCATTGAAAGTGGGTGCTGTTAATCAGATGCCAATTGCCACGTGGTATTAGTGTGTCCGTCATCCGTGGACGCCTATGGGCCGTGTATGGTCAAGAGGTCATAGTCAGCTGGTTGGTAGCTGATATTGCGTGTACAGAGAAGACTCTCACCTGTGCAGTGAAAGTCGCACTCTCGGGACACTTCCAAACCAATGCTGAGGTGGAGCAGTCTGTACGACAAATCCTAGCATTGCAGGGCACCGAGTTTTGCCAGAGTATTTTCTGCAAACTGATTGCATGCTACGACAAATGTCTGAAAGTCGGTCGCGTCTATGTAGAAAAATAGTGGAAGGTGTATATTTCGTGATGCCACGGTGTATTTATATTTGGCAGTAAAGTTTCGGTGTGAAAAACAGTGACAAAACGTACTTTCGGAGCGTACCTCGTACTTCTGGGTTGCTTACGACGCCTCCAGCCGGCCGATAGAAGTTTCTGGCGGGCTCGCTTCGCCTGGGCGTGTAGGCAGCCCCGTTTGCCCTCTGTTGCAGGAGGGAAGCACACTTGCAGGGTTGTGATTCGGTGTCACATAGGGATGGTAAAAGCGACCGTCTAAAACCAATACCGGTGTTTTAGTCCTGAGTAACCGGTACTCTTCGGTATTTGTTTGGTTTCGGTCAGAGCAGTTCCTTTTTTTTTTGTATTAACCGGGTAAATAGAACCGATATACGAATTTGCCATTACAACAGTGCTCCATTTTTTATTGTTAAATAAACTTTAAAAAAGTAATATTTTTCATAAGATTTCAGTGGTTAGAAATTTTACATTATTATGGAAATTAGGAAAAGCGATCAGCACAATTTTAATAAGAAGGCCTACAGTTAGAAACTAGCAACAAACACATGTCACAAAAATCGGTGCAGCACTGCAGAGACAATAATGTTGGCGTGGCGTGTTACACAATACGTGAGTACACGCACTGTCCTAGACTTGCTTCCACTCGGTCGGTACTGTAGTTTCGCGTTGTTGTCCTCGAACAGCAGTTGTACTGCGTAAAGGTGCCATTCCGAGTTTGGAAATATTTTACGAAGAGTACAACGCTCTGTTTCCTTTAAAGACTGAAAAAAACGAGAGGAGGCAGAACAATCTTTTGACGTTATAGAAAGAGAGTACATCCACATTGATGTGCTATAAACTTGACATAACATGTGAACCCTTAATTTTTCTGCTGATTCAGGGTGAAAAATTGGTACTGTCTACGCGTGACGATGCAGAGAAGTCATCAACTTGTACCGTTTCGCCCTCGCTGTCGCCTTCACTTTTCGCCATCTTTCCTGGCGGCAATGAGACCGACTTCTCCCGTTGCCTCAGTCGCATATTGATCGCGATCGATTAATCCTTCGCCCTCATTAGTACAAGGTGATCAAAAAGTCAGTATAAATTTGAAAACTGAATAAATCACGGAATAATGTAGATAGAGAGGTACAAATTGACACACATGCTTGGAAAGACATGGGGTTTTATTAGAACCAAAAAAATTCAAAAGTTCAAAATATGTCCGACAGATGGCGTTTCATCTGATCAGAATAGCAATAATTAGCATAACAATGTAAGACAAAGCAAAGATGATGTTCTTTACAGGAACAAAACCAGAATCACGCATTTCCTCGAAGGAAAAAGGCCCGATAACGGTAGATGTGGTAAATCCAACCCATACCGTGACATTCTCGTCGTGCAGTGGAGTTTCCACGACAGTTCTAGGATTTTCGGTAGCCCAAATTCTGCAGTTGTGGGCGTTGACAGACCCTCGGAGCGTGAAATGAGCTTCGTCGGTCCACAACACGTTACTCAACCAAGCGTCATCTTCCGCCATCTTTTGAAACGGCCACACCGCAAATGCCCTCCGCTTCACTAAATCGCCAGGTAACAGTTCATGATGCCGATGGATTTTGTACGGATAGCATCGGAGGGTACGCCTAAGTGCCAACCAAACAGTAGTGTATGGAATGCCGGTGCGACGTGCGACTGCACGAGCGCTGACTTCCACGTGCATAGACGAACCCGCTACAGTCTCCATTTCTTCCTGAACTGTCTCAGCAGCATTACGCCTTGTGCTCGGTCGGCCACTACGGTGTCCATCGTCTAAACAACCCGTGACTTCGAACTTCGAAATAATTCTCTCCACAGCTGTATTTGTCAACGGACCTTTACCCGTGCAAATCCCCTTCCTATGGCTATAGGATCGTAACGCTGAACTAGCACATTCCCCATTCTGATAACACAGCTTCACTAAAAGCGTCTTTTCAGGTAACGTCAACATGCTGCGACTACTAGCGCATCTGATTCTCTCTCTCAATACAGCTCCTTTTATACACGATTGTCATGCGCAGTCACTGACGTTTTGCTGTCCAGCGCCATCTGTCGGACATTTTGTGAACTTCGTTTTTTTTGGGTTCTAATAAAACCCCATGTCATTCCAAGCATGTGTGTCAATTTTTACCTCTCTATATACATTATTCCGTGGTTTATTAAGTTTTCAAATTAATACTGACTTTTGGATCACCCGGTACTTTCGAGTCTTTGTTCGAAGTCTACGTTTATTACTGGAAGTAATATCAACAAAATAACCGAAAATCGATTGTTTCAGAAATCGATTATTTTGGTTGGTTTTAACAGTGAGTGGTTGCCTCAAGACGAAAAGAACAGACGTAACCGATAACCGGTTGCCTGAGGGCCATCCCTAGGGTCAGAACGAAATCCTTACAAGAATCCCTTGATAGGATACGCACTATAAGTATATCATTTAAAAAGTGTCGAGTAAAAGCATAGGTAACGAGATGAAACAGCTTACTCCATATTCCTAATAATGCACATCTTCAGATGGCTAACTTTTCCTGTTACACTAATCAATTTTCCAGAAGCAGGCTTCCCGCTTCTGCAGGATCTTCCCGAGAACATCTTTCTGTCTGGCTTTCGTCCTTATACCTTTGAGCATTGTCATCAAAAGGCATAAGGAGCAAAGAAAAACGAAACGCCGTAATAGGAGATTATTACTGTAGCAGGATCTTATTACTGTGACAGACGGCATGCCCCTGGTGATCTGGGGAAGTTATCCACAAACAGGTAATGACTTCGAGATAAAGCTTTTTAAAAGTATTTGTGACTGTTTAATTTGTCGGAAACTGACTTTCTGAACCCGTAACTGTGTACAAAATAAAGGTTGACTCTTACCGAGAAGACAACAGCAACCAGATACTTTTTACAATGATATTTATTTATTTAATTAGCGCCTTTACCGGTTTCGAACGAGAAGGTTCGTCTTCAGACGGCTAGTTCACGTTACGATACATTTAACATTAGCTTTCAGTTTTTGTTTCTCCATAGGAGATTTCATCATTTACATGCTATCATGTGTAGTGCCGACGTATGGAGAAGGCGGTGTAACGTTATGAGAATGTTTTCGTGGTTAAGGTGTGGTCTCCTTATTGGACTTAACAAAATGCTAAATGCGGGACGATATGAACACTGTGTACTGCCTGCAGTAGATGGACAGTTCGGAGGAGCCGGCCGCTGTGGCCGAGAGGTTCTAGGCGCTTCAGTCTGCAACCGCGCGACTGCTACTGTGGCAGGTTCGAATCCCGCCTCGGGCATGGAAGTGTGTGATGTTCTGAGGTTAGTTAAGTAGTCCTAAGTTCTACGGGACTCAGATGTCCCATAGTGCTCACAGCCACTTGAACCATTTGAATTCTTCGGTGATGATTGTTTACATTAGCATAACAATGCATGCTGGCATAGAAGCACCGTCTGTGAGGCAATGGTTTGTGGGTAGTGGAGAGGCCTGTACAGAGTACCCACCTGGACCCAATGAAACAAGTTTGGGATGAGTTAGAACGTCGACCTCGCTCCAAACCCTAGCGTCGATCATCGCTACCTTATCTGCCTTCGGCTCTTGAGGAAGAATGGGCTGTGATTCCTCCACAGACATACAGATATCACACTGAAAGTGTATCCAGCAGAGTTCATAAAGGGAAAGGGAGGACACGCTCTGTATTAACGACCACTAAAAGGTGACTCGATACTTTTCATATGATAGCATGCTTGCAAAGAGCAGGGAAATGGAGGATTCGTACAGTTGTTTACTCATACGTCGTGTTCTATAAATGCTGTCATGGAGCGAGCCCTCAGGAATGCGTAACAAGTCAAGTTATACACTGAAGAGCCAAACAGACTGGTACGCATGCCTAGTATTGGGTAGGGCCCCCGGGAGCACGCAGAAGTGCCGCAACACGACCTGGCATGGACTCGGCTAATGTCTCAAGCAGTGATACCATGAATCCTGCAGGGCTGTCCAGAAATTCGCAAGAGTACGAGTGGGTGGAGATCTCTTCTCAACATCACGTTGCAAGCCATCCCAGATATGCTCAATAATGTTCATGTCTTGCTGGTCTCTTGGCTCACGGAAGTGTTTAAATTCAGAAGAGTGTTTCCGGAGCCACTCTGTAGCAATTCTGCACGTTTGGGATGACGCATTGTCCTGCTGGAACTGCCCAAGTCCGTCACAATGCGCAATGGACATGACTGGATACAGGTGATGAGACAGGACGCTTACGTGCGTGTCGCCTGTCAGAGTCGTATCTAGTCGTATCAGGGGTCTCATATCACTCCAACTGCACACGCCCCACACCATTATAGACCCTCCACCAACTTTAACAGTCCCCTGCTGACATGCAGTCCATCCGCTCGATACAATTTGAAACGATACTCGTCCGACCAGGCAACATGTTTCCAGTCATCAACAGTCCAATGTCGGTGTTGACTGGCCCTGGCGAGACCTAAAGCTTTGTGTGGTGCAGTCATCAAGGGTACACGAGTGGGCCTTCGGCTCCGAAAGCCCGATCGATGATGTTACGCTGAATTGTTCGCACGCTGGCACTTGTTGATGGGCCAGCACTGAAATCTGCACCAATTTGCGGAACTTTTGCACTTCTGTCACATTGGACGACTCTCTTCAGCCGTCTTTGCTCCTGTTCTTGCAGGATCTTTTTCTGGCCGCAGCGATGTCGGAGATTTGATGTTTTAGCAGATTCCGGATATTCACGGTATACGACTGAAATGCTCGTGCAGGAAAATCGTCACTTCATTGCTGTCTCGGAGATACTGTCTCCCATCGCTCATGTGCTGACTATAACACCATGTTCAGACTCACTTAAATCTTGATAACCTGCCACTGTAACAGTAGTAACCGATCTAACAACTGTGCCAGACACTTGTTGTCCTATGTAGGCATTGCCGACCGCTGCGCCGTATTCTGCCTGTTTACATATCTCTGTATTTGAATATGCATGCCTATACCAGTTTATTTGGCGCATCAGTGTACATTAACAGCTATGCAGACTTCTTCCATACAGTCAATGGAGAGCGAAAACTAGAGTTTATCACACTCAGTGATAATTACGGCAGTTACTTCGAGATTACTGTACGTACAGGGTCTATTAGAAAAAGCGAGGGCTGTCAATCATTAAAAATGTATATTTTGTTTGAAAAAAGTTTATTTGGCAGTTTTTCTTTTCCAAAGACCTACTTCTCTTTTCCGCGTAATCGCCATTCACTGTATCTGCCACTGTATGTGTTTTCCTGATTTTAATTCAGGACTTCGTTAAAGTTTTCGGCTATTGGGAGAGTGAAAGATGTTCTGTATGTTAGTTATGCCCTTGACTATTGAACCATGTGCCTAGACGAGCCTGCGTACGTGTTCCTCTATATAACCAGTGTTTCAAAATGAATATCGCGGTTTTAAGGCTTGGTAGCACTTATTACAGTCAAATTACAATTATAAATGTTACATCAAATGAAAGAGGAACTGAAACAGTTTTGTGTTGAATGTGACTACCATTCGCCACACGGCACTCATAGAGACGATAGGCGAGTTCTTCTCAAACCTTGATCAGTGTGTCTGGAGCAATTGTCGCAAAAACTTGTTCAGTCCTTTTCCTGAAATCGGCTAGATCTTATGGTAGCGGAGACACATACACATGATCTTTTATGAACCCCCAGAGGTAAAAATCACTTGGCGTCAGATCGTGTGTGGATGTGGAGGCCCTGCGAAACAAACTGTCATTCGGCCCCTTGTGGGCGATCCCGCGGTCTGGCACACCGATGTTTAACCAGCCGCGTACTGAGTTATGCCAGTGAGGCGACGCACCATTTTGCTGCCAAAGACAGTTATGTGGCTCAGCTCTTTCCGATTGAGGAAACAGTGTTAGTTGTAGCGCACAAAGCTTAGAATCACCACTCACAGCTGCTTCACTGAAAAAAAAGCCCCATAAACTTTCGCCCCGGGGGATGGCACCCAAGACAGTCAATTCAGTCGAGTCTCTTTGCAACAGTACCATCTCGTCGTGATTTTCTGACGCCCTGTGGAGCACATTATGTGTTTTCTTATTTCCACTTGGGTGAAATGTCGATTCATCACTAAAGACGTCACGGTCCAGGAAATCTTCGGTGATCATGCGGCAACGTTTCGTTTGTACATTTGGCACGTAAATCGTACCGTGTAGTACATGCTCAGGCGCGCTGGTGTTTCAGTAGGTCTTTCATGTGATGTATTTTTATAAACTGAAGAACGAAAGAAACTGGTATAGGCATGCGTATTGAAATACAGAGATATGCAAACAGAGCGAATACGGCGGTGCGATCGGCAATGCCTATGTAAGACAACAAGTGTCTGGCGCAGTTGTCAGATCGGTTACTGCTGCTACAATGGCAGCTTATCAAGATTTAAGTGAGTTCCAACGTGGTATTATAGTCGGCGCACGACTGATGGGACACAGCATCTCCGAGGTGGAGATGAAGTGACGATTTTCCCGTACGACCATTTCACGAGTGTACCGTGAATATCAGGAATCCGGTAAAACATCAAATCTCCGACATCGCTGCGGCCGGAAAAAGATCCTGGAATTTATTTGTGGTTGGCCAGTGAATTTGTTTTTCACGTGCTCGTATTCAAGTAACGTTTAGAGCCATTTTGCGTTAGCTGAACCAAACGGAGCTGCAATACTGGCAGTTAGTTTCACACATCCGAAAATCATTCAAGTTAAAACAATCTAAGCAGTAAGTTAATCCTGAGGACAGAAGGACAGCACAGTGGCAGTCCAGCGGGAATCAATACACTATCGCTTAGACGGTAATGAAAAAGCGGATTTTCTAGTTAGAAAGGGCACAACAGTTAAACAGACTGGAAGAACTGACATGTCGTGTTTTGCAATGAAACGCATTATCAACAATATTAAAACAGTCCAATACAATTTCGTGTCAATAGCAGCCTACGGACCAAGAAGAGAAGCAGTAACCATATTCTACTTCACTAGCGGACAGGACTATTTGACCTTGGCCGCCGACGCTGCCGTGTCTGGAATGTGTTCTATTCACATATTTGGTTCGATCGTGAACAAAGAACATTTGAAAGAGTGTACAAAATTAAGCGATTGTAATTCATACTTGACAAAACTGTACTGTGAAGAAATGTTCAAATGTGTGTGAATTCCTAAGGGACCAAACTGCTGAGATCATCGAATATTGTGAAGAAGGAAGGTGAATGACAGTACGTCATGTGCCAGAAAATTAAAATAATAATGCCACAGCTGAACTGGCCTTACTTCAGCTGTGCCATCAGTTTCGTTACTAACATTCTGTTTCTGATTCATCTCTTGAGATACAAATACAAACCTATAAAAGTGCAAAAATATTTGTTTACTAGCAAAATTTTCTCTCTGTTTCCCGATATTAAGTTACGTGCCAACCTAACTGCAGAAATATGTTTGTACCAATTATAAGATTCTGTTTCTTTTTCCACACTCAATTTTTTAAAATTTCTTAATCTTGCGAAATTTACATCTTACCATTTCGCATGCTGTCTGTAAGGTTTCCAGACAGTTTTGTTTAGTCCAGCATATCTCAACATATCCTTATCACTGTTTGTTTGATACGTTCGGCTGCCACTGAATTAGCCAGTACTGTTCTGAGTGCACTGGATTCACACTCAGGAGGACAGAAGTTCGGGTGTGTAACTAGCCACGGGGAATAATTTTTTCTCTGGTTCCTGCAACTTGTTTGAGGCAAATGTCAGGATGGTTGCTTTGACATAGACGTGACCCAAGTCCTTCCCAATCCTTCCGACCAGAGCTTCTGCTCCAGCTCTGACTTTGTTGGTGTTGGTGCGTTATAAACTAGTCCTCCTTCCTCACCAATTTTTCTTTGATACGAGGGCGTGATAAAAGTAACACGTTCAATTTTTTAATGTGAAAACTCTTTAAAGCTTTTTAAAGAGAAGAAACTTTATTAACATTCTACATGTCCACCTATTTGTCTCTCAACACAGTCACCCTGGAGAAGGGTACTTCGTGTACGAGTGTCACCTCCCCCTTTGCTGTTCCAGTCGCGTGTGGTTCGCGGGAAGAACGATTCCTGGTGAGCTTGCGCGTGGACTCGAATCTCTCTAACTTTACCTTCGTGGTCTTTCAGCGAGATATGCGTAGGACGAGGCAATATACTGGTTGAGTCTCCTCGTTCTTGGGACGTACGCTCTACATCTACATCTACATTGATACTCCGCAAGCCACCCAGCGGTGTGTGGCGGAGGGCACTTTACGTGCCACTGTCATTACCTCCCTTTCCTGTTCCAGTCGCGTATGGTTCGCGGGAAGAACGACTGTCTGAAAGCCTCCGTGCGCGCTCTAATCTCTCTAATTTTACATTCGTGATCTCCTCGGGAGGTATAAGTAGGGGGAAGCAATATATTCGATACCTCATCCAGAAACGCACCCTCTCGAAACCTGGCGAGCAAGCTACACCGCGATGCAGAGCGCCTCTCTTGCAGAGTCTGCCACTTGAGTTTATTAAACATCTCCGTAACGCTATCACGGTTACCAAATAACCCTGTGACGAAACGCGCCGCTCTTCTTTTGATCTTCTCTATCTCCTCCGTCAGACCGATCTGGTACGGATCCCACACTGATGAGCAATACTCAAGTATAGGTCGAACGAGTGTTTTGTAAGCCACCTCCTTTGTTGATGGACTACATTTTCTAAGCACTCTCCCAATGAATCTCAACCTGGTACCCGCCTTACCAACAATTAATTTTATATGATCATTCCACTTCAAATCGTTCCGCACGCATACTCCCAGATATTTTACAGAAGTAACTGCTACCAGTGTTTGTTCCGCTATCATATAATCATACAATAAAGGATCCTTCTTTCTATGTATTCGCAATACATTACATTTGTCTATGTTAAGGGTCAGTTGCCACTCCCTGCACCAAGTGCCTATCCGCTGCAGATCTTCCTGCATTTCGCTACAATTTTCTAATGCTGCAACTTCTCTGTATACTACAGCTTCATCCGCGAAAAGCCGCATGGAACTTCCGACACTATCCACTAAGTCATTTATATATATTGTGAAAAGCAATGGTCCCATAACACTCCCCTGTGGCACGCCAGAGGTTACTTTAACGTCTGTAGACGTCTCTCCATTGATAACAACATGCTGTGTTCTGTTTGCTAAAAACTCTTCAATCCAGCCACACAGCTGGTCTGATATTCCGTAGGCTCTTACTTTGTTCATCAGGCGACAGTGCGGAACTGTATCGAACGCCTTCCGGAAGTCAAGAAAAATAGGATCTACGTGGGAGCCTGTATCTAATATTTTCTGGGTCTCATGAACAAATAAAGCGAGTTGGGTCTCACACGATCGCTGTTTCCGGAATCCATGTTGATTCCTACATAGTAGATTCTGGGTTTCCAGAAATGACATGATACGCGAGCAAAAAACATGTTCTAAAATTTTATAACGGTGGGCCACATCGTGATGTGGAATGCTTCCCTAACAGCGTCTGCCGAAGGAGTTGGCTGAGCACCTACGTGACGCTTTCGCGCTCGTTAAGTAAACCTGTAACGAAATGTGCTGTTCTTTTTTGTATCCTCCCTATTTCCTCTTTCTTCTCAGTCTGGCGTCTGCCTTCTTCTTCTCACGGAATTACAGCCCTGTTTGGATTTTAGCATCATCAACAAGTTTCCTCCATTTTGCCCTCTCCAGCGCGGCTCTCCGCCATCCTCGCACTCTGAGAAATTATATATCTTCTTCCACATCAGCTGTCCATCATTTTCGTGGCCTTCTTCTCTGCCTTCTTCCGATTGGCCTCCATTCAAAAATCTTTTTAGTTGTTCTTCCAGTATCCATCCTGAGAACGTATTCAACCCAGGCTATTCTTATACTTTTTATAATATCAGGCTGTCCAGCTCAGTTTTCGTCCTAGATCTTCAGAAACCATTATTATCCTGAACTGCCGCACAGATCTTTGAGCTGCTGCTCATCAACACTCGTTAGCGACCATGTTTTGCATCCGTGGGTTACAACTGGCCTGATCATGACCTTATATAGTGGTATCTGCAGCTGTCAATATACAATACTGGCCATTAAAATTGCTACACCACGAAGATGAGGTGCTACAGACGAGAAATTTAACCGACAGGAAGAAGATGCTGTGATATGCAAATGATTAGATTTTCAGAGCATTCACACAAGGTTGGCGCCGCTGGCGACACCTAGAACGTGCTGACATGAGGAAAGCTTCCAACCGATTTCTCATACACAAACAGCAGTTGACCGGCGTTGCCTGGTGAAACGTTGTTGTGATGCCTCGTGTGAGGAGCAGAAATGCGTACCATCACGTTTCCGACTTTGATAAAGGTCGGATTGTAGCCTATCGCGATTGCGGTTTATCGCATCGCGACATTTGCTGCTTGCGTTGGTCGAGATCCAATGCTGTTAGCAGGATATGGAATCGGTGCGGAACGCCGTGCTGGATCCCAACGGCCTCGTATCACTAGCAGTCGAGATGACGGGCATCTTATCCGCATGGCTGTAACGGATCGTGCAGCCACGTCTCGATCCCTGAGTCAACAGATGGGGACGTTTGCAAGACAACAACCATCTGCACGAACAGTTCGACGACGTTTCCAGCAACATAGACTATCAGCTCGGAGACCGTGGCTGCGGTTACCCTTGATACAGAGAGGAGCGCCTGCGATGGTGTACTCGACGACGAACCTGGGTGCACGAATGGCAAAACGTCTTTTTTTTCGGATGAATCCAGGTTCTGTTTACAGCATCACGATGGTCGCATCCGTGTTGGGCGACATCGCGGTGAACCCACATTGGAAGCTCGTATTCGTCATCGCCATACTGGTGTATCACCCGGCGTGATGGTATGGGGTGCCATTGGTTACACGTCTCGGTCACCTCTTGTTCGCATTGACGCCACTTTGAACAGTGGACGTTACATTTCAGATGTTTTACGACCCGTGGCTCTATCCTTCATTCGATCCCTGTGAAACCCTACATTTAAGCAGGATAATGCACGACCGCATGTTGCAGGTCCTGTACTGGCCTTTCTCGATACAGAAAATGTTCGACTGCTGCCCTGGCCAGCACATTCTCCAGATCTCTCACCAATTGAAAACGTCTGGTCAGTGGTGGCCTAGCAACTGGCTCGTCACAAAACGCCAGTCACTACTCTTGATGAACTGTGGTATCGTGTTGAAGCTGCATGGGCAGCTGTACCTGTACACGCCATCCAAGGTCTGTTTGACTTCATGTCGAGGCGTATCAAGGCCGTTATTACGGCCAGAAGTGGTTGTTCTGGGTACTGATTTCTCAGGATCTATGCACCCACATTGCGTGAAAATGTAATCACATGTTAGTTCTAGTATAATATATTTGTCCAATGAATACCCGTTTATCATCTGCATTTCTTCTTTGTGTAGCAATTTTAATGGCGATCAGTGTAATAACCTAGACGCCAACGATGTGGAAGCATCCATTACCACTTAGGATTCGAAGTTATATTTCAGTTGACAGGGAATTTGTGCTGTTAATATTAGACCCCAGATAGTCAAAGTTTTGCACATGTTCAAAATTGGAACCGTCTGCTGGTAGTGTATCCAAGTTATTAATCTCCTTCCTGGCGAAATTCATGTACTTACTATTTGTTTCATTTATAGAAAGGCCTCTAGGTTCTGTGGCTTCTTTCAGCTCGCATATTGTCCTTTCTACTGATACCCTTCTTCTATTAATAACTGCTACGTCATCAGCATGTGCGCATACCTGAGTCGACTTTGTGCCTACGTAAACAGATATCTGAAGGTTCTATATGTCTGCTTCAAGAGTCAAATTGAAAAGCATTGTAGACAGTGCGTCCCCTTGTCTGACTCCTTTACTAATGGTAAACCAATTGCTCAGTTCTCTATGCACTTGGTCTGCAGCCTTGGAACCAGTCAATGTTGCTTGAATAAGTGAGACATACTTCGGTGGTACACCAAGCAGCAGCATATCATTTAGCATTTGTAATCGTGACTATCAAAGGCCTGCTTGAAGTCTACGTAAAGGTTATGATGCTCAGTGTTATACTCATATGCCTTTGCATGTACACTCCTGGAAATGGAAAAAAGAACACATTGACACCGGTGTGTCAGACCCACCATACTTGCTCCGGACACTGCGAGAGGGCTGTACAAGCAATGATCACACGCACGGCACAGCGGACACACCAGGAACCGCGGTGTTGGCCGTCGAATGGCGCTAGCTGCGCAGCATTTGTGCACCGCCGCCGTCAGTGTCAGCCAGTTTGCCGTGGCATACGGAGCTCCATCGCAGTCTTTAACACTGGTAGCATGCCGCAACAGCGTGGACGTGAACCGTATGTGCAGTTGACGGACTTTGAGCGAGGGCGTATAGTGGGCATGTGGGAGGCCGGGTGGACGTACCGCCGAATTGCTCAACACGTGGGGCGTGAGGTCTCCACAGTACATCGATGTTGTCGCCAGTGGTCGGCGGAAGGTGCACGTGCCCGTCGACCTGGGACCGGACCGCAGCGACGCACGGATGCACGCCAAGACCGTAGGATCCTACGCAGTGCCGTAGGGGACCGCACCGCCACTTTCCAGCAAATTAGGGACGCTGTTGCTCCTGGGGTATCGGCGAGGACCATTCGCAACCGTCTCCATGAAGCTGGGCTACGGTCCCGCACACCGTTAGGCCGTCTTCCGCTCACGCCCCAACATCGTGCAGCCCGCCTCCAGTGGTGTCGCGACAGGCGTGAATGGAGGGACGAATGGAGACGTGTCGTCTTCAGCGATGAGAGCCGCTTCTGCCTTGGTGCCAATGATGGTTGTATGCGTGTTTGGCGCCGTGCAGGTGAGCGCCACAATCAGGACTGCATACGACCGAGGCACACAGGGCCAACACCCGGCATCATGGTGTGAGGAGCGATCTCCTACACTGGCCGTACACCACTGGTGATCGTCGAGGGGACACTGAATTGTGCACGGTACATCCAAACCGTCATCGAACCCACCGTTCTACCATTCCTAGACCGGCAAGGGAACTTGCTGTTCCAACAGGACAATGCACGTCCGCATGTATCCCGTGCCACCCAACGTGCTCTAGAAGGTGTAAGTCAACTACCCTGGCCAGCAAGATCTCCGGATCTGTCCCCCATTGAGCATGTTTGGGACTGGATGAAGCGTCGTCTCACGCGGTCTGCACGTCCAGCACGAACGCTGGTCCAACTGAGGCGCCAGGTGGAAATGGCATGGCAAGCCGTTCCACAGGACTACATCCAGCATCTCTACGATCGTCTCCATGGGAGAATAGCAGCCTGCATTGCTGCGAAAGGTGGATATACACTGTACTAGTGCCGACATTGTGCATGCTCTGTTGCCTGTGTCTATGTGCCTGTGGTTCTGTCAGTGTGATCATGTGATGTATCTGACCCCAGGATTGTGTCAATAAAGTTTCCCCTTCCTGGGACAATGAATTCACGGTGTTCTTATTTCAATTTCCAGGAGTGTATTTGCCTCAACACAAATCTCTGTTTTTGGCGTATTAGGCCGAAATCCCCACTGATATTCCCCCAGGAATCTCTTCTGTATATGGTGCTAACCTGTTGTAGTTAATACTAGAGACGTTCATGTAGGTTACATTCAGCAGGGTAATTCCTCGGTAATTTGAACAGCGGGTCTTGTCTCCTTTCTTGTGTATTGGCTGAACTGCAAAATGGTTCAAATGGCTCTGAGCACTATGGGACTTAACATCTGAGGTCATCAGTCCCCTAGACGTAGAACTACTCAAACCTAATTAACCTAAGGACATCGCACACATCCATGCCCTAAGCAGGAGTCAAACCTGCGACCGCAGCGGCAGCGCGGTTCCAGACTGAAGCGCCTAGAACCGCTCGTCCACAGCGGCCGGCGCTGAATTAAACCTAAGGTCTATTCTTCTGGGATTCTTTCTTGATTCCATATCAACTTAATGAGGATCCTCCCTGTTTCCTCTATCTTCTTCTCAGTCTGGCATTCTCTTTACTAACGAATGACTGTATATGGTCGTCCCATGTCAAAGCGGTCCGTACCCATGTTGGTAGACATCCTACCATACTGAAGAGTAGTATACAAATATTGCTCGAACAAGTGTTTTGTAAGCCACTTCCTTTGTGGATATACTACATTTCCTGAGGATTCTTCCAATAAATCTCAGTCTGGCATCTGCCTTACTCTCAATCATATATGATCGTCCCACTTCAGACCGATCTGCATAGATGTTGGCAGATATTTTATGGAAGTAACAGCTTCCAGTGAATGTTCTGCAGTTTTGAAATCATGCACTAAAGTGTATTTCTGTCTACAGGGTGGTCCATTGATCGTGACAGCGCCAAATATCTCACGAAATAAGCGTCAAACGAAAAAACTACAAAGAACGAAACTTGTCTAGCTTGAAGGGGGAACCCAGATGGCGCTATGGTTGGCCCTCTAGATGGTGCTGCCATAGGTCAAACGCATATCAACTGCGTTTTTTTTTAATAGGAACCCCCATTTTTTATTACGTATTCGTGTAGTACGTAAAGAAATATGACTGTTTTAGTTGGACCATTTTTTCGCTTTGTGATAGATGGCGCTGCAATAGTCACAAACATATGGCTCACAATTTTAGACGAACAGTTGGTAACAGGTAGGTTTTCTAAATTAAAATACACAACATAGGTACGTTTGAACATTTTATTTCGGTTGTTCCAATGTGATACACCTACCTTTGTGAACTTATCATTTCTGAGAACGCATGCTGCTACAGCGTGATTACCTGTAAATACCACATATAATGCAATAAATGCTCACTATGATGTCGTCAACCTCAGTGCATTTGGCAATACGTGTAACGACATTCCTCTCAACAGTGAGTAGTTCGCCTTCCGTAATGTTCGCACATGCACTGAAAATGCACTGACGCATGTTGTCAGGTGTTGTCGGTGGATCACGACAGTAAATATCCTTCAATTTTCGCCACAGAAAGAAATCCGGGGATGTCAGATCCGGTGAACGTGCGGGCGATGGTATGGTGCTTCGACGACCAATCCACCTGTCATGAAATATGCTATTCAATACCGCTTCAAATGCGAGCTATGTGCCGGACATCCATCACGTTGGAAGTACATCGCCATTCTGTCATGCAGTGAAATATCTTGAAGTAACATCGGTAGAACATTACGTAGGAAATCAGCATACATTGCACCATTTAGATTGCCATGGATGAAATGGGGGCCAATTATCCTTCCTCCCATAATGCCGCACCATACATTAACCTGCCAAGGTCGCTGATGTTCCACTTGTCGCAGCCATCGTGGATTTTCCGTTGCCCAATAGTGCATATTATGCCGGCTTACGTTACCGCTGTTGGTGAATGACGCTTCGTCAATAAATAGAACGCGTGCAAATAATCTGTCATCGTGCCGTATTTTCTCTTGTGCCCAGTGGCAGAACTGTACACGACGTTCAAAGTCGTCGTCATGCAATTCCTGGTGCATAGAAATATGGTACGGGTGCAATCGATGTTCATGTAGCATTCTCAACACCGACGTTTTTGAGATTCCCGATTCTCGCGCAATTTGTCTGCTACTGATGTGTGGATTAGCCACGACAGCAGCTAAAACACCTACTTGGGCATCTTCATTTGTTGCAGGTCGTGGTTGACGTTTCACATGTGGCTGAACACTTCCTGCTTCCTTAAGCAACGTAACTATCCGGCGAACGGTCCGGACACTTGGATGATGTCCAGGATACTGAGCAGCATAAATAGCACACTCCCGTTGGGCATTTTGATCACAATAGCCATACATCAACACGATATCGACCTTTTCCGAAATTGGTAAACGGTCCATTTTAACACGGGTAAGGTATCACGAAGCAAATACCATCCGCACTGGCGTAATGTTTGTGATACCACGTACTTATACGTTTGTGACTATTACAGTTCCATCTGTCACATAGAGGAAAAAGTGGTCCAACTAAAACATTCATATTTGTTGACGTACTATGCGAATAAGTAATAAAAAATGGTGGTTCCTGTTTAAAAAAAAACGCAGTTGATATCCGTTTGACCTATGGCAGCGCCATCTAGGGGGCCAACCATAGCGCCATCTGGTTTCATCCTTCAAGCTAGACGAGTTTCGTTCTTTGTAGTTTTTTCGTTTGATGCTTATTTCGTGAGATAATTGGCCCGGTCACGATCAATGGAACACTCTGTATATGCGTTACATTTGTTTATTTCGGGGGTCAATTGTCAGTCACAGCACAAATCGTCTGCAGTTCTTGTTGCATTTCAATAGAAATTTCTCGTGCTGCGACTTCCCTGTACAGTACCATCCGCAAAAAGCCTCATGGAACTTGTAGATTCTTGTACCGTGGGGAAGTCAGGCAGAGGGTGTTATGGCGTGGCCGGTATTCTGTTTCCACAACACAAATGCACACGTGGATTAACACGGTTCTTTATTTACTTGTACTGGATACTTGATCAGAGTCCATGTGTTGTGGCACAAGCTCATCGTTAACAGCCCTCTAGCAGACAATATCGGTAGTCTTGCTATAGTCACCAATCTGATTGCTATGTACCGTCGTAACTTGTGATGCGCTCTGCAAATAACTGGCAGACACCCAACTGCAAGTTTGAGTCACTACAGCCTTCCGGTCCGTGTGGGCAGCCTAAATACTTGCTTTCGAGATGGTGCTGCCGGCATGTTGCATGTCGGCGTGTCTCTGGCCTCTCCCATGATAGGCGAGCTTGATCCAGGGCCTACTATCGATCTACGCGCTGGATCTATGGCGACTGGTGTGCTGGGGACAGCTTACGCCAGCACAGAACTTGCGACGTTATTTGCTATATCATTTATGTACAGAGTACTACAAAATGATACCGACAATTTTCGGTCGGATGTAGAGGCTATTGTGAAGAACAAATCGAGGACAGTAACCCATGTCTGGGAACGCTTTCCAACAGCGCTACAGAGCATCAGAGTTGTAGGCGCTAGCTCCTGGCATTAGGCCACCCCTGCAGCAGACTTGTCCCCTACAAATGTGATATTCCGTCGTCTCAGTGGATGACGACGGTTTTGGACACATGTTTCCACCTGCAGTCTATTTTTCTCCTCTGTACGGAAAAACACTGGCGATTTCACTAGTTTCCAGGAGACAAATAAAGTGCGGATGGAAACCTTTGTCTGAAACCGTCGTCCACTGAGGCAGGAGAACATCGCATTGACAGGAGACAATTCCTGCCTACGCAGCAGCTTCTCCACTGCATATCGGGACATTCAGTCGTAAACAAGCCGTAAACACTGAACAGTAAACAACCTTACAAGGCGTCCCGCCTACTGCCGTCAGCAGACAAAGTCACGTTTGCTGCCAAAGGAGTGGCGTAGCGTTAGGCGCCAGCGTCTATAACTTCGACACTCTTGTAGCCTCGTTGGATGACGTTTGCAATAACGGGTTCCTGTTATCAGTTTCTTTCTCAAGTTACTACCTACAACTCCTCGAAGTTATGTAGCTACCTTTTTTACCATTGTGTGCATCTTGTGAAAAGTAAATGTCCTATAACACTCCCTTGAGACACATTCGAAGTTACTTTTACATCTAAAGATTTCTCTCGATCAGAATGACATGCTGTGTTCTGTTTGCTAGAAACTCTTCAGTCCAGTCACACAGTTACTCTGATGTTCCATACGCTCGTATTTAGTTCATTAGTTGGCAGTGTGCAACTGTACAAAATACCTTTAGCAAGTGAAGGAACACATCATCTACCTAGACTCTGTATCAACTACTTCTATGTATCGTGGACGAACAAAGCGAGCTGGTTTCACACTACTGTTGTTTTCGAAACCGATGTTGGTTACTATAAACGAGATTTTCGGTCTGCAGAAATGACATAAAATGTGAGCATCGAACAAGTTCCAAAATTCTTCAACAGGCCGACGTCAGAGATCTAGATTCGACTACCCTTCTTGAAAATGTGAATGACCTGTCCTTTTTTCCAATCATTACGAATGGTTCGCTCTTCACTGCTGCGGGAAGAGTGGCAAGTTACTTTGCATACTATCTGTAGAATCGAATTTCTCCAAACGAGAGACCAATTTGTTGCTGCCGACTCTGTACAGTGTTAGACTGTTTGACTTTGTTGACAGAACCACATCCTCACCTCTACTTCCACCACTTCATCACTATCAAAGTGAAGTCCTAAAAGGCGTTATTTAAGTTTTGGAAAAAGATGAAAATCGGATAGGGCCAAATCGAGACTGTGTGGAGGATGATGAATCACAGCGAACCCAATGCGTCGGATTGCTGCAGGTGGCGCAGAACTCGTGTGTGACTTGCATTGTCCTGTCGAAGGAGAGTGTGCTCCGTGTGCGGACAAACCTTTCTGCGGTTAGAATCTCGATTAAAGCGCGCTGTTCCCCAAACACCGCCACGCTACACGCCACAATTCGAAGCCCTCTAGCGGCAGATGGTTACAACTTCCACCAACGAAGTGGTAAAGTCGACCGAATAATATGCATGGCATGTCGCACCTTAACCGATACCGAATAAAAAATAAGGAGGAATTACTTTTCAGCATGTCCTCGCAGGTGCCATTATTCTCTTCCAATTTTTTGCTGTTCCTTTCATTCCTGTAAAATTTTTTATTTTCATTATGACATCCCAATATTCTTAAATTATAAATATTTCTGGTTTCCTGTCATCTTAACAGACGCATCTTTTTCTCTGTGCTCACTCACACACACACACACACACACACACACACACACACACACAGGAAAAACCTGTTTTGTACAGTGATTGCTTCAGTATTAAATCATAACTAATAATACAAATATCGCAATAAAATATTTAAAAGGTATCAGTATCGTCAAAATGTCGCAAAAACCCGCCATTTTATTAACAGATATTTGCGGAGCACTTATTCATTTCCTGCAGAACACCAGTGCTCTGTAGAACATAGTTTGAGAAACCCTGCCCTCGTATATATATATATTGTCACGTAGAAGAAAGTGTAATTAGATGAATGACGAACACTAACTTCACTTAATGAAGGTTTATTCAGCTCTTGCACATACAAGTGCGCAGAGCGAACTGACTCCGGCCAGAACACATACAGTATATATACAGCTACAGATAATTCCAGTATAATGATTCTTGACATTTGTGGATACTTGTCGAATGTACTAGAACCGAAATTAGAATTTAAAATCGTACAGTCCAGGTGAGTTGTGAACTCACGACCGTCCATGCAGCAGTCTAGTATCATAACCACTACACTATAGTGACTGTGCTACTCAGTTTCTTCTGCAACATTGCTCCTTCCTTAAGAGAACAGCGTCTCGGTTTTACGTCCTCCTAGTTCGGTAAAGAGTCATCGGGCCTGCATACTCCGACTCCTGATGACTGATTCTCGCCCTGGCCGTGATCTTCTAAGAACTTCTTTTGCCGCTACGCTCTTCGTCACCTTTCCACTTGTTGCCTGTCGCTGGAGCTTCAAATTTACACTGGTTTGCAGGATCCTTATAGGGCTTCATTCGAAGGATGTGGACCGTATCTCTGATCTTCCGTCGTCTTGTGTCGGGGTCGAAATCTTCAACTTCATAAGTAACATCAGACAACTGTCTTACAGCCTTATAAGGTCCAAAGTAGCGCCTGAGGAGTTTCTCAGAGAGAGACCAAACTTCCGAACAGGAGTGAAGATCCAGGCGAAGTTACCGGGCTGGTAGACAACAGGGCGGTGGCTCCCGTCATACCTTCGGCGATCGTTTTCTTTAGGCTGACGCGTGTGGAGTCGAGCTGACTGCCGAGCTTCCTCAGCTCTGGTTAACACATGGCCGATGTAGTCGTCGTCCACGTCATCAGGATGAACCGAAAACACACTGTGCATCGTCGTAGTCGCATCACGTCCATGCACCAGGAAAAATGGCGTAAATCCCGTGGTGTCTTGTTTGGCGGTGTTGTAGGCAAACGTCACGGAAGGTAGCACCTCACCCCAGTTTCTCTGCTCAACACTGACGAACGTTGATAGTATGTCAGCTAAGGTCTTATTAAGGCGTTCAGTAAGCCCTTTAGTTTGCGGACGGTAGGCAGTCGTCATGTGATGAGTAATGTTGCACCAATGGTTTATCTCTGTCACAAGATTCCGCTGAAAGACTTTCCCTCGATCCGTAATTAACGACCTTGGGGCACCGTGTTTTAACACAATGTCTTCCACGAGGAATTTGGCTACCTCGGATGCTTTTGTAATGGCATAGCGTGTCAGATAATTACTGCAAACAATAATCCATCTATTGCCACTAGCAGACGTTGTAAATCGTCCAAGGAGGTAAATCCCAACACTCTGGAAAGGCGTTTAAGCTGGTGGAATTGGTATGAGTCGGCCAGGTGGTTTCTGAGGAACTTCCTTTCTCCTCTGGCACTCTTGACCGTGCGACACATAGCGACGGACACTCCTAAATAAACCTGGCCAGAAAAATCTCTTGCGGATTCTATCGTATGTCTTAACAAATCCTAAATGTCCGGCCTCAGATGTGTCATGGAATTTCTGCAGAACATCTAAGCGCATGTGTTTAGGAATCACTGGCGACCCTCTTTCCAAACAGATCAAAGTTTTTCTTGCAAAGTCATCCATTAACTTCCTTAAATTGTCCTTTCATATGCTCTGGCCGATTTAAGGCAAGCATAATTTGAGATGTCTTGGCATCCTTCTTCTGCTCAGCAGAGAGATCCTGGAGTGCAGCGAGGCAGTCACTATCTTAAGTCTTGATGGTCTTGCACAGGGTTTCTTGAGAGACAGTCAGCATCTTGGTGTTTTCTTCCATTTTTGTACACTGTGGTAATGTCATACTCTTGAAGACGTAGTGCCCATCTGGCGAGTCGTCCTGTTGGATCCTTAAGCCAAAGTGAATGATGGTCTGTAACAACTGTGAATGGCCTTCCATAGAGATACTATCGAAATTTGCACATTGCCCAGATCACAGCAAGACATTCTGTTTCTGTAGTTGAGTAGGTTCTCTCGTCTTTTGTAAATGTTCTAAAAGCACATGTTATAACCTTCTCTTTTCCATCCGAAATTAACACCAGAACAGCACCGATCCCATACCCACTGTCATCTGTGTGTAGTTCTGTAGGTGCTGCCTCATCATACAGACCAAGTACAGGGTCAGTCGTCAGAGCTTTTCGGAGCACACGAAAGAATCTTGTTGATCACCACCCCAGATAAATTTAGCATCAGCTTTTAACAACTCTTGAAGTGGCCTTGCTTTGCCACAGAAGTCTGATAAAACGACGATAATAAGAATATAATCCATGGAAGCTTCTCACATCTCTAATACTTTTATGAATACGAAATTCCGTTATAGCTCTCACCTTTTCTGGATCTGGCCACACACCTTCGTTTGACACAAGGTGTCCAAGTATTTTGATTTCTTTTGCTCCAAAGACACTTTCTTGGATTAAGTTTCAGTCCGCCTTGTTGGAGACACATAATAACAGTCCTCAGTCTTTTTATACGTTCATCAAATGTCTCTGAGAACACTACAATGTCATATAAATAACAAAGACACATCGTCCACTTCAGGTGCCTTAGAAGATTAGCCACCATCCGTTCAAAAGTTGCTGGTGCATTACACGAACCGAACGGCATTAAACTCATGCAGGCCGTCAGGGGTGATGAATGCAGTTTTCTCACGATAAGCCTCATCTACTTCGATTTTCCAGTATTCCGAGTACATGTCCATGGTTGAGAAAAACTTAGCCCCCTTCAGGCAATCTAGTGTATCTTCAATTCGTGGAAGATGGTAAACGTCCTTTTCAGTTATCTTATTAAGCTTTCTGTAATCAACACAAAAGCCCCATCTACCATCCTTCTTCCTGACGAGGACCACTGGTGACCACCATGGGCTCTTCGAAGGCTGCATGATGTCATTCCTCATCATTTTCTCTACCTTGTCGCTAATTATTTGACGTTCCATTGCTAATTATAGTATATTGGTAATATAAGTGTTTTATGAAATATTATTTTAAATTTTTAAAGTAGATTTTATTTATTGTACCTTTTGTATCAGGATTGGTATGCTCTCTGGCTTATTGGTTGATGGTCTCCAGTGCTAATCCGGTGCTTCACCATCGATTTGTCTAATTTCCTCTTCACCTGTGGACTGAAGCATTGACAGAACTCTTGAAGAATGGCAAGTAGCTTCTACTGTTGTTCCTTAGTGAGATCTGGTGATAGTCAAGCTAGAAGATCTTGTAGTGGTAGCGCTAATTTCGCTCACAGACTCGGCATGGGAGGTTTCTATGACGCTCAGCTGTTCTTCAATTAACGGCTCAGTGTTTGCTACACACATGCGGCTTGGAAGGATCTGCGGTTCTTGGCGACAGTTATCTATCTACAATTCACCGAATCCGTTCTTAAACGAGACGACAGAGGCTGGGATGACCAAGTTATTTTTCAGTGGTATGCTTCTCTTACATTCCACTACAAAATCCATGGGTTTATGCACGGCATGACACGTGACAGTTACCTATCTAGTGCTGATTCCATGAATGATCACTTAATCCAGCACACATAGTCTCCACACACTCGGATGCTCATCTTCCTGTCCAGAGTATCTCATCTCGTGTAGCATTTTCTGCAACTAGCGACCATACTTCTCCGAAATGACTGAATATGATGCTCCAGAATCCACAAGAGCTTGGGATCGTCGGCCATCCATGAGGATATCGACGTAGTTTCCTATCATTTTTGTAGTAATCGACGGCAGATAATTTTTCTAATTGGCGGCCTCACCTCCAAGGAAGGTCGCACCTTTTAGTTTTCCAGGTTGCGGCGGTTAGGTGATCGGCTAGAGCAACATCCTGGTTAGTTATCCTGGGTCCTCCAGACGTCAGTCGTCCTTCGTGCCCAACCAGATCCCTCATGTGGTCTTGTAGGAACGTAACTCCGCCTGGGTCTCGTCTTTTTCACCGTTGTAAAGGGAAATGAAGGACGAGATATTGGATTCAATGTCTGTTCCACTTCCTCCCTTATGACCTCTTGAAGCGTCTCGGTTTTTTGCTCACCGTGCAATCCAAGTGCCTTCTGAATTTCCTCTCTCACTATCTGACGAAGAACACTTGTGAAATCAGTTTCTTCCTCCATCACAGACATCGATACAACGTTTGGAAGCCGTTCAAACATCTTGCGTATAATTCTTTTTTGATGCATTGTCTCGGTATACTGGGACCATTTTATGAAGTCGTCTGCTGTCGAAACGTCCTTCAGGAGTAGGGCTTGATACATGTCCTCAGCAACACCCTTCATGAGATGTGCAACCTTATCCTCCTCCTTCATTCAGCTCCAAGACGTCTTGAATGTAGGATGCTGTAGTTCCTCCTGGACGCTGTGCCCTGCACTTTAATTTCCTTCAGTCTTGCACTTCTGTCGTTGTATGTCACCGAAATACTTGCGCAGTTCCGCCTGGAATACTTGTGAACTTCTCCTCGTTGTTCTCATACCATGCTTGGTAGCGCCCTCCAAGTAGAAAAATACGTTAGACAAACACACAGTGTCACCAATTTGTTAAATTTGGCTATACGCTCATATACCTTCAGCCATTTGTTTGGATCTTGACCATCGTCACCAGAGAACCCGGAAGGATGTCTCTTTTTTTTTTTTTTGGTCATCAGTCTACTGACTGGTTTGATGCGGCCCGCCACGAATTCCTTTCCCGTGCTAACCTCTTCATCTCAGAGTAGCACTTGCAACCTACGTCCTCAATTATTTGCTTGACGTATTCCAATCTCTGTCTTCTGCTACAGTTTTTGCCCTCTACAACTCCCTCTAGTACCATGGAAGTCATTCCCCCATGTCTTAGCAGATGTCCTATCATCCTGTCCCTTCTCTTTATCAGTGTTTTCCACATATTCCTTTCCTCTCCGATTCTGCTTAGAACCTCCTCATTCCTTACCTTATCAGTCCACCTAATTTTCAACATTCGTCTATAGCACCACATCTCAAATGCTTCGATTCTCTTCTGTTCCGGTTTTCCCACTGTCCATGTTTCACTACCATACAATGCTGTACTCCAGACGTACATCCTCAGAAATTTCTTCCTCAAATTAAGGCCGGTATTTGATATTAGTAGACTTCTCTTGGCCAGAAATGCCTTTTTTTTTGCGAGTCTGCTTTTGATGTCCTCCTTGCTCCGTCCGTCATTGGTTATTTTACTGCCTAGGTAACAGAATTCCTTAACTTCATTGACCATCAATCCTGATGTTAAGTTTCTCGCTGTTCTCATTTCTACTACTTCTCATTACCTTCGTCCTTCTCCGATTTACTCTCAAACCATACTGTGTACTCATTAGACTGTTCATTCTGTTCAGCAGATCATTTAATTCTTCTTCACTTTCACTCAGGATAGCAATGTCATCAGCGAATCGTATCATTGATATCCTTTCACCTTGTATTTTAATTCCACTCCTGAACCTTTCTTTTATTTCCATCATTGCTTCCTCGATGTACAGATTGAGGAGTAGGGGTGAAAAGCTACAGCCTTGTCTTACACCCTTCTTAATACGAGCACTTCGTTCTTGATCGTCCACTCTTATTATTCCCTCTTGGTTGTTGTACAAATTGTATATGACCCGTCTCTCCCTATAGCTTACCCCTACTTTTTTCAGAATCTCGAACAGCTTGCACCATTTTATATTGTCGAACGCTTTTTCCAGGTCAACAAATCCTATGAAAGTGTCTTGATTTTTCTTTAGCCTTGCTTCCATTATTAGCCGTAACGTCAGAATTGCCTCTCTCGTCCCTTTACTTTTCCTAAAGCCAAGCTGATCGTCACCTAGCGCATTCTCAATTTTCTTTTCCATTCTTCTGTATATTATTCTTGTAAGCAGCTTCGATGCATGAGCTGTTAAGCTGATTGTGCGATAATTTTCGCACTTGTCAGCTCTTGCCGTCTTCGGAATTGTGTGGATGATGCTTTTCCGAAAGTCAGATGGTGTATCACCAGACTCATATATTCTACACACCAACGTGAATAGTCGTTTTGTTGCCACTTCCCCCAATGATTTTAGAAATTCTGATGGAATGTTATCTATCCCTTCTGCCTTATTTGACCGTAAGTCCTCCAAAGCTCTTTTAAATTCCAATTCTAATACTGGATCCCCTATCTCTTCTAAATCGACTCCTGTTTCTTCTATCACATCAGACAAATCTTCACCCTCATAGAGGCTTTCAATGTATTCTTTCCACCTATCTGCTCTCTCCTCTGCATTTAACAGTGGAATTCCCGTTGCACTCTTAATGTTACCACCGTTTCTTTTAATGTCACCATAGGTTGTTTTGACTTTCCTGTATGCTGAGTCTGTCCTTCCGACAATCATATCTTTTTCGATGTCTTCACATTTTTCCTGCAGCCATTTTGTCTTAGCTTCCCTGCACTTCCTATTTATTTCATTCCTCAGCGACTTGTATTTCTGTATTCCCGATTTTCCCGGAACATGTTTGCACTTCCTCCTTTCATCAATCAACTGAAGTATTTCTTCTGTTACCCATGGTTCCTCGCAGCTACCTTCTTTGTACCTATGTTTTCCTTCCCAACTTCTGTGATGGCCCTTTTTAGAGATGTCCATTCCTCTTCAACTGTACTGCCTACTGCGCTGTTCCTTATTGCTGTATCCATAGCGTAAGAGAACTTCAAACGTATCTCGTCATTCCTTAGTACTTCCGTATCCCTCTTCTTTGCGTATTGATTCTTCCTGACTAATGTCTTGAACTTTAGCCTACTCTTCATCACTACTATATTGTGATCTGAGTCTATATATGCTCCTGGGTACGCCTTACAATCCAGTATCTGATTTCTGAATCTCTGTCTGACCATGATGTAATCTAATTGAAATCTTCCCGTATCTCCCGGCCTTTTCCAAGTATACCTCCTCCTCTAGTAATTCTTGAACAGGGTATTCGCTATTACTAGCTGAAACTTGTTACAGAACTCAATTAGTCTTTCTCCTCTTTCATTCCTTGTCCCAAGCCCATATTCTCCTGTAACCTTTTCTTCTGCTCCTTCCCCTACAACTGCATTCCAGTCGCCCATGACTATTAGATTTTCGTCCCCCTTTACATACTGCATTACCCTTTCAATATCCTCATACAATTTCTCTATCTGTTCATCTTCAGCTTGCGACGTCGGCATGTACACCTGAACTATCGTTGTCGGTGTTGGTCTGCTGTCGATTCTGATAAGAACAACCTGGTCACTGAACTGTTCACAGTAACACACCCTCTGCCCTATCTTCCTATTCATAACGAATCCTACACCTGTTATACCATTTTCTGCTGCTGTTGATATTACCCGATACTCATCTGACCAGAAATCCTTGTCTTCCTTCCACTTCACTTCACTGACCCCTACTATATCTAGATTGAGCCTTTGCATTTCCCTTTTCAGATTTCCTAGTTTCCCTACCACGTTCAAGCTTCTGACATTCCACGCCCCGACTCGTAGAACGTTATCCTTTCGTTGATTATTCAATCTTTTTCTCATGGTAACCTCCCCCTTGGCAGTCCCCTCCCGGAGATCCGAATGGGGGACTATTCCGGAATCTTTTGCCAATGGAGAGATCATCATGACACTTCTTCAATTACAGGCCACATGTCCTGCGGATACACGTTACGTGTCTTTAATGCAGTGGTTTCCATTGCCTTCTGCATCCTCATGTCGTTGATCATAGCTGATTCTTCCGCCTTTAGGGGCAATTTCCCACCCATAGGACAAGAGAGTGCCCTGAACCTCTATCAGCTCCTCCGCCCTCTTTGACAAGGCCGTTGGCAGAATGAGGCTGACTTCTTATGCCGGAAGTCTTCGGCCACCAATGCTGATTATTTATCAAAATTTAGGCAGTGGCGGGGATCGAACCCAGAACCGAAGACGTTTTGATTATGAATCAAAGATGCTACCCCTAGACCACGGTTTCTCATGTGGTGGCAAACCTTTGCTGTCATCGTAACGTCCTCTTCTTCTTCTGTCTCCGATAGATTTCGATCTGTTGAATATGGCTTGAACTCAGGTTTCTCGCCACGTAAACGGCAGCTCTGTCGTGGCCTGATGGGAGCCACTGAGTTGTCGATAATGTGCGCAATCACAAGTTCCAATACTCAGCGTCTCCAATAGAATAATGTCACGTAGAAGAAGGGGTAATTAGATGAACACTAACTTCACTTAACGAAGGTTTATTCAGCACTTGCACATACAAGATGCGGAGTGAACTGCCTCCGGTCAGAACACATACAGTATATATACAGCTAAGAACATTCCAGTATAAGGATTTTTGACTTTTGTGGATACTTCTAAAATGCACTCGAACCGAATATAGAAATTAAAATTGTACAGTCCAGGTGAGTTTCGAACTCCAAAGTTGTTTAAGGGAGGGTTCAGGTGTTCCATAGAAAGCGAATAAATGCTTTGAAAAAACTGTTAATAGCTTAGCGCGTTTTTTCTACATTTTGATGGCGCCAGTTACTTTTTAAAATTTCATTGTGATTTCTGTGTTATTAGTTCTGATTTAAAATTAAAGTAACCACTGCATAAAACAACTTTTTCTCATTGTTAAAAATTTTATTAAATGTCGAAATAAATAGGGTGTTGCATCAAAGTGCAAAGATTCTCAAAGCGTTATGTAGAGCAAAAGTTTGGAAACTCCTAGTTTAGAGATGTCTACCGCCATATGACCCCTGTTATTTGTGGTACTAATCCTAAACTCTCTATTAGAATTTTCGTTTTTCAGCTTTTGGACTACTTTTCTGTCATTAGTATTTTGTAGTGGGACTTGCTGTAATTTACCAGTCTTTGTAGTTGTTTCTACAGATGTTTATAATATTAGTTTCAGTTCATTTATGTAATGAAAATGATTCTATTAACCATAGTAAAAGGATTAAAGAAATATTGTCTACCATACATAAATTATACTAATATACAAAATTAGGAAGGAAGATGACTGATGCTGATAATATTTATTATAATTATAAAACAATAAAAATAACAGTATGTTAAATATTAAAAAACTACAGAAAATTTGTATTAATATGATAATCTTCTCATTAAATACAAACTATAGTGCTTCTAAGATGTTATAATTTAAAGAAGAAAAAGTAAAAGTGAAACAGTTTTCAAAGCCAAGTGTTCAAAGCCAAATATTATAGAAAGATAAAACGTAAAATAATTTGAATCAGCTGCAAATTTCTTGTAAACTAGTGAATGAAAAAGAAATGATAGCAGGAGTGGTGAGAGAGGGAGACAGACAGCAATGAACATGTTATTTGAGAGGGGAACTGGAAGGAATGAAAGGGAAGAACAGAGGAATGAATAAATAATTACGAGAACGCGTTATGGAGGAAGTCCTCGAAAAACAAAGCACGAATATCGAGAAATTCTCACTGTGGTAGTTCACAAAGCGGCCGCGTGGTGCCGTCGGCGTTGGCCGCCATGATGGGGCGTCTACTCCACAGTGTCGCCGCGGTGCGGCCGCCGCCAAGAACTGCGAAGCGAGGCGCGACTCTTCCCGGCGAGCGACGAACAAAAGACGCGCGAGATGCGTCCCGGCGATACTCGACGGTAGTCACCGGCGGAACCGTTGTGTTTGTGAAGGGATGGAAGGCGCCGAGCCGAGGCGCGCCGTGAGGTGGACACGAGGGCTCTTGATTTCGACTCTGCAGGCAGCCGGTGGATGCAGAGGCGGCGAGGAGGGGACTCGTCTGTAGAGACCGCTGGCGGACGATACTCCTGCGCCCGATGAAGCTATTTCTGCACTCTTAAGGGTCGATACGGCCTGCCACAGTGTCAGGAACGCCACTGCCATGAGCAGGAAAGTACGTTTATTTCATAAGTGGGAAATCATTACGCAGTGCACATTGAGGTCTGCGTCTGTTAAATATTGGCATGAAGTCAAGCGTTTGTTATGTAGTCTTTCAAATCCACAATTTCCTGAGTATACTTACCTACTGTAGTTGCCTTATCCAGTTCTGCAGGTCTGTGGCCAAGATGATTTGAAATGACAGAGAAATATCTTGTTGACTAACAGCCTTGCCACTGTGGTGACACCAGTTCCCGCCAGTTACGCGCTGTCGGGCTGGGCTGGCACACTGCTGAGTGCTGTTGACGAGCAGGGTGCGCTCAGCCCTTCTGAGGCAAACTGAGGACCTACTTCACTGAGAAGTAGTGGCTCCGGTCTTGTAAACTGACATACACCCAGGAGAGCGGCGTGCTGACTACATGCCTCTCCATATCCGCATCCAGTTACACCTGTGGGCTGAAGATGACACGGCGGCCAGTCGCTACCATTAGGCCTTCGTGGCCTGTTTGGGCAGAGTTAAGTTTTTTAGTTTTTCAGAGAAAAAGCTTTCCTTAATGTACATTTATTATCATTCAGGACAAAATAAAAACTTATCACTCTACTTAAATAAGGCAGTTGTCGGTGTTACCATGACATAACTTATCAGAACTGGAGGTCCACAGTGTTGGCTGAAATTGTCATTACTATCTGCCTTAACTCATTTTTATTGCAGTGACCGGAGAAAAATCATTGTAAGTGCTTCAAAACTGCATGTGTCCTTTGAATGAAATTATCATTTGCGCAGTTTCATTTGATCGAAGCAGAGTTGAGGGTTGCTGGTTAGGTTTGCATGCATATCTCATTATTAATGTGCTAACTGAATTGTGTTGCCATCGTGGTGAAAGGACAAAAAAGAAACAAATTTGTGAATGACTACAAAACGATCAAGATAAAAATTATACACAATATATCGGAAAATCCAATTTTATTCATAGTTCACAAATCTGGACTCCGATTATGCCAAAGCAAAATACTGGTATTTCGTAAGTTAGTGATGTATTTGAATGGATGTTGCGTAATCTATATAGATAAAAATCCGTTGCTGCATGTATGGAAAGATCGTCACTTAAGAACTGCTGGGCTGATTTTGTTTTGTTGTGTCTGTAATTGTCAGGACAAGGTTTGTATGAAAAAGATTTTTTGAAAAATCCACCAGAGAAGTCGGAAATTTGGATGGTGATTTTTGTATGAAAATCTCAACGAAAGAAGTGTAGCGGTAGAGAAGTTTAACATTCTTACCAATAATCTCGGATAGCTGTTGACCGATTAATTTCAAATTTTTACACAAAACTCTAACAAACTTTCAGCTGGATATAGGCTACACATTTTTAAATATATGTGGTACATAAATACTTCTGTATGTTATATGCTATATAAAGGGGAAAGGTTTTTAGCAAAAATCTCAGAAAGTTCTTGAGCGATCTACTTCAAATTTTTACTTGATACTCCAATATACTTCAGATGGAAATAGTCTGAATTTTTTTCTGATGGGGCATAGGCTATGTAATTTATATGTAATATCTAAAGTATAAGCGTTGGTAGCAATGATCTCAAAAAGTTCTTGACCAACGTATTTCAAATTTTTATGTGATGCTCTAATAAACATTCTGACAGACATTGGCTGCATATTTTTTATATATGCAGTATAAATACATATTTAACATTAAAGGGGAAATATTGTTAGTAAAAATTTCAAAACGTTCTCGACTGTTTTGCTTCAAATGCTGATATGATACTCCACAAACACCCACATAGTCATAAGCTATATATTTTTTTAAACTACAATGTACAGATGTTTGTGTTAAAATGGATTGTGAGAAAGAAAATGCTGTGCTGTGAAAATGTGTGATTTCGTTTCCTTTCTTTCAATCAGCTTTATCTTAGATATCAAAGCATTTAAGCCACAAAAAAAATTGTTTGTTTTATATATATATATATATATATATATATATATATATATATATATATATAAGGAGGGAGGAAGATTGTGCTTATAGCTTATGATTCTGAGAAATGCAGTCACTGTAGCTTCTATGCTCACATTTCCAGCAGCTGGAGTAATCAGTCCTGTACCCCTTATATTAGTGATCTCAACCAATTTACCCATACAATCTGAATGACTTCATTTCTCCGGCGACATTTCGTTTACAATAACAACAACCAAGGCTGAAAGTATGGAAGAGATGAAATAGGAGACAGACAGAGAAGAGGAGGGAGAGAAAATGGTCACAGACAGGGGGAAGGATGATATCAACAGCGAGAAGGGTGAGCAGGTGATTGAGAGAGATATGAGAAGTAGGAAATGGATACTGGGTGGGGAGGAGGAGAAGATGGACAAAGAAGTTGAGGAAGAGAAGGAGATGGACAAAAAGAGGGACAGAGAGAGAGAGGTGAGAAGGAGATTAGGACAAATATACAATACCCATACATATTTAGCACTTGTGAAGCACTGCCAGGTTTACTAATTAATTAATATCAATTAAAATATCATTCTTTAGGTGAAATGAATTATATGTACACAGGTATTTTAATTTCATACACCAACTGAATTACTTCATTTGCTTCAGAATCCTTTTTAAACAAAGTTTAGAGGAATATTAATTTACCTAGTTTACTGACTCTTGAGCTCTGTGGCTGTGGAATATACAAGGGTGTGCTGAAAATTAATACCTTCGAATTTTTTATGTGGAAACTATCAAATAAAATTTACATCTTTCTTCTTCATTTCTATTTTTCAACATAGTCAGTACGCAGTTACATTTCTTCCAATGAGAGACCAGTTGGTGATACTGTCACTGTTTGACTTTTTTTGATGGAAGCACTATCTTACCTCTGGTTGCACCACTTCATCACTATGAAAGTGAAGTCCTTGAAAGCATTCATTACGTTCTGGAATCTAATGAGAATCGGATGGCGCCAAGTCGGAACTGTACAGAGGTTGATCGATGACAGTGAACCCAAAACATCGGATTCTTGCAGATGTGGCGCTCCAATGTGGTCAAGCACAGTCACGCTGAAGGTGGTACATATGAGGACAATATCTTCTGCAGTTAGAAATGCAATTACAGCACGCTGTTCCTCGTGGACAGGTAGTTACGTTACACACCACCATGTTATATGCTACAGCTCGGACCCCTATAGTGGCATGTAATACGATGTGTAGGTAGGCGAGCTAATCGGCCGCCTAGAATACAAGGAGAGCAGAGTTTGCTCGCCAGGCTGGGTGCGAGTCAGCGTGAAGAGGACACCATACAGCTGCTCAGGACGAGCCATGCGCAAGGGCATCAGCAAAGGACCAGATGTGAGTGCAATCTCAGTATGGGGAATCTGGATGATGCATCGATCGTTTAAGATGGCTGGCTGTGCTTCCAGCAATTGTGGGCTTTGAGACAAACTGAAAGATGGCTTCTCACAGTCCTATAAGAGTCTATAATGATTCACATTAAGTACTAAAGCAAATCTGAATACGATGGAGATCTCAGGTAAATGAGGCGCATCCAGATCTGATCATCATAACAGCCTGTTTCACATAATCTACTCACATGTCAGGAACAACACCATCATTTATAGGTTCCACAACGTGCTGTAATCAAGTGGTGTCTACTTTATGATTAGACGTTATGAAGCATGAAATAACACAGCACTTGCTGTAACACCTAGTTTTAAGCACCCAATAGTGATGATGATGATTAAAACAGTCGTGATTCAACCAGGATAGATACAGTCGATTTCTGTTAGTTTTATGAGCAAAATCAGTGTTGTTTGAGAGCATTCTGTGTGTTCAAATTATAAAATTGTCATACATGATGGCATTACATTCACGTCAGACGTATGAAATACCACTACAGATATCTATACTTTCATTTAGTACATTTGGGAGTGCTCCATTATTTTGTAATATCCAGAGTAGGAAAAAAAACTACGAACTGTATGCATCCAAACGTTAACCAGTCGTACTATTCCTTGTAATAGAATCTCCTGTAAGATTTTACTGCACCTCTCTCTTCTGATACATCGAAAAACAAATACCATCTGCGTGTTGACATCGAGGATATAGCATATACAGATATCCTCCATTGGAGCAGGTGGCCAGTGGTTGAAACCGCTTGCATAGACCTGTGTAAAGCTTTGTTGACTATACTGGAGGAACACCATATCCTGCAGACTATCAATCACAGGGTTGTTCCTTCACTAGCAGTTCAGTACATATGCTCGAGAGCACCCATCAGTATTTTGTAACATCCAGGGTAGGTAAAAAACTACAAACTATCTGAATCCAAACTTCAAACCAGGCATATCACTCCTTCTAATAGAACCTCCTGTAACACATGCAAGAAGTGTATGGCTACAGCTTTGTGCACCACCATACCCTTTGTTTTTCTACCATGACTCTGAGATCTGTCTCAGGTGCTAAACCGACATTAACAAGTTTCAATCCATTGGCTCCCATAGAAAGCTCAACATCACATGGTGGAAACTATGCTGCTTCCACAGCACATAGGATGGTAGACATAAACACAGGGGGATGTTTCTCATTGACAAAAATCTGGAAGATCTCGCAAGATATGGAAACTGGGAGAGTTTGTGGCTTTGTAGAGCGTTTTCAAACAGCTATCTCAAAGTGAAGTATGCAGTTAATCTCACCTTCCACAGTGGCAGGAAAATTAATGGATCAGTTTAATTAATTCACGTATCAATTTGATATCAAAACTGCGCTCATGGCGCCCTTATGCCACTGCTTGTATGCTGGTAACAGAGGCATTCACATCGGTCATCTGCTGCCACAGAACGTGAACGTCACATTTCACTTCGTTATCCTAACAGATATGTTCATCGTACACCCCACATTGACTTCTGTGGTTATTTCACGTAGTGTTGCTTGTCTGCTATCACTGACGCAAACACCGCTGTTCTCGGTCGTTAAGTGACGGCCGACAGCCACTAAGTTGTCTGAGGAGAGAGGTAATGCCTGAAATTTGTGTTCTCGTCGCACACTTGAGATTATGGGTCACAGAATATTGACGTCCCTAAAGATTTCTGAAATGAAATGCCCCGTGTTTCTAGCTCCAACTACCATTCCTTGTTCAAACTCTGTTAATTCTCATCGTCTAGCCACAATTAAGTCAGACACATTTCACATGAACTACCTGAGTACAAATGACGGCACTTGCAATGTATTGCCCTTCTGTACTGCCCTTGTGCACGCTACACTGCCTCCGTCTGTACATCTGTATCTCGCTATCCCAGGAGTTTTGTCACCTCAGTGTAATGAGGGCACTGTTGGCCCCTTACACAATATGTCACTTATGGGTGTAGATGTTGTATGAGCACATAGTACTTTGTAGGTCTAAATTGTACTTACTCCAACTACTTTACATAAGGCAGACATAACTGAATAACCTACCTAGCCACTAATTGACACATTAGATGGTATTAAGCAAATGAATAGATTCAATCATTAATTTGAAAACTGTTGCGCTTCTGTATGTTTGTGGTAACTACATGATGCCTATGTTAGTTACAACTACTGAGTTGTTTTACATTGAAAGTAATGGTTTTACAATCCCTGTGATTTGTAGTTAGTATTTCCATTGGATTTCCAACTCCGTACAAGCTCTTAGGTTTGTGATAATTCTTTAATTGAGTTGACTGTGAAGAGTGCTTCTGCGGACAGTAATTAAGTTGAACAATGCCATGTCCACACAAATATATGAACATTTTTTTAAAAACCTGCAGTACTGAATTAACAGTGTTTTTACTTCTCATTAACACCTGATTTCCTCCTGATATGATCTAGATTTATCCAGAGAATTATATACAGGAAAATTCTTCGTTTTTAAGACTGCTATAAAGTTATCCTGAATAGCAGTATAACTTTGTACCAGCATTAAAACTGAAATTTTACTCCATTGGGGCATGCTTAGTATATTTTCACTTTTCCAAGCACTCAGTAACTATAGATGTAAAATGTGGTAGTGTTTGTTGCGATGTGTAATTTATTTTGTTTTCAGTACTTACAATAAATGGTAAAGTTGAAACTTCCCCTTTGTATGTAAATAATGACACTGCTGGAAAAATTCTTACGTTATTTGGTTTTGGAAGAGCTCAGCAAAACTCAACGTACTCAAACAGTTTTCTGTTTACTTATTCCGACCATCACTAAACTGACACACAATATTTTAGCGCAACGCAAGCTGACTTTCAATAATCCCTACAAAAGAATGGCCCTGACTAACAATAACTTACACCTTTCATGAATCACTTACCTCACAAAAATCTTCATTACTCAAACTACTGCAATACAGCGAGCGCCAATACTGCCAGCTAAATAAAAGTTTCTAACTACTGAAGGCACTAACTACTGACAGGCGTAATTAGCAAATGAAAGATTTTGATAGAGAACAAACAATGCATTTATCTTAATAGTGTTCAAAAGTCATAATACATATATAATTTTGTGACCTCCAATTAAACAAATTTCCTTTATCTGACGGACACACGTCCAGATCGTCCGTTAATAGTAACCTCTCAAAACTCTGGCATCTCTCTCTCTCCACATCCACCACTGCTGACGGCTCACCTCCAACTGCCCAACGCTACGCGCTGTTCACATCCAACTGCCCAACACTGTTGTTGTTGTGGTCTTCAGTCCTGAGACTGGTTTGATGCAGCTCTCCATGCTACTCTATCCTGTGCAAGCTTCTTCATCTCCCAGTACCTACTGCAACCTACATCCTTCTGAATCTGCTTAGTGTATTCATCTCTTGGTCTCCCTCTACGATTTTTACCCTCCACGCTGCCCTCTAATACTAAATTGGTGATCCCTTGATGCCTCAGAACATGTCCTATCAACCGATCCCTTCTTCTGGTCAAGTTGTGCCACAAACTTCTCTTCTCCCCAATCCTATTCAATATTTCCTCATTAGTTATGTGATCTACCCATCTAATCTTCAGCATTACCCAAGCGAATATTCCGACAATGAGTCCAACCACCCACAGACTGCACTCAGCAAAGTCAGCGATTTTCATACAGAGCGCTACGTGGCTTTACCAGCATAAAAACCTAAACAGTCTACTTACAAAATGTGGTATAAAACTACCCAGATTAAGTGTACTTCTTACAACACAAACAGAGCGTAATCTAGGTACCTATTGCCTTAATATATGGTGGTAGCCATAGGTCTAGGTAGGAGTTCTTCTTTAATACCTATTATTAATGTACACGTCTCTTCTACAGTTAGGGTGCATATTCTCATATGGCATGTCACAGTCCATAGATGTGTAAAATGTTCACTCGTTAGGATAAAATAATATAGGTTTTGTCTGATAGTTATATATTTATTGGAACTTCACCTTTGAGGAATTTACTGTTGGCTTCTGTCTCAGGTTCTTCAGCCAAAGCTTGCTTGGTGATTTTTGTCACGTTTCGCCAGCACAAGTTGTTGGCACTGTCAAAGCTTCCCAATCCATCGTTGTTGGTGAAATGGAGTCGTGCTCTTGCCGCAGTTACGTGTACCTGACGCGCCAACGTCTAAGGCCTTTCCATGCTACCTGGAACAGTCGTTCTGCGTAGCGCGGGAATCCAGAATCCGATCACCTTGAGGCTTTCTTCTTTCTTGTTGAAGCTGCTGAAAAGTTAGTCTATTTCTGTAGCTTCCCTCAACAAGTGGTAGTGATAGCTCTTCTCTAAGCAAGAGCTTCCATGACGGCGAATCTTACTATGTGGTCGGTCTCACACAACACGTGCTCCGCCACGGCGATTTCTCCACCTGCCCCAACCTGCAGTGCCGCTTATTGTCTGTGATGCTGGTGTTGATTCATCGTCCAGCCATTCCGACATGATTTTTCCGCACGTATTATGGTATGCGGTGTATTGTCGACATTGCAAGAGGGTCTTTTCTCCTTTGCCGATCTGAGACACGCTTTCATTTTCTTTGTCGGTTTGTAAATACTATTTACGCGGATAATTTTAGCTTGACTTGATGAGTTTGACAGTATTTCCTTATCATATTTGTTAGCTTCGGCATATTTCAACCATTCAGGAAAGGTCCCACTATAAAATACTAATTACAAAGATAGCTACATACGGTACTAATCCCAGAAGTAGACTTTTTAATTAATTATGTTGATATTTTATCAGAACCACTAGAATCTATTTTTGTTTCGAAGATTTTATGGCGGACATCTTCTAGTGTAGTGAGGATCACGTTATGTTACTGAAGTTATTAGTATTGACTGGTCAGAGATATCCCTGACAACCCTCTCTTTTCAGTAACAGTTATCAAATGTTGTTAGAAAGTTTTATAATCCTGCATACGTTTGTTACCACTGTCCGATTTACGCTCAATGTTAGCTTCTCTTCATATCTGTTTCTATCAGTGCGTGCCTTCACTATATTCCAAATTGTCTTTATTTTGTTATCTGCTGTGATTATAACTTTGTTGTTATGCTTATTACGATGTCTGTATTACTGTCTTTTAAAGTTTGCAGTATGTTTTGCAGTGTGCTATAGTATCAACATTAAAGCTGTTTTTGACCTTCAGATACGGTTTTCTTTGTGGTTTACTAGAGATCTTTATTTCTTGAGAAATACGTGGCTTCTTTTTTGAATTTGGCCTAATGTGGCGTAGTACAGGTCTTCGTTTACAGTGGACCAGAGTTTCACACATGCACAACGCCTCTTTTACCTTATAGCTACCTCAGAAATACCAAGTACCAAGCAATATATTAATCCCAAGTGAAAATTTAACTTAAAAGACATCAAGTTGTCCTGATAAATCTTACGTGGTTGCCCATTGTTGTCTACTTTTACATCTGCAGCTGCTTATATACACTGCAAATCGTTATGAAGTGCATGATGATACGTGCCACGGTACTAGTTGTAAGGATTTCTTCCTGTTCCATTCACATATGGAGCGAGGAAGGAATGATTGTTTGAATGTCTCCGTGCGCACTGTAATTATTCTGATCTTGTCCGCACGATACCTTTGTGGCCGATAACTAGGGCATTGTAGTGTATTCGTGGAATCATCATTTAAAGCCAGTTCTTGATTTTTATTAGCAGACATTCTCGGGATAGGTTACGTCTATTTTCAAGAATCTCCCGATTCTGTCTCTTCAGCATCTCTGTACCACTTTCCCTCGGGTCAAAGAATCTTGTGACCATTCGTGGTGTCCTTCTCTGTGAACGTTCAACCTCTTCCCTGTTAGCTCTGTTTGGTACGAGTCCCACAAACTGCAGCAATATTATAGAGTAGATCACACCAGTGTTTGTAAGTAACCTCCTATACAGACTCACTGCACTATCCCGGTATTCTACCAATAAACCAATGTCTAGCACCTGCTATACTCACAACTGAGCCTACGTCATCATTCCAATTCATATTCCTACCAACTTTTGCTCTCATGGGTTTGTATGAGCTTCCCACTTCTAACTGTGATTCATTGATATATATAGTCATAGGATATTGTGTATTTTTGTTCATTAAAGAATTGTGTGAATCAGTTAATTATCCCACCATATCCCATTCCACGTTACACCCAAAATAGCAAGCAGCAGCAAGACGGCGCACACAAGCAGCAGATGGAATTATTGCCACTTTTTTTAAAGTACGTTGTTTATTTATGAGATTGCTCAACCCCATCCTGCTTCTCCAAGGATATCTGATACACTATAGGTCCACTAAATGTTATCATCTGCAACACTTGTGTCTCAGGTGAGGAATTCATTCAGTGCTTCTTTGGACAAACATTATCCCAACAAATCAACGAATGTTTATACCGGAAATAAATAATACAGAGCAGACTTCATTTGTACAGACAACCATAAAAGACAGTGTGAGAGAGTTAGTAATAATAATAATAATAATAATAATAACCCCGTGGAGGCCTGGGAAAAGAATAGGCATCCGGTACGTTCTGCCAGTCGTAAAAGGCGACGAAAAGAACACAACCACTAATAGGGCTAACCCCCCTTTTAGTGTGATTAGTTGGTTCAGGACAGAACTAATGAAGCCTCAGACAAGCGCTATAATGGTCGGGGACGACGCTTGAACCCTATGCCCGTCCACAATGGTAACGACACCGCTAGCCACACGGAAAATGATTTAAATCCAAATAGAGGTGTTTTGCAGGATATGCTTCCTGCAACCACTCTAGAAGGAAAACAAAGACAGAGGATGAGATGGTCAGATGAAGTTAACCGACACCTCATGTTCTGTTATTACCAAGCAACAAACTTAGGAACCAACACAACTGGATACAGATCACAAGTATACACAACATTTATTTCTAGATGCGCAGAATTAAAATATTTAGCAGAACAACCACTAGCTGATCAGATCCATGTAATAATCAAAAATAACAGGATCCCACAGTCAGAATTAGAAAACATCAAACAACAAGTACAACAAATACTGGAACAAACTAATGTGCAATCAGAAGAAGAAGAAAATACAGTAATGGACTGAAACATACGAGAGCAAACAAAGAACAACACACATCAATTAAACAATCAGAGGCAAACGAAATCTTAAGACAGCCACCAGAACACACACAAATAGAACACGAAGTGACACACATGTTAGATATAGAAGCAAAATTTCAGCTGACACACACACACACACACACACACACACACACACACACACACACACATATATATATATATATATATATATATATATATATATGGAACAGTTACAATTACTGGTTTATACAGGAGCACTCACTGCACTAAATATACACACTAGGCAGAGATCAGAAGCAACCAGCACACAGAAGAAACCCACAAAACCAGCATGGCAACACAGGCTACAAATCACAACAGAAGAACTGAGAAAAGACATCGGACAGCTAACACAATTTATAAGAAATGAAATATTAGACAAAAAACGAAAAAGGTTAGGAAAAATCTCACAACAAGAAGCGATAGAGCAATTAGATGAAAACAAGCAGAAATTACAAACATTGGCCAAACGACTTAGAAGATACAAAAAAAGTGAAAATAGAAGGAAACAAAACCAAACATTCAACACAAACCAAAATAAATTTTATCAGACAATAGATAACACACACATTAAAATAGACAATCCACCAAACATAGCAGACATGGAACACTTCTGGAGCAACATATGGTCACACCCGGTACAACATAACAGACATGCACGGTGGATACAAGCAGAAACAGCCACATACAAGATGATACCACAAATGCCTGAAGTGATAATTTTGCAAGTCACCCGAACAATTAATTCTACGCACAATTGGAAAGCCCCTGGCGAAAGAAGTTCACCCCAACACATTGACATCTATCTGAATTATTTAACAGTTACATTGCAGACCCATACACAGTCCCTGATACACTTACACAAGGAATAACTTATCTGAAGCCTAAAGATCAGGCAGACACAGCAAATCCAGCAAAATACCGCCCCATTACATGCCTACCAACAATAAACAAAATATTAACTTCAGTCATTACACAGAAATTAATGACACATACAACACAGAACAAAATTATAAATGAAGAACAAAAAGGCTGCTGCAAAGGAGCACGAGGATGTAAAGAGCAACTGATAATAGATGCAGAGGTGACATATCAAGCTAAAACTAAACAAAGGTCGATACACTATGCATACATTGATTACCAAAAAGCTTTTGATAGTGTACCCCACTCACAGTTACTACAGATATTGGAAATATATAGAAAGTAGATCCTAAATTGATACAGTTCCTAAACATAGTAATGAAAAATTGGAAAACCACACTTAATATCCAAACAAATTAAAATAATATCACATCACAGCCAATACAGATTAAGTGTGGAATATACCATGGAGACTCATTAAGTCCTTTCTGGTTCTGCCTTGCTCTGAACCAACTACCCAACATGCTAAATAATACAAATTATGGATATAATATTACTGGAACATACCAACACAAAATCACACATTTGCTATACATGGATGATCTAAAACTACTGGCAGCAACAAATCAACAACTCAAGCAATTACTAAAGATAACAGAAGTATTCTGCAATGATATAAATATGGCTTTCGGAACAGACAAATGTAAGAAAAATAGCATAGTCAAGCGAAAACACACTAAACAAGAAGATTGCTTATTGGATAACCACAGCGACTGCATAGAAGCGATGGAAAAAACAGATGCCTATAAATATCTAGGATACAGGCAAAAAATAGGAATAGATAATACAAACATTAAAGAAGAACTAAAAGAAAAATATAGACAAAGACTAACAAAAATACTGAAAACATAATTGACAGCAAGAAACAAGACAAAAGCTATAAATACTTATGCTATACCAATATTGATCTACTCGTTTGGAGTAGTGAAATGGAGTTAACACAGACCTAGAAGCACTCAATACACTTACATGATCACAATGCCACAAATATAGAATACATCACATACATTCAACAACAGAAAGATTCACATTAAGCAGAAAGGAAGGAGGAAGGGGATTTATCGACATAAAAAACCTACATTGTGGACAGGTAGACAATTTAAGAAAATTCTTTATAGAACCAGCAGAAACTAGCAAAATACACAGTCACTCATATAAATACATCGGCCACACCATTGCAAATTCATAACCATTTCTACAACCCTTTAGATCACATAACATCAACAGATACAAAGAAAGTAAATTGGAAAAAGAAAACACTACATGGCAAGCACCCGTATCATCTAACACAGCCACACATCGATCAAGACGCATCCAACGCATGGCTAAGAAAAGGCAATATATACAGTGAGACAGAAGGATTCATGATTGAACTACAGGATCAAACAATAAACACCAGATATTACAGCAAGCATATTATTAAAGATCCCAATACCACAACAGATAAATGCAGACTTTGCAAACAGGAAGTAGAAACAGTAGATCACATCACAAGTGGATGTACAATACTAGCAAATACAGAATACACCGGAAGACATGACAACGTAGCAAAAATAATACATCAACAACTTGCCGTACAACATAAACTAATAAGACAACATGGTCCCACATACAAGTATGCACGACAAAATGTACTAGAGAATGATGAATACAAATTATACTGGAACAGAACCATTATAACAGATAAAACAACATCTCATAACAAACCTGACATCATACTCGCCAATAAAAAGAGGAAATTAACACAACTAATCGAAATATCCATACCCAATACAACAAATATACAGAAGAAAACAGGAGAAAAATTTGAAAAATACATCCAACTGGCTAAGGAAGTCAAGGATATGTGGCATCAGGATAAAGTTGGCATTATATCAATTATACTATCAACTACAGGAGTCATACCACACAATATCCACCAGTACATCAACGCAATACAGCTACAACCAAACGTATATGTACAACTACAGAAATCTGTAATTATTGATACATGTTCAATTACCCGAAAGTTCCTAAATGCAATGTAACACATACCGTACAGTTAAAAGGAAGTCACGCTTGGTCAAGGTCCTTGTCACTTTCCATTTTTAACCAGACATAACGTCTGAGAAAGGAAAGAAATAATAATAATACTAAATGTAGTCTATTTTACCTTAAAACATAGACTCTCTCTTGCAGCCGAATATTTTGCATTCTCTTTTAACAAAAGTAAAGACGTTCTGTTGTCTCAACCTGGTATTAAAATGATCTGAGTGTGTATAGTAAAATGTAATTAAATATTAGTGACTGTAAACTGATAAAGTTAATGTTGGTAGTATTTATACTACTGCTGCTCCTGCCACCAATAATTCTAATAGTAATGATAATAACAATAGTAATAATGATACTGATGATAGCAACCGATATAAAAACAATTTATAGCTGTATAAAATAGATGCTTTATCATGTAGCGAGTTCTGGGGACGGGAAATTTAACGAGACTACACCAGCTTAGAATACTGGGAACTGGGGAAGATCTGATTTGAAAGAAGGACCTACAAGGGTAACACGTGTGTACAGGGATAATGGTAATCATTATTGTTACTTCAGTAGGTATGCCATCAACTGCCTTCTGAAGCTGGAGATGTTATTCAGTTGTCTGACATAATGTAGAAAATTCTTGAGACAGGTTCCTGCTACTGAGACGGATTTCGAGAAAGTGGCTGAAACTTGAGACAGAAAGCATTTAGCTGAGATCGGTTGTTTCAGCCATGTCTTTTGAGACTACACCAGCTTAGAATACTGGGAACTGGGGAAGATCTGATTTGAAAGAAGGACCTACAAGGGTAACACGTGTGTACAGGGATAATAGTAATCATTATTGTTACTTCAGTAGGTATGCCATCAACTGCCTTCTGAAGCTGGAGATGTTATTCAGTTGTCTGACATAATGTAGAAAATTCTTGAGACAGGTTCCTGCTACTGAGACGGATTTCGAGAAAGTGGCTGAAACTTGAGACAGAAAGCATTTAGCTGAGATCGGTTGTTTCAGCCATGCTGTTAAGACAAAAGCGTTAAGGTCGACGAGAGATATGGGAGATAGTGTACGTTGATAAGAGAGTGGAGAAGAGAGGCTATATGGAAGAGCCCAAGCTTGACTCCCAAGATTTCTGTTGACAGGGTGCCATTGTAAAATACATGGTTCGACTTCATACACAGGCATAAACTAAAAAAAAAAAGAAAGGCTTGAAGTTCCACAATATTTCAGTAAAAGCCCAGTGGACGAGTAGCTCCTACACTCGGCATTTTATTAATATGTTGTTGTGGTCTTCAGTACTGAGACTGCTTGGATGCAGCTTTCCATGCCACTCTATCCAGTGGAAGCCTCTTTATCTCCGAGTAACTACTGCAACCTACATCCTTCTGCATCTGTGTACTGTATTCAGCTCTTGGACTCCCTCTACGACTTTTGCCCTCCACGCTTCCCTCCAAAATTGGCGATCCCTTCATGTCCTACCAACCGATCTCTTCTTATAGTCAGATTGAACCACAAAGTTGTCTTCTCCTCAGTTCTAGTCAGTACCTCCTCACTAGTTACGTCGTCTACCCATCTAATCTTCAGCATTCTTCTGTAGCACCACATTTCGAAAGCTTCTATTCTCTTCCTGTCAAAACTGTTTATCGTCTATGTTTCACTGCCATACATGGCTACACTTCATGCAAATACTTTCAGGAAAGAGTTCCAGACACTTAAATCTATATTCGATGTTAACAAATTTCTCTTCTTCGAAAAACGCTTTCCTTGCCATTGCCAGTCTACATTTTGTATCCTCTCTACTTCGACCATCATCCTTTATTTTGTTGCCAATACAGCAAACTCATCTACTACTTTAAAGTGTCTCATTTTTTAATCTACTTTCCTCAGTACCACCCGATTTAATTCGACTACATTCCATTATCCTCGTTTTCCTTTTGTTGATGTTCTTATATCCTCCTTTCAAGACACTGTCCATTTCGTTCAACTGGCCTTCCAAGTCCTTTGCTGTCTCTGACAGAATTACAATGTCATCGGCAAAACTCAAGGTCTTTATTTCTTGTCCCTCGACTTTAATTTCCAGTCCAATATTTCTTTTGTTTCCTTTAATGCTTGCTCAATACACAGATTGAATAATGTTGGGGATAGGCTACAACACTGTCTCACTTCATTCTCAACCACTGCTTCTCTTTCGTGCCCCCCCGACTCTTATACCTGCCATCTGCTCTCTGTACAAATTGTAAATAGCCTTTCTCTCTCTGTATTTTACCCTTGCTAGCTTTAGAATTTGGAAGAGAGTATTCCAGTCAACATTGTCAAAAGCTTTCTCTACCTCTACAAATGCTAAAAACGCTAAAATCTAGCTTATAAGGTAAGTCGTAGGGTCGGTATTACCTCGCATGTTCCTACATTTCTACGGGATCCAAACTGATCTTCCCCGAGGTCGGCTCCTACCAGTTTTTCCATTCGTCTCTAAAGAATTCGTGTTGGTGCTTTGAACTGTGACTTATTAAACTTATAGTTCGGTAATTTCCGCACCAGTTAACATCTGCTTTCTTTGGGATTGGAATTAATATTTATTCTTGAAGTGTGAGGGTCTTTCGCCTGTCCCATACATCTTGCTCACCGGATGGTAGAGTTTTGTCAGGGCTGGCTCTCCCAAGGCTATCAGTATTTCCAACGGAATGTTGTCTACTCCCAGGGTCTTGTTTCGAATTCAGTCTTTCAGTGCTCTGTCAAATTCTTCGCGCAGTATCATATCTCCCATATCGACTTCATCTACGTCCTCTTCCATTTCCACAATATTGCCCTCAGTTACTCACATTAGTGCAGACCCTCTATATACTCCTTCCACCTTTCTGCTTTCCCTTCTTTTTTCTATTGAATGGTTTTCCATCTGAGCTGTTCATATTCATACAGGTGGTTCTCTTTTCTCCAAAGGTCTCTCTAATTTTCCTGTAAACAGTATCTCTCTACCCCTAGCGATGTATGCCTCTACATCCTTACATTTGTCCTGTAGCCATCCCTGCTTAGCCATTTTGCACTTCACGTCGATCTCATTTTTGAGACGTTTGTATTCCTTTTCGGCTGCTTCATTTATTGCGTCTTGTATTTTCTCGTTTCATCAGTTAATTTCAATATGTCTTGTGTTACCCAAGAATTTCTGCTAGCTCTCGTCTTTTTACCAACTTGGTCCTCTGCTGGCTTCACTATTTCGGGTGTCAAAGCTACCCATTCTTCTTCTACTGTATTCTCTGACCCGTTCTTGTCAGTCGTTCCCTACTGCTCCATCTGAAAATCTCTAGAACCTCTGTTTCTTTCAGTTTATCCAGGTCCCATCTCCTTAAATTCTTACCTATTTTCAGTTTCTTCAGCATTAATCTACAGTTCACAACCAATAAATTTTGGTCAGAGTGCACATCTGCCCCTGGAAATGTCTTGCATTATAAAGCGTGGTTCCTAAATCTCTGTCTTACAATCACATAATCAATCTGGAACCATCCGCTGTCTCTGGGACTCATCCATGGATACAGCGTTCTTTAATGATTCATAAGCTAAGTGTTAGCTGTGGTTAAGTTATGATCTGTGGAAAATTCTACCAGGTGGCTTCCTCTTTCATTCCCTACCCCCATTCCATATCACCTACCATATTTCTTTCTCTTCCTTTTCCTGCTATGGAATTCCTGTCCGCGATGACCATTAAATTTTCGTCTCCCTTCTCTATGTGAATAATTTCTTTTATCTCATCATACATTTCATCAATCTCTTCGTCATCTACGGAGCTAGTTGGCATATAAGCTTGTACTACAGTGGTAGGCGTGGGCTTCGTATCTATCTTGGCCAATAATGCGTTTAATGTGGTGATTGTAGTAGCTTACCCGTATTCCTATTTTCCTATTCATTATTAAACCTACTCCAGCATAACCTCAATTTTATTTTGTATTTACAACCCTGTATTCACCTGACCAGAAGTCTTGTTCCTCCTGCCACCGAACTTCACTAATTTCCACTATATCTAACTTTAACCTATATATTTCCATTTCTAAATTTTCTAAGCTACCTGCCCGATTAAGGGCTCCGACATTCCATGCTCAAATCCACAGAACGCCAGTTTGGTTTCTCCTGACAACGACGTTCTCCTGAGTAGTCCCTGCCCGGAGATCCGAATGGGGGACTATTTTACCTCCGGAATATTTTACCCAAGAGGACGCCATCATCATTTAATCATACAGTAAAGCTGCATGCCGTCGGGAAAAATTACGGCTGTAGTTTCCCCTTGCTTTCAGCCGTCTGCAGTACCAGGACAGCAATGCTCTCTTGGTTGATGCTACAAGGCCGGATCAGTCAGTCATCGAGATTGTTGCCCCTGCAACTACTGAAAAGGCTGCTGCCCCTCTTCAGGAACCACACGTGTGTCTGGCCTCTCAACAGATACCCCTCCGTTGTGGTTGCACCTACGGTACAGCTATCTGTATCGCTGAAGCACGCAAGACTCCCCGCCATTTTCAGAAATTTGTAACTCATTGTTTTGAGCTTTAAAAGCTGTCGACATGCGTCTGTGTTATTCAGTAAAGGATGTTTTCGATTAAGAACACAATTTTAGGAAGATAATTTTTAAAAATGTCAATATGTTAATGCGTTAATAGCTTATGGCACACCCGAACCGAGCGAAGAATGCTGTTTTTATGTGAGCGCTTTGCCACCTGGAGCTCCCACTTCTGTTGCTTTCACTCCTGGCCAAGCTCTGCGTGTACTATAAATCTAGGTGACATCAGTGGTGACGATTAGGCGCGGTTCGCTCGTCACAGCACTCGACGGCGGCGTCTGCTGTTTCCAGACTGTGGTCGGCTGCGAGAGGGTGAATTCAGACTGCGAAACCGCTCGAGACGTTCAGTGTGTTCAACAGAGCTCTGCACGGAGTCCACCCAAGTCTGCCCGCAGCCAGTCGTTCTCTCAACAGTTCTGATTCATTACAAGATCTTCATAATGGTGATAAACGACAACGTGTGGATGACTGGTTTCACGCTGGCTATGTAGTCGGGAGGCAGGAATTTCCGTCCACGTTAGCTGTTGAGCGAGGCGATAACGTTCCATTTAAGTGGAACAGTGAGACGGGGAACCCACAAGCCACACACCACGGTAGAGGGGGACTCTCCTAAGCTTCATCTGGTTCGCGTCGCTTTCAGAGAAAGACTTGTGGAGCGATCTTCTTGCGAAAAAGTCGACAAATCAACTCACGTTCCTGGATTATTATGCAATTTCCAGAACTTGTCGAAGGTTTAATTTTAGGGTACCCTACCTCAGTCGGTAAAAAAAACGGAACCCTAGTACAATCGCCCTCCGTGGTGGCCGAGCGGTTCTAGGCGCGACGTCCGGAACCGCGCGACTGCTACGGTCGCAGGTTCGAAACCTGCCTCGGGCATGGATGTGTGTGATGTCCTTAGGTTAGTTAGGTTTAAGTAGTTCTAAGTTCTATGGGACTGATGACCACAGGTGTTAAGTCATATAGTGCTCTGAGCCATTTGAACCTTGTACGATCAGTTTGTTATCTGTCGGTCTGTCTGTCTGTTTGTCCGACTGTTGAAAGCCCCGTTTCTTACGATCCTGTAGACGTAACAAGATGAAATTTATGTCACATACTAAGGTCAACGGTTCATTGGCCATATAAGAAACGTTTGCATCTAAGTCAAAGCAAACAAAGAATACTGCCATTCATGTCACATTATTTTGATGTAATTCAGCAAGGCATGAGTAGTGAAAGCAACCGACGACTAGAACTAACTATGAATATACTAAGATGGTATCTGTTCTTTCGGACATGTCCGAAAGAACATATAGCATCGGTGACCATGCAGCCCGTTAGAATGAAATTACAATGAAATGCACACCCTTAGCTGGTTACAGGCGTTGACATACGTCAACGGGGACAGATGAAAATGCGTGCCCCGGCCGGGACTCGAACCCGGGATCTCCTGCTTACATGGCAGACTCTCTATCCATCTGAGCCACCGAGGACACAGAGGATAGCGCGACTGCAGGGATTTATCTCTGGCACGCCTCCCGCGAAACCCACATTCTCAACGTATTGTCCCGCACCACACTCGTAGTGTTCCCGCCCATTGTACTCAGAACTCGCGGCGCGTTGCCGATTCCCGTAAGAGTTCGGGCACTGTTTGTGCATTCGCACAGAAGAAGAAGATGGTCAAGTGGCCGGTAACATGTCCGCAAGAACAGATACCATCTTAGTATATATAGAGTTAAGGCTCACCGGCCACTCTGGTCCCTTGAATCCCCCAAACCAATCAACCGATCATCGGCCACTTGACCATCTTCTTCTTCTGTGCGAATGCACAAACAGTGCACGAACTCTTACGGGAACCGGCAACGCGCCGCGAGTTCTGAGTATAATGGGCGGGGGCACTACGAATGTAGTGCGGGACAATACGCTGAGAATGTGGGTTTCGCGGGAGGCATGCCAGAGATAAATCCCTGCAGTCGCGCTATCCTCTGTGTCCTCGGTGGCTCAGATGGATAGAGAGTCTGCCATGTAAGCAGGAGATCCTGGGTTCGAGTCCCGGTCGGGGCACACCATCTGACCCCGTTGACGTATGTCAACGCCTGTAACCAGCTAAGGGTGTCCAGTTCATTGTAATTTCTAACTATGAATGCCTGTGTGCACACTTGCAACATAGTGCTTCAAATGAATGCCTGTGTGCACACTTGCAACATAGTGCTTCGTACTCCCAGCTAGGATGGCTACGGCCGGACAAATTGTGTGACTACCACACTCTATATCTACTTCACGGACTCCTCGTCGCGAAAGCACCCCAGTGTCTTGCTTCAGAGATTAAACACCTTTCATGCCATCATAACCGAAACACGAGGTCACTCTTATTTGGTATCCTAACTGTGCCCACTCACAAAACAAAAACTTTTGCAAACTCCTTCTCTGTTGCCGCTGTCCGCCACTGGAATAAACTGCCCCTTACCTTGCGCAAAATTCAATCCCCTGCTGTTTTTAAGAAGAAGTTGAAGCATTTCCTACTATCCTCCTCATTACGTTTTCCACAAAATTAATGTACAAGGCCAATCCTCTCCTCTGTCAAATAGCAAAACTAGTGTCTCCTATCTTGCTCCTTTCTCTTCTTCCTCTTCATCTATGTCTATTAACTACGGAGTCTTTTTTCCCTTTATATTTCCTTAATTATGTTTCATCATGTCTCTATTCTTCTCCTCCCTTCACCATCAGTCTCCCTCATACTCCCTGCTGCTAGCACTCCTATCTAAAATCTGTCTCTTTCATAATGTCTAATTATAACAGTACTTATCATCCACGAATAGAAACTCTATATGTATGTATTTATCCAAGTGTGCCTTTGTAATTGTTTATTTCACTTTTTGTACTAGACGTAGTTTAACATACCTACTAAAACATATGAATGTAAAATAAGAAGAATGTCTGGTTAGATTTAAGAGAGGGCGTGATGGCCCTAATTTTGACAGGTTAAATAATAAATAAATAAAATAAACATTTTGATGTTCACAAAGCCTACAATATCTGTATGGTACTTCCCCTTAACGTAGAATCATGCATTTGGTAAGAAGCAAGGTTTCACACTGCGATCAAAGGAAAAATTCCGAAAATTGTTAGTTATTGTATCACACAACAAAATATTTTTTGTCATTTGTTATCAGACAGTATGTGTGCCCGTCAGTCTCTTAAGACTCCTTTTTCTTAGGAATGGGTAGACGATTCAAACTGAAATTTATGTCGCATACTAATATCTACACTGAAGAAGCAAAGAAAATTCTACACGCTCCAAATATCGTGTCGGGCCCCTGCGAGCACGCAAAAGTGCCGCAACACGACGAGTCATCGACTCGGCTAATGTGTGAAGTAGTGCCAGAGGGAGCTCATACCATCAATCATGCATGAGTGTCCATAAATCTGTAAGACTACGAGGGGGTCGAGATCTCTTCTGATTACTACGTTGCAAGGAGTCCCAGATATGCGCAATAATGTTCATGTCAGGGAACTCTGTTGGCAAGCGGAAGTGTTTAAACTCAGAAGAGCGTTCCTGGAGCCACACTGTGGCAATTGTGGAGGTGTGGGTACTCGCATTGTCCTGCTGGAATTCCCCAAGTCCGTCGGAATACACAACGGACATGAACGAATGCAAGTGATCAGACAGGATGCTGACGTACGTGTCACCTCTCAGAGTCGTATCCAGAGGTACTGGACGTATTAGGGGTCCCATATCACTCCAACTGCACACTGCACACGTCCCACACAATTACAGAGCCTCCACCAGCTTGAACAGTCCCCCGCTGACATGCAGGGTCCATTGATTCATGAGGCTGCCTCCATATCCGTGCACGTCAATCAGCTCGGTACAATTTAAAACGAGACTCGTCCGACCAGGCAACATGTTTCCAGTGATAAACAGTCCAACATCGATGTTGACGGATCCAGGCCCGGCGTTAAGCTTTGTGTCGTGCAGTCGTCACACGAGTGGGACTTCGGCTCCGAAAGCCCATATCGATGATGTTTTGTTGGATGGTTCGCACGCTGACACTCGTTGATGGCCCAGCACAGAAATCTGCAGCAATGTGCGGAAGGGTTGCATTTCTGTTGAACGATTGTCTTCAGTCGTTGTTGGTCCCGTTTTTGCAGGATCTTTTTCCGCCCGCAATGATGTGCGGAGATTTGATGTTTTACCGGATTCCTGATATTCACGGTATACTCGTCAAATGATCGTACTGGAAAATCCCCACTTCATCGCTGTCTCGGAGATGCTGTGTCGCATCGCTCGTGCGCTGACTATAACACTACTCTCAGACTCTCTTAAATCTTGATAAACTGTCATTGTAGCAGCAGCAGTAACCGGTTTAACAACTGCGCCTAACACTTCTTGTCTTAAGTATAGGCGTTCCCAACTCTAGCGCCGTATTTTTTCTGCACATACCTCTGTATTTGAATACGCTTGCCTATACTAGTTTCTTTGGCGCATAATAAATGTTAGCTCCTAAGTCAGTGCAATAGAAAGGTAAGGCCATTATGTCACATATTTTGACATTCGTAAACTCACTCATTAAAACCTATAGGGTACTTACCCTTGACGTAGAATCATGAAATCTGGCAATACGAAAGGTTGAAAATTAGAAAATTATTAATTTGTTATTATATAACTCGAAAAAAACTCTTTTGTCACTTGTCATCCGATCTCAAACTTCAAATCAAAACATTGTCGGAACTCTTGGAATCCCTGGAACCGATATCTTGCCAATGTGAATGAGAATAACGGGCAAAAACCGTCGAGATGCTCGTTTCCCAGGATGGACGAACAGTCTACATACGTAACTCATTTCAGACGGGACCCCTCAGAGAGCTAGCCCTACTCGCAGCCCGACAATTCTTTCAGCACCGCCCGGCACTGGCCTCTGCCTGTAGACGAACGGTACGCTGCTTGAACGACGGGCAGACCGAAAGGAGATAAGCACCTCGACATGGATCACTGGCCTCCAGGGTCGTGTCATCTCACGGTATGAGATTTTCTTTTGTGCCGCCTTACGAAAGAATGTCCGCAGCTCGTCGTCTTGCGGTAGCGTTCTCGCTTCCCGCGCACGGGCTCCCGGGTTCGATTTCCGGTGGGGTCAGGGATTTTTCCTGCCTCGAGATGACTGGATGTTGTTGTGTAGTCATCATCATCATCATCATCATCATTCATCCCCATTACCGTCGGAGGACCTTGCCAAGTACAGCGATGCGGGTCTCCCACATCGTCCGCTACGCTCCCCGGAGTATGGGACTTCATCATCATCGTCATCATATGAAAGAATCGGTCTGCTTCCGACGAACATGGGTGAACTCCAACGCCGCATACGGCAGTGAATGCAGGAACTGCAGACATGATTGCAAAAGTAAGAGACAGTTTGCCTGTCGCCAGCAAGTTTGTCTGGCGTCCAGTAGACGGCGTGATGAACATTTGTGAAACGTGAATGAGAACTTTGATTCTAAACGTAATTGTAAAAAGTGACCCAGAAGGTTGTATGTGCAAACATGTAAACTCATATAAAATCGGATGGTCCTTTTCAAAACAGATACTATGTAGTCATATGGCTAACAAGGGGAGGCCGCCAATTGTGAAATCCAGATTCGATTCATACTGCGCATAATAAAAGCTCATGACCAGAGGTGTAGTGTGGCAAAGCACCAAGATGCACTTCTCAGCCGTTGTCGAGAAAATCGACAGTTAAAAGAAACCGTTGCGGTGAAATACTCTCTACGATTAATAATTTTCTACAGCGTCGTGGCGCAGCGGTAAGCCCTCGGATTCGTAATCCGAAGGTCGCCGGATCGAATCTCGCGCCATGCAATTTCTTTTATTATTAGTTTTTTGTAATTCAAATATATATATATATATTAATGAATTGCTTATGCATGTTGGTGAAGGCGGATCGCTCTCCAATTGTACCGCCTCCATTTTTCCGTTTGTTTAACAGGGTGTGCCGAAGCTCTCCCGTGTGCACTGATTTTCGGCGATGTTATTACAAGTTGCGCTAGGGACCGCATCTACCTTCTTTCGAAGTTAGCACGCAACTACGCTGTTATGCGGCGGCTCGTTTCGGCCCATTCAACATCTGTCCTTCAAGTGTAACGAGCGAGTAACGGAGTTATTTTTCATACCCGCCACAGCAAATTTGTGTTCGTGGGGTCTCTATTCTAATTCGAACGTTTGACTTACGCTATACGTATTCGTTTCGGAATATCGTTTCTACGTCTTCCGTTAACTATACGCGGTTAACATTATGAAGACAATTAATAACATTTGTGAAATACAACTTTGTTTGCGGAAAACATAATGATGTTCGAAGTCGCCAGTTTTTCCACGACAGACGACTTTCAACAACTTACTATATGCATAATTGTTGCAACTGATTGCCGGGAATTATATATATATATATATATATATATATATATATATATATAAATTACAGAAAACAAATACTTAAAAAAAGGTTGCATGGCGCGAGATTCGATCCGACGACCTGCGAATTACGAACCCGAGCGCTTACCGCTGCGCCACGACGCTGTAGAAAATTATTAACCGTAGAGAGTATTTCACCGCAACGGTTTCTTTTAACTGTCGATTTTCTCGATAACGGCTGAGAAGTGCATCTTGGTGCTTTGCCACATTACACCTCTGGCCATGAGCTTTTATTATGCGCAGTATGAATCGAATCTGGATTTCACAATTGGCGGCCTCCCCTTGTAAGTTGAAATCTGTTTCACTTTCCTATCGTCACGCATGTAGACGATGTAGTTTCTGGAAATGGGACCGAGCGAGATGGCGAAGTGGTTAGCACACTGGACTCGCATTTGGGAGGACGACGGTTCAATCCCGTCTCCGGCCATCCTGATTTAGGTTTTCCGTGATTTCCCTCAATCGCTTCAGGCAAATGCCGGGATGGTTCCTGTGAGAGGGCACGGCCGATTTCCTTCGCCATCTCTTCCTAATCCAATGGGACCGATGACCTCGTTGTTTGGTCCCTCCCCTAAATCATCCAACCAGCCAACCTGAAATGGGATGAACCTTTTTGGAACATCATGTATTTGCCGAATTATTGAAGACGAACTGTTTTACAACAGCTGAATATTGTACGGAGCTGGGTAATCCGTAAACTGCTGTACGAACTCTCTCTTATAGCGACGAAGACTTTTGTTCACTTGAACCGACAGGTGACAAAACAATCGCTAATTCTGTGCACAGAAGTAGATGTGTTTCTTTGCGCATTCGGAAGGTGAATAGCCATTCCGAGTCCCCAGTATGGTGGAGTACAGTAATGTTCCAGCAACGGCCACTTCACTCTTTTTTTCCACGACGTGCGTGATATACACGTGTGTGATTTTCGGCGGCATTAATTAGGGTGAATAAGGTTTTTTAACATCCCTTCTTGAAAAAACCTCTCCTACATTTCCTAATAAGGTTTTTTAGTACCTTTTCTTGAATAAACCTGTCCATTTCCTAATAAGGTTTTGTAGCATCTCTTCTTGAATAAACCTCTCCTCCGTTTCCCACCCACAGGATCACCGACATCAGCAACCAAGCCGTATTTTGTCTTTATTAAAAATGACCAGTCTCACTAACATACTGATAGTCCACTTCACTATGCTGATGATATCGGAACATTCGATTTACGTACACTATTCATTTAATGAAACTGATACACGATAAAGTGATATTTAATGAGGTAAGAAATGGATTCTGACCTGGCATATAAACACGACATCGAAAATCGGTTTCCGAAATTAAATTACACTGGCCAACAAATAAATATGTTTCAATGTTTCTTTCACTTCATGAGTAAAATATTACTGATTTTGGATTTAAAAAGAAAAATAAATACGTGAAACAAAAAATTTTACTTTCTGTGATTCACAGTAGGTGGAAATATTTTACTTAAGCGGAAAAGAGAAATGGATGCATTTTAATTAAAAATGTCAACAACGCTGAAAGTCCAATTGAATATTTTTTAAATGTGCGTTGCATTCCAAGAGTTCTAAATTGATGGAAGAACTTCTGGCAGGTGGGTATTGCAGACAATCATGTGGTGGCTCCATGAGCTCGGCAGCTTGTGGCTTTCCTCTTGTGAGTGATGGTTGGTTGGTTGTTTTTAGGGGGAGGGGACCAGACAGCGAGGTCATCGGTCCCATCGGATTAGGGAAGGATTGAGAAGGAAGTCGGCCGTGCCCTTTCAAAGGAACCATCCCGGCGTTTGCCTTGAGTGATTTAGGGAAATCACGGAAAACGTATATCAGGATGGACGGACGCGGGATTGAACCGTCGTCATCCCGAATGAGAGTCTTTGTGAGTGAGTGTGTTCCGGAGCATCCCTGTACAGAGACGAGCAGTATCCTGCAAGCGTGGTTTGTTTCCAATGGTCTTGGTATTTTTGTTCCATTACCGTAATTTCCTGATGGAAGCTTTTCCTGCGTTCGTCACTAACAGCTCCACAACAAGGAGGAAAGACGTTTAGTTGGTGGTTGAGAAACTGAGCCTTGAGGGATATGTTGCATCCAAGTTGATGGTATTTTTGTAGGAGTACTGCCTCGAACTGAGAACAGTTGTCGTTTCTTTTGTTGCCTAAAAATCCAGGAATAACTTTCTTAAAGGCTTTCCAAGCTTCGTTTTCTTTCCCCTCCACAATTTGATGAAACGCAGCATCCTTTACAAGTTGAAGAATTTGTGGCCCAACAAAAATACCATCCTTATCCGCTGCTTCACTTAATGTAGGAAACTTGCCCCTTAAGTACTTAAAAGCCTATCCTTCTTAGTTCATTGCTTTGACAAAATTTTTCATCAGCCACAACTTCATATGTAGAGGTGGAAGAATAACGTCTTTTGCGTCTGACGGAAGGTTCAGCAATGACATTTTTCTCCCTAGACAAGATTTCTTGCAGGCCAGTATGCTTGAATATGATGTGATTTTCTGTCCCTACTGTTCCACATACATAAAAAGCAACGGTTCTTAGGGTAACCTGGTTGCATTCCTAAGAGAACAGCGATGACCTTTAGATCGTCATATATTTCCCATTTATGTTAAGCGTAGTTGAGTCGTGGAGGGCTTCCATGTTTGCATAATTCTCCTTCATGCGAAAAGTATGACCAACAGGAATAGAGGCAAGACGGCTGCCTTTGCGAGGAAATGCAGCTTTCAAACTTAGCTTGGAGGAGTCTGTGAACAGCCGCCATTCAATAGAATCAGGGTTCAGATTCAAAGATTTCATCAAACCATTAACATCGCATCAAAGAACAAGATTGTTTTTCTTCTCATAATAAGGAAGCAGATTCCTCCGACGCTGTCTGTAATGTGAGGCCCTAAAAGTTTTACTTTCTCCTCTGGCAAGAAAATATCCCGAATGAGGTCACTCAATTCCAGTTGCCTCAATCGGTGTGTTTTATTAATTTTTTCATCAAAATGAGAGTCATGGGATGCGCAAAGCTTTTTAGGTTCTTCTTCCGCACTTTCCTCATCTATTGTTTCCAGCTCAAAGCTTGCGGGTGGATTAGGAAGTGGTAAAGTGTCTGAATGTCGAAAATATGTCGAATAGCATGTGGAAGATTCTGGTATTGAATTGTTCGTCCTTTTTTCATTGACAATGCTGCTGGATTCAAGCAAAAATAGCAGTCATTTATATGGTTTGTAGGCTTCCGCCAAACCATAGGTTCAGCAAAATATATAAGTGTTTCTTTTAATTTTTTATTATTATTTTTTATTTTTCAGCCATTGTCGTAGTATAACAGAACAAGAGTTGCAACATATATTGGAGCACATGACTTATCCTGGTCCCCTACCTTCATACCGAAACAATGCCAATAGGCAGTCTTCATAAGAGGTGTCAGGTTCCGTTTCTGTGATGGAAGTATTACTTCACCACAAATGTAACAAAAGTTATTCCCCGAATTTACACATTTTTGTGGTGTTTTAATAAAGTTTGCGCGTTGAATGATTCGAAACACTAGAAATTTTGCACTAATTACAACAGAGACAATATTGAACTTACACTTGCAGCAACAATGTGTATGTTTGTAAGCTACAAAGAGCTGAAGAACATCGTGTTTTGTCAGCTGACAGGTGTGCCAGTTTCACAAATAAAATTTTCCAAACAGAAAATGTAGACTTGTTACATTATCGCCAGAGCAACTGCTAATCGTTTGATTTTACGGTTATATAGGAAATACATAAGAATCAGCTATTTTTGAGCCCGAAAAGTTTTCGTTGGTCGTTGTCACCCTATTCGGCCAATTGTTTCACATGTAAGTGGCGCGACTGGAGGAAGCTGACATAACATCATTGCATTTCTCGTACTTTGTTTTCTGACTGTTGGATAAAATAAGTAGTTTTACATTTCCAGAATGATATTTTCAGTCTGCCGCGGAGTGTGCGCTGATATGAAACTTCCTGTCACATTAAACCTGTGTGCCGGACCGAGACTCGAACTCGGGACGGAAGGTAGGAGACGCGGTACTGGCAGAGGTGAATCTGTGAGGACGGGGCGTGACTCGTGCTTCGGTAACTCAGATGGTAGAGCACTTCTCCACGACAATCCAAGGTCCTGAGTTCGAGTCTCGGTGCGGCACACAGTTTTAATCTGCCAGGAGGTTTCATATAGCTTTACATTGTTTGCAATTAAAATGAAATCGCATTATGAATACTTTGAATGACAATCACTACACAGTAACTCATAAATATCAATTTGCTCAATTGGCAAAGCGGCGGGAGGCGTTTGATAAATGATACGTTGTAGTTTCCAGCTAGCTTGCACTCTTGCACAATGCGTTAGAATTTTTTTATGCTGTGGTCACAAACTAATCTCTGCACAAATGCGGTCTTCGTTGTGTCTTGTTTCATTACGCTGAAAGCCCCTCTCGTTACAACTTACATATGCACTAGACATTTGCCCACACCTTCGCCTGCGTCTGCTTACGGCATCTGTATTGCTTCTACCTCCTCTTTTCGCCTCTGTCGGCCCATCTCCTTTCCCATAATTTCTTTCCACTTTGTCCTGCTCCCTCTCACTGTCAATCGCCTCCTCCCCCCGTCCTTGAACTCACCTTGTACTCCCCCTCTCTCTGCCACCTTCTTCTCACCTATCTCCCATCTCCTCCTTCTCCCCCCTATCTCTATCTATCTCCTCCTTCCCTCTCACTGTGCAGTTCCTCCTCCTCCCCTCTCTGTCCACCCATCCTTTCCTTCAACTTTTTCTGTCATCCTCATACTCCCGCATATCAGTCTCCATCTTCTTCTCTCTCTCTCTCTCTCTCTCTCTCTCTCTCTCTCTCTGCCGGCCGGAGTGACCGTGCGGTTCTAGGCGCTACAGTCTGGAACCGAGCGACCGCTACGGTCGCAGGTTCGAATCCTGCCTCGGGCATGGATGTGTATGATGTCCTTAGGTTAGTTAGGTTTAATTAGTTCTAAGTGCTAGGCGACTGATGACCTTAGAAGTTGAGTCGCATAGTGCTCAGAGCCATTTGAACCATTTTGAACCTCTCTCTCTCTCTTTCTCTCTCTCTCTCTCTCTCTCTCTCTCTACTCAGCAATGCCCATTCGCATGTATAGCCACTGGAAAACATTCTGACACCAGCAACACTAGACGCCGATTGTACAGGACAGCCCAGATGTCAGGATGTACCAACCACTTTTACACCCACTCCTATGTGAGCTAGGTGGTTCTTACCCCACCGTACTTCTTCACAGACAATAGCTACACTACTGGCCATTAAAATAGCTACACCAAGAAAAAATACAGATGATAAAGGGGTATTCATTGGACAAATATATTACACTGGAACCGACATGTGATTACATTTTCACGCAATTTGGGTGCATAGATCCTGAGAAATCAGTACCCAGAACAACCACCTCTGGCCGCTATAACGGCCTTAATACACCTGGGCATTGAGTCAAACAGAGCTTGGATGGCGTGTACAGGTACAGCTGCCCATGCAGCTTCAACACGATACCACAGTTCATAAAGAGTAGTGACTGGCGTATTGTGACGAGCCAGTTGATCGGCCACCATTGACCAGACGTTTTCAATTGGTGAGCGATCTGCAGAATGTGCTGGCTAGGGCAGCAGTCGAGCGTTTTCTGTATCCAGACACGCCCGTACAGGAACTGAAACATGCTGTCGTGCATTATCCTGCTGAAATGTAGGGTTTAGCACGGATCGAATGAAGGGTAGAGCCACGGGTCGTAAAACATCTGAAATGTAACGTCCACTGTTCAAAGTGCCGTCAATGCGAACAAGAGGTGACCGAGACGTGTAACCAATGGCACCACACCGGGTGATACGCCAGTATGGCGATGACGAATACACGCTTCCAATGTGCGTTCACCGCGATGTCGCCAAACACAGATGCGACCTTCATCATGCTCTAAACACATCCCAGATTCTTCCGAAAAAATGACGTTTTGCCATTCGTGCACCCAGGTTCGTCGTCGAGTAGACCGTCGCAGCCGCTCCGGTCTGTGATGCAGCGTCAAGGGTAACCGCAGCCACGGTCTCCGAGCTGCTGCAAACGACGTCGAACTGTTCGTGCAGATGGTTGTTGTCTTGCAAACGTCCTAATCTGTTGACTCAGGGATGGAGACGTGGCTGCATGATCCGTTATAGGCATGCGGATAAAATGTCTGTCATCTCGACTGCCAGTGATACGAGGCCGTTGGGATCGAGCACGGCGTTCCGTATTACCCTCCTGAACCCACCTATTCCACATTCTGCTAACAGTCATTGGATCTCGACCAACGCGAGCGGCAAAGTCGCGATACAAAAAACCGCAGTCGCGATAGGCTACAATCCGACCTTTATCAAAGTCGGAAACGTGATGGTACGCATTTCTCGTCCTTACACGAGGCATCACAACAACGTTTCACCAGGCAACGCCGGTCAACTGCTGTTTGTGTATGAGAAATCGGTTGGAAACTTTCGTCATGTCAGCACGTTGTAGGTGTCGGCACCGGCGCCAACCTTGTGTGAATGCTCTGAAAAGCTAATCATTTGCATATCATAGCATCTTCTTCCTGTCGGTTAAATTTCGCATCTGTAGAACGTCATCTTCGTGGTGTAGTAATTTTAATGGCCAGTAGTGTAGTATGTGTACCAAATTTAGCTGAAATCGATTCAGTGGTTTAGGAGGAGATGTTGAACATATGCACATATACATTCATCCATTTTTATACGTGTTTATGATAAGATTATCATTTACAAACAACCACACAGAGCTGCACACGTTATCCTCCAGCTCATTTATCCTGATAGAGTGAACAGATCACCCTACTTCCGAAGTACCTGCTACACTCTTCTGCTGATATTGACCTTTTAAGAGAAACGTGTTGAGCTCTGTGTGCTAGAAATGTCTGAATGGAATCACAAAGCTCGTGCAGTACGCAGGAAGTTGGTAGTTTGTTCATTAGGTGACAGTGCAAAACCTCTACTATCAGGAATAGCCCTAAAGTTTCATACATCACCTCTAGAAAAAAAAGTTATCTAATTAATTTTCCCTTTGTTTACAGGTATATGTCTGAACTACTTGTACACATTCACCAATGTTAACCTTATTACGTAAACTTAGATTTTTTTCTGTGTACTTGGTCTTAAGCCACCTGGATAATTCTTCAGTTACTGTGCTTATAATTTGTTACTGTGTTTTAACAAATCTGGTGATGGTAGTAAGCTGATACCGATCATATTGTGAATTATAAATAATGTATAAACAAGACGGACCAATATGAATTCACCTGTTATTTTTTGTTTACATCCTGGTCCTACTGATTCCAGTGTCTGGTCATAATGATACAATGGCTTCTGTAGTAGCTTTGAGAAAATCCTGTCACTTCTGCTGTGGAAGCGCACCCCCTTGGCTGGTGTACTGACTGCCTGTGCTCTGTTCCAGTGTATCCGGTCCCGGACGATATGTCTGCGAGTGAAGCGACGCAGTGGCAACCGTCTAGGTGAGTAGCAGACGCCGACGCTCACTCGCCTTCCTGCTAAGTAAGTGCCGCAAGCGAGAGCAAGACAGAACTTCCGCGTGATACATCTGACGGGAGTTGCCAGTGTGGCGCTTTAGAACGTGTACCGGAATAGAAGAATGGTAGTGTTACATGAAAAAGTAAAATAACGTCTCTTGTTTCTAAACAGGATAATGACGCCATGTAAAATGTGCCCTAACACAGGCACTCTCCAAAATATCAGATTATCTGTGTCCGCGACACGCTTAGAGCAGCAAAGTGCACTGAGTTATTGTCCTGAATGTGCGAATCTTGGAAGAAGTAATGCCAAACAAAACTAATTTTCGTAAAATAAAGAACAATCACTGTCGGTCACAATCGTGATTTTATTTCAATGCACGATGCATTCAGAGCCCTCGAGGCCCATTTTCAGGTGCTTTGGCAGTCTTTTGTTCACATTTAGGTTAATTCTGGACCTGCGAATTTATATTGGCTTATTACAAAGTGGCACATTGTGAACATAAGTTTACAGTAATGGATGGACTTAGATTCACAGTGTGCCACTTTGTAATAAGCCAATATAAATTCCCATGTCCAGAATTAACCTAAATGTGAACAAAAGAAAATGATGTAGACTGACAAAGCACCTGAATATCAGCTCCCAAGGCGCGAAATTAATCGTGTATTGAAATAAAATCACGTTTGTGACAGAAGGCGGCCGTTCTTTGTTTTACGAATGTAGTACAGGCACGGAAGAAACACTCACAGCAATTGATAAAATTGAAACAAAAAAAAAGTAATTTGCAGGACCTTACTTATCGCAAGGCTAATAAAACTTAACGAAATATGAGGGCGTGAAAAATGTGGAGTGACTGATCTACATTCTAATATTTCGAATTATGAGCTGTTTCAACGCGTGTGGTGTGATCAAGACTTCAAGAAATTTCTTTCAGTCGTCACAGCTGTAGAGTGACTGCTCTACATTCTAACATTTCGGTACGAATTTTAAGTTACGCTGAGGTCAAAAATTAAAGCAACAAACTGAAATTTTGCATGGTTGCATTTATTTTACCACAAAACGTATAATCAGGTGATAGTGAAGTAGAAACAATATAAAAAACATCACGTGAACTGCAACATGCATAATGGTAGACAAAAATGTTCTTCGTTTTTTCCGACTTAGCGGATTTACACCCACATTCCGACAACTGGTTAATGAGCTCAGTATAGGGTGTGACCACCTCTGGCAGCAATACGGGACTGATGTCATCAATCACGTATTGTGGCAATAACGTCCCGCCCAAGGGCTACTACTGCAGTGGATCACAAGTACCTACATATTATGACTCGGAGGAGCCCTGACAGCAACGCCCCCATGTTGAATAATGCTTTTTGTGCAGCCACAGGACGTCGTATTACGATTGGCTGCATGGTGCGTAACTTCACTCTCGACGTTCATGGCGAGGTCCATCTTTGCAAACCACGACACCGTGCAGAGCGGTACAGATGGGCTCAAGAACATGACGAATGGACCGCTCTGGATTGGCATCACGCTCTCTTCACCAATGAGTGTCGCATATGCCTTCAACCAGACAATCGTCGAAGACGTGTTTGGAGTCAACCCAGGCAGGCTGAACGCCTTACACACACTGTCGAGCGACTGCAGCAAGGTGGAGGTTCCATGCCGTTTTGCGCTGGCGTTATGTGGGGCCGACGTCCTCCGCAGGTGGTCATGGAAGGCGCCATAACGGTTGTACGATACGTGAATGCCATCCTCCGACCGATAGTACAACCATATCGGCAGCATATTGGCGAGGCATTCGTCTTCATGGACGACAATTCGCGCCCCCATCGAGCACATCTTGTGAATGACCTCCCTCAGGATAACGACTTCACTCGAGTGGTCAGCATGTTCTCCAGACATTATCGAACGTGCCTGGGATAGATTGAAAAGGGCTCTTTATGCACGAAGTGACCCACCAACAACTCTGACGGATCTACGCCGAATCGCCGTTGAGGAGTGGGAGGATCTCGACCAACAGTGCCGTGATGAACTTGTGGATAGTATGCCACGACGAATACAGGCATGCATCAGTGCAAGAGGACGTGCTACTGGGTATTAGAGGTACCGGTGTGTAAATCAGTCTGGACCACCACCTCTGAAGGACTCGCTGTATGGTAGTACAGCATGCAGTGTGTGGTTTTCATGCGCAATAAAAAGGTCGGAAATGATGTTTATGTTGATCTCTTTTCCAATTTTCTGTACCGGTTCCGGAACTCGCGGTGATGCAAAACTTCTTTCGATGTGTGTATATTTTATCTTTAGAAAAATATAAAGGAGACACTTCGAAAGAAATTACGGCCTGTGCTACGGTCTCAAAGGAGACTGCTAGTGCACAGAATAGAGACAGAAAGGTTCTTGTCTCGGCCCGGCACACAGTTTTAATCTGCCAGGAGGTTTCATATCAGCGCACACTCCGCTGTAGAGTGAAAATTTCATTCTAGAAACGTCCCCCAGGCTGTGGCTAAGCCATGTCTCCGCAATATCCTTTCTTCCGGGAGTGCTAGTTCTGCAAGGTTCGCAGGAGAGCTTCTGTGAAGTTTGGAAGGTAGGAGACGAGGTACTGGCGGAATTAAAGCTATGAAGACGGGGCGTGAGTCGTGCTTGGGTAGCTCAGTTGGTAGAGCACTTGCCCGCGAAAGGCAAAAGTCCCGAGTTCGAGTCTCGGCCCGGCACACAGTTTTAATCTGCCAGGAAGTTTCAGGTTACAAGAAGTTTATAACATGTGGAGCACAATGTAAGTGAAGTGGTTGCAACATTGACATAACTTTGTCGGAAAGATGCATTATTGTCCTGGATAATGCTGTATGTCATATAGTTAAATTAAACAAAGGTGCCAACTTTGGCCGACCGGGGTGGCCGTGCTCTTCTAGGCGCTAAAGTCTGGAACCGCGCGACCGCTACGGTAACAGGTTCGAATCCTGCCACGGGTATGGATGTGTGTGATGTCCTTAGGTTAGTTAGGTTTAATTAGTTCTAAGTTGTAGGGGACTGATGACCTCAGAAGTTAAGTCCCATAGTGCTCAGAGCCATTTGAACCATTTTTTTGCCAACTTTGCCTTCTAAAAAAGAAATATGCACTGCCGTGATTGATATAAAGAATATATCAGTGACAGAAGACAAGATCAAGCGTGAATCACAAATTATTGAGCAAACAGACCTACATCACCGACAGCTCACCTCGGTACCGCCGCGCATTTAATCCAAACGAACTGATTTCGAAGACAATCAAGCAATATATATTGGCAAGAAACATCGACATATGTTTCGTTCAAAACATTGAAGACGTCACTGGAGATGACTGCATTTAAGGATGTACCACCTTTAAAATGGTTCAAATGGCTCTGAGCACTATGGGACTTAACTTCTGAGGTCATCAGTTCCCTAGAACTTAGAACTACTTAAACCTAACTAACTTAAGGACATCACAAACATTCGTGCCCGAGGCAGGATTCGAACCTGCGACCGTAGCGGTCGCGCAGTTCCAGACTGTAGCGCCTAGAACCGCTCGGCCACACCGGCCGGGTGTGCCACCTTTAAAATTATTTAATAGCAACATTGGTGTCTAGATGTCGTCATTATCTGATGACGCAGGAACTTGGATAAGCTGTCGTACATGTTACACTTCGAGGCAGTGACGAAGAGTCCGGAATCGCATCCAGCTGACTGGAAGGAATGTATACCTATACAGCTGGTCAAACCGCAATTTTAATACATACGAGAGACGTTGAATAACTAATGCAACACATTTTTTTTCTGACTGCACATTGGTTTTACTCAGGATTCCAATATACCATATTATTCCGCACTCTTTTTGCTAAAAAACTCTATTTTCCAATATCATCTTCGTTCACGTTGTTATCCCACCCCACTGATAGGGACTGTATTCGAGCATGGTACCACTTTACTGGTCAACATCGGAGCCAAGGTCTTGCTGCATCAGTAACCCCCCATGAGCTACGTACTGCTTCATGCGGAGTGCCTCCTGAAATCTTTCCGCGACTGCTGTCTAATAAGACAAAAGAAGATTAGCAAATCATTTTCAGCTCTAAACCTGACTGTGCAAAATAAGAAGTTGCGTAACACAATCAAAAAATGCGTTTCCTTAAATAATAATTGCGTTGGTTTACCGACAACCCACAGTCACGTCAGCTGCAATGATAGCTTGGTTAAAAGTACAATCTGTACTTTCACAAAAGCCATGTGTATAACGGAAGCACCATATATGAGTTCTTCTATTTCCACGCACTGCCCGCCACAGCAGAAGCGATCACTTTTCCGGTGAAGGTGCGAAATCCGCGCCGTAGGGTGGATGAGGAAAAGAACAACCCAGTGAGGTTCTGTGACTTGCGTGAGGCCTTGCCTTATCACGGAAAACGAGAAGTTCGTTCTCTTCTTTGTGACGACGAACACCTGAAATCGTTTCTTCAATTTCCTGAGCGTGGCACAACACACGTCCGAGTTGATCGTTGCACCATGAGCGAGGAGTTCAGACAGAATAACCCCTTCAGAATTTCAGAAGACCGCCACATGATTTTACCGGCTGAGGATACTGTATTGAACTTTACCTTCGCAGGAGAGGTGGTGTTGCATCACTCCATGGGTTGTTTCCGCTTCGAAGGGATAAACCCATCTTTCATCGCCTGTGACGATGTCCGACAAGAAAAATGGTTGCTACAGCCTCCTAACGCGCAAGGAATTCCGCACATATGGTCTTTCATGGTTTTGTGTTGGGCGGTGAGGAATTCAGCGGACACACATCTTTGAATACCCAAACTTGCGGGCGAGTGTGTCACCGCTACCAACAGAGACGTGCAGTTGAGGAACGAAGTGTTCGACTGCAACCCGTAGATCGCCTCGGACGAGACTGTCCGCACGTCACAGCATTGCGGAAATCACAGCTGGTGCCGCCGTCCGGCGCGCGAGACATTGGACATAATTGCGCGAACTTGTTGCGATGATACGAGATGCCTCGGCCAACGACTCACCGTGCTTTTGTGCACTGCCCGGTCTCTGTAGCCGTTCTGCGTGCGCCTATGAATATCTATGATGATCTGGTTTTCCGCCAAAAGAAACTAAATGACAGCTCTCTGCTTGGAACGCATGACCTTTACAGACACTGTTTTGAAGTATATGTAAAGCGGCGCCACCTATCGGAACTTCAAGACACTGTAGAGGCTGAAGTCGGAATATTCCACGATGTCCCACAACAAATTCCGCATTTTTCTACAACCGAAAGTGGCCGAGAAAAAATATGCTTTGTGGTACTTACTGAACGCCTCTCGAACACTGAAACAATAATTTGTTGTGAGCGGTGCTGTGGCGGTAGGGTGCCTAAATGGGCAGTGCAAACGAGAAAAATTTCTTATTTGAATGTGAAAAAATTGAAATCGATGACTCCATTCCGTTTAATCAATTCGCTGGAGAAAATCATCGCTAGTGGAATAATGAATACGGAGCACCTTAGTACTCTCATAGAAGTGCGTGTTTTTTTTTTTTTTTTTTTTTTTTTTTTTTTTTTTTTTTTGCCGTGACCTTCTTCAGGAGTACTCTGACATGCTAATAATTGCCGAGTATTAGTCTGCAATGCCAGCCCAAAATGACAATGTACATAGAGATTCCATCGGGCCCTGGGATTTGTTCAGCTGTAACGATTTCGGCTGTTTCGCAACGCAACTGACACTAAAATCTATTTCGGTCATATTTTCAGAGATGCAATTAAGTTGGAGCAATACTCCTGGGTTCTCCGTTGTAAAAGAACATTTGAAAACAGAGCCAAGCATTTCTGCTTTTGCTTTGCTGCTCTCAACTTCATTTCCAATCTCATTTGATACGTTGGCTTCAGTCTAAGTTTGGAGAACCTTTACACTGGATGATGTTATCGAGTCTAGGTTTCTCGTCATATGTGGTGGAACTCGTCACATGTGGTGGAACTCGATGGCCCCTGTACTCTGCTGGAGAAGGTGTGCGCGTCCTTCCAGGCAGCGGCTGGAGAAGTGCTTTTACTTCCAGCCGTGGTTTTCCCCGGCTGTAGCCTTTCCAGTCTGGACGGAGGTCCCAACTTTTGTTGAAAGAACGGTTCTGTCTCCCTCCCCCCCCCCCTTCCTCCTCCTCCACTCTCTCTCTCTCTCTCTCTCTCTCTGACTTTTTTCCTCTGCCTCCGATACTTCTCATGAACGCTGAGAAAAAAAATGAAGAAAAATAAAAGAAACCGACGCAAGTTTCCGTGCAGACTTCGGTGATCGTAAGAGCGACTCGGCAACCGAGGAGAAAAAAAGATTTTCATGCTACGGAACCCAAACAAAAGCGCTGCGTTTCTCTTCTGCAAGGATTCATCGATGGATGGAGGCAGAGGTGGTCGGCGAATAAAGCACCGGAAACGTGATCGCTTCTGCTGTGGCGGGCAGTGCGTGGAAATAGCAGAACTCATATATGGTGCTTACATTATACACATGGCTTTTGTGAAAGTACAGATTGTACGTTTAACTAAGCTGTCATTGTAGTTGATTTGACTGAGGGTTCTCGGTAAACCAACGCAATTATTATTTAAGGAAACGCATTTTTTGATTGTGTTACGCAACTTCTTATTTTGCACAGTCAGGTTTAGAGCTGAAAATGATTTGCTAATCTTCTTTTGTCTTATTAGACAGCAGTCGCGGAAACATTTCAGAACTCAGTCGCTAGTTTCTACCTGCACAGCTACAAAATATCCTACTTATTTCTCTGTCTGTCGATCGTTGTTTTTTATTTCAAAGTTACCGGTCTTCCGACATTACCAGAAATCTGTAGTTTTGAAAGAAAAAATGGGGATAGACACACAGAGAAATAAGCATATCTCTATATAAATAATTGGAAGTCTCTTGATGGCGTCTAACTGTATAAGCAGGGTAACCTCAGAAACTGCTGTTGGTGATTTTGATCCTGTTTTGGCTCATAGATACACTGATTCACGAGGAAGGTCTTCCTATATAAGTTATGAATATTTCATGCAAATTATCTGAATTACGGCGACTTAAAGTTAAGTTGTGAAAACGATGCCATTGGCACACAACACACAGCCGCCGTAATAAGGTCGTACAGCAGTAGTTCGGGAACGCAGCAATCGGAACATAATCTGCGTCTGGCGTGTTAGTCCTGCGGCAGAGCGTCTGGCTGGAAACCGATTGGTTGTGGGACCAAATCCAGGCAAGGTCACTTGTTCTTCACTGTGCCTTTTAACCTAGCATTCGCCTTTCGATGATGTGGAGATACACATTTCAAAATACGGTGACTTTTCAGATTACCAATTTCTGCTTTACCCAGACGAGAAATTGCATTTCGCGCTCATAATTCGATGTAAATTCTTCGAACATCGCGCAGTTCATAACTCAGCTCTGAATTATCCTAATACATATCACCAACAGCGAAAAGATAACCACCCCATCATCAGGTTGTGATGTAAAACTTACATTTAAAAGAATCAGATATTCTAAACCATTAATTTCCCTGCAGTCGTTTGAGAACAACTGGGTAGCGAAAAAACATGTGAATCCAAATTATTTGGTGTTTTATTTTTTTTGTGCTACAAGTGAAACGTTTTCCAACAAAGTGCTCCAGCAACTTTGCTTCGTTTACGTTGCTTCAGCAGCGCAGCAGACGAATTAATATGCAGCCTTCTGCCTTCCTTGCATCAAACTTACATGTGGACATGAGTCTTTAGGTTGCTAAGAGACGAAGTCTGCCATAAAGAGTGCATAACAAAGAATTGTGGTAGTGAGTCTCAACAACACTTCATAAGGGGAGTGCTATAACACGAGCTAAGTATGTACACCATGTGATTTTTTTTTTTTTTTTTTTTTTTTTTTTTTTGCTTGTGCCACCTCAGCGTACACCCAAACTTCGCCCACGATATTTACATTGGCTGTAAACATATTGGTTTCATCACGGTTTGGTCCCTATCGATACCATGAGATGTTACTCCAAACGTCAAATGAATGTGGAGCACATAACAATCATACCTGCAGACGTATATCCTGCCGGGCGCTACTTACATCGCGTTAAGTTACGCTGAAGCGCCAAAGACATCGCATGCCTATTCAGATACAGAGATATGTAAACAGGCAGAATACGGCGCTGCGGTCGGCAACGCCTAAATAAGACGACGTTTGGCGCGTTGTTAGGTCGGTTCCTGCTGCCACAGTGGCAGGTTATCGGATTTAAGTGACTTAGTACGTGGTGTTATAGTCGGCGCACGAGCGACGGGACACAGCATCTCGGAGGTAGCGATAAAGTGCAAATTTTTCCGTACGACCATTTCACGAGTGTACCGTGAATATCAGGAATCCGGTAAAACATCAAATCTCCGACATCGCTACGGCCGGAAAAGGATACTGCAAGAACGGGACCAACGACGACTGAAGAGAATCATTCAACGTGACAAAAGTGTAACCCTTCCGCAAATTGCTGCAGATTTGAATGGTTCCCACTGCTGTATATAGCCAACGTTCATTTTCCCGTAATTTTTTCATCGAATACTGCCTTTCCCGACACAACGTTCAGAAGGGGACGCTGTTTTATCGCAGGTAAAGAATTACAGCTGTAAGTGGAACATCAAAGATTTATAATCGACCCTTACGATATTAAAAAGTGAATAGCTAGTAACAATATTAAGTTAGCATAAGAGAGTATTTTGTCTGAAAGCACAAGCATCTGCAATTGAACTGAAATGACCTTTAATGTTTATATAGCCGCCAGCTACACCCTCATAAAAGCTAAGTATCAACTTTAACTCATCCCACTTCCTATAAAAATCGGATAATCGGTAGACACTGACAAAATCCAGGCGGACCTCAGACGAGCTGAAGACCGTTCAATCCAGGCTCGGATATTTGAAAGCTAGAGTATTTTGTACTCGGATAATCGGCATTCTACTGTAGGCGTATCTCAAGTACCATTGAGAACAGAACGATGTATATGTAATATTCTTCATTCATAATGGTCAATGCCATCGGCTCGTAACTTGAAACGGTTTCCTCATAAGACACGCTGTATTAAGATATGACCTGACGAAATATCGTTCACATTTTAGACAGAATGGCTGTGAAAGTTTTACGTTCATTCTCTTGCAGCAAGTTCTTAAGCATGTCGTTAAACTGTGCGCTGGCACACAGTTATGCGTGGAACGTCAATCATCTAGACGCAGTTCTATGTCGGCACTTTATGAAACAATTCTCCAAGTCGCTTGTATTATCACGACGTGTGGAGAAGAAACAAACCACGTTCACAGCTGAACAACGTGTGGTCGTAAATGTCAAGCAAAGCGTATTTCTCCTCGCTTGTGACCCGCTCGGTGGTTAGTGGCATGCGGTGCGGAAACAATGCGAGTAACTGGAAGTCACATTAGGCCGGACAAGAAATATACCGTAGCAGCATCTCGATGTGAGTGTGCTGAGTGATGAAAGGTAGTTACACGGGTGAGGCAGGCTCGTAAAGCAACGCCTCCGGCGGTAGTAGTATTTCATTTCATGTTGCTCTGATAGTCTTACAATGGTATTTTGCACGTGGTACCGATTAGCTTTTCGCTTTCAGTACTTTTGCATGGAAATAAAACGCAATCACGTTTGTTGCTTGGGGTAGCAGGACAATGCGAAATCATTTACGACAGCTGGGAACGTAACAGCCAGAGGTAAATGGCCCGTGCGGCATTTTAACGTTGCATACTCTTATTTATCTCTGAATACACGCGAGTCCGGCCGTGTTTTCCATTACCTTATTAAAGATCTGCTGTTTTGTGGTCGTATATGAAAGCATGCAGTGCAGCAACTGTCCTAAAGGGCCCTCGCGTGTCGCAGTACACTGTATGGGTAATTCAACGGAGAAGTTACTTCCTGGAGAACTAGATAGTTGCTCACACACTAGCAAAATGCAATGCAGCTAGCAATCGCTCTCATTCCTCACGTACCTGCGGGATATTTAACAAACCACAGACAATATCCAATCTTTTTTCTGTAGCTTTTTCCCTACAAAACGGTCTATATATATATATATATATATATATATATATATATATATATATATATATATATATATATATTCGTCTTATTCGTCTGCTTTTGAAGTATCCACTGTATTTACACACGTACTATCAAGAAAAAAGGAAAAATGACGTCCGTTAAGCTATTTTCAGTAATTTACGACATATTCATTTCCAAGATGCTACTCCAGGCGGGTGTAAAAATGAATGTGCGCAATGGAAAATACTGAACGCGATAATGAAGATTTGGCCCTGTCTAACTACCCCCTGAAGCAGATCTTAGTATATCTTAATAGTGATATTATCTCCTCCTTGTTGCTCTTTAACATATAAATTACAACATAAATATAAATGAATGATTAAGGGAAGTAGTAACTACAAAATGATAAATGCTGTTTCTGCTTATACATTTATTGTAGATTAAAACCCAATTGTGTATTACAAATGTTTATATATCTATGTCCAATGGACATAAAGAGATACAAATGAATTCCCTAACTAATATGATTGATCGACTGCCCAAATCTGCCCCTTTTTATGACTACACGATCTATTATAAATAACGCGAAATGACTGACATCATCTACATACCAAACACTAGAAGACATTATTTTTCAAAGATGATCTACAGTGGTGTGCAACCTCAGGGGAAATAAAATTTACTTGATCACAGCTGTTTAGCTTTATAGCCCTAATAAGCCAAAGCAATTAGCAGTAATGAAACGTCTCCTTAGAAAAATTATAAATGACTGTGCTGATAAAACTCTTCGTTATTTGATTTTCAAACAGCTGAGCAAAACTGAACGTACTCAGACATTTCTCTCTTTACTTATTCTGAACAACACTAAACTGACACACAATTCTTTTTAGCGCAACGCCATCTGACTTTCAATAATCCCTACAAAAGAATGACCCTGACTAACATTAACCTATACCTTTCACAAATCACTTACCTCACAAAAATCTTCGTTACTCAAACTACTGCAATACAGAGAGCGCCAATACTGTCAGCTAAATAAAAGATTCTAACTACTGAAGGCACTAACTACTGACAGGCGTAGTTAGCAAATGAAAGATTTTGATGGAGAACAAACAATGCATGTACCTTAATAGTGTTCAAAAGTCACCAAATATACATCAGTTCATGACATCCAGTCTCACAAATTTCCTTTAGCTGATGGGCACACGTCCAGATCGTCCGCTCTTAAAAACTCTGCCATCTCTCCCCACATCCACCACTGCTGGCGGCTCACCTCCAACTGCGCAACGCTACGCGCTGTTCACATCCAACTGCCCAACACTACAGTAGAGAATATTCCAGCAATGCAAACCAGCCACAGACTGCACACAGCACAGTCAGTGATTTTATTACAGAGCGCTACGTGGCGTTACCAACATAAAAACCTAAATAGCCTACTTACCGTATCACCGTATGTACTGCGTCCGGGGCATCGGAGTGATGGTTCTCGTACTCGTCTGCGACGACGGAAGAAATCCAGCGGCAACTCATTCAGACACTAGGACGGCACAAGACGGTCCTCTGACTAGTGTAATCTAATACTGTCTTCTCCTCTCTGTGTTCTACAGACGAAAAACGCGAACTCCCAGCCACAAGGACGGAGTTCAGATAATGTCTCAACGTGAGCACAGGCATATGAAGTGCTCTCAATTACAGAACGCTGCATACTCAACGACGACTCTCTACCCAGAGGCGAAGTCCAGAATCGTATAGGTTCGCAACATTACAGAGCCTAATCGTTGTAACTATAAACTCTCCTGAGAGCAAAGACAGCAAGTTCGTCCGTAGAAACAAAGCTGATACTGAGTGACCGTCAGACACGGGCGCTCACAACGGTAGTCTTTATTCTCTCCACCGCTGGATTCCCAGCACAGTTCAGCACCCCCTCTCTCGTAAAGGCAGAAGGCGAATCCTATTCTCGGTACCACGGAATATTCTCCCTCTCTACAGATTCTTCCGAATGCCGACCAACCATATTTTAGTCTTTTGTCGTCCAGCACAGAAAGTTCGCGAGGAAATACCTATCCCCGTTAATTAGGAATACATACAATGATACGCTTCTCAGAGTAAATATCCTCGGAAATAACCGATCCTGCGTGGTTTCCGAGGTAATGCTTCCTCGTTCCTCTCAGCTACGTCCACGATTTTCAGAGTTTCTGAAGTATTATCCGTTTATCCTTCCAGCCCCGCTACAACACCGGCCAGCCGCCGCTGTACTGTGCTTCAGCACTCAGATGCCCCGACCGTCCATCTTGGCTACTTCTTGTGTCAAGCAGGACCAGCTAACCTGTCCGGGCTTTTCCACACAGGGCTTGAGTTACGCCTGCCGTTTCATTTCCACTGACGTTCCAACATCTACTAGTATAGGCAATCATTCATTACACCGTTTTGAAAATAAAGACACTCCATCACCTTTCATGCAATAAGCGTTAACAACTACACTACTGGCCATTAGAATTGCTACACCACGAACATGGCGTGCTACAAACGCGAAATTTAACCGATAGAAAGACGATGCTGTGATATGCAAGTGATTAGCTATTCAGAGCATTCACACAAGGTTGGCGCCGGTGGCGACACCTACAACGTGCTGACATGAGGAAAGTTTCCATCCGATTCCTCATACACAAACAGCAGTTGACCGGCGTTGCCTGGTGAAACGTTGTTGTGATGCTTCGTGTAAGGAGGAGAAATGCGTACCATCACGTTTCCGACTTTGATAAACGTCGGATTGTAGCCTATCGCGATTTCGGTTTATCGTATCGCGACATTGCTGCTCACGTTGGTCGAGATCCAGTGACCGTCAGCAGAATATTGAATCGGTGGGTTCAGGAGAGTAACACGGAACGCCGTGCTGGATCCCAACGGCCTCGTAACACTAGCAGTCGAGATGACAGGCATCTTATCCGCATGGCTGTAATGGATCGTGCAGCCACGTCTCGATCCCTGAGTCAACAGATAGGAACGTTTGCAATACGACAACCATCTACACGAAGAATTCGACGACGTTTGCAGCAGCATGGACTATCAGCTCGGAGACCATGGCTGCGGTTACCCTTGACGCTGCATCACAGACAGGAGGGCCTGCGATGGTGTACTCCACGACGTACCTGGGTGCAGGAATGGCAAAAAGTCATTTTTTCGGATGAATCCAGGTTCTGTTTACAGCATCATGATGGTCGCATCAGTGTTTGGCGACATCGCGGTGAACGCACATTGGAAGTGTGTATTCGTGATCGCCATACAGGCGTATCACCTAGCGTGATGGTATGGGGTGCCATTTGTTACACGTCTCGGACACCTCTTGTTCGCATTGACGGCGCTTTGAACAGTGGACGTTACATTTGAGATGTGTTACGACCCATGGCTCTACCCTTCATTCGACCCCTGCGAAACCCTACATTTCAGCAGGATAATGCACGACCGCATGTTGCAGGTCCTGTACGGGCCTTTCTGGGTACAGAAAATGTTCGACTGCTGCCCTGGCCAGCACATTCTCCAGATCTCTCACCAATTGAAAACGTCTGGTCAATGGTGGCCAAGCAACTGGCTCGTCACAATACGCCAGTCACTACTCTTGATGAACTGTGGTATCGTGTTGAAGCTGCATGGGCAGCTGTACCTGTACACGCCATCCAAGGTCTGTTTGACTCAATGCCCAGGCGTATCAAGGTCGTTATTACGGCCAGAGGTGGTTTTTCTGGTACTAATTTCTCAGGATCTATGCACCCAAATTGCGTGAAAATGTAATCACATGTCAGATCTAGTATAATATATTTTTCCAATGAATACCCGTTTATCATCTGCGCTTCTTCTTGGTGTAGCAACTTTAATGGCCAGTACTGTATTTACAAGGTGTACATGACAATGTCAGTGTTCTTTAAATATTGATGTATACGTTGTACAATTTATCAAATGATACTTAATTCCGTTTGTACATCACTGCAAAGTTTGTAGATGAGTGCTTGTAAAGTGCGAAATTATAGCCACCTTATATATTAAAAATTATCATCAAACGCTTAGGAAAGAAGTAGGTTTTGGCCAGTCAAAGGAAAACGCTGGCTTTGGAAATGGGTATAGCACAGCAGATCTTTCTAAAGTCGTCTACGAAACTGTAAAAAAGTATAATGAGTATGAAACATCACTTTGTGCAATATTCAGCGATTTTGAGAAAACTCTTGAAAACTCTTGAAAGCAAGACACTGATTCGACGTCTGTTACTTTTGTTCTGAAAAATATATAGGCCAGTGCCACAGAATCCATCATTGATTGTCAGAGTAGTGCGAAATTCAAATCTGAACGAAGAGTCGCACAAGGAGATTCCACAACACCGGCAGTTCTAGAGGAAGCTCAAGAGAGCAATCTGTAAGCCACTTTCTGTTTGGTGTTAAGGCAATACAAACAAACAGTTCAATGCCAAAACAAAAGTGCTCGAGGTACGTCCCGTTAAACGTATTACTTGTTGGTTTTCCCGTTTTAAGAATTTGAATACTTGCTCTACGTTCGATGAAAATTGTTTTCGATGCATGGAATCTCCTTGTCTAACTCCTCTTTCAGTTTTGAATTTCGCTCTATCTTGACAAAGAATAAGACGCAGTCAAATGAAAATGAGGTAGTTGGAAAAAGTACATCTACATCTATATGGATACTCTGCAAATCACATTTAAGTGCCTGGCAGAGGGTTCATCGAACCACCTTCACTATTCTCTCTTATTCCAATCTCGTATAGCGCGCGGAAAGAATGAACACCTATATCTTTCCGTATGAGCTCTGATTTCCCTTGTTTTATCGTGGTGATCGTTCCTCCCTATGTAGGTCGGTGTCAACAAAATATTTTCGCATTCGGAGGAGAAAGTTGGTGATTGGAATTTCGTGAGAAGATTTTGTCGCAACGAAAAACGCCTTTCTTTTAATGATGTCCATCCCAAATCCTGTATCATTTCTGTGACACTCTCTCCCATGTTTCACGATAATACAAAACGTGTTTTCTTTTTACTTTTTCCATGTACTCCGTCAGTCCTATCTGGTAAGGATCCCACACCGCGCAGCAGTATTCTAAAAGAGGACGGACAAGCGAAGTGTAGGCAGTCTCCTTAGTAGGTCTGTTACATGTTCTAGGTGTCCTGCTAATAAAACGGAGTCTTTGTTTAGCCTTCCCAACAACATTTTCTATGTGTTCCTTCCCATTTAAGTTGTTCGTAATTGTAATACCTAGGCGTTTCGTTGAATTTACGGCTTTTAGATTAGACTGATTTATCGTGTAACCGAAGTTTAACGAGTTCTTTTTAGCACTCATGTGGATGACCTCACACTTTTCGTTGTATAAGGTCAACTGCGACTTTTTGCACCATTCCTAAAACTCTTCTAAATCGTTTTGCAGTTTGTTTTGATCTTCTGATGACTCTGTTAGTCGATAAACGACGGTGTCATCTGCAAACATGCGAAGACGGCTGCTCAGATTGTCTCCCAAATCGTTTATATAGTTAAGGAACAGCAATGGGCCTATAACACTACCTTGGGGAACGCCAGAAATCACTCCATGACCTTCCGTCTGTTACTACGAACTGTGACCTCTCTGACAGGAAATCACAGATCCAACCACATAACCGAGACGATATTCCATAAGCACGCAATTTCACTACGAGCCGCTTGTGTGGAACAGTGTCAAAAGCTCTACGGTCGCAGGTTCGAATCCTGCCTCGGGCATGGATGTGTGTGATGTCCTTAGGTTAGTTAGATTTAAGTAGTTCTAAGTTCTAGGGGACTGATGCCTCAGATGTTAAGTCCCATAGTGCTCAGAGCCATTTGAACCAGTGTCAAAAGCCTTCCGGAAATCCATAAATACGGAATCGATCTGAAATCCCTTGTCAATAGCACTAAAATGGTGACTGTGTGACAATAGACCGTTTTCTTCGAGTTAATTCATAATGTTCGAACACAATATACGTTCTAAACTCCTGCTACATATCGACATTTACGATGTTGTTGTTGTTGTGGTCTTCAGTCCTGAGATTGGTTTGATGCAGCTCTCCATGCTACTCTATCCTGTGCAAACTTCTTCATCTCCCAGTACCTACTGCAATCTACATCCTTCTGAATCTGCTTAGTGTATTCATCTCTTGGTCTCCCTCTACGATTTTTACCCTCCACGCTGCCCTCCAATACTAAATTGGTGATCCCTTGATGCCTCAGAACATGTCCTACCAACCGATCCCGTCTTCTGGTCAAGTTGTGCCACAAACTTCTCTTCTCCCCAATCCTATTCAATACTTCCTCATTAGTTATGTGATCTACCCATCTAATCTTCAGCATTCTTCTGTAGCACCACATTTCGAATGCTTCTATTCTCTTCTTGTCCAAACTACACTCCTGGAAATGGAAAAAAGAACACATTGACACCGGTGTGTCAGACCCACCATACTTGCTCCGGACACTGCGAGAGGGCTGTACAAGCAATGATCACACGCACGGCACAGCGGACACACCAGGAACCGCGGTGTTGGCCGTCGAATGGCGCTAGCTGCGCAGCATTTGTGCACCGCCGCCGTCAGTGTCAGCCAGTTTGCCGTGGCATACGGAGCTCCATCGCAATCTTTAACACTGGTAGGATGCCGCGACAGCGTGGACGTGAACCGTATGTGCAGTTGACGGACTTTGAGCGAGGGCGTATAGTGGGCATGCGGGAGGCCGGGTGGACGTACCGCCGAATTGCTCAATACGTGGGGCGTGAGGTCTCCACAGTACATCGATGTTGTCGCCAGTGGTCGGCGGAAGGTGCACGTGCCCGTCGACCTGGGACCGGACCGCAGCGACGCACGGATGCACGATAAAACCGTAGGATCCTACGCAGTGCCGTAGGGGACCGCACCGCCACTTCCCAGCAAATTAGGGACACTGTTGCTCCTGGGGTATCGGCGAGGACCATTCGCAACCGTCTCCATGAAGCTGGGCTACGGTCCCGCACACCGTTAGGCAGTCTTCCGCTCACGCCCCAACATCGTGCAGCCCGCCTCCAGTGGTGTCGCGACAGGCGTGAATGGAAGGACGAATGGAGACGTGTCGTCTTCAGCGATAAGAGTCGCTTCTGCCTTGGTGCCAATGATGGTCGTATGCGTGTTTGGCGCCGTGCAGGTGAGCGCCACAATCAGGACTACATACGACCGAGGCACACAGGGCCAACACCCAGCATCATGGTGTGGGGAGCGATCTCCTACACTGGCCGTACACCACTGGTGATCGTCGAGGGGACACTGAATAGTGCACGGTACATCCAAACCGTCATCGAACCCATCGTTCTACCATTCCTAGACCGGCAAGGGAACTTGCTGTTCCAACAGGACAATGCACGTCCGCATGTATCCCGTGCCACCCAACGTGCTCTAGTAGGTGTAAGTCAACTACCCTGGCCAGCAAGATCTCCGGATCTGTCCCCCATTGAGCATGTTTGGGACTGGATGAAGCGTCGTCTCACGCGGTCTGCACGTCCAGCACGAACGCTGGTCCAACTGAGGCGCCAGGTGGAAATGGCATGGCAAGCCGTTCCACAGGACTACATCCAGCATCTCTACGATCGTCTCCATGGGAGAATAGCAGCCTGCATTGCTGAGAAAGGTGGATATACACTGTACTAGTGCCGACATTGTGCATGCTCTGTTGCCTGTGTCTATGTGCCTGTGGTTCTGTCAGTGTGATCATGTGATGTATCTGACCCCAGAAATGTGTCAATAAAGTTTCCCCTTCCTGGGACAATGAATTCACGGTGTTCTTATTTCAATTTCCAGGAGTGTATTTATCGTCCATGTTTCACTTCCATACATGGCTACACTCCATACAAATGCTTTCAGAAATGACTTCCTGACACTTAAACCTATACTCTATGTTAACAAATTTCTCTTCTTCAGAAAAGCTTTCCTTGCCATTGCCAGTCTACATTTTATATCCTCTCTACTTCGACCATCATTAGTTATTTTGCTCCCCAAATAGCAAAACTCCTTTACTACTTTAAGTGCCACATTTCCTAATCTAATTCCCTCAGCATCACCTGACTTAATTCGACTACGTTCCATTATCCTTGTTTTGCTTTTGTTGATGTTCATCTTATATCCTCCTTTCAAGACAATGTCCATTCCGTTCAACTGCTCTTCCAAGTCCTTTGCTGTCTCTGACAGAATTGCAATGTCATCAGCGAACCTCAAAGTTTTTATTTCTTCTCCATGGATTTTAATACCTACTCCGAATTTTTCTTTTGTTTCCTTTACTGCTTGCTCAATATACAGATTGAACAACATCGGGGAGTGGCTACAACCCTGTCTTACTCCCTTCCCAACCACTGCTTCCCTTTCATACCCCTCGACTCTTATAACTGCCATCTGGTTTCTGTACAAATTGTAAATAGCCTTTCGCTCCCTGTATTTTACCCCTGCCACCTTCAGAATTTGAAAGAGAGTGTTCCAGTCAACATTGTCAAAAGCTTTCTCGAAGTCTACAAATGCTAGAAACGTAGGTTTGCAATTCCTTAATCTTTCTTCTAAGATAAGTCGTAAGGTCAGTATTGCCTCACGTGTTCCAGTGTTTCTACGGAATCCAAATTGATCTTCCCCGAGGTTGGCTTCTACTAGTTTTTCCATTCGTCTGTAAAGAATTCGTATTAGTATTTTGCAGCTGTGACTTATTAAACTGATAGTTCGGTAATTTTCACATCTGTCAACACCTGCTTTCTTTGGGATTGGAATTATTATATTCTTCTTGAAGTCTGAGGGTATTTCGCCTGTTTCATACATCTTGCTCACCAGATGGTAGAGTTTTGTCAGGACTGGCTCTCCCAAGACCGTCAGTAGTTCCAATGGAATGTTGTCTACTCCGGGGCCTTGTTTCGACTCAGGTCTTTCAGTGCTCTGTCAAACTCTTCACGCAGTATCGTATCTCCCATTTCATCTTCATCTACATCCTCTTCCATTTCCATAATATTGTCCTCAAGCACATCGCCCTGGTATAGACCCTCTATATACTCCTTCCACCTTTCTGTTTTCCCTTCTTTGCTTAGAACTGGGTTTCCATCTGAGCTCTTGATATTCATACAAGTCGTTCTCTTATCTACAAAGGTCTCTTTAATTTTCCTGTAGGCAGTATCTATCTTACCCCTAGTGAGATAAGCCTCTACATCCTTACATTTGTCCTCTAGCCATCCCTGCTTAGCCATTTTGCACTTCCTTTCGATCTCATTTTAGTGACGTTTGTATTCCTTTTTGCCTGCTTCATTTACTGCATTTTTATATTTTCTCCTTTCATCAATTAAATTCAATATTTCTTCTGTTACCCAAGGATTTCTACTAACCCTCGTCTTTTTGCCTACTTGATCCTCTGCTGCCTTCACTACTTCATCCCTCAAAGCTACCCATTCTTCTTTTACTGTATTTCTTTCCCCCATTCCTGTCAATTGCTCCCTTATGCTCTCCCTGAAACTCTGTACAACCTCTGGTTCTTTCAGTTTTTCCAGGTCCCATCTCCTTAAATTCCCACCTTTTTGCAGTTTCTTCAGTTTTAATCTACAGGTCACAACCAATAGATTGTGGTCCGATTCCACATCTGCCCCTGGAAATGTCTTACAATTTAAAACCTGGTCCCTAAATCTCTGTCTTACCATTATATAATCTATCTGATACCTTTTAGTATCTCCAGGGTTCTTCCATGTATACAACCTTCTATCATGATTCTTAAACCAAGTGTTAGCTATGATTATGTTGTGCTCTGTGCAAAATTCTACCAGGCGGCTTCCTCTTTCATTTCTTAGCCCCAATCCATATTCACCGACTATGTTTCCTTCTCTCCTTTTTCCTACACTCGAATTCCAGCCACCATTGACTATTAAATTTTCGTCTCCCTTCACTATCTGAATAATTTCTTTTATTTCATCATACATTTCTTCAATTTCTTCGTCATCTGCAGAGCTAGTTGGCATATAAACTTGTACTACTGTAGTAGGTGTGGGCTTCGTATCTATCTTGGCCACAATAATGCGTTCACTATGCTGTTTGTAGTAGCTTACCCGCATTCCTATTTTCCTATTCATTATTAAACCTACTCCTGCATTACCCCTATTTGATTTTGTGTTTATAACCCTGTAGTCACCTGACCAGAAGTCTTGTTGCTCCTGCCACCGAACTTCACTAATTCCCACTATATCTAACTTTAACCTATCCATTCCCCTTTTTAAATTTTCTAACCTACCTGCCCGATTAAGGGATCTGACATTCCACGCTCCGATCCGTAGAACGCCAGTTTTCTTTCTCCTGCTAACGACATCCTCTTGAGTAGTCCCCGCCCGGAGATCCGAATGGGGGACTATTTTTCCTCCGGAATATTTTACCCAAGAGGACGCCATCATCATTTAACCATAGAGTAAAGCTGCATGCCCTCGGGAAAAATTACGGCTGTAGTTTCCCCTTGCTTTCAGCCGTTCGCAGTACCAGCACAGCAAGGCCGTTTTGGTTATTGTTACAAGGCCAGATCAGTCAATCATCCAGACTGTTACCCTTGCAACTACTGAAAAGGCTGCTGCCCCTCTTCAGGAACCACACGTTTGTCTGGCCTCTCAACAGATACCCCTCCGTTGTGGTTGCATCTACGGTACGGCTATCTGTATCGCTGAGGCACGCAAGCCTCCCCACCAACGGCAAGGTCCATGGTTCATGGGGGGGGGGGGGGGGGAGGGGGGGGACATTTACGATATGGGCCTGTAATTTAGTGGATCACTCCTACTACCTTTCTTGAAAATTGGTGTGACCTGTGCAGCTTCCCAGACTTTGGGTACGGATCTTTCGTCGAGCTAACGGTTGTATATGATTGTTAAGTATGGAACTAATGCATCAGCATACTCCGATAGGAACCTAATTGGTATACAGTGTGCACCAGAAGACTTGCTTTCATTAAGTGATTTGAGTTGCTTCACTACTCTGAGGATATTTACTTCTACGTTACTCATGTTGGCAGCTGTTATCGATTCGAATTCTGGAATATTTACTTCGTCTTCTTTTGTGAAGGCATTTCGGAAGGCTGTGTTTAGTAACTCTGCTTTGGCAGCACTGCCTTCGATAGTATCTCCATTGCTATCGCGCAGAGAAGGCATTGATCGTTTCTTGCCGCTAAAATCCTTCACATACGACCAGAATCTCTTTGGATTTTCTGCCAGGTTTCCAGACAAAGTCTCGTTGTGGAAACTGTTACAGGCATCTCGCATTGAAGTCCGCGCTAAATTTCGAGCTTCTGTAAAAGATCGCCAATTTTGGGGACTTTGCGTCTGTTTAAATTTTGCGTGTTTTTTTTGTTTTTGTTTTTTTTTCGTTGTTTCTGTAACAGTGTTCTAACCCGTTTTGTGTACCAAGGAGGATCAGCTCAGTCGTTTGTTAATTTATTTGGTATAAATCTCTCAATTGCTGCCAATACTATTTCTCTGAATTTAAGCCACATTTGGTCTACACTTATGGTTCAAATGGCTCTGAGCACTACGGGACTTAACATCTGAGGTCATCAGTCCCCTAGAACTTAGAACTACTTGAACCTAAGGACATCACACACATCCATACCCGAGGCAAGATTCGAACCTGCGACCGCAGAAGTGGCGCGGTTCCAGACTGAAGCGGCTAGAACCGCTCGGCCAAACCGGCCGGCTCGACACTTACGTTATTAATTTGGAATGAGTGGAGATTGTCTCTCAGGAAGGCATTAAGTGAATTTTTATCGGTAAATAAATTATTTATTATTTCAAAAGTACTCTCCTGAATTTTATATTCATTTCCCTACTGCGAGACAAGATGGTCAATCCGTTCATAGAAAATTGTTTGTACTTGCCTACTGAACCATAATTGTACCCAGGCATGTGTCTCTTAGTGCGAAGCAAATCGACGGCCATGATTTTCTTGCTTCAGGATTCCAAAATAATGTATGGGGAGAGATCGGGACTGTATGGGGGATGTGTAAGGGCTTCCCAGCGAAACTTCTGCAGCACACGAAACAACCTTGGCAACATGTGGGGAGGACCCACACGTTTCGCCTACGCTGTTGACGTTACACTGGGAAGCCCTTATACGTCCTCCATACAGTTCGAATCCCTCCCAACACGATATCCATCTTTTTATAACCCTGAATAAAGACAGCGAACGGCCTTGTCACAGTGGTAATACCGGTTCCTGTCAGATCACCGAAGTTAAGCGCTGTCGGGTTGGGCTAGCACTTGGATGGGTGACCATCCGGTCTGCCGAGCGCTGTTGGCAAGCGAGGTGCACTCAGCCCTTGTGAGGCCAATTGAGTAGCTAACTGACTGAGAAGTAGCGGCTCCAGTCTCATAAACTGAGAGCGGTGTGCTGACCACGTGCCCCTCCATATTCGCATCCAGAGGCGCCTGTGGTCTGAGGATGACACGGCGACCGGTCGGTACCGTTGGACCTTCCGAGGCTTCTGCTTACGGAGTTTAGTTTGAAGAAAGACAGATGTGACCGTCGATTTGCTTCGGACGAAGAGCTGCACGTCTTATTACAATAATAGTCCCATGTTTCTCCATGAAGGCAGTTCTCCATTACTTTTTTTCGTTTGATTGGCCCTTTCAAAATGAAAACATTAGCGCTGAGTCTATATTCTTCGATATACTAACCTAATTCGAATTTGTGACATAATCCTCCACATATATTTGCACAGAATCGTTCTTCAAGTACTGCTTTATACTTTCATCTTAAAATCCTCCATTATCATTTTGGAGTGTCATTAGTTTCTCTTCGAAAAGGTGTCTGTAAGAGTTCGTGTGACTTTTTGCCTTTGAATCTACTCTAGACCCTTCTAGGACGTTGAGAACGTATTACATCTACTGAACTGTGCGTCTTTTTATCTCCATCTGATATTGTTCTGTACTTCTTAGAAATACTTGTATGTCATAGAAAATACACTCCTGGAAATGGAAAAAAGAACACATTGACACCGGTGTGTCAGACCCACCATACTTGCTCCGGACACTGCGAGAGGGCTGTACAAGCAATGATCACACGCACGGCACAGCGGACACACCAGGAACCGCGGTGTTGGCCGTCGAATGGCGCTAGCTGCGCAGCATTTGTGCACCGCCGCCGTCAGTGTCAGCCAGTTTGCCGTGGCATACGGAGCTCCATCGCAGTCTTTAACACTGGTAGCATGCCGCGACAGCGTGGACGTGAACCGTATGTGCAGTTGACGGACTTTGAGCGAGGGCGTATAGTGGGCATGCGGGAGGCCGGGTGGACGTACCGCCGAACTGCTCAACACGTGGGGCGTGAGGTCTCCACAGTACATCGATGTTGTCGCCAGTGGTCGGCGGAAGGTGCACGTGCCCGTCGACCTGGGACCGGACCGCAGCGACGCACGGATGCACGCCAAGACCGTAGGATCCTACGCAGTGCCGTAGGGGACCGCACCGCCACTTCCCAGCAAATTAGGGACACTGTTGCTCCTGGGGTATCGGCGAGGACCATTCGCAACCGTCTCCATGAAGCTGGGCTACGGTCCCGCACACCGTTAGGCCGTCTTCCGCTCACGCCCCAACATCGTGCAGCCCGCCTCCAGTGGTGTCGCGACAGGCGTGAATGGAGGGACGAATGGAGACGTGTCGTCTTCAGCGATGAGAGTCGCTTCTGCCTTGGTGCCTATGATGGTCGTATGCGTGTTTGGCGCCGTGCAGGTGAGCGCCACAATCAGGACTGCATACGACCGAGGCACACAGGGCCAACACCCGGCATCATGGTGTGGGGAGCGATCTCCTACACTGGCCGTACACCACTGGTGATCGTCGAGGGGACACTGAATAGTGCACGGTACATCCAAACCGTCATCGAACCCATCGTTCTACCATTCCTAGACCGGCAAGGGAACTTGCTGTTCCAACAGGACAATGCACGTCCGCATGTATCCCGTGCCACCCAACGTGCTCTAGAAGGTGTAAGTCAACTACCCTGGCCAGCAAGATCTCCGGATCTGTCCCCCATTGAGCATGTTTGGGACTGGATGAAGCGTCGTCTCACGCGGTCTGCACGTCCAGCACGAACGCTGGTCCAACTGAGGCGCCAGGTGGAAATGGCATGGCAAGCCGTTCCACAGGACTACATCCAGCATCTCTACGATCGTCTCCATGGGAGAATAGCAGCCTGCATTGCTGCGAAAGGTGGATATACACTGTACTAGTGCCGACATTGTGTATGCTCTGTTGCCTGTGTCTATGTGCCTGTGGTTCTGTCAGTGTGATCATGTGATGTATCTGACCCCAGGAATGTGTCAATAAAGTTTCCCCTTCCTGGGACAATGAATTCACGGTTTTCTTATTTCAATTTCCAGGAGTGTATATTCGTATTCTAAGACTTTACTTGGTAATACTACGTGGGATTATATCCAGCAGAATTACTGCGAAAGCCTTATATTTTGCGTTAACCACATGTACAGGCTTGGGTAAAATAATAAAATTTAGATATGCTCGTAGTCGTAAAATACACAAGATGTTTCGGCTCACTTTCATTATTATGGCCTTGTAGATGACGGCTATTCATACATTCAGGGCTTTATGGTGTTTTCGTAGTTTTAACTGTCTGAAGTGCTGTGGTAAAGCAGACAACGCGAGCATCCCGTAGCTACAACTTGCTCGGGTCTTGGGACCGCTCGATCAAATCCTAGCCCCTGTAGAGTTCGCACCCGGCCAAGATCATCACGGCGGAAAACTAAACATGCATCATACGCTACAATTTCAACAGCTAGATTCTAAAATGGCAGATTAGTGCATTAGATTTAAGCTCTTCAATTAAAGGTTTGACCTTTTATCACAAAAAGTTTGTAATAGCAACATTACCAAGCTTATCCCTTCACCATTGCGGAAATAATTATTGTGTTGGGGCATGGTTTCCATATCAGAGAGGTGTAACTTTAATTAGGATTTTGAGTTTTTCCGTACACACACTTTTATAGAAGATCTGGATCTGTTAAACACCCAAAGCTGACACCACAGGAGCAAATAATATGAGGAAATACAGAATAAGAAGGGGGCGTGACTCCATGCAAGCTTTTGTTAATTATCATTTTAATCATACTTAGTAGTACAACTGAAATAAAATATTCAGTAAGTAAAACTTCAGTACATGAAGAACCAACAAAAATTTTTATGTACGCACCGCCTTTAATTTATCTATGTAATGAGATATATGAAAAAGATGAATGGCCGGATGATGTTCTGTTGGCAGAAATGATACCGACTGAGAAGAAAAACAGTGACAGGAAGTGTGAGGAACATACAAACATAAGTTTGATTTCTCATGCAGCGAAAATTCTACTAAGGGTGATAAATAGAAGGCTTCACAGAAGATTGGGAAAAAGTATTTCCGTGGAACAGCGTGGATTTAAAAGAAGGGAGAGGTACAAGAGATGCAATTGAACTGTTAAGAATTGCAGGTGAGAGGTACCTTAAAAGAGGAGCGAAGTTTATACTGTTTCCATTGACTTGGAGAAAGCCTTTGATGGAGTACAGTGAAATAAATTACGTCCTGAGGAAGAATGGAGGCGACTGGACGTATAAAGGCTCATTAAGAATCTACGTCTACAACAGAAAATAGGAGTGCAGATTAGGAATGAGATGACAGAGGAAAGCACAACTGGAAGAGGAGTGAGGCAAGACTGCTGTTTGTCCCCAATATTGTTTAACATGTATTTGGAGTGTATCATTCAGAAAGTTTGTAACGAAAAAGAGGAGAGTGGGTTGTTGGTAGGAGGGTAGAATGTCTTCGATTTGCGGATGATAAGAATGTTATTAGCAGAGAGCGAAAGAACTATGATTGGAATGTTAAAAAAATTAAATAAGATTTACGAGGAACTCGGAATGAGAATTAATAAGAAAGACACAAAATATATGGTGATAAGTGCAGTAAAAGTAAGAACAACTATAAATTTAGGATAGGACGATGTAGAATGAGTTAGTGCTATCAGATGTATGGAAAGCGTATTTACGGAAAACGTAAGATGCAATAAAGCGGCGAAAACCCTTATAGCAATTGGCAAGGGAAACTTAGTAAGAAGCGGGCCTTCTATGTGAGTGCATGAACAGGGACCTGAGGAAGTGAGAGGCGAAGTGCTTGATATGGACTGTGATATCGTATGGAGCTGTGACATGGATACTCAGGTAAGAGGAAGAAAGAAGTACAGAAGCAGTTGAGGTGTGGACTTGGAGGGGTACGGAAGGAAGAAAATGGGTAGACAAAGTGAGAAATGAGGAGGTGTTGAGAAGAGTGAGGGAAGAGAAAGAAACTTTAGAGATAATCAGAAAGACAAACACAATTGTCTTGGTCATTGTATGAGAAGAGATTGCTTACTTACGAATGATATTGAATAAACAGTGAATAAAAAAGAAAAAGATCACGCAGAAACACTAAATGGTGGATATTATAAGGACAGGAAATAACTCAATGGGTCATGAGCCACAAAAATAAAATTTCCCAGGGGAAGTCGAAAACGTCCTACAGCATAAACCGTCTGTGCATTTATTCGAAGTTAATGGTTACTGAGTCTTCAACGACTGTGTTTTGTTGTGGCTTTTTGATTTGTAATTTATAGTTTAGCACAAAAGTAAATTTAAAAATTGCTAATTCTTGACTTTCTTGCAATGAAAACCTATTCGTTGTAATAAATGAAGCTTGGAAAGAACTTATTAATTTTATTACAGTATCAGTAAATGTGATAATTTGCGAACTCAAATGAGACTATTACTATTTTATTTACACCTTGTGCTGTAGCGGTGCTTCTTATACAATAGTGGAGCGTAACACAATAAAGCAAGTTAACCTTCTTGATCATAATCGTTATTGTTTCTTCTCCTTGCTATTGGACATTTTTGCAATTGCTCATAGAATTTCATATACTCAGGCAGAATACAGCTTTTCATTTTCAATATATCTTTTATTTTTTTTATATTGATGGGAACCCGTCTTTGGGGATATGCTAACTTATTGGAAAGTGGAGGATCCTTAGTGAAGCTGTAAAGGAGCTGAACTATAATGCAGTTTTCACTTGCTCAGGATAATGTGCACCACACTCAAAACTCACCCATTTAGATTGGGAAGAAGACATTGTGAGTTCCTTATGAATCTTTCCCGTCCTTGATTGGGAGAGGCGACACTTTTTAAAATAGAGGGGCCATTAATTTTTAAACGCTAATGGAATAACATTATCAATAGTTTCCACTAAGAATTTACTTGATGCATTTTCGATCACATTCCAGACTCTTCAAGTATGGTGGCTCAAGAACTATTTTATGATCCCATCTCCGTCATTTGAGAGGAAAGTCAGTCCCTGTATAAGCGACCTAATGTTTCATCTCCTTAAATCTTCCATTTGATGCGAGTATTAAACAAAAGTGAATCAATGTGTTATTCTTATCCTAACCGGCTCACCTGATGAAGAAAAAATGAACCTCATTCTCATATTTTGGGATATGTTTCTGGATATAATATAGAAATGAGCAAATTTCGTTTCCACCTTTCCTGGCTTCACCTTCTCGGTGCTCATAAAAGTGTGAGTGCTTACTTGTTATATTCTGTGTGTTAAAAACATTGAGCTGTAGCTTTTCCAAATAAAGGATAACGGTAAATTTTGCCTGTAGTCAAACTTCACCCTTCAAACATTATTTTCGTTTTCACTGCGTTCAGAAATTTCGTTAATTTTGCTGTAAAATTTTTTGGAACTTTCTACAATGAACCACTAACCGGATTGTTGCAGTTTGTCAAACTTAACTAGAAAAATACAAGTGAAAGCAGCAACGGGCCGCCAATGTCTTTTGATTTCAGTTAAACTCATTTCCAAATAGTCATTTCAAAAAGGACACAAACCAGTGACACGTGTCGTTTGTACGTGGAGTGAAGATTTCTAGTTCTGTTAGTGACGACTTTTGATGATTGACTTCTGCCCTTCTTGTATGTTTCAATCTGGCCACCCTTCAAAAATGTTCAAATGTTTGTGAAATCTTATGGGACTGAACTGCTAAGGTCATCAGTCCCTAAGGTTACACACTACTTAAGCTAAATTATTCTAAGAACAAACACACATACCCATGCCCGAGGGAGCATTCGAACCTCCACCGGGATCAGCCTCACAGTCCGCGACGCAGCGCCTACACCGCTCGGCTAATCCCGCGCGGCGGCCACCCTTCGTCATCCAGTTTCAATATACACTGAAAAGCCAAAGATACTGGTATAGGCATGCGTTTTCAAATACAGGTATGGAAACATGTAGAATGCGGCGCTGCGGTCGGCAACCCCTATATAAGACGACAAGTGTCTGGTTCAGTTGTTAGATCGGTTACTGCTGCTACAATGGCAGGTTATCGAGATGTGAGTTTGAACGTGATGTTGGCGCTCGAGCGATGGAACACAGAATCTGTGAGGTAGTGATGAAGAGGAGATTTTCCCATATGACCATTTTACGAGTGTACCATGAACATCAAGAGTCCGGTAAAACATCAAATCTCCAACATCGCTGTGGCTGGAAAAAGATCCTGGAAGAACAGGACCCATGACGACTGAGGAGAATCGTTCAACGTGACAGAAGTGTAACCCTTCTGCTAATTGCTGCAGATTTCAGTGCTGGACCATCAACAAGTATCAGCGTATGAACCTTCAACAATACAGAATGGACATGGGCTTGAGAGATTGCAGAGCACTCTCATTTCTAATACGGTATTATGCTGCGTTATGTTGTTAGGGAATTTGATCTTTATTACTTAGTTGCTATACCTGGATACGATCTGACTTCGTACATCATGATGAAATGGTAGGCAGTGAGTGGTTAACGCTCTTGCTTGTGGGCTTTAGTGAAGGAATAGCGGTAAGCTTTACCTGCGTTCAAAGGAATAAGGTGGCGATTTAAACGACCATAGTAAGGGTGTGCAGTGGCTGAGGGGAGCGTTATTTCTGCGGAACCTGGGCGAAAACATTTGTGGACTGACAAGTTCTGCAGTCTCATTGTGCAGACCTTCGGTGGAGCCGGTCGGTCGGTTGCCGCGTCCACGTAGGCTGATTAGCGCCGAGGAGTCGCCACTGCAATGGGCAGAACATTGAAGACTGGCAGTAAGGCAGAGGATGGGCCTTTGTTAGGCGCGAAGCTGATGAGACGACTGCGAGCTTTCTGCAAATTTCCGTGGCACAGGTCACTGGCGCCCGGACGTCCAGACTCTGTTACAAAACGTATTTGTGAAGGCACGAGGCTTTTAGCGAGTTTATGGCTGCTCTTTAGAAAGTTCGAAATGGACGCAACAGGGGAGATAACAATCTTTTCACGGAGGGCTGTGTTAGCAAAAGACATGCCACAGAGCTGAATTTCTTTTCCTTTTCTCCCCATTAACTTTAAAGTCTCTGATTGGTCATATCTGTGTATGCAGGGCAAGGGGCAGTCTCCCATCTTCGAATGCGGCGCTCCACTTCATGATTGGCTTGTGCTAAAGTGGGAGCAGGCTAAGATGTAAACGTGCTTTGCTAGCGAGGTCGCGAGGAAAGCAGAGAGAAAGAGAAGAGGTCACTCTCTTGTAGTGGCGCTTCCCCAGTAAAGAACTGCGGGTCTCTACCTAAACGGTGAGACTTGTGTCCTTTGCTAGTGAGCAACTAAGAGCCTGTGCCAGTCACCTTCTGAATCGTCAGAGGTACTGCTTCTAGCATCACACACACAACAGGTGATGTGCGGGTGTACTTATTTGTTTTGAGTCGGCTATCTAAACATTTGACATATTCCGTCATGCAAAGTTGTGGGACAGAGTGAAACTGGTTTGGCAGACCGGAAAATGGGTCCACCTGCACACTGGACTCCACTGGGTTTCAGAGCCTCATGGGGAAGTACCTGCATTCCGAATTAGCCGAACTCGAGACCGCGAACTTGCATTTTTTCGGGCGCGCGCCATTAATAACAGATTGCTGTCGTCCATGATTTCAGTCGCCGAACGCATCGTGGTATGCCGCCCCGACCAGCAGGAGGGTAAAGTTTTCGTCGCTAAGGTGTACGTCTCCAATATATGCTTCTCAGCACCCTGTTCTTTGGAATCATATTTTTCTTTATGGAATAGTAGAGTGTAAATGATTGTGGCGTACTTTTTGTGCCATACCCCGGAGTCACGTGTATGAAGAGAGATAAAGCGATTAGATTTCTGGTTGTGTATCGATCCCCAGCTGATCACTGTCTACCATAGACCCCATATTAGTGAAAGCGTTTGTCAAATAAAAATGTTTGTGTGACGTTTCTTTAGCCATCTTTTTTTGTCTTGTGAAGTTAAGAAAGAATAAATCTATTGTTATTTCGACCAAAACTCCTCACCGTGTTCTTATTAACATTACCTTTTCCATTTTTTTAATAAAGTCCTGATTACGAAAGAAAGTAGGAAGTGTGCAGGCTTTGAGCAGAAGGCCCACTCGTGTACCCTTGATGACTGCATGACACAAAGCTTTACGCCTCGCCTGAGCACATCAACACCGACATTGGACTGTTGATGATTGGAAACATGTTGCATGGTCGGACGAGTCTCGTTTCAAATTGTATCGATGGACGTGTACGGTTATGGAGACAATCTCATGAACCCATGGACCCTGCATACAAGCGAGGGACTGTCGAAGCTGGTGGAGGCTCCGTAATGGTGTGGTGCGTGTGCAGCTGGAGTGATATGGGACCCCTGATACGTCTAGATACGACTCGGACAGGTGACACGTACGTAAGCATCCTGTCTGATCACCTGTATCGATTCATGTCCATTGTGCATTCCGACGGACGTGGGCAGCTCCAGCAGGACCCCACACGTCCAGAATTGATACAGAGTGGCTCCAGGAACAATCTTCTGAGCTTAGACACTTCCCCTGGCCACGAAACTCCTCAGACATGAATTTCATTGAGTATATCCGAGATGCCTTGCAACGTGCTGTTCAGAAGAGATCTCTACCCCTCGTACTCTTACCCATTTGTGGACTGCGCTGCAGGGTTCATGATGTCAGTTCCCTCCAGCACTCCTTCAGATTTACAACGAGTCCATGGCACGTCGTGTTGCCGCACTTCTCCGTGCTCACGGGAGCCGTAAATGATTTTGGCTCTGAGCACTATGGGACTTAACTCCTGAGGTCATCAGTCCCATAGAACTTAGAACTACTTAAACCTAACTAACCTGAGGACATCACACACATCCATGCCCGAGGCAGGATTCGAACCTGCTACCGTAGCGGTCGCGCGATTCCAGACTGTAGCGCCTAGAACCGCTCGGCCACCCCGGCCGGCCCGTAAATGATTTTATGCGGTTTCTTTGGTTCTTCGGTGTATAATTCATTTTTGTAAAAATTTGACTCAAGATCTTTCTGGAATGACCGATTCAGTTATGAGAAAACGAAAGGAGCACCAAATGACAGGAAGTCATGGAGAGCAATGTGTGAAGACCTGCGCTAGGCAAGAGCGTAGATGATCAAAACTTCCTGGCAGATTAAAACTGTGTGCCGGAACGAGACTCGAACCCGGGACTTTTGCCTTTCACCGGCAAGTGCTCTACCATCTGAGCTTGGGTAGCTCAAATGGTAGAGCACTTGCCGCGAAAGGCAAAGGTCCTGAGTTGTAGTCTCGGTTCGGCACACAGTTTTAACTTTCCAGGATGTTTCATATCAGCGCACACTCCGCCGCAGAGTTAAAATTTCATTGTGGAGCGCCGATGATGATTACGTGACGAGTCTGGTTTCAGAGTGTTAAGGTTTGTTCTCGATTTCAGAAAAGGCACAAAACCTTAAAAATCTCAGTGGCTGCGCTACGAACAGGGGAAATACGGAAGCGTCCGATCCCGCCCGTCTGCGTTGATCCATGAACCGACCATAAACGACGATTCCAATATGGCGCATATAAAGTCGTTACGTACACTTTATGAAGAGGAAAATACATCGAAAAACAAACACACACACGTTCCACAAAAGCTTAATGCCACTAACCGGACAAGCGCGGGAATTATGGGGTTTTTGGGTGGGGACAAACTAAATATAAACAAATTTATACACCCACCCCCATACAAAATCACGCAAAACGACGAAAGAAACCGACATCACAAAACTCCCCAAATACCACTAAACACAACATCATCTGGAATCGGACACTTCCCTTGACCTATATAGCTCAACAGCAGCTCCCGATCCCATAAATTAGGACCTAACACTTCCCTTGGCTTATATAGCTCAAATACATCTCCCGATACAAACACACAGCCACACGTTGGGATCGAACACTTCGCTTGACCTGTTATCCTTACGACATCTCCACATACAGCCGTCCCTGGTCCGAGACGCCGGAACTTTAAGTAAGCCGCATTTCTTGACGACATACTGAACACATCACAACTTCATCCAACAATCCGAATAGTTGAAGAAATTTTATTAGGGACAAGCCGACAACCGAAGACTGTTGACCCTATCAGTCGTATCCATACCTACCAAAGACATAAAAAAAAGCAATTTACCAAAATTCAGACACGAGCCACACTCGCAAACTAAGCCAAAAACATCACCTAACACACCACCAGAGAGCACCACCGATCGCACCAAAACGACACCTACAAACACGCCACTCTCACAAACTAAATTCCGCACCGTCGTGACGTCACACACCACAACAGCCTTACGTCATGGGTCAAAGTCGACGGGTGGGATCGGACGCTTCTGTCGACCCCAGTCGCTGCAGGCGTCCGCCCCTTCGCGGCGTGGCGGGGGAGGGTATCTCGGCGTCCGATCGAGTGGCCGTCACAACAGCGGGGCTAATTAAGCGGCCGCAATGTTGGCAGCGCTGGCGCGCGACGTCAGCGCCTCCTGGGCAGGTGTTGCTAACGTGGCGGCCCGCAGTCTCCGCGCGGCCGCCTTCCAGTGCGCTCCTCCGCCGCTCTCCGGACCCTGCAATACCGCGCCGACCCGCCGACTCCGTCCGCGCGTGTGCCGTGGCGTGGCGTGACGCGACGCGACGCGTTCCACTTTACTCTTCGTGTCGTCCGAAGTGCGAGTGACGTGTGACACGCGAGTGCTTATGTCGGTGTGACGTGCGACCACCTGTTCGTTTGCCGCTGGCAGGATGTGGATGTAACCCGACCTGCCCCACTGGAACGTTTCCACACGGGGGGCCACAGTGTGATATTTGTGTTTGCGGTGTGTGATTTGGACAGCCCCTGGTCCTCGACGCCGAATCCGAGCAGCCGCCACCTGTTGCTCCGTGTTGTGTTCTCCGGTTCCACACTCGGCCTTTCTGCTCACACCGCGACGCCATTTATCTCGATTGCTGCTGCTTCTAGGCCGCGCACTACTGGATTTCGTACCTTTTGAGTTGTCTTCTTGCGTGCAGGTAATATTTTTGAATCTGTACACGGATCAGTTTGACCAATTTAAAGTATCTTTTAAACCATCACACTATTAGTCCAACATGACACGCGTTGTTTTTATTGCTCCTTCCAGGAATCGAGATAAACATCAAAGAATGTTTAACTTTCGGGTGGTCATATATCTGTGGGTGATGTTCCAGGTGACAAGGGGAACTGGGTATCTTAACTTTTTATTTTCAAGGGTGGGTGGATTGGTTGCGATTACTCCTTTCAAGCTTAGAACGAATAATTCTTAATGCTTTGCAGAATTTATTTTGAGAGTCTACTCATATATGTTTTCTTCCCTATTTAGATTAAGAGATCAGTGGTTGAGGTATGTTCATGCTCACCTCACACCTGGGAGAAATCATCCAAAACACCTATATAGTCTACATAGCACAGTCTATGAACAGACTTGCTTAATTTTTATTATTTCAGTTCATTTGAAAAACAAACACTGGTTGTGGTAGCAGATTGACCTGTAGCTTAACCCGAGGTATAGGTCATATTGGAAGGTAACATTTCGATAGTGAGTTGGCAAAGCAAACGGATGGAATTTTTTTTTAGTTGCTTTTTCATAGATGTCTGCTCTTTGCCAGTACTCTTTTAACCCATAATTCTGTAAGCCGTGTTTAACTGTATTGAATTGATTCGTAGAGATTTTGTTGAAAAAAGGAAACCAAAGCCTTCATCCATGGGTAAACGTGACTCATTGTTTCTATACTACTGTTTCTAACCAAATATAGTAACTCGGTTTTAGTCGTGACCTCTTTCAGCCATAGATGGCCCATCTTTTGAGTTCTGAGGATGGCAGTGTATGCTCGAAGCAGGGCACTAGTAAAAGGCTGAGTATTGTTAAAATTTATCGCTATGATTCACTGTTACACCGGTTACGTTTTGGTGAGTGCCACAGCATTTACCAGAAGTCTGTTACTGTTGTCCTGTTCTACTTCTGCTTGAATGGGACTCTTGCCTTCTTTGTTGCTGTCTTACCTTGAGTGCGGCGCGATGGTATGTGGACGTCCCTTAAAACAGAACTGTGTATTACATAGCAGCTGAAAATGGAAAAACGACGATAAAATTTATGCAAGAAATTTGTTTCCTTCGGTCTACGTTTGCATAGCATCCAAATGATCGTAGCTGGACCAGGTCAACAACACTGCTTTGTTTTGAAATCGAAATACTGAAGTCTCCTTTTAACCTGTGTGCGTTCTTACTCTAGGAATTCTTCCTCACACACTGCAAGTGTTTGTAGTTCGAATAAGTAGAATCATAACTGCCCTCTGTACTGCGTTACTGTTGGAAAGTGTTAACCGCTAGGAGAGGCGACGTTTAAGAGTTACTGTGGGGAAAAAAGATTCTAAATATATTGTTCTGTCCGTACTGCTTAGGTTTTTGTGATGCGTTACATAGGTCGGTGATTACCAGGGCTGGTTTAAGACACAAGACTATGGCGTCAAAGTGCGAAATTTGCACACGGAGTGTATCATAATTAGTACCGAAAACTACGTGTTTCCACGCTGACTAGATTTAGTTTCAAAGGAGCGGTAATTGAAATATGAGGAAGGGAGGGAAAAAGTGGACAAGAAGAATGTTCGATACAAGTCGTCAGCCTTGGACGCTGACGTAATATTAATGGCAGCTGTTACTTCACTTTCTCGAGGATGTATTCACAGCTTTGTAGTTAGTTAGCGAACCGAAGTAATATGAAAAACAAACACTGGTTGTGGTAACAGATTAACCTATAGCTTAGCCCGAGGTATGGGTTAGATTGGAAGGTAACATTTCGGGAGTTGGGGAAGCGAACAGGTGTGATTATATATATATATATATATATATATATATATATATATATATATATATATATATATTATTATTATTATTATTATTATTATTCACGTTTGGGCCCTACTGGACCACGCGAAGTACAGTCACGGGGCATTCAGTTATTTTCTTTTAGACTTTCTCTCTGCCCAAATTGTTTTCATTCTCTCGGAATGAGCTCTTTTCCTTTCATCAGACCATGTGGTTCCAGTTTTCTTTGGTTTTTCAGCTTGATCAACTACCCAGCCATGAATTTTTTGCCTAAATAATTTTCTCTCTTGAATTTCATCTTGTTTTATATCTGCCTCTTTCATGTCCTCTTTTATAGCAGCAATCCATTTTATTGTCTCAAATTTAGCTTTACTTCGATTTTCGTAGAATTCCACTACTTGTTTAGTTAGTCTGGTAGCATCCATTCTTTTAATATGCCCATAAAATTTTAATCTGCGTTTTTTCATATCCGAATATATGCTGGTGTATTGTTGAATTTCACTATTTGCTCTTAGCCTGTATGTTCCTTCTTCAGTATATTTTGGACCTAGAATTTTTCTGATTACTTTTCTTATATATATATATATATATATATATATATATAGGAAGCTCGTTGCGCTGTCAGACATATCTGTAGCATAGCCCGTTTGAAAAAAATTGCCATCAACATCACTTTACAGTCGCCATATTGTTTACGGCGTTTGTCTCATGTTTCCTATATTACTGGTCAAAGCTTACGTCTCGTATTGAACATTGTTCTAATATTCTGGAAAAAGAGTGAGTTGGGGAGGGGGGGGGGGGGCGGCGGCGCCGAATGATACGTCGGTTGCGTGGAAAATAGTTCTGGCAGCCCGGAGCTGGCGGTCACCGCAGTTGCTCGATGTTCTCGCTACGTGCAGTACCTGACCCGGCGTGCCAAGTCGAACAGAGGGACTTTTGTCGGGTAGATACGCGTTTCCAGCCCGCTTCCTGGTGACGGCCGTGGAATGCGCCGGGTGATTCATTTGCCGACTTTCTCTCGGCCTCTGCGCTGCAGCAATTGGTCAGCGGTTGCCTTGTTTTCACCGAGGGCCGCGCGAGAAACTCCGGCGCGTCTGACATACCCTCAGCCGTCTGCTGGGGTAGGGGTGCGTTGCAACAGCCGAGGTAGCGTGGCCGGCTAGGCCACTGGAATGGCGTCATTCCCAATGGTTTCTACTTCATTACCGCACTTACGCTTGTAGCACTACCGTCTGCTACTACTGTACCATAACCTCAAAGCTGAAGGCAGTTCGTATAATGAAATTACTCTTATTCAAGTAATTATAGTATGAAGAAGCAGAGCAGTGTTACCCTCTGAGAGGAATTTTGTTATGTTGACCGTGTTGTACCTAACCGAGGTGGCTTATCGGAAGTGAAAGTCAGAATTACGTAAATATTCAAACAGTAACAAATAATATTTTACCTAGCTACACTGTTTAAAGAATAAAGAAAACGGTCGCCAGCCTAATTAGGCAAGAGAATGATTAACATTCTTGTTTAAGAAAACAGGTATGATTAACGGACAAACACAACCTACACTTTGCCACACTCGAGTGCAATGAACTCTGGTACTTGAATACAGTGTGTTCAGGTTAAGGTTGGAGTTAACAGATCAGGCCAAACTACTGGCATAAATATAACAGATAACAATACACACTATTACTTTCATGGATTATTCAAACTGAATGGTCTTTACAACATTACTATTAATATTCACTGTAGAATCATAAATTGGACATAGGTTCAGTATTACTTTCCAAACATTTTCCTAGCTGACTTAAAATTATAACTGTAGTTCACTGCAAAATTATGGACTGATCACAGGTTAAGTCTCTCTTAACTAAATACTGTTCTATTTAGAATGAAAGTTAATTGGAATTCACTAACAGGTTACTTCTCACTGTCTTCTGAATAAAGAAATTATTGTTTTCATAAATAGTGGCCTTTCTATTAATTGTTACTTATCATGAGCATAAAGGATAACCTGTGGATCCTATTACACTATTAATATGCACTTTCAATACCCAAAAGAAACAAGCACTTAGCAAGCATGAGTATATAACTTTCCACAAATGCGATTCACGACTTTTACTGCAGTGAGACACAATGTTCACAAATTTGCAAGAAACTGACTCACCTTTTAAAATTTACTACAGGCTGCACTATGATCATTAACTAAGCAAAACTTTATAGGCCTCAGTTACAAGAACTTTTAATTTTTAAAAGAAACAGCAAATTGTCTTTATTACCACAGTCTTGTACTTTCAAGTAAATGATTAAATAGGTGACTTTGAAACTCCACAAGACTTTAAATTGGACTGTTTCCATCACTGGGAGGCTTTCACAAAACATTTACTACCTCCCACAATTTCACTAAATCCACAGTAAATCTGAATACTCCCTTCTTACCAAAGATCAAACAACATTATTTAATCATTTGGCTTTGAGGCTTTCATTTTTTCCACAAACTAGGACACTCGGTAATCACAGTTCAAATGAAGAGGAACCGGACAGGTGTTGTGATAGGGAAAAAATCAAGGTAGGCACATAAATTCAGATATAAGTTACCTTACATTTGAGCACACTAACACATCCAACAAGCTGATCCTTCACTGTACATTACTATAGTGTTCCATTACAGTGATTGCGCAATGTGGTGGCGATTGCGTGTTGTTAGGTGGATTTGCAGGTAGAATTGCTGGACTCTGTCATTTCTTGGTGGCGATGATAATTCCAGATTATTTCAAGCTCTTCATCCATCCATCCGAGGCACTGGAAAGCGGCAGGAAAAGCCACTCTCGGAACCAGCACAATATACAACTTTTACACGGGCAGTGCATAGTTTGGTAGCTCGTTCCCGACTGACTCTTGTTCCAACTTTTCTACCTAGGCCAACCACAATTTGCGCGCGCTACACAGTTCCGTTCCCGAGGGGAACCACAACACCTTTTATATACAAATAACTAAGTACCCTAAGTGAGGATCAGCAATTTACATAACAGTAACCAAACATATTAATTAAAACAGAACATTCGCACATATTGACATTTCTAAAAAAATTATTTAAGTAAAATTATTTAATTTTAAAGATACCCAAAGAGATTATATGAGGAAGTCAAAACATATAATTTGCTTCTACACTCTAAGAGACATCAAAGTTTTTACAAAGAAAGGAGTATACAATTTTGGGTTATCGATTCAATCAAACACATTTACAGAAGCTCAACGATGTAACATTAAATAAAAGAAATGGCAAAATAAATCAGTAGAGTGTCAGAGCTATGGTGTTACACGCTCATTTGCTAAACAAGAGTGCCCGTTGGACACTGTAGACCGGCAGTACACCCGTGGATATTTTGATAAACAAGAGACGTTCGTACAGGATACGTCGCCACGTCTGCCACACGATTGGCCACTGACAGTTCAGCACGCTCTCTTCCATGGAGGCATCCGCAGACGTAAGGTGATAGGGCCTCTGCTGATTATAATACGCGTCAGTGTTTTAGCAGTTCGTACTAATTGGAATTTTAGAAATTGTGCAGATCTCAATTATGAAGAGGTTTTATCCAATAAAAAAACTACGCATTATACATTCCATCCGAACAAAATATCACTGTCGTTCGAAGATTGACAGTTGTTAACGGAAATACAGTAGTTTAGAAGGCTTTTGTAGGCCAACTTGAGGCTGTTTTCAGACTTGATAGACCCAGGTGACATGCATCAATTTGTTCGTCTCGATTTCGTCCACACCACTGTGGTACGCTGTAAACAGCTACCGTTTACACCCTTACGTACATTTCAGTGCTTGATTTGTAAAGGTTCCGCTACTGTGACATTCCTGGTGATCGTTTTGAAATTTAGACTTCGTAAAACTATATTTTCACGCTTTTCTGAGCGTTTTAGAAGTGTGAATACGATGGTTTTGCATCAACTTCAGCAAAATTTATTAAAATCCGTGCTCCTGATTTTTTTTTTCGTCAGAGGTACCGGTGTGTCCCATTACAAATCAAGCACTGAATAAAAGCGTGATCCACACAACGACGTCAATAATTTTTTCCATATATGGGGCCACAGTCATAATATATTTCTTTAACGTCAGTACCGCCATTAGACTGTTTTTTATTTTTTTATTTGCAGTGTTACATTTACACGATCATGATTTCGGCTTAAAATGCCATTATCAAGTGTTTTAATGCTATACAGTGCCTAAGATGGCATACTGTCGTATTTACAATACAATATTAGACACATTGTCTAAGGGTCAATATTTCTGGATTTTACCAAGGGTCAATATTTCTGGATTTTACCAGAGATATTGACCCTTAGACAATGTGTCTAATAGTGTATTTTAAACACGACAGTGTACCATCTTAGGCACTGTATAACATTAAAACAGTTGATAATGGGATTTTAAGCCGAAATCACGATCGTGTAAATGTAACGCTGTAAACAAAACAGTCTAATTGCGGTACTGACTTTAAAGAAACGACGTGAATGTTTCTGTTCCCATGGGGATACTTGACACCTGTGGGTCCCTCGCCCCTCTCCAGTGGGCTGCTGGACGTCGGTGGGTACCCACGGCAGGTGCACCTGTCGGTATCACGTCACGGACGTTTCACTTTATCACATTGCTTCTGGTTTTTATTCCGTGGGTAGCTGCGTAGTGGCAAATGCGAGACTTACGACGGCTGGATGGAAAAACAGATCGAAATCAGTCACCCTGGCGGCGGGATTCGGGGTTGGCCTCCGAAATCGAGCACTCCGATGGTTTAGGGATTCAACAGAGGACTACATTACCGTACAAGTTGTTTGCACTGTACAATCACATCGCCAGCAATCAACTAACGTTTCAACAGAAAACTGTTGCATCCACGTCGTTGTTCCTGGAACACGGTAAATGTGGTTTCTAACCACACATTAAAACGCCTATCTTTATTGCACTGTACGATCAAATGTGCAACACTAAAGCAAATTTCGAACATAAAGATGAACCGTTCAGCATAAAGATCTATATATTTTCATCATAAATGAGATGTACAAGCAAATGTGTCGATTCTTAGTGGCAAAAGCGGACACAGTGGATATTTATCGATCACAGCGCCATCTACGACGAATGGAAAACAATATTTTGGTAAATCATACGTATTTTTTGCCGCAGGATCCGACTACGGAATAAAAATTGGGTTCATATTTGAAAATACACTCCTGGAAATTGAAATAAGAACACCGTGAATTCATTGTCCCAGGAAGGGGAAACTTTATTGACACATTCCTGGGGTCAGATACATCACATGATCACACTGACAGAACCACAGGCACATAGACACAGGCAACAGAGCATGCACAATGTCGGCACTAGTACAGTGTATATCCACCTTTCGCAGCAATGCAGGCTGCTATTCTCCCATGGAGACGATAGTAGAGATGCTGGATGTAGTCCTGTGGAACGGCTTGCCATGCCATTTCCACCTGGCGCCTCAGTTGGACCAGCGTTCGTGCTGGACGTGCAGACCGCGTGAAACGACGCTTCATCCAGTCAGAAACATGCTCAATGGGGGACAGATCCGGAGGTCTTGCTGGCCAGGGTAGTTGACTTATACCTTCTAGAGCACGTTGGGTGGCACGGGATACATGCGGACGTGCATTGTCCTGTTGGAACAGCAAGTTCCCTTGCCGGTCTAGGAATGGTAGAACGATGGGTTCGATGACGGTTTGGATGTACCGTGCACTATTTAGTGTCCCCTCGACGATCACCAGTGGTGTACGGCCAGTGTAGGAGATCGCTCCCCACACCATGATGCCGGGTGTTGGTCCTGTGTGCCTCGGTCGTATGCAGTCCTGATTGTGGCGCTCACCTGCACGGCGCCAAACACTCATACGACCATCATTGGCACCAAGGCAGAAGCGACTCTCATCGCTGAAGACGACACGTCTCCATTCGTCCCTCCATTCACGCCTGTTGCGACACCACTGGAGGCGGGCTGCACGATGTTGGGGCGTGAGCGGAAGACGGCCTAACGGTGTGCGGGACCGTAGCCCAGCTTCATGGAGACGGTTGCGAATGGTCCTCGCCGATACCCCAGGAGCAACAGTGTCCCTAATTTGCTGGGAAGTGGCGGTGCGGTCCCCTACGGCACTGCGTAGGATCCTACGGTCTTGGCGTGCATCCGTGCGTCGCTGCGGTCCGGTCCCAGGTCGACGGGCACGTGCACCTTCCGCCGACCACTGGCGACAACATCGATGTACTGTGGAGACCTCACGCCCCACGTGTTGAGCGGTATGTCCACCCGGCCTCCCGCATGCCCACTATACGCCCTCGCTCAAAGTCCGTCAACTGCACATACGGTTCACGTCCACGCTGTCGCGGCATGCTACCAGTGTTAAAGACTGCGATGGAGCTCCGTATGCCACGGCAAACTGGCTGACACTGACGGCGGCGGTGCACTAATGCTGCGCAGCTAGCGCCATTCGACGGCCAACACCGCGGTTCCTGGTGTGTCCGCTGTGCCGTGCGTGTGATCATTGCTCGTACAGCCCTCTCGCAGTGTCCGGAGCAAGTATGGTGGGTCTGACACACCGGTGTCAATGTGTTCTTTTTTCCATTTCCAGGAGTGTACAATGTTGACTCCACCCACGCAGAAGGGAGGGTTGTTAGTTCGGAGCTGGCCAGTTCAAGCACAAACAGATGTGCTGTTTATTAATATTAATTTTTCACCTAAAACTTTTTTTTCCATACGATGTGTCTTTTTCAAGATATTAGTTGTCTCGAAGTAAAACAAACATTATATACCTGAGTACTCACCATTCCTCCTGGGACATGTATATATATATAGCAGATTATCAAACGTCTCTGGAGGAATGGTCAGTATTTAGTGATATGACAGAAACGATCATACGAAGAAAAACGTAGTAAACATGGTCTCCTAACTGCATACCTTAAGAGCTGTAAGCACTTACACATCTTCGCTAGAGTGAAGTACGCCTTTTCTTCCGGTCAGGCGTCCATAGAGCTTCGGATACGCATCCTAAGGCCAATGTTTATTAAACTTTTTTCTTGCTTCGGCCCGTACTACCATCTTCAAAAATATGGAAAGCAAAGAGCTTGCAGTAGTGTAACGGGAGTAATTGCAAACATTTTTATATGTAATAACTTAATATGTACACACACAATTTTTTTTTTTCTCCTTCATCGAAAGTTTTCCCACATACGTATCACAAGCTTTACAGCCGTATGTTTTCCCCGCCGTTTTCACTGCACCACTAAGTGGACTACGCATGTCAGTATAGACAAGCCGTTTTGCGTTCATGAGTCACACTTCAGCACTTGACCTACTGCCCGGAGGAAAATAAACATTAATGGCTCGCTCTTGCCACATTTACTTGCAGGTACCAACCAACATAAAACCATACAAATTGTAACTGCTGTGATTATTAGTCTCCAAATGACGTAAATACTGATGTAATATTGTTCAGTGCACGGTCCTCAGCCACCAGTAACAATATCTGCACTTATTCCCACTACACAGATAATACCTGCCACTGACAACAGCTGCGTGAAAGGTGCCTTCCGCCTGATAATGATGATGGTGCGACCATCGAAACGCGTGCTGGGTGAACTACACGTTTGACGAAGTACTTTGTTTTTTTTTTTGTTTATTTCTGTGCTCAGTAGGCTTTCAGATGAACCAGATCGTCTTTCTTCCAGCGACGCCCCTTTATGTTTCCTGTGGACTTCGGTTGAACTCTCTGACAGGCTCTTACGTCCCTGCAACGGCTCCCTGAATTTGTTCAATATTTGTTGCAATTCTTACTAGATATTAACTCCCAAAACTGTGGCAGGCTCAAGTGTGTCGTGACGTGCTCGCAACTGACATTGTAATCACAATCTTTGTATTTGTTACAGACAATATCCTACACCACTTACTTTTAAAAGTGGTGTCATTTATTACACCAAGTAGAAATTATGCTCATGTCTTTGTGCACTTCTTTACGACCGCTCTAGGTAGGAGCACTAATAGAGAATAATCTTGGCGAGGTACTGGCAGAAGTAAAGCTGTGAGGACGGGGCGTGAGTCGTGCGTGGGTAGCTCACTTGGTAGAGCACTTGCCCGCGAAATGCAAAGGTCCCGAGTTCGAGTCTCGGTCTAGCACACAGTTTTAATCTGCGAAGAAGTTTCAGAGAATAATCTTACAGTGCTGATGGTCCTGTCTGATAAACTGTTTTACGTATACATTTGCTCGGGTACACACTTGTTACTTTTGTTATTGTTGAACATTCGCTGTCTAGTATAACGTAAAGCGTTCGTTTAGTGAAACATGTATCTAACCAATCACACATCTGCTAAGATGGTACGGTTGTACCATGGTTATTGGGTGAGGATCTGATACAATAATAATCTAATGGCTCCATAGTTAGCAATCAAACACAACCGCTCGCTCGAAGAAAGCTCCGTACCGAAAAGCTGGAAAGCTGAACAAGCCACACGAACATACAAGAAATGAAAGAGAAGTAATCCGTTGAATTACAGATCCATATCACTCATGTCGATTTGCAATTTTGCCTATGGAGTTTCGTCTCAATTGTGCGACTGGATTCGTGATTTCCTGTCAGAAAGGCCACAGATAGTAATAATTAATGTAACTGACTGAGTACAATAGAAGTGATATCTGAAGATTCCGGAGGAAATGCTACAGGCTCTCTGCTGTTCCTAATCTGCATATATCAAAAACAGTTTTACATCACCTAGTTCCCAGAACTCCTAAGTATAGACGTTGACTGTGGATATTGCTTCACAAACAGTCTTTTGACCGCTCAGAGATGTCACTAAACCCACCCAAACATGGAAACAACCATCCATGAGCAGCGCCTATTAGACGGAGGGGGTCCGACAGCCGATCAGTTCCAGTCATTCCACCAGGAACGAGGTACACGGCTCGTGTTGTCTGCCCAGGCAGTCAATAACGCGATTCGATCGCGTCCGCATTATTACTTTGTGCCAGGAAGGGCTCTCAACAAGGAAAGTGTCCAGGCGTCTCGGAGTGAACCAAAGCAATGTTGTTCGGTCATGGAGGAGATAGAGAGAGACAGGAACGGTCGATGACACTCCTCGCTCAGGCCGCCCAAGGGCTACTACTGCAGTGGATGACCGCTACCTACGGGTTATGGCTCGAAGAAAACCTGAAGGCAACGACACCATGTTGAATCATGCTTTTCGTGCAGCCACGGCACATCCTGCTACGACTCAAACTATGCACAATACGCTGCATGATGCGCAACTTCACTCCTGACGTCCATGGCGAGGTCCATCTTTGCAAGCACGACATCATGCAGTGCGGTACAGATGGACCGCTCAGGATTGGCACCACGTTCTATTCACCGATTAATGTCGCATATGCCTTCAACCAGACAATCGTCGGAGTCGTGTTTGGAGACAGACCGGTCAGGCTGAACGCCTTAGACACACTACACTGTCCAGCGAGTGCAGCAATGTGGAGATTCCCTGCTGTTTTAGGTTGGCATTATGTGGGGCCGACGTACGCCGCTGGTGGTCATGGAAGGCGCCGTAGCGGCTGTACGATACGTGAATGCCATCCTCCGACCGATAGCGCGACCATAGCGGCAGCATATTGGCGAGGCATCCGTTTTCATAGACGACAATTCGCGTCCTCATCGTGCACATCTTGTGAATGACTTACTTCAGGATAACTACATCGCCCGACTAGAGTGGCCGGCATGTTCTCTAGACATGAACCCTATCGAACATGCCTGGGATAGATTGAAAAGGGCTATTTATGGACGACGTAACCCTCAACCACTCTGAGGGATCTATGCCGAATCGCCGTTGAGAAGTGGGAGGATCTGGACCAACAGTGCCTTGACGAACTTGTGGATAGTATGCCACGACGAATACAGGCACGCATCAATGCTAGAGGACGTGTTACTAGGTATTAGAGGTACCGGTGCATACAGAAATCTGGACCACCACCTCTGTCTCGCTGTATGGTGGTACAGCATGCAGTGTGTGTTTTCATGTACTATAAAAATGGCGGAAATGATGTTTATGTAGATTTCTATTCCAATTTTCTGTACAAGTTCCGGAGCTCTCGGACCCGAGGTGATGCAAAACTCTTTTTGATGTGTGTATATAAACGATTTGAGGCGCAGTCCGAGGAGCCCTCTGACATTGTTTGTAGATGAAGCTGTCACTTTCCATCTTGTAACGTCGTCGGATGAAAACCAACTGCAAACGTTTCTGTATGGTATGCAAAATTGGCAATTGACTCTAAATAACGAAAAGTATGATGTCATCCACATGAGTACTGAAAGGATTACACGACAAATGCCACAAATCTAAAGGATGTCAATTCAATTAAATACGTAGGTATTACATTTACGAACAGCTTAAGTTGGAACGACCACATAGATAATGCAGTGCGAGAGGCAAACCAAAGACTGTGTTTTATTGGCAGAACACTTAGAACATGCAACAGATCTACTCAAGAGACTGCCTACACTTCGCTTGTCCCTTATCTGCTAGAGTAGTGCTATGTGGTATGGGGTAGTTAGCAGACTCGATTAGGGGAGGACATCTAAAAAGTTCAGAGAAGGGCACTTCGTTTTGTACTATCGCGAAACAGCGAAGAAAGTGTCACGGATATGATACGCGCGTTTGGAGTGGCAGCCATTAAAACAAAGGCGTTTTTCGTTGTTGCGAGATCTTCACGAAATATTGGTCTCCACATTTGTCCTCCGAGTGTGAAAATATTTTGTTGACTCCAATCCCAAAGAAAGCAGGTGTTGACACATGTGAAAATTACCGAACTATCGGTTTAATAAGTCACAGCTGCAAAATACTAACGCGAATTCTTTACAGAAGAATGGAAAAACTAGTAGAAGCCGACCTCGGGGAAGATCAGTTTGGATTCCGTAGAAATGTTGGAACACGTGAGGTAATACTGACCCTACGACTCATCTTAGAAGCTAGATTAATGAAGGGCAAATCTAGGTTTCTAGCATTTGTAGACTTAGAGAAAGCTTTTGACAATGTTGGCTGGAATACTCTCTTTCAAATTCTAATGGTGGCATGGGTAAAATACAGGGAGCGAAAGGCTATTTACAATTTGTATAGAAACCAGATGGCAGTTATAAGAGTGGAGGGGCATGAAAGGGAAGCAGTGGTTGGGAAGGGAGTGAGACAGGGTTGTAGCCTATCCTCGATGTTATTCAATCTGTATATTGAGCAAGCAGTAAAGGAAACAAAAGAAAAGTTCGGAGTAGGTATTAAAATCCATGGAGAAGAAATAAAAACTTTGAGGTTCGTCGATGACATTGTAATTCTGTCAGAGACAGCAAAGGACCTGGAAGAGCAGTTGAATGGAATGGACAGTGTCTTGAAAGGAGGATATGATGAACATCACCGAAAGCAAAACAAGGATAATGGAATGTAGTCGAATTAGATTAGGAAATGAGACACTTAAAGTAGTAAAGGAGTTTTGTTATTTGGGGAGCAAAATAACTGATGATGGTCGAAGTAGAGAGGATATAAAATGTAGATTGGCAATGGCAAGGAAAGTGTTTCTGAAGAAGAGAAATTTGTTAACATCGAGTATAGATTTAAGTGTCAGGAAGTAGTTTCTGAAAGTATTTGTATGGAGTGTAGCCATGTATAGAAGTGGAAGAAGGATGATAAATAGTTTGGACAAGAAGAGAATAGAAGCTTTCGAAATGTGGTGCTACAGAAGAATACTGAAGATTAGATGGGTAGATCACATAACTAATGAGGAGGTATTGAATAGAATTGGGGAGAAGAAGAGTTTGTGGCACAACTTGACTAGAAGAAGGGATCGGTTGGTAGGACATGTTCTGAGGCATCGAGGGATCACCAATTTAGTACTGGCAGGGCAGCGTGGAGGGTAAAAATCGTAGAGGGAGGCCAAGAGATGAATACACTAAGTAGATTCAGAAGGATGTAGGCTGCAGTAGGTACTGGGAGGTGAAGAAGCTTGCACAGGATAGAGTAGCATGGAGAGCTGCATCAAGCAAGTCTCAGGACTGAAGATAACAACAACAACAACAGCTGCGTAGGAGAAGGGCTCATTGTCATAAAAGGAGAGGAATCACAGCACGCACGGAAAGATTTAAGAATTCGTTCTTCACCCGTTTCAGTCGAGAGTGGAACGGTAGAGAAATACTGTGCAAATGGTGCTACCAACCCTGTGCGAAGTACTTAAGTGTGAATTGGGGAGCAGTCGCAAAGATGTTTACGTATCGAACACCTGTCGGAAATGTAAGTTGACGGAGTCTGTGTTTTCAGTTGTGGAAACTACCTGAGAGGAATCATGTTTGGCGAAATGATCCACACAGGTTCAGTGGTAGGTAAAGCGAATGACGGATTTTTTTTTTTTTTTTTTATGTGGAAGCTTTTAGGTGTAACACACCGTGCGAAAAAGCTTCTTCACGATTCTTCTAATATTGTGGAAGTGTGTGTGATTGAGAGTTGGTTACAGGAATGGGGACACTGCACTGCTTGTGTGTGTGTGTGTGTGTGTGTGTGTGTGTGAGAGAGAGAGAGAGAGAGAGAGAGAGAGAGAGAGAGAGAGAATGTGCAGCAGAAAGGGCGCGCAGCGGCGCTCCCTTGGAGAGCTGTGCTGAGCTGTCCGGCCCCAGGTGAGGTGGTTGGCCTTGCCCGCGAGGCGGGTCGCTGCTGGAGTTGGATCTGGAGGCAGGAGGAGGGGGTGGCCTAGGCTGGATGCCGGCTGGAGAGGAGAGGAGAGGCCACTGGAATGCCGCCGACCGGCGTGGCGCGGCGTAAAAAAATCCCCCTGGAAATGAGGTCGCGCGATGCCGCCCACCCTCACACCCCCGTGATTGCTCTCGAGCTGAGCTGACCTGACCTGAGCTGGGCCGTGGATCCGCCGAAGGGGATTTGCTTCTTCCGTGACCCGTGCGCTTCAAGGTTTCGTCGCTTCATTTAGCGTTCCATACGCCCAGTGATTTGCTTGGTTGGTTTTCTAAGATCCATCGCATCGACCGGTAGGGACGCGAGCGCGCGTGCACTGTTGAGAATAGTACAATACTCGCTTTGTAACTACAGAAATCACGAAAGGTTCCTCATCTTTTGCTTGCTGCAGCTCTTCTTACTTTCCGCGCTGGCAAATATAAATTGGAATCAATTTTCGTCTTATGCAAGATACAGTTTATTCACGATAAAGGATGACAGCCAAAACAGTTGCAGGATAAAAATTTATTAAAATTCTTGATCAAGGTTTCGGTATATATAAATATACCTTCATCAGAAGTAGAAAATCCTGAACAGGAAGACACTTTCATTAGCAAAACCTTAGCATCAGAAATGAGAAACACTAAAGCTTAAGTAACAGTGAAATTACCAGAGTAATACAGGCACAAAATCTTTTGGTTGCTTACTAAAATTACATCATGCAATGGAGATTAATGAAACAATTGTGCCAAAGGCGTCGTCAATAATTAAGACACCTTCTCCATTTGTACAACATGACTATGGGCACAGGGTCAATGCGAACAGTTTAGCACCAGTACTTCGCCTATGAACTATGGAGACGTGAGTGTGAAAGCACTAGGGCAGATGGTTTCGCCGAGAGAGGGCACTTGTCGTATGTGCCAGACACTCGCGCATATTAAAATCTATGGCTACCTACATAAGCGCATCAAAACTATTAAAAGTTGTGCTAATTCAAACCATCTGTCGTAATAAATAAAACATGTCAGACCATTTAAAAACATTTATGTAAAATAGAAAATATGGAACCAATTTACCTGTGTCCTAGTGTCAAACAGTTGAAGCTTGCGCTATGGAACACGTCTAACGGGAGAGGGCACTAGTCTAAAACTAAAAGATTTTGTGCCTGTATTACTCTGGTAATTTCACTGTTACTTAAGCTTTAGTGTTTCTCATTTCTGATGCGAAGGTTTTGCTAATGAAAGTGTCTTCCTGTTCAGGGCCGGCCGAAGTGGCCGTGCGGTTAAAGGCGCTACAGTCTGGAACCGCAAGACCGCTACGGTCGCAGGTTCGAATCCTGCCTCGGGCATGGATGTTTGTGATGTCCTTAGGTTAGTTAGGTTTAACTAGTTCTAAGTTCTAGGGGACTAATGACCTCAGCAGTTGAGTCCCATAGTGCTCAGAGCCATTTGTCTTCCTGTTCAGGATTTTTTACTTCTGTTGAAGGTATATTTATATATACCGAAACCTTGCTCAAGAATTTTAATAAATTTTTATCCTGCAACTGTTTTGGCTGTCATCCTTTATCGTGAAGAATTTCAACAGTTGCTTTTTTAGCCATGTTTAAAATCTTGAGATCCAGTTTATCTACTTTCGTTTTACCGTACATTCATCGGAGCTTTATGTGCTATATTCAATGGGTTTCCGTTTTCAGTGAAAATTGTTGTGGCGTGGCGTTATGCGTTCGACGACAAAAAATAAAAACGACGCACCACGAAGGAATTATCCGACTGGGATGGAAACGGGTAGATGTAATTTACATCTACAGATAAACTTCGTTGGGCATAGGGTCCCATCACGGGAGACAGTTCTACCCCAGTTAGTGAGTACTTGTCTGGAGACGCCCGCCATACGGCGGAATACGTCATATCATAGCAGGCATCTTTGGCTGTCGTCCGCGGTATTAATACAGCGCAGCGTTACGTCGACGATATTCACGCCCCGCTTTCTTTCACTTCATGGCAACCCATCCTGGGCTTACATGTCAGAAGGATAATGTCCGACCGCACACGGCAAGAGTTTTTACCGCTTGTCTTCGTGCGTAACAAACCCTGCCTTGGGTCAACAAAGTCAGCGGATCTCGCCCCAGTTGAGATCGTTTGGAGCATTATTGGCAGAACCCTCGCACCAGCTCGGCAGTTTTACCATCTAACGCGCCAAACGGACAGAATTTGGCACGATAACTGTTCGGAGAACATCGAACAACTGTATCACTCAATGCCAAGCGAAACAAATGCTTGCAAAAGGGTTCAAAGGTGAGCCAATGCGCTATTGACATACCCAGTTCGTGCTCTCTGAGGCACTCTGGGATGCTCTCTGGGGCACTCTGGGATGCTCTCTTTGTCTCATTTTGATTCTTTCTGTTGATTCTCTGATTATATATGCCTTATTTTTAGATCCGTTATCTCTTATTTTTAATTTTATTGTTCATTATGAAGTTGCGAAGCATCCTTATCTATCTCGTGAGATTTTTTTTTTTTTTTAAAGTCTACCCCTACTTTAATTTTAAACTCTTATCTTTTAGATCTATTTATTAATTATGACCTTGTGTGGGCTGCAGGGGTTCCGACCCCTGGGGAGGTGGGTGGGTGTTCATGCTGGGCGCGGCATCCAATTTTGTTCTGAAATTGTAATCATTTGTTTGTCTGTACATTTACATGACAGCTAACGATTTCCGCCAAATTTGGATAATTCCTTCGTGGTTTTTTTTTCTTTTTTTTTTTTTTTTTGTCTTAGGGTGTGTACAGGCTGTCTATTTTTAGAGTCACCAGGCGCTTATTCTTGGTATTTCGGCAGATATTTTGCAGGTTTCGTAAATCCATCGTTGGGAACTATAGTTAGATGTTTTACAGTTTGGAACTATTTAATGCGCCGAACTGGTAACGAAACAATAGACTGCGGTGTAATGATCTTGGGATTTGTGCTACCCTGTTTCGCGATCGTGGTTTTAGTGTATTCCAAAGTAGGTAACACTCTCATATTTTTAGCTAAACCTTGCGATCTAGTGGTGCGGTAAGACAATTTCCACACAGGAATAGTTGCGATGAAATTTACATAACGACCAAGGAACAACTGCAGGAAATCTTAATTGTAACCAGCTACCTGTGCTTATTTCACTTGAGCGAACGGTATGTGGATGTAGTGAGCATATGTTCATCAGTTCGTGCGTATAATGAATAGGTCGGCATGTAATGATATCGACAGATAATATACTCTGATCCGCACAAGGTCCAAAATTATTCTCGATGCCTTTTTACAGTTTCCTGTACAGATTTTCAGTACCGAGCATGTAAGAGAAGTCCTCAATTGGCTCCATTATGCGTATTAACTTTTCAAAGTGACTCCGATTGAGTTGTTCTGTCACATTGTATTCTCGTATCATAGTGGATATTGCATATACCTACCTACAAGTACTGTTACTTCACGACGCAACTGGTCGCTCGGACGTTATACATTACAAATTGAAATTGATAAAAATTGCCCTTTTTCTTGAGGAATTTATTTATAAAGTTTTCCTCCTCACTTAATATTCACGTTGTACATCTCCACATTCGCTAGCCATGATTGCTGTACGAAGTCTGCCTACCTGTCCGCTTAAAGTGTTCTTTCACTTAGTAGGGCAACTTGTCCTGCTTCCCAGTAACCGCAAATATCATGACATTAGTTGCTTACGAAACAGGTGAGTCGTATTAACACACCATCACAATGAAAAGGAAAACGGAAAATACTTATTCGTAGTACGTATATTACATGGAGCCTCAGAAACTAACCACTCACTAGGAACTGGTTTTGCAGTGAAGAAATCACTCTGTACCACTCTCATAGATTTTAAATCAATCAACCCCAGAATCTCACTCCTAACCATAGATACGGGAAAACACAAACTCACATATATAAATTGTCATGCCCCAACCGAAGAAAGCGATGACATCAAAAAAGATATTTTCTACGAGGAATTAGAAACGGTTTTAGACAATATACCAAGTGAACATTACAAAATTATCCTTGGAGATTTTAATGCGAAAATAGGGAAAGAAGCAGCGCTCATGGGGACCATCGGAAAGCACAGTTTACATGATGTGAGCAGTGATAACGGCACTAGGCTGGTTAGCTTTGCGACTGCAAAAGGCTTGTTTATAAGTAGTACTGATTTCGGCAAGAAGAGAATATATAAAGGAACCTGGGTGTCTCCAGATGGGAAAACAGTGAACCAAATTGACCACCTAATTGTAGGAAAGAGAATAAAGAAGTGGATACAAAATGTTAGAACGGCAAGAGATGCGGAATGTGGATCAGACCACTTCCTTGTCAGAGGAAGGATGAAAACAATATGGAGAGCCAGGAAGCTCAAAAGAATGCAAAGAGTCACTCGATATGACCATGAGATCTGACTGAAGATAATATAAGAAGAACTTTCAAGATAGCACTAACAAACCGTTTTGAGGCTTTGAATGAAGGAGATACTGTGGTAGATCAGAAATGGAAGGCGATTGCAGAGACCATTAAAGAAACAGCCCAAGAAGTAATCCCAAAGCAAACTAGGGGAAAAAGAGTGTGGTTCAATGAGGAGTGTGAAGGAGCTATCAGGGAGAGACAACGGGCCAAACTACTGTGGATACAAAGCAATATGCAAGAAGAAGAAAAATCGAAGTTTGAAGAAACACGACGGCAGACCCAAGCCACATTGAGGAAAGCAAAGAGAAAATATGTTAAAAGTATCATGGAGGAAGCTGAACAAGACTTTCATGGAAATAGGTATAAAGAACTTTATAGAAAAGTGAAAAGTTTTATAGGAGGGACATACCATCAACACAGATTCATAAAAGATGCCAATGGAAGAATGCTAACAGAAGATCAAAAAATTGGAAGAAGATGGATGGAATACTTCAGAGAATTACTAAACTCTGATGAACCAACCGAACTACTTGAGTTTCAAGAACCAGTAACAGTAGACCCAGAATACCCTCCACCCACCATTGAAGAGATAAGGAACCAGATTAAAAACCTTAAGAATGGTAAAAGTCCAGGTGAGGACGGTATTCCTGCTGAACTTCTCAAGGCTGGAGACGAAATCCTCTGTTTCAAAATCCACAAGCCAATCGAGCAAATTTGGGTAAAACATGAAATACCAGAGGAATGGAAGGTAGCTGTGATATGCCCCATATATAAAAAGAAAGACAAATCCGTATGTGACAACTACAGGAGCATAGCGCCACTCAACACCTGTTATAAGATCTTCTCCAACTGCCTATTAGAACGAATAAAACCTATAGCAACAGACATAATTGGAGAATACCAAGGTGGTTTCCAGGCAGGGCGATCAACCACGTACCAGATTTTTGTCCTAAAACAGGTCTGTGAAAAAATGTACGAATACGGACGAGAGATACATCTCCTGTTTGTAGACTTCAAGAAGGCTTACGACAGCATACATAGACCTAGCCTGATTAGAACTATGACAGAGTTTGGTATACCAAAGAAGTTGGTCAAACTGGTAGAGGTATGCCTAAATGACACAAAACGTAAGGTTAAGGTAGGCAATCAAATGACAGAAAGCGTCCAAGTTGTAACAGGATTACGCCAAGGAGATGGGCTATCACCTGTCCTCTTCAACCTGGCACTTGAGAAGGTAATGCGGGATTTCAACAAAGAAAACATCAAGGGCATTCAAATTGGTAATGAAAACATTACACATCTGGCCTATGCAGACGACATTGCACTATTAGCATGCACACAAGAAGATCTGAAGAGAAGTATCCAGACCTTGGAGTTATTGGCAGCTAGGATCGGTCTACAAATTAGCTCTGAAAAGACAGAGTATATGACCACATGAAGAAAGATCCAGAACTCTCAAGATTTAATTGTGAACAACACCAGGTATAAACATGTGACAGAGTTCAAATACCTTGGATCATTTTTTACAGAAGTAACATCAACTGAAGCAGAGATAAAAGCACGACTGCAGGCGGGAAACAGATACTATCACTCTCTAGACCCTATATTAAAATGTAGAAGTGTCTCGCAACAACTAAAGCTACGGTTGTATAAGACATTAATAATGCCAGTAGTACTTTATGGTTCTCAAACCTGGAGCACTCGAAAACAAGACCTTAAGCGACTGCAAACATTTGAAAGGAAAGTCCTCAGGAAAATATTTGGACCAGTCAGAGATCAGACTACTGGAGAATGGAGAAGACGCCATAACACTGAATTAGAAGAGCTGTACAAGGAGCCTAACATCTTGGGAGTGATGAGAAGCAAAAGACTGCAATGGACTGGACATGTTGTTAGAATGGAGGCAACAAGATGGCCCAAAATCACAATGGACTGGATCCCGTCAGGCAGCAGACCAGTGGGAAGACCTAGAAAGAGGTGGATCGATCGAGTGAGAGAAGACCTGTTGCAGCTGGGAGTCACAGAAAACTGGAGACAGATAGCAGAAGACAGAGACGGATGGAGAGCTCTAACTGTGGTGGCGCGCGGTCCTCTGGGCCTGATCGCGTGAATGAACGAATGAATGAGTACGTATTAAAAATCGTACTGACGGGAGACGAAGCCTCTATACACCAATGCGTGCCTCGATTTGTTTGTAACTATACCCTTCTGTGTCCCAATCCCCGTTGCTGCTGCTGCTGTTGTTGTTGTTGTTGTCTTTAGTCTAAAGACTGGTTTGATGCAGCTCTCCATGCTACTCTATCCTGCGCAAGCCTAATCAGCTCCGAATGACTACTGCAACATACGTCCTTCTGAATCTGATTACTGCATTTGTCTCTTGGTTTCCCTCTACGATTTCACCCCTTTCCTCCCCTCCCCCCACACCCACCCCCATCCCACCAATACTAAATTGGTGATCCCTTGATGTCTCAGAATATGTCCTATTAACTGATCCCATCTTCCAGTCAGGTTGCGCCACGAATTTCTTTTGTCGTCAGTTCAGTACCACCTCATTTGTTACGTGATCTACGCATCTAGTTTTCAGGATTCCACTGTAGCATCGCATTTCATAAGTCTCCATTTCCTTCGTGTCTAAACTGCTTATCGTCTATGTTTTATTTCAATACACGTTAACAATCCATACAAATACTTTCATAAAAGACTTCCCGATACATCTATATTCAATGTTAATAAATTTCTCTTCTTCAGAAACGCTTTTCTTGCCATTGCCAGTCTACGTTTTATATCATCTCTACTTAGGCCATAATTAGTTATTTTTCTCCCCAAATAGCAAATCTCATCTACTACTTTTAGTGTCTCGTTTACTAATCTGATTACCCGAGTATCACCCGATTTAATTCGACTACATTCCATTATCCTCGTTTTGGTTTTTTGATTTTCATCTTGTATCCTGCTTTCAAGACACTTTCTATTCCGTTCAACTGTTCCTCCAAGGCCTTTGTTGTCTGTGACAGAACTACAATGTCATAGGGAAACCTCAAAGTTTTTCTTTCTTCGCCCTGAACTTTAATTCATACTCCAAATTTTTCTTTTGTTTCCTTAACTGCATGCTCAATGTACAGATTGAATTACATCGCGGATACGCTACAATCCTTTTGCTATTTGGGGAGCAAATTAACTGATGACGGTCGAAGTAGAGAGGATATAAAATGTAGACTGGCAATGGCAAGGAAAGGGTTTCTGAAGAAGAGAAATTTGTTAACATCGAGCATAGATTTAAGTGTCAGGAAGTCATTTCTGAAAGTATTTGTATGGAGTGTAGCCATGTATGGAAGTGAAACATGGACAATAAATAGTTTGGACAAGAAGAGAATAGGAGCTTTCGAAATGTGGTGCTACAGAAGAATGTTGAAGATTAGGTGGGTAGATCACGTGGCTAATGAGGAGGTATTGAATAGGATTGGGGAGAAGAGGAGTTTGTGGCACAACTTGACTAGAAGAAGGGATCGGTTGGTAGGACATGTCCTGAGGCATTAAGGGATCACAAATGTAGCATTGGAGGGCAGCATGGAGGGTAAAAATCGTAGAGGGAGACCATGAGATGAATACACTAAGCAGATTCAGAAGGATGTAGGTTGCAGTAGGTACTGGGAGATGAAGAAGCTTGCACAGGATAGAGTAGCATGGAGAGTCCGCAGCTCGTGGTCGTGCGGTCGCGTTCTCGCTTCCCACGCCCGGGTTCCCGGGTTCGATTCCCGGCGGGGCCAGGGATTTTCTCTGCCACGTCATGACTGGGTGTTGTGTGATCTACATCTATATCTACATCTACATTTATACTCCGCAAGCCACCCAACGGTGTGTGGCGGAGGGCACTTTACGTGCCACTGCCATTACCTCCCTTTCCTGTTCCAGTCGCGTATGGTTCGCGGGAAGAACGACTGTCTGAAAGCCTCCGTGCGCGCTCTAATCTCTCTAATTTTACATTCGTGATCTCCTCGGGAGGTATAAGTAGGGGGAAGCAATATATTCCATACCTCATCCAGAAACGCACCCTCTCGAAACTTGGACAGCAAGCTACACCGCGATGCAGAGCGCCTCTCTTGCAGAGTCTGCCACTTGAGTTTGCGAAACATCTCCGTAACGCTATCACGCTTACCAAATAACCCTGTGACGAAATGCCCGCTCTTCTTTGGATCTTCTCTATCTCCTCCGTCAACCCGATCTGGTACGGATCCCACACTGATGAGCAATACTCAAGTATAGGTCGAACGAGTGTTTTGTAAGCCACCTCCTTTGGTGATGGACTACATTTTCTAAGGACTCTCCCAATGAATCTCAACCTGGTACCCGCCTTACCAACAATTAATTTTATATGATCATTCCACTTCAAATCGTTCCGCACACATACTCCCAGATATTTTACAGAAGTAACTGCTACCAGTGTTTGTTCCGCTATCATATAATCATACAATAAAGGATCCTTCTTTCTATGTATTCGCAATACATTACATTTGTCTATGTTAAGCGTCAGTTGCCTCTCCCTGCACCAAGTGCCTATCCGCTGCAGATCTTCCTGCATTTCGCTACAATTTTCTAATGCTGCAACTTCTCTGTATACTACAGCATCATCCGCGAAAAGCCGCATGGGACTTCCGACACTATCTACTAGGTCATTGATATATATTGTGAAAAGCAATGGTCCCATAACACTCCCCTGTGGCACGCCAGAGGTTACTTTAACGTCTGTAGACGTCTCTCCATTGTTAACAACATGCTGTGTTCTGTTTGCTAAAAACTCTTCAATCCAGCCACACAGCTGGTCTGATATTCCGTAGGCTCTTACTTTGTTTATCAGGCGACAGTGCGGAACTGTATCGAACGTCTTCCGGAAGTCAAGAAAAATAGCATCTACCTGGGAGCCTGTATCTAATATTTTCTTGGTCTCATGAACAAATAAAGCGAGTTGGGTCTCACACGATCGCTGTTTCCGGAATCCATGTTGATTCCTACATAGTAGATTCTGGGTTTCCAAAAACGACATGATACTCGAGCAAAAAACATGTTCTAAAATTCTACAACAGATCGACGTCAGAGATATAGGTCTATAGTTTTGCACATCTGCTCGACGATCCTTCTTGAAGACTGGGACTACCTGTGCTCTTTTCCAATCATTTGTAACCTTCCGTTCCTCTAGAGACTTGCGGTACACGGCTGTTGGAAGGGGGGCAAGTTCTTTCGCGTACTCTGTGTAGAATCGAATTGGTATCCCGTCAGGTCCAGTGGACTTTCCTCTGTTGAGTGATTCCAGTTGCTTTTCTATTCCTTGGACACTTATTTCGATGTCAGCCATTTTTCGTTTGTGCTCGGATTTAGAGAAGGAACTGCAGTGCGGTCTTCCTCTGTGAAACAGCTTTGGAAAAAGGTGTTTAGTATTTCAGCTTTACGCGTGTCATCCTCTGTTTCAATGCCATCATCATCCCGGAGTGTCTGGATATGCTGTTTCGAGCCACTTACTGATTTAACGTAAGACCATAACTTCCTAGGATTTTCTGTCAAGTCGGTACATAGAATTTTACTTTCGAATTCATTGAACGCTTCACGCATAGCCCTCCTTACGCTAACTTTGACATCGTTTAGCTTCTGTTTGTCTGAGAGGTTTTGGCTGCGTTTAAACTTAGAGTGAAGCTCTCTTTGCTTTCGCAGTAGTTTCCTAACTTTGTTGTTGTACCACGGTGGGTGATGCCCTTAGGTTAGTTAGGTTTAAGTAGTTCTAAGTTCTAGGGGACTGATGACCATAGATGTTAAGTCCCATAGTGCTCAGAGCCATTTGAACCATTAGCATGGAGAGCTGCAACAAACCAGTCTCAGGACTGAAGACCACAACAACAACAACCCAAATAAGTTTCTGTCTGGAAGCAAAATAAAAAACATGTATCAAGCAAACGACGTGTAGCTTCCAAGGGGATATTAAATAGCGTCACTCTCTTTTTGCGATTTCCTTCTTTACAATCATAGGAACAGCAGTACACCTTTTTTTTAAAGCAAGCTATATTTTTTTACTATAACTTTGACTCTCGTGTACTAACACACAGCCCGTGCTGACGTGGTTCGGCAGGCTCCTTTAGTTGACAACAAACAAACGGAAAGAGAAGGAAAATTTGGAGTTATCATTCAGTCAATCGTCTTCACTTGAACGTTTGCGGTAATATAATGCACAACGAAGATACGATAAAAATTCTACTCGTCCCTGCAGGATGTAAGTTAGCAGAACTGTAACTGAAATTATATTTTCTAAGTTACAGTACGGGTAAGTATTGTACAGTAGTGTTGTACTTCGAAACACTGTACAGTAAAGGCAGTCTATTAAAAACTGCCTCGCCATTACCTTTGTTTTAGTGTGATTGTAGACAGTCGTAATGCTATTCAGGCAGTAGTACTGTATAGGAAAGTGTCATCCTGAAATGAATCCACCTTCCGGACGGATGTTTTTTCGTCTTGTGACGTTTCAGGAAACGAGACGTTTCACCCCAAAGGCAGTCGAAGCAGCAACCGGAGAGACGAAACTGCAGAAGGTGCTGTTGTCGGTTCTGTCGTAATGAATTTGTACGTGGGATCGCGACAACTCGAACAGGAGATCGGCAGCGCTAAAACCATTGTACGTTGCGTTGTAACACGTCACCCGTTCCATCATTACGATGCACATGTCCACGAAGGATTCCGTGGGGATGATTTTCGGAAACCTTCAACTGAAGACTGTTGATTGGACGTCCACTGTGCCATTTTGTTTGTGCTTCGATTTGTTTGCTGCGAACTCCAGCAGGTGAATGATTTATGTACATTATTCCGGGTGCAAGCAGTGTGTGCTAGAACAAGGCAGGTAAAGTCACATTCGTGTTTTGTTATTGATAACGTCATATTTTCGCGAAGAGCACACTGTCATACGTCTTGAAATATATTCTGAGAAGAAGAAGTAGTGGGTTAAAGGATAAAAACTATTGTGTGCTGTTAAAAAAAATCGTTCTGCTTTTCATATCTTCGTGACGAAAAGGAAAGGTATTTATGAAACTTCTTGGCAGATTATAACTGTGTGCCGGACCGAGACTCGAACTCGAGAGCTTTGGCTTCCGCGGACAAGTGGTAGAGCACTTTCCCGCGAAAGGCAAAGATCCTGAGTTCGAGTCTCGGTCCGGCACATGGTTTTAATCTGCCAGGAACTTTCAAATCAGCGCAGACTCTGCTGCAGATTGAAAATCTCATATTAAGGTATTCATGTTGATTAATGTCCCGCTGGTAGATAAAAGGCACAATCTTATCACATTTTGCTTTCTTTTACTCCCGGCCAAAATTTATTTCTGGTCTACAAAATAAATGGGACACCGTTTATAGCGACTTGGAGTATCGAGTTTTGCGTGGACGTGCGATTTACCGTCGTGCGAGTTGTTTGCCCCAGGAATGCAGCACGGTATTTATGAAGACTTGAATCTGCGACCGAATAGTACCGCCAATTTTTAAACCGCAAAATTGCATATTTCCTTACTTTCTACATCTACACCTACATGCACGTACAAGCAACTTGGTGGCGCATGGCAGAGGGCGCCCTGCACCACGACTACCAGTCATTTCGTTTCCTGCTCCACTCGCAAACGGAGAGAGGAGCGTCTGTCTGTAAGCTTCCGTGAGAGCCGTAATTGCTCTTGCTTAGTCTTCGCGCCCATTACGCGAAGTCTGCGTTGGTGGCAGTTGAACCGATCTCCAGTCAGCTTCAGTTTTTATCGATAGTGAACATCTTCCCTCCAGGGATTCCCATTTGAGAGTAAGACGCGCGTGTTGACGGGACTTCAGGTAACAGATCTGCTGGCGCAGCTCGGAGTTGCTTCGACGTCGTCCTCTAATCCAACCTGGTGAGCGTCCCAAACACGCGACCACTGCTCAAGGGTGGGTCAAACTGGCGTCCTACAACAGTTCGCCTTTACAGTTTCCTACAATTCTTCCAATAAACCGAAGTCGGCCATTCGCCTTCGTACTAGCGACGTTATGCGCTCTTCGAAGTTCACATCGCTTTGCGACGTTGCGCATAGATGTTCAATAGACGTGACGGCATCAAGCAGCACACCACTAATGCTGCATACAAATGTTACGACTTTGTTTGTCCTACTCAGTAGCATTAACTTGCGTTTCTCTATATTTAGAGATAGCCGCCATTTGTCACACCAAGTATAAATTCTGTCCACATCATCCTGAATCGTCTTACAGTCGCTCAACGACCACACTTTCTCGCATACTGTAGCATCAGCGACAAACAGTCGCAGAGTGGTGTTCGCCCTATCCCCTGCATCGTTCACGTACATACACTGAAGAGCCAAAGAAACTGGTACACCTGCCTAGTATCGTGTAGGGCACCCGCGAGCTCGCAGGAGTCCGGCAACACGAGTGGTATCGGCTCAACTAATGTCTGAAGTAGTGCCAGAGGGGAACTGACACCATCAGTCCTGCAGGGCTGTCCATAGATCCGTAAGAGTACGAGGGGCGCAGATCTCTTCTGAAAAGGACGTTGCAAGGCATCCCAGATATGCTCAATAATGTTCATGTCTGGGGAGTTTGGTGGCCAGTGGAAGTGTTTAAACTCAGAACAATGTTCCTGGGGCCACTCTGGACATGTGAGGTGTCGCATTGTCCTGCTGGAATTGTCCAAGTCCGACGGGATGCACAATGGACATGAGAGGATGCAAGCGATCAGACAGGACGCTTACGTTCGTGTCACCTGTCAGAGTCGTACCTAGACGCATCAGGGGTACCACATCACTCCAACTGCACACGCCCCACACCATTACAGAGCCTCCACCAGCTCGAACAGGCCGCTGCTGACATGCAGGGTCCATGCATTCGTGAGGTTGTCTCCATACCCGTACAAGTCCATCCTCTCGATACAATTTTAAACGAGACTCGTTCGACCAAACAACATGTTTGCAGTGATCAACAATCCAATGTCGGTGTTGACGGGCCCAGACGAGGCGTAAAGCTTTGTTTCTTGCAGTAATCGAGGGTAGACGAGTGGGCCTTCGGCTCAGAAAACCCATATCGATGATGTTTCGTTGAATGGTTCTCACGCTGACACTTGCTGATGGCCCAGCATTGAAATTTGCAGCAATGTGGGGAAGGGTTGCACTTCTGTCACGTTGAACGATCCTCTTCAGCCGTCGTTGGTCTCGTTTTCGCAGGATCTTTTTCCAGTCGCAGTGATGTCGGAGACTTGATGTTTTACCGGATTCCTGATATTCACGGTACACTCGTGAAATGGTCGTACGGGAAAATCCCCACTTCACCGCTTCCTCTGAGATGCTGTGTCCCCCCCCGTACGCCGACTGTAACACCACGTTCAAACTTACTTAAATCTTGATAACCTGTCAATGTAGCAGCAGTAACCGGTCTGCCAACTGCGCCAGACGCTTTTTGTCTTACATAGGCGTTGCCAATCGCAGTGCTGTACCCTGGCCGTTTACTTATCTCTGTATACGCGTGCCTATACCAGTTTCTTTGGCGGTTCAGTGCATTGCTTAAAAAGACTTCCAGCCACACACACACCTGTTCCGTATTCTCGAAGTTCCGTTAACGGTAAGCAGTGGGGCACAGTATCAGACGCTTTTCGGAAATATGCAGTGTTCCCGCTGCCCATCATCTGCGGGTCAGAGGATGCTCTGCGAGGAAGGGGCACGCTGAGATTCACACGAGCGATGCCGTCTAACTCTGCGCCGCTTTTGCGGGGAGGAGCATTTCTGTCTCGAAGAAATTTACTATAGTCGATCTTGGAATATGGCAGTCGGGCCGCGAGGCACGGCGTGAAAAGGACAGACGCCTGGGCTGTTGCTGTGGTGGTCTCGTGTCAGCAGCTGGCCCGTGCTATCGGAGACCTCATTTGCGGCAGTCGGCCTTTTCCTCGGCGCGTGCCGCCGGCTGGCTGCCCGGCCCCTACAGCCTCGGCCTCTCGCCGTGTGCTGCTGCTGCTGCTGTTCCGTTACGTGGCCTGGCCGAGCCGCCCTACGCTGCCGCCTCGCCTCGCCTCGCTGTCCTTTTTTCGTTCCCCGCGTACCTGTGTGCAAGTCCGACGCCAAGACCAAAACGACGCCGCGGCGTACAGCGCCGCACAGCGCTGCTGCAGCCGAGCCGAGCCGAGCCGAGCCGAGCCGAGCCGAGCCGAGCCGAGCCGAGCCGAGCCGAGCCGAGCCGAGCCGCGCAACAGCGCAGACCGGGCGTGACGTCACGCGCCGCGACGTGTCGATGACGGCACGAGCAGTACATCTACTCTCGTGATCGTTCGGAACTTTGGGAGACGCCATGTTGGATTTCGTCTTCAGTTGAAGCTCATATTTGGTGTCTTTTACGTACCCTGGTGTCCAAAAAGTAAAGCAACGAACCGTTATTTCCCGTCCCATGCCTAATTCACGATACAATTGTAGACGCTGTCGACAGATGTCCGCACGCACAATCATGTTCTGCACGGAAGATGGCGTTCAGGTCAACGGACAACTACGCCGACGATGACGTCAGAGCACCTATCAAGCGGGGTAGTGTTTGCATGGTTAGTTCCGCGCCCGCAATCGCTGTGTACTCAGACGTTGCAGTATGGTACAGAGAAGACGCCTACCAGGTTCTCTCCGGCGAAGGGCCACAGAAAGAGATAGAGCAGGACAGTAACAAACAGCTGAGGCCCGATGGCTTAATCTGAATCGTTGTTTCTCGGATGTGGCGACGGTTTACACAGACCGAAAATGTGTGCCGAAGACATCTACATAAACATTTATACTCCGCAAGCCACCCAATGGTGTGTGGCGGAGGACACTTTACGTGCGACTGTCATTACCTCCCTTTCCTGTTCCACTCGCGTATGCTTCGCGGGAAGAACGACTGCCGGAAAGCCTCCGTGCGCGCTCGAATCTCTCTAATTTTACATTCGTGATCTCCTCGGGAGGTATAAGTAGGGGGGAAGCAATATTTTAGATACCTCATCCAGAAACGCGCCCTCTCGTAACTTGGATAGCAAGCTACATCGCGATGCAGAGCGCCTCTCTTGCAGAGTCTGCCACTCGAGTTTGCTAAACATCTCCGTAACGCTATCACGGTTACCAAATAACCCTGTGACGGAACGCGCCGCTCTTCTTTCGATCTTCTCTACCTCCTCTGTCAACCCGACCTGGTACCGATCCCACACTGATGAGCAATACTCAAGTATAGGTCGAACGAGTGTTTTGTAAGCCACCTCCTCTGTCGATGGACTACATTTTCTAAGGACTCTCCCAATGAATCTCAAACTGGTACCCGCCTTACCAACAATTAATTTTGTATGATCATTCCACTTCAAATCGTACCGCACACATACTCCCAGATATTTTACAGAAGTAACTGCTACCATTGTTTGTTCCCCTGTGTTTTGCGCATCTGCTCGGCGACCCTTCTTGAAGACTGGGACTACCTGTGCTCTTTTCCAATCATGTGGAACCTTCTGTTCCTCTAGAGACTGGCGGTACACGGCTGTTAGAAGTTCTTTCGCGTACTCTGTGTAGAATCGAATTGGTATCCCGTCAGGTCCAGTGGACTTTCCTCTGTTGAGTGATTCCAGTTGCTTTTCTATTCCTTGGACACTTATAACGATGTCAGCCATTTTTTCGTTCGTGCGAAGATTTAGAGAAGGAACGGCTGTGTGGTCTGCCTCTGTGAAACAGCTTTGGAAAAAGGTGTTTAGTATTTCAGCTTTACGCGTCTCATCCTCTGTTTCAATGCTATCATCATCCCGGAGTGTCTAGATATGCTGTTTCGAGCCACTTACTGATTTAACGTAAGACCAGAACTTCCTAGGATTTTCTGTCAAGTCGGTACATAGAATTTTACTTTCGAATTCACTGAACGCTTCACGCATAGCCCTCCTTATGCTAACTTTGACATCGTTTAGCTTCTGTTTGTGTGAGAGGTTTTGGCTGCGTTTAAATTTGCAGTGAAGCTCTCTTCGCTTTCGCAGTAGTTTCCTAACTTTGTTGTTGAACCACGGTGGGACCAAAGCAGCGCCGACCACGTGCGACATCAGAGACAGATAACTGTTATTTGGTTGTAAGGGCACGACGGTAGCGCATTGGAATTGCACGGCAGCTGGTATCGGACCTCGCAGCATCCGCTGGACGTGTTGTATGGAGGAAAACAGTGTGCGGGTGACTTCCGCTTAGTGGCCTTTATTGCTGGAGACCTGCTGTATGTGTACCACTGACGCGTCATCACAGACTGGAGCGTCTGCACTGGAGTCGTTAAGACGCTACCTGGACGGTCGAAGAGTAGTCCAATGTTCTTTTCACAGATAAGTTCCGATTTGGTCTGGAGAGAGATTCTCGACTGATTCGCACCTGAAGGGAACGTGGAACACGATTTCGAGACCCAAACATTGTGGAAAGAGCCCGATTTCGAGGAGCGTCGCTAATGATGCGGGCAGGGATTCTTCATGAAATTCTGCGGATGAACCGGCTGTCAGGTATCGTGAGGAGATGCGGTTCTTGGGAGGTGGTGTGGACCCAGATTTCGTATCGATGGATGGTAATGCTGGACCTCATAGAGAACAGATGCTTGATGTTTTCTGGGAAACGGAAGACATTGCACGCATGGCGTGGCTTGCTCGCTCTCCCGATTTGAATCCCACAGAGCACGTTTGGAATGCAATGCACTAGGGATTCATCACGTCAGCATCCACCAACCGCTCTCCAAGATTGCGAGCAGCGCTGCGGAATGAATGGGCCTTATTGCGTCGACAGTGCGTCATTTACAGCATGCCCTGTTGTTTGTCAGACCTGTGTTGCTGGCAGAGATGGTCACACCCTCTACTGAGCGCATTAACCAGTTGTCCGTGTATGTGGGTAAATTCGTTAAGTAGGAAAAAACAAATAACATTTTTGTCTACCGTGATGCGTGTTGCAGTTCTTTATGTTCTGTATTCTTTACATTCTTTCTAATTTACTACCACCTGTTTTGTGACAAAATACACGTTACCTCGCAAAGTTTGCGTTTGTTGCAATAATTTTCGACACTAAACTAGTAACTGATGTACTGTAAATAAATGGTGTTTCAAAACACCATCATATTACGTATCTTCAGGAAATGCTTCGGTACTGGTACAATTTGTTGTAATAAAAATGGTGAAAAAGTCATGTTGCTGGTTAAAGAATTTTGGTATCTGATTGTTTTAGTGATGTAACTTGGATGTTACAAAAGTATACCTTTTAGAGGCAGTGGCACATTGGAGATTTATTAAAACGCGTCGTTGTTGGTATGATTTCTTATAACCAAATCTCAGTTAACGACTTACCAGCGAAATCTAAGTTGAAGGACACGGTGGAGAGTTGCACAAGTTCGCCACTATGTAGTGGATAAAAGCAATGGAGTTACGAAGTGCAAAGAAACTTCTTCGTGTCCTACTATTTCCAAAATTTTTTTTCAGTCCAGCTTTTAGAGTCTTGTACAGCAAGGAAGCAAGGGAGAGGATGTTGTTATGGGTGGCTGGTATGCTCTTCCTACAACACAGATGCACACGTGGGTTAATACGGTTCTTCATTTACGCGAACTGGAACATTTACTTAACTTGAATAGAATCCATGTGTTGTGGTACAAGGTCATGAGTAATAGTCCTCTTTCAGACTGACCTGAAGTACAATCCTGGTTGAGGAAAACTAGGCCCACAATAGTCATTAACCTGATCGCTATGTACTGTCGAAGCCAGTGATGAACTAAACCCGCTTTGCGAGTAAACCGACAGAGGACAAACTGGATGACTGAGTGAGGCCCTCTGGTCAGGAAATTGGAAACCGGTGGTAAGTTCCTATGGGACCAAAGTACTAAGGTCATCGGTCCCTAGGCTTACACACTACTTAATGTAACTGAAACTAACTTACTCTAAGGAACACACACACACACACACACACACACACACACACACACAAACGCGCGCGCGCACGCGCCTGAAGGATGAGTCGTACCTCCGCCGAGGGAGCTGTGCAAACCATGACAAGGCGCCCTAGACCGCCCGGCTACCCCACACGGCTCCTCCAGTCAGTGGCGGCGGCCTAAATACTCGCTGTCGAGAGGGCGTTGGCGGCGTGTTGCTTGCTGGTGTGGCTCTGGCCTCTCTCGTGATGGGCGCGCTTGATCCAGCGCCTGCTATCAATCTTCGTGCTTCGTCTTTGCCGACCAGTGTGCTGGCGACAGCTTACTCCAGCATACAGCTTTGCATTCAACATAGGTTGACCACACATTTCTATGATCATCCAGTTCACAGTGCTTGAGTTGGAACTGGCCTTCAAAATAATGACATCATCATCAATTAGAGCGCTCTGGAGATTGCACATTTACTTTCCGCAGCTCACTGGTTGTTCTGTACTCTGCTTACTGCTTGCCTCCGCCCAATGGTGCCTGGAGACACACAGAGTTTCAGGGCATCCGTCACGTGTTGTACGATGGCAGCCACAGATGTGAAGGGGCTACAGTGCGCTCGGTATACGATATGACAATCCTCCGTTGTGATGGTCGACTGGTATGTTGACGTCAAGTATGCTTGCTCTCACCTTATCATGGCATCCAACAGCGGTCTGCTATCACATCAGAATGCCCCAAAAACCTGCATGTTGCACGATCCGACTAGTCGTTTGAATGGAGATCCACAGCAAGGCCCCCTTCAAAACCTACATAAAAATATCAGATCTAGTCTTTCTGTTGGTTTTACAAATGTTGGAATGGTCACTGCCGACATTCTACTCCACGCTTGTGAAACTCACTTCATGTTCTGTTGCTGAACGTATGTTAGTGAAATGTTTAATTTTTGTTCATTGTAACGCCGCCTGGAATATTTTATCAGGTTTGTAATTGAGACTTTGTGGTCAAGGAAGGCAGGATTCAGTTATGATAGTGGATGGGCCGTAATCAGTTCCTATTGGTTGGGCTTCCTTTAATCATGCACAATTTATTTAAAATTAACAACAAATTAAAATAGTGACAATAATTTAAGAACTGTTTCACGGCTGAAGGCCTTAATGGCAATAAATTAAGAATTGTTTCACGGCTGAATGTCTTAATGGCAATAAATTAAGAATTGTTTAATTTGTTGCAACTTACAAACTACAGTTATTAAAATACTGAAAACAAATCACCACGGTCTTAAAGGGTAACTGCTAAATTACAATTGCCACATTAGAATTTTAAGACAACTGGTGACAGTCATGGCTGAAGGCCTTTAACGCCGAGAATGGCAATTATTAAAAAAAATTAACATACATACTGTCAACCGCAAGGCATTAGCAAAAGTTAATTTAAAAGACAGGCAACTGATCACCAAACAGGTGAGACAAAATGACAGTAAACTTGGTAGCACAACCGCTTAAACTTTCTGTAACGCCAAGAATGGCAATTATGTTTAAAAAGTTTAGAAACATACAATAAAACAGCAAATATAATAACAAGGCTAATTCAAAAGGACAAGCAACTGATCATCAAACAGGTGGGACAAATGATGGTAACTTGGTAATGCAATAATAAAAAAGCAACACAATAATAAAACACAAGGGATAGTCACAAATGGTGCTCCAGCAATCGATCTCTAAGTAGGTCAGGCCAAGAAACTTTCACGAGTGATGAGAAAGGCAGCTAAGAGTTGCATTCACTTCACAAGATGGTAACTAGGGCTAGTGGCATTCTAACGAATGACTAATGATAATCTGCTGAAGCTACCTAACGTCCAATAACCAATGCAACAATGGAACACCACGCCAACGTCGGAACCGGCGGTCAGCACTACATCCTCAGAAAGCTGTGTTTAGAGCGTACAAAATGATAAAGGAACGACTACTACCAGAGTAAAATAAACGCAAACCGACGTACAAATCAAGGAAACACGCTTTACCGGACAACATCGACAAGGAGAGGAAACGTACACTGCCGTTACACACACTAACCTCCAGGACAGGCGACTGGGGAGTTAGCGGCCACCAGGCAGGGAAAATGCCGCTGGTTGAACTTAACAAATAGTAACACATGGAATGCAGCAGTTAGTAACAAGAAGTGAGGAAAGGTAACAAGGGAACCTCCCCATCGCACCCCCCTCAGATTTAGTTATAAGTTCGCACAGTGGATAGGCCTTGAAAAACTGGACACAGATCAATCGAGAAAACAGGAGGAAGTTGTGTGGAACTATGAAAGAAATATGCAAAATATACGAACTGAGTAGTCCATGTGCAAGATAGGCAACATCGTGGACAATGTGAGCCGTGGTCCCGTCGTAGCGTGAGCAGCTGCAGAGCGAGAGGTCCTTGGATTAAGTCTTCCCTGGAGTGAAAATTTTACTTTCTTTATTTTTGCATAGTTATTATCTGTCCGTTCGTTCATTGACGTCTATGTTCACTGTAATAAGTTTAGTGTCTGTGTTTTGCGACCGCATCGCAAAACCGTGCGATTAGTAGACGAAAGGACGTGCCTCTCCAATGGGAACCGAAAACATTTGATCGCAAGGTCATAGGTCAACCGATTCCTCCACAGGAAAACACATCTGATATATTCTATACGACACTGGTGACGGCATGTGCGTCACATGACAGGAATATGTTGTCGATCCACCTAACTTGTACACTTGGCGAATGGGTAAAAAGATTCTTCTACCTTGCCCGATTTAGGTTTTCTTGTGGATGTGATAATCACTCCCAAAAAAGTGATGAAAACATAAGAGTTTGTCACATAAACTGAAAATAAAAAATTAAACTTTTCACTCAATGAAGATTCGAACCAAGGACCTTTCGTTCCGCAGCTGCTCACGTTACCACGAGACCATGGCACTCCCGCGTTCTCATTGTCCTTGATGTTGCCTATCTTCCCATGGACTACTCAGTTTGTATATTTTGCTTATTTTTTCACAGTTCCACACAACTTCTTCCTGTTTTCTCAATTGATCTGTGTTCAGTTTTTCAACGCCTATCCAGTGTGCCAACTTATAACTAAATCTGAGGGGGGTGCGATGGGGAGGTTCCCTTGTAAGTAGATCCGCCTTCCCCAAGCACTCCACTCCCTGCTCCTTGTCTCGGCGACATTGCGAGCAGCAGGAACCGAAGTCACTGGAGTATCGCTAGATCTCACAATGGTGGAGGTTTCACTGCTAGGATTAAAATCCACTCAAGTTAAAGCTTGTTGGATCCGGTTGACGACTAGGTCGTGTATCCTCGCACCCACAGCCCTTCCATGCGGCAGTCCATCCACACCGCCAGCAGTCGCAGCGTGTTCACGCACTGCTCTCTTGGCTCCTCCAGAGTCCCCAACCGAACTGCTCACTCACACGACCCAGAAGAACAGCGACGTCGCCCCAAAGATAGGGCCACAGTGAGTACATATCTATAACGCCGCTGCTGCCACCAGCGGACAGGCAACGCTTGCGAAACCAAGTGGCACCAGTCAACACGAGAAGAATACAAACAACCGCAACCATGTCAACTAAACGATACGGTCTGGTCTCCAACAGGAGACACAAACCTACAACAGCACCAACGCGAGCCGCAGCACGGCTCGGCAGTCTATTCTCGTCTTCCAACACGATAGCGGACCGAAATCGTAGGATGTATAGCAAGAGAATCAAAAGGAACTGACGTCAAAGGACCTGTAGCTGAGGTCAGCATAAATAAATGTAGCATGTTGTTCGTAAAATGTGCGAGGGTTCCCATTAATCTCCGATTACCCTGTTGGTATTTAATCTGTAGAAATAAGAAAACCGTAAAATATGTGTATGTATCTGCGTGGTGCGACGTAAAGTGAAACAACTGCATGAAAGTAGCTAGGAAAGCAGGTCCCACACAGATTCGTTGGAAGACTACTAAGCCAATTTTATCGACTTACAGAAGAGTTGGCTTACAGTATCGACATTGGACAGATTCTTGAGCATTGCCCGTTAATCTGGGCATTATTAAGCGGGAAGATAGAGAAGGATCGAAGATCTCGTTGAAATCGAACGGAAAATGTTACAGGGTAGGCCTGGTGGGTTACGGAGAGCCCTTTTGTTAAGAATTCAATACAATGACGGGAAAAATCACAGAACTTGGTGAACGTATGTCGGCTGTCCGACGGCATAAGCGACTGGAAAAGGAAAGGGGGTACATCATAGTGCTTGCGGAAATACCCTCCGTCACGCACCCTAAGATGGCTCGCGGAGTAGTGGTGCAGATATGAATGTAGATACAGATGTAAAAGTACTTTCAATACCACTTTCTCTGTAATTGATGCTGGATTTACCATTAAGATTTCATTTTTGCTGCGTGAAGCTTCTTCCAGTATTACCAATGGTTGTAAGTTGGACAGAAGGCAGTTTTCAACTGCTGTCATCTGACAAAAAGTACTAATTTTTTCCCGATGGACTTTCCCCTCATAGGCGGAACACTTGTCTAGTTATAGAGGCCCGGTTAGTTGCTACAATCTGTCAATTCCGATGTCATAGATGTGTGGTTGGTGTAGGGCCAACAGCATACAGCGTTAACGCCTCTCTTCGCTTGCCAATACTCCCCCGCCCCCTGTCCGTCTCTGTCTATTCATATACATGTGTCTCTGTCTCTCTGTAGCTGCTTGCTTTTAAAACTCCCATTCCAACTTTGTGACTTCACTTGTGTGTGACGTTCCAGGGACTGTTTCTCCATGGTTGTGGTGCCGTGTGACTCATTGCTACCGCGTGTTGTGCCGAAACAGACAGTAGCTGCGAAAATAGCGTTTCTAGAGCAGACTGTTAAGCAAGCTGTGAGTGCGCCGGTCCTCGCTTAGTTTCCCAGGCCGGGAAGCCGTGTGAACACCGGCTGCGCCGGGGAGTTCTCTAGTGAAATCCAAGAGTGAGCGAGTGAGTCAGTGCTGCAGCTGGGCAACGCTGGATGTGCGATACTTTGCTCGAAACGGTCCTCGCCTCTGCTCGAAATTTTACCCGTTTAAACTGACGTAAGTGTCTCGACAACCTATACCTTCGACATTAACCTAATACTCAGTCGACGCTCGGCATATAACGAGAACGACATTAAATGTGAAACGCTTTCCTAATGCTCTGTAAAAATTATTGTTATTTGGTCACGAACCAGCTTTCAGCTCCTTACGCCGCCTTCAAGTGAGAACTGAATGTTGCAAACATAGATATCTAGAATGAAATTTTCACTCTACAGCGGATTGTGCGCTGATATGAAACTTCCTAGCAGATTAAAACTGTGTGCCGGACCGAGACTCGAACTCGGGACCTTTGCCTTTCGCGGGTAAGTGCTCTACCAATTGAGCTACCCAAGCACGACTCACGCCCCGTCCTCACATCATATCAGCGCACACTCCGCTGTAGAATGAAAATTTCATTCTAGAAACAACCCCCAGGCTGTAGCTAAGCCATGTCTCCGCAATATCCTTTCTTTCAGGAGTGCTAGTTCTGCAAGGTTCGCAGGAGAGCTTTTGTAAAGTTTGGAAGGTAGGAGACGAGGTACTGGCGGAATTAAAGCTGTGATGACGGGGCGTGAGTCGTGCGTGGGTAGCTCAGTTGGTAGAGCATTTGCCCGCGAAAGGCAAAGGTCCCGAGTTCGAGTCTCAGTCCGGCACACAGCTTTAATCTGCCAGGAAGTTTCAACACAGATATTACTTACACAGAAGATACTAAAGATCAAATGATCACATATAGAGTACGGAATGAAACTTTCACTGTGCAGCGGCGTGTGAGCTGACATGAAACTTCCTGGCAGATTATAACGCAGATTAAAACTGTATGCCGGACCGAGACTCGAACTAGGGACCTTTTTATTTCGCGGGCTAGTTCTCTACCATCTGAGTTACCCAAGCACGACTCATGAGACATCCTCACAGCTTTAATTACACCAGTACCTCCTCACATACCTTCAAAACTTCACAGAAGCTCTCCTGCATATCACTTGCCCCGAAAGGGAAAGGTCCCGAGTTCGAGTTTCAGTCCAACATGTAGAGTGGTTACAAAAGAAAGTATTGCAGTTTTAAGCCACGCAGAAATAATTATACAGGGTGTTTACAAATGAATATCGGGGTTTTAACGCTTTATAATATTTGTTATATTAAACTGACAGTTATAAATGATATGTCAAAATGAAAGAGCAACTCAGTTTTACCGAGAACCTAATAAATGTTGAGTGTGAGCACCATTTGTCACACGGCACACATCAAGTCTGTAGCCGAGCTCTTGCCAAACGTTGATAAGTGTGTCTTCAGTAGCCGGCCGCCCGCATCTCGTGGTGGTGCGGTAGCGTTCTCGCTTATCACGCCCGGGTTCCCGGGTTCGATTCCCGGCGGGGTCAGGGATTTTCTCTGCCTCGTGATGGCTGGGTGTTGTGTGCTGTCCTTAGGTTACTTAGGTTTAAGTAGTTCTAAGTTCTAGGGGACTGATGCCCATAGATGTTAAGTCCCATAGTGCTCAGAGTCATTTGAACCAGCCAGTAGCCGGCCGCGATGGCCGTGCGGTTCTAGGCACTTCAGTCCGGAACCGCGTGACTGCTACGGTCGCAGGTTCGAATCCTGCCTCGGGCATGGAAGTGTGTAATGTCCTTAGGTTATTTAGGTTTAAGTAGTTCTAAGTTCTAGGGGACTGATGACCTCAGATATTGAGTCCCATAGTGCTCAGAGCCATTTTGTGTGTTCAGTGATTGTAGCAACAGCTGCTTCAATTCGGTTTCTTAATTCAGGGAGTTCTGCTGGTAGAGGAGGCACGTACGCATGGTCCTCGACGAAGCCCCAAAGGAAAAAATCACATGGTGTTAGGTAGGGTGATCGTGGAGGTCACGGAAAGCGAGCCCTGTCATTGGGCCCCTTGCGGCCTATCCAGCTCTTGGGTACAGTGAAGTTCAACCAATCGCGTACTTCGCTATGCCACTGAAAATTTATAAGGCTCTTGGTAAAACTGTTTGAGTTGCTCTTTCATTTGACATATCATTTATGACTGTAAGTTTAATGTAATAAACATCATAAAGCGTTAAAACCCCGTTATCCATTTATAGACACACCCTGTACAGTATTTGACTAAAAATCAAAAGTAAAGTTTTTAGTTTGGGTATGGTTACGTTTGACAGCAGGTGAAAAGTAAGAGTGAATTTACACTTGTAATCCAATATTTATATAACATAATGGTAATTTCATCCCCATGAACCATGGACATTGCCGTTGGTGGGGAGGCTTGCGTGCCTCAGCGATACAGATAGCCGTACCGTAGGTGCAACCACAACGGAGGGGTATCTGTTGAGAGGCCAGACAAACGTGTGGTTCCTGAAGAGGGGCAGCAGCCTTTTCAGTAGTTGCAAGGGCAACAGTCTGGATGATTGACTGAGCTGGCCTTGTAACAATAACCAAAACGGCCTTGCTGTGCTGGTACTGCGAACGGCTGAAAGCAAGGGGAAACTACAGCCGTAATTTTTCCCGAGGGCATGCAGCTTTACTGTATGATTACATGATGATGGCGTCCTCTTGGGTAAAATATTCCGGATGTAAAATAGTCCCCCATTCGGATCTCCGGGCGGGGACTACTCAAGAGGATGTCGTTATCAGGAGAAAAAAAACTGGCGTTCTACGGATCGGAGCGTGGAATGTCAGATCCCTTAATCGGGCAGGTAGGTTAGAAAATTTAAAAAGGGAAATGGATAGGTTGAAGTTAGATATAGTGGGAATTAGTGAAGTTCGGTGGCAGGAGGAACAAGACTTCTGGTCAGGTGACTACAGGGTTATAAACACAAAATCAAATAGGGGTAATGCAGGAGTAGGTTTAATAATGAATAGGAAAATAGGAATGCGGGTAAGCTACTACAAACAGCATAGTGAACGCATTATTGTGGCCAAGATAGATACGAAGCCCACGCCTACTACAGTAGTACAAGTTTATATGCCAACTAGCTCTGCAGATGACGAAGAAATTGAAGAAATGTATGATGAAATAAAAGAAATTATTCAGATTGTGAAGGGAGACGAAAATTTAATAGTCATGGGTGACTGGAATTCGAGTGTAGGAAAAGGGAAAGAAGGAAACATAGTAGGTGAATATGGATTGGGGGACAGAAATGAAAGAGGAAGCCGCCTGGTCGAATTTTGCACAGAGCACAACATAATCATAACTAACACTTGGTTTAAGAATCATGAAAGAAGGTTGTATACATGGAAGAACCCTGGAGATACTAAAAGGTATCAGATAGATTATATAATGGTAAGACAGAGATTTAGGAACCAGGTTTTAAATTGTAAGACATTTCCAGGGGCAGATGTGGACTCTGACCACAATCTATTGGTTATGACCTGTAGATTAAAACTGAAGAAACTGCAAAAAGGTGGGAATTTAAGGAGATGGGACCTGGATAAACTAAAAGAACCAGAGGTTGTACAGAGATTCAGGGAGAGCATAAGGGAGCAATTGACAGGAATGGGGGAAATAAATACAGTAGAAGAAGAATGGGTAGCTTTGAGGGATGAAGTAGTGAAGGCAGCAGAGGATCAAGTAGGTAAAAAGACGAGGGCTAGTAGAAATCCTTGGGTAACAGAAGAAATATTGAATTTAATTGATGAAAGGAGAAAATATAAAAATGCAGTAAGTGAAACAGGCAAAAAGGAATACAAACGTCTCAAAAATGAGATCGACAGGAAGTGCAAAATGGCTAAGCAGGGATGGCTAGAGGACAAATGTAAGGATGTAGAGGCCTATCTCACTAGGGGTAAGATAGATACCGCCTACAGGAAAATCAAAGAGACCTTTGGAGATAAGAGAACGACTTGTATGAATATCAAGAGCTCAAATGGAAACCCAGTTCTAAGCAAAGAAGGGAAAGCAGAAAGGTGGAAGGAGTATATAGAGGGTCTATACAAGGGCGATGTACTTGAGGACAATATTATGGAAATGGAAGAGGATGTAGATGAAGATGAAATGGGAGATATGATACTGCGTGAAGAGTTTGACAGAGCTCTGAAAGATCTGAGTCGAAACAAGGCCCCCGGAGTAGACAATATTCCATTGGAACTACTGACGGCCGTGGGAGAGCCAGTCCTGACAAAACTCTACCATCTGGTGAGCAAGATGTATGAAACAGGCGAAATACCCTCAGACTTCAAGAAGAATATAATAATTCCAATCCCAAAGAAAGCAGGTGTTGACAGATGTGAAAATTACCGAACGATCAGCTTAATAAGTCACAGCTGCAAAATACTAACACGAATTGTTTACAGACGAATGGAAAAACTAGTAGAAGCCAACCTCGGGGAAGATCAGTTTGGATTCCGTAGAAACACTGGAACACGTGAGGCAATACTGACCTTACGACTTATCTTAGAAGAAAGATTAAGGAAAGGCAAACCTACGTTTCTAGCATTTGTAGACTTAGAGAAAGCTTTTGACAATGTTGACTGGAATACTCTCTTTCAAATTCTAAAGGTGGCAGGGGTAAAATACAGGGAGCGAAAGGCTATTTACAATTTGTACAGAAACCAGATGGCAGTTATAAGAGTCGAGGGACATGAAATGGAAGCAGTGGTTGGGAAGGGAGTGAGACAGGGTTGTAGCCTCTCCGCGATGTTGTTCAATCTGTATATTGAGCAAGCAGTAAATGAAACAAAAGAAAAATTCGGAGTAGGTATTAAAATTCATGGAGAAGAAATAAAAACTTTGAGGTTCGCCGATGACATTGTAATTCTGTCAGAGACAGCAAAGGACTTGGAAGAGCAGTTGAATGGAATGGACAGTGTCTTGAAAGGAGGATATAAGATGAACATCAACAAAAGCAAAACAAGGATAATGGAATGTAGTCTAATTAAGTCAGGTGATGCTGAGGGAATTAGATTAGGAAATGAGGCACTTAAAGTAGTAAAGGAGTTTTGCTATTTGGGGAGCAAAATAACTGATGATGGTCGAAGTAGAGAGGATATAAAATGTAGGCTGGCAATGGCAAGGAAAGCGTTTCTGAAGAAGAGAAATTTGTTAACATCCAGTATTGATTTAAGTGTCAGGAAGTCATTTCTGAAAGTATTCGTATGGAGTGTAGCCATGTATGGAAGTGAAACATGGACGATAAATAGTTTGGACAAGAAGAGAATAGAAGCTTTCGAAATGTGGTGCTACAGAAGAATGCTGAGGATTAGATGGGTAGATCACATAACTAATGAGGAAGTATTGAATAGGATTGGGGAGAAGAGAAGTTTGTGGCACAACTTGACCAGAAGAAGGGATCGGTTGGTAGGACATGTTCTGAGGCATCAAGGGATCACCAATTTAGTATTGGAGGGCAGCGTGGAGGGTAAAAATCGTAGAGAGAGACCAAGAGATGAATACACTAAACAGATCTAGAAGGATGTAGGTTGCAGTAGGTACTGGGAGATGAAAAAGCTTGCACAGGATAGAGTAGCATGGAGAGCTGCATCAAACCAGTCTCAGGACTGAAGACCACAACAACAACAACAACAATGGTAATTTGGCAGAAGAGAAAAAACTGATGTTGGTCTCATTTAATACTGAGTTGGCATTCCGTGACATACGTTTGATGATATCAAGTATTTCCGGTAGGGTCATATTTCCGCTTTTCTTAACAGTTCGTAAGCCGGCCGGGGTAGCCCAGCGGTTCTAGGCGCTACAGTCTGGAACCGCGAGACCGCTACGGTCGCAGGTTCGAGTCCTGCCTCGGGTATGGATGTGTGTGATGTTCTTAGGTTAGTTAGGTTTAAGTAGTTCTAAGTTGTAGTGGACTGATGGCCTCAGAAGTTAAGTCCCATAGTGCTCAGAGCCATTTGAACCATTTAACAGTTTGTAAAGTTTCACAATCTACATAGTACGGGTGCCTTCCTGTTAATAGACGTTCGGCAAAGGAAGAATCGGTCTCTCACGATCCTCAGCTTCTTTTATGTTCGGACAACCTAACTGGGAAAGCTCTTTCTGACTCAAAAACATACTGGGGGTTATAAAGAGTACACTATATCTCGACAGCTGCTGGTGCAGGTGAAACAAGAAAAGTGTCCGGTAAACGTGAGTTCTAAAAGGCAAACCTTAAGTGCTGTGAGCACTTTTTCATCCTCGTTACTTTGATCTCTTCTACAACAAGCTCTTGCCGTTACGAACGACGAACATAATGCAGTAAACAAATGAGGACACATCCTTCTATTACTTTCCATAGATAAAGCGTACTGCAAACATCTGCTAGCGTTGCGACTGTAAACCGTATTCACAGGTCCGTGTAAGTGCAGTGCATACATTAGCTCTAATGGAACCAGGGTGTGTTTTGATTAAGTTTGTGAAATGTTTTTACAGTGTTGTCTTATCTCTACACTGGCCAACATATGGTAAACCGATTAATCTGTTATTCCTCACGGGAAATGGCACACTTGATCTCAAAATGTGATTTGAGACTTTCTCGGCGTATTCCATTCGTGAAATCTTCTCGGGTGATCAGCCGAGTAAAGGCGTCGTCTTCTCGCAACGTTTCGAAGGGCTTCGTACCCATCATCTTCGCTTGAAGATGATGGGTACGAAACCCTTCGAAACGTTGCGAGAAGACGACGCCTTTACTCGGCTGATCACCCGAGAAGATTTCACGGACACTTGATCTCCTTTAATGGTCAGGCAAGTGGAAGCAACCATCGAGACCTTCTCCTCTATTCTGAAAAATATTCACAGCACATTGCACCATGGTAACGTGTTCTCTCTTTATTGCATTCCGTAAGCCGTTTTTAATAGCAAAGAGCTTCCAGAATAACAGATGAGTTTCACAGTTCAAATGGCTCTGAGCACTATGGGACTTAACATCTGAGGTCATCAGTCCCCTAGAACTTCGAACTACTTAAACCTAACTAACCTAAGGACATCACACACATCCATGCCCGAGGCAGGATTCGAACCTGCGACCGTAGCGGTCGCGCGGTTCTAGACTGTAGCGCCTAGAACCGCTCGGCCACGCCGGACGGCAGTTTCACAGTAGCGAAGGTAAACAAGTGTTAATAGCTCCTGAAACATGCATTTTAGATTCCATGAGTAGTGGTCATTTTGTCTTGTTTTGGCCCCTGGTACAAGCTCTCAAAATACGGAATACTTTTTAAAATACGTTTTTTACTTTCCCACAGTGCCTGCATGTGATTTTATACATACCAGTCTGTGACAAGGGTAGAAATCTACCTTTGCTATAGTATAAAAATTTTGATATGCTATTACTATCACAAAACGTAGGTCAGTAATGAGAAGACTTTAAACTTTTGTGAAGCTGTCTGAAATTTTACCAACATGTAGAGAGGTCTACCACTTTTCTAAACTGTTGACGGGTTTCTTTTCGCTGTCGAGTTGTTGCTGTGCTCTTCAGTCTGAAGACTTGTTTAATACAGCCCCACCCCCCACCCCACACGCTGTTCTATCCTCTGCAAGACTCTTCATATCTGAATAACTACTGCAACCAACATCCCTTTCAACATTTTTACTGTGTTCGTCTCTTGCCCACCGTCTACTATTTATAGCGGCCAAACTTCCCTCTAGTACTAAACTGGTTATCCCTTAATGTCTCAGAATGTGTTCTGTCAAACGATCTCCTCTTTTAGTCAAGTTGTGCCACAAATTTTTCTCACCGTTTCTATGCAGTACCTTCTCTACATCATTCTATAGCATTCTTTTATAGCACCACATTTCTTGTCTGAAATGTTTATCATTCACATCTCACTTCCATACAAGGCTACTCTCAGAGATACACCTTCAGAAAAGACATCATAACGCTTAAGTCTACATTTTCTTCTTCAGAAACACTTTCCTCCCCATTGCGACTTTAGCATCACCAGATATTTTGCTGCCCGAATACTATGCTCGTCCGCTACTTTAAGTATCTCATTTCCTAATCTGATTCCCTGAGCATCACACGATTTAATGCAACTACATTCTACTACGATTGCTTTGGTTTTGTTGATGTTCATCTTATGCCCTCCTTTCAAGACACTGTCCATTTCGTTCAACTGCTCTTCCAAGTCCTTTGCTCTCTCTGACAGAATTACAGTGTCACCGGCAAATCTCAAAGTTTTTATTTCTTCTCCCTGAACTTTAATTCTTTTTCCTAACTATTCTTTGGTTTCCTTTACTGCTTCCTCGGTGTGTAAATAGAGCAACATCGGCGTTAGACCACAAACATGTCTTACATCCTTATGAACTACTGGTTCTTTTTCATGTCTTTCGACTCTTATAACTGCCATCCGGTTTCCGTACAGATTGTAAATAGCCTTTTGCCTCCTTTATTTTACACCTGATATCTTCTGAATTTGAAAGAGTGATTTTCAGTCGACATTGTCAAAAGCTTTCTCCAAATCCACAAAAACTATAAACGTAGACTTGCTTTTTCTTATCCTATGTTCTAAGTGTGTTCCTCGAAACACTGGATTTTGCTTGGGAAATGGATAAGTGCTCTGTCAAAAACTGATAGTAACATGGTGGTTTTTTCTGACTCTATATGATACTGATTTTTTTTAAATTTCAGTATGATTTCTATATTATTACATATGATTTAAAATTGAAGTACTCAGTGATAAAACAAGTTTTTCACGTTTCTAAAAAAATTCATTAACCGTCACATTAAAGTATCAGGATTCTAGAAGTGTTCCGTCAGAGGAAGAAATTTTGGGATCCCTGTCCTGTGGCAAGGACCTCGTGGTCGTAAGGAGGTTACTTCCCTAACCGTCTTCTTTGCACGACTCCATCGTCCCCGTTATTCAAAGACCCATAGGTAGCACTCGATGGACACGAGACTGAAGGCTCTTTGGTTCTTGAACGTGATTATACATGACTATAATGCTTAAAATTTCCAGTTTATTTTCATACCAGTCATGTTCTGCAACTAGTCAGTAGGAAACCTCATACAAGTTTTCGGTTTTGGCATACTTTTTAGCATTTCGTAACCTCATACAACTTTTCGGTTTTGGCATACTTTTTAGCATTTCGTAAATGCTAAAAAGTATGCCAAAACCGAAAACTTGTATGAGGTTTTCTACTGACTAGTTGCAGAGCATGACTGGTATGAAAATAAACTGGAAATTTATTAACTATCAGAACCACCTCTCATTCGCTGAGACACGATAAATTTTACGGGGGACAGCTGCAATGATCTAATACCGACTTGTGAAAATACTGCACCATTTCTTTATAGAAACATTTTAGGAGAAACTTTTTGAAGTAACTGAAGTGCCGCGATTGACACCTAATTCCTCACGTAAGACCTTTTTACTTAATATGAATAAATTAAAACATTCCCCACCAAAAAATTTATCACTTTTCGTACGTGTTACCTACACAAAATCTGATTCGAGATTAATAATCCCCAAATCAATTATTTTATATGCGTCAAGATGACATTCCTGCATTTTTTTTTATTTAGGGCTATTACCTGCGTCATCCAGGTTCAGTCGATGTGGTAAGAGCACAATTTCAATGCATAATGAAACAGCACTTTGTGATGGACTCCCTTTTACACTATGAATCACTATAAATAAACAATACATGAAACGTCAGCTGATATAGCAGTTACGCCATCATCATGACGTGCAGTGCAGTTGGAATGTGAACAATGACCTCACGACTCAGGCTAAAAGCAGCTGCCTCCGGTGAATAAACTAGGTACGTGCGGGCTACAGGTATGCAGAGACTCAAAGTGTGCCACACGTGTGGCTTGTGTTGCTGTCAGGTGTGTAACAGGTCTTTCTTGTGTTGGCCAATGTCAGCGTCAGCATCTGTTGTTTTTGTGAGGAATATTTTTATTGAAACATACTGCCAGCAGCATGATACAAATATAATATATACAAAGAAACTACAATGTAAGTAGTTTGAACAACGATTTTTAAATTGTTTTACGGTTTCCACATAGGTTCAATATTGATAGTTAAGGAATCTGTACATATCAACTGTAGACAAAATAGAAGGTAAGGGAAAAAAGTCAGTAGAGAACAGAAAGCAGGCACATGTAGATTAGAGTGGTTATGGAGCATCAAATGTACACACGGTAACATGTGTAAAACCAAAAAGTGGTTTGCAGTTTTGAGGATCTTCATTATGCAATAAAAAAGAGCTTGTGTCGGAATGGGCACCTCCAGTTTCATAATTTTTTTTCCGGTACACGATTTTGCTGTGTGTCTAAAAACTGCAAGAAAACAGCAGGTGAATTACAGCTTCTTCTCCTGACAGTCACATAAAGGGTTATATTTGATGCGTATCCCATATGAGTGGGAACGAGATGAACTATGGTTTTTACACATTTGTGCCGAGTTAGTCATCAATTTCCTGCTCGACTGAAACTTCGAAATCGGGGCGAACGTCTAATTACTAGTTGGATCGCAGGGTAGTATTTACCTTTGTTGCGGATTGAAACTCTCCAGTTCTCTGCCTGTTCTTCCTCCGACAGTTCCCGCATCCACAACATGAAGCGAGTACGCTACGCAAAGACTGTTGGCCGTACTTACAAATACACCCTCAGGAGAATTGTATGAGCGTATGTTTCCGTGACTATTGTCATCTTCATTAAAGTTTTTCCGGGTAAGTGCCTGCGTAGTCATGTTGTTACACAAACTAACGTTTCGGCCCCTGTGGTGAGTGGCCCCTCTCAGGTGATGTATATTGCCTGGTGTACACTTTGTTACAGTTGAGGGAGTCTAAGTCGCCGCTTACAATGAGTTATATTATCAGAATGAAAGAAAAGATAAGGTCTGTTAACCCTTCGTAGACGGTCATATTCAGTGAGTGTACAACGAATCTGTTCGAGTAGGCCTTATATCACGACTTCCATATTTGAGTGAAGAGACTACCAACACCATGCTTGTCAGCCTACTCTTCTGCTAGAGTATCACTGCGCGGTATTGGACTCTTACCGGATAGGACTGATGGAGGATATCGCAAAACTTCGAAGCAGGACAGCTCATACTTGAAAATCATTAAAATAACGGCGTTTTTCAGTGCGGAATGACATTTTCGCAAAATTTCAGTCGCCATCTTTCTCTTCTAAATGCGAAAATACTGTCTTGGCTCCCACCCACATAGCGGTAAAAGAGAAAACTTAATAAAATTAGATAAATTAAATCTCACGTGGAAAGATGTAGGCGTTCATTTTTCTCCACGTGCTATTCGAGAGTGGAACAGTGAAAGTGGTTCTGTGAACTCTCTGCCAAGCACTTGGATTTGAATTGCAAAGTACCGATGTACGTGTAGATGTAAAGCAGTACCGTAAAATTCTAATCATCAGCCGTAGAAAAATATGGTAAGGAGTTTGTGTTGATTTTTAGTTGTTAATTGGTTCGAATGGCTCTGAGCACTATGCGACTTAACTTCTGAGGTCACCAGTCGCCTATAACTTAGAACTAATTAAACCTAACTAACCTAAGGACATCACACACATCCATGCCCGAGGCAGGATTCGTACCTGCGACCGTAGCGGTCACGCGGTTCCAGACTGTAGCGCCTAGAACCGCATGGCCACTCCGGCCGGCTGTCGTTAATTCTTCTCCACGTAGTCCCCATTCACATTTATACATTTTTGCAGCGTTCTTGACATTCTCGTTTTCTTGATTGTAGAAGTCTGCATATTTTACCTTAGATCACCCTTCCGCTTCACTAATGACGTCACCTGTGTTGGCAAATCGGCGACCAAACGCGAGTTATCCTTCATTTCTGGGAACACAAAAAGTTACTTGGTGCTGTAAGACCTCAGACCCACATGCCCCCATTTTCTCAACTACAGTTTGAAATGAAAGAACCTGTGCAGTGGCAGCCAGAAGACGACCGCGTCTGGAGAGTATAACACGGCATTTCTTAGCCAGAGCTTCCCGCAACTTGTCTGGAAGATTGGTATAGTATCTGCCAGAGACGATCTGACTCTTCTCAACGTAATGACTTCACTGACGTTCCAAAAAAACTGAAATCATGAACGTCCCAACTGACTTCTGCACTCACTCGTCTGTCAGTGAAATGTACACCAGTTTGAAAATTTCTTTTCTGGCTCACAGTAGTGTCATAAGATGGGCAATCTTAGCACTGATTTGCACTGTTACTCCTCAAAACAGGAATGTGATCACACTATGAGCCTCAGTTTCCTCCATCTCACACCTTAGTCGCTTCTGGTGCTCCGTTTGAAGAAGCAGTTGAACTCAACGACCTATTTATTTCATTCAAGTAGTAAAGGGCACTGCAATCAGTAGAAAATAATGTTTATTGCATATCCATATTTATGTCACTGTGTGGTCATCATCAGTGCGGAAAATGTAAGTTAAAACATTAAAACCACTTATATATGCCCATAGTGCAAACCTGGACTAATTATGTCAAAGGCTGAGTGTGAACTCTGTAGTTTTAATGTTGTAACTTACATTTATTGCACTGCAGTTGCTCACACAGTGACTGAAATATGGATATGCAATAAACATTACTCGCGTCTGATTGCTGTACTCTTTAGTAATCCCAACATAGATTTTGATGTGTCGACAGAAGTGCCGACACAGTGTGATTTGAGGGGACCGCAATGCACGCTATAAACACACGAAGGATGGCGTGAGGTCTGAAACAGGATACGTAATGAAGGCTATAAAGAAAAGTACGTAGCTTTTGGAATACTTAACTTTAATCCATTCTTGTTGTATACATCGTTCTTGATGAGACATGCTTTATACCATAAGTATCAATTGCTATGTAAGGCTAATGGCGCCTTGCTAGGTCGTAGCCATGGACTTAGCTGAAGGCTATTCTAACTATCTGCTCGGCAAAGGAGCGAGGCTTCGTCAGTGTAGTCGCTAGCAAAGTCGTCCGTACAACTGGGGCGAGTGCTAGTCCGTCTCTCGAGACCTGCCGTGTGGTGGCGCTCGGTCTGCGATCACTGACAGTGGCGACACGCGGGTCCGACATGTACTAATGGACCGCGGCCGATTTAAAGCTACCACCTAGCAAGTGTGGTGTCTGGCGGTGACACCACAGATTTGACGTGTATGAAGTTGAAGAAACCTCTCCTTTCTGCGGTCTCTTAACCATCCGGATACGAATGTTATAGGGTCCTCTTAATGAGTGTTAGAAGACGATTTAGAGCAGAATATTATCATGTTGTGCGTGTATTATGTAACTGAAACAGCTGGTAAACAGATTAACGTCCCATTCGTTACCAATGATGATTCGTATGTCTATTCTCAGAATGATTCAGACATACAGTGGTCAAAATAAATGTTGGATATTGTTTTGTTGTCACTATTGGACATAGTAAGAAACAAAACCGATTTTGTTCCGTCAGGCACAGTCATTCGAAAACAAAAAATGAAACATAGTCATTTCGACTTGATAAACAGAAACACAAAACAAGACCTTACAAAAGATTCCAGAACCAAAGCTGCAGTTTATGAACAAATTGGTCCTCCTCGTAACTGGATACAGTTTTGATTGGAGTTAGGCGGACTCCTTACCAAATTGTCCACATAAGCCTTTGGGATATTGTTCTGTTCTTCCACAGCAGCCTGTACGTTCCTGCTGGCACAGGATGATACATACCGCTCGTTTTAGCATGGCCCATCCATTCCAAAAGCAGTTGAGATACGCAAAACTTGGAGGCTATTCCATCCGACTCATTCTGTTCTCCACTAGGAAAGTGTTCACAAGATTGTGCCGATGGGAGCTCGCATTGTCGTCCATCAGCGTGATTCCCTTCTCCAATATGTTTACCAAATGGAACCGCAGTGCATGCAAACATGTCGTCCCGATACTTCACAACAGTCGTCAACCCGTCTTTGGCACGAGGGGTGTCCTGTTGCCGTACGTGATTCCACCCGAAAACATGACACTGTGCCGCCTTCACAAAGGTGGCGGTCTACGATACAGTCAGTGTATTAAAGTTGTCCTGGTTGCCTCCACACAGGAATATCATTATTTTCAGGGTGGGGGCTGATACAAGGACGGTCGATATTTTTAAAAAATATCGAGAACCCCCATATATTGATATTTTTAAGAAGTCGTTACCGCCTCTCGATATATCGACAAAAAGTAAGGATGTATCGACATGTTGACGGAACGTATCTGCCTATAAAAACATCGGCTGCAAGTTGTAAATATACTGCCGGTTTTATAACTGTATTAGTTATTGATTTATTATTATATATTCTAACAAACTAGCATCCTACCTTCACCCTTGGAGCAAGAAATGAAAGGAAAGCAATATACGTTTACGCTTGCCGAAAGCCACTGTGCTGACAATGGTAACTGGGTGTAAGTGGCACCGTAAAAGGTATTCGATGGATCCGTGCTTCATTTTCGGCACATATCGGATTTTTCCGCAACACTTCATGTCAACTCCTCTGGTTTTATATATATATATATATATATATATATATATATTATTTCTGCCAACGCCAGCGACCTAGCAGTTGTAGTACCAAAATTTCGTGGTAAAGTCAAACGTTGTAGTTTATGTTGATAGCCCCGAGCGCCGATTACATCAACATTTCCCCTCACACGTGTCCGCCGACCGCAAAGATCAATCTTGACGTTTAGATTTTTGTACATCATTTTCAGCGACTGTCCTTGAAGAACGCCGATGTGAAGAAATAACACACAAGTTGCATTAAAAAGTGTTCTTTGACGCGAATGGTGTGCATATTCTTCAAATCGGAAATCTTGTTATTCGATTCACACCGCCAGCCCCCCCCCCTCCCTCCCCCACAATGCAACAGTGCAGTCGGACTATTTCTTCGTTTGTGTCACGTATACTTGCTTGACACAGTCAAAGAGAGAGACAGGACGTGATGGAAGCTCAGAAAGTAGTAAGGCTCCTTCTATTACAATTTCAAAAGAACAACTTTGAATATTTGCCGAAAATTATGGAAAAATGTAATAGAAAATAAAAATACCGGCGCTCGATATTCCCATTTTGTTATCGATATATCGGTGGATGTATGTCGCCGAAATACATCGATACAACTTTGAAAAACTATCGACATATCGATATATCAATATTTACCCAACAGTCCCAGCTGATAAGGGTCTCTGCGGTAGCGTTCTCGCTTCCCACGCCCGGGTTCCCGGGTTCGATTCCCGGCGGGGTCAGGGATTTTCTCTGCCTCGTGATGGCTGGGTGTTGTGTGATGTCCTTAGGTTAGTTAGGTTTAAGTAGTTCTACGTTCTAGGGGACTGATGACCATAGATGTTAAGTCCCATAGTGCTCAGAGCCATTTGAACCATTTTTTGATAAGGGTCCCTTCAGAAAAGAACATCCCGTCGCAGTGCTGCACAGTCCAGCTCGTGTGTTTCCGTGTGCACGTGACATGAGCCCCTCTCTGAGCCCGTCTTAGAGGAGTCGTCTTCAGAAGTCTTCTGGCACGTATTTTGTATCGTTTGTGTTGACCCGCATTCCTGCAGCTGTTTGGAACTGTCGCCGTGGATGTATAGCATTGTGTGGAAGGTTTCTGCTTGCTGTTCCAAGCACATATCGGTCCTGCACACCTGTTATTTTCCCTTAGGTGGGCACTACTGTGATGATCAGCTGATCCTGTCGGTAGAAACTTGTTCCAGATTCTAGACACACGACATTTTGACTCAAAGCGGCATTCGCTCCGACGTCCACCGGTCCCATTCCCTGCTCCATTACGGTGACTATACGGAGCCTCCGATCCATAGTTGCGGTTGTGTGTGAACCGTCCTGGAGCAATACAACTCTCGTGATGACACACAACACAGGTAATGCAATGTTTACCCACGACACAGTTGCCGTAGACAGCACGGACTGCCCACTCAACGTATAAACGTCAACTGTTTCCGCTAGAGTTACATTACAAACATACCAGTACATTGATACCATAATGTACAGTGTGACAGTTATTGAACTATATGAAAGGAACGTAAATTAGTTAGAAACTACGGCGTCGCACACCTTGTTCAACATGTAATGGTCACTACAGATATTCGGATTCGGCTTAGGACATATTCGATATACCTGCCAACATTGGCGATGACGTAGCGCAGATGACCTCCTGAATGGCTGTTTTCAGCTCAGCAGTGTTTTGGGGTTAATGTTGTGCACCTAGTCTTTAATATAACCTCACAAAAGGAGTCGCATGTAAATGATAATTAATTGAAACCCTCACCTGTCGACAGGTGTTGTTGATATACCTCGATGGGGACAGCTGAAAATGTGTGCCCCGACCGGAACTCGAACACGGGACCTCCCGCTTACATGGCAGACGCTCTATCCATCTTTTTTTTATCTCAGTTTTTTCTATATATTGTTCGTTGAATTTGTTCGGGGCGGACGTCCAATGACATCCGTTTAAGTTCTTCGTTGATCCGTTCACTCAGTTTTTTATTACAGAGAGTAGCCTAACCCTCTGACCGAACACGTCGAGCTACCGTGCCGGCATGAGTCACCGAGGACACAGATAAATAGCGCGACTGCAGGGATTTATCCCTTGCACGCCTCCCGTGAGACCTACATTCCCAAATGTCCACAATCTACGAGGCGCGTTTTTTTTTAAGTAAGAACCGTTTTGAAATTAAAAAAAGACGTGCTAAGATATCTCAATAATTTTATTTTTACATGAAAGCCTGTACCTTAATCTACGCACTGGCGCCATTACAGTCTGATTCTTCCTTGTTTACGTTGTGTGCTGAGTGTTTAAGATGCCTCCGATAATCGTGAGTCCCGCCGACTGTGAAGTACGGCCTGTTGTAAGATTTCTTAATGCTAGAGGCCTAAAAGCGATCGATATTCATCGTGAGATCTGTGCAGTTTACGGAGGAAACATTACGAGTGATGGAATAGTAAGAAAGTGTGTGAGAGCATTTAAAGATGGCCGCACAAATGTGCATGAAGAACAACGGAGTGGACGTCCTTCGGTCGTTAATGAAAGTTTGGTGCAGGAAGTGGATAATAAGGTGACAGAAAACAGACGCTTTACCATTTCCTCGTTGCGGGATGACTTTCCTAACGTTTCTCGTAGTGTTTTGTATGGCATTGTGAGCGAGCGCTTGAATTAACAAAAATGTTGACGGATGTGCACGAAACCAAACGTTTAGACAGTGCACTGACTTTCCTTGAGCGGTACTACAACGACGGTGATGATTTCTTCTTAAGACAAATTGTTACGGGCGATGAAACATGGGTGGCTTACGTCACACCAGAATCAAAGCAACAGTCCATGGAAGTTGAGCAAGGGCAGCGTTTTGCTGCAAGACGATGCCCGTCCGCATGTGGCGAATCAGACCAAAGATCTCATCACTCTTTTCGATGGGAAACTCTAGATTATCCACCGTACAGCCCCGAACTTGCTCCCAGTGACTGTCATCTGTTCCTACACTTGAAGAAACACCTGGGCGGTCAGAGTCTTTAAGACGATGAGGAAGTCAAAACAGTGGTGATGCAGTGGTTAACAAGTCAGGCGGCAGACTTCTATGAGGAGGGTATTCAAAAACTGATACAGCGTTATGACAAGTGCCTCAATATTGACGGAAATTATGTAGAAAAATAGATTAAGGTACAGGCTTTCATGTAAAAATAAAATTATTGAGATATCTTAGCACGTCTTTTTTTTAATTTCAAAACGGTACTTAGTTAAAAAACACGCCTCGTACATACGTAATGTACCTAATAGACATTTTTAACTGTCCCCAGCGAGGTATATCAACAACACCTGTCGGCAGCTAAGGGTTTCAATTAAGTATCATTTGTTCTAGAGAAGCTGCACGTTCATCAATGGTATCTGTTATTTCGAGAACAGTTACTATCTTCATATGGAGTCGCATGTGTTGGGATCCGGAGAATATCGAGGCCAATGGAAGCCCTGAAAGTGGCCTCTGGGTACCCCAGAGCCAGAATGCGGTCCCCAATATGCTCCTCCAGGACATCACTCTCCTGTTCGATGGCGTCGAGCTCCGGGTCACTTTGGATAATGGGGATGAAATCATGTCCCAAAACTTTCATGTACCGTTTGGTAGTCACCGAGCCATCAAAGAATATCGCACCGATTATTCAGTGACTGGACATTGCACACAACACAGTCTTCCGTTAAAGGTGAAGAGACTTCTCGATCACGAAATGCGGATTCTCAGTCCCCCAAATGCGCCAGTTTTCTTCACTGACGAACTCATCCAAATGAAAGTAGTCTTTGTCGGTAAGCGAAAGCCTACAGCGCATACTAGTTCCTATCGTGCCCCGCGGCAAACCGTCCAGGTTGAATGTCCAGGCGCAAACCGTTCAGAAGTAAAACTTTGAACATAGCTGCTAAGGTTCAGTGACCGTGTCAGAATTATATTAGAACAAATAAGCCCTCGGTCACAAATATTAAGTCAAAATTTACCAGGTTTCGACGCTACTATCAGCGTCGTCTTTAGAATTAGACTAACTGTTCTAAAACATATTAAGTATATAATACATTAATAAAAATAAAGTTTGTACCGACTGGAAAAAGATGCAGTACTTACAAGTCACATATTGAAAAAGATCTAAGCCGGAAAGGCGACGTCATGAATAGTTGTAAGTAAGATGGCGAGCCGCTAAGGGCTGCTCGTTCTTTAGCGGACAAGGGTTGCAACAAGACAGTACAAACTTTAATTTTATTAATGTATTATATACTTAATATGTGTTAGAACATTAAGTCTAATTCTGAAGACGACGCACATAGTAGCGTCGAAACCTGGTAAATTTTGACTTAATATTTGTGACCGAGGGCTTATTTGTTCTTATACCGTTCAGAAGTTATGATGATTTTATTTCATATAGTTCAACAGTTATCACCACGTATTTCTGGATCGTAACGTTCGATATTAAAGTTTCGGCAATATGTAACATTTACTTTGATCGTCATGTTTCGTGGGCCTTGTAGTGTGTTAGTTGCGCCCACCCGCCCTAATGTTGGCCGGCCGGAGTGGCCGAGCGGCTATAAGCGATTCAGTCCGGAACCGCGCGACCGCTGCGGTCGCAGGTTCGAATCCTGCCTCGGGCATGGATGTGTGTGATGTCCTTAGGTTAGTTAGGTTTAAGTAGTTCTAAATTCTAGGGAACTGATGACCTCAGAAGTTAAGTCCCATAGTGCTCAGAGCCATTTGAACCATTTCAACCCTGATGTTGCTCCAGAGTGAGAGCTGGTGGTCGTTGAGAATCCCGCAAATATCTTCAGACTTCTCGCTGTGTTGCTCAGGGAGGTTATCTGTGACTGTCGTGTCAGGTTTGTGGTGCCAGCGTAGATCTTGATGGCCGCCTACCGACTGTCCCGTCCCTGTTTTCTGAAGTGCTGGGTTCCTCGCCTCCGGTGAGTAGGGGCCGTGTGGGGTGATGAAGCAGCGCTGAGGCTGTCTGTCTGGCTGGCTGGCTCTCTCTCCGCTCATCACTTCACGGCCGTTTCGCAACCACGACCAGTGTGCGAGCCCGTTCCGAGAGCTGGAAGGATCAGCGGCCGGCACCATAACCAGCGTTACGACACCTCCCTCCCTCCCTCCCTCCCTCCCTGCGCTGGCTTGCTCAACCGAGCCACGGGGCAGACTCAGCCGAGGCGCGCTGGAGCTTTACAGAGCCACTGCGCGCACAGGAGTTACACTGAAGCGTCAAACTGGTACAGGCATGACTGTTCAAATACACAAACATGTAAACAGCCAGTATAACTCGCTGCAGTCGGCACCGCCTATACAGCGTGTTACAAAAAGGTACGGCCAAACTTTCAGTAAACATTCCTCACACACAAATAAAGAAAAGATGTTATGTGGACATATGTCCGGAAACGCTTAGTTTCCATATTAGAGCTCATTTTAGTTTCGTCAGTATGTACTCCAACGTGATCAAATTGTAAATTTTACAATCAACATTTGTGGGCAGACGAGAATCCGCACGCAATTGTGCAATCACGTCATCAACACAGATTTTCTGCGAACGTTTGGGCAGGCATTGTTGGTGTCTTGATTGGCCCCCATGTTCTTCCACCTACGCTCAATGGAGCACGTTATCGTGATTTCATACGTGATACTCTACCTGTGCTGCTAGAACATGTGCCTTTACAAGTACGACACAACATGTCGTTCATGCACGAGGGAGCTCCTGCACATTTCAGTCGAAGTGTTCGTACGCTTCTCAACAACAGATTCGGCGAGCGATGGATTGGTAGAGGCGGACCAATTCCATGGCCTCCGCGCTCTCCTGACCTCAACCCTCTTGACTTTCATTTATGGGGGCATTTGAAAGCTCTTGTCTATGCAACACCGGTACCAAATGTAGAGACTCTTCGTGCTCGTATTGTGGACGGCTATGATACAATACGCCATTCTCCAGGGCTGCATCAGCGCATCAAGAATTCCGTGCGACGGAAGGTGGAAGCATGTATCCTCGCTAACGGAGGACATTTTGAACATTTCCTGTAACAAAGTGTTTGAAGTCACGCTGGTACGTTCAGCTGCTGTGTGTTTCCATTCCATGATTAATTTGATTTGTAGAGAAGTAATAAAATGAGCTCTAACATGGAAAGTAACCGTTTCCGGACACATGTTCACGTAACATATTTTCTTTCTTTGTGTGTGAGGAATGTTTCCTGAAAGTTTGGCCGTACCTTTTTGTAACACCCTGTATAACACAAGAAGTGACCAGCGCAGTTGTTAGATCGGTTACTGCTGCTACAATGGCAGCTTATCAAGACGTGTGTGAGTTTCAACGTGGTGTTATAGTCGGCGCACTTGCGATGGTACAAAACATCTCCGAGGTAGCGATAAAGTGGCGATTTTTCCGTACAACTATCTCACGGGTGTATCGTGAATATCGACAGGAAGTGCAAAATGGCTAAGCAGGGATGCCTAGAGGGCAAATGTAAGGATGTAGAGGCTTATCTCACTAGGGGCAACATAGATACTTCCTACAGGGAAATTAAAGAGACTTTTGGAGCAAGGAGAACCACTTGCATGAATATCAAGAGGTCAGATGGAAACCCAGTTCTAAGCAAAGAAGAGAAAGCAGAAAGGTGGAAGGAGTATATAGAGGGTCTATACAGGGGCTATGTTCTTGACGACAATATTATGGAAATGGAAGAGGAGGTAGACGAAGATGAAATGGGAGATACGATACTGCGTGAAGAGTTTGACAGAGCACTGAAAGACCTCAGTCGAAACAAGGCCCCCGGAGTAGACAACATTCTATTAGAACTACTGACAGCCTTGGGAGAGCCAGGCCAAACAAAACTCTACCATCTGGTGAGCAAGATGTACGAGACAGGCGAAATTCCCTCAGACTTCAAGAAGAATATAGTAATTCCAATCCCAAAGAAAGCAGGTGATGACAGATGTGAAACTTACCGAACTATCAGTTTAATAAGTCACGGCTGCAAAATACTAACGCGAATTCTTTACAGACGAATGGGAAAACTGGTAGAAGCTGACCTCGTGGAAGATCAGTTTGGATGTTGGAACACGTGAGGCAATACTGACCCTACGACTTATCTTAGAAGAAAGATTAAGGAAAAGAAAAGCTACGTTTCTAGCATTTGTAGACTTAGAGAAAGCTTTGGAATACTCTCTTTCAAATTCTGAAGGTGGCAGGGGTAAAATACAGGGAGCGAAAGGCTATTTACAATTTGTACAGAAACCAGATGGCAGTTATAGGAGTCGAGGGACATGAAAGGGAAGCAGTGGTTGGGAAGGGAGTGAGACAGGGTTGTAGTCTCTCCCCGATGGTATTCAATCTGTATATTGAGCAAGCAGTAAAGGAAACAAAAGAAAAGTTCGGAGTAGATATTAAAATCCAGGGAGAAGAAATAAAAACTTTGAGGTTTGCCGATGACATTGTCATTCTGTTAGAGTCAGCAAAGGACTTGGAAGAGCACTTGAAAGGAATGGACAGTGTCTTGAAAGGAGGGTATAAGATGAACATCAACAACAGCAAAACGAGAATAATGGAATGTAGTCGAATTAAATCGGGTGATGCTGAGGGAATTAGATAAGGAAATGAGACACTTACAGTAGTAAAGTAGTTTTGCTATTTGGGGAGCAAAATAACTGACGATGGTCGAAGTAGAGAGGATATAAAATGTAGACTGGCAATGGCAAGGAAAGCGTTTCTGAAGAAGAGAAATTTGTTTACACCGTGTATTGATTTAAGAGTCAGGAAGTCGTTTCTGAAAGTATTTGTATGGAGTGTAGCCACGTATGGAAGTGAAACATGGACGATAAATAGTTTAGACATGAAGAGATTAGAAGCTTTCGAAATGTGGTGCTCCCGAAGAATGCTGAAGATTAGATGGGTAGATCACATAACTAATGAGGAGGTATTAAATAGAATTGGGGAGAAGTGGATTTTGTGGCACAACTTGACTAGAAGGAGGGATCGGTTGGTAGGACATGTTCTGAGGCATCAAGGGATCACCAACTTAATACTGGAGGGCAGCGTGAAGGGTACAAAACGTAGAGGGAGACCAAGAGGTGAATACACTAAGCAGATTGAGAAGAATGTAGGCTGGAGTAGGTACTGGGAGATGAAGAAGCTTGCACAGGATTAGAATGGAGAGATGCATCAAACCAGTCTCAGGACTGAAGACCACAACAACAACAACCGTGAATATCAGAAATCGGGTAAAACATAAAATCTCCGACATCTGTGTTGCAGGAAAAAGAACCTGCAAGAACGAGACCTACGACGACTGAAGAGGATCGTTCAGCGTGACATAAGTGCAACCCTTCCGCAAATTGCTGCAGATTTCAATGCTGGGCCATCGTCAAGTGTCAGCGTGCGAACCATTCAACGAAACATCACCGATATGGGCTTTCGGAACCGAAGGCCCACTTGTATATGCCTGATGATTGCACCACAAAAATCTTTATGCTTCACCTGGAGGCCCGTAAACACCGACATTGGACTGTTGACGAGTGGAAACATGTTGCCTGGTCGGACGAGTCTTGTTGCAAATTGTATCGAGCGGATGGACGTGTACGGGTATGGAGACAATCTCATGAATCTATGCAACCTGCATGTGAGCGGGGGGCTGTTCTAGCTCCTGCAGGATCTGTAATGGCGCAGAACGTGTGCAGTTGGAGTTACATGGGACCTCTGATACATCTAGATACAAAACAGGTGAAACGTGCCGCGCGGGATTAGCCGAGCCGTCATAGGCGCTGCAATCATGGACTGTGCGGCTGGTCCCGGCGGAGGTTCGAGTCCTCCCTCGGGCATGGGTGTGGGTGTTTGTCCTTAGGATAATTTAGGTTAAGTAGTATGTAAGCTTATGGACTGATGACGTCAGCAGTTAAGTTCCATAAGATTTCACACACATTTTGAACTGGTGAAACGTACATAAGCATCCTGCCTGACCGCTTGCATCCTTTCTTGTCCTTTGTCCTTTCCGACGGGCTTGGGCAATTCCAGCAGGCAATGTCACACCCCGCACGTTCACAGTGGCTCGAGGACCACTCTGCTGAGTTTAAACACATCCTCTGGCCACCAGACACATCGGACATGAACATTATTGAGCGTACCTCGGATGTCTTGTAACGTGCTGTTCAGTACAGATCTCCATCCCCTCGTACTCTTATCGATTTATGGCGTCAGTTCCTTCCAGACTTTAGTGAACCCCCTGCCACGTTGGTGCACTCCTGCGTGCTCGCGGAGGCCCTACACGATATTAGGTAGGTATACCCGATTCTTTGGCTTTTCAGAGTATATCGGCCAAAAGCAGTGAGAGTCACTTCGGCCCAACGCAAACATTTCCAGAAACGCTGACAATGTTCGAACGAGGTTTTCAGGTGTGGACGTGAGATGCGAACATCTGTTATGCTGTGTAGTCAATTATCGTAGGTCTTTCATCCTCTGAGACACTGAAGTCAGTGTAGGTGCTTTTAAAATTTACCTTTGTACGCCAGCAGTTTTCGTGGACCTTGAAGATAAGAGCGCATTGATAGAACGATTGTTATAAACTCCAAGAAAAATCTTCGTTAAAGGGAATGTGCGACTTTTTTCAGGGTTAATGTTACAAACAACAGGTTAAAATAATGTATAACATAAGTAATGTAAATCTGTTCCCAACTGGAAGGTCGATTTCAACACCGCTGTGCAGTACTAGTACGGTCCCTTGTGGAAGTGGTACGACCTCGCCTGATCACGTGACATCTGTTTTAGCCAGCCGCTTATAGTTTGATCTACAGCTAAAAATGGCTCCAAACAACGAAGCAACTTTCTGTTTTTCACAGACACAAATTGTTGTAGACGTGGCAGAAGCAATAAGTGCCAGAAAAAATTATTATCTCCTACTGATGACTATACCCCGGATTATTGAATTTTTATTCAAACACTTGTCTTCTTAGCCGCTGAGGCACATAAAAACAACGAGAAACATGTGACGGAATATGTCTGAAACTGTACAAAATTTTGGTCACTATGGAGAAATAGCGGTTGCAGTCGCACAAGCAACAATCGTACTTCCACTCTTATTTCTCATCGACTATCTGTCGAATTAAATCAGGTGATGCTAAGGGAATTAAATTAGGAAATGAGACACCTGTAGTAGTAAATGAGTTTCGCTATTGGGGCAACAACATAACTGATGACGGTTGAAGAAGGGAAGATGGGAAATGTAGGCTGGCAATGGCAAGGAAAGCGTTTCTGAAGAAGAGAAATTTGTTAACATCGATTATAGATTTAAGTGTCGGGAAGTCTTTTCTGAAAGTATTTGTATGGAGTGTAGCCATGTATGGAAGCGAAACATGGGCGATAAATAGTTTACACAAGAAGAGAATAGAAGCTTTCGAAATGTGGTGCTACAGAAGAATGCTGAAGATTAGATGGGTAGATCACGTAACTAATGACGTGGTACTAAATAGAATTGGGGAGAAGAGAAATTTGTGGCACAACTTTATTAGAAAAAGGGACCGGTTGGTAGGACACGTTCTGGGGCATCAAGGTATCACCTGTTTAGTCTTGGAGGGAAGCGTGGAGGGTACAAATCGTAGAAGGGGCCAAGAGATGAATCATTAAGCAGATTCAGAATGGTGTAGGTTGCAGTAGGTAGAGGCTTGCACAGGATAGAGTAGCATGGAGAGCTGCATCAAACAAGGCTCAGGACTGAAGACCACAACAACATCTGACTGAAAGTATCACTTTTGAAGTGAAAGTGCGTAAATTGCATGATTTTGAAGTTGTTATGTTTATTTCAGTATAAGATGATACAAAATCATCATCTCCATAAATATTTAGTTCTATTTTTTTTTAAGTAATCTACATTTTTGTATAAATAACTCGCTAACTAAATATACATTCATGTTCCAAGATTCAGCATAACAAATTTTGAGTGAATAATTACTTGAATTATGTTATGTGTTATGCATTAATAAATTTCACTACCGTTCTGGAAGTACAAAAGTAAAATATTAAGAAAAAATGAAGATAATATTACATGAATGAAAATATTTTGTCAGTCTACTTTGTACCAGTACTATGTAAAGCACAAAAGAAAATATATAAATTAGCTGTTTACAAATGTATGTAAAGAATTACAAATGTTAAATGTCCGTATGTACAGTATATACAATTACATGATGACCGTTTTCGCTTGGCCTGACGTTTACACATACTCGGGAACATCCTTTATGACAGTCCAGCGGTACTCTGCTAAAATAGTAGGGCTCCACTTCCCGACATACCTCTTCTCAAATGTGGCAATATCTTGGTGAAATGGCTCCTCATGTTCATCACTTACTGCACCACAATGTTTGGGGAAGAAGTCAAGATGACTATTTAAGAAATACATTTTCAATGACATGTTGCAATCAAGTTTTTCATAAGATGACAACATGTTATCTACAATCTACTTATAATTTATTGCTGGTTTGTTCCCTAAGAACTGTAAACAGACAGTCTCAAAACATTCGCATCCTTGCTTCTCATCACCTTGTATGATTCCACGAAAAGTATGGACTCCAAAAAGCTCTTGAATCTGTGGGCCTACAAAGATGCCCCTCCTTTACTTTGGCATCACTTAAGTAAGGGAATTTTTACCTTAAATACTTAAGCGCGTTCATTGCTTTAACAAAGCTTTTCATGAGACCCAACTTGATGTGCAAGGTCGGGAGCAAAATTTTTTGAGGGTCTACTAGAGATTCATTCTTAATGTTCTTTATACCTGGTTGAAGAGATTTTCTGGTGGGTCATTCATGTTTATTGTAATGAGATGCACGAGCTCGGCTATCCCATTCACAGAGAAAGCAGCAATATTTAGTATACCCTAAGTGCACACCTAATAGGGAGACAAAAAGGTCATTAAATTGGTATCAAAATGTTTATATCCAAAATATTGCACACAAGTGAGACGAGGTACAATAATATAATCCATTGTTACTAGTTATTATGACTTTGACAAACCATTATAATACTTGATTTTAAGCTTAATATAAAAATCCGTATATAAGTATCTCATCGCAGTAAAACAGTGTAAAATGAAAACTAGAGCTAATTTTGAATTGTCATTGTGATATTCGCGATCAGCGCTTTAGAATTGGTAGGAATGGGATATTTTCATTCGATTTACATTTTCATTGTTGCACAGTGAGCTATTAGAGGACATTAATACAGGGCGTGTTCACTGCTGGGAATCCTGAGATGTCTCACTGTCTGTGGACGAACGACAGTTCATTCTTCATCAACAGCCGAAACTGGAGAAGGCATGCATGTTGGACGCTCGATCCTGGAGCGAAGCCGACGTTCTCATCATCCCAGTGGTGTCCCCTTAAGGTTCAGGTCGGGACTCGAGTGGCCAGTCCACCTCAGGAATGTCATTGTCGACAGATCGTTGCGTCACACAGGTTCTGGTTTATGACAGGGCGCGTTGTCATGCTGATACAAACGACCACCGTCCCCGACCTGTCCCTCTACTGAACGCAGCACGCAATTCCGTGTGACTTCCATCCGCATTTAGACTTTTTTTAAGCGCAATAAGCAGTGTACGACCTAAAAAAAATGGCTCTGAGCACTATGGGACTTAACTGCTGAGGTCATCAGTCCCCTAGAACTTAGAACTACTTAAACCTAACTAACCTAAGGACATCACACACATCCATGCCTGCGGCAGGATTCGAACCTGCGACCGTAGCGGTCGCGCTGTTCCAGACTGTAGCACGACCTAAGCACGGGAGACAATCCACACCACGACACCACAACCTCCATACTGTTGGCACTACACATGATGACAGATAACGTTCCCCAGTCATTCGTCAAATCCAAACTCTCCCATCGTATTCCCACGTGGTCTAGCGTGACTCATCACACCAAATTACTCGTTTCCAGTCATCGATTATCCAGTGGGGCTATCCTTTACACGACCTCACCACCAAACTCAAGCGTCACTTGGCACTGACTTAATAAATGTCTGGTTCTTAAGGAGCTGCTCGGCAATTGTATCCTTTTCTGTTCAACTCTATGCGGAGAGGGGGGTTGGATTGTTTTGGGTGAGGAGACCAAAAAGCGAAGTCATCGGCCTCGTCGGATTAGGGAAGAATGAGGAAGGAAGTCGGCAGTGCCCTTTTCAAAGGAACCGTCCCAGCATTAGCCTGCAGCGATTTAGGGAAATCACGGAAAACCTAAATCAGGATGGCCGGACGCGGGATTGAACCGTCGTCCTCCCGAATGCGAGTCCAGGGTGCTAACCACTGCGCCACCTCGCTCGGTTCTCTATGCGGAGGGTCACTGCGGTAGTGCTGGTTGCACTTCGGAATTCACGAGCTGTTCCTTGCACTGATTTGAAGCGATATGTTTACAACCACCCTCCTCAGTGCTTGACATTCCCTGCCCGTCAGCAGGTGAAGTCCACCTACCCGCCAGGTTAGCCGAGAGCGCTAAAGCGCTGCTTTCTGGACTCGGGTAGGCGCGCCGGCCCCAGATCGAATCCGCCCGCCGTATTAACGACGAGGGCCGGTGTACTGGCCAGCCTGGATGTGGTTTTTAGGCGGTTTTCCAAACCCTCCTAGCTGAATACCGGGCTGGTCCCCACGTTCCGCCTCATTTACACGACTCACAGACATTTGACACACATCCGCACTTTTCCATTACTTACACTGTATGCAGACAGATGGGGTACTCTGACTCCGTCTCGGGGGATTTGGGGTGGCGGCAGGAAGGGTATCCGGCCACCCCTTCACATTAACATGCCAAATCCGATTTAACCACGCCAACCCCGCGCAAACTGCGGGACAAAGGCGCAAGCGATAGATAGATAGATAGATAGAAGTGCACCTGGCCCCAATTTAGTTGCGGTTGTTTCTTCTCGTTTCCCTTCACAGTCAGATCCCCAACAGATTTAGAAGGGTTGAAATGTTGTCGACTGATTTGTTACTCAGATCCTAACGTCACTTCATCAAACTGTCGTAATACCTCTTTGGGCATGACAAGATTCTAGCATTCGTCTTCTACCCTCAAGCACCTAAATTTGGACAAAGTGAAGAGGGTGTAGCTGAACTAACTGCAATTAGCTTTTTATGTCTTCGAAATTCTGACGGTGTCTCCCAGGTTTCTGCTTCTTATGCATGCTTTAAAAATAGGTTCTGGTAGTAGGTTTAAGTTGACGTTTGCCTCAAAGTAAATAGTCTTGGCCATGATGTCATTTTCCACGAGACTGTTTAACTGTAGATTCTGATAAACTTTTGCAGCTGATTACAATACTCACATATATTAGTGATGATAACAGCTTATAGAGCGACCCTATAGCACATACGTTTTTGTGCATCCTGACGACCACGTACGTCGTGTGCATCGATACGTCACAAGTTTTCGTAATACTTTCAGATTCACGCTGGAGTTGTTATTCTAGTTTTTGTTTACACGCTTTTGACACAGGTTAACGTCATTTTAAAAATAGGAAAACGTGAAACATACAGGCTCAGTATCTACTGGTTTATGGAAATATGATGTTCGTATTGCGTTGACAGTAGTATACTTAATTTGACTTGGGCGTTTTCTCCGCTCTGTTTCTCAACTAGTTGTTTTGCAGTATTGTGTTTTCTACGAATAGGTTACATATATGCTTTATGTCTGCTATCACAATGTACAAATAATAAAAGTAATTTTGGTGTGACTAGTTTAGAGAATGAACTGTATTTTTGAATTCAAAATTACGACGCAGTTTTCAGATTTGGCTGTTTTCTATTTGGGACAGAACTGACAAAAGCTAGGAAGCATTTCAGCCTCTCTGTCGTCTAATATTTCGGAGGAGACATAAAGCTCCAAAACATGATTTAATTAATAATTTAACAATATTGCACCATTTCGTCTTTTAACTTGTTATTGAAATTAACGTAGCTATTTCGAAGATGTTAGTGCTCAGATGTTTGTCTTTTCTGTTTCAAATACTTTTGTTTCTTGTAACTGTGTGGATGAAAATTTGGTTGTAAGCCTACATTGGAAACAGTTTTCGATAATCTGTAAAATCTGTATTATATTTCTCCTTTACAGAACTTTAGGGTTGTCTACAGATGTTATCTGTCGAAATATTGCGCGAATAGTTGGAACAAATTGTAAACATGGTTTTAGTGAATCTACCGATACCATATCCACGGTGTTACAAGGTGACAATGAATGACTGGCTAGCTCACGTTCAAAGTCACTGAGCTCTCGTGACCGAGGAGGCACTCTGCTTACCTACTGACAACACAGTATTCCTCGCCCCCCCCCCCTCCCTTTCATACTGTCTGGTCCGGCTATATTTATTGATTTATTTAACCTGGAAAGATTAGGGCCATCAGGCCCTCTCTTACATCTAACCAGGCATTCTACTTATTTTACATTTGATATGTTTTAGTAGGCATGTTAAACTACATCTAGTACAAAAAGTGAAATAAACAATTTGAAAGGTACACCTGGAAAAATACATACATATAGAGTTTATATTCTTAGGTCACAAGTACTGTTATAATTAGACATTATTGAAGAGACAGATTTTAGATACGAGTGCCGGCAGCAGGGAGTATGAGGGAGACTCATGGTGAAGGGAGGAGAAGAATAGAGACATGATGAAACATAATTAAGGAAATATAAAGGAAAAGAAGATTGCGTGGCTAATAGAGAAAGATGAAGAGGAAGGCATCTCAGGAGCAAGATAGGAGACGCTAGCTTTGCTATTTGACTGATGAGGGGATTGTCCTTGTACATTAATTTTGTGGAGAACTTTGTGAGGATGATAGTAGGAAATGCTTCAACTTCTTCTTAAAAGCAGCAGGAGATCGAATTTTGCGCAAGGTAAGGGGCAGTTTGTTCCAGAGGCGGACAGCGGCAACTGAGAAGGAGTTTGCAAAAGTTTTTGTTTTGTGAGTGGGCACAGTTAGGATACCAAATAAGAGTGACCTCGATTATGATGACATGACAGGTTTTTAATCTCTGAAGCAGGGTACTGGGGTGCTTGCGCGATGAGGAGTCGGTGGAGTAGACATAGAGTGTGGTAGTCACGCAATTTGTCCGGCCGCAGCCACCCTAGCTCGGAGTATGAAGCACTAACATGATCATATCGGCGAATGTTGCAAGTGTAACGCACACAGGCATTCATGGTTAGCTCTAGCCGTCTTTTGTTTTCACTACTCATGCCTTGTTGAATCACATCACAATAGTGGAGGTTCGGTAGAACAAGTGCTTGCACGAGCTGGCGTTTCAAGTCCTGTGGAAATATGTTCCGAAACTTTTTGAGAGCATAGAGACAAGCAGACGTCTTTCGGCACACTGCGACTGTATTCTCCGCCCAGTTGAGATGCTCATCCAAAGTTACACCCAAGTTCTTCACTGTTTTCTGATATGGTATTGGAGTACCGTCGAGCAGAATAGGAGGTAGCCGTTCGCGGAAATCTGAACTTATTAATTTCTGATGGGCTATTAAGATTACTTGCGTCTTTTTTGCATTTAGTTTAAGCCCCAGGTTTTTCGCCCATCTCACTACTGAAGACAGATCATCATTCATCTGAGCGATTGCAGTGTTTACATCTTCAGGTCTGACGCTTAGGTAGAGCTGGAGGTCGTCGGCATAGAAATGATATTTACAGGAGGACAGAACCGACGAAATATCGTTGACATATAAAGAAAACAAAAGTGGTCCTAAGACTGATCCTTGTGGCACTCCCGAGGAAACATGTTTCCAGGAAGATTTTTCATTTACGCAGACAACACATTGCTGTCTGTCTTTTAAGTAGCTTTCAAACCATCTCATTGCACTATCAGAGAAATTAAGCTGTTGCATTTTTCTGAGCAATATGTCAAAGTTAACAGTGTCAAAAGCTTTGCTGAAGTCCAGTAGCGTCAATATTGTTGCCTTTCGATTGTCGATGGCATATTTCAGGTCATCAGTTACTTTAATTAGAGCAGTGTTTGTGCTGTGATGTTTACGGAAACCGGATTGAAATTTGTCATATAGGCTGAATTCATGCAAGTGTTCAGTGATTTGGTCATGAACAATATATTCAAGTGCTTTGGAAACAGCAGGCAGTATGCTAATTGGTCGGTAATCACTAGGCAGTTGCGGGTTTTCGATCTTAGGGATGGGTCGAATTAGGCTTCTTTTCCATGCAGTGATATCTGGTGGTCAATTCCGCATTACATAGCGGTGTTGGGGGTTGTTTGGGGAAGGAGACCAGACAGCGAGGTCATCGGTCTCATCGGATTAGGGAAGGAAGTCGGCCGTGCCCTTTCAAAGGAACCATCCCAGCATTTGCCTGGAGTGATTTAGGGAAATCACGGAAAACCTAAATCAGGATGTCCGGACGCGGGATTGAACCGTCGTCCTCCCGAATGCGAGTTGTCTAACCACTGCGCCACCTCGCTCGGTACATAGCGGTGTCCCGACACTTTTGATGTCATAGTACCTTATTCTTACACCTCCTTTTTGTGCAATGAATGTTTTTGTCTATGTGTGGAACTTTCCTAGAATATTGTTCTATATGGCAGTGAATGAGAGAATGTAAATCAAACCAATTTGCTGGCGATTTCATCACCAGAACGAGCAATTGCAAGTATAGGAAATGTTGTCGAACTCAAGCGTCTCCGAATCAAGATCTGATAAAAACGCATAGCCAGGAGTTTTGGACGTACAGTTCCACGTATTGCCTTTCGCTCGTGTTCTATCGCTGACGACGCCCTGCTTGGTACATAACTAAATTAACTTAGTTTTAGTTAACTGATGCGCCATTTACCGAGAAGCAACAATTTTTTTCTGTGTAGTACTGTACGTTATTTATTATTCCTTCTGCTGGTGTAGCTTCGTTGGGCTTGATTATGATGCTCGCATCGTCAGTACAGAGCTCTGTTTTTGTTTGATCACTATAAGCTGATTTATATAGGACGTGATTCCGTGGTGGTGATATAAATTCAAGGACGATGGAGAAAATGGTAAATGTGTCAGTTTGAGGTAAGTTGCCGTGATGCAGCAACGACCGGGTCAAAGGTTATAAGCGAAAATGGTTCTGATTCCTCTTTCGGTGGAATACACATACCGGTATTGTTGTTGCTAAAATTGTAAGATCGACTGTTTTTAGAGGTGGTGGTATGGACCAAAACAAGAAAAAAAATGTGCAGTACAGAAGGGCTCTAAAGGGCGTAACTCAAGAGATTATACGCAAACCTCTAGATGTGTGTCAGTCAGATCGGTACCGAACGTTGTATATCGATAAACGGTACTACAGTACAAAAAGTGGCACGGCCAGGGTTCGATCGCGGGACCCTTGATACGCCAAACTAACGCTCTAGCTACACGATACCGTTACGCCTTTCCTGTGCTCCGTTGCGCTGGTGTAACTTCCCGCTTAACGTTTACTAACATTCTGCAGGGCGAAGGCACACAGAATAAACTATATCGGAGTTTTGGTTGATACTCTGTCGATATTAAACGTTTGATACCGATCTGACTGAAATCTGGAGTTTTTTGGGTGTAATAGGACTTGGTCAGTGGAAGAGGAGTTTCACAATAACGAAGATGAAGTAATGGTCATGGCTCAAAACTGCACAGTTTTTTCTGCAGTATGTTTCAAGTTTCGTTCTTGCATGGGTAGTGGTGCTTGCAAGCAAATTTAAACCTACCATACACAGTCATATTTTGCTGCCTCTGGTGAAAAGTTTCTGCATAGTGATCAAATTCAGCAGGTGTCGTGCAACGATATGTAAGCATCAGTTACCGGTTTAGCGGTTTCTTTCGATTGTGTGATGCTGTCTTTTAGAGTGCAACAAAAACTGCGTGTGAACAGACAAAGGAACTTTTGAATGTTGGTTATTATACAAACGTATTAGTGAATTCTTACCCGTGGTATTGCAGACAGACTTAGCTTTTCTCGGAGGAGCAAATATTTGATGGACAACAAGACCGCAAGAGGAAGGAAACAGCAGCTCCTGTGCCGGTGAATGATATACGATATGACAGTTTTGATCACTCCCCAGGTTAAAGGCTGAAAGGGAAGCGTAGACTTTGCCCTCAGCGATAAAATTATTGAGATATTTTAGCACGTCTTTTTTTAATTTCAAAACGGTACTTCCTTAAAAAACACGCCTTGTAGTTACAGGTAACACATTGTATTCTGAAACAATGTATGTAAAATCGTTCGCACGATCATATAAATCTAATTTAAGTAGCTTCTTTTTCTTCGCAATATTTCCGTGTTTGCGCCAAATAAAGGGTTAAGGTATATAATTTAGTGCCCATGTTTACTGGACATTTTTATCTTGTTTTGGTTCGTACCACCACGTCTGAAAGTTGCCTGCCCGATACAACCTTAGCGGCCACTGTTGCGGTACACGTATTCCACTGTCAGAGCTATCGGACCGACTTACGCTTATACCTTTCGACGCGGTCGTTGCGAATCAGCGACCCCTACCTCAGATTGGTACGTTTACTGTTCTCCATCGTTCCTGAAAGTCTGTAGCACCTTCACGGAGTCGCCCCCTAATCTGGCACCGAGCTGGTGCCAATATCGAACCCCAGTGGAAGAGGAGGGACAGTTTGTCCGCACTCGGATGACGTCGCCACTCTCCAACTGAGCGGCCGGCAATGAGGCTGGCTGGCAACGTGCGCCGTGGCCGCGCCTGCCGTGGCGAAAGCAGCCAAGGCCGGCCGCACGGTCCCAGCAGTACAGTACAGTACAGTACACTACAGAATACACTACTGGCCATTAAAATTGCTACACCACGAAGACGACGTGCTACAGACGCGAAATTTAACCGACAGGAAAAAGATGCTGTGATATGCAAATAATTAGCTTTTCACAGCTTTCACACAAGGTTGGAGCCGGTGGCGACACCTATAACGTGCTGACGTGAGGAAAGTTTCCGACCGATTTCTCATACACAAACAGCAGTCGACCGGCGTTGCCTGGTGAAACGTTGTTGTAATACTTCGTGTAAGGAGGAGAAATGCGTACCATCACGTTTTTCTACTTTGATAAAGGTCGGATTGTAGCCTATAGCGATTGCGGTTTATCGTATCGCGGCATTGCTGCCCGCGTTGGTCGAGATCCAATGACTGTTAGCAGAATATGGCATCGGTGGGTACAGGAGGGCAATACGGAACGCCGTGCTGGATCCCAATGGCCTCGTATCACTAGCAGTCGAGGTGACAGGCATCTTATCCGCACGGCTGTAACGGATCGTGCAGCCAGGTCTCGATCCCTGAGTCAACAGATGGGGACGTTTGCAAGACAACGACCATCTGCACGAACAGTTCGACGACGTTTGCAGCAGCATGGACTATCAGCTTGGAGACCGTGGCTGCGGCTACCATTGACGCTGCTTCACAGACAGGAGCGCCTGCGATGGTGTACTCAACGACGAACCTGGGTGTACGAATGGCAAAACGTCATTTTTTCGGATGAATCCAGGTTCTGTTTACAGCATCACGGTGGTCGCATCCGTGTTTGGCGACATCGCGGTGAACGCACATTGGAAGCGTGTATTCGTCATCGCCATACTGGCGTATCACCCGGCGTGATGGTATTGGGTGCCATTGGTTACACGTCTCCTCTTGTTCACATTGACGGCACTTTGAACAGTGGACGTTACATTTCAGATGTGTTACGACCCGTGGCTCTACCCTTCATTCGATCCCTGCGAAACCCTACATTTCAGCAGTATAATGCACGACCGCATGTTGCAGGTCCTGTACGGGCCTTTCTGGATACAGAAAATGTTCGACTGCTGCACTGGCCAGCACATACCTGTACCAGTTTCTTTGGCTCTTCGGTTTATGTCTTCCAGTTTAATAAATATAGTCGTTCGAAGTACATATATTTCTTTTGAAGTAACCTTTATATTCAGGCGAGACTTCCTAACACTTTAATTTATAGCGATATTGGATACTAACATACTTCGCTTTTGCAGGAATGCTTTTGTAGGTACTGCTAGTCTGCATTTCATATTCTCTCTACTTTTGCCGTTAGTTTCAAGACACTAGAAACCGACGGACATAAGCACAAAATATCTAAATCGATTGCTGGTAAGACGTTGGGTTCCCCAATATCAGATAGCTGTGAGGTGACTCTTGGGGTTTTGTTCATCATCAAATGAAACAGGTCTGGCATTGTTTGGTACGCACTGAGGGCAAGTCTCCGAGATCCGTTATGAAAAGTAATGGTACGGGTAAAATACTCTGACGAAGGCTCAGAGTCAAAGGTGCCCCACTGAATTCACTGCGGTGGAGGTCGTTGCTGTAAGTGCCTGTTCTCCCATTGTAAACAACGACATTGCCGCTGGCGAACAATCTTTCTCTTTATGTGTTTGTTAGCTGGTTTTCACTCATCCTCGCCAGCCATCATCCCCCCTTCCCACCCCCCTAACCTCTAGAAGAAAAGAGAAACGGGGCGAGAGAGAGGGGGAGAGAGAGAGGGAGAGAGAGAAAGAGAGAGAGAGAAAGAGAGAGAGATCTTCGCAAGTCGGACTGTTCTGCTAGCGCGCTAATCACGGCAGAGGCGGACAGTTTGCCGATGCCGACACGTATGTTATGGCGTCGTCTTCAGGGCGTCGCGACTGACTGGTGCCCGGCGACACGCCGCTTCTGTGCTGGAATGTCGGCGCTGGGTCTGTCTGTGGCTGTGGTCCGTCCTCTCGGATAATAACTGCCGTTGCTGCGGGAGCCGTCAACATAAATCATATCGTCACCGCTATCATTTCCTCACGTTCCGTCACAGGCATCATTCGTCCCACCATCACTACAACAGTTAATGCAAAAACCACCACCACCACAACCTAAGACCACTCAGCACCACCCTTTCTAACAGCCGTGTACCGCAAGTCTCTAGAGGAACGGAAGGTTCCAAATGATTGGAAAAGAGCACAGGTAGTCCGTCTTCAAGAAGGGTCATCCAGCGGATGCGCAAAACTATAGGCCTATATCTCTGACATCGATCTGTCGTGGAATTTTAGAACATGTTTTTTGCTCGCGTAGCATGTCATTTCTGGAAACCCAGAATCTACTCCGTAGGAATCAACATGGATTCCGGAAACAGCGATCGTGTAAGACCCAACTCGCTTTATTTGTTCATGAGACCCAGAAAATATTAGATACAGGCTCCCAGGTAGATGCCATTTTTCTTGACTTCCGGAAGGCTTTCGATACAGTTCCGCACTGTCGCCTGATAAACAAAGTAAGAGCCTACGGAATACCAGACCAGCTCTGTGGCTGGATTGAAGAATTTTTAGCAAACAACACAGCATGTTGTTCTCAATGGAGAGACGTCTACAGACGTTAAAGTAACCTCTGGCGTGTCACAGGGGAGTGTTATGGGACCATTGCTTTTCACAATATATATAACTGACCTAGTAGACAGTGTCGGAAGTTCCGTGCGGCTTTTCGCGGATGATCCTGTAGTATACAGAGAGGTTGCAGCATTAGAAAATTGCAGCGAAATGCAGGAAGATCTGCAGCGGATAGGCACTTGGTGCAGGGAGTGGCAACTGACCCATAACATAGACAAATGTAATGTATTGCGAATACATAGAAACAAGAAGCCTTTATTGTATGATTATATGATAGCGGAACAAACACTGGTGGCAGTTACTTCTGTAAAATATCTGGGAGTATGTGTGCGGAACGATCTGAAGTGGAATGATCATATAAAATTAATTGTTGGTAAGGCGGGTGCCAGGTTGAGATTCATTGGGAGAGTTCTTAGAAAATGTAGTCCATCAACAAAGGAGGTGGCTTACAAAACACTCGTTCGACCTACACTTGAGTATTGCTCATCAGTGTGGGATCCGTACCAGGTCGGGTTGACAGAGGAGATAGAGAAGATCCAAAGAAGAGCGGCGCGTTTCGTCATAGGGTAATATGGTAAGCGTGATAGCGCTACGGAGATGTTTCGCAAACTCAAGTGGCAGACTCTGCAAGAGAGCCGCTCTGCATCGCGGTGTAGCTTGCTGTCCAGGTTTCGAGAAGATGCGTTTCTGGATGAGGTATCGAATATACTGCTTCCGCCTACTTATACCTCCCGAGCAGATCACGAATGTAAAATTAGAGAGATTCGAGCGCGCACGGAGGCTTTCCGGCAGTTGTTCTTCCCGCGAAGTATACGCTACTGGAACAGGAAAGGGAGGTATTGACAGTGGCACGTAAAGTGAACTCCGCGACACACCGTTGGGTGGTTTTCGGAGTGTAAATGCAGATGTAGATGTATTATCGCCGTCATAAACACCATTGCAACTATCGCTGCAATCATAAGAACTATTATAAGAAATAGGATCGTTATGATGATAATCATCACCGAAAGCACCGTCCTTGTTACCACGATAGAAACCATCCGCGTCGTTTTCAGGCTCCATCCTTGTCATCACTTTAAGTCGTCATAATAAGCAAACACGAACTGATCACCTAATTTTACGATCAGGTGACAAGTTGCTACAGCCGTGTGTATGTTGCGAAAAATTCGTTCGATTTTTTTTTTCCTTGGTTCGTCCTTTTAAGGACCACGTAGAACTGTTAGTTAGCTTTAGCCAGTATGTCATTCCAGTTTCTCAAAACTATTTCATCCTCTCACTGTAGGTCTGTGGTCTTTCTGGTGCCCACGCGCTTTTGATTTTGACTCCTTGCTGTCAGCTGTTTGGTCAAAAACGTACGAGATTTCGCGTTTTGCCTGTATGCGATCCGTGCAGTTGCCGGTGGGTCAAGAGCACTTTGTAACATTTTTTGGGTTTTCGTTACTCGAGAAAGATTATCTCAATCAATAGTGTGCCGACCATTCTCCCTAGACGTCCATAAAACTTCAGATATCTTCCGTTCAACGGAACTAAATCGTGTGATCAAGGAACAAAGTTCCTGCGAGCATTTGCAGACACACTCCTTCTGTGGTCTTCGATTCGAATATTTTACTCAACGTACGTCGTTTCAAAGCGATCTATCACTTTGGCATTAGTGGTTAATGATGTCTCAACCGCTTAGAGTGCTCTGAGAGAGGAGATGGCAGCGGCTAAATTTATCTGTGAAAGAAAGAAATATTTTGTTGTAGATTCTACGCAGATTTCCTGCACGGTTGTTACTGACCACTCTGTCATTTCCCCATAATTTCACCTAAATTCTTAAAGACTGTGATGTCGCCATATATCCTCATTAAGCTCAAATGGCTCTGAGCACTATGGGACTTAACTGCTGTGGTCATCAGTCCCCTAGAACTTAGAACTACTTAAACCTAACTAACCTAAGGACACCACACACATCCATGCCCGAGGCAGCATTCGAACCTGCGACCGTAGCGGTCACGCGGTTTCAGACTGTAGCGCCTAGAACCGCTCGGCCACTCCGGCCGGCTATCCTCATTAGGAAGGCCAAATCTGCGAGCTCGGAGTCCATATACTGCGTTTCCTCGGATGAAGTATTGAGGCCTCTTTTGGTAGCAGTTTCATTAACCTCTTTTGTATCTACTGTGGATCTATTTTAAACGTTGACAGGATCTGTACTGGCTCAAATGCCTCATAGTAATCCGCAGCGTTATACAGCAATGACTTAATCGAAATGACGTTAGTGAGTGTGGAAAATATGATTTAGACATCAAGTGGTAGTATGTGCAACCTGAGCCCCTTTATTACATGAAAATTCAAAAAGTGCGCGTGGCTGTAGTCATACGTATGTTTTTGGATAGAGTCCGCATTTAGCAAAACACTATTTCGTTTTTTAACACAAACATGTTTCGCTGCAGTTGCAGCATCTTCAGTGGGCTTTTATTTTTCATCTGTTAAAGATGAAGTTCAAATGGTTCAAATGGCTCTGAGCACTATGGGACTCAACATCTTAGGTCATAAGTCCCCTAGAACTTAGAACTACTTAAACCTAACTAACCTAAGGACATCACACACACACCCATGCCCGAGGCAGGATTCGAACCTGCGACCGTAGCAGTCCCGCGGTTCCGGACTGCAGCGCCAGAACCGCTAGACCACCGCGGCCGGCAAAGATGAAGTTCTTTGCTGTTTGTATACGGGTAGCTATTAATTTTTAAATCGTAATTACACATATTTGCAAAAACACATAATTATGAATTCATACCTTTTTACCACATGGTGTGGTATTTCTAATGTGTTGTGTTTCTGCAGTGACTGTTCTGTTCCACAGTTTGTCATCTGCAACCACATATACCTTAAAGTAGATAAATTGTTTAACCCAAAATTATGATTTGAAAACTTGTTATTTCTTTGCCTGAAATTATTTAATTCTCTCTCTCTCTCTCTCTCTCTCTCTCTCTCTCTCTCTCTCTCTCTCTTTGTCTGTGTGTGTGTGTGTGTGTGTGTGTGTGTGTGCGTGTGTGTGTGTGTATTTACATAGTGTTTCACTTACATTTTCTTTTTATTCATCTTCATCACTGTCAGACACTATATATTGAGTTGCCACTGTCACTGTTTTCCAGTTGTAAAAACAAACATGGCGGGCAGTGGAACAGTTGAAGTCTTCAACTGTTCCACTGTCAGCCATCTTGTTTTTACACCTTCAACTGTTCCACTGCCCGCCATGTTTGTTTTTAGAGCAGGTAAACAGTGAAACAGTGACAGTGGCAACTCAATATATAGTGTCTGACAGTGATGAAGATGAATAAAAAGAAAATGTAAGTGAAACACTATGTAAATACACACACACACAGAGAGAGAGAGAGAGAGAGAGAGAGAGAGAGAGAGAGAATTAAATAATTTCAGGCAAAGAAATAACAAGTTTTCAAATCATAATTTTGGGTTAAACAATTTATATACTTTAAGGTATAAGTGGTTGCAGATGACAAACTGTGGAACAAAAAAGTCACTGCAGAAACACAATACCTCAGAAAAACCACACCATGTGGTAAAAAGGTATGAATTCATAATTTGTGTGTTTTTGAAAATATGTGTGATTACGATTTAAAAACTAATAGCTACATGTATACAAACAGCAATGGACACTCTTTGTCTTTAACAGAGAAGAATAAAAGCCCACTGAAGATGCTGCAACTGCAGTGAAAGATGTTTGGGTTAAAAAACAAAATTGTGTTTTTGCTAAAGGCGGACCCTATCCAAAAACATACGTATTGTTAAAGCAAACACGGAAAAAAAGAGCTTCAACCCCAAGGTGGCTGTAGTCATGTTGACAGGCCGAGGGTATCAACAGATGCTCGTTATTTATGGACTATCTTTGTCGAAAGTTCATAATCACCAGCCAACTTCCAACATCATCCAAAATGCATCATCAGCAGCAGCAATAGCCGCCATTTTACATCTGCTGCTGGTTGAATGCTTCCTCGTTCTCAGCTCATAACATCCGTGTTTGGAAATTCCATCTACACACCTTCCGTTAGTTCATCCTTTCAGTCTGTTCTTATCTCTTAGAATCTGGGAAATGAATTTCTTGGTCCAGCTACCGTCCATTCGTCAGCCTACATGTCCAGCCCATCTCTATAATTTTTTTTCTGTTATGTACAGTCGTGGACAAAACGAGCGAGACCCCTCGCCTTTTCGTTATGCTGATCCGCTCAGCTTTAAAGTCTGCTACACAGCATAACAGGCAAGGCGACGAAGTGCTACCAACATACTATGCACAGGCGTGAAATTGACAAACTATCCGAACTCTGTCTGACTGTTTTCAATCATGTGTATGACTGTATTAACGGTGATTAGTGTGTTAAACACAACAAGGAAATATAAGATGTAAATGAAAGAAGGAACGCTAATTAGTATTAACTGTACTAATAAAAATGAATTTCAGCTTATCGAGTTAACATAACTGTTTTAGTAAGACAAAGTACCCCAGATCGTTACGAATTAGCAAAATATTATGCGCATTCGGCTGCGAAACGGTCTGTGTCAAAGTTCAGACCAGTCATAATGGATTACCGTTGCTGACCTACCATGAAAGTGTGCAAATTTAGCAATGCTTGAAGATTCATAACGAAATTCAGTTAAAAATCATTCAGTACGCCACATAAGTCAAATCACTTACTGACAGAAGCGGAAAAAGTAGTCAGTAACAAGTATGAAATTCTACAAGATCTTCATATTTACATCCACAGAGCGCCGGTACAGAATAAAGGTAGCAATAAAACGTATTGGGCGCGCGAGAATTTTTTAAAATTGCTTTACTGATAGTCTATCCGCCTCCATCGAGATTAGAACCGAAAACAAACCAGACCTCCCTTGCAGTAGCAAACACCTTTCACTACGCTAGCAGACAACCCAAGCATAGAGCCCTCTATTATTACCCCAGACTTGAATAAGCCAGCAATTTCGCAATGAAAATGGCAAAATGATCTGCAGTTTCTGTTGCACAGAGCATTCTTGACTTGAAAACAAGAATTTTCTACCTTTATGTGACCGCTTATGTGACAATCATTCGGGATGTTTATCGAAATAACAAAATACTGTTATTAAGCGAGTAAATTTAATAGGATAATTCTGCACCACCCCAGGAAATAAACGGCTACATAGCTGCCAAACGTATTCTACAATGTTTCGAATTCTCCATTAGACTCGCCACAGCCCGAATACGTTCATTAGCCGAAGTGTTTCTTAAACTACCTAGCAATGGGAATGCTCGCACTTCTAATACGCGGTGGCATTAATACTGGGATAAGAATTGCCACGTGTATAGGCAAATGGATATTATTTGCATTCCTGTAAACGTGATTTGGATCGAAAGCATATCTACGAGTAATATACTGATGTATCGACTGCAACTAGAACATTTCCAGTAAAGAGTAGGGGGAATTATTTATGCGGCCCTCATGTTCAGTAACTGTCGTAGCTATTTTCGTTGTTAGGATTTCGTCACCTAATCAGTAAACATGGAACCCTACTAATCTCACTTTCTTCACCGTCTTTCTACCCAGCCCTTAAAACCCGTTTTGCTAATTCGTCAAGATCTGTGGAACTTTGTCTTACTAAAACAGTTATGTTATCTCGATAAGCTGAAATTCATTTTTATTAGTACAGTTCATACTAATTAGCGCTTCTTCTTTCATTTATATCTTATATTTACGTGTTGTGTTTAACACACTAATCAGTATTAATATAGTCACACACAGGACTGAAAACAGTCTGAGAAAATTGGGATAGTTTGTCAATTTCACGCCTGTGCATAGTATGTTGGTAGCACTTCGTCGCCTTGCCTGTTATGCTGTGTAGCAGACTTTAAAGCTGAGCGGATTAGCATAACGAAAAGGCGAGGGGTCTCGCTCGTTTTGTCCACGACTGTACATGTCAGATTGCAGTCTCCTCCAATAGTTCCCAACGTGCATCTTTCCACTGCCCACTGGATAACTGTCAGATCTGAACGCTTTTCGCACATTCGCGGTAACTCGTGAAATGGTCGAGCGAGAAAATCCCAACTTCATCGCTGTGTCGGAGATGCTGTGTTCCATCGCTCGTGCGCCGGCTAGAGCCCCCGTTGAAACTCACTTAAATCTTGAAAACCTGCCATTATAGGAGCAGTAGCCGATTTAACAACAACGCCAGACACTTGTCTTATATAGACGTTGCCGACCGCAGCGCCACATTCTGCCTTTTTACACATCTCCCTATTTGAATTAGCGTTCCTGTACCAGTTTATTTGGCGCTTGAGTGTATGTGCTTAATCGTTCGTCCGTTTCCCTACATCTACACCACAAAAAAAGAAAAAAATGGCGCTGATCACTATGGGACTTAACATCTGAGGTCATAATTCTCCTAGAACTTAGAACTACTTAAACCTAACGAACTCCGGCCGGTGGAGCCGAGCGGTTTTAGCCGCTTCAGTCTGGAATCACGCGACCGCTACGGTCGTAGGTTCGAATCCTGCCTCGGGCATGGATGTGTGTGATGTGCTTAGGTTAGTTATGTTCAAGTAGTTCTAGTCCCATATTGCTCGGAGCCATTTGAACCATTTCAACCTAACTAACCTGAGGACATCACACAGATCCATGCCCGAGGCAGGATTCGAACCTGCGACCGTTGCGGTCGCACGGTTCCAGACTGAATCGTCTAGAAGCGCTCGGTCACAGTGGCCGGCTCCACACCACACACTGACTGCTTACAGCGCAATTTTTTCACGTTGTGGCAGAATGTGGAACTGGTTTTTTTTTTTTTTTTCCAGCATACTCAGCGAGTGCACCAATGAACGAACATAGCTACGATGTTTCAGCGGCCTTCGATGTATGCAACCCGCGCTGCAGCAATCAGAACACCGTCACTTTCCGCAGGCACAGATAGTCGACGTATTTCGCATTCTGTGGAGGTGGGAGCTGAGCGACGTTCGGGAGGTCCGTGCGGCGAGTGCGTGCCGGCACACTCGGTGCGTGAATCAGCGGCCGTTCACTCCGCCGGCGTTGCGCAGCGTGGCGGGTCGGCGCTAATGAGGCGCGAGCAGCCGGGAAGCTGCCGTAACGGGAACAGCGGCGCGCCGCTGGAGATGCGTGCGCGCCTCTGGCCCGCCAGCGCAGAACAGTAGCAGAGCTGCTGGGCACTCGAACTGACCGAGAGACCGGTGTCGTACAGCGGAAGCCCCGGTGTCTCTCCTGGAAATGTGTTCTCCCTAAACTGCGCCACGCGGGTGTCGGGGCATTCGTCCAAACATGGCCGCTATTGTTGCCCCTACTGTCTCAACATCTAAAATATGATCTTTGCCAATCCGTTACATGCATAGGAGGCGTCTCCAGTTTAGTTAGTTACATGTTGCATAGATCATTTGAAGGATTCTTTTACCGAAATGGTGTCGAACGAATGAGTTTAAAATTAATGGTTCAAATGGCTCTGAGCACTATGGGACAGAACTCAGAACGACTTAGGACATCACACAACACCCAGTCATCACGAGGCAGAAAAAATCCCTGACCCCGCCGGGAATCGAACCCGGGAGCCCGGGCGCGAGAAGCGAGAATAAAATTAATGAACACATCATTATCTTAAGTCCCACTCGTGTAAAAACACCTTTTCTTTTACTACACTACTGCCCATTAAAATTGCTACACCAAGAAGAAATACAGATGATAAACGGGTATTCATTGCACAAATATGTTATACTAGAACTGACATGTGATTACATTTTCACGCAATTTGGGTGCATAGATCCTGAGAAATCAGTACCCTGAACAACCACCTCTGGCCGTAATAACGGCCTTGATACGCCTGGGCATTGATTCAAACAGAGCTTGGATGGCGTGTACAAGTACAGCTACCCATGCAGCTTCGACACGATACCACAGTTCATCGAGAGTGGTGACTGGCGTATTGTGGCGAGCCAGTTGCACGGTCACCGTTGACCAGAAGTTTTCCATTGGTGAGAGATCTGGAGAATGTGCTGGCCAGGGCAGCAGTCGAACATATTCTGTATCCAGAAAGGCCAGTACAGGACCTGCAACGTGCGGTCGTGCATTATCCTGCTGAAATATAGTGTTTCGCTCGGATCGAATGAAGGGTACAGCCACGGGTCGTAACACATCTGAAATGTTACGTCCACTGTTCAAACTGCCGTCAATGCGAACAAGAGGTGACCAACGCCAGTATGGCGATGACGAATACACGCTTCCAATGTGCGTTCACCGCGATGTCGCCAAACACGGATGTGACCATCATGATGCTGTAAACAGAACCTGGATTCATCCGAAAAAGTGACGTTTTGCCATTCGTGCACCCAGGTTCGTCGTTGAGTACACCATCGCAGGCTCTCCTGTCTGTGCTGCAGCGTCAAGGGTAACCGCAGCCACGGTCTCCGAGCTGATAGTTCATGCTGCTGCAAACGTCGTCGAACTGTTCGTGCATATGGTTGTTGTCTCGCAAACGTCCCCATCTGTTGACTCAGGGATCGAGACGTGGCTGCACGATCCGTTACAGCCGTGCGGATAAGATGCCTGTCATCTCGACTGCTAGTGATACGAGGCCGTTGGGATCGAGCACGGCGTTCCGTATTACCCTCCTGAACCCATCGCTTCCATGTTCTGCTAACAGTCATTGGATCTCGACCAATGCGAGCAACAGTGTTGCGGTAAGGTAAACCGTAATCGCGATAGGCTACAATCCGACCTTTATCAAAGTCGGAAACGTGATGGTACGCATTTCTCCTCCTTAGACGAGGCATCACAACAATGTTTCACCAGGCAACGCCGGTCAACTGCTGTTTGTGTATGAGAAATTGGTCGGAAACTTTCCTCACGTCAGCACGTTGTAGGTGTCGCCACCGGCGCCAACCTTGTGTGAAAGCTATGAAAAGCTAATCATTTGCATATCACAGCATCTTCTTCCTGCGGTTATATTTCGCGTTGTAGCACGTCATCTTCGCGGTGTAGCAATTTTAATAGCCAGTAGTGTAGCTACCAATTTTTAAGCAGAAATTCGTCAGTGTAGCAGAAGGAGTTGTACAGGAGAAATTGATTTTAAAATTAGATTAAAAATTTGCTTCGCTACCTGTCAGACATGTTACTGGCCAAGTGATCAAAAAGTTTTGCTTCTGCATGAACTCCTTTAGGAGTCACTGACAGCTTTAATGAACAGCAATGAGGGTATTTTTCCCTCTGATGTTGTGCGTATGGACATCACTGTTCTCTCGAAGCGTGATGGATTTTGTGTGAAGAGTTTCATTAGCGAATATGCTTATTGTGACGGTGCATTTGAAATGTTTTGTTCCTTGAGCAAGTACCTACATGATGTCCGTGGCTGAACACCACACGTCGTTATTATTGCTCGCTATTGTGCAATCGGTACTTTATTTCTAAGTGATGAGTTACTCCAGAAAATTGTTCCGTGCGACGTTATTGAGTGCAAATATGCCAGAAGGTTGATGGGTGTGTTCCCAAAACTGGCAGTTATACGAAGAGCAAAAGTATCTGAACTTGACTGTTTGAGAAGCTCAGTAAGATGCATCTTCCAGTTTGTGTGTTCATCTATATGTACATCCAAAACTGTGGAGCATTCTACCGTATTTACTGACTTCTGCTCATGTGCTACAGCAATTGTTGCTATGGCTCTGTTTGCTCCTCAGAACTGAATGTAGCGTGTTTTTTTCTTTTTTTTTTTTTCAAAATTTGGAGAGAAGCACTATGGGACTTAACATCTGAGGTCATCAGTCCCCTAGAACTTAGAACTGCTTAAACCTAACTAACCTAAGGACATCCCACACATCCATGCCCGAGGCAGGATTCTAACCTCCGACCGCAGGGGTCGCGCGGTTCCAGACTGAAGCACCTAGAACCGCTCGGCCACAGCGGCCGGCTCAAAATTTGGAGACTGTCCGTTTTTAGAGAATTAGTTGAGGGCGCTGTTCCGCAGCCTAACCAGTACACAGTGTAGGGAGGCGAGTGTATGAGAAAGCTCCTCACATGAGCTTCTACTTATTTATTGCTTTTTTAGCGCGACCAGATTGGGGCCTTAGAGCCGTCTGCTACATGTGGTCAGTGGCAAGACATACAAAAATATTACAAAACTTCCAACGATAATCATGATGACGATGATCATACTTTTTTTATTTATGAATTTGGCCAGCTATGGATCGCTTGCAACCTAAGACTAATGGTGTTTCTTTTTCTTCCTTTCTTCCCAGTACTTCTTCATTTTCTCTCCAACTGCTCGTCTCTGTTCATCTGTCCACACTCTCTTGGGTCGAGATTTTGGCTCATCTTCTTCATAGTTTGGGTTTCTATCAGTAGCCTGAAGTGATTCCTGTCACGTATTATTTCTTCCGTGACACTTATTTTGTTGGTATCTTTCTTTACTGCTCCTATTCATCCTACAGTTTTTTCAGGTTCCTAACGTAATTAAAATTTTTTTCTTGTAATCTGTGTTTCTTCCGTTCTTTTTAAATGTCCATTCCTCGTTGTATCTGTCATCTTTTCTATAGTTTTGTATAAATTTTCATTTCTCCTTTTAATCCACGTATTTTCATTGTTTTTCTAAGGACCTAGAATTTTTCTAAGTATTTTTCTCTCTCTTTTGTTCTAGTTCTCTTAATTCGCCTTTCTTATTCAATGTTAGGCACTCTGATGCATAAGTTGCTTGTGTCCTAATAACTGAATTATAATGCCTAATCTTCACTTGTATGGATACTGATTTCTTATTGGAGTAGTTTTGTGTTAATTTATATGCAAATTCCGATATTTTTATTCTTTCTTTATTTGTTGTGTTATCCAGTCCATTGTCTTGGATCCATTCCCCCAGGTATTTGAATTTCTGAACTCTTTTAATTTTTCCATACTTTGTTTTAATAAACTTTTCTGTGTTATGTTTGTGTTTTATATACTCGGTTTTTCATAGAATATTTGCATCCCAGTTCTTTCAGCAATCTCGTGTAACAGAGTAAGCAAAACTGTTGCGTATGTTCGGTTTTAAGTTATCAATGCCGTATCATCGACAAATTTGTTCTTACCTTGGCCCAGGCTTATACCCTTTGTGCCTCTGTTTTTTAATGTGTTTTCCCATGTTTTTACTATTTTATCTAAAACCAAGTTAAAGAGAATTGGGGACAGTCCATCTCCTTGTCGAACTCCTGTTTTGATTTTGAATGGTTCAGAAATTTCGCCTTGAAACTTAATCCGTGATGTTGTATCTGTGAGCGTTTGTTCAACATGTCTTCTGGTGTTTTCGTCTATCCCTGGTTCATAAAGTATCTGGAATAGTGTTTGTCTGTTATTGAAGTCCACGAAAGTAACTACTGTATTTATATTTTGTATAGCTCTCACTCTCAAAATTGTTTTTAAATTAAGAATCTGTTCTGCACATGATGTACCTTTTCTAAATCCTGCTTGATAATCTCCTATATTGGGTATTGCTTGTTTCTCTATTCTATTTAAAAGTGCTTTAGACAGTTTTTTGTATGTTACTGATAACAAGGAATAGCCCTGGTTGTTGGTGTCTGTTTTATCTCCTTTTTTATGGAGAGGATGAGTTAATGCTTGTTTCCAGTCACTGGGTATGATTCCTTTTGTCCAAATGTCTTTAATTACTTTGTGAATTTTCTTCCATGAGGACCCAGTTTCCACATTTCTGCTACTATCCCATCCTCTCCTGGTGCTTTGTTATTCTTCAATGCTTTGATAGTCTTTTCTATTTCTTCTACTATAGGTGGTTCCGATGGTGTTCAAAAGATAAAAATGCTTTTCTTGGATTGTGTGGTAAGTTCACACTATTCATTTTCCTACTGTTTCCCATGTTTTCGGCATTTGATTTAGGAAATTCATAACCTAACATCGAACATTTTCGTGACACGAACATGCATTTCACATAATTCAAGAGCAAAAATAAACCATGTATTAAGACGATTTACACCTAATAATTGACCCACAAGGGTCCGCAATGCGTCGTGTATTTAATAAAACAAGGAAATTTGTGACTATAGGCGTCTTCTAATTCATACTTCCAGTGTTAAGGTAGGGTGTTTCTCCTGATGTAGACACTTTTCTGGAGACGGAAACCACGTCTCAGAGACATTGTAAATAACTATAAAAACACATAGTTTTTGTGATAGTTTGGATAGTTATTGATTGTTTCTAATTGATATTCATAATGTTTCACCGGAAACTGATTCTGCAGCCGTGAGTCAGTTTCGATCGAGGAGTCTCATTTGTTGGCGAAACTTCAACGTAAGAAACCCAGTCAGTAGGAACTGTTCCCATCAGGACACCTGAATAGTGAATCTCGTGTCTTTTATCGCATTTCCTGCCATGGCCCGTAAATCCTATGCTTTTTTCTTTGGATAGTGATCGGTGAATCCGAAAAAACATATAGCTGTCCGATCTGTTTGAAGATTGTGACATTCCAATAAAAGGTAACAGGATTACGTCCATTAGTCATGTAATGGGTTCACAAGAAGACGGATTCATCAAAGCCTTGACAAAAGAATAGAGAATCGAAAGAAGACCACCAAGACGGTCGAAAAACAGTTTTTTGGGAAAAAAATGTAAAAAAAAAGTCTATCGGGGCGATAAGATTGGCAAAGTATTTGTTACGACAACACCAAAGAACTTACATAGCTTATAACTGCTCTATTGCAATGATTATAAGATTTTCTATATTTGGGAAGAAAGCAAAAGAAACTCAGTTTGACTGACGACCAGCCTTTAATCAAAACGGAGGCAAATTTAGAAGTATTAGTTGTGGACGCTAGATGGATGTTTCCTTTAGTGACATGTACAGGATAACATTGGCACTGTATTCTTAATCGACAAAACATTTGACGTTTGTAGCCTCAGTTGGTTTAAAGAGGAGGATTAAATAGCCTTATAATGAGAGTCAGCAAGTGAAAAACAGCCTAACTGAGCTTCTGCTGTTGTGAAACGCCAGCTATTTCCAGTTGCGGTTTGCAGCCGTCATCACATAGCCGCAGTGTTTTCCCTGACAGTGCCTGCGTAAGCACCGCCGCCGGTTCCCGCAGACCAGGTGCTATCCACTTCTCAGGACTCCGGCAACCTGTCCACCACCCAAGTTCTCCGGCAGCGTAGTTCCAGCTGAGGCGAATAGTAAAAGTGCAGAAGGGGTCCAGCATCCACAGCGACTGAATAGTCCTCCAACTTGAACCCGCCTGGAGGTGGCGAAATGAAAGCGTCGTTGACCTCAGGTGGCAACCTGATTTTACCAGAGTCATTCAATAAATAACGGCCCACAATTGTTTCCGAGAACATAGTTAACCTTAAGCGATAATGTTAATCAACCTATTTTTTACGTGTACTATTTTTTTCTAGAGACTCTCTATCAAGTTATATGGCTTTACACGAGCATGTAGTAATTGTCGTCAAAAACTATAGTCCTCTGCTCGTAGCCAAATTTTTGCTGCGTGAATTACGTTCTCAACATCTTCAGAGTGTGTCACACATAAAAACTCCTGAAAAGCCCCCAAACAGATGACAGTCCTAGTGCGCCAGTTCTGAGATATAGGGTGGATGACGCAACGACGTCTCACCCAGTGTGGCGATGTGTTTCCTTGAGGAAATACCGGGTGATCAAAAATCAGTATAAATTTGAAAACTTAGTAAACCACGGAATAACGTAGGTAAAAATTGACACACATGCTTGGAATGACATGGGGTTTTATTAGCACCAAGAAATAAAAAATAAAAAACAAAGTTCACAAAATGTTCGACAGATGTGCGTCGTTTGGTGATGATCGTGTGCTCAGCCGTCACTTTCGTCATGCTTGGCCTCCCAGGTCCCTATACCTCAGTCCGTGCGATTATTGGCTTTGGGGTTACCTGAAGTCGCAAGTGTATCGTGATCGACCGACATCTCTAGGGATGCTGAAAGACAACATCCGACGGCAATGCCTCACCATAACTCCGGACATGCTTTACAGTGCTGTTCACAACATTATTCCCCGATTACAGCTATTGTTGAGGAATGATGGTGGACATATTGAGCATTTCGCGTAAAGAACATCATCTTTGCTTTGTCTTATTTTGTTATGCTAATTATTGCTATTCTGATCATATGAAGCGCCATCTGTCGAACATTTTGTGAACTTTTGTATTTGTTTGGTTCTAATAAAACCCCATGTCATTCCAAGCACATGTGTCAATTTGTACCTCTATATGTACATTGTTCCGTGGTTTATTCACTTTTCAAATTTATACTGAGTTTTTGATCACCCGGTACATTGCCGTGTTGAAGGAAAATTTCTTTTGAGTTCTTGTGAGATGGAGGACGTCGGATATGGTTCTTGAGTTATACGAGAGTATTCAAATACGTCTCTGGCTTAATACTAGACCCTTTCGGTAATACAGTCACGAGAATAACTCCATCACCATACTGAAAAACTGCCACCCTTACTTTGCCAGCAGATGGTTTGTGGCTTGTACCACTCCAGCTTACGATTTTTTTATTTCTGGTTCTCAGTGATGCACCCAGGTTACGTCACCTGTAACGGTCCGCGACAGAAATGCCTCTCCACGGGCCTCAGTCTGCTCCAGCAGTTCACATGAAACGGTGTTCTTGGAATGTTGTGGTCTGTCGTGACCATTCGTGAAATCCATCTTAAGCAGACCTCTGAATACTCAAGAGTCTCAGTCGTTGCACGGGCACTTCCGATGCACACCAACAGCTGTTAAGCCAGTTCTCGAGTAGTAGCGGCGGCATCTACGCGGTTCACCATATCGGGAGCAGTGGCAGTGGCAGGACGTCCCGAATGTGGGCAGTCGGGAAGCTGAGTGTTTGCAGTTCCTTGCGCTTTAACTCCCTTTACCAGTCGCCCTACAGTATTCCTGTCAACTGCAGCCATACCGTAGACTACACACAAATGTTTGTGGATGTTCAGCACGGTTTCTTTTTCCGCCACCACGAATAAAATAACAGCACGTTGCTCGTGACGAGCGCCTTGCGTAGACGCCATTTTTATAGTTCACTACGGCTCTGCTATCTGTCGAAATTGTTCGAAACAAGCAATTTCAAGCACCTAAGTGGACAGCTTCCTGCCTGCCGGGGTGGCCGAGCGGTTCTAGGCACTACAGTCTGGAATTGCGCGACCGCTACGGTCGCAGGTTCGACTCCTGCCTCGGGCATGGATGTGTGTGATGTCCGTAGGTTAGTTTAAGTAATTCTAAGTTCTAGGGGACTGATGACCATAGAAGTTAAGTCCCATAGTGCTCAGAGCCATTTTGACAGCTTCCTGTCCACTGTCTGATCAAAAGTATCCGGACGCCTGTTAGTGAAGATTAATATAGTTTCTACAGGGTGTATCTTCACGACGACCTGGATTCTGCTGGAGACACTTTCATTGAGGTCTATGAATATCTTTGGAGGAATGGCTGCCGGTTGTTGCTCGAGAGCCGAAACCAAATAAGGTACCGATAGAGGTCGCACGGATCTGCCAGCGAAGGCAGTGTTCTGGCCCATCCCAGAGGCACTCCATTGGGTTGACGTAGGCACTCAGGGTAGGCAAGTCCGGTTCAGCAATACTATTGACCACGGACCGAAGCCTCGCAGTCATTGCCTTACGACGGTGTGCGTTTGTCATGTCCATCCAAACAATCGTCGTCTCCGAAGAGTTCCTCTAATGTAGGCAGTAGACAATGGTGTAAATTGCTTATGTCCTTCCTCAATTACAGTTGTCTTGACAGAAAGGGACAATATCATGACCATGAGTAACACCACCTAGTCCTTACTTTACTGTTGGCGGTACAAAAGACGGCAGGTAACGTTTCCCAGACACTCGCCACACCCAGACCCTTCCATCGGTTTTCCACTCCAAACTACTCGTTTCCACTGTCAACTTGCCCCACTCTTTACATCACCTCAAGTTCCACTTACTGTTCACTACAGAAATGTGTGGCTCACATTCTCTTCAACTCCCTACGCACAGTCGTTGTGCTACTACTACTACTACTACTACTAGTAGTAGTAGTAGTAGTAGTTGTTGTTGTTTTATTCACCCGTAGATCTCTTTACAAGGATAGTAGCTATACCCGGCGAACTTCGTTCCGCCTCTGAAAATCTTTATCTGTTATAGCTGACCCGGGAAACATTGTTTTGCCATATAAATTCTCTCTAGTCTATAAGAATAATAGGCAGTAGACAATGGTGTAAATTGCTTATATCCTTCCTCAATTACAGTTGTCTTAAGTGACAGAAATGGACAATATCATGACCATGAGTAACACCACCTAGTCCTTACTTTACTGTTGGCGATACAAAAGACGGCAGGTGTTTCTTATTTATGTAAATGATATGCCTTCTAGTATTACAGGTGATTCAAAAATATTTCTGTTTGCTGATGACACCACCTTGGTAGTGAAGGATCTTGTGTGTAATATTGAAACATTATCAAATAATGTAGTTCATGATATAAGTTCGTGGCTTGTGGAAAATAATTTGATGCTAAATCACAGTAAGATTCAGTTTTTACAGTTTCTAACCCACAATTCAACAAGAACTGACATTTTAATCAGACAGAATGGGCATGTTATAAGCGAGACGGAACAGTTCAAGTTCCTAGGCGTACGGATAGATAGTAAGCTGTTGTGGAAAGCCCATGTTCAGGATCTTGTTCAGAAACTAAATGCCGCTTTATTTACCATTAGAACAGTATCTGAAATAAGTCACATTTCAACACGAAAAGTAGTATACTTCGCATATTTTCATACGCTTATGTCATATGGTATTATTTTTTGGGGTAATTCTTCTGATTCAAAAAGGGTATTTTTGGCTCAAAAACGGGCTGTTCGAGCTGTGTATGGTGTAAGTTCGAAAACCTCTTGTCGACCCCTATTCAATAGTCTGGGAATTTTGACATTGCCCTCACAGTATGTATTTTCTTTAATGTCGTTTGTTGTTAGCAATATTAGCTTATTCCCAAGAGTTAGCAGCTTTCACTCAGTTAATACTAGGCAGAAATCAAATCTGCATGTGGAATGCACTTCCTTGACTCTTGTGCAGAAAGGAGTGCAGTATTCTGCTGCATCCATTTTCAATAAGCTACCACAAGAACTCAAAAATCTTAGCAGTAGCCCAAACACTTTTAAGTCTCAACTGAAGAGTTTCCTCATGGCTCACTCCTTCTATTCTGTCGAGGAGCTCCTGGAAGAGCTAAAAAATTAAGCAAATTCCAATGTTACATTGTTGATTTTCTTTATTTAAACTTACGACTTGTCGCCTGAATATGTTTTTCATATTTAATTTTATCTATTTCATGTATTGACTCGTTCCATGACCATGGAGACTTCTCCTAAATGTGGTCCCACGGAACAATAAATAAATAAATAAATAAATAAATGTATACGTGTAACACAATGTATACGTGTAACACAATAGCCATTGTTAGCGTTCCACGTGACACAATAATAATGGCCGAAAACTGTGTAGGGAGTGAGAAAAGGTTTAGGGGGAAGTCCGGCAGTATCGGCCACTATTAGTTCTAGCGTTTCTACTGTAGATCGCGCGGATTTAACAATTGCAGCCGATTATTGCGGCTCGTCCATGAGCATACAGACATAGCGGCAATTTCGTGTCGAAACGTGTTCGCCAGAATTATGAATAAGGCCAAGCACATACGCATCGATTTTCATCGTACGTAAAAATATTGTACGATGAAATTCTTTTAGAGGAAGGAAGGAGAGCATAGGAACTTCTTTGTTCCACTAAATGAATTTGGTCGTACGATATATTTCAGAAATCGATCCGTGTGCGCTAGGCCAAAATGTCGGTTTGGCGAATGACGCGTCCTACCTAGTTAAACTTCTCGGTCTAGTTACGTCGATTCAAAGTGATAGTTGATCAGCTATCGACCGGTGTTGAAAATTATTAAATTACTAAAATCGCTATTAAAAATTGGGGTTGGTGGTAGAAGGGTGAAAATTTAGGGTTGTGTGCGTTTTTTAATGCCACATCACAAAAAATAAAAACTTATGTTCAAAAAATAAGAAAAACATTTTTGGGGTGAACCACCCTTATCACCTAAGGTATGAAAAACAGATTACGACCGATTCTCAGACCTACCGAATATACGTGTAAAATTTCATCAGAACCGATCAAGCCGTTTCGGAGGAGTATGGCAACTGACATTGTGACACGAGAATTTTATATATAAGGACAAGTATGGGACATGTCGAAGTATTTACAATTTTAGACCAATTTAAAATAAACTATTTTGTATACACATACACTTACAGACTTCTAGTTAGAGACGATCGTTAGATTTACTCCTGGTCTTAATGTAATGCCACACTGTCCACTCACAGCCAGTCACTGCACACACTATACATACATTGTTTCATAGCACTTCGCTCACTGCACACACACACACACACACACACACACACACACACACACACACACTGGTGTTCTCTGGGCCATTTTCTGTACCGATTTGCTATCCTGAAAAACTGAGTCAGCATCCCTCTATAATTAGTGAGATGCTGAGCTAAGAAAGAGGAAGAGTTGTTAGTATTGTGCTGTGCATAGCTTGGGGTTACGTTTTTCTAGAAAAGGAAAAGGAAAGTGTTATGTGGAATGCTGGATGTTTTATATTCGTTATTATTTATTGGTATAATTTTTTGTAACCAAAGCCCTACTCTGTTTTGTCTAAGTAATCCTTCAATGTATAAAATGTATTGCATAACAGGTACTTTTTAGCTGCCTTTTTAAATAAGTGTTTAGCTGCCTTTTTAAACAAGTGTATTTTTGCTATTACTTTAATCTCTTTTGGTAATTTATTGTATAGTTTTATTCCTTGGTAGAAAATAGTATTTTGAGTTTTTGTTTATTTTTTCTTTGTAAATGTAAGTTGAGTCTATCTCTTGTTGCACGGTCATGGACAGAGCTGTTTGTGCAGTAATTACCAATGTTATTTTTTATGTGTACAACTGAGTGGTAAATGTATTCACATGGAGCAGTTAAAATCCCCAGTGTTTTGAACAGATCTTTACAATGAGCTCAACTAGTATTTTTGGTTATTATTCTTATGGTTCTTTTCTGGAGTTTGAAAATTTTCATATTTTGTGCATTTGTTCCCCAAAAATGCCATAGCTAAGAATTGAGTGTTCATATGAATAATATGTAACTAAAAGACACTGCATCTTACACACTTATGATAGGATTCTAAGGACATAACATGCTGATGACATTCTGTTTGCAAGTACCTTTGTGTCTTCACACAACTTCAGCTGAGAATCAATATTCATTACCAGAAATTTTGCAGTTGTTACACAGTCTATATAGGTGCCATCTACATTTAATTTAGCATTGTCATTTATCCTCTTCAAACTGAAATTCATGGCATCAGTTTTCTTCATGTTCAATGTCACTTTATTGCTTATTGACCAATAATAAACTTTCTTTAGAGTTTTATTTGCTTTCTCGGCAAGGAGTTCTCATGTTTTCTCAGTGACTATAATATTGCTGTCATCAGCAAAGCGAATTTTTTCACCATGAGTAACACTACGGGGAAAGTCATTGATGTATATCAGGAACAGTATTGGTCCTAATATGCTACCTGGCGGAACCCCTATATTAATGTATTTTGATTCTGATAAGTGTTTTACTAAATGTTTAGATATATTTGAAGTATGTGTTATCTCTACTCTTTCTACCCTATCTGTTAGGTATGATCGAAACCAGTCATTAGCTACCCCTCTTATTCCTAATGCTTCTAATTTATTTAATAGAATCTTGTGGTCCACTGAATCAAACGCATTAGAAAGGTCCAAAAATATGCCTGTGACACACTCATCTTTATCAAGAGCATCAGGTACAACTTTCGTGAATTCTATTATGGCTGACTCTGTATTTTTGCCACTTCGGAAACCAAACTGCGATTCACTTAAAAGCTTGTATCTATTCAGGTAATTCATTAATCTGACTTTCATAATTGCTTCTATTATTTTTGAGAATGCTGCCAGCAGGGAAATGGGCCGGTAATTTTATATGTCTTCTGCATTGCCTTTCTTAAGCAAAGGTAAAACTGTTGCCTGTTTTAACTGCTCTGGAAATGTGCCTGATGTGACGGATTCATTTATTATATTTGTTAAGGGACCTTGTATAATGTCTATGCATTGTTTCAGTACACACATTGGTACTTCATCTAAGCCTACTGACTTTTTATTTTTTAGTTTTTAAGCAGTATTATTCACTTCATTCTCTGTAGTTGGAAGTAACATCATTGTATGTAGTGCAACATTAATTACATGTGTTATATTTGTTTTGGGGAATTTTTGCTGTAACTTCTCCACAATACTTGAAAAATGCTCGTGGATCATTTATTACTTCATCCCCCTCCCTTAGCAGTGTGCTATTCTGCGTTTGTTTACCTCTCCCCGTTTCCTTTTTTATAACATCCCAGACTGCCTTGCTTTTATTCTCTGCACTGTATATTATTTTGTCATTAAATGAGGTTTTTTGCAGCAATCAGAACCTTCCTATAGATCGTTTTGTATCTATGATCGAAATTTAAGAATTCTGGATCATTGCGACTCTTTTCCGTGGAACTGAGGTATTTAAGTGATTGGGAGGACTTCTTAACACCTGCTGTTATTCATCTTTGTCCGTTTTTTATACAGACATGTATACTTTTCGAAATGCCTTTTCAAAGTTCAATTTAAACAATGTGGAGAATTTCATATTCACATTGGTTTCCTTACACACTTCAAAAAATGGTTCAAATGGCTCTGAGCACTATGGGACTTAACATCTATGGTCATCAGTCCCCGAGAACAGAACTACTTAAACCTAACTAACCTAAGGACAGCACACAACACCCAGTCATCACGAGGCAGAGAAAATCCCTGACCCCGCCGGGAATCGAACCCGGGAACCCGGGCGCGGGCAGCGAGAGCGCTACCACACGACCACGAGCTGCGGACCCTTACACACTTCCTCCCAGCTGTGTTTTCCTAGTTCTTTTGAAAAATCTTTTATTTTGATTTCTGATAGATGTGGTTTGTAGGCTTGTAGGAAATGTTGCGATGCCTGATTTTAGTGGCTGGATAAATGGCAGCACCCTGTGACTCACGAGTGATTTCCTTGGATGGTTTCGTATGACTTTTTATAACCATCCACCGAAGTGCACAAAGGTCTCTGTCGATACAAGTGGTCTGCCTGCTCTTGCTTTAACTGTGGTTGTTCCTTCACGTTCGTACTTCACAATCACATTACCTACAGTCGACTTGGGCAACTTTAGGTGGGATGAAATATCCCTGATGGATTTGTTAGTCACGAGCGAAACTCCCCCTCGCCCCCCCCCCCCCCCTTTCAGACGTAGTGGTAAGAAGGCCCAGTGGATAGACCGTCAAAAACTGAACACAGATCAGGCGTGAAAACAGGAAGAAGGTGTACTGAACTGTGGAAAAAAGAAGGAAAACAGAAGTAGTGAACGGCCCAAGAAGTGCAATATAGAGCTGCCAGGAAGAGAAATGCCGCCGTAGTTAAGTGATACCGTCTTCGACTGCCAAGCGGGCGGCCCGTGCTCAAACCTCTCTCAGGCCAATTTATTTATTTTCACTCTTCGCTTTATTCAAATTTATGTCTCTGCCGTGGTGTAACGTTCGTTTGCAACAGCGACGCGTAAGGAAGGGATCTATAATGACAGTTCGTTCTACCGGCCGGAGTGGCCGAGCGGTTAAAGGCGCTACAGTCTGGAACCGCACGACCGCTACGGTCGCAGGTTCGAATCCTGCCTCGGGCATGGATGTGTGTGATCTCCTTAGATTAGTTAGGTTTAAGTAGTTCTAAGTCCTAGGGGACTTATGACCACAGCAGTTGAGTCCCATAGTGCTCAGAGCCATTCGAACCATTTTGAACAGTTCGTTCTGCACAACTACTCTACTAGCAGCCGAAAGGAAGTGGCTTTCGAATGGGAACCGCAAACGTTGGATGACAAGGCGACAAGTTAACCGAATCCTCCACCGGAAAAAACGTATGATGTGTCATACATGGCACTAGTGACAGTACGTGTGTCATAAGATAGGAATCTCTTACCGACGCACCTGATTTGTACGACTACTAAGTGAGTGAGATGTACCTCCTTACCCGATACACGTGTTCGAATGAATGTGAATGCGGTACCTCCCAAGGAAATGAGGAAAACATGATAAGTCGTCTCATAAGCTGCAACAAATGGACGCAACAGTTTCACAATCACACAGTTTCTCTGTGCTCTGTAAAAACATACGTTTTTTAACGTTTCTGTAGTTTCATTCTGTTTTGGAAGTCTTGACTCTTGAATTCCTTTGTTGTAATTGCTGTTTTCGTTTCTGTGAGACGTCTATGTGGTATCTCGCCTGCTCTCACTACCCATCACGTTTACTTGCGACGGTAACGTATTCTTACCACATGACTCATATTCTATAACCAATGTGTAGGATGACAACTGCCAACACTACAGAAAGAGAACAGACATTTCAGTGACCGAAGGGACAATTCATAACGTTGCGGAAAATAAGAAATGAATGGCACGAAGAATTTCTGAACACTGCTCTCCGGCTTGACAGCCTAACACCGTCACCACTCAGCCATGACCCCGTTGGTGCTGCAGGCTGCTCTTTGCTGCACGTCTGGTTTGTGGACCGTCCACTGTTTCTGTTTTGCTTCCTTTTACACAGTTCAGTACACCTTCTTCCTGTTTTCATGCTTGATCTGTGTCTAGTTTTTGATGGGCTATCTTGCCACTAAATCTGAGGGGGGTGCGACTGGGAGTTTATCTTCTCAGCTGACACCCACCGACCAGTTCATGTTCGAAGTTAGTGAGTTCTGCTAACCGACCCGTTTTGCTGTTACTGCCTCTGCCGACAAATGGCGGGTCCGCGTCTCGGGACAACCACCGGTCAGTTCCCCATCAGATAGGGGTTTACGGATACTTTTGATAAGATACAGTATATTGAAACGTCCCCTTAGAAAAATTATGAATGACAGTGCTGGAAAAACTCTTACGTTATTTGATACAAAGACAGCTGAGTAAAACCGAACGTACTCAGACTGTTCTCTCTTTACTTATTCTGACCATCACTAAACTGACACATAATTTTTTTGCAACGCAGTCTGACTTTCAGTAATCACTCCAAAAGAATGGCCCTGACTAACAATAACCTGTACCTTTCATGAATCACTTACCTCACGAAAATGTTCGTTACTCGAAGTATTGCAATACAACGAGCGCCAATACCGCCAACTAACTACTAACTACTGAAGGCACTGACTACTGACAGGCATAGTTAGCAAATGAAAGATTTTGATAGAGAACAAACAATGTATTTACCTTAATAGCGTTCAAAAGTCATTATATATATATATATATATATATATATATATATATATATATATATATAATTTTGTGACATCCAATTAAACAAATTTATTTTTTCTGACGGACACACGTCCAGATCGCCCGCTAAAACTCTGGAATCTCTCACTTCACGTCCACCACTGCTGGCGGCTCACCTCCAACTGCGCAACGCTACGCGCTGTTCACATCCAGCTGCCCAACACTACAATATCTAATATTACAACAATGCTAACAAACACAGACTGCACACAGCACAGTCAGTGATTTTCATAAAGAGCGCTACGTGGCGTTACCAACATAAAAACCTAAACAGCCTACTTATAGAGCGTAAACAGCCTACTTACAACATACTAACGGCTGTAAAAGAAAGGAACGTTATTTGTAGAACAACACTCTCAGAAAACAGCGTCAGCCAAGTGATGAGTCTGGGTATCCTAGAGGGCTACAATTTGTGACTCAGGTAATTCTAAATATTGAAGGCTGGTAGAATGAAACGTGTCCCAACCGCGGTGGCGTCTGCAATTTATGCAGCACCTGATAGCATGCGCATAAATTACGATAAATTCGACAGTTAGTAAGGAAGGAGAATGTATTAAATGTTACGTCTTTCTGTCCGTAGCTCGTGGTCGTGCGGTAGCGTTCTCGCTTCCCGGGCCCGGGTTCCCTGGTTCGATTCCCGGCGGGGTCAGGGATTTTCTCTGCCTCGTGATGACTGGGTGTTGTGTGATGTCCTTAGGTTAGTTAGGTTTAAGTAGTTCCATCGATGTTAAGTCCCATAGTGCTCAGATCCATTTTTTTTTTTTTTTTGTAACCGCCCACGGAGTTCATTCAGCCCCGTTTCAAACGCAGAATAATTCCTGTAACACTACGAACCATGCTAGACACTGCGATCCCTTAACCTTACCCTCAGGATCCAGTGTTCACGTTTGACTTTTGGCCTTCTTCCTGCGAGTGGGACGACGTTTCAGTAGGCGCTCTGCAGACGACAGCACACTTGTGTGGCTCCGTTCGTCGCCGGAGCCTGGTCTGGGAGTACACACAGTGACTCAGTGGCAGAACCCGCGGCCAACACTCTGTGTGCTGCGTCACAGAGGAGCGCTCCAATTGAACGGGGCTGACAGTTGCGTGGCCGGCCGTCTTCCGGTATCTGGGCTCGTACCAACGACCGTTGGAGACAAAGACGATAGCGAGCAGACTGCGCCTCCAGCAGCTCTCATTAGCTGGAACAACGAGAGTAAAAAGTCCGCCCAGTGGAAGTACAAAAATGGACGATTTATTGGGTGGTGACTACATTCGGACAAGACTCGCGCGATGCATGGTCTTAAAGTGTGACTGTAAAGTGTATCGTGCTAGGAAACTAACGATTACTCAGTATGAAATCGTTTATTTCGCATAAGAAATGTATGCCGCGATCTAAATATCATATTAGCCTGGACGTTCAGGATAAGCAATTTCACGAAATTAACACAACATGCGCCGATTTACTCTTTGCTGTATTTCTTAACATTGGCAAAATGTTCGAGACATCGCAAATAAAGTAACACCGTTTCCATTTTGTTACAGTTGAGGAATTTTAGCAGAATAACATCTGAAAGACAAGATGCTTAGAACAATATTAAACTCGTTGCGAGAGTAGACGAATTTCGCACAACTTTTTTTTATATTTATTGTATTTAGAATTGTTTTCGATTGCGTAAATTTCTCGCGTCGCAAAAGTAGCCTGCACTGCTTAGGCGAGTCCCCGAGGACATTAGTATTGCGGGAGAAAGGCATTGCGCCATCACGAAGAAATCGCAGTAAATGCATTGCACTTCGTGACCATAAACAAAAAAAAAAAAAAACAAAAAAAAAACACTGGAACCAACCTAAAAAAACGGAAAAAGCTTTTAACTTTCGTGACGCTCTTCTGATTGCAATATTCGAAGCGCCAAAGAAACTACTATAGCCATGCCTATTCAAATACAAGGTATGTAAACAGGCAGAATACGACGCTGAGGTCGGCAACGCCTATAGAAAACAACAACTGCAATTGTTACGTCGGTTACTGCTGCTATAAGGACATGTTACCAAGATTTAAGTGAGTTTGAACGCGGTGTTATAGTCGGCGCACGAGCGATGGGGCATAACATCTCCGAGATAGAGATGAAGTGGGGATTTTCCCATATGACCATCTCATCAGTGTACCATCAATATCAGGAATCTGGTAAATCATCAAATCTCCCACATCGCTGAGTCTGGAAAATGATCCTGCAAGAACGGAACTAACGACGACTGCACAGAATCGTCCAACGTGACAGATGGGCAGCCCTTCCGGAAATTGCTGCAGATTTCTATGCTGGCCCATCAACAGGTATCAGCGTGCGAACCATTCAACGAAATGCCATCGATTTGGACTTGCGGAACCGAAGGCCCACTCGTGTACCCTTGATAACAGCACGACACAAAGCTTTACGCCTCGCGTAAGCCCGTCAACACCGACATTGGACTGTTGATGACTGGAAACACGTTGCCTGGTCGGACGAATGGACAATGGACACTCACGGATGCAGGTGATCAGACAGGATGCTATGAGACTCGTATCTAGAAGTATCGCGGGTGCCGTATCAATCCAACTGCACACGCCCTACAACACTACAGAGCCTCCACCATCTTGAACAGTCCCCTGCTGACATGAAGGGTCCAGGGATTCATGAGGTTAACCCGATACCCGTACATGTCCATCCGCTCCTAAACGAGACTCGTCCGACCAGGCAACATGTTTCCACTCATCAGCAGTCCAATGTTGGTGTTGACGGGCGCAGACGATGCATAGAGCTTTGTGTCGTGCAGTCATCAAGGATACATGATTGGGGCTTCGGCTCCAAAAGCCCATATCGATGATGTTTTGTTGAATGGTTCACTCGTTGACACTTGTCAATGGCCCAGCAATGAAATCTGCAACAATTTGCGGAATTGTTGGACGTCTGTCACGTTGAAGAATTCTTTTCAGTAGTCGTTGGTCCCGTTCTCGCAGGATCTTTTCCCAGCCGCAGCGATGTCGGAGATTTGATGTTTTATGAGATTCCTTATATACAAAGTACTTTCGTGAAATGGTCGTACGGGAAAATCCCCACTTCATCGCTACCTCGAAGATTCTGTGTCCCATCGCTCGTGTACCGACTGTAACATCACGTTCGGACGCATTTTAACGTTGATAACCTGCCACTGCAGCAGCAGTATACCGATCTAACAACTGCAAAAATGGCTCTGAGCACTATGGGACTTAACTGCAGTGCAGTCCCCTAGAACTTAGAACTACTTAAACCTAACTAACCTAAGGACATCACACACATCCATGCCCGAGGCAGGATTCGAACCTACGACCGTAGCGGTCGCGTGGCTCCAGACTGTAGCGCCTAGAACCGCTCGGCCACTCCGGCCGGCTCTAACAACTGCGCCAGAGACTTTTTGTCTTATCTAGACGTTGCGGATCGCAGCGTCGTATTCTGCGTTTTTCCATATCCCTGTATTTGAATACGCATGCCTGTACCAATTTCTTTGGTGCTTCAGTGTAGGCATTTCATGTTTGTAGTGTTTCCAGTGATTTCGACCAACAGCATAATCGAACGGTAATATATCTTTTCGCTAATTTATGCGCAGTACGTTAAATTTGTTTACGTTCTGGATGAACTGTAGCCCTTGCACCAGCCATGGATCCTCTCCAGGCCATCCTGCAGCCTCCTGACGTCACTGCCCTTTTATAGAGGACAGCATCGCCTGCGAATAGTCTCACGCGGCTTCCGCTGTTACCGGCATTTACGTCTACTGTAAAAGTAATTGTCCTCTAACACTCCTTTACGGTAGTCCAGATATGACGTATGCATTTTTCGATGTCACCCCGTTAAAAATAACGTGTTGAGTTCTAGTTGTAAGAAAGTACTGAATCCAGTCACAAATTTGCTTCGGTAGTCGGTAAGCTCGAATTTTGCTCACCAAACGGCAGTGCGGAACCGAGTATCCGATTCCTTCCGGAAACCGAGGCACGCCGCATCAACGTCGGAGCCGTTTTCTACGGCGCTTTCGTTTTCGTGGAGGACCACAGCGAAACGTTTTGGCAGAATTTTTTTTTCACGGATGCCATGTTCGTTTATATGGAGGAAGTTCTCGTTCTCGAGAAGTATCATAACGCGAGAACATACAGGGGCTGCCCTTAAAGTAATGCACCGCATTTTTTTTCTCAGCCCAAAACAGTGCTACGAATGCGAAACGTTGTGTATGTATCAACTGAATTCTCCTGAGTGAGCGCGCCAAGTTTCCGTCCCTTCCGGCACATAGCGTAGCTGCAGGACAGTTTCAAAATGGCATCTGTAGGTGATGTACGTTACAAGCAATGTGCCATCATTGAATTTCTCACTGTAGAGAAAGAAACTGTGAGAAAGATTGTGCGAAGTCTATGGAGCGTCTGCTGTCGACAGAAGTACAGTTAGTCGCTGGGCACGGTGGGTGAGGTCATGAAAAGGCGGTTCGACGGAGCTCCACCATTTGCAGCTGTCGGGGAGACCATCCGCGGCTGTCACACCTGGCACCTGTCAGTGAGCAAAGGAAGTGTGGAGGCAATTGTCCCCCTCTTGGATATTCAAAATTGTGTGCAAGATGCGTTCCGCGGTGTCTAACGGTGAACCACAAATCGCACTGAAGAAGTATTTCTCTTGATTTGTTGCAAAGTTTTGAAACTGAGGGGGAGGCCTTCTTGTCCAGGACTGTGACAAGTGATGGAACCTGGGTTCACCATTTTGAGCCCGCAACAAAACGACAGTCGATGGAATGGCGCCATTCCCACTCTCCACAGAAGAAAAAATTAAAAGCAACAGATTTCGTCGGTAAGATCGTAATCATTGAGTTCTGGAACTGTGAAGGTGTGATTCTCATTGATTGACGGCAGCGTCCTGTTCAGAAGCATATGTCAACACTTTAACAAAACTCAAGGCGCGCAACCCAGCAGATGTTTTGCTGCAACATTATAACGCTCGGCGCCAGAGGAGTCTGAGGACTGCTGAATACATCGCAATACAGGCCTGGACAGTGTTAGCCGATCCACCCTACACCGCTGACTTAGCCCTCTCGGACTTCCACTTGTTTGGGCCGTTAAAGGATGTCATTCGTGGAAGACACTTTGAGGACGATGAGGAGGTGATTCACACAGTGAAGGACTGGCTGCTTCACAAGGACAAGGATTGCTGCCGACAGGACATACACGCCCTGGTTTCGCGCTGGACTAACGCCATAGAACGGAATGGAGATAACGAGAAAACATAGTGTGTGTAGATAAAACATCGTTATTTCGTGTGCACAATTCTGATTATGTTCAGTTAAGAACTGTTGAAGAAAAAAAATGCGGTGAATTACTTTCTGGGCAACGCTCGTAGAACATGTTTCATAATCATGCGCCGACGGCAGCGGTATGGGCCTATAATTTCGTGAATCAGTTCGACAATCCTTCTTGGAAACTGGAATGACCACCGCTTTTTTTTCTTTTTCTTTTTTTTTTTATAATCGCTTCTTACCCCTCGTTCTTCCGGCGATCTACGATATATTACTGCTAGATGGGGAGCAAGTTCTTTCGTATGATCTCTGTAGATTCTCGCAAGTATCTCATCCGGATCAGATGCCTTGCCGGCCGCGGTGGCCATGCGGTTCTAGGCGCTTCAGTCCGGAACCGTGAGACTGCTACGGTCGCAGGTTCGAATCCTGTCTGGGGCATGGATGTATGTGATGTCTTTAGGTTAGTTAGGTTTAAGTAGTTCTAAGTTCTAGGGGACTGATGACCTCAGATGTTAAGTCCCATAGTGCTCAGAGCCATTTGAACCATTCAGATGTCTTTCCACCGATGAGCGGTTGTAACTTTAATCGACTCAAAATCTGTGGAGAACGAATAAACGTGCCAGCGTTGCGGCACACTATTGGATGGAAAGACTGTAAAAAGCTAATGATTCCCAGACACGATAAATGTGCAAAATGAGCATTTTCATAGTTTTGCTTGTCGTATCAGCTGGATTTAAGTGGTAATAGTACATGTAAGTTGTTGGGGAGACGTGATAATTTGGCTCTACCAGAATGTGCACAACGACTACTGCCAGCTTCCAGGTTATACGTCACACTAGCGACGAATGTAATGCTGACATGTGTTACAGTCTCCGAAAGCCGACTGCTTTCTGCACTTGGCCCGCCTGACTCCCCTTACGCACTGAAACAACTTACCTGTTACAAATCACAAGTTACTGAAAAGTCATCGTTTTAGTGTGATAACAAGGTGTCCGTGATATCAGTCGTGACTAGAGAACGCGCCATCTGTTTCATGGCGTTCATGTTATCGTGCATGTAACGTGTTATTTTCATCGCTAGCAAGAACAGTGTAGTTGACAAGTGAAACTAAAAGTACGCAGCCAACACTCAACTCCGTATGCACATCTGTTGACCTTCCTTGAATCTTGCGTCTTACGTTATAATTGTACAATCCAAGCACGGTCGAAGAAATGAGCGCAGTGACCATATGTAACTGGGAATTTCCCAAGGTATTTGAAAAATTACAGAAAGAAAATTTCAAGTCAAAGGTAGAACAAATTTTAAACCTATTTTATAAAGAATTTTTTGTTGGGATGAAATTTTCTCTATGCGCATGCGTGTCTACTTCCCACGTAACTTTTGTTTATCATGTTACTACTGTGGTAGAATAGTTGTAGATGTTAAGAATATCATCTTTCATAACTTTTTGTCAATTGGGCTACTGAAAACGCTAGCCTTAGGTTCTGACAAGCAATCGCCTTTTCCGTGCGAGAGCGTCCCACTTCCGTTGCGTTGACACAGTTCACCTGGACAGATGCACTATTTGGCAGACATACTTTGTCAATCCGCGTCAGCTGTTACTTGTGACTAATCGCAGTGTAACCGCTACAATGATAAATAACGGAAGGAACAGTTTAAACGTTGGTGAAGCGCCAAAGGATACAGGCTGTGAATTCGTAAAATGTTACTTTAAAATGTTGCAGATAGCAACTAAGAATAGCGGTTACCGAGACATAACATTAACAGCCATCAGTGCTGTCGAAAAGTAACGATTTAGCCCGCCGCTACACGGAAATGACGGCCACGGGAAGCTTCGCTAGCAACCTTATCCATACACAGGTCTTCGGTCGCAGGAGCTCCACTAGCGGTTCAGTTCCACAAATAGCTGCCGCCCGCGTTCCTAACGGGACACGAACGACACACCCGCTCCGTGCTGGACACCACAACCAAGGCGTCTCGCGTATCTGTATTGGCAAACAATGTACGTCTTGTACGATTTTGTAGATTACTTTTAGCATCACTCTACTTATCATTCTTTCACCTCAGATTTGCATGTCTCCCACCATGTGCTGTCAACGGTGCGAAATCTGAAACTAGTGCGACACGGCGGAAGCTATGACTCTGTTCAAAACATCTACAGAAACGGATGTGGAACCTACAGAGGACGTTCAATGCTGCATACAAGGTCTGCTTCAAAATTGTGAACAATAGACTAACAGTTCTATGTGATGAATTTATTCAAGAAATTTGTAGCGGATTAAGAAAAGGACGATCGTCTAATGACAAAATTTATCCAGTAAAACGGCTCTTAGAAAAAGAAAGGAAACTGAATCTTGAAAAGCTCAATGCTTTTATCGTTTTTGAAACAGCTTTCGATAGAGTTAATCGAAATAAGTTATGGGCAATAATGACTGACAGTGGCTACAACCCACTACACCTTGCAAAGGCAATCAAAATTTGTAACACGATACAAAAAGACAGGCGAGGGGAAAATTACTCAAGGTGTGAAGCAACAGTTGTTCCCTTTCACCGCGCTGATATTAACGATGTTCTTAAAGTATTTTTTTCTGGTAGCCCCCAGCATGCATCAATCGGTGAACGGCTAGTAAACATTTTTTCGAGTTTCTGCTGCACATCGACTTTATTAACTCGCTGTTATAATTAAGAAAGAGTATCATTGAAGAACTACAAATCTACATCCACACAAAAACGTATCCAGACGAAATTCTTAATGAACAAGTGGAACGAAACTACACAAAATAGTTAGAAAAATTTCTGAACTTCCTAAATGGAAAAGAATGGATTTCAATGCCTCTTGACCCCCAGGAAATAAATTAAAAGTAGAAGTCTCAACACACAAATATCTTTGCACGTTAACGATATGACATTAAGTAATATGGTCTTCGTAATGCACGTGTTACCACTGATTTTCCGCGAATGTAAACTCATTTTAAACATAAATGCGTCGATGGAGTAAGATTTCTGTCAAACGACTGCGGACGCAAATTCGAAAGTCAGCTTCACACGTAAATTTCTGGCAAATTCCTACAGCACAAAACCTGAGAAATAACCTCAGCAAAACACTCCGGACCGAGCGAGGTGGCGCAGTGGTTAGCACACTGGACTCGCATTCGGGAGGACGACGGTTCAATCCCGCGTCCGGCCATCCTGATTTAGGTTTTCCGTGAGTGCCCTAAATCCCTCAAGGCAAATGCCGCGATGGTTCCTTTGAAAGTGCACGGCCGACTTCCTTCCCCGTCCTTCCCTAATCCGATGAGACCGATGACCTCGCTGTCTGGTCTCCTCCCCCAAAACAACCCAACCCAAAACACTCTGGGGTGCTATATACTGCAACTTATAAAACGTAAGGCAAATAGTTACCAACATAGACGTAATCCACCCAGCATAAACTTCTTTAATTTTATACAAAGAGTTTACCGTCCTTAATATCGTAGGATGACTTGAAAACGGCGTAACAGCCGAAATGGGAATCGCGTACAAACGACGATTGACAAAGTAGTTGTCAGCAATAACTTTATATATATGACTTGCAGCTAACAGCACCTTCCATAAACTGAATACGTACACAGTACGATCTTAAAGTCTTATTACATGTGGTCAAAGTTATCGCTTCTCAAAGTAAATACACTGTACAGAAATTACCGAGGAAACGGTCGAAATCACGTCACTAGTTATATATCTGGACTGATATACGAGTTATGATTGTGATAATGATGTGGGTGAATAGCGGCAAAAATTTTAAGAAATATGTTGAACAATGAACAACACTTAATTCCAGTTCCGGAAAAGACGCAAAAATTTAATTTTATAAACTTATTGCAATACCCGTACACTTGTTGGGACGTGAGACATGCATAAATACAAATGAAGACGGCAGCACAGTATTAGAAGCAGAGATTAGATTATTGCGGAGATTGAAGAGCTACACAAGAAGACATGTAATCGAAAATCCAAACGTTCGTTATGGGTTGAGTGTACATGTTATTGATCAGAAAATAGATGAATGAATAGGTGTAAACGGTTTGTGAACAGTATAAGAGATGAAAGACCATCCAAGAAAACACTGAACAGAAAGACGAAAGGAAGGACAAACACACAGCAGGTCGAGCAAGTGAATGATGGACATAAGCTCTGTGAATCCGACGCTAATGACTCCTATCTCATTTTTTAGCACTGTTTCACTTTGAAAGCATCCGTTCTCGATTCTGATTCGGGAAGCTAGTGAATGTTTCAAACTAACTGTCAGTCAAGAGTCCCTTCATACAGCCATGAATCAATACTCCACTCAAGTGCACGTAAACATTCTGGTCTTGACACTGTGGTAGACTGTTTTAGTTTTATTTTTCTAGTTATCCATTTGTTGTTGTAGATATTTTTTGTAAAACCATATTATCTAGCCATTTCCTTATTTCGTACACGTATTGCACTTTTTTCAGTGCATTCCTCTGCGTAATTTCTCCAAGATATTTAAATTTACTAATTCATTGTATTTTACATATATTTGTTTCTTTTTGTTATGTATGTTTTTTTTATTCTCGTCATTAACTTCATTTTTTCAGCTGAAGTTTTGATCGTTCCCGGAAAATTGTATATTGTGAGTTAGCAGACAGTGTTTGTTTACAAAGGCGGCTGACTGTCCCGACCGTCGAATGCCACGAAAAAGCAATACCCCTGTTGATAAGCGACAACTGCTGATTATTCAAAACGCGAAAGGCAAATCGTATAGACAACTTCTCAAAATGAGTAAGAATACTCTGGCAGAGGTCGTAAGACGATTCAAAAACGAGGACCGTATAGGCTCTGTAACTCAAAAGGGCCGATCGAAAAAGATGGATGGATGTGACAAGAGGAATCTGATACGAAAAATAAGAAAGGATACTACACCAGTGCACTCAAATTAGCAAGTGAACTTCTAAACGAGACTGGAAAGAAGGTACATCCACAAACGAGTCGCAGAGCATTGAAAAGTCTTGACTACAGTGGAAGAGTGGCTAGGAAGAAATAGTATGCGAATGCCCAAAATCGAAACTCTTCAGCGTCAACGTAACGACTATTTAAAAAAAAAATCATAAACACTATGCCATGAGGACTGATATAACAGAATGGATACCCGACATGTTATTGAAACGTATATTTCACAAAAAAAAAAAAAAAAAAAAATCTGTCTTGAAATCATTAGTTCAGAAGAGTGCCCGAATATTAAAGCAATGTGAAAAATACTGCCGAGTATTATTTAAAACGTATTATTAAAGAACTTTTGTACACTACTGGCCATTAAAATTGCTACACCAAGAACAAAAGCGGATGATAAACGGGTATTCATTGGACAAATATATTATACTATAACTGACATGTGATTATATTTTCACGCAATTTGGGAGCATACATCCTGAGAAATCAGTACCCAGAACAGCCACCTCTGCCCGTAATAACAGCCTTGATACGCCTTGGAATTAAGTCAAACAGAGCTTGGATGGCGTGTACAGGTACAGCTGCCCATGCAGCTTCAACACGATACCATAGTTCATCAAGAGTAGTGACTGGCGTATTGTGACGAGCCAGTTGCTCGGCCACCATTGACCAGACGTTTTCATTTAGTGAGAGATCTAGAGAATGTGCTGGCCAGGGCAGCAGTCGAACATATTCTGTATCCATAAAGACCCGTACAGGACCTGCAACATGCGGTCGTACATTATCCTGCTGAATGGAGGGTTTCGCAGGGATCGAATCAAGGGTAGACCCATGGGTCGTAACACATCTGAAATGTAACTTCCACTGTTCAAAGTGCCGTCAATACGAACAAGAGGTGACCGAGACGTGTAACCAATGACACCCCATACCACCACGCAGGGTGATACGCCAGTACGGCGATGACGAATACACGCTTCCAATGTGCGTTCATCGCGATGTCGCCAAACACGGATGCGACCATCATGATGCTGCAAACAGAATCTGGATCCATTCGAAAAAAATGACTTTTTGCCATTCGTGCACCCAGGTTCGTCGTTGAGTACACCATCGCAGGCGCTCCTGTCTGTGATGCAGCGTCAAGGGTAACCGCAGCCACGGTCTCCGAGCTGATAGTCCATGCTGCTGCAAACGTCGTCGAACTGTTCGTGCAGATGGTTGTTGTCTTGCAAACGTCCCCATCTGTTGACTCAGGGATCGAGACGTGGCTGCACGATCCGTTACAGCCATGCGGATAAGATGCCAGTCATCTCGACTGCTAGTGATACGAGGCCGTTGGGATCCACACGGCGTTCCGTATTACCCTCCTATACCCACCGATTTCATATTCTGCTAACAGTCATTGGATCTCGACAAACGCGAGCAGCAATGCCGCGATACGATAAACCGCAATCGCGATAGGCTACAATCCGACCTTTATCAAAGTAGAAAAACGTGATGGTACACATTTCTCCTCCTTACACGAGGCATCACAACAATGTTTCACCAGGCAACGCCGGTCAACTGCTGTTTGTGTATGAGAAATCGGTTCGAAACTTTCCTCATGTCAGCACGTTATAGGTGTCGCCACCGGCGCCAACCTTGTGAGAATGCTCTGAAAAGCTAATCATTTGCATAGCACAGCATCTTCTTCCTGTTGGTTAAATTTCGCGTCTGTAGCACGTCATCTTCGTGGTGTAGCAATTTTATGGCCAGTCGTGTAATAGCGTTCGTTAGTAAAATTTATACTATAATTTACATGATTCTTGGTTATGTTTTTTTTTTTCTTTTCTGGATGATTGTGAACGCGAGTTGACAAACATCCAGAAGAACTACTTTGCTGACAGTCTCACATGGTTGTGGGCACGTTCTGTGGAAGGGGGAGAGAAGACTACGTCGAACACCTGCAGCGCTAAAGCCACCATCTTAACTTTTCTCTGTTTTACTCATTCAAGCGCCAAAAAATGGTTCAAGTGGCTCTGAGCACTATGGAACTTAACATCACTGTCTTACACATTGCTATAGGCATGTGAATTCAAATACAGACATACGTAAACAGGCAGATTACGCCACTGCGTTTGGCAACGCCTATATAAAACAACAAGTGTCTGAGGCGGTTGTTAGATGCGTTGCTGCTGCTACAATGGCAGGTTACCAAGACTTAACTGTGTTTGAACCTGGTGTTAATAGTCCCCACGCGAGCGATGGGACACAGCATCTCCGAAGTAGCGAAGAAGTAGGGATTTATCCGTACGACCATTTCACGAGTGTACCGCGAATATCAGGAATCCGTAAATCGTCAAATCTCCGACATCGCTGCGGTAGGAAAAAGTTCCTGCAAGAACAAGACTAAGGACGACTTCCGACAATCGTTCAACGTGACAGAAGTTCAACCCTTCCGCAAATTGCTGCAGATTTCAGTGCTGGGACATCAAAAAGCGTCAGCGTGCGAACCATTCAACGAAACATCATCGATATGAGCTTTCGGAGCGGAAGACCCACTCGTGAACCCTTGATGACTGCACGACACAAATCTTTACCCCTCGCCTGGGCCCGTCAACACCGACATTGGACTGTTGATGACTGGAAATATGTTGCCTGGTCGGGCGAGTCTCATTTCAAATTGTATCGAGCGGCTGGACGTGTATGGGTATAGAGACATCCGTGGATTTTACATGTCAGCATGGGACTGTTCAAGCTGGTGGAGGCTCTGTAATGGTGTGGGAGCGTGTGCAGTTGGAGTGATATGGGAGCCCTGATACGTCTAAATAGGACTGACACGTGATACGCACGTAAGAATCGTTTCTGATCACCTGCATCCATTCATGCCCATTGTGCATTTCGATGGACTTGGGCAATTCCAGCAGGAGAATGAGGCACTCCACAGATCCAGAATTACTACAGAGTGGCTCCAGGAACACTGTTCTGAGTCTAAACACTTCCTCTGGCCACCAAACTCCCGAGACATGAACATAATTCAGCATATCTGGGATGCCTTGCAGCATGCTGTTCAGAAGAGATCTCCAGCCCCTCGTAGTCTTACAGATTTATGGACAGCCCTGGAGGATTCACGGTGTCAGTTCCCTCCAGCACTACTCCACACGTTAGTCGAGTCCATGCCACGTCGTGTTGCTTCAGTTCTGCGATCTCGCGTGGGCCTTATACGATATTAGAGTGGTGTACCAGTTTCTTTGGATCTTCATTGTACGAAGGTAATCCCAAAAGTAAGGTCTCCTATTTTTTTATAAGCACATAGACGTGTTTATTTCTGCGATGGTTTACATCAGTTTACAGCTTGAACATTTAGCTATTTTTCGACATAATCATCATTTCTGTCGATGCATTTTGTGGACGCTGTTGCAGTTTTTGTATGCCCACGTCATACCAGCTCGCCGTCATGCCGTTCAGAAAGTTATGAACCCCTTGTTTGACTTCGTCGTCGGAGCTGAATCGCTGGGACCACAATTAACGCTGACAAGTACTGTGAGACTCTGAAATATCCTAAAGGGGAATTCAAAACCGGAGAAGAGGAATGTTGAGCAAGGGCGTACACATTCTCCATGACAGCGCTTGCCCACACATCGCTCGGCAAATCCTTGCTCTCCTGCAACAGTTGCAGCGGAAGATAATCACCCACCCACCCTATAGCCCTGACTTGGTGCCCAGTGACTATCACCTGTTCCCTAGGTTAAAAGAACTTTTGGCCGGAAAGCGATTCAGCTCCGATGATGAGGTGAAAGAAGAGGTTCATAACTTTCTGAACGGCATGGCGGCGAGCTAGTATGACAAGGGCATACAAAAACTGCCACAGCGTCTACAAAAATGCACCGCTGAAATGGCGATTATGTCGGAAAATAGCTAAATGTTCAAGCTGTAAACTGAAGTAAACCATTGTAGAAATAAACAGGTCTATGTACTTACAAAACAAGTAGGAGACCTTACTTTTGGAATTACCCTCGTATTAAAGTCTCGAAACTGTTTGTACTGAGAGTACGTACAGAATCGTGGGAATGATTAGAGAAAGCGGTGACCTGCTGGATGAATACTGCGCCCGCTGACACACACACACACACACACACACACACACACACACACACACACACACACACACATATATATATATATATATATATATATATATATATATACAGGGTGTTACAAAAAGGTACGGCCAAACTTTCAGGAAACATTCCTGACACACAAAGAAAGAAAATATGTTATGTGGACATGTGTCCGGAAACGCTTACTTACCATGTTCGAGCTCATTTTATTACTTCTCTTCAAATCACGTTAATCAAGGAATGGAAACACACAGCAACAGAACGTACCAGCGTGACTTCAAACACTTTGTTATAGGAAATGTTCAAAATGTCCTCCGTTAGCGAGGATATATGCATCCACCCTCCGTCGCATGGAATCCCTGATTCGCCGATGCAGCCCTGGAGAATGGCGTATTGTATCACAGCCGTCCACAATACGAACACGAAGAGTCTCTAAATTTGGTACCGGGGTTGCGTAGACAAGAGCTTTCAAATGCCCCCATAAATGAAAGTCAAGAGGGTTGAGGTCAGGAGAGCGTGGAGACCACGGAATTGGTCCGCCTCTACCAAGCCATCGGTCACCGAATCTGTTGTTGAGAAACGTACGAACATTTCTACTGAAATGTGCAGGAGCTCCATCGTGCATGAACCACATGTTGTGTCGTACTTGTGAAGGCACATGTTCTAGCAGCACAGGTAGAGTATCCCGTATGAAATCATGATAACGTGCTCCATTGAGCGTAGGTGCAAGAACATGGGGCCCAATCGAGACATCACCAACAATGCCTGCCCAAAAGTTCACAGAAAATCTGTGTTGATGACGTGATTGCACAATTGTGTGCTGATTCTCGTCAGCTCACACATGTTGATGATGAAAATTTACAATTTGATCACGTTGGAATGAAGCCTCATCCGTAAAGAGAACATTTGCACTGAAATGAGGATTGACACATTGTTGAATGAACCATTCGCAGAAGTGTACCCGTGGAGGCCAATCAGCTGCTGATAGTGCCTGCACACGCCGTACATGGTACGGAAACAACTGGTTCTCCCGTAGCACTCTCCATACAGTGACGTGGTCAACGTTACCTTGTACAGCGGCAACTTCTCTGACGCTGACATTAGGGTTATCGTCAACTGCACGAAGAATTGCCTCGTCCATTGCAGGTGTCCTCGTCGTTCTAGGTCTTCTCCAGTCGCGAGTCATAGGCTGGAATGTTCCGTGCTCCCTAAGACGCCGATCAATTGCTTCGAACGTCTTCCTGTCGGGACACCTTCGTTCTGGAAATCTGTCTCGATACAAACGCACCGCGCCACGGCTATTGCCCCGTGCTAATCCATACATCAAATGGGCATCTGCCAAATCCGCATTTGTAAACATTGCAATGACTGCAAAACCACGTTCGTGATGAACACTAACCTGTTGATGCTACGTACTGATGTGCTTGATGCTAGTACTGTAGAGCAATGAGTCGCATGTCAACACAAGCACCGAAGTCAGCATTACCTTCCTTCAATTGGGCCAACTGGCGGTGAATCGAGGAAGTACAGTACATACCGTCGAAACTAAAATGAGCTCTAACATGGAAATTAAGGGTTTTCGGACACATGTCGACATGACATATTTTCTTTCTTTGTGTTTGAGGAATGTTTCCTGAAAGTTTGGCAGTACCTTTTTGTAACACTCCGTATACACGTGAGCGTTCTGCGGAGGCTTTGTCTTAGGCACGCACTAACTGGACAGGCGGCGTGTTAAACGCAGAGACAGGCAAGGCGCGGCCTCGTTCCGCGCCTCTGCTCTGTCCGGCGTCCTCTAGACGCGGCCGGTCGCTCCTTCTCGCCGCCCCGCTCACAAGACGCTCCTGTTCGCGGAATGCCGCTCCGCAGCAGCGCCAACTGCGGCCGCCCTGACTATCCCAGGCTCCGGCAGAGCCACGCTTCTCGGAAGCGAACTCACTCGCCGGGCGTGAAGTCAGTGTCGCGCGACGCCTCTGCCGCACTCCCGACGCCAACTGGTCGCACTAATTGCTTCTCGTGGCCAAACTCCACGACAGCATCTCAACAGGCGAGAATTCCTCGTAGAGTGGAACTCGGCGTCCCTTTTTCTCAGGAACGGGTAGAAGATTAGAGCTGAAATGTGTGTCATACTAACGTCTGTAGTCCCTCGGTGCTGTAATAAATGTAAGATTCGAAGTCAGTGCAATCAAAAGATGCGACCAATTATGTCACATATTTCGATACTCGCAAATTCACTCATCAAAATCTATAGCCTACATCCTGTTGGCCTTAGAGCGTGACTATAGGCAAAATAAAAGGCTTCACAATACAAAGAAATGAAAAAATTGAAATTGTTAATTAGTAATTATATGACATGAAAAAAACTGTCATTTGCTATCCGGCTGTCTCTTTGTCCGTCCGCCTGTTTTAGATATCTTTTTCTCAGGAATAGATAGGCGTATTAAGTAGCAATTTATGTCACATACTGAGGTCTACGGTCCCAGGGTGGTGTAAGACACTTAAGCATCTAAATCATTGCAGTCAAAAGTTACAGCCATTTATATCGCTTATTGTGATAGTACCAGACTTTCTTTCTTTATTTCTTTTGCTTGTGACTTGTTCCCACAATGACGCAGGGTCGCCATGGTTAATCGGAATTGGCAAGGTTAATTTAAGGGGTGGCCGGATGCCCTTCCTGCCGCCACCCCGTACCACCCAGGACGGAATTAGTGTACCCCAACTGTTTGTGTCTAGAGTAATCCATGGAATAGTGCGAATGTGTTCAGATGTCTGCGAGCTGTGTAACTGAGGCGGAACGGGGGACCAACCCGGTATTCACCTAGTGGGATGTGGAAAACTGCCTAAAAACCACATCCAGGCTGGCCGGCATACCGGCCTCCGTCGTTAGGCCACCGGGCAGATTCGATCCGGGGCCGGCGCGCCTATCCGAGTCCAGGAAGCAGCGCATTAGCGCTCTCGGCCAACCTGGCGGATCTTTGATAGTAGGCTACCAGACTAACTCATCAAAATCTACAGGGTAATCCCCGTTGATGTAGAACCGTGGAATTTGTTGAGAAGCAAGGTCTTACACCGCATGTAAGGGGAAAAAAATCACGAAAAATATCACACGAAAAAATATTTCTTTTGTAATTATTTATTCGACTTCAAAACTGATACCCCCTCATAGGTCTTGGAACTCCCGCGACCGATATCTCGGCAGCATCAGAAGCGACAACAGGCAAAAGCCGTTGATTTTTAACTCACGGGCTGGTCGAACTGTTTGTACACATAATTTTATTTGAACCCTCAGAGCGCGAGCCCCTTTTCCCTTTTTTTTTTTTTCCACCATGTACATCAAGCGACACGGAACTCATATACGGTTTGCTCTGATTCGCTCATTATTGATCTGCAAAGCCCCTGCCCTGTATACACGTATCAACCTTTAGTACAAAGTGTACAGGAATGCCCTAAGGGTTCTCACTCAGATGACACCAGTGTGTCGTTCGCATGGGTTCCTGGGACCGAGCGAGGTGGCTCGGTAGTCAGCACACTGGACTCGCATTAGGGATGACGATGGTTCAAACCAACGTCCGACCATGCCGATTTAGATTTTGCGCTACTTCCCTAAATCTCTTCAGAGGAACTTTTGATGGTTCCTTGGAAAGGATACGGCATCCTTCCCTAATCCGAGCTTCTGCTCCGTCTCTGAGGACATCGTTGCTAATGGGGCGTCAAACCTGGATTCCTTGACGTGTGCCGTGTTTGGGAATGAGGCTGGTGATGCTGCCGCCAGGGCTGTACGTAGCTCCGCTATCCAGGCATCTAGCTGCTGGGTCCTCTCGGACAATCTCGGCGTTGTTAGACTGTATGTACTACCGTCCCATCACTCTGGCACCAACAGCGGTCGTCTGTCGGTGCCAACAAGCTCAGATTTGTTCTGGCTGTAACTAACTTCCGACTGTGCGCTACTTTGTAAGCCAGTGCCAGCTTGTTTGAACCCTTTACTCTTCAGTGTGTGTTTATCACCTCAGTAATGAGAGGCTTTAGCAGGTATAGCTCGGGCTGCAGAACGCGTTCTACTCTTTACTCAGCGTGGCAACCCGGTGAAGAAGATTTTTAACTTTGGAGCATGGACACCGGTTGTCCTAGAAGCTCTTACCAAATGGTCTCCTAAAAAAGGAGGTTCATTTTATCTTTATACAATGTTCGTTGCTTTTTAACCACCATTTCATGTTCACTGTCATTATTCATCACACTTTAACGCATCTAGTAATGCCGTTTAGGCTGCTATGTGTCATGTAACTCCTAGAAAAACAGAACGCTTTCCCAAAAAGCAGTCTACTTTGAGTCATGATTTCGACACAAAGCACGTTCACACCCAAAAATAAATAAAGAATTTCACGTGGGCTGTTCGATCCCGTGAAAAAGTCGGGATAAAAACATAATAAGTGTTTCATATTTATATGTAATGTATTCGTCAATCTCTTTAATGAAATGGTTACACATAGTAGTGTAACGGTTGCAGAATAGATCAATTAGAAGTTTGGACTGTTGCTAGCCGCTTTGCGTCCTGTGGTCCAGCCACGACGACAACTTTCATTATTTCGTAATTTTCTACGCAATACCCCTTTCCTTTTCTGCTTCGACACTTCACTGCGGGTCCTATCAGGGTTCCGCAAGTTCTTCACAATGACGCCCGAGTGAGTGTCCGAGCTAAACGCGTTCTCGCGTAAATTCGTAACTTTACGCAATGCTAAATCGTAATAATCGCAAACATGCACCTGCCGTGGTACGATGAAGTAACAAGCGAAGAAAATACTGCGCTACAAAAACATAGGCAAATGATCTGTCTGTTGTAGACTAACCCAATTGTTTGTGCATTGCTAGTCTCGTAGTTCGACCAATGAGCGGCCAGACGTTTCCACGTGAGAGCTGCACAGGGACCACTGAGGCAGATGACTGTACGTAACGACGGTCGCAGTCGCTCAGCGACGGCTAGAACCGCATGAAAACGACCGACTCAGTTAATTGCTGAAAAACAATTCACTTGTTCGGTTATAGTTTTACGGATCAGTTGCGTTATTCATTGGTTCTTTCGAGACAGGTTAGTAGATGGGAGCAACGAATGAGCACAATGGATGTAGCTTTACATACGGGTTGGGGTGCTCGTTCATTCTTTTCAGGGAAACGAGACTGTGGGAGCAAGCGAATGAAAGCGGCCGACGCAGTCCGGCGCCTTCAGCTCTGAGAGAAAACACGCGATCGTTCAGCCATTGTTAGGTTACTATCGTTCTCTGCACTCCGTTATCGCCTGTCGTCATTGTTATTGCCGTTCCCGTATTTTTGCTTTTCATCGAGTGCGAGTAATGGCAGGTTTTAGTTCAGTTTCTCGTACACATTTCTGAATAGCCGTTTTCTATATGGCGTACTTAGTTTGTGTGTGTGGATTAGAATGGCGAAAAGCTCAGTGGCTTGTGGGTGGAGGAAATCGTACGACTGGATAAAAGATGATCCTCGAGATAAATTCAGTGCAGTATGCAGTACCTGCAACTTCACTGATATTATCAAAGTATATTAATTATAGAACTTAAAAGAAAATTAACGAATGATGAGAAATGTCTTTCTCAAAAAGTACTTCCTACAAGTGACGGTATATGCTTAAAAAGGAAGCACTGCGTTTTTCATACTTTCTTCTCGCGTCACCTTAACATTTACGAATACAATTATCGGTTATGGCTGCAAACCAATGGGAAGACAAAGAAAGAGCGTCGACAAATTTAAATTAAAAAGGTAGCTCTTCATTTACATCTACGATAATTTACAGTGCAGCACCATTTACTAATCTTTTAAAACCAGGCAGAAATCTACAAAGCCTAGCAATACCAACGCATTCTCCACGACATTATGCCCATCACAAAAAAAATTTAAAAAATACAAATTTCGTTTATTGTTATTGACTTTAACACGCAACAGACTTTTCAATGATACATTGATGTGTAAGAACGGTCCTAAATTCGAAATTATCTTTTAGCACGGTCTCAGCAGTACCAATGCATTTTCCGAGCACAGGGTACTTCATGATCACAACAAGAAAATTTAAAAAATAGAAATTTCGTCAATTGTCATTGCCTTTTATGCACCTTATCCTTTTTAAACATATGTAGATGTGTAATAATGGTCCTGAACCTGAAAATACGAATACAAAATTTAGTGCGAAAAGTCACATTCACTGTCTAAGATTTAAATTTGTGCATTAAGTTTTGGTGAAAGATTTAAAGTGGTTACGGATTCTGGTATGCGAAATCATTAAATAATATATTTTTCAAAATTATAAAATGCAAAGTACGTTATTAAATTACAATATTTTCAAAATGTGGACGTAAAGCACTGCCTTCGTATTGCGAGCGTTAATGCCAGAAGTACAAAAATTCATATGTACGTCAGTAAATACGTAAATCTGGAGAATCCTTAATTTCAAGAAACATACTCCGTATTCACCTCTCCTTGAAATAAGATACATCATTCGTCTCTCAAAAAGCTGACAACCTTAATCTCGGGCCGTGTACAACGGAAAATGGTAAAAAGTATGCAAGTGCAATCACTCTAACCCGAAGACTGAGTGAAGAAATCAATACACCTGCTGCAACCGTCAGAGACCTGTGTCGGTCGAATGTGTCCCACTGAGAGAGGGAGCCCATACGTTCCGATCGCGGATTTACTTCAAACTTTGTACATCTTTAGCAGGCCATGAAAAGAACATAATGTACGAAGTGCACTACTCTGGCAATTCCGAGAAAATAGCGATAGAAGTTTTTACGCGTCTGTTACGTAACTGATGTATCTCTCCATAGGCGCCGGACGTTAGAATTCATGGTGGTCTTGTTCCCTGTGAGGTGGATATGTGAACGCGCAGCACACTATTTGTTTGCTGATGGCGAGAAAAATACCCTTGACTTTTGCCGGTTCCTTAATGAACGCCATTGTGCAGTTTTCCGCAATTCAAAATACAGTTTTTCTCCAATTTCCTCTGCAATGTCTTCCTTAATCCACCCCCAGAGCTGGGGTGTTCCTGTCATGAAGAGCTGATCCCCGCCTCTTCCACTCTTAGAACCGACATATCTCACTGGTAATCAGAATAGTCTCAATTAGTCTGACGTCTTGCTGCTCTCTTCTCCTCGCGTGCCGTCGGGTTCCTGGTATTCTCGGTGGTATTAACGACAAAAATAAATAAATAAATAAATAAATGATGATGAAGTCCCATACTCCGTACCAGAGCATAGGGAACAATTCGGGAGACCCGCACCGCCGTATTAGGCAAGGTCCTAGTGGAGGTGATTTGCCATTGCGTTCCTCCGACCGTAATAGGGATGAAGGATGATGATGAAGACGACACAACACCACCCACTCATCTCGAGGCAGGTGAAAATCCCTGACCCCGCCGGGAATCGAACCGGGGACCTCGTGCTCGGGAAGGGAGAACGCTACCACGAGACCACGAGCTGCGGACAAATAAAATAAATAAATAAATAAAGATAACAAAAGAGAACGATAGAAAAGTAAATGAATAAACGATGTTCATTTTATTTTCTTATTTTTTTTATTTTTTTAATCTTATGGGACTTAACTGCTAAGGTCATCAGTCCCTAAGCATACAAGCTACTTAACCGAAATTATCCTAAGGACAAACACACACACACACCCATGCCCGAAGGAGAACTCGAACCTCCGCCGAGCCTAGCAGTCCATGACTGCAGCGCCTTACACCGCTCGGCTAATCCCGCTGGGCTGTTCATTTTACCTCCACGTTCCCTACGCTTTCCTTGGTTCCTGGAGGGTGGGAACGGGACATGGTGGCCAGGCCTGGGTTGCGAGCCCTGCCCACTTTACCCCCACCTCTCCCTTTGGGCGCCGGGTAGGTTCATTAAAAAAAAAAAAAAAAAGTACAATGAATACCAACACGGATATCGGAAAAAGTGGTTAGCGTTCCAGGTTCGTAAGAGGAACGTGTGTGAAGCGACGGTTAATCTACCCTACCGGAAGAAATATTAATTTTTGGAAATGTGAAAGAGACGTGTTTTCCCGTAGAAATTCTGAACATTCCCTGTAAATGCGGGAAAACTGCAGTCATTCCATGTGCTTGATACCGTTTCAGTTTATGTTTTCCACCTCTGTATGACAAATACCATCCGTGTGGTGTCGAGAGCACATCCGACGAGTAATTGTGCGTTACTATTATGGTCTGGCACATTGTGCCTTAGTATATTACTGAATAGCGTCATTCACATCACTGTTTATTTAGTTTGACTTTGGCTTTTAAAGCCTGTTCCTCGTCCTTGAAATTTAATTAAAAATAGTAAATAGTGAAATAAAGCGTCAAGTTCACTACAATTTCATGAAAATGCAGCGGTTTTGTTCTCATTGTATTACCTCTCAACTTTCATAAAAGTAATGTGACCAGTGATGAAAAAAAAAATAGATTAACAAATAAGTATTGGTGGGATTGGAACCGGTGCCTCGTCCAACACACAAACTTGACCACAATGACTTCTTACGGCCAGCGCCATCCCACACATAACAATGACAATTCTTGAATTATGTGAAATGAAGTCGCCATGACTTCTGAACGGTTTGCGTTAGGACGTTCAAACGGCACGGTCGGCCGCGGGGCATGATAGGTATTATTATGCGCATGCGCACGCGCCTTGTTGTTGACAGCCATTTGCACTTGGATGGGTTCGTCAGTAACCAAAACTGGCGCATCTGGGGGACTGAGAATCCGAATTTCGCTATCGAGAAGTCTTCTCACCATCAACGGGTGACTGTGTGGTGTGCAGTGTCCAGTCACGGAATAATCTGTGCGATATTCCTTGTCGGCACGACGACTACCGAACGGTACTTGAAGGTTTTGGAAGATGATTTCATCCCCGTTATCCAAAGTGACCATGATTTCGAGAAGAAGTGGTTCATGCAAGACAGAGCTCGACCCGGTCAAAGCAGGAGAGTGTTTGATGTCCTGGAGGAGTACTTTGGAGACTGCATTCTGGCTCTGAGGTACCCAGAGGCCACTGGCATGGGCCCTGATTGGCCGCCATATTCTCCGGATCTGAACAAAAAGATGGTTCAAATGGCTCTGAGCACTATGCGACTTAACTTCTGAGGTCATCAGTCGCCTAGAATTTAGAACTAATTAAACCTAACTAACCTAAGGACATCACACACATCCATGCCCGAGGCAGGATTCGAACCTGCGACCGTAGCGGTCGTTCGGTTCCAGACTGTAGCGCCCAGAACCGCACGGCCGCTCCGGCCGGCGGATCTGAACACATGCGACTCCGTTTTGTGGGGCTATATTAAAAAAAAAAAAAAAGTGTACAGCAAGAAGGCCGAAACAATTGCTGAACCGAATACAGCCATTCCGGAGATCATCGACAGCATCCATGTTCCGACACTTCAGCGCAAGATTTCGGTATTCGTGTGTGCCACATCATCGCCAATGATGGCAGGCATACCGAACATGTCATAACATAGATACGAATACCTGTAGTGACGTTTACATGTCGTGCGCGTCGTAGTTTCTAACTACACTACTGGCCATTAAAATTACAACAGCAAGAAGAAATGCAGATGATAAACAGATATTCGTTGGACAAATATATTATACTAGAACTGACATGTGATTACATTTTCACGCAATTTGGGTGCATAGATCCTGAGAAATCAGTACCCAGAACAACCACCTGTGGCCGTGATATCTGTAACACATCCCAAGAAGAAAATTCTCAGAGAACATGCTTTTTTTCGGGCCAAAGATGGTAAACCTACCCTTAAACCTAACTAACCTAAAGACATCAGAAAAATCCATGCCCGAGGCAGGATTCGAACCTGCGACCGCAGCAACACCGCGGTTCCGGACTGAAGCGCCTAGAACCGCTCTGTCACAACGGCCGTCCGTCGGCTAGTAAATGAATAAATGAAGACGAAAATGCACTCAATACCGATCTATTACTGATTTCATTCCTGTCAGATCCCGTTTCCGCCTTGTGTGTGTGTGTGTGTGAGAGAGAGAGAGAGAGTGAGAGAGAGGGAGAGAGAGAGAATGAGTATGGAAACACACGTACGCAGTGTGGGCGTGCGTCACGCCCGTGGAATGGCGCCGCGCTGCTGCTTCGGATTCAGCTGACGCGCGTCCTTCGGGAAGAGGGTCACCGTGGCAGGCGGGCGGTGTCAGCGGCAAACCGCGCCACGCCACCTGCGGCGCAGCTTGCTGGGGACAGCACTCGCTCGCTCTCACTGCCCAGCGGCGACGGCGCGACGAGCAGGCTGTCTCCAACAACTGGCTCAGCGGTCAGTTGTTTCCTCGTTCAGTTGTTTTTCTCGCAATCGACTGAAACAACCGAATGGAACTAGATTCTGCAGCCACGTCAGCTACGTGAATGTTTTCACTCACTAAGCGGGTGTCAGTGGTTCCACTCACACGGGGAGGCCACGCCTTTGGGATCACGGATTTGCTTCAAACTTTGTACACCTTTACCAGGCCGTTGAAACAACATAACGTGTAAGTGGTAAGATACACTACTCTGGCAATTCTCTGAAAATCGCAAGAGAAGTTTTAAACGTCTATTATGTAACTGATGAGCAGGGTGACAATTATTGAACATGAAAAAAGTAAATTACACTACTGACGATTAAAATTGCTACACCACGAAGATGACGTGCTACAGACGCGAAATTTAACCGACAGGAAGACGATGCTGTGATATTCAAATGATTAGCTTTTCAGAGCATTCACACGAGGTTGGCACCGGAGGTGAAACCTACAACGTGCTGACATGAGGAAAGTTTCCAACCGATTTCCCATTCACAAACAGCAGTTGACCGGCGTTGCCTGGTGAAACGTTGTTGTGATGTCTCGTGTAAGGAGGAGAAATGCGTACCATCACGTTTCCGACTTTGATAAAGGTCGGATTGTAGCGTATCGCGATTGCGGTTTATCGTATCGCGACGTTGCTGCACACGTTGGTCGAGATCCGATGACTGTTAGCAGAATATGGAATCGGTGGGTTCAGGAGGGTAATACGGAACGCCGTGCTGGATCCCAACGGCCTCGTATCACTAGCAGTCGAGATGACAGGCATCTTATCCGCATGGCTCTAACGGATCGTGCAGCCACGTCTCGATCCTTGAGTCAACAGATGGGGACGTTTGCAACACGACAACCATCTGCACGAACAGTTCGACGACGTTTGCAGCAGCATGGACTATCAGCTCGGAGACAGTGGCTGCGGTTACCCTTGACGCTGCATCACAGACAGGAGCGCCTTTGATGGTGTACTCAACGACGAACCTGGGTGCGCGAATGGCAAAACGTCATTTTTTCGATGAATCCAGGTTCTGTTTACAGAATCATGATGGTCGCATCTGTGTTTGGCGACATCGCGGTGAACGCACGTTGGAAGCGTGTATTCGTCATCGCCATACTGGCCTATCACCCGGCGTGATGGTATGGGGTGCCATTGGTTACATGCTCGATCACCTCTTGTTAGCACTGACGGCACTTTGAACAGTGGACGTTACATTTCAGATGTGTTACGACCCGTGGCTCTACCCTTCATTCGATTCCTGCGAAAACCTACATTTCAGCAGGATAATGTACGACCGCATGTTGCAGGTCCTGTACGGGCCTTTCTGGATACAGAAAATGTTCGACTGCTGCCCTGGCCAGCACATTCTCCAGATCTCTTTCCAATTGAAAACGTCTGGCCAATGGTGGCCGAGCAACTGACTCGTCATAATACGCCAGTCACTACTGTTGATGAACTGTGGTATCGTGTTCAAGCTGCATGGGCAGCTGTACCTGTACACGCCATCCAATTTCTGTTTGACTCAATGCCCAGGCGTATCAAGGCCGTTATTACGGCCAGAGGTGGTTGTTCTTGGTACTGATTTCTCAGGATCTATGCACCCAAATTGCGTGAGAATGTAATCACATGTCAGTTCTAGTATAATATATTTGTCCAATGAACGCCCGTTTATCATCTGCATTTCTTCTTGGTGTAGCAGTTTTAATGGTTAGTGGTGTACTATTCCAACCATCCTGCGTCCGTGGCGCGCTACACGTTAGGAGCCGCCATTCGCCTCGATGACGTCGTTTGTGGAGACGACCATCGACCTAGTGTAGCAGAAATGTGATCACCCGAGATACCGACACGTTTTCATTGATCGCGTTCGAATCTGGATGATCCCAATGCAATCGTAACAGACGATGTCGTTCGGTCAACACGTGACCACACAAGGGTGCTCTGCTGCAGAACTCCATGTTCAGCAATCGTAACAGACGATGTCGTTCGGTCAACACGTGACCACACAAGGGTGCTCTGCTGCAGAACTCCATGTTCAGCAATATGTGATGAACGGTGTGCCCCGAAACGCGCGTGCACCAGCATTGTGCTCTTTCAGCAGAGATGCAACAGATCTATGCTACTTTACAGAGCAGAACAAGCCTACGAGCTCCACATTCTGTGAAAAGTGGTGGACGTCCAAACATTTAGCGCCTGGTGGTAGTTTCACTGGCCTCCTACCTCTTTCCGTAGACACTCACGACAGTAGCACGCGAACATTCGACCGGCTTCGCCGTTTACGAGATACTCATTGACAGGCTCTGCGTAATTGTAATCTGCCCTCTGTCAAAGTCGCTTATCTCAATGGGTTTCCCCACATTTGCAGCCCACATCTTCGCTAGGGTGATCCGCCGTTGGTGTCTGCTCCGCTTACGTTACCGCGTCACCAGGCGGCATCAAACGTCGCGCCTGGCAGTGGTCATACTGTTTTGGCTTATCAGCGCATAAGTACGATATCCAAATTAAGAAACACGGTTTTTAACACACAAATTCTCCTTATTAAACTAGGAACTTGATTATAAACGGTACTTCTAGTTAAATGTCCATCAGCTATGATGAATAAATCATTGGCGACCTCATCCTTTATCATGCTACATATCCATGAGAAAAACACGGAGATGTGAAGTCCACCCCTCAGAATTTAATAGACTGCGCCTGTGATTTGTTAAATGTAAAGGCAAATGCACGTCTACAACCCGATTTTGTAAAATTCTCTGCGGCAACGCCTCTTCGTAGCTCTATATGATGCGTACAGCCATTTACGCTTCGCACATGATAGAGCCAGGTGTCAGGGATATCCTGAAGATGACTCGACTGTAGGAGTGTCTCAGTTGTACAGAATAAATGTCTTAAAACTTAATGCATCATGCGGCACTTTTGTTCACGCATCTCAGTGTTTATGACGTCATTTCTCCTGAACTATGTGTGGTACCATCATTTAATTCTGTAGGTGCATTTAGCGGATTTAGGTGGTTACTGTCTGGGAAATTTATTGTATCATTAGTAGCGCAAAATTAATATGTCACACTTTATTGTTTATGGCGTCATATCTCTTGAAGTACGATAGACAGGTGATTGTTACCCCCACAGTGTTCGTTGCCTGAGAGTAAGGGATAAGTGTACCAAGTTTGGTAGAACGGTCCAGAGCTTTAGGTGGAGATGTGGAAAATACACACACTCACACATACACACATTTTGTTCCCTTTCAGGATCATGACTGATTTTTTCAAGAAGTCGCCTTTCTTCCTAGTACCACATAATTTTCTGACTTCTCCTGGTTCTCACTGCTTCTCTTGTCTTAATTGTAAACGTGATAATAACTCACCTATTATGTTGTCTATTTGCTGTTTGGACGTGTCCTGCATTGGTGTACATGGACTTCTCCCTTGTTATAAGTGGTTCCCAATCTTTCATGACTCCTTTCAGTCACCTCACTTCCGTTAAACTTACTTTCATTCCACGTCATCCTGACCAGGTGATGTTGCTCATCATCGTTCCGGTATGTGCCTGGAAATCTGACTCGTCTCTTCCGTATGAATGCTTGGCATTTGTTCCATATTAGAGATGGGTCGTTCGCGGACTAACGGATCCAAAGGAACGGTTCACCAAGATGAGCGGAAGGAGCGAGGAACGAATTCTAAGGAACGGTCATTCATAATTCACTTCGGTCACGGCTTTCTACTTGCAGTTCCTGGGAACGGCAAACGGTCGGTCTCGATCCAGCCTCGGTTCCGTTCCCGTCTCTGTCTCTGTTTCGGTCTCCTTCGGCCTTCTTCGCGTGGCCACTCGTCGCAGTTCCACTGCCGACTGGTCCTAGTAAGTTCGAGTTGTTGTTCGTTTCGTTCGTTGCGCACACCCGTCCTAGATCTGTTTCAAACCTATTTTGAATTCTTGACTTCTGGTTCTTTTAGTATTCTATTCACCGTCCACGACCGGTCATTAAAATGTATTTTATAATACGTAAATTACATAAAAATTGCATGATATGTAATACATACATCTTTTCAGGCAACAAAAGGGCATATCAGCTTACTCCACTATTTTGACAAACAGCAGAAGAAATGCTTATAAAAAGGCAAGTTGTTTTGTTATTACACGTGCAAAGGAAGTCGGCAAGGCACGCACGAATGGCCATTTTCCCTGTTTTTTTTTTTTTTATCCTGGGTAAAACAGCTTGCTCATCATTACGGAAGGCAGACCGACTTACAACCGAATAAAGCCCACGCTCCATAATCGGTCGTCATCTATTGTTTCGAAGTTGTTCTTTGCATTAGCTTATTTGTAATTTCTTCACTGCCTAATTACTACATGTTTATCTATTCTGCTCTCAGCGGTCAACAAATCGCGCGTAATTGGCGAGTAGTCTGTACTCGGGGTCGGTTTTTCGTGCGCCGCTATATATTATTTCACTGCGATCAGCCACATAACGCTACAGTTGGCTAAACGAGAGGTTTTGGAGAATCACTAAAATTACTTCTACAAGGTTTCTGTAATGAATGAAAACTCTGTACTTCAGGCGGCTTCCATCTGTAGTCACCTATGCTCCTAATATTCAGTTTTTCCTAAGAACCATATACCATGCACATATGAACGGTGAACGAGTAAAACTGAACGGTTCCCAAAAAAGAGCGATCACCAGTGAACTAGTTCCCAAGGATGAACGAGTTTTCCCATCTCTATTCTATATCTCATGCAACTTCTGTCTTTATTTGTGTTTCCAAACTTTACTTTATTTTTTGTGCGCCAGATGTGCCAGAATCTTTCGTTTCCCGTCTTTCGACAAGAGAGAGGTTTTCCTTCGCTTAATAATCGTCTCCGTTGCATATAACAAGATATGTCCGATTGCAGGCAATCAATATCCCAATCTGGTGTTCCTCGAAATATTCTTGTCTGCGTAATTTGTCTCTGAAGTATCGTGATTTCTGCATCTTCTACAGTCTGCCTCTACCGCTACTGTTTGTCTGCGATTGCCACTCCCAACCTCAGCTGAGAAGCGAGAATTGTGAGAGGAACGACATTTCGCTAAAAATTCTCAAAACAGTATTCTTTCTATGGTGACAGATGAAGAGGATCAACAGCTTTGACGGCGGAAGGAGGTGAGAATCTGAACGGCAAAGTAGAGCCAGGAGTTTCTCTCATGCCGAACGTGAACATAATGCCACAGTGAATAAGCCACGCTTCCATACAGTAGAGGAAATGCGCCGCATTTCTACTGTAGGGGACCGTATCTAAGTTCTGGTTCTGATTGTATCAAGGATGTAATCCCACTTCTAAATTAATACTTATGCTTGGGAAGTAACTCCGGGGTATAAAACAGAGACTACATTCGCAGCCACTTCTCATATTTTAAATACATTATCAGTGATAGCGTGTCAGTGGATCAGAAGCCATGATGTGTTGTGCGTTTAAGACAACAGAGGAAACGTTTAAAGAAAAAATACTCGTAACACGGTTTGTACTCCCATTCGTTCATTAGTATTAAACGATTTCACGTGCATGCTATAAGATCTGCAGTAGTTACGTGTGACGAGTAGGAAGTCAGGTAACGTATCACGCCGTCTAAAACTGTACAATAAAGAAAAAGACACAGCTAGAACCGGAATCTGCAATTGGGGAGTTCTAACGTAAATCTCCACCCGCTGCCCTAACTGCGCAACGAGCCGCGTAGTACTGCATGAAGGCACTTGCTCATTGTGATCACGCTGATGGCAAAACGGCTTTCTTTGACTTTCATTTTCTACCGAAAATAACCACGGCCCGAAACTCTGCTAGAAACGTCTCTACACTGTTAACTTGCAAGAAATTGCATTGTGGTGGCCGGACTTCGTTTCACCCCATTTATTTGCTTGGGTGAAGAAAGCCTAGGGTAACCAGACGACGGCAACATTTTTGTAACTGCGGAGTGAAGTTACGTAAGACCGCCTACCGGTCGCTCGTCCGCATAGCAACGCTTCCACAGCGCAGAGCGGCGTTGTGTCACCCGCCGCGCCGGGACAAAACAACTCGTAATGTGTGTTTGACGCCTGTGAGCGGTTTTCCCGGAAGACAAACAAAACCAACAGCGTCTCTTTCTCTTTCTCTGTCGTGTATGCTTCCAGTAAATAGTCAGTAAATAGTTAGGCTTTGTTTTATGCGGCTATGTCACTGAAAGAGACAAGGTATCAGAGATCTTTAGGCGCAAAATCATACAAATGATAGGAGACACTAAACTCAATAGGAGAAAAAAACACTTCCACCCCTTTAAGGTTTGTGCTGCTGCCATGCTTTGTGACTCCTAAGCTTCTGTCAGTATGCACTGTCTCACAAACAAATTGAAGCATGCTGAAGGGGAACAGGAAAGGAAATCAAACTTCACCCTTCAGAGCGCATATGACCTCATTTCTAGTACAGTATCAAGTGAAATTCACGAACAACTCGGCAGTGTGAGTCCTCCTACCATTGCTGCAGGATTCATGACGCTCCGCCCCTTCTGTCCTAGATGCATCGACTGATTCGGTTGTGAAGTGTGCCACGAAGCAGCTGATTCCTCTTGTGAGGCACGTCCTGAACACTTGCGGTGCCACACCAAAGTCGGCCACGCATATCGATACCACAGACATCAGCGACGCCTCCCTGCAATCCGCAACATATGGAAGAGGCTGAACAAGAGCCCCCTCCCCCCTTCTGTTAGCACCGTGTCGCTCTTACATGGAGGTCAGTATGGAACCGAGTGTGGAAGTGCTCAGCCCCAGTTCGTGACGTCAGCTGAAGCAGTCAACACCATGTAGAGCTGAAGAGTTATTCAAGCCTCAGACGGAAATGCACTATTGTAGATGTTGAACATTATGCGTCATGAGCAGAGTTTGCGATTGTGTGCAACAAGTGATTCTTTAGTAGTCAATAAACCACTCCGTCTTGAGGCCGCAAGTGGCCCATCGTGACCATCCGAACGCCGTGTCATCCTCAGCTGAAGATGCGGATAGGAGGGGCGTATGGTCAGCACACCGCTCTCCCGGACGTTTTACGGTTTTCTTTGACCGGAGCCGCTCCTAATCGGTGGAGTAGCTCCTCAGATGGCATCACGAGGTTGAGTGCACCCCGAAAATTGGCAACAGCGCATGGCGGCCCGGATGGTCACCCATCCGAGTGCTAGCCACGCCAGACAGCGCGTATCTGAGGTGAACCGGAGTATCCACTGTGGCAAGGCCGTTACCCTTCAGTTGCAGTCCTGTGGCAATGGATTGCATCAAGTTAAGTAAATCTTTCTGTGATTCATGTAAAAAAGTGAAGTAATACACTGAAGAGCCAAACAAACTGGTACACCTGCCTAATATCGTGTAGAACCCCTGCGAGCACGCAGAAGTGCCGCAACACGACGTGGCATGCCCTCGAATAATGTCTGAAGTAGTGATGGTGGGAACTGACACCATGAATCCTGCAGCGATGTTCATAATTCCGTAAGGGTACGATGGGGTGGAGCTCTCTTCTGAACAGCACGTTGCAAGCCATCCACAGATGCTGAATAATGTTCATGTCTTGGGAGTTTGGTGGCCAGCGGAAGTGTTTAATTTCAGAAGAGTGTTCCTGGAGCCACTTTGTAGCAATTCTGGACGTGTCAGGTGTCGTATTGTTCTGCTGGAATTGCCCAAGTCCGTCGGAATGCACAATGGGCATGAATGGATGCAAGTGATCAGACAGGATGCTTACGTATGTGTCACCTGTCAGAGTCGTTTCTAGACGTATCAGGGCCCCATATCACTCCAATTGCACAGCCTCCCCCCGCCCCCCCCCCCCCCCCCCCCCATTACAGAGCCTCCACAAGATTGGACAGCCCCTGTTGACATGCAGGGTCCACGGATTCATGTGGTTGTCTCCATATCCTTACACGTACATCTGCTCGATACAATTTGAAACGTGACTCATCCGACCAGGCAACATGTTACCAGTCATCAACAGTTCAACGTCGGTGTTGACGAACCCAGGCGAGGCGTAAGGCTCATCAAGGGTACACGAGTGAGCGTTTGGCTCCGAAAGCCCATATCGATGATGCTTCGTTGAATGGTCAGCACGCTGACACGTGTTGATGGCCCAGCTTTGAAATCTGCAGCAATTCGCGCTAGGGTTGCTCTTTTGTCACGTTGAACGATTCTCTTCACTCGTCGTTGGTCTATTCGTGCATGATCTTTTTCCGGCCGCAGCGATGCAGGAGATTCGATGTTTTACCGGATTCCTGATATTCACGGTACAGTCGTGAAGTGGTCGTACGAGAAAATCACCGCTTCAGCTACCTCGTAGATGCTGTGTCCCATCGCTCGTGCGTCGACTATTAACACCGTGTTCAAACTCGTTTAAATGTTGATAACCTGCCATTGTAGCAGCAGTAAGCGATCTAATGACCGCACCAGACAGTTGTCGTCTTCTATAGGCGTTGCCGACCACAGCGCCGCATTCTGCCTGTTTACATTGTATTTGATTACACATGGTTATGCCAGTTCCTTTGGCTGTTCAAATGGTTCAAATGGCTCTAAGCACTATGGGACTCAACTGCTGAGGTCATTAGTCCCCTAGAACTTAGAACTAGTTAAACCTAACTAACCTAAGGACATCACAAACATCCATGCCCGAGGCAGGATTCGAACCTGCGACCGTAGCGGTCTTGCGGTTCCAGACTGCAGTGCCTTTAATCGCACGGCCACTTCGGCCGGCTTTGGCTGTTCATTGTATTTCGACTGTTGTAGTTCCAAAGAGGTGTATCTCCCTGAGCTATCAAAGAATGGTCAGTTCTGAGCAGACGATGGTAGTTTCGTCTCGTCATAACAGCACACGTATTCTGTTGGGAACAAACCTATGGAATCGTTGGAGTATCTGAACACAACGCAGAAACTTTACAGAGATCCGTGCCAGCTCATGAGGACACCAGATTTCCTTGACGTACTGCCGTGTCGCCAGAGTTCTTCCAATCTCCAGCACTCGTGACGCGACCTCGTACCCTGTGACTGTCCATACCACGATGCGTGGAGCAACACCGTATTCCCGTCACCATACCACTGGAAGAATGAAGAGGTCGCCACCATCCTCGTCGACGATGGTGTGCGATCCGTCGGTGAACAGAGTGCGAGTCCATTCATCATTCCAAATCAGTGGCGGATCGGTTTTCAACATCTTGAACGACCTTTCGAACGTGAGAATGGCCACCACCCGTTGGGTTCCGCGACTGCCCAGACCCACGAAATAGCTCGTGTAGCCGAGGCAGCGTCCGAAATGTTGTAGCTGTTATCCCAGTCCAGAAGACTTCTTCCGCCGCCGCTTAGTCGCCGAGCGCTAGTGCCAGGTGTTCGACGGTGGCCAGACCACAGACAGAGTAGCAAAGAGAGCATTGGAAACATGTGGAATCACAACCGCCGAAAAGGGCAAAGACTACACCGTCATCAGGAAGATGATGAGTGTTTTAGTGGAGTGCAGTGTTGCGATACGGACAGGGAGATGTCCCCAGCGGTGCGGTCGACTTTCTGACACTACCTATACAGCGATGTAGGTTAAGGTCCAAGGCGTCACAGGTTGCAGCTATTCATCTTGCCGAGCCTTCGTTTGCGAGAAATCGACGAAACATATTTCGGGATTCCGTTTGACGCGTTAAAGTTCAAAAAAAGGAGTGTTACACAGAGTGATTATCTAGCATAATGATTAAAGTACACAAAAGTTGTGGTTTCGAGTCTCGTCACATGCTTTGAAATTCATTTTTAAATCTTTATCAAAATGAGTTTGACCATTATTTTTATTTCGTTAACTGGTTCAAATGTGACAGAGAACTAGAAATAAATACGTGTATAAAAGTGAACTGCGTAAAAGCAAAGTCAATACGATTAAGATTTAAATATAAAGGGTTTCAAAGCAGTTGACGAAATTGGAACCCACAACCTTTCGCATGTGAGAGGACTGTACTTCGATCGTTACGCTACACAACCACCCTGCGTAACACCCCTTGCTTTAAGCTATAACGCACTTGCGAAATTCCAAAATACTTTTAGCTGATTACTCACAGACGATGGCCCAACAGAGAGAACGGCTGCAAGGTGTGATACTTGGGAGCTTAACCGACATCGCTGTAGAGGTGGTTTCGAAACGGCAGTTCCACCGCTGGTGGTCTCTCTTCGTAGGAGATTATGCTTGCGAGGGGCAAACCGGCGACCAAACATCGAGGTAATCCGCCCAAGGGTTTCTTTTTTCCCCCCTCAGCCACACCTGCTCCTTCTTTGGTCCACTCCTATACACAGGTGCAGAATGGCCCAAATGTCAGTTAATATTTGAAAATGTACTAATTCACGGAGTAATGTGAGTAGAGAGGTAAAATTTGACATATGCGCCTGAACCGTGAATTTACTTTCAAAACATTTTCTTAAGAATTTACTTTATTTACTAGCGATTCATCAGGAACATTAACACATTTAATCTCGCTAGGTGAGCTTGGAAGTAGTTGCCAGTGCGTAACTGATGAAAACAAATTTCTTTCAACAAATGCAAATTTTATTCCTGAAAGACTTTTTTTAAAACAGATTTAAAATTATAATCAGAAAGCACCCTTTAAATATCAAGTTACAATTTATTCAGAGGCAGAAAGAACAAATATTGACAGTATGAGCTTTCGGGCTGAGAATCTTGCCGCTCCCTTTTGACACGGCCGTGGTCACGACCGCTCACAACAACCTCTGAAAGACCAGACTGGTGCAAATCTGCAACATACCAGATTACTTTAAACTAAAAATTTTAACAACTCACACAAGCACATAAACTATGCACCCCGTAGGAGGGATGGAAATGGTACAAAAAACTCACATTAAAAAATTACGTGCCACCGAAAGTGCAACTTGGTTTTAAAGAAAACTCTTACGATGGAAGGATGGAAAATTTATATACTAAAATGACCATTTAAATAAAAACACATGTAATGCAATCTTACATAAAATAAACCGACATGCTCTACATTGCACATATACCGCCTCTCATGATGATACGCAAGATAAAAACATATTTCAGGAATTCGGCCTTTACACCTTAAGCAATAAATTCGTTAACACCGAATCCGACAAACATGACAGAGGCACCTATTAACGTACGGCCGGCCGGTGTGGCCGTGCGGTTCAGGGCGCTTCAGTCTGGAACCGCGTGACCGCTACTGTCGCAGGTTCGAATCCTGCTTCGGGCATGGATGTGTGTGATGTCCTTAGGTTAGTTAGGTTTAACTAATTCTAAGTTCTAGGGGACTGATGACCTAAGATGTTAAGTCCCATAGTGCTCAGAGCCATTTCAACCAAACTGCGATATCTGGCGAAGACCTGACGCAGCACCCCAAAACGCTCTCCGGAACCGTCCGCTGCCAGCCGCTTCAACGGACGCAGGAAGGCGCGCCCATCTCCCGTCTCACGGCGTCGCAGCTCGCACCGGCCAGACCGACGTCGTGGGTTGACTCTTGTCGCTCTCGGGTCGGCCGCGAAGCCACTACCCCTCGCTATGACGGACAAGTCATGTTGTGTTTCAGTGCGCGACCGACCAACCGATCGATCCAACCGCCAGTGACAGAACAAACTCGAGCAGACTGATTGGTTTGTGGCATTGAAGGGACCAGACTACAAGGGCCATCGGTCCTTCGAGCAGACTGGCGGCCTAACACATACTAGCACTCCGGACGACAGACAGACACTGACTGCCCCACACAGACCCGGCTCACCAACTGACCAGACTCGCCCACCTAGCGAGCGCATAGCGCCCCTTAAATGCACGTGAACAGGCCACCTTTCCCCTTTCCCACCAGAGGGAGACACCAAAGAGCTCCGATTGCCACAGCCGCGCCACCGCCAGAAACGGAGGGCGACTGCTTCACACTATGTGCTGCGGCGCGCTCTTCAAAACAGCAAATTTTACCACGGCTCAGCGCCTGAAATGACATGGACTCTTACTGCAAGGAAAGTCGAGTGAGGAAAGTGGCTAACAGGTGGCACTAGACAGCAGCAGATCAGCGACACCGCCTGAAGATCGTGTATAAAATGAGCTGTAGTGGGTGAGAGAGTCACACCGTGCCTAGCCGGGCCGATAGACACGACTTAGGGGCAGCGTGGTGCCGTTACTTGCGCACAGCGTTAGGTGAGGATCGCGTGCTGAGCCGCCAGTTCCGTCATGCTTGACCTCCCATGATCCCCTGACCTCAATCTGTGTGATTTATGGTCGTGGGATTACCTGACTTCGCAAGTCTGTCGTGATCGTTTCACCTCATTAGGAATGCTGATAGACAACATCCGACGGCAGTTTCTCGCCATACCTACTGATATGCTGTACAACGCTGTTCACAACATTTTCTCCCTCGTCTACATGTATTGTAGACGGAGTGACGGCCGACATGTTGAGCATTTGTCATCAAGAATGTCGTCTTTACTAAAAATCAGTTTTTATTCTAATTAGTGAAAGTGAAGAAGAATTACTGGATGTGTTGCCGGCCGGTGTGGCCGAGCGGTTCTAGGCGCTTCAGTCTGGAACCGCGGGACCGCTACGGTCGCAGGTTCGAATCCTGCCTCGGCTGTAGATGTGTGTGATGTCCTTAGGTTAGTTAGGTTTAAGTAATTTTAAGTTCTAGGGGACTGATGACCACAGGTGTTAAGTCCCATAGTGCTCAGAGCCATTTGAACCGGGAGGGGTATCCATCCTGCAGCCTGCGGGCCGAATGCGACCCAAGCGGAGTATCAAAGCGGTCCAAGAACTGAACACCTGTCACGCGATCGATAAAAAAATTCAATAAAATTCCGATTATGTAAAGTTACGATGTATTGAATATTTTCAATATCAAACGCCCGCCAGACAATACTATTTACTCAGCGGCCCATCGCGGTTGTTTTTTTTTTCTGTTATTGCGTTACGTATATTAAGTAAAGCCCAAAAATACTCGGCTTCTTCCAGTGTGGCCAATGTAAATTAATAGGCTGGACAAAAGTAGTATCCACTAATGACTGACGTCGTGGGTTGTTATGTATCATATTGTTGATTGAAATAAAGATTTTATTTTAAGTAGAAAGAAAGTAATAGATTGGACATCCATGGTGTAATGAGTACAGAATATGGATTGAGAGTAAATCGAATAAAGACGAAAGTAATGAGAAGTAGCAGAAATGGGAACATTAACAGGCTTAATATCATAATTGGGGAACATAAAGTAAATGAAGTTAAGTAATTCCGGTACCTAGGCAGCAAAATAATCGATTACAGATGGAACAAGGAAGACATAAGAAGCGGGTCAGCACTGGCAAAAGCGGCATTCCTAGTATCAAATCTAGGTCTTAATTTCAGGAAGAAATTTCTTGGAATGTACGTTTGGAGCACAGTGATGTATGGTCGTGAGACGTGGAGTGTGGGAAAACCGGAACAGAAGAGAATCGAAGCATTTGCGAAGTGGTGCTACAGACCAATGTTGAAAATCAGGTGGACTGATAAGGTGCGGAATGGGGAGGTTCTGTGCAGAATCGGAGAAAAAAGGAATATGGGGAAAACATACACAAAGAGAACGGACAGTTTGATAGGACATATGTTAAGACATCAGGAAATGACTTCCATGGTACTACATGGAGCTGTAGAGGGGAAAAACTGTAGAGGAAGACAGAGATTGAAATACATGCAACAGATAACAGAGGACGTAGGATGCAGTTGCTACTCTGTGATGAAGAGTTTGGCAAAGGATGGGAATTCGTGGCGGGCCGCATCAAACCAGTCAGAAGAGGGATGAGTCAGAATGCTAGTGAAGCGCCATTTGTTGCTAATTTTGTGCACTTACTTTTGGTTTCAATAGAATCCCGTGTCCTTTCAAGCACGTGTGTCAATTTTTACCTCTCCATCCACATTATTCCGTGAAGTGCTAAATTTTGAAATGCTGTATATTGTTGACATGCCAGCCGGTGACCTGTTCCCGTCTCCACGGATGAACAAGCCGTTGTGTGGCGGGCCTTTCCACAATAACGACGAGGCGATTTTAGATGTGGATCGTTTCTTTAAGGGGGGGAAACCACATTAGGAGGCTGTTTGACACAGATTTTTTTGGATTTTTTTCGATGGGAAGAATTTAATCAAATGTTGACATCATTTCATTCATATTTAGAACAGTTTTTGAGTAATTTCAGTCAAAAACGCACGCACACACACACACACACACACACACACACACACACACACACACAGACACAAAGCTATGCTGTGGGGTCCGCTGAAGGTTATGAGTAGTACAGTTCTCAAATTGCGCGCTGTGTAGCCGTTCCGATTTTCATCTGTAATCAGACAGATTTTGACTTCACATTAATAACTTAATTTCCTGAGAATGTTAACCTGAATGTAGGTGAAAATAATGAAAATTAAAAATTTTGCAGGCGTTGGAACAATTTACTTCGATTTTCACGATTTCTTTCTCTAATTATGCATAAAAAATATCCTTAAAATCATGATATCATCTCACAAGTTGGTTCATGTAATTTATAATTTTATAAAGAATCATACTATCAATTTTCATAGTGATCGGTTCTGTACTTTTTGAGTTAGACTGCACGCAGATTTCGAGATAAACGCGTTTGAAAAATTAATTCTCGGAAACCAGAAATTCAAAGAAGATAACAGTAATGTAAAATGCTTACCGATTAATCTGCGATTCCAGCACCACACAGTAATCCTCCTACTTCCTCATAGGCTTCGTTTTGCGCTTGCAGCAGTGCTTTCCGAGCTTTGCGACTTTCCTTCGATTCCAGTGAACTACGTCGCTTCTGCCGGCTCACGCGCTGGTTATCCATTTGTTCGGCGAAGTTTAAGCTTTGCGTGCCTACTACGAGTCCTGCCTCGTTCGTGGCCACCAGAAGGGACGGATTTCCTTCATTGAATCAGCCCGCTGCTAAATACGGTGCCAATTCAACGACTTTTAGTCCGGAGTGCAAGTGTTTAGGAGCTAATCGCGAAATAGTGGAATTAAAACTGTCACTCGCATTTTGTGTGTGGCCACCTAAATATCTCTCCAGTAATTCATCCCTTGATAAATCTTCATTTATATTGGAAGAACTTCTCTTGTACGTGGTGGTGCAATAGAGTAGGCCATTCATTCCATTCCAGTGGCTTTTCGTTTCTGCCACTCGCACGAGCCGTCTTCTCCCTCCTTTTTTTTTTTTAAATCTCATTTTGTTCGTTTTTGTTTGTTGAATCTGATCGGGGCGGACGTCGTAAGACACCGTTTTAAGTTCGTTGTTGATCTATTAACTCAGTTTTTTTTATTACAGAGGGCAGCTAACCCTCTGACCGCACACGCTCAGCTACCGTGCCGGCTAATACTCGTGTCGACGATTTTCATCCGTGGAAATCATATGATAGTATGTCGCCATTATTGCTTTTTTCATGTTTTGCACACTATCTATACGTCTTCGAATAGCCGCTCCATAATAAGTGCAGAGCTTTTTCACTAATGACTCTGTGAGTTTGACTTTTCCACCAAGCTTTTTAGTTTTTCGAATGTTTCGATATCGAGTCCCCATCCTCTTCTGGACGTGATGTACACTACTAGCCATTAAAATTGCTACACCACGATGATGACGCGCTACAGACGCGAAATTTGACCGACAGGAAGAAGATGCTGCTATATGAAAATGATTAGCTTTCCATAGCATTCATACAAGGTAGGCGCCGGTGGCGACACCTACAACGTGCTGACATGAGGAAAGTTTCCAACCGATTTCTCACACACAAGCAGCAGCTGACCGGCGTTGCCTGGTGAAACGTTGTTCTGATGCCTCGTGTAAGGAGGAGAAATGCGTACCATCACGTTTCCGACTTTGATAAAAGTCGGATTGTAGCCTATCGCGATTGCGGTTTCTCGTATCGCGACATTGCTGCTCGCGTTGGTCGAGATCCAATGACTGTTAGCAGAATATAGAATCGGTGGGTTCAGGAGGGTAATACGGAACGCCGTGCTGGATCCCAACGGCCTCATATCACTAGCAGTCGAGATGACAGGCATCTTATCCGCTTGGCTGTAACGGATCGTGCAGCCACGTCTCGATCCCTGAGGACGTTTGCAAGACAATAACTATCTGCACGAACAGTTCGACGACGTTTGCAGCAGCATGGACTATCAGCTCTGAGACCATGGCTACGGTTACCCTTGACGCTGCATCACAGACAGTAGCGTGTGCGATGGTGTACTCAACGTCGAACCTGCGTGCACGAATGGCAAAACGTCATTTTTTCGGATAAATCCAGGTCCTGTTTACAGCATCGTGATGGTCGCATCCGTGATTGGTGACATCGCGGTGAACGCACACTGGAAGCGTGTATTCGTCATCGCCATACTGGCGTATCACCCGGCGTGATGGTATGGGGTGCCATTGGTTATACGTGTCGGTCACCTCTTTTTCGCATTGACAGCACTTTGAACAGTGGACGTTACATTTCAGATGTGTTACGATCCCTGCGAAAGTTTACATTTCAGCAGGATAATGCACGACCGCATGTTGCAGGTCCTGTGCGGGCCTTTCCGGATACAGAAACTGTTGGATTGCTGCCCTGGCCAGCACATTATGCAGATCTCTCACCAATTGAAAACGCCTGGTCAATGGTGGCCGAGCAACTGGCTCGTCACAATACGCCAGTCACTACTCTTGATGAATCGTGATATCGTGTTGAAGCTGCATGGGCAGCTGTACCTGTACACGCCATCCAAGCTCTGTTTGACTCAATGCTCAGGCATATCAAGGCCGTTATTACGGGCAGAGGTGGTTGTTCTGAGTACTGATGTCGCAGGATCTATGGGCCCAAATTGCGTGCAAATGTAATCACATGTGAGTTGTAGTATAATATATTTGTCCAATGAATACCCGTTTATCATCTGCATTTCTCCTTGGTATAGCATTTATAATGCCCAGTAGTGTATATATTCGCTTTTTAAAACTTGATGATGATAACATCTAAACGAATGCGAATTTCGCTTTGAAATTTTGACAATGTATTCTTGGATAGTTAAGCTAACGATTTATGCAATAACAGAAATCGGATTTTATGACCCCCCCTAATGTGGTTTCCCCCCTCAGCAGCGAAGATGTAGTCTTGTACAACCGAGATCTGCGCAGCAGTCCATCGTTGGAAAGGAAAGTGTTGCATTGAGGTGTGGCGAATATGTACATCACCGACATTCATCGCCGCAGCTTACTTTTATCGAGTTGTTAATTTTAACTTCATGACACCTGCCGCGCATCGCGTCACTGTCTCCAGGTGCCGCGCGTTAATCCCGACGATATTACTGTTGACATCCTCGGCGTTATTACTAACCCCTCTTAGCGGTAATTTATTCCCGGCGTTAAGAAGTAGTGTCGCGTGCTGCTGGGGCTCAGCCGGGACACGCAGCCTGGCTGGGGAGCGGCCGGCGCGCGCCACGCCAGGCTCTTGTCTTGTGCCCTCGCCTCGCCTCACTTCACGTCACCTCGACTTGCCGCCCACGCCGGCCAGACCCGGCAGCCGCCATTGTATTCCGGCGTCGCCGGTTTGGGCCGAGGCGCGACTCTCGAGCCGGCGGTGGGTCCCGCTCAGCTGCCAGACGCCTCTGCGGCGCGCTCTTCTACCGGCGACACGCCGGGTACAGCACGCGGCCCAGCATCTCTGGAGACCGACAACTGCTGCCCGTCTTCAATACACTGCAAACCATTACTCCAGTGAGGACCGAAAGAAACTGGTACACCTGCCTAATATCGCGTATGGCCCCCGCGATAACGCAGAAGTGCCGCAACACGACGTGACATCGACTCGACTACTGTCTGAAGTAGTGCTGGAGGGAACTGACACCATGACTCCTGCAGGGCCGTCCGTAAATGTGTGAGAGTACGAGGGGGTGGAGATCTCTTCTGAACAGCACACTGCAAGGCGTCCCAGATACGCTCGAGAGTAATAGGAGGCAGATTTCAGACTACCTAACAGATCAAAACGAAAATTTCTGTTCCGACACTGACAATGTTCAGTGTTTATGGAAAAAGTTCGAGGAAATCGTAAAATGCGTCTTAGACAGGTACGTGCCGAGTAAAACTGTGAGGGACGGGAAGAACCCACCGTGGATCAACAACAAAGTTAGAAAACTACTGTGAAAGGAAAGAGAGCTTCACTGCAAATTTAAACGCAGCCAAAACCTCTCAGACAAACAGAAGCTAAACAATGTCAAAGTTAGCGTAAGGAGGGCTATGCGTGAAGCGTTCAGTGAATTCGAAAGTAAAATTCTATGTACCGACTTGACAGAAAATCCTAGGAAGTTCTGGTCTTACGTTAAATCAGTAAGTGGCTCGAAACAGCATATCCAGACACTCCGGGATGATGATGGCATTGAAACAGAGGATGACACGTGTAAAGCTGAAATACTAAACACCTTTTTCCAAAGCTGTTTCACAGAGGAAGACCGCACTGCAGTTCCTTCTCTAAATCCGAGCACAAACGAAAAAATAGCCGACATCGACATAAGTGTCCAAGGAATAGAAAAATAACTGAACTCGCTCAACAGAGGAAAGTCCGCTGAACCTGCGGAATGCCGATTCGATTCTACACAGAGTACGCGAAAGAACTTGGCCCCCTTCTAACAGCAGTGTACCGCAAGTCTCTAGAGGAACGGAAGGTTCCAAATGATTGGAAAAGAGCACAGGTTGTTCCAGTTTTCGGGAAGGGTTGTCGAGCAGATGCGCAAAACTATAGACCTATATCTCTGACGTCGATCTGTTGTAGAATTTTAGAACATGTTTTTTGCTCGCGTATCATGTCATTCCTGCAAACCAAGAATCGACTCTGTAGGAATCAGCATGGATTCCGGAAACAGCGATCGTGTGACGCCCAACTCGCTTTATTTGTTCATGAGACCCAGAAAATATTAGATACAGCCTCCCAGGTAGATACCATTTTCCTTGACTTCCGGAAGGCGTTCGATACAGTTCCGCACTGTGACCTGATAATCAAAGTAAGAGCCTACGGAATATCAGACCAGCTGTGTGGCTGGATTGAAGAGTTTTTAGTAAACAGAATACAGCATGTTGTTCTCAATGGAGAGACGTCTACAGACGTTAAAGTAACCTCTGGCGTGCCATATGGGAGTGTTATGGGACCATTGCTATTCACAATATATATAAATGACTTACAAGGGAACCTCCCCATCGCACCCCCCTCAGATTTAGTTACAAGTTGGCACAGTGGATAGGCCTTGAAAAACTGAGCACAGACTAATTGAGAAAACAGGAAGAAGTTGTGTGGAACTGTGAAAAAATAAGCAAAATATACAAACTGAGTAGTTCATGGCAAGATAGGCAACATTAAGGACAAGAGAAAGGCAAGAGCGCCGTGGTCTCGTGGTAACGTGAGCATCTGCGGAACGAAAGGTCCTTGGTTCAAATCTTCCATCGAATGAAAAGTTTAATTTTTTATTTTCAGTTTATGTGACAAACTCTTATGTTTTCATCCCTTTTTTGGGAGTGGTTATCACATCCATAAGAAAACCTAAATCGGGCAAGGTAGAAGAATCTTTTTACCCATTCGCCAAGTGTACAAGTTAGGTGGGTCGACAACTTATTCCTGTCATGTGACGCACATGCCGTCACCAGTGTCGTATAGAATATATCAGATGTGTTTTCCTGTGGAGGAATCGGTTGACCTATGACCTTGCGATCAAATGTTTTCTGTTCCCATTGGAGAGGCACGTCCTTTCGTCTACTAATCGCACGGTTTCGATGCGGTCGCAAAACACAGACCCTAAACTTATTACAGTGAACAGAGATGTCAATGAACGAACGGACAGATAATAACTATGCAAAAATAAAGCAAGTAAAATTTTCAGTCGAGGGAAGACTTGAACCAAGGACCTCTCGTTCTGCAGCTGCTCACGCTACCACTCGACCACGCCGCTCCTGAGCTCACACTGTCATGATGTTGCTTATGTTGTCCATGGACTACTCAGTTTGTATATTTTGCTTATTTTTTCACAGTTCCACACAACTTCTTCCTGTTTTCTCAATTGATCTGTGTTCAGTTTATCAAGGCCTAGCCACTGTGCCAACTTGTAACTAAATCTGAGGGGGGTGCGATGGGGAGGTTCCCTTGTTAGTAGATGCGGCTTTTCGCGGATGATGCCGTAGTATACAGAGACGTTGCAGCATTAGAAAATTGCAGCGAAATGCAGGAAGATCTGCAGCGGATAGGAACTTGGTGCAGGGAGTGGCAACTGACCCTTAACATAGACAAATGTAATGTATTGCGAATACATAGAAAGAACGATCATTTATTGTACGATTATATGATAGCGGAACAAACACTGGTAGCTGTTACTTCTGTAAAATATCTGGGAGTATGCGTACGGAACGATTTGAAGTGGAATGATCATATAAAACTAATTATTGGTAAGGCGGGTGCCAGGTTGAGGTCTGTTGTGACGTAACAAGACAGCTACGCCACACTGAAGTAGCCGAAAGGCACGCGTAAACTTAAGTCGGCTAGATAGAGGTCTGAAACAGGAAACTTATTAATGTTATAAAGAAAAGTATGTAGCTACTAGAACACTTAACTTTTTATATAGTCCTTTGGTTTACAACGTTCTTGGTGATACAAGTGAGACTCTATCTTGAGGTACATGCAATGTTACAAATGGCGCCTTGCTAGATCGTAGCCATGGACTTAGCTGAAGGCTATTCTAACTGTCTGCTCGGCTAATGAGCGATGCATGCTAACTATCTGCTCGGCTAATGAGCGATGCTTCGTCCGTGTAGTCGCTAGCAATGTCGTCCGTACAACTGGGGCGAGTACTCGTCCGTATCTCGAGACCTGCCTTGTGGTGGCGCTCGGTCTGCGATCACACAGTGGCGACACGCGGGTCCGACATGTACTAAATGGACCGCGGCCGATTTAAGCTACCACCTAGCAAGTGTGGTGTCTGGCGGTGACACCACAAGATCCATTGGGAGAGTCCTTAGAAAATGTAGACCATCAACAAAGGAGGTGGCTTACAAAACACTCGTTCGACCTATATTCGAGTATTGCTCAACAGTGTGGGATCCGTACCAGGTCGGGATGACGAAGGAGATAGAGAAGATCCAAAGAAGAGCGGCGCGTTTCGTCACAGGGTTATTTGGTAAGCGTGATAGCGTTATGGAGATGTTTAGCAAACTCAAGTGGTAGACTCTACAAGAGAGGCGCTCTGCATCGCGGTGTAGCTTGCTGTCCAGGTTTCGAGAGGGTGCATTTCTGGGTGAGGTATCGAATATATTGCTTCCCCCCTACTTATACCTCCCGAGGAGATCACGAATGTAAAATTAGAGAGATTCGAGCGCGTACGGAGGCTTTCCGGCAGTCGTTCTTCCCGCGAACCATACGCGACTGGAACAGGAAAGGGAGGTAATGCAGTGGCACGTAAAGTGCCCTCCGCCACACACCCTTGCGTGGCTTGCGGAGTATAAATGTAAATGTAGATGTAGGATAATGTTCATGTCTGGGGAGTACAACAGCAAGATGCAGCTCAACGGAATTATGCTGCCAATTAACACACGAAAATCAATTTTCCCCAGCCAGCTGAAACCACCGATAGCTTTCCTGAGTAGAGGACGTGGAATGATGGAGCAGTTTTCATGATCACCGGTCATAAAATACACAAGATGGCACAAATGGCAAAAGTTCCATGGGCCATTACTTTGAAACCACAGAAGGCGCCGGTGCGTAGGAACACTGACCCGCTCGCGTTCGGAAAACTAACTCCACCAAAGGATAACCGACCTGACTGCCGGAAGGCCGAACTGCCCCGATATCCGAAATCAGTAGCAACGGCTTCCAGTGTCACACCCGCTCTAGTTGGCCGCGGGGCCTTCTTCTATCTGCTGTAAGTCCGAGGTTACGAAAGCAAAGAGAAACGACACCTCAGCCCCTTTTCGTTGCAGCTTTCCGTCAGCTTCGCTTCGTGGCTACCAGTAGATCGGTAGCGGCCTCAATTTGACGGTACGTGTGTTGGCTTTCATGATCTTGAAAGCAACCACGTGAAGAATCAGCTTGCTTTAGTCAATACTTTCCGCTATAGAATGCTCGTGGCAACTTTGTTATTTATGATGCAGATATGCGGTTGCACCACGAGCAGCTAGCAGCACAACTTGGAATCGGAGTTGAATTTTTTAAAGAGGACATTGAATGCAAATGGGTATGATAGTTATTCAATCGACAGGGCTTCAAATGGCTCTGAGCACTATGGGACTCAACTGCTGAGGTCATTAGTCCCCTAGAACTTAGAACTAGTTAAACCTAACTAACCTAAGGACATCACAAACATCCATGCCCGAGGCAGGATTCGAACCTGCGACCGTAGCGGTCTTGCGATTCCAGACTGCAGCGCCTTTAACCGCACGGCCACTTCGGCCGGCGAATCGACAGGGCTTTTAGGCTTATTCCGCTAATAAGAATGACGAGGAACCGCCTTCTCACTCCGTCAGGTTACCATTCGTTTCTGGGGTCACTGACCGCATAAGCAGAATTTTATAAAAACATGGTATTCAGACATCCTTCTTTAGTGAAAACTAAATAAAAGACTTTTTTCGACGGAAAACGGATGAACCTGATTACTTCCACATTGCAAACGTGTGTCAAGTGTCATGTGGCTGCGGCAAAGTGTATATAGGCGAAATGCGAAAAACTGTTAGAGAACGCATTAAGGAACACGAACGGCACATGCGGCTAAAACAAAGTGAAAAATCGGCAGTAGTGGAACATCACGAGAACTGTGGCTCTGACATAGATTTTAGTAACGTACGTGTACTGGCTAGAAAAAGAAAAAGAAACATTTACAGAAGAAAGGTCCGAGAACCGGTTGAAATTCCTAAGTATGCATGTAATTTCAATAGAGAGGACGGCTATAGGATTCCGGCATCGTGCCTCACCGCCATCAAAGAAGTAAATACGCGGCCGCGGTGTAAACAACGCGCTGCAAGTCACCTCGGCGGACAATAATATTTTGGGTAAACATTCCCCCTCTCTTGCTCTGACCGTTTCGGATCCAGCCACTGATGACGACAAACCAATAGCGGTAGCAGGCGTTTCAACCAGTAACCCTTCTCCAGCATAAGTGTGGAATAGAGCCTTTCTAATCAATGACGATGGACCGCCAATGGTATCCACAGGAGATGAGCTACCAACGTCCTTCTTCTGCATCAGAGCGGGAATATTAGCCTATGACTATGGCCCACCAATGGCAGCCATTTGAATTTTAACCAATGCTGTCACTTCTCCAGCACGAACGGCAGAAAACTCCCCCTTTATAAGTGGACGCGACACTCGTCTCTGACAGTGTTCTAGCAGTAGTGGACACCGAAAGATCCTGAAGAAGATCCCAGCAAAGGGGTCGATTATCACCGTCTCCTAGGACCAGACGAGTCGTCGTTGCTTCTCGCTTTATTCTGTATCAGCTGTCCGAACATTCGGCCTGACCTACAACAATCCTGAGGATCGCCGTACAGTCCGGAATTATGGGCTGCCTGAAGTCCGTAATTTCTGTGACAAGACTGCCACGCATTTTGTAAGTAGGCTGTTTAGGTTTGTATGTTGGTAACGCCACTTAGTGCTCTGTATGAAAATCACTGACTCTGCTGTGTGCAGTCTGTGGCTGGTTCGCATTGTTGGAATATTTGCTATTGCAGTGTTGAGCAGTTGGATGTGAACAGCGCGTAGGTGAGCCGCCAGCACTGGTGGATGTCGGGAGAGAGACGTCAGAGTTTTGAGAGCGGACGATATGGACGTGTGTCCGTCAGAAAAATGAAATTTGTAAGACTGGAAGTCATATATTCTTCATGTCTACATAGTTGCAGCCTGCCGCGCGGGATTAGCCGAGCGGTCTGAGGCGCTGCAGTCGTGGACTGTGCTGCTGGTCCCGGCGGAGGTTCGAGTCCTCCCTCGGGCATGGGTGTGTGTGTTTGTCCGTAGGATAATTTAGGTTAAGTAGTGTGTAAGCTTAGTGACTGATGACCTTAGCAGTTAAGTCCCATACGATTTCACACACATTTGAGCATTTTGAACACTATTAAGGTAAATACATTGTTTGTTCCCTATCAAAATCTTTCATTTGCTAACTATGCCTATCAGTAGTTAGTGCCTTCAGTAGTTAGAATCTTTTACTTAGCTGGCAGTATTGGCGCTCGCTGTATTGCAGTAGTTCGAGTAACGAAGATTTTTCTGAGGTAAGTGATTCATAATAGGTATAGGTTATTGTTAGTCAGGGTCATTCTTTTGTGGGGATTATTGAAAGTCAAATTGCGTTGCGCTAAAAATATTGTGTGTCAGTTTAGTGATGATCACAATAAGTAAAGAGAAAAATGTCTGAGTACGTTCAGTTTTGCTCAGCTGTTTGAAAATCAAATAAAAGAGGTTTGCCACCACAGTCATTCATAACTTTTCTAAGGGGATGTTTCAATTTGTGTGTACAGAATATACTTGCTGTATCTACGATCCCCTGTCTGTTAGTGGTCTGCAGTACTTCCTTTGCTCGCTTCAAGTCATTTACCACAAATGGTTCAAATGGCTCTGAGCACTATGGGACTTAACATCTGTGGTCATCAGTCCTCTAGAACTTAGAACTACTTAAACCTAACTAACCTAAGAACATCACACACATCCATGCCCGAGGCAGGATTCGAACCTGTGACCGTAGCAGTTGCGCGGCTCCGGACTGACCGCCTAGAACCGCGTGACCACCGCGGCCGGCCATTTACCTCGTGAAGACAATTCCGAGCTGTAGGTTGCGTACAGCAACTATGTAGACATCAGCGTTGGCGGCCGAAGACTTCCGGCATAAGAAGTCAGCCTCATTCTGCCAACGGTCTTGTCAAAGAGGGCGGAGGAGCGGATAGAGGTTCAGGGCACTCTCTTGTCCTAGGGGTGGGAAATTGCCCCTAAATACGGAAGAATCAGCAATGATCAACGACATGAGGATGCAGAAGGTAATGGAAACCACTGCATTGAAGGCTAGATATAGTACGGGTCAGTGAAGTGAGGTGGAAGGAAGACAAGGATTTCTGGTCAGATGAGTATCGGGTAATATCAACAGCAGCAGAAAATGGTATAACAGGTGTAGGATTCGTTATGAATAGGAAGGTAGGGCAGAGGGTGTGTTACTGTGAACAGTCCAGTGACCGGGTTGTTCTAATCAGAATCGACAGCAGATCAACACCGACAACGATAGTTCAGGTATACATGCCGACGTCGCAAGCTGAAGATGAACAGATAGAGAAAGTGTATGAAGATATTGAAAGGGTAATGCAGTACGTAAAGGGGGACGAAAATCTAATAGTCATGGTCGACTGGAATGCAGTTGTAGGGGAAGGAGTAGAAGAAAAGGTTACAGGAGAATATGGGCTTGGGACAAGGAATGAAAGAGGAGAAAGACTAATTTAGTTCTGTAACAAGTTTCAGCTAGTAATAGCGAATACCCTGTTCAAGAATCACAAGAGGAGGAGGTATACTTGGAAAAGGCCGGGAGGTACGGGAAGATTTCAATTAGATTACATCATGGTCAGACAGAGATTCCGAAATCAGGTACTGGATTGTAAGGCGTACCCAGGAGCAGATATAGACTCAGATCACAATATAGTAGTGATGAAGAGTAGGCTGAAGTTCAAGACATTAGTCAGGAAGAATCAATACGCAAAGAAGTGGGATACGGAAGTACTAAGGAATGACGAGATACGTTTGAAGTTCTCTAACGCTATAGATACAGCAATAAGAAATAGCGCAGTAGGCAGTGCAGTTGAAGAGGAATGGACATCTCTAAAAAGGGCCATCACAGAAGTTGGGAAGGAAAACATAGGTACAAAGAAGGTAGCTGCGAAGAAACCATGGGTAACAGAAGAAATACTTCAGTTGATTGATGAAAGGAGGAAGTACAAACATGTTCCGGGAAAATCAGGAATACAGAAATACAAGTCGCTGAGGAATGAAATAAATAGGAAGTGCAGGGAAGCTAAGACGAAATGGCTGCAGGAAAAATGTGAAGACATCGAAAAAGATATGATTGTCGGAAGGACAGACTCAGCATACAGGAAAGTCAAAACAACCTTTGGTGACACCGATTCGATGATGACATTGCTATCCTGAGTGAAAGTGAAGAAGAATTAAATGATCTGCTGAACGGAATGAACAGTCTAATGAGTAGACAGTATGGTTTGAGAGTAAATCGGAGAAAGACGAAGGTAATGAGAAGTAGTAGAAATGAGAACAGCGAGAAACTTAACATCAGGATTGATGGTCACGAAGTCAATGAAGTTAAGGAATTCTGCTACCTAGGCAGTAAAATAACCAATGACGGACGGAGCAAGGAGGACATCAAAAGCAGACTCGCTATGGCAAAAAAGGCATTTCTGGCCAAGAGAAGCCTACTAATATCAAATACCGGCCTTAATTTGAGGAAGAAATTTCTGAGGATGTACGTCTGGAGTACAGCATTGTATGGTAGTGAAACATGGACTGTGGGAAAACCGGAACAGAAGAGATTCGAAGCATTTGAGATGTGGTGCTATAGACGAATGTTGAAAATTAGGTGGACTGATAAGGTAAGGAATGAGGAGGTTCTACGCAGAATCGGAGAGGAAAGGAATATGTGGAAAACACTGATAAGGAGAAGGGACAGGATGATAGGATCTGCTAAGACATGAGGGAATGACTTCCATGGTACTAGAGGGAGCTGTAGAGGGCAAGAACTGTAGAGGAAGACAGAGATTGGAATACGTCAAGCAAATAATTGAGGACGTAGGTTGCAAGTGCTACTCTGAGATGAAGAGGTTAGCACAGGAAAGGAATTCGTGGCGGGCCGCACGCATGAAACCAGTCAGTAGACTGATGACAAAAAAAAAAAAAAAAAAAAAAAAAAGTTGCGTAACCTGATGTCTCCTCGGTCCAGGGAACATAAAATTAGCAGGTGAGATCGTTACCACTTTCTGCTAGGGGAAACGGTGACAACAGACAGAATCTCTCGTTTACAACCCACCAATAAGCTATAAACAGCAAACCTGAAAATCTACGCTGTTATTAACCGAAAAGTTTCTACTCGTTCTTGCTGTAGGGGCACCCCACTGTTCCCTGTCTGTGAAGCTGTCTTCCGACACCTGCGGTAGTGTCTCATAGGCCAGTGCCGCAGGGCTACTGAAAAATCGCAAGATTTATGGCTGCTGACTTGCGTCGCTCTTTGTTCCTAGCCGCGTGGGTCTCGCAGGAGGAACATCGATGCTGAATAAACAGCTGCAGTGCATTGTGACACGAGGCGGACGGCCATTGACAAGGGGAGCGTGGATGACGGGACGGGAAAATGGTCCGGACGTCCGGAATTCTGAGTGACAAAGCGGCGGAAGTGTGTGTGTGTGTGTGTGTGTGTGTGTGTGTGTGTGTGTGTGTGTGTAAAAGAGCGGAGGGGGAGGCTCAGCAGTGAGTGAGTGGGGCATGTATGTGGAGGACCTGCTTTTGATCCCCGGTCTGTCATTCTGTCAGAAACAGCAAAGGGCGTGAAAGTGCAGCTGAACGGAATGGATAGTGTCTTCAAAGGAGATGTAAGCAAAACAAGGGTAATGGAATGTTGTTTTTGTTGTTGTTGTTGTTGTGGTCTTCAGTCCTGAGACCGGTTTGATGCAGCTCTCCATGCTACCCTATCCTGTGCAAACTGCTTCTTCTCCCAGTACTTATTGCAACCTACATCCTTCTGAATCTGCTTAGTGTATTCATCTCTCGGTCTCCCTCCACGAGTTCCCCCCCCCCCCCCCAACACTTCTCTCCAGTACTAAATTGGTGATCCCTTGATGTCTCAGAAAGTGTGCTACCAACCGATCCCTTCTTCTTCTCAAGATGTGCCACAAATTCCTCTTCTCGTTAGTTACGTGATCTACCCATATAATCTTCAACATTCTTCTGCTGGACCACACCTCAGAAGCTTCTTTTGCCGTCTTGTCTCCACAGTGTATTGTCCAAGTTTCATTTCCATACGTGGGTACACTCCGTTCAAATACTTGCGGAAAGGGATTCGTGGCAATTAAATCTATACATTATGTTAACAAATTTCTCTTCTTCAGAAATACTTTTCTTGCCATTGTCACTCTACATTTTATATCCTCCCTACTTAGACCATCATCAGTTATTTTGCTTTCCAAATAACAAAACTCATCTACTACTTTAAATGTAGTCGAATTAAATCAAATGATGCTGATGGGATCAGATTAGGAAACGAGAAACTGAAAGAAGTTTTGCTATTTGGACAGTAAAATAATTAGTGATGCCCTAAGTAGAGAGGATAAAAATGCAGACGGACAATAGTAATAAATGCGTTTCTCAAGAAGAGAAATTTATTAAAATCGAATATAGGTTTAGACGTCACGAAACCTTTTGGAAAAGTATTTGTCTGGAGTGTAGCCATGTAAGGAAGTGCAACACGGACGATAAAAAAAATCAAACAAAAAGGGAATAGAAACCTTCGAAATGCGGTGCTACCAAAGCATGCTCAAGATTACATAGGTAGATCGTGTAACTAACGAGGTGGCATGAAACAGAATTGCGGAGACAAGAAATTTATGAAACAATTTGACTAAGGTCGATAGGACACATTCTGACACATATCAAGGGATCACCAGCTTAGTACTCGAGGGAATTGGGCGGGGGGGGGGGGGGGGGGCTAAAAAAATCGTACACGGAACGAAGAGATGAATGCAGTAGTAAGCAGGATCAAGTGGATGTAAGTTGCAGTAGTTACTCAGAGATGAAGAGGCTTGGATACGATCCGCCAGTTGCCGGTCAGAGTGGCCGTGCGGTTCTAGGCGCTTCAGTCTGGAACCGAGCGACCGCTGCGGTCGCAGGTTCGAATCCGGCCTCCGGCATGGATGTGTGTGCTGTCCTTAGGTTAGTTAGGTTTAAGTAGTTCTAAGTTCTAGGCGACTGATGACCTCAGCAGTTAAGTCGCATAGTGCTCAGAGCCATTTGATCGGCCAGCATGAAGAGCTGTATTAAACCAGTGTTTGGACTGAAGACGAGAACAACAACAACAGTCTTTCTTCCCGTTGTTCTAGACACGTTAAAAACAGTAACTTCCCTTGATATTGGTGCTTTTTAACTCTCTCAGCCGCACTTTATGTTATCTCAAAAACACGTGGTTTCTGCTGTCAGCGCACAAAGCGGATCTTAACGGCCGGGAGCGATGTGCTGGTGGATGCAGCCACATGAATTAAAAAAACGAGTGAAAACGGTTCGAAAATGCTGCACCTGCGTCGTGACAAGTGAAAACCGTGCCGTACGTGGACCTGAACTCAGATATCCAAGTTGTCGCTGGAGATTCACTTCGTCGTCAGTCAGTGTGTGTCCACCCTTCGCCTTTCTGACCACTTGAGCTCTGCTGGGGACACTTTCAGTGAGGTGTCCGAGTGTCTGTGGAGAGATGGCCGTCCATTCTTCATCAAGATCCGAGACCAGACAAGACGGTGCTGCTAGACGCTGGAGTCTCGAGCGAAAGCAGACTTTACTCATCCCAAAGGTGCTCTCATCTGCGCTCTGAGCAGGTCGGTGTATTTCAAGAATGGTATTGTCCACAAACCACTGGCTCACACATGCTGTTTTATGACGGGGTGTCATTTCGTGCAGATACAAATATCGATTCCGAGCAGTTCTATATGTAACATGCGTTCATATCCTTCCGCGTTTGGCGGTTTCGTAACCACAGCGAGGGGCTACACGTAAACACCCCACACCGTAACAGCACTTCCTCCCTACTTCACTCTTGGTACTACATATGATGTCAGGTAAGGACAGCTGTACTCTTTCCGTCGCAGTGGCACACATTATAACGTAATTCAGCCCTCCAGATCGCTCGTTTCCAGTCATCCACTGTCCAGTGGCGTCCCTGTTCACACCATCTCGTGCATCGCTTAGCAGTGGCTACAGAACTGTGTGGCATATGAGGAGGTGCTCCATCATTGCACCCCTTTCCTTTTTAACTTCCTCGGTACAGTAATTATGCTAGCTGGTCTGCTCGTACTACTTTGGAACTCACGAGTGATTCGATCCTCTGATTTCCTGCCATTTCTTACGACGACCCCCCGCGATTCCCTGTTCGTCAGTACATGAGATTTGCCTGGTCTGGGTTCAGCTGTGATTGTACCTTATCACAGTCACATCACCAACTGTTGAGTTGGGAAGCTTTAAAGTACTTGAAATTGTACAGTCTTGTACTGTAGGAAGCAAGGGAGAGCATGTTGTTATGGGCGGCCGGTACCCTCTTTCAACAACACAAATGGACACGTGGATTAATACAGTTCTTTATTCACATGAAGTGGATGTTGTGGTCCTCAGTCCTGAGACTGGTTTGATGCAGCTTTCCATGCTACTCTATCCTGTCCAAGCTTCTTCATCTCCCAGTACCCACTGCAACCTACGTCCTTCTGAATCTGCTTAGTGTATTCATCTCTTGATCTCCCTCTACGATTTTTACCCTCCACGCTGCCCTCCAAGTGGTGATCCCTTGATGCCTCAGAATATGCCCTACCAACCGTTCCCTTCTTCTTGTCAAGTTCTGCCACAAACTTCTCTTCTCCCCAATTCTATTCAATACCTCGTCATTAGTTTATTTATTTATTGTTCCGTGGGACCAAATTAAGGAGAAGTCTCCATGGTCATGGAACGAGTCAATACATGAAATAGATAAAATTAAATATGAAAAACATATTCAGGCGACAAGTCGTAAGTTTAAATAAAGAAAATCAACAATGTAACACTGGAATTTGCTTAATTTTTTAGCTCTTCCAGGAGCTCCTCGACAGAATAGAAGGAGTGAGCCATGAGGAAACTCTTCAGTTTGGACTTAAAAGAGTTTGGGCTACTGCTAAGATTTTTGAGTTCTTGTGGTAGCTTATTGAAAATGGATGCAGCAGAATACTGCACTCCTTTCTGCACTAGAGTCAAGGAAGTGCATTCCACATGCAGATTTGATTTCTGCCTAGTATTAACTGAGTGAAAGCTGCTAACTCTTGGGAAACGACATTAAAGAAAATATATACTGTGAGGGCAGTGTCAGAATTCCCAGAGTATTGAATAGGGGTCGACAGGAGGTTCTCGAACTTATACCACATATAGCTCGAACAGCCCGTTTTTGAGCCAAAAATACCCTCTTTGAATCAGAAGAATCACCCCAAAAAATAATACCATACGACATAAGCGAATGAAAATATGAGAAGTAGACTACTTTTCGTGTTGAACTGTCACTTATTTCAGATACTGTTCTAATGGTAAATAATGCAGCATTTAGTTTCTGAACAAGATCCTGGACATGGGCTTTCCACAACAGCTTACCATCTATCCGAACGCCTAGGAGCTTGAACTGTTCCGTCTCGCTTATAATATTCCCATTCTGTCTGATCAAAATATCGGTTCTTGTTGAATTGTGAGTTAGAAACTGTAAAAATTGAGTCTTACTGTGATTTAGCATCAAATTTTTTTCCACAAGCCATGAACTTATTTCATGAACTACATTATTTGATACTGTTTCAATATTACACACTAGATCCTTCACTACCAAGCTGGAGTCATCAGCAAACAGAAATATTTTTGAATCACCTGTAATACTAGAAGGCATATCATTTATATAAATAAGAAACAGCAGTGGCCCCAGCACCGATCCTTGGGGAACGCCCCACATAACGGTGCCCCATTGGGACTGAACATCACTACCATTCTCAATATTGCGGAGAATTACCTTCTGCTTTCTGTTCTTAAAGTAAGAGGCGAACCAATTGTAAGCTACTCCCCTTACTCCATAATGGTCCAACTTCTGCAGTAATATTTTGTGGTCAACACAGTCAAAAGCCTTCGTTAAATCAAAGAAAACTCCTAGCGTTCGCAACCTTTTATTTAATCCGTCCAAAACTTCACAGAGAAAATAGAATATCGCATTTTCAGTTGTTAAACCATTTCTAAAACCAAACTGGACATTTGACAGCAAATTATGTGAATTTAAATGCTCCAGTAACCTTGTATATACAACCTTCTCGATAACTTTAGCAAACACCGATGGCATGGAAATAGGTCTAAAGTTGTCAACATTATTCCTGTCTCCCTTTTTATAAAGTGGCTTCACTACTTTAATCGGTCAGGAAACCGACCATTCCTAAAGAAAAAGTTACAGATATGGCTAAATACTGGGCTAACATACATAGAGCAATACTTCAGTATTCTGCTAGATACCCCGTCATATCCATGAGAGTTTTTGGTCTTTAGTGATTTAATTTTTAACTCAGTCTCCTTCTTGTCAGTATCATGGAGGAGCATTTCAGGTAACAGTCTCGGAACACATTTTTCTAAGAGCGCTATATGATTCCCTATTGGGACTAGGTTTCTATTTAGTTCACCTGCTATATTCAGAAAGTGATTATTAAATGCTGTACGTATATGTGACTTATCAGTAACACGGACATTCCCACTACGCACTGATTCTATATCCTCGACCTGTCTCTGCAGACCAGCCACTTCCTTTACGACTGACCATATGGTTTTAATTTTATCCTGAGACTTAGCTATTCTATCTGCATACCACATGATCTACCCATCTAATCCTCAGCATTCTTCTGTAGCACCAGATTTTGACAGCTTCTATTCTCTTCGTGTCCAAACTATTTATCGTCCACGTTTCACTTCCATACATGGCTACACTGCATAAAAATACTTTCAGAAACGACTTCCTGACTCTTAAATCAATACTCGATGTTAACAAATTTCTCTTCTTCAGAAACGCTTTCCTTGCCATTGCCAGTCTACATTTTATATCCTCTCTATTTCGACCATCATCAGTTATTTTGCTCCCCAAATAGCAAAACTCATTTACTACTTTGAGGGTCTCATTTCCTAATCTAATTCCCTCAGCATCACCCGATTTAATTCGATTACATTCCATTATCCTTGTTTTGCTTTTGTTGATGTTCATCTTATATCCTCCTTTCAAGACACTGTCCATTCCGTTCAGCTGCTCTTCCAAGTCCTTTACTGTCTCTGACAGAATTGCAATGTCATCGGCGAACCTCAAAGTTTTTATTTCATCTCCATGGATTTTAATACCTACTCCGAACTTTTCTTTTGTTTCCTTCACTGCTTGCTCAATATACAGATTGCATAACATTGGGGAGAGGCTACAACCCTGTCTCACTCCCTTCCCAACCACTGCTTCCCTTTCGTGTCCCTCGACGTTTATAACTGCCATCTGTTTTCTGTACAAATTGTAAATAGCCTTTCGCTCCCTGTGTTTGACCACTGCCACCTTTAGAATTTGAAAGAGAGTACTCCAGTCAACATTGTCAAAAGCTTTCTCTAAGTCTACAAATGCTAGAAACGTAGGTTTGCCTTTCCTTAATCTTTCTGCTAAGATAAGTCGTAGGGTCAGTATTGCCTCACGTGTTGCAACATTTCTACAGAATCCAAACTGATCTTCCCCGAGGTCAGCTTCTACCAGTTTTTGCATTCTTCTGTAAAGGATTTGTGTTAGTATTTTGCAGCCGTGGCTTATTAAACTGATAGTTCGGTTATTTTCACATCTGTCAACACCTGATTTCTTTGGGATTGGAATTAATTTTATGAACTGGATAGTTAACTTCAGTAAAGTCCATGTTGTGTGGTATAAGCTCATCAGTCCACCTTAGCTTCACTCGTGGTGCAGTACAAGTCCCGCTGTAAACAGTACTCTGGTCACTGTGTACTGTAGTAGCCTGGGCGAGTCAGTGAGGCGCTCCGGTCAGCGGCGGCAGCCTAAATACGTGCTCCCGAAAGGGCGTTGGCGGCTTGTTGCTTGTAAGTGTGTCTCTGGCTTCTCTTGTGGTAAGCCCACTTGATACACAGCGCCTAGTATCGATCTTCACGCTACATCTTTGCCTACCGGTATGCTGGCGACAGCTTACACCAGGACATAAATGTTCTTGGCGGATTTGTTACTTGGTTGACATCCAATGACTTTTACGTGTTCAAAGACACTGGTTTCTCCTGAAAGAGCCATTCTGCTGTTATTGCTACTCTACTGACAACAAAATAGTCCCCACCTCTTTTATACTGTTGGGTGCAGCTCTTGTAACATCTAGTGGTCAATTCCGCAATAGGGTATCTAAATACTTTCGGACAGACAGTCTACGTGAACACATCGCCAGGCCTGGTACAAACGTCCATCCTCCTCGATCGTATTACTTCTGAGCAGAGAGAAATAAGGAAGATTACTGCTTAATGACTGCATCTCCAGCCTGGAATCTCATTGAGCTGAGTAGAGTCTTCACAGATCAATCCCTCCTCGAACTGTGCCCCTGTTACCAGCAAAGACGAATCTGGAAAAGCAGCAGTCAGTGGGGGGATACTAAAGTGACTGTCACCCACCACAAACCCCGACAACCAGAAGTGATAGTGTGGGGTGCGATTTCTTGTCAGAGTGAGGCCCCTTCGGTTTTCGTGTGCAACACCCTTATAGCAGAGCAGGACGTGGGAAGTAGTCAACACCCCATTTTGTTGCCCTTCATGGCAAGCCATCCTGGGCCTACATTTCAGCAAAGTAATGCCCGCCCGCACACGGCGAGAATTTCTACTGCTTTTCTTCGTGCTTCTCCAAAGCCTATCCTGGTCAGCAAGGTCGCCGGCTCTCTCCCCAAGTGAGAACGGATGGATCATTATGGGCGGAGCCCTCCAACCAGCTCGGAATACTGATGATGTGACGTGCTAATCTGACTGGAGTGGGCACGGTATGCCTCAGGAGGGCATCCAGCAACCCTCATCAATCAATGAAATGGGCTTTACAGACTTGCTCAATTTGTAAAACTCTTTCTCTTCACTAAATCATCGAATTATTCTGAAGTTTTACCCATTTGTTCGTCTGTACATGTACATTATATCCATAAATTTCCTTCTCATTCCGATAATTCCTTCGTGATGCGTTTTTTCTTAGAGTGTACAATAAGATACGTTCTGAATCACTTCATTCCTTCCTTTGCCACCACATACTTAGTTTTCTGCTGTTGGAGCCGATAACTGCACGGCCCCACTTGGTGTGGTACCGAACACTGTACTCAAAGGTTCTCTCACTGGAAATAGCACCACTGGGAGGTGTGGTATGGTTTGATGGAGAGCTATGGCGGGCCGTGCCATAGTGGCTTGTATCAACTGAATTAAATTCACTGGAATTAAGAGAATGGAGCAGATAGGGATTAAACCTGTACAGCTGCGGTGACATGAGGTTATATCGGCGAAAACTGTTCGGACTTGCTGGGATTGTGCCGCTTTCTTTAAATATGAGGAGCTTCAGCGACAAGGAATGTTCGTGTCGATCCTGAAGATGTGTTCAGAGGACTAAATTATTTAAGGCGATACTGCACGGAAGAAGCTGGAAAGTCGGGTCAGGCTCTCGGCCTTGTACATACCGCGATAAATTCATTAAAGTCCTACTTTCCATCCTCGTCCTTCGTTCTTGTCCTGCCTTGTGCCAGCCCGTGCACTTCCACTCATTAACACCTGCAAGACTGAACCGTGGTCGCCGTTCACGCCTCCGTCACACAACAGAGCTGTCCTGTGACGTACCCAAGAAGTACACTGCGAACTGGTCTTCAGGAGGATTCTCAACCTCAAGCAAACAGAAGCTACACGATGTCAAAGTTAGCGTGAATTCGAAAGTATAATTCTATGTACCGACTTGACAGAAAATCCTAGGAAGTTTTGGACTTACGTTGAATCAGTACGTGGCTCGAAACAGCATATCCAGACACTCCGGGATAATGATGGCATTGAAACAGAGGATGACATGCGTAAAGCTGAAATACTAAACACCTCTTTCCAAAGCTGTTTCACAGAAGAAGACCGTACTGCAGTTCCATCGCTAGATCCTCGCACAAACGAAAAAATGGCTGACATCGAAATAAGTGACCAAGGAACAGAAAAGCAACTGAAATCACTCAACAGGGCAAAGTCCTCTGGACCTGACGGGATACCAATTCGATTCTACACGGAGTACGCGAAAGAACTTGCCCACCTTCTAACAGCCGTGTACCGCAAGGAACGGAAGGTTCCAAATGATTGGAAAAGAGCACAGGTAGTCCCTGTCTTCAAGAACGGTCGTCGAGCAGATGCGAAAACTATAGGCGAATATCTCTGACATCGATTTGTTGTAGAATTTTAGAACATTTTTTTGCTCGCGTATCATGTCATTTCTGGAAACCCAGAATCTACTCTGTAGGAATCAACATGGATTCCGGAAACAGCGATCGTGTGAGACCCAACTCGCTTTATTTGTTCATGAGACCCAGAAAATATTATATACAGGCTCCCAGGCAGATGCCATTTTCCTTGACTTCCGGAAGGCGTTCGATACAGTTCCGAAATGTCGCCTGATAAACAAGTAAGAGCCTACGGAATATCAGACCAGCTCTGTGGCTGGATTGAAGAGTTTTTAGCAAACAGAACACAGCATGTTGTTCTCAATGGAGAGACGTCGACAGACGTTAAAGTAACTTCTGTCGTGCCACAGGGGAGAGTTATGGGGCCATTGCTTTTCACAATATATATAAATGACGTAGTAGATAGTGTCGGAAGTTCCATGCGGCTTTTCGCGGATGATGCTGTAGTATACAGAGAAGTTGCAGCATTATAAAATCGCAGCGAAATGCAGGAAGATCTGCAGCGGATAGGCACATGGTGCAGGGAGTGGCAACTGACCCTTAACATAGACAAATGTAATGTATTGCGAATACATAGAAAGAAGGATCCCTTATTGTATGATTATACGATAGTGGAACAAACACTGGTAGCAGTTACTTCTGTAAAATATCTGGGAGTATGCGTACGGAACGATTTGAAGTGGAATGATCATATAAAATTAATTGTTGGTAACGCGGGTGCCAGGTTAAGGTTAGGTTAGGTTAGTGTTTTTTAACGTCCCGTCGACAACGAGGTCATTAGAGACGGAGCACAAGCTCGGGTTAGGGAAGGATGGGGAAGGAAATCGGCCGTGCCCTTTCAAAGGGACCATCCCGGCATTTGCCTGAAACGATTTAGGGAAATCACTGCCAGGTTGAGATTCATTGGGAGAGTCCTTAGAAAATGTAGTCCATCAACAAAGGAGGTGGCTTACAAAACACTCGTTCGACCTATACTTGAGTATTGCTCATCGGTGTGGGATCCGTACCACGTCGGGCTGACAGAGGAGATAAAGAAGATCCAAAGAAGAGCGGCGCGTTTCGTCACAGGGTTATTTGGTAAGCGTTACGGAGATGTTTAGCAAACACAAGTGGCAGACTCCACAAGAGAGGCGCTCTCCATCGCGGTGTAGCTTGCTGTCCAGGTTTCGAGATGGTGCGTTTGTGGATGAGGTATCGAATATATTGCTTCCCCTACTTATACCTCCCGAGGAGATCACGAATGTAAAATTAGAGAGATTCGAGCGCATACGGAGGCTTTCCGGCAGTCGTTCTTCCCGCCAACCATACGCGACTGGAACAGGAAAGGGAGGTAATGACAGTGGCACGTAAAGTGCCCTCCGCCACACACCGTTGCGTGGCTTGCGGAGTATAAATGTAGATGTAGATGTGTAGACGTAGCAGCACTAATTGCTGCTAAAACTGAAGTGCTTATAAATGAACGGGCTGGACACTTCTGGTGCTTCTTTCTCCATTGAAGCGTCCTTGAGGTGTAGGCGCTTGTTACCAGGCCGCACGCTGCTCTCCAGGTGATCGGGCTTGGCGAGCAGCGAACGAGTTGCGTCACAGACTCTGACAAGTTGCCAGTGGCGCAGTTCCAGCGCCGCGAGTAGTGCTCTGGAAGCGAAAGTCTGCTGCAGTCGGCGCGCCGGGCTCGTGTCCTGGAGGACAGCATCCAGGTATACAGGGCGATTCAAAGAGAGAGAACAGATTTCAATCGCTTGTTACAGACAACCCATGAAAGATATAGAACATTCGGCGTGTCAGTGGATAGAGGAAGCTTCAGAGTTTTATGCTCAGACAGACACTGTACCATACGCTTCACGTGAGTACCATACATTGCTCGAGAAACGCTGAAACGGTAGTCCATTTCATTGGAGACACGAATCAGCAGTTCCCTATTTATTGAATCGACTTCAACAATTCGGTTTGTCATATCTTCAAGAGATGGGACAGAGACTCTCTTAAACGTACTGTACTCCGGGACGAATCGCTGTCGTTGCACGCACATCGTCCATTTGCGAACACACGTTAATGGGACCTTTCTTTCCTCGATTTCCAGTCATTTGGTCAGAGTTGTTAATGTTCACCCAGTAGAGTGGTTGCCATGAGCTTCGAATCGCTTAATCAACTCACAGAATTCGTGCATATCCTTCCGTGCTGTGTTGATTAACCACGTTTCTACTGAAAATCGTGTCGAGAACAGCAAAACAGCCTCCTTGTAGGGTTCTCATTCGTTATGTACACTACTGGCTATTAAAATAGCTACACCAAGAAGAAATGCAGATGATAAACGGGTATTCATTGGACAAATATATTATACTACAACAGACATGTGATTACATTTTCATGCAATTTGGGAGCATACATCCTGAGAAATCAGTACCCAGAACAACCACCTCTGGCCGTAATAACGGCCTTGATACCGCCTGGGCATTGAGTCAAACAGAGCTAGGATGGCGTGTACAGGTACAGCTGCCCATGCAGCTTCAACACGATACCATAGTTCATCAAGAGTAGTGACTGGTGTGTTGTGACGAGCCAGTTGCTCCGCCACCATTGATCGGACGTTTTCCATTGGTGAGAGATCTGGAGCAGTCGAACATTTTCTGTGTCCAGAAAGGACCATACAGGACCTGCAACATGCGGTCGTCCATTTTCCTGCTGAAATGTAGGGTTTCGCAGGGATCGAATGAAGGGCAGAGCCACGGGTCGTAACACATTTGAAATGTAACGTCCACTGTTCAAAGTGGCGTCAATGGGAAGAAAGGTGACCGAGAGGTGTAACCAATGGCACCCCATACCATCACGCCGGGTTATACGCCAGTTTGGCGATGACGAATACACGCTTCCAATGTGCGTTCACCGCGATGTCGCCAAACACGGATCCGACCATCATGATACTGTAAACAGAACCTGGATTTATCCGAAAAAACGACGTTTTGCCATTCGTGCACCGAGATTCGTCGACTACACCATCGCAAGCGCTTCTGTCTGTGATGCAGCGTCAAGGGTAACCGCAGCCACGGTCTCCGAGCTGATAGTCCATGATGCTGCAAACGTCGTCGAACTGTTCGTGGAGATGGCTGTTGTCTTGCAAACGTCCCCATCTGTTGACTCAGGGATCGAGACGTGGCTGCACGATCTGTTACAGCCATGCGGATAAGATGCCTGTCATCTCGACTGCCAGTGATACGAGGCCGTTGGGATCCAGCACGACGTTCCGTATTACCCTGCATATTCTGCCAACAGTCATTGGATCTCGACCAACGCGAGCAGCAATGTCGCTATAGGATAAACCGCAATCGCTATAGGCTACAATCCGACTGTTATCAAAGTCGGAAACGTGATGTTACGCATTTCTCCTCCTTACACGTGGCATCACAACAACGTTTCACCAGGCAACGCCGGTCAACTGCTGTTTGCGTATGAGATATCGGATGGAAACTATCCTCATGTCAGCCGGCTAGTGTGGCCGAGCGGTTCTAGTCGCTTCAGTCTGGAACCGCGCGACCGCTACGGTCGCAGGTTCGAATACTGCCTCGGGCATGGATGTGTGTGATGCCCTTTCTTTAGTTAGGTTTCAGTAGTTCTAGGGTACTGATGACCTCATATGTTAAGTGCCATAGTGCTCAGAGCCATTTGAACCATTTTGGTCATGTCAGCACGTTGTAGGTGTCGCCACCGGCTCCAACCTTGTCTGAATGCTGTGAAAAGCTAATCATTTGCATATCACAGCATCTTCTTCCTGTCGGTTAATTTTCGTGTCTGTAGCACGTCATCGCCATTTTAAAGGCCTGTAGTGTGTGTAATGATGTTTAGCTCCACTGTTTGTCTTCTACAGCTTAGACATGAGCGCGTATGAGCCGAGTTTTTTTCCACCTAAAACAAAACAAAATGCGACGTTTACGTAGCTACATTTAATCAGTAACTTGGACTGTCGGTGTCTACATCTACATCTACATCTATACTCCGCGAGCCACCTTACGGTGTGTGGCGGAGGGTACTTATTGTACCACTATCTGATCCCCCCCTTCCCTGTTCCATTCACGAATTGTGCGTGGAAAGAACGACTGCTTGTAAGTCTCCGTATTTGCTCTAATTTCTCGGATCTTTTCGTTGTGATCATTACGCGAGATATATGTGGGCGGTAGTAATATGTTGCCCATCTCTTCCCGGAATGTGCTCTCTCGTAATTTCGATAATAAACCTCTCCGTATTGCGTAACGCCTTTCTTGAAGTGTCCGCCACTGGAGCTTGTTCAGCATCTCCGTAACGCTCTCGCGCTGACTAAATGTCCCCATGACGAATCGCGCTGCTTTTCGCTGGATCATGTCTATCTCTTCTATTAATCCAACCTGGTAAGGGTCCCATACTGATGAGCAATACTCAAGAATCGGACGAACAAGCGTTTTGTAAGCTACTTCTTTCGTCGATGAGTCACATTTTCTTAGAATTCTTCCTATGAATCTCAACCTGGCGCCTGCTTTTCCCACTATTTGTTTTATGTGATCATTCCACTTCAGATCGCTCCGGATAGTAACTCCTAAGTATTTTACGGTCGTTACCGCTTCCAATGATTTACCACCTATGGCATAATCGTACTGGAATGGATTTCTGCCCCTATGTATGCGCATTATATTACATTTATCTACGTTTAGGGAAAGCTGCCAGCTGTCGCACCATGCATTAATCCTCTGCAGGTCCTCCTGGAGTACGTACGAGTCTTCTGATGTTGCTACTTTCTTGTAGACAACCGTGTCATCTGCAAATAGCCTCACGGAGCTACCGATGTTGTCAACTAAGTCATTTATGTATATTGTAAACAATAAAGGTCCTATCACGCTTCCCTGCGGTACTCCCGAAATTACCTCTACATCTGCAGATTTTGAACCGTTAAGAATGACATGTTGTGTTCTTTCTTCTAGGAAATCCTGAATCCAATCACAAACCTGGTCCGATATTCCGTAAGCTCGTATTTTTTTCACTAAACGTAAGTGTGGAACCGTATCAAATGCCTTCCTGAAGTCCAGGAATACGGCATCAATCTGCTCGCCAGTGTCTACGGCACTGTGAATTTCTTGGGCAAATAGGGCGAGCTGAGTTTCACATGATCTCTGTTTGCGGAATCCATGTTGGTTATGATGAAGGAGATTTGTATTATCTAAGAACGTCATAATACGAGAACACAAAACATGTTCCATTATTCTACAACAGATTGACGTAAGCGAAATAGGCCTATAATTATTCGCATCTGATTTATGACCCTTCTTGAAAATGGGAACGACCTGCGCTTTCTTCCAGTCGCTAGGTACTTTACGTTCTTCCAGCGATCTACGATAAATTGCTGATAGAAAGGGGGCAAGTTCTTTAGCATAATCACTGTAGAATCTTAAGGGTATCTCGTCTGGTCCGGATGCTTTTCCGCTACTAAGTGATAGCAGTTGTTTTTCAATTCCGATATCGTTTATTTCAATATTTTCCATTTTGGCGTCCGTGCGACGGCTGAAGTCAGGGACCGTGTTACGATTTTCCGCAGTGAAACAGTTTCGGAACACTGAATTCAGTATTTCTGCCTTTCTTCGGTCGTCCTCTGTTTCGGTTCCATCGTGGTCAACGAGTGACTGAATAGGGGATTTAGATCCGCTTACCGATTTTACATATGACCAAAACTTTTTAGGGTTCTTGTTTAGATTGTTTGCCAATGTTTTATGTTCGAATTCGTTGAATGCTTCTCTCATTGCTCTCTTTACGCTCTTTTTCGCTTCGTTCAGCTTTTCCTTATCAGCTATGATTCGACTACTCTTAAACCTATGATGAAGCTTTCTTTGTTTCCGTAGTACCTTTCGTACATGATTGTTATACCACGGTGGATCTTTCCCCTCGCTTTGGACCTTAGTCGGTACGAACTTATCTAAGGCGTACTGGACGATGTTTCTGAATTTTTTCCATTTTTGTTCCACATCCTCTTCCTCAGAAATGAACGTTTGATGGTGGTCACTCAGATATTCTGCGATTTGTGCCCTATCACTCTTGTTAAGCAAATATATTTTCCTTCCTTTCTTGGCATTTCTTATTACACTTGTAGTCATTGATGCAACCACTGACTTATGATCACTGATACCCTCTTCTACATTCACGGAGTCGAAAAGTTCCGGTCTATTTGTTGCTATGAGGTCTAAAACGTTAGCTTCACGAGTTGGTTCTCTAACTATCTGCTCGAAGTAATTCTCGGACAAGGCAGTCAGGATAATGTCACAAGAGTCTCTGTCCCTGGCTCCAGTTCTGATTGTGTGAGTATCCCATTCTATACCTGGTAGATTGAAGTCTCCCCCTATTACAATAGTATGATCACGAAACTTCTTCACGACGTTCTGCAGGTTCTCTCTGAGGCGCTCAACTACTACGGTTGCTGATGCAGGTGGTCTATAGAAGCATCCGACTATCATATCTGACCCACCTTTGATACTTAACCCAGATTATTTCACATTCGCATTCGCTAATAACTTCACTGGATATTATTGAATTCTTTACTGCTATAAGTACTCCTCCACCATTGGCGTTTATCCTATCCTTGCGGTATATATTCCATTCTGTGTCTAGGATTTCGTTACTGTTCACTTCCGGTTTTAACCAACTTTCCGTTCCTAATACTATATGCGCACTATTTCCTTCAATAAGAGATACTAATTCAGGAACCTTGCCCTGGATACTCCTGCAGTTTACCAATATTACGTTAACTTTTCCTGTTTTTGGTCTCTGAGGACGGACATTCTTTATCAACTGTGTCGTACACAGTGATGTTGACTGCTTTAGCTGAGATGTGGAACTGGGGAATGTGGTATCTGGTGTCACCGCCAGACACCACACTTGCTAGGTGGTAGCCTTTAAATCGGCCGCAGTCCGTTAGTTTACGTCGGACCCGTGTGTCGCCACTATCAATGATTGCAGACCGAGCGCCGCCACACGGCAGGTCTAGTCTAGAGACACTCCCTAGCAATCGACCAGTTGTACAGCCGACTTTGCTAGCGATGGTTCACTGTCGACATACGTTCTAATTTGCAGAGACAACAGTTTAGCATAGCCTTCAGCTACGTTATTTGCTACGACCTAGCAAGGCGCCATATTCATTTACTACAAGTACTATGTGAACAGAAAATATTGTGACTCATGTACTATCAAGAGCGACGTTCATCATTAATGGATTAAAGTTAAGTATGAAAGTAATTACGTCCGTTTTTTTAATTCTAATTGCTTGTCATTTTTCAGATGTCACGTCAGTATAGTCCTTCCCTCCTCACGCCAGCCTGCGTGAGCTAAAACGCGTGCATTTGAGCCTCTTCTCGTAACACGGTGTTGGCTCTTCGGCCAACACAACAGGCACAACTATCACAGGCTCGAAACTATCCCGACGCGAGCCTGAGTGCGCTGCAGTGCTGTGCTCACAGGGAGTAGGTATGTCCTGCCTCCCAGTGGCTGTTATGGACCGCAACGGAAGATCGCCAATGTTCCCGGTATCCGTTCGCGTTGCCGACTTTAGTGTTGCACTGAGATCTCTAGAGGATGCGACGTACTGTACGATGTTCGCCGGAACGCGATTGCAGCCCAAGCCAGCTGACACTGGCTCGGAAGCACCGCACGAGAAGCAGTGGTAAATGCAGACTGCGCGCTCTCCGGCGGCTGCTCGGCGACACGCGGTCGTCCTCCCTCAGCTGCTGGCCGGCCCTCTGCCCTTGAGTCACGCCGTCCGCAGTCACGGCAGGCGCGCCGCGTCCCCGCGCACTACGCATTGTCTGCCGGCCCTGGAGGAAGCGGCTGCAAGTCTGCTGGAACGCCGCCTGTCAACAGGTGCCTCGAGCCGCGACCGGACTCCACTTGGAGGCGTGCCCGGCGCTGCCCGGCTCTGCACGCGGCTACCGAGAGCCAAGGCCACCGTCAGCAGTGGCGGAATGCTCGGTGCACTGTGCGTTGCAGACGGTGGTGGGAGCCCGGTAGAGGGCCGAAACTAGCCGCACCCCCGATCCAGTCGCTGCCGCGGCCGGTAAAAGTCTGTCCACTTGCAGTTGCCCTATACGGTCGCGGGGCTTGTGGTTTTTGACACTGTCGAGTCCTGTACCGTGGGAAGCAAGGGAGAGGATGTTGGTTGCTGGGCGGTATCCTGTTACTACAACACAACTCCACACATTTATTAACAAGGTTCTTTACTAACCAGAACAAAAGCTAATTACCTTTAAGCTAGTCCACGTGTTGTGGTACAAGCTCTTCAAACAATAGTCCACGTTAGCCTCACTGCTGGTGAAGTACAAGTCCCGCTATAAACACTACGTTGCTCGCAATGTACTGACGGACGCCAACTAGAACAGTGACTGAGCTGGTAACCGAAACTGCGATTGGGCTGGCAGACTGTGACTCACGAGGGCGTCCGGTCCGCGGCGGCTATCTAAATACTGGTGGTCGGGAGGGCGTTGGCAGCGCGTTGCTTGCGAGTCTGTCTTCAGCCTCTCTCCCGATAGGCTTCAGCACCTGTTATCTATCTTCTTAGCCCGCCCAGTTAGCCGTGTAATCTAATGCACTACTTTCCGGGCAGGAAGGCCTACCGGTCCCCGGCACGAATCCGCCCGGCGGATCAGTGTCGAGGTCTGGTGTGCCGGCCAGTCTGTGGATGGTTTTTAAGGCGGTTTTCCATCTCCCTCATTGAATGTGGGCTGGTTCCCCTTATAGTGCAACTGAGGCGGATGTCGGCGATTGCTGCTCAAACACTGTCTCCACGTACGCGTTGAAACGTCCCCCTAGAAAAATTTATGCTGTGCTGGAAAACCTCTTACGTTATTTGATTTTCAAACAGCTGACAAAAACTGAGCGTACTCAGACATTTCTCTCTTTACTTATTCTCATCATCACTAAACTGACACACAATATTTTTGTAGGGGAACACAATCTGACTTCCAATAATCCCTACAAAAGAATGGCCCTGACTAACAATAACCTATACCTTTCATGAATCACTTACCTCACAAAAATCTTCGTTACTCGAACTGCTGCAATACAGCGAGCGCCAAAACTGCCACCTAAATAAAAGATTCTAAGTACTAAAGTCACTAACTACTAATAGGCATAGATAGCAAATGAAAGATTTTGATAAAGAACAAACAATGTATTTACCTTGATAGTGTTCAAAAGTCATAATATATATATCAGTTCATGACATCCAGTCCTACAAATTTACTGTCTGTGATGGACACACGTCCGCTCTCAAAATTCCGCCATCTCTCTCCCCACATCCACCACTGCTGGCGGCTCACCTCCAACTGCGCAACGCTACGCGCTGTTCACATCCAGCTGCCCAACACTACAATAGCGAATATTACAACAATGCTAACCAGCCACAGACTGCACACAGCACAGCCAGTGATTTTCATACAGAGCGCTACGTGGCGTTACCAATATAAAAACCTAAACAGCCTACTTACAGCATACGCTATAATTACTCTACCACACAAACATTTGGGGTTACACTCGTCTGGTGTGTGAAATTCCCCGGGCGGAGGAGGGGGGGAGGGAGTGTCCACGGGGGACCGAAGGCCGAACCGCACAATAAACCTGGGTTGGCTGTGGGGCGGCGGTGGGGTGAGTGGACTGCTGTAGCCTGTTGTGGGGTTGAGTACTACTGAGTGCTACAGCCGGGGCTGAGCCTCTCTGTCGTTTCTAGGCTCCCAGTTCCGCACAATACAATACAATATATCTTCTTGCAAGCTCTTCGCTGACCGGTGTGCTGGCGACAGCATATGCCAGCACAGCGGTATTTGGAGCTTGTTAGCCGTGGGCCCTAGTGGTCCTGCGCGTCACTCGAGCACCTGCTGACAGACCCGCAGTCAACCAGTAACTTGTTGCTACATTACACTCTGTGTGTGTGTGTTGCACTGCGTTACAGCTCAGCTGTTTTTTTTTTTTTTTTTTTTTAAAGTGAATAAATAAGGAAACAGCAAAGAAAGTAGACAGAGAAGAGAGAGAAATGAATAAACAGTACGAAAAACCTAATTTTCGAAACTGAAAAAAAATTTGCCATGTGGCACTCCACGACAGAAACGTACTCTGAGTAAACAGAGAAATTTAGTCCTCGGTACAGTATTGCAAAGAATCTCTTTCCAGAATTCGAGGAGAAACCAGAGTTTTGTACTAATTCCACCACCTCAGTATAGAAGTAACTGTCATCTCGAGACCTGGTTTAATATTATTCTCATTCTTATCAGTCGGTTTTTGAGTACAAATATACAATGCTTGTGGTAGCGAACGAGGCAGATGCATCGCGAGCACTATTATTCATGAATGTGTAAGCGCAAGCATGGGCTAAACAATCGAGTCTGTACTGCTCTCCCCTTTTAATTTCTTTCAGTATGCGTTTGTTTTTAATGTTTTCCGCGATTACGAGCATCGCTCTGTGTCAAGAAACAGGTGTCCACCTCTTCGTTACATGCAGCCAAGCAACTAGTGAAACTACGGTTTCGGCAATCGAAGATAACTGAAAAGTTTACTGTCGACCGCAGTTAGGTCCTCTGACAGGGTGTACTACAATGCTCGCGCCATTCGAGTAACTTTCATTTAATGTTTCCATTCTCCTACGCTTGGCGGCTTTTCTATTTTAATAGAAGAGAAAAGCATTGGTCCCATAACACTCCCCTGTGGCACGCCAGAGGTTACTTTAACGTCTGTAGACGTCTCTCCATTGAGAAGAACATGCTGTGTTCTGTTTGCTAAAAACTCTTCAGTCCAGCCACAGAGCTGGTCTGATATTCCGTAGACTCTCTCCACTGTTTCCTGATGCGAATCGAGCTGTTATTGAGAAGTGGTGCCACCAGATGCCTGGTTCGTAAAACCTCAGGCAGCTGTCGGCACCGCTCCTGACGTCACGACTGGCGGAACTGGTTACCCTGGCCTAGTAGGTTCCTAACACACTACTACATACACTACATTAGCTGATGACGTTCTTCTCCTGTCTGCATCCGAACCATACACTGTGACATGGACAAGGAAATGCGAAAAGCTTTGCCGTCAGCTGCTGACGTCGACGCATTTTTTTTTTAATTCACTTGCAAATAATTTTAACAAACCGACAGAATGGTTATGGGGACATTATCACTCATAGTCGCCAATTTATTTCTGAAAGTTTTCTTACAACTCATGACAGCTGCTTACAGCGTCATATTTTCACCTGGTGGGAGAAAGTGGAACTATTATTTTTTCAACTTTGCCCACGAGCGCACCAATTAATGAACATACCTACGATATTTCAGCTCCCTGCAATGTATACAGCCTGCACTACAGCATCAATTATAACGACCCGGTACTTTTCCTACCACATAAATTGCCCACAAGGCCACTACGTGGTAATTAATCTCGCGGCGGGAGGAGGTCGTAATGTTTTGCTTCAGTGCTGTAGTGCATAACACAAAATACTAGAGATCGGTGAAACACAGGCGTTGGCCGACATTGGCTGAACCTCCTGAATGCCGAGTCTGCAGTGATGGTTTGTCATCATTGTGTGTGAGCAGCAGGATAGTAACGTTAAACTATGACGTGTAGCATCAACGTAGTCTCTCTCTCTCTCTCTCTCACTCACACTTACACTCACACACACACACACACACACACACACACACACACACACACACACACACACAAAATAACCACTTCTATCCAAGTCTGAAACTTGTAGCGAGGCCGTTGTGCTTATAGCATATACACAACCTGACAAAAAACGGAGAGTTCATTCTCGCAGTTTAGCTTCGTAGACGTACACACCACTAGCGGATATGTAAATAATTACACTATCAGTTCTCAGTGCCAGATAGAAACGTCATCAGACTGCCTTGCTGTTGTTCCTGTTTAGCGTTGTTACCGGACCTGGTACGGTATATGAAGTGCGCGGACAGCGGCAGATGTTGAGCGATCATTGTGAAAGGCACGGAGATGCCGCGTAAACGTGTGAGACAGCGCTATCAGCACCTGACACACAGTGACAGGCACCCCATTGTGGTCTCCATTTGGACGCCTAGTCGACTCGCACAGTGTCCAGATTTGTGGGGCATTCGGGTGTGACAGTGGTCCGACGTTGGACTGTATGGATTGGGGCGGACACGTCTGACCACCACAGGGGAGGGTCGTCGTATTGGGCATCGAGAAGACCGCAGAGTCTTCATATCAGCGCCTGCCATTCGAGAACAATGAATGAACCTCCTGCAAACATTCTGTGTCGTCCGTCATCAAAGTCCGGTCCGTAGGCTGCCGTTAATGCGACACTAACACGTGCTTTCGCAGTAGTGGTCCTACCGCGAAGCACGAGCTGATATTGAGTGGTGCGGCATTCTGTTTGTCGACGAATCACAGTTCTGGACTACCCCAGTCGCCAAGAGTCGACGAGTATGGTAGCGACCTGAGGATGGGTCCCATTCTTCCAATGTTTTGGAGAGGCACAGAGGTGGTACTCTTGGTGTCAGGCTGTGGGGAGGCATCGTTTATGACCTCGGGTCACGGCTGGTAGTGATCGTGGGAACTTCTACGGCGCAGCAGAACTTCAAGGACGTCCTGTGTCCTCATGTGTTACCTCTCACATGTGCCAGTTTTCGAGATGACAATGCTCGTCTCTCTATGGTGCTTGCGTGTATGAACTGTGTGCGTGTGGGACCAGCTCGGGTGTCAACTCTGTCAGAGTGCCAGTTTCCAGAATATCCTGGACCAGTCACAACAGTTGAGGGTCAGCTGACTCCAAGAGTGGAACCGCATCAGTGCAGCATCCAGACCAGACGGGTTGTTGAGGAGTGGGTCAGTACAGCCAAGTGCTTTGTATTAATTATTTCTACAAGGAATGCCGTGGCCTTGTCAGACTGACAGTCCGCATACGACTTGAACTCTGCACTGTATCTATATACAGTGAAGAGCCAAAGAAACTGGTACACCTGACTAATATCTTGTAGGGTCCCCGCGAGCACGCAGCAGTGCCGCAACACAACATGGTATGGACTCGGCTAATTCCCGGAGGGAATCGACACCATGAATCCTGCAGGGCTGTCCATAAATCCAGGGAGTGAGGATCTCTTCGGAACAGCACGTTGCAAGGCATCCCAGATATGCTCAATAATGTTCACGTCTGGGGAGTTTGGTGGCCAGCGGAAGTGTTTAAACTCAGAAGGGTGTTGCTGGAGCCACTCTGTAGCAACTCTGTCGCACTGTCCTGCTGGAATTGCCCAAGTCCGTGGGAATGCGCAATGAACATGAATGGATACAGGTTATCAGACAGGATACCTATGTTCTTGTCGCCTGTCAGTCGTATCTAGACGTTTCAGGGATCCCATATCACTCCAACTGCACACACCTCACACCATTGCAGAGCGTCCACCAGCTCGAACAGTCCGCAGCTGACACACAGCGTGCATGGATTCATGAGGTTGTCGCCATACCCGTACACGTCCATCCACTCGATACAATTTGAAACGAGACACGTTCGATCAGGCAACATGTTTCCAGTTATCAACAGTCCAATGTCGGTGTTGACGCCTCCAGGCGAGGAGTAAAGCTTTGTGTCGTGCAATCATCAAGTGTACAGGAGTGCGCCTTCAAATCTGAAAGCCCATATCTACACTCCTGGAAATGGAAAAAAGAACACATTGACACCGGTGTGTCAGACCCACCATACTTGCTCCGGACACTGCGAGAGGGCTGTACAAGCAATGATCACACGCACGGCACAGCGGACACACCAGGAACCGCGGTGTTGGCCGTCGAATGGCGCTAGCTGCGCAGCATTTGTGCACCGCCGCCGTCAGTGTCAGCCAGTTTGCCGTGGCATACGGAGCTCCATCGCAGTCTTTAACACTGGTAGCATGCCGCGACAGCGTGGACGTGAACTGTATGTGCAGTTGACGGACTTTGAGCGAGGGCGTATAGTGGGCATGCGGGAGGCCGGGTGGACGTACCGCCGAATTGCTCAACACGTGGGGCGTGAGGTCTCCACAGTACATCGATGTTGTCGCCAGTGGTCGGCGGAAGGTGCACGTGCCCGTCGACCTGGGACCGGACCGCAGCGACGCACGGATGCACGCCAAGACCGTAGGATCCTACGCAGTGCCGTAGGGGACCGCACCGCCACTTCCCAGCAAATTAGGGACACTGTTGCTCCTGGGGTATCGGCGAGGACCATTCGCAACCGTCTCCATGAATCTGGGCTACGGTCCCGCACACCGTTAGGCCGTCTTCCGCTCACGCCCCAACATCGTGCAGCCCGCCTCCAGTGGTGTCGCGACAGGCGTGAATGGAGGGACGAATGGAGACGTGTCGTCTTCAGCGATGAGAGTCGCTTCTGCCTTGGTGCCAATGATGGTCGTATGCGTGTTTGGCGCCGTGCAGGTGAGCGCCACAATCAGGACTGCATACGACCGAGGCACACAGGGCCAACACCCGGCATCATGGTGTGGGGAGCGATCTCCTACACTGGCCGTACACCACTGGTGATCGTCGAGGGGACACTGAATAGTGCACGGTACATCCAAACCGTCATCGAACCCATCGTTCTACCATTCCTAGACCGGCAAGGGAACTTGCTGTTCCAACAGGACAATGCACGTCCGCATGTATCCCGTGCCACCCAACGTGCTCTAGATGGAGTACGTCAACTACCCTGGCCAGCAAGATCTCCGGATCTGTCCCCCATTGAGCATGTTTGGGACTGGATGAAGCGTCGTCTCACGCGGTCTGCACGTCCAGCACGAACGCTGGTCCAACTGAGGCGCCAGGTGGAAATGGCATGGCAAGCCGTTCCACAGGACTACATCCAGCATCTCTACGATCGTCTCCATGGGAGAATAGCAGCCTGCATTGCTGCGAAAGGTGGATATACACTGTACTAGTGCCGACATTGTGCATGCTCTGTTGCCTGTGTCTATGTGCCTGTGGTTCTGTCAGTGTGATCATGTGATGTGTCTGACCCCAGGAATGTGTCAATAAAGTTTCCCCTTCCTGGGACAATGAATTCACGGTGTTCTTATTTCAATTTCCAGGAGTGTATTATATTTCGTTGAATGGTTCGCACGTTGACACTTGTTGATGGTCTAACATTGAAATCTGCAGCAGTTTGCAGAAGGGTTGCACTTCAGTCACGTTGATTCTCTTCAGTCGGTGTTGGTCCCGTTCGTGGAGTATGTCTTTCCTGCCGCAGCGATGTCGTAGATTTGATGTTTTACCGGATTCCTCATATTCGCTATACAGTCGTGAAATAGTCGTACGGGAATATCGCCACTTCATCGGTACCTCGGTAATGCTGTGTCCCATCGCTCGTGCTGCGACTATAGCACCATGTTCAAAATCCCTTAAATCTTGATAACCTGCCATTGTAGCAGGAGTAACCGATCTAGCAACTGTGCCAGACACTTGTCTTACATATCTCGGTATTTGAATACGCATTCCTATACCAGTTTCTCCGGCACTTCAGTGTATCAATTATTTCTGCAACGAATGCGGCATTCTCGTCAGAGTGATAGACCGCATACGACCTACACTCTGTTCTCTACCTATATGAAAGAGAACGTTCTCTCCAACTGCAGGACGAGAAAAAAGTACTATGAACGACGGAGAGAAAAGCTGTTCTCTTATAATTGCCTCATACATCACCGACGTGAAGTGGCCTGCAATTGCCGTGTACGGCGGCTGCGTGGAGTCTGGTTGAGTAACAAGAGTGCGTCCGTCCCACTGGCCGATTTCGAAACCGCCTGCTCATAGTGTCTGCGCCAACACGGGCGATATACCTGCGTTAGCGCGGGCTGCACCCGGAACAATAGACGCTGCCGCTCAGAACACTGAGCACGTGTACAGTGGACGTGCCGCCGCTCACGTTCCGTTCTCGAACAACTCTTAGCATCCCGTGGCACAGGTTGTAAAACATTCTAACAATTATTTTCTTGTAAGATTTTGACTTAGGAGGAGAAAAGTTCGTTGAGACTGATCCCCTTTCATCACTACTGGTGCTCATTCCGACGTTTGGATGGGGGCATTTCCCCAAATCCTCTTCATCTGTCCATAGCTGTCTCACTTTACACAAAACATAACGCGCTCCACACAGTTCGTTCACGATTCATCTCTTGCTGTCTCTTTCCCCTCGGTTACTGTGACTAGACTGTCCTCATGTCTCGGTACGCGTGGTTCATCGGCATAAATGGAACATTTCTTATCGTCTACCATTCACTCCGTACTGACTTGCAAAGTGTAGACGTACACTTAAGTGCCAAAGAAACTGGTATAGGCATGCGTGTTAAAAATGGTTCAAATGGCTCTGAGCACTATGGGACTCAACTGCTGTGGTCATTAGTCCCCTAGAACTTAGAACCACTTAAACCTAACTAACCTAAGGACATCACACACATCCATGCCCGAGGCAGGATTCGAACCTGCGACCGTAGCAGTCGCACGGTTCCGGACTGCGCGCCTAGAACCGCGAGACCACCGCGGCTGGCGCGTATTAAAATACCAAGATATGTGAACAGGCGTAGCGGTCGCCAAAGCCTTTGTAAGACAACAAGTTTCTGGCGCAGTTGTTAGATCGGTTACTGCTACTGCATTGGCAGGTTATCGAGATTTAACTGAGTTTGAACGTCGCGTTATAGTCGGCGCACAAGCGATAGGGCACAGCATCTCCGAGGTAGCGATGAAGTAGGAATTTTCCCTTAACGACCATTTCACGAGTGTACCGTGAATATCAGGAATCGGGTAAAACATCAAATCTCCGACATCACTGCAGCCGGAAAAAGATCCTATAAGAACGTTACCAAAGACGACTGAAGACAATCGTTCAACGTGACAGAAGTGCAACCCTTCCGCAAATTGCTGCAGGTTTCAGTGCGAGGTCATCAACAAGTGTCAGCGTGAGAACCATTCAACGACACATCACTCATATGGGCTGTCGTAGTCGAAGGCTCACTCTTTTGCCTTTGATGACTGCACCACGCCTCGCCTGGGCCCGTCAACACTGATGATGGACTGTTGATGACTGGAAACATGTTGCCTGGGCGGACGAATTTCCTTTCGAATTGTATTGAGCGGATTCGACGTGTACGGGTATGGAGATAACCTCATGAATCCATAGACCCTGCATGTCAGCAGCGGACTGTTCGAGCTGGTAGAGCGTCTGTAAAGGTGTATGGTTCGAGTGATATTGACCTCTGATACGTCTAGATGCGACTCTGGCAGATGACATGTACGTAGGCATCCTGTCTGATCACCTGCATCCATTCATGTCCATTGTGGTTTCCCACAGACTTGGGCAATTCCAACAGGACAGTGCGACATAGTTGCTACGGAGTGGCTCCAGCAACTCTGTTCTGAGTTTAAACACTTGCGCTGGCCACCAAACTCCCCAAACGTGAACATTATTGAGCATAGCTGGGATGCATTTGAACGTGCTGTTCAGAAGAGACCCTCACCCCCTGGTACTCTTACGGATTTATGGAGAGCCCTGCAGGATTCATGGTGTCAGTTCTCTCCAGTACAACTACAGACATTAGTCGAGTACATGCCACGTCGTGTTGCGGCACTTCTGCGTGCTTGCCGAGGCCCTACATGATATTAGGCACGTGTACCAGTTTCTTTGCCTTTTCAATGTACAGCAGTTGTAATTTCCGTTCTGAGAAGCCGTAGGCGACATGTAAAACTGATGCCTGACTTTTCGTCTCAGACTGCAAGAGACATCTTCGGTGGTGACACGACGTGCGTCAGGGGTCGAGGGACTTCCGAATGTATAGAGAACACCAGCATTTGTAGAGTGATATAAAGCACTCCGTCTTCAGTCCACGAGTGGCCTACCGGGACCATTCGACCGCCGTGTCATCCTCAGAGGAGGATGTGGATAGGAGGGGCGTGGGGTCAGCACACCGGTCGTTATGATGGTATTCTTGACCGAACCCGCTACTATCCGGTCGAGTAGCTGCTCAATTGGCATCACGAGGCTGAGTACACCCCGAAAAATGGCAACAGCGCATGGCGGCCTGGATGGTCACCCATCCAAGTGCCGACCACGCCCGACAGCGCTTAACTTCGGTGATCTCACGGAAACCGGTGTATCCACTGCGGCAAGGCCGTTGCCTGTTTGTAGAGTGATACCGGAAACTTCGATTTCCTCTGGCTGGCGCCATCGTTCTCTGTTAAAAGTAACCGATCGTATTGCTGTTGGCACAAAGACAAAATCCAAGCGTAACCGAGGTAACACCTCCTTCCTTTCTGTTACAATTATTACGGTATTTCTGGATCTCTGTACCTTCTCTATACATGTGCTCATGATAATGAGTTGCATCCGATATGTTAGTCTCACGGAATTTTACACGGTCCAGTCACATTAATGTGATGACAGCTTCTGGTCGACGTCAACGTGCAATAACCACTCACAGGTGACTGCACGAGCAATGGATGGTACGTAACGCGTACCAGGAGCCCGCGGAAAACAATGCAGTAGTTCTCGTAATGTGGAAACGGAGCGATTCACCTGACGTCCAAACGGGCGCGGTCATTGGCTTTCGGGCCAAGGGTGGAAGCATATCCGAAACCGTTAATTTTTTTAAACTGTGTGTGCCGCCTTGGCTTAAGCATACCGTACATGACAAAATGGCGCTATCCAAAACCAACGCCGCAGCAACTGAGAGCCATATATTACAGGGTGAACAACAGCTGCGGAGATGTGTACGGGCGAAAAGACGTGCAACTCTTGACCAACTGTCCCCTCTAGAGATGAGTAGTTCGCGAACGAACGGGTGCAAAGGAACGGTTCACCAAGATGAACGAAAGGACCGAGGAACGAATTCCAAGGAACGATCGGTTCATAGTTCACTTCGGTCGCGGCGGTCTACTAATAGTTTCCGGGAACGAGGAACGATCGGTTCATAGTTCACTAGTTCACTTCGGTCGCGGCGGTGACTTCGGTTGTTCTCGTTCCAGCCTCGGTCGGGTGCTCGTCTCAGTCTCGGTCTCCCTCGGCCGCACTCGTCGTTCTTCGTATGACCACCCGTCTCAGTTCCACTGCCGACTGCTCCTAGTTAGTTCAGTATCCAGTTGTTCATTTCGTTCACTGCGCTCGCCCATTTTACCCGTGTTCCAAACTGTTCTTGCACTTGGGTCTGACTATTCAGCGTCCACGAGAGGCAATGAAAACGTATTTTATAGTTACGTAAATTACATAAAAATTTCGTTGTATGTAATAGGTACGTCTTTTCAGGTAACAAAAGGGCATATCAGCTCACTTCATTATATCGATGAACAGCAGAAGACATAACAAGGCAAATTTTTTTGTTATTCATATATTATAGACTTGATTTAGCAACTCACTTTCAATAATTTTCTTAATTTTTAGTGTAAGGAAATTCATATAAAACGATTTTTGTGTATCTTTCATATACAAAACATTACATTTACGAAGGCTCTAACTATTTTTAAGTTTGATTGTTTCCTATTTGCATTATCTGCTACTTTGGTTTCCTAGAAAAAAAAGTGGGTTGTGGGTAATTTTGGCTCAGTAGCAAAAGCGGTGCCTCTCCATTTGAAAAGACATAGATTGACATAAAATCGTATGTATTTATTATCTCAAAAACATTGGTTCAGAAGGAGCTTTCAAACCAAAAACTTTATTACTGCGACCTTAATTATTATTATTATTATTGCTGCATTAACTTTAATAATGCAACATAAAAACCCAGTTTTTACTAAGCATGTGACGCAAGTATGATGAGAAAACCACATTTTATTTTATGCTTCCATAAAGTCTACTTCGCCTACGAACTCAGGGACAACGTGAAGTATATATAGGGTGTAAACGATTATTGTTTACAACGTAGCATAGCTATGTAGTGGAAGTCGAAACGAAGAATTGTATACAAGACACTTGTGGTCTATTAAGTTGGGAAACAGCCACCAACAGGTTTACAAGACTACATGCGCTATAGCCCATGCGCGTCGCGTGAGATTTTCAAGTTCTCTTCTCCACCTCTCTACACATCGTCATCGATTGTTTCGCCATTGTTGCTTGCATTAGCTTGTTATTTCTTCACTGCCTAATTATTACATGTTTGTCTGTTTGTTGTATCTGCTCGTAACGGGCAACACATCGTCCGTATTGGCAAGCAGTCTGCACTCAGGGCCGGTTTTCCGCACGCCACCCTATATTATTTCCCTGCGACCAGCCACACAACGACCGAGCGAGGTGGCGCAGTGGTTAGCACACTGGATTCGCATTCGGGAGGACGACGGTTCAATCCCGTGTCCGGCCATCCTGATTTAGGCTTTCCGTGATTTCCCTAAATCGCTCCAGGCAAATGCCGGGATGGTTCCTTCGAAAGGGCACGGCCGACTTCCTTTGCTAATCCGATGAGACCGATGACCTCGCTGTCTGGTCTTCTCCCCCAAAATAACCCAACCCAGCCACACAACGCTACAGTTGGCTCAACGAGAGGTTCTGCAGAATAACAGAAATTACTTCTAAAAGTGTAAGAATTCTGTAATGAATAAAAACTCTATACTCCAGGGGATAGGCAAGTGCCCCCTCTTGGTGCCCTCCATCCTTCAGTCACCTACACTACTAGTTTTCAGTTTTCATAAGAAGCATATACCAAGCACAAATGAACGATGAACGAGTAAAAATGAACGGTTCCCAAAAAAAGAACGATCAGCAGTGAACTAGTTGCCAAGATGAACGAGATTGCCCATGTGTAGTCCCCTCAGATGAGCCGAGGGTGTGCCAACGTTGCTGCTATGCACCTTCGCAGCAGGTGCCTGGTTCCCGCACCCACCGTGACAGTTATCCGTCGGCGACGAAGGCTGGAGTATGCACGCCGGTATCGCAACTGGACGCCTAATCAGTGGCGACACGTGGACTTTCCAGACGAATCACGTTTCATGCTGTTTGCATATATAGGTCTGCAAGAATCGTCTCAAGTGTCCAGGACAGAGGAGGGAGCGTTATGGTCTGGGGAATGTTTTCTTAGCATTCCCTGAGGGATATCATCATCCTGGAAGACGCAATGGATCAACATTAATACGCGTGTATCCCTGGGGAGTATCTCCATCCCTACATGGAGTTTGTTTTTCCTCCGCACGATGGCATTTACCAGTAAGACAGTGCAACGTGTCACTCAGCTTTCACTGTACGTGCGTCGTTCGAACAGCACCAGGACGGATTTACTGTATTCCCCTGGCCACCAGACTCCTCGCATTTACAGTACTGGCCATTAAAATTGCTACACCAAGAAGAAATGCAAATGATAAAAGGGTATTCATTGGACAAATATATTATACTAGAACTGACATCTGATTACATTTTCACGCAATTTGGGTACATAGATCCTGAGAAATCAGTACCCAGAACTACCACCTCTGCCCGTAATAATGGCCTTGATACGCTTGGGTATTGAGTCAAACAGAGATTGGATGGCGTGTATAGGTATAGCTGCCCATACAGCTTCAACACGATACCACAGTTCATCAAGAGTAGTGACTGGCGTATTGTGACGAGCCAGTTGCTCGGCCACCATTGACCAGGCGTTTTCAATTGGTGAGACATCTGGAGAATGTGTTGGCCAGGGCAGCAGTTAAACATTTTCTGTATCCAGTATGGCCCGTACAGGACCTGCAACGTGCAGTCGTGCATTATCCTGCTGAAGTGTAGGGTTTCGTAGGGATCGAATGAAGGGTAGAGCCACGGGTCGTAACACATCTGAAATGTAACGTCCACTGTTCAAAGTGCCGTCAGTGCGAACAAGAGGTGACCGAGACGTGTAACCAGTGGCACCCCATGCCATCACGCGATGTCATACGCCAGTATGGCGATGACGAATATGCGCTTCCAATGTGCGTTCACCGCGATGTCGCCAAACACGGATGCGACCATCATGATGCTATAAACATAACCTGAATTCATCCGAAAAAATGACGTTTTGCCATTCGTGCACCCAGGTTCGTCGTCGAGTACACCATCGCAGGCGCTCTTGTCTGTGATGCAGCGTCAAGGGTAACCGCAGCCACGGTCTCCGAGCTGATAGTCCGTGCTGCTGCAAACGTTGTCGAACTGTTCGTGCACATGGTTGTCGTCTTGCAAACGTCCCCATCTGTTGACTCAGGGATCGAGACGTGTCTGCACGATCCGTTGCAGCCGTGCGGATAAGATGCCTGTCATCTCGACTGCTAGTGATACGAGGCCGTTGGGATCCAGCACGGCGTTCCGTATTACCCTCCTGAACCCACCGATTCCATATTCTGCTAACAGTCATTGGATCTCGACCAACGCGAACAGTAATGTCGCGATACGATAAACCGCAATCGCGATAGGCTACAATCCGACCTTTATCAAAGTCGGAAACGTGATGGTACACATTTCTTCTCCTTATACGAGGCATCACAACAACGTTTCACCAGGCAACGCCGGTCAGCCGCAGTTTGTGTATGATAAATCGGTTGGAAACTTTCGTCCTGTCAGCACGTTGATAGATTTCGCCACCGGCGACAAACTTGTGTGAATGCTCTGAAAAGCTAATCATTTGCATATCACAGCATCTTCTTCCTGTCGGTTAAATTTCGCGTCTGTAGCACGTAATCTTCGTGGTGTGACAATTTTAATGGGCAGTAGTGTAAACCAAGTCGAGAATTGTGGAATCACGCGATTGGGCTCTTCGCGCCATGATTCATCAACCGAGAAACCCGGCGCAGACGGCCTTGAATCTGGAGTCGGCGTGGCTCCACATTCGTGTCAGTACATTCCAACATCTCATTTACTCTCTTCCTGCACGTCCGCACTGCGAAAGGTCGCTGTTCTGGTTTTTGACCGGAAGCCGCATTAATGTGAGTCAACCGTGCATTTCTTGCTTTCTATCTCGTAAATTACGTTCAGCTACGGCTGAAGTGTCAGTATGTCCGAGGCGGCAGTTCTTTTTGCGTTCCGCTAAGCCTGTTTTAATACTTATATTTGTACTTCCAGTGTGTAGTCGCCCCAACTACATGAATTTTTACACGCGTCAGGTGTCGCTAGTGAATGCCTTTCATCCTTTGACGTTCTTAAACATTCTATTAGTTCCTTGATGAGTCCAAATAAAGTTTCAACCCCTTACCTGGCCAATACTTTCCCGATGTGATCCTTAATCTTGGAGCCCGTCCTGGTTTCTTCTCTGCTTGGACGAAGTCCTCGACCCGTCTCCATTCTTGGTCGAATGTTTGGTCGGAGCGAAAAGAAAACTCTCTACAAATTTTGCAGCGAATTTTTGCCCCAATTTTCACAGACGAACGAAGATAGAGAAGTGGACAGAAGCTGTGCCACATTGACCAGCCGCGCAGGGTAGCCGCGCGGTCTCAGGCGCCATGTCACGGTTCGCGCGGCTCCCCCCTGTGGAGGTTGGACTCCTCCATCGACCATGGGTGTGTATGTGTCGCCCTTAGCGTAAGTTAAAGTTAGATTAAAAACTGTGTAACCTCAGCAGTTTGGTCCCATGTGAGCTTAACACCAATTTCCAATATATTGACCAGTGTGAGGTGTAGTTTTGTAAAAAAGATTTAGCTGCTTGAAAACGATGAGGGAAAATTAGGAAAACAATAGAATATCGATCTACGTTAAATAGATTATTTTTCATAGTTTCTGAACAAAATTTTGAAATATTAAAAAAATAGAAAACGTCTGTTATACACTCCGGGAAATTGAAATAAGAACACCGTGAATTCATTGTCCCAGGAAGGGGAAACTTTATTGACATATTCCTGGGGTCAGATACATCACATGATCACACTGACAGAACCACAGGCACATAGACACAGGCAACAGAGCATGCACAATGTCGGCACTAGTACAGTGTATATCCACCTTTCGCAGCAATGCAGGCTGCTATTCTCCCATGGAGACGATCGTAGAGATGCTGGATGTAGTCCTGTGGAACGGCTTGTCATGCCATTTCCAACTGGCGCCTCAGTTGGACTAGCGTTCGTGCTGGACGTGCAGACCGCGTGAGACGACGCTTCATCCAGTCCCAAACATGCTCAATGGGGGACAGATCCGGAGATCTTGCTGGCCAGGGTAGTTGACTTACACCTTCTAGAGCACGTTGGGTGGCACGGGATACATGCGGACGTGCATTGTCCTGTTGGAACAGCAAGTTCCCTTGCCGGTCTAGGAATGGTAGAACGATGGGTTCGATGAAGGTTTGGATGTACCGTGCACTATTCAGTGTCCGCTCGACGATCACCAGTGATGTACGGCCAGTGTAGGAGATTGTTCCCCACACCATGATGCCGGGTGTTGGCCCTGTGTGCCTCGGTCGTATGCAGTCCTGATTGTGGCGCTCACCTGCACGGCGCCAAACACGCATACGACCATCATTGGCACCAAGGCAGAAGCGACTCTCATCGCTGAAGACGACACGTCTCCATTCGTCCCTCCATTCACGCCTGTCGCGACACCACTGGAGGCGGGCTGCACGATGTTGGGGCGTGAGCCCAGCTTCATGGAGACGGTTGCGAATGGTCCTCGCCGATACCCCAGGAGCAACAGTGTCCCTAATTTGCTGGGAAGTGACGGTGCGGTCCCCTACGGCACTGCGTAGGATCCTACGGTCTTGGCGTGCATCCGTGCGTCGCTGCGGTCCAGTCCCAGGTCGATGGGCACGTGCACCTTCCGCCGACCACTGGCGACAAGATCGATGTACTGTGGAGACCTCACGCCCCACGTGTTGAGCAATTCGGCGGTACGTCCACCCGGCCTCCCGCATGCCCACTATACGCCCTCGCTCAAAGTCCGTCAACTGCACATACGGTTCACGTCCACGCTGTCGCGGCATGCTACCAGTGTTAAAGACTGCGATGGAGCTCCGTATGCCACGGCAAACTGGCTGACACTGACGGCGGCGGTGCACAAATGCTGCGCAGCTAGCGCCATTTGACGGCCAACACCGCGGTTCCTGGTGTGTCCGCTGTGCCGTGCGTGTGATTATTGCTTGTACAGCCCTCTCGCAGTGTCCGGAGCAAGTATGGTGGGTCTGACACACCGGGGTCAATGTGTTCTTTTTTCCATTTCCAGGAGTGTATATTTTATGAAATGATTTGTCTATAAACAGGAAATAAAAGAGATTATATATGCATTTGACGCGCCTTTGAATGACGCCGGAACAGTGTACAGCAGATGTACTCCACTACTCTTTGAAATTCTACGATAAACATTGATCTTTAAACTCTCAATCGGCACCTTATTTGCTGTACCTGATTTCGAACGTCATCCAAAAGCGCGTCAAACATTTCTCTACCTACTTTATTTCTTACTTTCAGACAGATCTTTTCACAGAACATATACCTGTTTTTCCCTAAACTTTTTTTTTTGTCTTGAACGCCGACCACAAGTCATTCAACTCATCTTGTAAATAAACTGTCCACCGATGTTTTAATGACAGCTCTTGTTTGTTCTGGGTGATGGTTCGATTCCTTATTGGTGGTATCGATCAGTGTGTGTATAGCTCGCCTGCACAACGTATGGCTAAAAGACTCGTTCAACCAATTGATTACTGACACATCAAGGAAATTAAGTTGCCCATTTGCCTGTATCTCCATCGTAAATTGAATTTTTGCATTCACACTACTGAGATGTACGAAGAAGGCATTCTACTTCTCTTCACCATATGTCCACAGTCCATATACATCATCCACACAGTAGTACCACTTAGCTGGTCCTTCACAGCGCCCGTTGTTCAAAAATCTCCATAAACAAATTGCCAACAACTGGACTAAAAAGACTCCCCATGATCGCCATGTCAGTTTAACAAATCGTGAAATTCGTTGATTTGCTGGAAATATGTTGTGATGAACCTGATAGGTCTGTTTGTGGCAAACGTAAACACATTGCGGCTGGTCCCGGCGGAGGTTTGAGTCCTCCCTCGGGCATGGGTGTGTGTGTGTGTGTGTGTGTGTGTGTGTGTGTGTGTGTGTGTGTGTGTGTGTGTGTCTGTCCTTAGGATAATTTAGGTTAAGTAGTGTGTAGTCTTAGGGACTGATGACCTTAGCAGTTAAGTCCCATAGGGTTTCACTCACATTTGAACATTTGTAAACACATCTTCAATGGAACCAATACGATAAAACGTCAATATTTGACAGAACTTGCAATAAATTGCTTTTCAAAATGAATGAGCGTATTTACCGTTACTACTATTATTATTATTATTATTATTATTATTATTATTATTATTATGGAAATGAGCGTTTGGCGTCATTGGCTGGGAGGCCCCTTACGGGACAGGTCTGGCCGCCTTGGTGCAGGTCTTATTACATTCGGCGCCACATGGGCGACCTGCACGCCGGATGGCGATGAAATGAAGGCAGCACAACACCCAGTCCCTGAGCGGAGAAAATCCCCGACCCAGCCGGGAATCAAACACGGGCCTCTGAGGACAGCAGTTCGTCACGCTGACCATTCAGCTATCGTGGCGGACCATTATTATTATTATTATTATTATTGTTGTTGTTGTGAACCGATTATATACTAGAGAGTTGTGAATTACATACGCGTTTGTAGGATGCTGTCTAAAGGTTTTTAGCAGTAGTAGATTCACGCTTTCCGGATGAACGTCGTGTATAGTACGATAAACGTAGCATCTATACTTCATATCGTGCTGTATTCATATTACCTACTTCCATGTTACTGGAGGAGGCAGATATGAGATTAACATGCAGTAGATACAGAGATCATTAGAGACGGACCATAGGCTCTAATTACACAAGTATGAGAGTTGCTCTTCTGAGGAATTATTTCACATTTGGTCTGAAGTAATTTAGGAAAACTTCGGGAAACAAAGCCGTGTGATTGGACGGGCATGTAATCGAATTCCTTCCAATCTGAGGTCATCTTGCTTGGGCTGCGTAAACGGCATCACGCCGTTGCCAATACGACTTCTCAGTTCTTGTGCTGGAACGGGTGTTGTCTTTCGTTAACCTTACCTTTGTTGTATCATACATTTGGAAGACATACGCCGTAAGATAGTGATTTAGGATGGCGCAAACAATGAAGAAGTTTCTCATCTCCACTGCGAACGCAGCGTCAGGGAATGGTTTCCATCAGGGTGTAGCCGAAAATCCAATGGAGCATGAATGTATAGTTACTTAGAACTTAGTATATTTTGGAAAATAAAATATTTTGTATCACGGGTTCGGATAAGGGAAGGCTAGTGTCAGAAGAAAGGCCCATAAGACCTGTAAATATCAGTGACAGAAAAGACATTAACTTTTGATGAGTGTATTTCACATGCAACAATTAAATGATGATGTTCTTTCCGCAGTTACGGGATTAGAAAACTTTCGTCTACCAGATCTGTCAGATAAGACTCACACCATTTAAAAGCTTCGCGTGTAGTCGGTTTCTAGGAACTTGTCTTACTGGTCTTTCTCTTTTTTTTCTGTGGATAACCCAAGTTCAGTACCAACCACAATTTGTAGTGTCCTTCCACATTTTTATGCTGCTCAGAAATGTCATTATGCCGCGAAAGCTCCTCAGCTGCATTTGAATAGAGCTCACGTTTTGCGAATTACAACAAATGGCTCTGAGCACTATGGGACTTAACTTCGAAGGTCATCAGTCCCCTAGAACTTAGAACTACTTAAACCTAATTAACCTAAGGACATCACACACATCCATGCCCGAGGCAGGATTCGAACCTGCGACCGTAGCGGTCGTGCGGTTCCAGACTGTAGCGCCTAGAGCCGCTCGGCCACTACGGCCGGCGGATTACAACATGCAGAATGTTTTTTCATGTGCCATCTCTATAACAGTGACACAACAGAGCAAAATTAACAAGCAGAAATACTAGTTCCAAGCAGTTCTTCAAACTTCTAAATAGGCTAATAAAACTTTGCAAACTGTGCACTACGTAATAATGTGTAAAGTTTGGTTTTTCAGTTTACACCCGAATTCTGTGTTTTGGTGGTATTTCTTTCTGTTCGTTCAAAAAATGTTAAAATGGGTTGAAATTCTAAGGGACCAAACTGCTTAGGTCATCGGTCCCTAGACTTACACACTACTTAAACTAAAACTAACGTATACTAAGAACAACACACACACAACCATGCCCGAGGGAGTACTCGAACCTCCGGCGGGATTTCTGTTCGTTGTATCTATAAAATCTATAACAGCCATCTAACATTTTGAACCCATTATGTGTCTTCTACAGTTGAGTACCGATGTGTCGACTGGAATGCAAAAGGCTTCTTCCAGGTTGTGAAAAAATCCATGGTTAGTATCGTCAACGAAACAACTGGCCTCAAGAAACGTGCAGTATTACAGGTACAAGGCAATTTCCAGTGGCTCGTAGTGCAACTTTTGACGGACGTCTAGCAAACATTGTCTCACAATGTTGATGTATGTGCCTTATGATCCTCATGAACACCCATCGCGTTTCATATGACACACATATGCAACATACGTAAATTTTGCCGTACATGCGCTCTTAACGACAGCTTTCTTTAAGGTCCATAAAAAAATGGAGTGTTCGCCTGTCTCGGAAGAATTGGCGAAATTATAGTACGCAGTATTGAAGTTCAGTGCTGATGGTAAATGGCAGTTACATTCACAATTACTTTGTAAAAAACCTAAGCGTTGCACAGAAAAGAAAGGCAATTCACAGTTGCCGCAAGCGTACGGAACCTTGTGCATATCAGCACGACAGTGTTGCGCTATTGTGGCTAAAGTACCGTTACTACCCAAGACAAATGCTTAGCCGCCCGTTAGAAACAAAAACTCACCTTCGTCGCTTAGGACAGGCGGCTCGAGACACCGGAGTATATTTCCTGTTTGTCCCGTCGCGTCTTCCTGGTGCCGCCATTGTTTGCTTACCAGCTGTTACTGACTACCGACCAAGCCATATGCGCGGAGAATTAGTTCTCCATGACATTTATGACTACACGTCGTTCAGCTGGAAGCGCCTCATACCATCTCCTTCGGTTCGTGTGTAGTTGCATTCTAAATCTTTTTAGCCAGAGAAAAGAATAAAGCAGTCGCTTCAGAGAACAGTTTTTATTAAAGTACCGCAATAGATTGTGGTTAAACAGCCGATTACCTGGCGTCCTTCTGCTATTTATTTATAACTCCCCCCCCCCCCACTCCAACATTCAAAAATACAGCCCTTTTATATACTGAAACGCCAAAGAAATGCGCATTGAAATAGACAGATAGGTGAACAGAATACGGCGCTGTGGTCGGCAACGCCTATATAACGCAAGTGTCTGGCGCACTTGTTAGATCGGCTACTGCTGCTACAATGGCGGATTATCAATATTTAAGCGAGTTTTGAAAGTACTGTTATAATCGGCGCATGAGCGATGGGACACAGCATCTCAGAGGTAGCGAGCGATGAAGTGGGGATTTTCCCGTATGACGACTTCACGATTGTACCGCGAATACCAGGAATCCGCCAAAACATCAAATCTCCGAGATCGCTGCGACCGAAAAAAGATCCTACAAGAGTGAGACCAACGACGACTGAAGAGGATCGATCAACGTGATAGAGGTGCAACCCTTCCGCAAATTGCTGCAGATTTCAGTTCTAGGTCACCAACAAGTTCCAGGGTGCGAACCATTCAACGAAACATAATCGATATGGGCTTCTGGATCCGAAAGCCCTCTCGTATACCCTTAATGACTGCACGACGCAAAGGTTTAGCTTCGCCTGGGGCCTTCGACACCGATATTGGACTCTTGATGACTGGATACATGGTCCGACTAGTCTCGTTTCACATTGTATCAAACGGATGGACGCGTACAGGTATGGAGACAATGGCATGAATCCGTGGATCCTGCATGTCAAGTTGGTGGAGGGTCTGTAATGGTGTGGGGCGTGTGCGGTTGGAGTGATTTGGAACCCCTGATACGTGTAGATATGACTCTGACAGGTGACACCTACGTAAGCGTCCTATCTGATCACCTGCATACATTCGTGTCCATTGTGCATTCCCACGGCCTTGGGCAATTCCAGCAGGACAATGCGGCACCTCACACATCCATAACTGCTACATAGTGGCTCCAGGAACACTCTTCTGAGTTTAAACACTTCCTCTGGCCACCAAACTTCCCAGGCATGAACATTATTGAGCATATTTGTGATGCTTTGCAACGTGTTGTTCAGTACAGATCTTCACCCCCTCTTACTCTTACAGATTAACGGACATCCCTGCAGGAATCATGGTGTCAGTTCCCTCCAGTACTACTTAGTCGAGTCCATTCCACGTTGCGTTGCGGCACTTCTGTGTGCTTGCGGGGCCCCTACACGATATTAGGCAGGTGTACCAGTTTCTTTGGCTGCTCTTCAGCGCCGTAGATTTTTCTCGAAAACGTCTGGATAAAATAGTGAAAAGTGTTTCGTAATAATACGTAACTTACTTACCAACACCCGTGTCGCCACCATTTTTGCCCGACAAACTTCCCTCCATTACCTAACAGACAATTCCGTGATGTGATGGCATCGGGCGCCACCTATGAACCGATCCCTTCTTTTACTCAAGCTGTCCTATATTTTTTGTCCTCCAAATTTGATGTCCAACTCGGTACCTGCTCGTTAGTATAGTTTTCCGATCTACCCATCTAACCCTTACCATTCGTCTGGTGTTCCAGCAGCAGTTGGCCTGGGATCCCTTTGCTCTGACCTCCGCCTTCCCCCCTCCCGCCAAATTGAAAGTCTGCGTCAGGCTACTTTCGCAGACACTAACCGACCCCCCAGTGCTGCGTATCTCATACAAACATCAGGCTGGACGTTTCCATTCGAACAAAGGAAATAATAGTCCAGTCCTCACTTTGGCTTTTTTTTCTGTCAGTTACTGGCCAATTTCTTGGTGCACTTCCAGAATGACGGCGACGTGGATAGTTTTTTCAACAGCAGACTTGTACAATCCAGGTCTCAGCCAAATCGTCCACTGCTGGGAAGATTCTGTCGCATTCAGGGATGAGTGCGTAGCAAAAGACAAGCACCTTTTTCGAGGTGGTAATTAAAACTTTCTGCCCGTATAAGAACGTAGACATTCAACGGGATGCGTTCACTTCCAGGAGCACAAAAGCTGAAGCCGTGGACAGGTGATGTGAAGAGCAGTCCGTCGCGCTCCGCAGATGGAGCCTGCGGTGATCTGGTGCTGGGCTGGAGCTGGAGCTGGAAGGCAGAGGCAAAGGGCAGAGGTGAAGGCGAGCGCCGAGCGCTGCCCGTCTCCACACTCGCCGCGTCCCTACTTCGGCCCCAGTCCGTGTCCAGTGATCGCCAAACAAACAAAGTCGTGCCGCTGCAGGGCCAGCTTCAGGCAACAGTGGTCCGTCTGCTGCCGTTTTAAATCTCAGTCATACGAGGGTCATACCGCAAACCTGGCCCCCCCTCTACCCTCATAAAATTTTAAAATTTTGTGCGTTGCTGGAACAGCAACTGCAGGATAAAATCATCGTGAGGAAATATTGAACTACCAATCAGTTGCAAAATTGAAGTTTTATTCAAACCCCTTGACAATGATTTCCTTCTTTAGAAGGAAAATCGTGGCAACCTAAGTACATGTTAAGTTACGATTATAACTCGTTACGAAAACAAAAATTACTCAAACTTACTTGGTTACATCCTGTAGCCTTGGTACTTTGAACTATATCCGAATGGCGTCAGTGAAATATATAATTTCACCTCCATAATTTTAAAAACATATACTTTACTAACTTATAGCTAAGGCACTATCGTTGCGTACGTAACGCTTGATCTAAGGAGAACTTCCGGCGACAGCGAGCACTAGTGGTATGGGCGACGAGGATGCGCAATAGTGAATGAACATTATTATGCGAATCTAGCTTGAAAGCCGTTGTGGCCGAGCGGTTCTAGGCGCTTCAGTCTGAAATCGCGCTACCACTACGGTCGCAGGTTCGAATCCTGCCTCGGCCATGGATGTATGTGATGTCCTTAGGTTAGTTAGGTTTTAGTGGTTCTAAGTCCCAGGGCACTGATTACCTCAGATGTTAAGTCCCATAGTGCTCAGAGCCATTTGAACCATTTTCGCTAATGTAGCTTAAAACGTTAACATTAAAATCACGACCTTAAAAACCACATCATATTTACGTGTGTTCTCGTGTACAATTAACAGAATGGCATACAACTAACAAATTGCCGTCATGAAAGGGTTATTGAAGTATCTCGCGTCCGTCGGCCGTCGTAATTTAATACATTATTTACTGGTAATGTTGATTGTTGCCGACTTACGTGGTGAGCCTTAATCAAAATGATATTTCATTCAATTTTGATTTACAATTAAATGCTTTTGTGAAGTTCTCTTTTTTTTAACAATATTAATCTTCAGTATAAATTATTTGTTACGTTGATGGACGTTAGACTCGCTGAATCTTAAAACATGAGTATATAAGTGGAACAATGGAATAAACTTTTCATATTAATTTCCTCGGCTAGTCAGTTCACTTTAAAGCAAAAAGATCTTTAGTTATTAATTACAATTGCGGCCCACACACGCGCGAGAGTATTTTTTTCTCACCTCCGTTAGCCATTGCATTGTAGTCGGAGTCCTGGCTCTCGCTCTCGGCTGTGGTACTGAAAATAAGGATGTTAAAGCTACGTATTTTCTGCAACGTAGGGCGGCTGTGGAGAAAAATGTATATTATGCTAATAGCGGGCGAGTTTTTCGCTTCCGCTAAATTTTATAAGTTAATATCGCCACGTAATGGCGTCGTCGGCTGCATGGGCCGCTGCGATTGTTGCACTGTAAATTACTCGACTGCAGGTTAATTCGAGGAAGGCGGACATGAAATCGGGATCACCTCTTACAAATTAAAAGTGAACAATAATATTAAATCAATATATTATCTGCTTAATTAGTACAAATATGCTTACATTTGCCAGCACTCACAAGATGTCCGTCTACACGCACCCAACACAAGAGAAGAAGTGAAGACGACTAAAAAATTAACATAAGAGCATATCTTGTCGCCCCTTTAGATCATTTTGTTACATTTCTTTGCCCTCGAAACTTACACAGAGAAATTATTATAATACGGGTACATGAGAAAAATGTATATTATTCTATTTTAAAATGTCTCTTCTTTATAAATACTGTTTTTAAGTCTTTTCGTATTATTTCACAGGGGACAATATAAGTAGTATAAATAATAACCAGTATAATAAGGCCCGGGGAAAGCAGAAGGAGAAGGGGAAAAACGGTGGATATGAAACGAGGAGGAAAAACTAGCTGGAGGAAAGAAGGTGGATTGGGGAACTTGATAAAAACCGTATATGACTGAAAATGTACATATCTAATAAACAGCGAACGTCAGAACTTCGAGAAACACAGATCCACCAGAAAACGAAGAAGAAACACAGTACCACCAGCATCAGTAGACGAGGGAAATGACTGTAGTCACCTGGAAGATCGAGCTACCTCTCTGTTACGTTAACGAAGGTATATAAGTCTGAAACTATCTAGAAAATTCCATTTAAATGAACGGGTGCAGCTCATACTAGGAATTTAAATGAACAATAGCAACTCCAGTCACTGTGCATGAAGTTCCTCTGTATGGTGAACGTGTAACCGTAGGGTGTGGCTTCGCAGCTACGCTCATCATGGGCCCATTCTTTTCTGAGCAGGTTGGCGCTCGAGGTCCAAAGACGTGCAGCGTGGCTGGCCAGCGTTACTGCGATATGCCTCGCCAGCATGTCATACCCGCCCTACAGCAGAGAGACGCATTGAACTCAAGAGCTTTCATGCAAGATCGCGTCCCACCGCATATCGCTCGTGAAGTTCACCCGCTTCTCCGAGATGCACTTGGAAACGATCGAATTATCAGCCGGTCGTTTCCAAATGCCTGGTCGGCGCGATGAACCTGATGTGAATGCCTGTGACTGCTGTTTGCGGGGCTGCCTGAAGGACAGGGTGCACCAGGGGGACATCCACACACGTGCCGATCTGAAGCGCAGCATATCAAAAGAGGTGAAGCGTTCCCTTAAAAAAACTGTGCTGATAAACGTCTTACATTATTTGATTTTCAAACAGCTGAACAGAACTGAACGTACTCAGACATTTCGCTCTTTACCCATTCTGATCAACATTAAACTGACACACAATATTTTTAGCGCAACGCAATCTGACTTTCAATAATCCCTACAAAAGAATGACCCTGACTAACAATAACCTATACCTTTCATGAATCACTTACCTCAGAAAAATCTTCGTTACTCGAACTACTGCAATAGAGCGAGCGCCACTACTGCCAGCTAAATAAAAGATTCTAACTACTGAAGGCACTAACTACTGATAGGCATAGTTGGCAAATGAAAGATTTTGATAGAGAACAAACAATGTATTTACCTTAATAATGTTCCAAAGTCATCATATATATATATCAGTTCATGATATCCAATATTACAAATTTACTTTTTCTGATGGACACACGTCCAGATGGTCCGCTCTCAAAATTTTGCCATTTCTCTCGCCACATCCACCACTGCTGGCGGCTCACCTCCAACTGCGCAACGCTACGCGCTGTTAACATCCAACTGCCTAACACTACAATGGCGAATATTCCAACAGTGCCAACCAGCCACAGACTGCACACAGCACAGCCAGTGATTTTCATACAGAGTGCTAGGTGACGCTATCAACTTAAAAACCTGAACAGCCTACTTACAGAGGTAGCCAGCATACCTACGGACATGCTTATTTCTGCTGTGCAGAATGCAATCCTGCGCTTTCAGACTCCTCTGGACACTGATGGGAGCCCTGTTGAGCCGCTTTTTTAGCAGTAATGATACCGGTATGTAATGGTATGATGTTACCGTAGCAGCACGTTAAAAGGGATCCACATGAATTGATTCTGCATTATTCTTCTTCCCCATGCCCTTGACATTAATGATACCAAGTTTGGTGCTGGTACGGTAATTAGTTTCATTGTTATAGCGTGTTAAATACTGAAAGTTTAATTATCATCACCCGGGAGATTGTTAACACTATAGGTCCTGTCAGTTTTCCTCCGGGTACTCCAGACGTTACTTTTGCATCTGTCGATTTTCTTCCGCTCCGTTTTTGTCGGCAGGTTTCCGGTTGGTTGTGCATATTCTAACCTCTTGGATTAAGGGGACGGCCGCGCGTGATTAGCCGAGCGGTCTTAGGCGCTGCAGTCATGGACTGTGCGGCTGGTCCCGTCGGACGTTCGAGTCCTCCCTCGGGCATGGGTGTGTGTGTTTGTCCTTCGGCTGATTTAGGTTAAATAGTGTGTAAGCTTAGGGACTGATGATCTTAGCAGTTAAGTCCCATAAGATTTCACACACATTTGAACTTTTTTTTGATTGAGGGGACGATGGAGAAGGTGGTGCTGGTGGTGGTGGTGGTGCTGGTGGTGGTGGCGGTGGTGGTGGCGGCGGCGGCGGCTGTAGAGGAAATGGAGACGATTTTCTTCTCCGTAGTGTGGTGGTGTAAGGCAGTGTTGTGGAAGGCTCTTTCTGTCGGCGCCCAGCAGCTTGGCTGGTCGCAGGTGCGGAATCAGCGAGAAACTGGAGGAGGGCCGCGACGCTGGGGACGCAGCACGCACGGCCCGGGCTGCGCGCGCACCGCACGCACCACACGGCACGCATCGCATCGAGCCGTGCTGCGCCAAGGCCGACCCGACCCTGCGTGACCCGCGAGTCGGCGCCGCCCCTCAGCTCGGGAGTGTGGTGGCCAGAGAGGGAGAGAGAGAGGTGACCCAGCTCCCGTGACGGCGGTCACACGTAAAGCACGCGTAGAGCGTCTCTAAAGCCGTCGGCACACGGACCGTGCATCCGAGCGTTGAGCATGTCGAGTTTCTGACGTCACAGCGTGGAATAGCACGCTCGGGAGTGTTTCCGAACGTGGAGAGCAATATCTGGCATGTCAGATGTTCTGGTCGTGCGTCTCAGCGTTGACCAATGAGATGGCACAACGCCACCTACGTCACAAGCGCGGCGTCTCCCTTCAGTACAGAGTTGTGAGGCGCCATATTGGCATTCATTTCAAGCCGATATGTATATATGCCGTTTCTGAGCACCAGCAAATTGAGAATCACTGGAAAACCCGTTGTTAGTTGTGTGATTAGTTCCAATAAAATAATGAGAAACATCATATTCGTGGCAAAAGAATTACCTATTGTAACTTGCGTATTATGAGAGTAGGCTATTTGAAGGCAGCGACACACTGAAGATCCACCCAAAACGCATTGTTCTTGGTACAATGTGTTATAATTAAATTTCAGCTAGTAAAATATTTACGATTAAGGTTTTTAGCAAGAGGTAAGATACTGTGATTAGATACGAAAAGTGTGATGTTGGTTTACCTTAATGAATAGGGTCACTGTCCAATAATGAGTTCTTTTGTTGGGGCGGTGGTTCGCGACCTGACACAACCAATTTTTTTTCCTAACATTCTCATACTTTATTATTAGTATAATATAAGTATAGACTATAATATTTGATGTAATTAAATACAAGTTCACCTTTTATTGAGGTGTGACTTTGTTCGATTGGCTTAATCTAAAGAACAGCTTACGCTACTTCTATAAAGATATTTTGCTCCTTCTTCTTTTACGCTTCGTAATTCACACGTTGCAAAGATTCTGCTATACTGGGTAGGAACAGTGATCAAGTAAGGCTGACCTTGGGGTTTTACTAAAATGTGGGAATGATGAAATAATGTTTATCTTATGCGGAGAAGTATTCCAAATTTGTACCGCACTGTTTGTAATGGAACTTTTATAAGCCTCTGCCCTTATTGATGGGACATGGTACTTTCCTCTTGGTCGACGATGGAAGAAATGTGCGTTTTAATAGAGCTAACGTGGGGAATTTTACGCGCGCCCGTTCTACATCTACATCTACATTGATACTCCGCAAGCCACCCAACGGTGTGTGGCGGAGGGCACTTTACGTGCCACTGTCATTACCTCCCTTTCCTGTTCCAGTCGCGTATGGTTCGCGGGAAGAACGACTGTCTGAAAGCCTCCGTGCGCGCTCTAATCTCTCTGATTTTACAGTCGTGATCTCCTCGGGAGGTATAAGTAGGGGGAAGCAATATATTCGATACCTCATCCAGAAACGCACCCTCTCGAAACCTGGCGAGCAAGCTACACCGCGATGCAGAGCGCCTCTCTTGCAGAGTGTGCCACTTGAGTTTATTAAACATCTCCGTAACGCTATCACGCTTACCAAATAACCCTGTGACGAAACGCGCCGCTCTTCTTTGGATCTTCTCTATCTCCTCCGTCAACCCGACCTGGTACGGATCCCACACTGATGAGCAATACTCAAGTATAGGTCGAACGAGTGTTTTGTAAGCCACCTCCTTTGGTGATGGACTACATTTTCTAAGGACTCTCCCAATGAATCTCAACCTGGTACCCGCCTTACCAACAATTAATTTTATATGATCATTCCACTTCAAATCGTTCCGTACGCATACTCCCAGATATTTTACAGAAGTAACTGCTACCAGTGTTTGTTCCGCTATCATATAATCATACAATAAAGGATCCTTCTTTCTATGTATTCGCAATACATTACATTTGTCTATGTTAAGGGTCAGTTGCCACTCCCTGCACCAAGTGCCTATCCGCTGCAGATCTTCCAGTATTTCGCTACAATTTTCTAATGCAGCAACTTCTCTGTATACTAAAGCATCATCCGCGAAAGGCCGCATGGAACTTCCGACACTATCTACTAAGTCATTTATATATATTGTGAAAAGCAATGCTCCCATAACACTCCCCTGTGGCACGCCAGAGGTTACTTTAACGTCTGTAGACGTCTCTCCATCGAGAACAACATGCTGTGTTCTGTTTGCTAAAAACTCTTCAATCCAGCTGATATTACGTAGGCTCTTACATTGTTTATCAGGCGACAGTGCGGAACTGTATCGAACGCCTTCCGGAAGTCAAGAAAAATAGCATCTACCTGGGAGCCTGTATCTAATATTTTCTGGGTCTCATGAACAAATAAGGCGAGTTGGGTCTCACACGATCGCTGTTTCCGGAATCCATGTTGATTCCTGCATAGTAGATTCTGGGTTTCCAGAAATGACATGATACGCGAGCAAAAAACATGTTCTAAAATTCTACAAGAGATCGACGTCAGAGATATAGGTCTATAGTTTTGCGCATTTGCTCGACGACCCTTCTTGAAGACTGGGACTATCTGTGCTCTTTTCCAATCATTTGGAACCCTCCGTTCCTCTAGAGACTTGCGGTACACGGCTGTTAGAAGGGGGGCAAGTTCTTTCGCGTACTCTGTGTAGAATCGAATTGGTATCCCGTCAGGTCCAGTGGACTTTCCTCTATTGAGTGATTCCAGTTGCTTTTCTATTCCTTGGACACTTATTTCGATGTCAGCCAATTTTTCGTTTGTGCGAGGATTTAGAGAAGGAACTGCAGTGCGGTCTTCCTCTGTGAAACAGCTTTGGAAAAAGGTGTTTAGTATTTCAGCTTTACGCGTGTCATCCTCTGTTTCAATGCCATCATCATCCCGTAGTGTCTGGATATGCTGTTTCGAGCCACTTACTGATTTAACGTAAGACCAGAACTTCCTAGGATTTTCTGTCAAGTCGGTACATAGAATTTTACTTTCGAATTCAATGAACGCTTCACGCATAGCCCTCCTTACGCTAACTTTGACATCGTTTAGCTTCTGTTTGTCTGAGAGGTTTTGGCTGCGTTTAAACTTGGAGTGGAGCTCTCTTTGCTTTCGCAGTAGTTTCCTAACTTTGTTGTTGTACCACGGTGGGTTTTTCCCGTCCCTCACAGTTTTACTCGGCACGTACCTGTCTAAAACGCATTTTACGATTGCCTTGAACTTTTTCCATAAACACTCAACATTGTCAGTGTCGGAACAGAAATTTTCGTTTTGATCTGTTAGGTAGTCTGAAATCTGCCTTCTATTACTCTTGCTAAACAGATAAACCTTCCTCCCTTTTTTTATATTCCTATTAACTTCCATATTCAGGGATGCTGCAGCGGCCTTATGATCACTGATTCCCTGTTCTGTACATACAGAGTCGAAAAGTTCGGGTCTGTTTGTTACCAGTAGGTCCAAGATGTTATCTCCACGAGTCGGTTCTCTGTTTAATTGCTCGAGGTAATTTTCGGATAGTGCACTCAGTATAATGTCACTCGATGCTCTGTCCCTACCACCCGTCCTAAACATCTGAGTGTCCCAGTCTATATCTGGTAAATTGAAATCTCCACCTAAGACTATAACATGCTGAGAAAATGTATGTGAAATGTATTCCAAATTTTCTCTCAGTTGTTCTGCCACTAATGCTGCTGAGTCGGGAGGTCGGTAAAAGGAGCCAATTATTAACCTAGCTCGGTTGTTGAGTGTAACCTCCACCCATAATAATTCACAGGAACCATCCACTTCTACTTCACTACAGGATAAACTAGTACTAACAGCGACGAACACTCCGCCACCGGTTGCATGCAATCTATCCTTTCTACCTTTGTAAAAATTTCGGCAGAATTTATCTCTGGCTTAAGCCAGCTTTCTGTACCTATAACGATTTCAGCTTCGGTGCTTTCTATCAGCGCTTGAAGTTCCGGTACTTTACCAACGCAGCTTCGACAGTTGACAATTACAATACCGATTGCTGCTTGGTCCCCGCATGTCCTGACTTTGCCCCGCACCCGTTGAGGCTGTTGCCCTTTCTGTACTTGCCCAAGGCCATCTAACCTAAAAAACCGCCCAGCCCACGCCACACAACCCCTGCTACCCGTGTAGCCGCTTGTTGCGTGTAGTGGACTCCTGACCTATCCAGCGGAACCCGAAACCCCACCACCCTGTGGCGCAAGTCGAGGAATCTGCAGCCCACACGGTCGCAGAACCGTCTCAGCCTCTGATTCAGACCCTCCACTCGGCTCTGTACCGAAGGTCCGCAGTCAGTCCTGTCGACGATGCTGCAGATGGTGAGCTCTGCTTTCATCCCGCTAGCGAGACTGGCAGTCTTCACCAAATCAGATAGCCGCCGGAAGCCAGAGAGGATTTCCTCCGATCCATAGCGACACACATCATTAGTGCCGACATGAGCGACCACCTGCAGATGGGTGCACCCTGTACCCTTCATGGCATCCGGAAGGACCCTTTCCACATCTGGAATGACTCCCCCCGGTATGCACACGGAGTGCACATTGGTTTTCTTCCCCTCTCTTGCTGCCATTTCCCTAAGGGGCCCCATTACACGCCTGACGTTGGAGCTCCCAACTACCAGTAAGCCCACCCTCTGCGACTGCCCGGATCTTGCAGACTGAGGGGCAACCTCTGGAACAGGACAAGCAGCCATGTCAGGCCGAAGATCAGTATCAGGCTGAGACAGAGCCTGAAACCGGTTCGTCAGACAAACTGGAGAGGCTTTCCGTTCAGCCCTCCGGAATGTCTTTCGCCCCCTGCCACACCTTGAAACGACCTCCCACTCTACCACAGGTGAGGGATCAGCCTCAATGCGGGCAGTACCCCGGGCAGCCACAGTGGTAGTCCGATCGGGGGATGCGTGGGACGAGCTGGCCGTCCCGACAAACCCCCATCCGGACCCCCACAGTGATGCCCATTGGCAACAGCCTCAAGCTGTGTGACCGAAGCCAACACTGCCTGAAGCTGGGAGCGAAGGGATGCCAACTCAGCCTGCATCCGAACACAGCAGTTGCAGTTGAGTAAACAGTGTGATTAACGAACTAGAAACATCCCTCAACTGCCGCTGGAGTGCGTTGCGATCGCGTATACCACGTTGGGGTCCACGTACCGTATGCACAAGTCGCATCATTCCGGAGCGTTCAGCAGCACGTTGAACGTTAACGTTCGACAGCACGGCCCGTGTGCCGACGGCTTAAGGAGCAGCAACGTTATTCGCCTCTCAGTAAACAGTCGCTGATCAACCTTGCGTTTGACCGCGCCTAACTGCTGGTACTGCAATGGAGGATGCCCTAGAGATACAAAGCTGTTAACAGAGGTACGGATTTGCACACGGCCACCTGTATACGTAAAAGTTTTGTAGACAATCGCTGGTGGGTGACGTCGTTGGGACTGGAACCCCTGTCTCCCGGACACTAAACAGACGCACTGACCACTACGCCACCCTGGCACAGTGACCTTTGCACATCTGCACGGAGTACCCTGGAATGTGTGATCTTATAGGACAAATATCCAAGGATTTCCACCCAATAATATCCAAACAGCAGACTCGGTACCAAAAAAAAAAAAAAAAAAAAAATGGTTCAAATGGCTCTGAGCACTATAGGACTTAACATCTGTGGTCATCAGTCCCCTAGAACTTAGAACTACTTAAACCCAGCTAACCTAAGGACATCACACACATCCATGCCCGAGGCAGGATTCGAACCTGTGACCGTAGCAGTCGCGCGGTTCCGGACTGAGCGCCTAGAACAGACTCGTTACACAATTTATTAGATTGCCAGTACTAAACTCTTTTAAGTAAAAACAAATTCGTATAACTTACAGAACTTAACAAATGATTAAAAGAACGAGCTTTAAAAACAATAACGGCATCTTGCCACCATAAAATCAAAGAACCTTTTACAATAGTGCTCTTAGAGTTTACCCAAGGGACAAAATACAATAATAAGTTAACTCGGCAATACAACTTAAGATAATTTACAAAAACCTTTAACAATGATAATGACACTTGGCACCAGAAAATCGGAAAACATTATGAGCAGTAATAAACTTAAGAAAATAATAATAATAACTTGGCACCATAAAATAAAAGATGCACAACACACAACCAATAAATATAATAACAAATAATAATTTGATACAGCCAAAGGGCAAGGGCAACTCCCAACGCAATCAGAGACGGGCGAGCTCTCAACACTTCGGAGCCTTCCCACTAGAAAAGGTCCCCGAAATAAACCGCTGAGAGCTCCGCAACATGCCTCCCACAACTGCCCGTCACTTACGCACCTTTGTTATCTTCTGTAACACACAACAGATAATATCAACACAAGATAAAATTCAAAACTCAAATAACAATATAACATCCCGACAGCACATAATAGCCACGGCGCCGTTAGCTCGGGCGCTCTTAACAAGTGCCGGAAGCCAACACACACAAGTCTCAATAAACAATTCTCGCTTCTTAAAACAAAACAATAAAAGCCAAGCGCACATGAATAGTCAAACCACAGTCTTAGAAGTGCCTTAAGGACACCAAACGCGACTATTCCACCAAGTTAATAATAACACAGTGACATAAAAATACAGAACATACCACTAAATGCTGTTACACAAACCAAATTGACGAGATCGTGTTGTTCAGGTCCCAGAAGACCACATACACCAAGCAGCAGTAATTCACTATGCGTATACTGTTCAAAACCGCCTTTCTTAGGCAGACTTTACCTAACACATAAAACGCCAAATATACCATACACGAACGCAACTCCCGACAGGTAACAGGAACCACCTACGTGAATTCCTCCAAAAGGAACAAACAGGCACCACCAAAGGTAACTCTGAGCAGACCGGGTGGGCAACGACCCACTCAGCTGGATAACAAAAAATACTTCAGTTGAGCAAATAAATTAGTACCGATATGTATCGTAAAGTGACACACACACACACACACACACACACACACACACACACACAGCAAAAACTTCCAACAACGCCATCACACATCATAATGAAGTTCAGAAACCGCTGCTGGAGCTTCCAGCGGAAAATCTGACGAGCGAACCGAGCCCACACCCTACCCTGGCAGGCGACTCCAAAATTCAGCAACTAGTTGTCTCCGGGCCAGAGTATCACAGGACCGCACCGGACCTCCACATGAGACAGGCAGGCAGAACAAATTCGCCGACTCCAATTAATGACCACCGCATGGCCAGCACAGCGGCGAGTCGCCTCCGCCCCAGACCACTCTGCTCATATTGCGAGGCACAACCACCTTAGCGCTAGTCACCAGCAGGTCAGGCAGAGCGAACTTCACGTTCCGTGCAATACCCGGAAATCGACCACCCTCTCGCTTTCCGCGGGCCACCGCAAACACACGCCCAGCGACGTAATAGCAGATCACCACCGGAGCGCCACCCGCACCAGAACAGCGAACTATAATCGATTACAGCGCGCGCACTAAACAAGATCACAGGATATCGGCGCGCGCCATATCATAACCAAGCGCGCCAGCCGTGTCAGCCCAAATTCCCATTCGCGCCTCAGCCCCCTTTATACTGCCCCTAATCTCGAGCCGGCCGTTGTGGCCGAGCGGTTCTAGGAGCTTCAGTGTGGAACCGCGCCACCGCTACGGTCGCAGGTTCGCATCCAGCCCCGGGCATGGATGTGTGTGGTGTCCTGGGTTAGTTAGCTTTAAGTAGTTCTAAGTTCTAGGGGACTGATAACCTCAGATGTTGAGTCCCATAGTGCTCAGAGCCATTTGAACCTAATCTCGAAAAATATTGCACAGGCTCTCCAACTGTATTGGAACAGCACGTCAGCATAGAATGTAACGGGGGATCCTGCCTGAAAGCGAGGCATAAATGATGTAATCATATCAAACTATACGATTACAGATACATTTTGAAGTCTCAAACATCTATGATGTACGAGGTGCGACAATAAAGTAATGAGACTCATTTTCTTTGCAAGATGTGGGAACCCTGCAGGCTTGCGTAGGCACAATATCTTTGACCTTGGTCGATGAGCTGCTTCGAGTCCAAGCGTCACATTGATGCAACTACTCATTCGTGAGTTGTGCTGTAATACGTTAACACGTGTTCGTGTCCCTCGTCATGGAAATTGAACCGCATAATATTGCCAACGGTATGGCATTTCTATTTGCGTTAAATTGGGTGAAAACGCGACGAAAATTTACGGTAAGCTTCGGAAGGCTTCTGGAGAGGAGGTTATGTCAAGAGCTCAAATTTTCCGTTCGCATGAAATGTTTAATGAAGGCAGAACTAATGTTGGAGATGAAGACCGCAGTGGAAGACTATCAACCTCACGGACGGATGTCAACTTGGCCAGGGTGCGAGAAAACGTACGATCTGATTGAAGATTATCCGTGAAACTGATCGCAGAAGAACTGGAGAAACGGTTCGTCTAATAATAACTGAAGTTCTTGCATCACGACAATGCGCCATCTCATACTGCTCTGTCAGTACAGCAATTTGTAACCTCAAAACAAATTTCGGTACTACCACAGCCCCCTTATACACCAGATATCGCTCCGTGCGACTTTTTTCTATTTCCAAGAGTCAGAACGGCGGTCAAGGGACGCCAATATCAAACAACATAACATGTCCAAAAAGCTGTGACGAGGGTCTTGGAGAATATTACAGAAGATGAGTTCCAGAAATGTTACCATCAATGGCAGAAGCGCTGGAAAAAGTGTGTGCAATCAGAAGGGGACTACTTTGAAGGAGACAACACTAAACTTGAAACTTCACTAACACGGTAAGCAACATTTTTTTTCATCAGTCTCATTACTTTATTGTCTTACCTCGTATACAGGGTGAAAATTATTTAAACCAACAAACTCTGGGAGGTTGTAGGGGACATCAAAACAAATATTTTTCCCTAATGTCATTTTTTTCGTATGAGGAGTATTTAAACTGGTAGAGGAAGATTTCTCTGGCGGCAAATTAATTAAACCAACAAACACTTTTCCATTTTTTTATCACCAAGAGACAACAACTAGCTTGCAGATACGGCCAAATTAAACAGTCCCCAACAACACCGACCCACACATTAACGAAGAACCGCACTTGATGAGCGCTAGTAAGTGTGGCATGTGGGTTATCCTCACTCCAAACATGCGAATTGTGCACGTTGAAGACTCCATTAAGCCCGAACGTTGCTTCATCGGTAAACAACACGGAGGATTGAAATGTAGGATGCATTTCACACTGTTCCAGGTACCACTGCGAAAACTGTGCTCTGGGTGGATAGTCAACTGGATCCAGGTCGTGGACACGTTGTAAGTGAAATGGACGTAACAATTGCTCTCGAAGGACTGTTCTTACATTCGTCTGATTCGTCCCCATGTGACTTGCAATTGCACGAGTGCTGATTGAAGGATCCCGCTCCACATGCTGCAAGACAGCTTCCTCAAATTGCAGCGTTCTTACCGTGCGACGGCATCCCTGTCCAGGTAATCTGGTAAATGACCTGGTCTCACGCAGACGTTGGTACACAGCATCAAAGTCGTATGATGCGGGATACGACGATTAGGATATTGTTGTTGGCTCTGAGCACTATGGGACTTAACATCTGAGGTCATCAGTCCCCTAGACTTAGAACTACTTAAACCTAAGGACATCACACACATCCATGCCCGAGGCAGGATTCGAACCTGCGACCGTAGCAGCAGCGCGGTTCCGGACTGAAGCGCCTAGAACCGCTCGGCCACAGCGGCCGGCGATATTGTTGTTGATAAACCCGCTGTGAAGCTCGTCCGTTGTGGTGCGCTACGTAGTACGCACCAACCATATCAGTGTACTCACTCCAGGTGTATCACTCCATTAGTAAACAGAGACAATGCACTCCAGAATGAGATTTTCACTCTGCAGCGGAGTGTGCGCTGATATGAAACTTCCTGGCAGATTAAAACTGTGTGCCCGACCGAGACTCGAACTCGGGACCTTTGTCCTTCGCGGGCAAGTGCTCTACCATCTGAGCTACTGAAGCACGACTCACGCCCGGTACTCACAGCTTTAGTTCTGCAAGGGTCGCAGGAGAGCTTCTTTAAAGTTTGGAAGGTAGGAGACGAGGTACTGGCAGAAGTAAAGCTGTGAGTACCGGGCGTGAGTCGTGCTTCAGTAGCTCAGATGGTAGAGCACTTGCCCGCGAAAGGCAAAGGTCCCGAGTTCGAGTCTCGGTCGGGCACACAGTTTTAATCTGCCAGGAAGTTTCAGAGACAATGCACTACTACACTGGTGGAAAGCAGTTGCCTACAACTGAAGATCGTAATACGGCCTCTATCAACTGAAGAGCGTAATACGACCTCCAACGGTTTAAATAATCCTCGTAGGAAAAAATGACATTAAGGAAAAATATTTGTTTTCATGTCCCCCTACAACCTCCCAGAGTTTGTCGGTTTAAATACTTTTCACCCTGTGTATGCGTGGGTATGTGTTTTTTCGAAGACTGATGACCACATACATCTCGAGGCAAGATCTACGTAGACAGCAGTCGAGAATTACATTGAACATTTGATCCATTGTGAGTTACCTTCGACTTGGTTTGAGATATACCGTCAATACCGGTCACATTACGTAAAAGTAAAAAACTGACTGCTTTCGTTGCGCTCTTACTGGCGCCACTTAGCTGACGTTATTTTTGCATTTACGAACCCGTACGTCCACGAAATTGTACGCTCTGTGCCGCTCGGAATTGGAAGTCGGCGACTCAGCGGGGAACTCGGGTAGAGTTATTTCGAAAACAAACAACGGGCGTCGTCCCGAATTTCCCAAGTGGTTCCAGGGACGCCCTCGCGAGAAATACCACGCTCCGCCGCGCAGCTTCCCGCACCGCACAGTTGCCGCTACGTCTGACTATTTCGTCTTCTGTACGTTCTTCGAGTCGATTCTAAGAAATGCAGCGACGAGCGTTATACAGTCGCATGCCCTTTGCCATCACAGCTGTCATCATCATCATGGTATTAGCACGAATTCACTGGGAACCTTGGCAGTATTATGGGCTTCAAGCTGTCCTTCCACCTAACCGTACGTCCTTCGTAAATCAATATTACAGCATGCGTCAGCAGTGCACAATAACGTTGATGATGGTATTACAAATAGAAATGAAAGCATCGTGACAGACCAAAATGTTTCAACAGTGAATTAACGGAAAAAATAAAGAAAAGCTTCACGTGCCTCACATGATTTACCACCCCCACTCGAGTACAGAGCGCAATACGTCCATGCAACCAGCCGAAACTGTCAGAAGAGTCCTTTTTGTGATGCTATTCACCTCGCACTGGACTGAATGTCGGTTATGTCGTCGAAACGTCGCCCCTCCGTGTGAATTTCCGCACTCTGCCGTTCTGTGGTTGGTTCGTACTGGTAACACCAAGCCGCGTCAGCCGCGGTGATTTTCTCCAGAGAAGAAATGACCGCGTTTCGTTCGGAAGGCAAGGAATGGGCGAGAAACTTTCCACACACTTTTTTATCTTTTGCAAAACATCCTATACAATGTCTTCAATATTTGATTGCAAGATGTTCAGTTTGTTGCTGCAGTGCGATTGGTGACGCAAGAACGTTGACATAGTATGACCGCACGTCCACTACATAACATTGCCTTTTCACAACTGACTGATCGCATGCACACCTCCTGTTTACAGTTGTTACTGCAAGCTGCCACCAATGTACTGCACGGACGAAGCTTGCACGCCCGGAATAAAACCAGTATCCCAGTTTCTTGGACGGAAAGTGTATGGCTTTTTAAAAACGTGACTCTTATTACCCCTTGATGTGTCAGCACAGCATGGAATTCAACCTTTTACGCGACGACACAAGCTCAGCACTATAGGCTGTGGGGTGGTAGGACTGGACGAAGTAACACTTCAGGCAGTCAACATCAACAGTAGCACTGAACATTTATTTGGCACATTTAAACAAGACAAATACCAAATAAAAACATCAACACATTTTTAAAATTACTATTTAGGTGAGACCAGTTACTTCAAAATTTTAAACATTCATAAACCACGGCACTTATGGCCTATTACATATTTAGTGAAATGAGTTAAAAATTATTTACTCAAGAACTATGATCAACCTGAAGAACAATTTACTAAAGTTTAACGAGAAAATGTAGTGTTTCGTTACTGCAGTGATTGGTATTACCAAAGTCATTTAGAGTACAGGCAACAACAAATCAGATACCATGGCACACAACCACGTTACGTAAATGGCAGGCACCCTACAATGTAGGATATAAAAATTCATGTGACCAAGCAACCTCGTGGGATTCAACAAACTACGCCCAGAAGCGGACGCCCGCCCACTCAGCTGTTTCTAAAACAGGCTCGGCATGGACCCCCAAACGGGAGCAGCGACGGTCACGAATAGGCACGAAAAATCCCAGAACCAGTGAGTATCTACAACAGACTGACATCTGCCTTAAGTAACTAGAAACACAATAATTCATTACAGCACATCATATGTAGAATTAATCATCCTATTAATGAATATCAGTTAAGCAGTACAAATCTGTTATCTTATGTGCGTAAGGCCAATTATACATTAAGGCGCGAGCGAACTAGATACAGGGTCAGCCGGCACGCACGGGGAAAAAAAGCACTTCGTCTTCAGGCCACAAGTGGCCCATCGGGACCATCCGACCGCCGTGTCATCCTCAGTGGAGCATGCGGATAGGAGGGGCGTGGGGTCAGCACACCGCTCTCCCGGTCGTTATGATGGTTTTCTTTGACCGGAGCCGCTATGTTAGGTCGAAAAGCTCCTCAATTGGCATCACAAGGCTGGGTGCACCCCGAAAAATGGCAATAGCGCATGGTGACTGGATGGACGCACAGGCAAAGGGGGCAGAAAATACACAACAGCACAAGCACGACACAACCCAGGACCCCGCACCCACTACCAAGACAAACAGCAGAAGTCCCGATAAAACGAAATCAAATGCAAGTAACAAGTGTGCAGCCTAACAGTATATCGAGACGACCCCCCTCACCCCCCCCCCCCCCCCCCCAATGCAAAACACAAGGCTACTTACAGCTAATAGCCACTCCTAAATTTGTGATTAAATCAGAATTAATTACCATATCCTCGTACTGTCATTGAAGGAATTCTTGTACTTTCATTAATAGAATGAGTTCCAAACTATTTAAACACACAATAACAAATGGTCTCTCAGTAACTTGTAAGAATTTATGAAACTACTCATTTAGAATTAGACACGTGTCTCTTAGACACACTATTATTTCAGATAGAAACGTAACACTAATGTTACTGCAATTCACGGCAAAATATATCCAGGGAAAATTTTATCCATGTATATCTATAGCTATTGGCTAGCTTAATTCCACCGTGTGATATACACGGTGTTTCAAAAATGACCGGTATATTTTAAACGGCAATAAAAACTAAACGAGCAGCGATAGAAATACACCGTTTGTTGCAATATGCTTGGGACAACAGTACATTTTCAGGCGGACAAACTTTCGAAATTACAGTAGTTACAATTTTCAACAACAGATGGCGCTGCAAGTGATGTGAAAGATATAGAAGACAACGCAGTCTGTGGGTGCGCCATTCTGTACGTCGTCTTTCTGCTGTAAGCGTGTGCTGTTCACAACGTTCAAGTGTGCTGTGGACAACATGGTTTATTCCTTAGAACAGAGGATTTTTCTGGTGTTGGAATTCCACCGCCTAGAACACAGTGTTGTTGCAACAAGACGAAGTTTTCAACAGAGGTTTAATGTAACGAAAGGACCGAAAAGCGATACAATAAAGGATCTGTTTGAAAAATTTCAACGGACTGGGAACGTGACGGATGAACGTGCTGGAAAGGTAGGGCGACCGCGTACGGCAACCACAGAGGGCAACGCGCAGCTAGTGCAGCAGGTGATCCAACAGCAGCCTCGGGTTACGTTCGCCGTGTTGCAGCTGCGGTCCAAATGACGCCAACGTCCACGTATCGTCTCATGCGCCAGAGTTTACACCTCTATCCATACAAAATTCAAACGCGGCAACCCCTCAGCGCCGCTACCATTGCTGCACGAGAGACATTCGCTAACGATATAGTGCACAGGATTGATGACGGCGATATGCATGTGGGCAGCATTTGGTTTACTGACGAAGCTTATTTTTACCTGGACGGCTTCGTCAGTAAACAGAACTGGCGCATATGGGGAACCGTAAAGCCCCATGTTGCAGTCCCATCGTCCCTGCATCCTCAAAAAGTACTGGTCTGGGCCGCCATTTCTTCCAAAGGAACCATTGGCCCATTTTTCAGATCCGAAACGATTACTGCATCACGCTATCTGGACATTCTTCGTGAATTTGTGGCGGTACAAACTGCCTTAGACGACACTGCGAACACCTCGTGGTTTATGCAAGATGGTGCCCGGCCACATCGCACGGCCGACGTCTTTAATTTCCTGAATGAATATTTCGATGTGATTGCTTTGGGCTATCCGAAACATACAGGAGGCGGCGTCGATTGGCCTCCCTATACGCCAGACATGAACCCCTGTGACTTCTTTCTGTGGGGACACTTGAAAGACCAGGTATACCGCCAGAATCCAGAAACAATTGAACAGCTGAAGCAGTACATCTCATCTGCATGTGAAGCCATTCCGCCAGACACGTTGTCAAAGGTTTCGGGTAATTTCATTCAGAGACTACGCCATATTATTGCTACGCATGGTGGATATGTGGAAAATATCGTACTATAGAGTTTCCCAGACCGCAGTGCCATCTGTTGTTGAAAATTGTAACTACTGTAATTTCGAAAGTTTGTCTGCCTGAAAATGTACTGTTGTCCCAAGCATATTGCAACAAACGGTGTATTTCTATCGCTGCTCGTTTAGTTTTTATTGCCGTTTCAAATATACCGATCATTTTTGAAACACCCTGTAAATACAATAACCAGGTAGCACTTAGACAAGGACAAGCCAAAGTGTTTTCAATGGCGGTTAAGCACTGACAGTAGCAACCTACAAACAGAATGTATCAGCACTCCAGACCCCAGTAAATATTAATCATCACATCACATACGTTGTTGTTGTTGTGGTCTTCAGTCCTGAGACTGGTTTGATGCAGCTCTCCATGCTACTCTATCCTGTGCAAGCTTCTTCATCTCCCAGTACCTACTGCAATCTACATCCTTCTGAATCTGCTTAGTGTATTCATCTCTTGGTCTCCCCCTACGATTTTTACCCTCCACGCTGCCCTCCAATACTAAATTGGTGATCCCTTGATGCCTCAGAACATGTCCTACCAACCGATCCCTTCTTCTAGTCAAGTTGTGCCACAAGCTTCTCTTCTCCTCAATCCTATTCAACACCTCCTCATTAGTTATTTGATCAACCCATCTAATTTTCAGTATCATTCTGTAGCACCGCATTTCGAAAGCTTCTATTCTCTTCTTGTCTAAACTATTTATCGTCCATGTTTCACTTCCATACATGGCTACAGTCCACACAAATACTTTCAGAAACGACTTCCTGATACTTAAATCAATACTCGATGTTAACAAATTTCTCTTCTTCAGAAACGCTTTCCTTGCCATTTCCAGTCTACATTTTATATCCTCCCTACTCCGACAATCATCAGTTATTTTGCTCCCCAAATAGCAAAACTCCTTTACTACTTTAAGTGTCTCATTTCCTAATCTAATTCCCTCAGCATCACCCGACTTAATTCGACTACATTCCATTATCCTCGTTTTGCTTTTATTGATGTTCATCTTATACCCTCCTTTCAAGACACTGTCCACTCCGTTCAACTGCTCTTCCAAGTCCTTTGCTGACTCTGACAGAATTACAATGTCATCGGCGAACCTCAAAGTTTTTATTTCTTCTCCATGGATTTTAATACCTACTCCGAATTTTTCTTTTGTTTCCTTTACTGCTTGCTCAATATACAGATTGAATAACATCGGGGAGAGGCTACAACCCTGTCTTACTCCCTTCCCAACCACTGCTTTCCTTTCATGTCCCTCGACTCTTATAACTGCCATCTGGTTTCTGTACGAATTGTAAATAGCCTTTCGCTCCCTGTATTTTACCCCTGCCACCTTCAGAATTTGAAAAAGAGTATTCCAGTCAACATTGTCAAAAGCTTTCTCTAAATCTACAAATGCTAGAAACGTAGGTTTGCCTTTCCTTAATCTTTCTTCTAAGATAAGTCGTAAGGTCAGTATTGCCTCACGTGTTCCAGTATTTCTACGGAATCCAAACTGATCTTCCCCGAGGTCGGCTTCTACTAGTTTTTCCATTCGTCTGTAAAGAATTCGTGTTAGTATTTTGCAGCTGTGGCTTATTAAACTGATTGCTATACATCACTCACAGCTCTCACTAAAACATTGCGTACGAAGCAAGTTGAAACTAAATACATTCGAGAACAGACTCAGCCGGCCAAGAAAATGAAGTCCACAGCACAGAACCCAGTAGTCGATTCTGGCCACAATTTACAGCACAAGCAAGGCCTCCACCCTCTTGCTTGTTTGACGATGCCAGCCGCCGCAGATCCCGGTGTCAGGAGACATATAGCAACAAAATACACCAACGACTTCCCAGTAACGCGGCTGCTTCCACGCCGGCGATATTTGCTACGGCGCCGTCACCCGGGTAAACAGCCCCTTTTAGATGTCCTCTTCCTGCTGCCTCGCACGGCACCTGTACTGTTCGCCAGACTTGGCAAACGGCGTTACTGCTCGGCGTCCCAAAGCAAAAATCCACGCTACTCGCTAGAGCTCACCGCTCGCTCCCCGATCGGCCCGGTAGGTGGCGCCAGCGCGCGCTCTGCGCACACCACCAGAAAGATGACCCACACCGCCGGCGGGAATATCGCTGATCGAGCACTGTAGTATTTCTGACCTCTTCAGCCATCATATTAGGCTCCAGGAAGCTATTACCAGGGCAGTGGAGATGCAAGAAGCATAGAGATAACGCAATGTGGGATGAGGTACCGGTGACAGATGTTACATTCGGTACCATTCCCGTGAGAAAGACCGACTGCATGATGCTGCTGCTCTGTGATTGGCTGCTGTGTTCGGCGGTAGTGCGCCAAAACGTTAAACTTTAGTTGCTATTATTAATTAAACCTGTCCCCCAAATTACTTCCTTTTTTTGAATAAACAGCTCTCAACAGCCAGGTATCAGTCAGTCATTTCGAAATTATTAAAATCAAAGTATTACTATAACAAAAGACTGACGATATTACTGCCGATGCACATCGGTGGCGTTCGGGTCACGCCTTGCTGGCTTGGCGCGCGAAGTGTCTCGGGCAGTCCGGCTCTCCAGTTCTGACCGTTCCAGTGTAGAGATGGGTCGAACTCGTTCATTCCCGTGAAGTACTTCATTCATTTCACTCTTTGCCGTGAAGCGTTCAAATGAAGTGGTTCATTCATGAAGTACGGAAGCCTGGCGAAGTTGTCCAGTTCGCCGCTCAGCCGCGGCTGCGCTCGCTTCGCCTCGCTCGTACAATAAAGCTTCGTAATACTTCATAATTTTACCAACAGATGGCCGAACTGTGAAGTAACGTCCACGTAACGTTTGGCGTCTTACAGCGTCTGAGGTAACTTAAATACAGCATGGTCGAAGGGGACAAAGGAAAGATAAATAGAGAAGCCTGTCACATATAAAGAAGGTATTGCGTTTAACCTTGCTCGACATTTTTTCATGAAGCGCCAAAAAGAGTCTTCATCTGCCAAGTGAAACCTTATTTGTTGTGTTTATGGACTGAAAACTAGGGCTACTAACGAAATTAAGTCCAATTTTATGTTCCTTTTAAAATTTAATCCAAAATAGAATGAGTATGTTTACCACTGTCACAAAGTTTATATACCTACGTTAAGTAATTATTCAGAAGTTTTCCTGTAGATTTTATTTTTGTTGAGAATAATAACCCTCTAAATTCAAAACGTAAACTGTCACCTGTAGTCATTGGTACGATTTCAGGTAAAATCCCTCTTTATTTTATTCGGAAAGCAATTTTTGTGTCTGTTCACGCTTATACAATGGCTAGCAACTCGCGATCGCGTAGAAGTAGTGAAATTTGGGGTTTCTTCGCCGATTTAGGTGATGGGAAAGTAAAGTGCAACTGTTGTTGTAAGTGTATTTCACCGCGCGATTCGTCGACAGGCAGTAGAGGGAGGACTGAAGTGAAGGGAGAATGAGTGACGTAGCGCCAATGTAGTGGGAGAGGGAGAGGGGAAGAGACTGAGTGAACGAACTAGAAAAAAAGTGTGGAGTGTGCTATCTGTGGAGAGTTTGAAGTACCAGTTCATTGAAATTGAGTGGTTAGTTCACACTTCACTGGAGTCAAGCGTTCATTTGAACGACTCATTCACGAGCTCCCCACCACTATTCCAGTGGACAGACATGGTGTCTGTTATAGCAGTATTTGTTTCATGCAATTTTATTTACTACAGTTCCGACCGTCGCTAGGTACAGACATGTTGTCTGTAATAGTAGTATTTGATTCGTGTAATTTTATTCTCCAGTTCTGACGGTTCCAGTAGACAGACATGCTGTCTGTGGCAGGATGTATTTCATGTTTTTTTAGTCAGATATAATGACTGTGGAAAGATATGTTCAATACGTTGTGATCAAGAATAGTTTCTCGTGTCTATATCAGTAAAAACGCGAGTGGCATCCCAAATGAGTTATAGTTTATTCGTAGCAGCAGTTCCTTGCGAGGTTAATTTGAGCCTCAAGAAAAAGAATCTACGACCTGCGTGCTGTTTTCTGGGCTGGGGACATCATCATGATGAAGACAGCAGGTTAGTGAAGTGTACAAGAACTTATGTATTCCACACAGGGCAGTGGAAACAACTATGCACCTCACGTGTACTGCATGCACAGCACAAATGTGCTCATTGACACGTCATCTGCAGTAATGCAGAGGAGGTAAAGAAGGATGAAAGTATTACCACTATCTCACTTTTATTCCTTTTTTTCTTCCCGTACCACACGGCTCACCCCTTATTAAGTAATAAAATGTATGGCAACAGTGCAATCGGAATGAAGTATGAGGGAGATGTTGAATGGTCTGGTACGGCAAGAAAGGAAGAATGAATTGATTGTCGGTGTTAATAACGATCATCCTCCTTTACCTGCTCTGCATCACTGCAGACGACGTGTCACTCAGCACATTTGTTCTGTGCATGCAGTACACGTGAGGCGCCTAGTTGTTTCCACTGCACTGTGTGGAATACGAAGGTTCTGTGATAGTTCACTAACCTGCTGTCTCCAAGTAGATGTCCACAGCGCAGAAAACAGGTCGCAGGTTCTGTATCTTGAGGCTTAAACTGACTTTTAGCGAGGTTCTGTTCCGAAATAATGTATCACTTCTTTGGGATGCCACTCGCGTTTTTTAATATAGCCACACGAGAAGACTACATGATCTTAATAAAACACCTTCTGATATAGCAATACAGTCTGGAACCGCGCGACCGCTACGGTCGCAGGTTCGAATCCTGCCTTGGGCATGGTTGCGTGTGATGTCCTTAGGTTAGTTAGGTTTAAGTAGTTCTAAGTTCTAGGGGACTGATGACCTCACAAGTTAAGTCCCATAGTGCTCAGAGCCATTTGAACCATTTGATACTGCAAAGTACATTATCAAAACATAATGTTCACCAAACTGCATCATTACACTATTTGTGGCACGTTATCCTCATTTTGTTTTTGTTTATGTTCGTCTTATATTCTCCTTTCAAGACACTGTCCAACTGCTCTTCAAGTCCTTTGCTGTCTCTGACAGAATTACAATGTCATCGGCAAACATCAGGGTTTTTATTTTTTCTCCATGAACTTTTATCCTGCTTCAAATTATTCTTTTCTTTCCTTTACAGCTTACTCAGTATACAGATTGAATAACATCGGGGAGAGGCTACAACCCTGTCTCACTCCCTTCTCAACCACTGCTTCTGTTTCATGCCCCTCGACTCCTATAATTGCTATCTGATTTCTGTACAAATTGTGAATAGCCTCTGGCTCCCTGTGTTTTACTCCTACCACCATTAGAATTTGATAGAGAGTATTCCAGTCGACATTGTCAAAATTTTCTCTAAGTCTACAAACGCTATAAACCTAGGTTTGCCTTTCTTTAACCTCTCTTCTATGATGAATCGTAGGGTCAATATTGCCTCGCGTGTTCCTACCTTTCTCCGGAATCCAGACTGATCTTCCCTGAGGTCAGCTTCCAGCAATTTTTCCATTCCTCTGTAAACGATTCGTGTTAGTATTTGGAATAGTGACTAATTAAACTGATAGTTCGGCAATTTTCACTCTTGTCAGCACCTGCTTTATTTGGAATTGGAATTATTATATTCCCCTCGAAGACTGTGAGTATTTCGTCCGTCTCACAGAGCTTGCTCACCAGAAGGAAGAGTTTTATCATGTCTCGCTCTCCCAAGGCTATCAGTAGTTCTGACGGGTATGTTCAACTCCTGGGGCCTTGTTTCGACTTAAGTCTCTCAGTGATTTGTTAAACTCTTCCCGCAGCATCACATCTCCCTTCCCATCTTTCTCTACGTCCTCTTCTTTTTCATTACAATTGCCCTCGAGTACATCTCCCTTGTATAGACCCCCTACGTACTCCATCCACCTTTCTGCTTCCCTTCTTGGAAACTATGATACATAAAAAATGTCTTCACGTGAAAGTTGACATGTAATTAACGTTCTTGAAAATTATATAATCAAACACTATTAATAAATTTTGAAAAATGAATACTTTTGTTACAATATAACTTAAAGAAGCTTTCACGCCACACCCATCCACGTGTTATAAACGTTACTTCTGAAATACCGTTTCTGTAAAATAAGCTGTACGCAAACGTCTGTCTAGATCGAAAGGGATTTGAAAGAAGGTTTCTTTCCTATTGCGGGAGAAAAATCTGTGTTATTGTCAGATTCTTAGGGTGGTCAGTGTGAAAGAACCGTTTTCAGTGTTACACTTGAGGACAAGTAACTTGCTCATCCAGTTATCCCACAAGACTCCACGGGGCAGGTACAGACATAGGACGAATGAGGCAATCTTTGTTGGAAGAACTTTGTGAGAGGATTTTCAGATGTAGGTCAGTTGAATGATTATGATGTCAGTCTCCATTTGAGAAACAATATAATCGAACTGCAGTCGCTAGTACGTAATCAGTTCTCTTCACCGAGGCGTACAAATGTACTGAAACGTGCCTGAGACAAATCAGGGTATTTCGAGGATCGCTCGCTACAGTTCGAAATCCTGCTGAATTTTGTTTTATACTGTGTTCTCCGTCGTGTATGTTATATGAAGAAATGTCGTGCATTTTATGTGCATAATCTAAAAAACGCTATGTTTTGAGCATTTCTTTGCAGATTTCATTACTGTAACGATTTTGTATCGTAATAAAAATTTAGTTATCATTTGCAGCTAACAAAATAACGTATATGAAAGGGTAAAGACAAAAATTAAAACAAAAAATGAATGTAAAACGTAAAATACCGATTTAAAACAAAAATAAATATAAGTAAAATAAATAGAATAATGATGAATGTTTAGATATTTTAATTAGATATGTTGAAAATATTCTGACAGCACGCTTTGTACAGCTTATTTTCAAAAAACGATATCTCAGAAACCTGATTTATTACACATGCTCGTATGTGACCTGAAAGCTTCTTTAGTTTATGCTGTAACAAAAGCTTTCATTTTCCAAAATTAATTAATGATGGTGTAGGATTTTGTAAAATTTCACATTATTACAAGATTTCATTATACAGTTTTCAGGAATGTTAATTACATATCAACTTTTACATAAAGACATTTTTATGTCTCATCGTGTCCAAGATGCTCCTTATAGACCTAATATGCCACATTGCAGGCTATGGATTCCACCTTTTCGCTAACACACTGCTTTTTCTTTCTTCTTTTCTTCTTCTTTCTTTTCTTCTTCTTTCTTTCTTTCTTTCTCTGTCTTTCTGTCCGTCTTTTTTCTTCTTTTTTTCCATTCTTCCTTTCTTTCTTCTTTTGTGCTCTTTATTTCTTTATTCTTTTTTTTTTCAGAAAGGCGGAACCCTTTTCCTACGATTTAACTGCAGATTCAAAAGATGAATATGCCAAATTATCTTTCGGGGAGTGTTTTACATATTAAAAGTGAAATTGGTCGCAAATAAAAAAGATGTATTCCGTTATTTTGCCCTCTCTGAACGCCGACCACGTTTCATGCACATAATTTATTTACACTTGGGAATGTTCCGTTATGACTGACGCAGTTACAAAACCAGGAGAGCTGTATAATGTCCCTCCAGAACGGCCACTTGATCCGCTCACGAGGAGGACACAAAGCAGCCGGATTTTTGTAATTTTTTGATATTTATGGTAAGCGAAGTTCAGAACTCGAATATCAATTTCCGAAAGCAGTTCCATGCAACTTTCAGAAACCCTCGAGGAAATGGACTTTGAAGTTTCCAGGATGTCCTTAATAAAGCAATGTTGTTGTCTTGGTAGGCTGTGTCGCTAACCTGCCATGTCGGGGCTGGGTTCGAGTCCCAGCCGAAGCAAATTCTTAAACAAAGGTACATGTTCTATGATAATTTAAAGGTGAGAAAAAATTAGTAGCGATCGAGTGTGGTAATTGCTAGTTCAAGTATTGCATCGGTCATTACATTTTCGTTTCTTTCCATTCAGTTCGAATATCTACATCGCTTAAATATAAAATTCGTAAAAATATATGCTAATTGACACACATCTAACTGTCGTTTTTATCAAAAAGTCTACTTTTCATGTAAATATAAATTCTTAATTATCGATCTTCTATAAATGATTGTTAAAAAATGGCTTAAAATCTTAAAAAAAATGCAAATTATACTTTCTCACACTTTTAGGTATTTTACGCTTCAGTGAAATGCATCTATGTTTAAAAACTTATCGCAGTCAGGAATCGAACCAGGGGCCACTTGCATGGCAAACGAACATTCTACCACCATGTCACGCTGTCTATCGAAAACTCGACCCTACTTTACCCCGGTGGACGAAAGGCAGCACGATTTTCATTTATTTTGTTGTTAAAGACTGGTGATTTTAATAAAACATACCCCAGACTAGAAGAAGGGATCGGTTGGTAGGACATGTTCTGAGGCATCAAGGGATCACCAATTTAGTATCGGAGGGCAGCGTGGAGGGTAAAAATCGTAGAGGGAGACCAAGAGATGAATACACCAAGCATATTCAGAAGTATGTAGGTTGCAGTAGGTACTAGGAGATGAAGCAGCTTGCACAGGATAGAGTAGCATGGAGAGCTGCATCAAACCAGTCTCTGGACTGAAGACGACAACAACAACAATCCCAGACGTGTGTCTGCAGTAGTTTTCCAGAACATCCAGCGAAGCAAAGATAATTATACAATTAAATCTGTTTACTTTCCATTAAGAATGTAGAAACGTTTATGTCACTGTTGCCGGCCGCTTTAGTCCGGAACCGCGCGACTGCTACAGTTGCAGGTTCGAATCCTGCCTCGGGCATGGATGTGTGTGATGTCCTTAGGTTAGTTAGGTTTTAGTAGTTCTAAGTCTAGAGGACAGATGACCTCAGATGTTAAGTCCCATAGTGCTTAGAGCCATCTGAATCATTTATTTGTTGGCAACTGTTAATGAGTTCAAATGGTTCAAATGGCTCTGAGCACTATGGGACTTAACTGCTGTGGTCATCAGTCCCCTAGAACTGAGAACTACTTAAACCTAACTAACCTAGGGACATCACACACATCCATGCCCGAGGCAGGATTCGAACCTGCGACCGTAGCAGTCACGCGGTTCCAAACTGTAGCGCCTAGAACCGCACGGCCACTCCGGCCGGCCGTTAATGAGTTGTTTCAGTCTGTTAATGAGTTCAAATGGTTCAAATCGCTCTGAGCACTATGGGACTTAAATGCTGTGGTCATCAGTCCCCTAGAACTTAGAACTACTTAAACCTAACTAACCTAAGGACATCACACACATCCATGCCCGAGGCAGGATTCGAACCTGCGACCGTAGCAGTCACGCGGTTCCAGACTGTAGCGCCTAGAACCGCACGGCCACTCCGGCCGGCCGTTAATGAGTTGTTTCAGTCGTTTCCTAACCTTGAAACGAGTTAGTCATCTATGTTGTCCAGTAAAAGAACATAATATCAGCAGTGTATTTAAGTGAAACCACATAGTAACTGTTGTAGTTTGTAGATTATTCATGAAGTAGGAATGACTTTAAAATTTACGACAGAGAAATACCCGGATATGGTGCTTATTTATGGCACATTAGATGGTAAAGTTACGGCTGCAGTTAACGAATATCGCGTACGTTATCCAACCCGGAGGATTCGGAATGCACGAACCATTAGCAGAGTATTTGGAATGTTACAGGAGACAGATTCTCTACCTAACGTTCATTATCATTACGAGCGCTCGATACGTGAAGATGTTATTAACATCATTTTTCCAAAATTAAATTCCCTACAACTTCTGTTGAAAACTTTGCGCAGTTGTCTGGAGTTTTTTAAAAAACAAATTGGGCGAAGTAGTTAATAAATTAAGAATTTTACGAAATACGTCTTTGCTTCTCTGGACGTTCTGAAAAGCTAGTGTAGATACACGTCCGGGACATGTTTCATTAGATTCACCAGAACAATAACAACAAAATAAATGGAAATCTTGCTTTACTTTAACCTCGTACAGTTTCGCGATGGCTTCATATTAGCGCAGTTGCTAAATTTCAGGAAAAATCTTTTATTAGACATAACTCCGAAACTAAGCATGCGGTAGAATAACATATTAAAATATTTGCATACCTTAGTGAATCACGATAGGCAAATAAACTGGTACACCTGCCTAATATCGTGTAGGGTTCCTGCGATCACGCAGAAGAACAGCAACACCAAGTGGCATGGACTCGACTAGTGTCTGGAAGTAGTGCTGGAGGGAACTGACACCACGAACCCTCCAGCGCTGTCCATAAGTCCATAAGAGTACGAGGGGGTGGAGATCTCTTCTGAACAGCACGTTGCAAGGCATCACAGATAGGCTCAATAATGTTTATGCCTGGGAAGTTTGGTGGCCAGAGGAAGTGCTTAAAGTCAGAAAAGTGTTCCATGAGCCACTCTGTAGCAGTTCTGTGCGTGTGCGGTGTCGCATTGTCCTGGTGGAATTGCCCAAGGTAGTCGGAATGGGGAATAGATATGAATTGATGGAGGTGTGATGGTGATGTGGGTGTCACCTGTCAGAGTCGTATCTAGACATATCAGTGGTCCCCATATCACTCCAACTGCGCACGCCCCACTCCATTACAGAGCCTCCACCAGCTTGAACAGTCCCCTGCTGACACGTAGTGTCCAGGGATTCATGAGGTTGTCTCCGCACTCATACACGTCCATCGGCTCCATAAAATTTAAAAAGAGACTCGTGCGACCAGGCGCAATGTTTCCAGTCATCAACAGTCCAATGTCGGAGTTCACGGGCTGAGGCGAGGCGTAAAGCTTTGTGTCGTCCAGTCATCAAGGGTGGACAAGTGGGTATTCGCATCGAAATCCCATATCGATGTATCGAACGGGTCGCACGCTGACACTTGTCGATGGCCCAACATTGAAATCTGCAGCAATTTGCGGAAAGGGTTGTACTTATGTGACATTGAACGATTCTCTTCAGTCTTCGTTGGCCCCGTTCTTACAGGGTCTTTTTCCGGCCGCAGTGATGTCGGAGTTTTGATGTGTTACCAGATTCCTGATGTTCACGGTACACGTGTGAAATGGTCGTACAGGAAAATCCCCACTTTATCGCCACCCCGGAAATGCTGTGTCCCATCGCTCGTGCGCCGACTGTAGCACCACGTTCAGACTCACTTAAATCTTGATAACCTGCCATTGTAGCAGCTGCAGACTGTCTAACAACTGGGCCAGACACTTGTTTCACATAGGCGTTGTCGACCGCAGCGCCGTATTCTGCCTGTTTACATATCTCTAAATACGCATGCCTATATCAGTTCTTTGGCACTTCAGTGTATATATTTCAAAATGGTTCAAATGGCTGCAAGCACTATGGGACTTAACGTCTGAGGTCATCAGTACCCTAGACTTAGAACTACTTAAGGGGGGGTAGGACGGCAAACGGGCCGACTTGGAGCAGGAGAGGCACCACTGGACATTTTATTTTCTACTGTCTATACCTTTACAAATAAATTCACAAAACTTTGTCAGCATGATCATGAAGGATTCAGGACTCACACTCCTAGCAGTGGAAGTGCAGAAACATAACAAAATAAATTTTTTTTTTAGATATGAAATTTCATCATTTTTTCACTTACTGTTGGCTGCATTTGTTGCTATAGGTACATTTTTCTTCACAAGTAAGAGAGATTGTTTGATGAATTTTGCACAGCATACAAACCATACTTACAGGTGTACGAAACTCTAGAATTTTCCAAATCTATCAAAAACTGTGGTAAAAATTGAGATAATTAACTACAAAATTTGATTTTTTTCTAAACATAAAGTTTAAAACGAAACAGCTCATTCAGTTTTTCATAAATTAAATACATTCTAGAGTTTCAAACACCTGTAAGTATGGTTTGTATGCTGTGCAAAATTCATTGAACAATCTCTGTTACTTATGAAGAAAAGTGTACCTATAGCAACAAATGCAGCCAATAGTAAGTGAAAAAGTGATGAAATTTCACATGTAAAAAAAAATTATTTTGTTATGTTTTTGAACTTCCGCTGCTACGAGTGTGAATCCTGAATCCTTCCTGATCATGCTGACAAAGTTTTATGAATTTACTTGTAAAAGTATAGACAGTGGAAATTAAAATGTCCTCTGGTGCCTCTCCTGCTCGTAGTCGGCCCGTTTCACGTCCTACCCCCCTTAAACCTAACTAACCTGACGACATCACACACATCCATGCCCGAGGCAGGATTCGAGCCTGCGACCGTAGCAGCAGCAGCGCGGTTCCAGACTGAAGCGCGTAGAACCGCTTGGCCACAGTGTCCGGCAACAGTTTATTACGACTGCGCTTGCCAACCAGGGAAAAGTCACGGACTGGAGTACGAGTTTGGTAACGTGCGGTCAGTGTGTTCGTTGCGGGTAGCCGTGTCCCTTGCAAACCACCACCTGTGACACACGGAGGTGTGACGGGCCTTCGTACAGTAGCAAACGCGCAGCTGGAGTCAGCGCCGCTGCGCATGCGGGCCCCGTATGGCCGGCTCCCTTGGGCAATGCTTTTCTCTCCGCAGATAACGCGACAGCACCCCGCGGACCTGCGCGCTACTGCCACAGATACAAACTTCACTGGCGAGCGCGTGTCCGCGGGCTTTATTCCAGGTCTGCAGAGCGGCTTTCCTGCACAAGCGTGTCTCCGTCTGTAGCTGCACTCCGCATAGTTAGTCGTACAATTATCTACATCTACATCATTACTCTGCAATTCACATTTAAGTGCTTGGCAGAGGGTCCATCGAACCACAATCATACTATCTCTCTACCATTTCACTCCCGAACAGCACGCGGGAAAGAGGAACACCTAAACCTTTCTGTTCGAGCTCTGATTTCTCTTATTTTATTTTGATGATCATTCCTACCTATGTAGGTTGTGCTCAACAAAATATTTTCGCATTCGGAAGAGAAAGTTGGTGACTGAAGTTTCGTAAATAGATCTCGCCGCGACGAAAAACGTCTTTGCTTTAATGACTTCCATCCCAACTCGAGTATCATATCTGCCACACTCTCTCCCCTATTACGTGACAAAATACAAAACGAGCTGCCCTTTTTTTCACCCTTTGGATGTCCTCCGTCAATCCTACCCGGTAAGGATCCCACACCGCGCAGCAATATTCTAACAGAGGACGAACGAGTGTAGTGTAAGCTGTCTCTTTAGTGGACTTGTTGCATCTTCTAAGTGTCCTGCCAATGAAACGCAACCTTTGGCTCGCCTTCCCCACAATATAATCTATGTGGCCTTTCCAACTGAAGTTGTTCGTAATTTTTACACCCAGGTACTTAGTTGAATTGACAGCCTTGAGAATTGTACTATTTATCGAGTAATCGAATTCCAACGGATTTCTTTTGGAACTCAAGTGGATCACCTCACACTTTTCGTTATTTAGCGTCAACTGCCACCTGCCAGACCGTACAGCAAAATGGTAAATTACAGCATCATCTGCGAACAACCTAAGAGAACTGCTCAAATTATCACCCAGGTCATTTATATAGATCAGGAACAGCAGAGGTCCCAGGACGCTTCCCTGGGGAACGCCTGATATCACTTCAGCTTTACTCGATGAATTATTTTGTTCTGAAAGACAAAAATCTCCTCTCGTACACACTAATTTGGATTCCGTAAACAGAAATTCAGAGCACCGAAGACAAAGGCCCCCAGGTTGATGCCGACTTCGGAAGGCGATCGATACAGTTTTGCATTGTCGTTTACCCAACAGAATCCGAGCCTCCGGATTTTTTTTTCTCCTAGATCATTACTTTATCTTCAGACACAAAATAAGAAAACTTAATTTACAAATACAATTTCTGATTTAGAAAAATTTTGGTAGATATACAATATCATTGTAAGTCTGTCAGAGACAGCAATGGACTCAGGTGGAGAACTGAACGAAATGGACAGTGCCTTAAAAGGAGAATATAAGATGAACATCAACAAAAGGAAAACGAGGATAATGGAATGTAGTCGGATTAAATCGGATGATGAAGATGAACATAAACAAAAGTAAAACGAGGATAATGGAATGTAGTCGAATTAAATCGTATGATGCTGATGAAATTAAGAGTAGGAAACGAGACACTTAAAGTAGTAGATGTGTTTTGCTATTTGGGAAGCAAAATAGCTGATGAGACTTCCTGGCAAATTAAAACTGTGTGCCCGATCGAGACTCGAACTCGGGACCTTTGCCTTTCGCGGGCAAGTGCTCTACCATCTGAGCTACCGAAGCACGACTCACGCCCGGTCTCACAGCTTTACTTCTGCCAGTACCTCGTCTCACACAGTTTTAACCTGCCAGGATGTTTCATATCAGCGCACACTCCGCTGGAGAGTGAAAATCTCATTCTGAAAATAGCTGATGATGGAGTCGAAGTAGGGAGGATATAAAATGTAGACTGGCTATGGCAAGGAAAGCGTTTCTGAACAAGAGAAATTTGTTAACATCGAGTATAAAAGTTTCAGGAAGTCCATTCTGAAAGTATTTCTATGGAGTGTAGCCTTGTATGGAAGTGAAATATGGATAATGAAGAGTTTAGACAAGAAGAGAATAGAAGCATTTGAAATGTGGTGCTATAGAAGAATGCTGAAGGTCGGATAGGTAGATCACGTAACTAACGAGGAGGTACTGAAAATAACTGGGGAAAACAGAATTTTGTGGTAAAACCTGACTAGAAGAAGGGATCGGTTTACAGGACACAATCTGAGACAGCAAGGGATCACGAGTTTAGTGCCTGAGGCAACTGTGGGTGGTGAAAGTCGTAGAGGGACACCAAGAGATGAATGCAGTAAACATATTCAGAAGGTTATAGTTTCCAGTAGTTATTCGGAGATGAAGAGGCTTGTACAGGATAGGGTAGCATGGAGAGCTGTATGAAACCAGTCTTCGGACTGAACAGCACAACAACAACAACAACAACAACAACAACAACAAAGTTTATTTTCTACCACCTACTATCCAAAATAACGTTTCTTTTTACACTGAACTGGTCTCACTCTTTATGTTAGGTATATTCTCACTCTTACTTTGTTGCTTAGTATTACATTTCTGAAAGATATCGAAATAACACGGAAATGAATGGTTGCAATAGCAAGTACAAAAACGTCACCCACTGCATAGTCCGCATATATCTCTTTATATTTTCTTTTCTTCCGCAGTTCATCATTCAGTGTTGCATGTCTATGTTTGGATTTCAGGAACTCCGGGCTGTCCATACTCATTCCCAGACAATCATATAGTGTTTGTGAATTGGAAATCGCTTTACATCTGGGCATAACACCTTTTCTATAAGAATGTGTTTGAAACGTCCCCTTTGAACAATTGTACACGACTGCACTTAAACTGACACACAATATTTTGTTAGCGCAACGCAATCTGACTTTCAAAATTCCCTACAAAAGAATGGCCCTGACTAACATTAAACTATACCTTTCACAAATCACTTACCTCACAAAAATCTTCGCTGCTCAAGCTACTGCAATACAGCGAGCGCCACTACTGCCAGCTAAATAAAAGATTCAAACTATGGAAGGCACTAACTACTGATAGGGATAGTTAGCAAATGAAAGATATTAATAGAGAACAAACAATGTATTTACCTTGATATCATCATGTATAAATATAGCAGTTCATGACAAATTACAAATCTCCGCCATCTCTCTCCCCACATCCACCACTGCTGGCGCCTCACCTCCAACTGTGCAACGCTACGCGCTGTTAACAGCCCAGCTGCCGCTGCCCAACACTACAATGGCGAGTATTACAACAATGCAAAGCAGACACAGACTGCCCACAGCACAGCCAGTGATTTTCATACAGAGGTGGCGTTACCAATAAAAAAACCTAAACAGCCTACTTACATAGAGAAAACATAAACAGCCTACTTACATAGCCCCCATGCTCCCCACAAAAATTTTTACAAATTGGATTGGGCAGTGGCCAATACAGATTTGAAAAAAAATTTTCATAATTACAATAACAAAGAAATCAAATGCACACACTTATTGATACAATGTTGGTCAAAAGCTAAAATTGTCTCACAGTCCATAAAGACAGTCCTGATCGTACATAACAGGAGAATAGCAGTGTTTTTCTCAAAGTCTGAGCAGTAAAAGAAAATGCACACGGAAGTAGTGGATTTCCATGCAGTCTTGAAGAAGTAGTGTTGTCCTTCCAACGGAAAGACAGTGCTGACTCTCGACATGCAGACAGGTAATGGGCCACAACAGAGCAAACCCACAGCAGAGTCAGTCGAAATTTTGAAGAGTATTGGTAGGTAGGTCATCACAGAGCAGACCCACTGTAGTCCTGGTAGAGATTGTGGTATTGGTGGGCCACCAGAGGTGCAGACCCACTGTAGTCCTTGTAGAGATGGCCAGCAGCCATCTGTTGCGATTGTGCAGGTGCACATTCACCATCGAAGAGTCTTGCGGAGAATATAGCAAGTCCATAAACCACCATTTGTGCACTCATTAAGTTTTTGAAATTGTTCTTAGAACCAGCAATGCTGTTATCCAGTCCCTTGCTGAATCATTAACACACATGCAAACACTATCAGCCCCTACTTCTCACATATTGTCCATATACTATGACCAACAGAAACGTGTGCAGTGAAATGTAACTTACAAGTTAATAATATCATGAACTGGTGACAATTACAATTTTATAACATAAGAATACAATAACAAAGATACAAAATACATCATTAAAAACATAACAATATAGATAACATTTGTAGTACAGGCTTTACAAAAGAATAGATATAGACATATACGTCAGTGTTACAGGAATTATGACATGAGTACATACATAAAAGATCAGAATCACTTTCGAAACATCAACTTCACACATGAGCATTAAACAGAACAGAATTAATAATATCTAACATCTTTACAAAGTAAATAACATATTATTAATGCCAATTATATTTGAGGATAACAGTATTCCTCATCATAGTGAATGTAGCTTAATATTAATAGAAGAAAAAAATTCTATGAAACTACACAGAGACAGGAAGAAAACAAATACACAAGGGTACACAAACACGTACTGGGATAACACAAAAGGAAAGGACAGGGTTCGTTTTCAGTGTAACATTTGGTACTGCAGTCCATCCCAAAACTTCATTCTATAGATCTTTCGTCTTATTTCAACCTTTGCTTCCACCAAAAAAATTCTATCTAAGCATGCTTTCTGTATTTATATGTTCACACATTTCTTACCTCAACATTTATTTCCAAGAAAATCCTACCTAAACCTGTTTTCTCAATGCATTTCTTCCAATTCATCGCAACTCATTCTCTTAGAGGCTACCCCCTCTTAAACTAACTTAAATCTACTGAGCTCAGATGCTAAACTGAGGGACGAGGCAATGCAGCATCACATAACAAATCAACACAAACAGCAATGCAAAAAATGCAAATTGGCAAAGCTAGCAGCATAAATGAGCAAAAGTCAAATTCAATAACATTATGCCTGGCAAACAGCAGCAACTTATACCTAAACATGACATAGTGCAAGCAGAAAAAATATTACACTAAAATGGCCATGTCTAATACCTATGTCACATCTTAACATTAGAGTGATGCATCACAATTTATTCTACAAAAGAAATTACCAAGTACTTGAAAAGAAAATTATGAATGCAGTTCCTGTGAAGGTAAATGTCGCTTTGTGCTCCCTCATTTTTTTGAAAAAAATTATTATATACTCGATCTGTAGACAGAAAATATTTATATTAGTACATCTATAAAATTTTATTTTAACCAATGCTGCAGTGCAGCTAGAAACTTGATATTAAACAAAATGTGTAAATAAATACATAAAGCAAGCCATATGGCATTTTTCTTAACTAGCAAGGCAATAGCTGTGAAATGTTTCTCATCGTTTCATTAGGCATTTCAGTAAATATCATAAATTACGAGCTCCACAGTATGCTTTCAACAAGGAGATGTCAGTAGCGCGGACAATGGCCTTCCCTTTCTTTTTTTTCTACCTGTGCTTCTGACGAGGCACTCACACTAATGGCTTGTTCTCCAGGTGTCTGACACACCTGGGTGCCCACGACGCATTATGTGCAGGTGGTCACTTAACTTTCGTACGGAAATATTTATGACAGCAGTTTCCGCTACAGTGACAGTCATATATACAAAATTTCACAGGTCGAGAATTTACTTTGCAAATGTGTAGAAACAAAATCCTATGAATATAACAGTGTCCAAAAAAATTTTCATTGGCATTGTGATACATTCACACATGATTCACACATGTCATAACTCTTAAAGTACGATTCTTGGTTTCCAACATCCTTTTCCACAAATCAGAGTCCCTAAACACTACTCATTATTCCTTACCTCATTATACATATACATATTCGTCGACACTTCTTCAATATTTCATCATGAGAAATACGTAGCATAATAAACATTCCTCAACAACATAATACACATCGTCGTCGTAATAATAACATTATAACACTTCAGTCAAATCTCAAAATCGTCGTAGTTTCCTCCAATAATTTCAAAACGTAAAAAAATTCTCTGCTCATGTCAAAAGTGTCAGCTGCCTCAAACGTACTTTAAAAATCATGATCTCATACCAAATACATCATTCAAAGCTCTCATAGTATCACAATGATTCGGAAAAAATATGAACAGTTTACAAAGTACAGACAAAATACAGTTTCATAAGTGTGAAGTTATCCAACTGTGTAATTGCGTAAACATGTGTCACTGATGTAGTAAAATAAATGTTTGTCTCTCTCAGTTAAATAATCAGATAGCTGTGTAATTTGTGTGTTAGAGAAATATGGTACCGATGTGTAAAGTTGTATAAGCAAATACCATATTAGCTAGGGTTCCTTGTGGTTGCCACACACATGGTACACAAAGTAAGCGTGTACCCCCCTGAGGATTAATGTAATTATACCCTCAGGTGTTACAGATTACAGCAATCAAATGAAATGTATCACTGAAAACATTTGTATCATTGTACTTCAAATATCTTTAAAAATAAATGTTTTAATTACAAAATTAATCACTCAAATACGTGTCCTGTAGCGCTAAATGTGCGTCTTGTTGCAACATAATCTCTGTGGAAGTGTCGTAGTTATCGTCCTCCGAAAGCTAAGTTCTGCAGAATTCAATGTACTTACCTCATAATACACAAAAGTGAAATGCTTTGCGTATAAATGTCTTAGTTATTACGCTTATTGCCGTGATGAGGAAAGTACTGTGCTCTAACGTATTGTTGTGCTACGGAAAAGGCAGTCTCATTGTAGCTATACCACAAAAGTTACTACTAAAACCTGATTTACTTTCCAGAATAATTCAGAAAAACTGTGCAGATATAAAACAGATATAGCGCAAAAGCAACATTGTAAATTGTCACTCATTAGTAGCGTCGTGATAAAATCGTGTATCTGTCACATAAACTAATCACTCTGTAGTCTGGTATCTCACAGAAAGTACTTTAAACCCAGAATGTATTTTCAAGTAAACCAAAATGTTGCATTAAAATCTCATTAGCAGTACCAGTATGTGTCCTAAGTATGTAAGCCTGATAGTCGTTACGTAATCGTGCAACTAACAAGCAAGAATGTACAAATACAACACTGTGTCGTCTGTCCACTATAACAATGCATTCGTAATTTCTGTTTAAAAATGTTCCCTACGTTCTAGACTGGATATTTAACTTCAAACATTGTTGCATGTTAACAGTTTCTTAAGTCTGACAAGCATACTAGTAATGTAAAGTGAAAAGTTTTATGGCAATGACAAAGTTAAAAAGCAGATTATCTTTCAATAAACGGTTTTGCATGTGAAATGTGGTGCAATCCTTTACTCTTCATAGTACTCACAGTTTGGCTGGAATACAATTATCATGCAGTATACGTCGGTAAAGAATACTGGAATTTTTCTCAAGGTTAGCGTCTATGTTATTTTTCCCTGAGCCAGCGGGCGCACGCGGCTGCCTGCTGTGCGAGTCATTGTCTGTCCCTTTGTTGGCGCGCGTCATTATTGGGATTTGGAGACCTAACTTCTACAAATTCACGTTGTCGAAAGTGCCCTGCTCTGTTTGAATCCCGCCAGTTCTGATGCAATTCAGGTCTGTCGTTACGATCACATCGTCTGTCGTCATGTCGGTAGTTCCTGTAGTTACTTTCTTGTCGGTTAAGTGGTGGAGAATTTCTCCCTGAATCGTACCTGCGCACTGAACTGTTGCGTCTGAAGTTATTCTGTCTCCCTTGATAATAATTATTCTGGTTCCCATATTGTCTGTTTCTAAGGTAATCTCTGTCATATTCATTACTACGGAAATGCGATCTTTCTCTGTAACTATTACTCTGCCAGTGGTTGTCATATGGGTGGTGTCTGTTTTGGTCACGCTTTGCGTTGTAAGAATAGCCTTGTCGTGTCCAGTTATTATTTCTGTCGTCACGGAATTGTGACGGATGAGCCCTGTAGTGATTGTTTTCCCGTTTTCGCATCCCGCGACTGTCTGTGTCAATTTCTAATTCTTGTAAGAGTCCCTGAAAAGCTTCAATGTCGTCTTTGCAACGTCCTGCCAAAATAATATGCCGTAAATGTTCAGGTAATTTGATTAAGCAAATGCGGATGAGTTCTGAGGGGCTGTATGGGTTTGAAAGATACTGATTCTTATGCAACATGTCTTCAAAATATTTCATAAGACTGGAAAATTCAGTTTGTTCGAAACGTTTCATCATTATGATGCTTTGTTTTACTCGATCTTGTGTGGCCTGAGACCAATATGCTGAGAGGAAGGCATGGTAAAACTCTCCTTCACTGTGGCAATCGTGAATTACCGATCGCATTCTTACAGCTGGTTCATTCTCCAAGTAGCCACACATAAATTCTAATCTGTGTTCCAACGACCAGTTGAGAGGAAAACAATGAGAGAATTGATGGAGCCATGCTTGTGGATGAATGTCGTTGCCTGAATTCTTAAATGTTTTGAATTTACGTGTAGTAATGAACAGCTTATAGTCAAAATCATCATGTCGGCGAGTAGCATATCGGTCATTGTTACGTCGTGTCGGCGGTTCCATATCGAAATTCGGTGCACATTGCCAGTTTCTTTCATAACTTCCGAAATGCCCTGTGTTATTATTTTGCGTCTTTTCCGTATTTCTAAGTCCCTCTTCCCGTGTTGGAGCGCGAGTGTCCTCTGAAATACGTAATTCTTGTATTACCTGTGTCAGCAGATCTTGTACTTCCCGGATTTCTCTTTGGTGTTGTGTATTAATTTGATTCTGATTTTGTTTGAATTTTCTTATTTGTTCATTCTCTTCTGTGTCAGTGAAGGCTACGGGTCTTGTGTCATTCAGATCATCATCTACCTTTGTAGATAAGTTAGTGACCTGATCCGAAAGTTCGGCTACTTTCTCCGATAGTGTACTTATTTCTTCAGTGTGTTTTTCTGAACCAAGTTTCAGAGTATCTACTGTGTCCTTAAAGGTTTCCTGAGTTTTTGCAAGTTGCGTAACCGAATCGGTAGATGCAACTGAGTCAAATTTAGCTTGCAAGGTCTCATGATTTTCATGAACAATAATTTGCAGTTCTTTTATGGCTGCTTCGTGATTCTGTAATGCATTTTCATGCCGCGAAAAAATAGGTTGAAAATGCTCACAAATTTGTGTTTTTACGTCATTACAGACTTTTTGACATTTCGATTCAATGTTATGTAACTCAGTAGTTAAATCTTCACGTGTTTGTTCAAGTGTTTGTTCCAATGAGTCTAACTTTTTAAGATTTTGTTCCACTGTGTCTAACTTTTGAAGCTTTTGCTGTGTTTGTCTCTGATTTTGTTCCATTGTGTCTAACTTTTTGAGATTTTGTTCCACTGTGTCTAACTGTTGCTGTGTTTGTCTCTGGTGTTGTTCCATTGTGTCTAACTTTTCAAGCTTTTGCTGTGTTTGTCTCTGATTTTGTTCCATTTGTTGCATTAATTGCAATAATAATGTATTAGTGTCTGGAATCTGTTTCTCTACGCTTTTCGGCAGTGCATTTGCACCGGCAACATTCACATTTTGACAAGCAGAAAATGTGTCTTGACTTATTTGAGAAAACGGTGATGACCCAAAACCTGAATCTACAGTATTTGCGAAATTGTGTCCTGTCATTTCGGATTCCTGAGGCGAGCTGTTGCCGACCGATCGATCGATAATGCTTCCCTGTTCACTACCTGTTTCACTGTCTACACCATTGTTTGCAGCCCGCTCCATTTCCCTATTCACAATTACCAAATTACTACTTTGAACATCAGTTAATTCACTACTCGGTGGCGCTAACACACTGCTTTCGTCTTCACTGTCATTTCTCAGTTTACTTTGGAGCCTAGTATTACGTTTTTCACACGCCATTATTGTCACAATATTTCACACGACAACACAGAAAAACACAATTTGAAGATCAAAAATAAGAGAACACATTAACATAGCACTGAAAATAATATCTAGTTAATTGCAGCTGCGAAATACTTGGTGCAAATCTACATGCATGCCACAACTGTTTTACTGTACAACAATGAAAGACTGCAACTACAAAGGAGATTTTCTCTACAATTACGCGCTAGCAATAAACAAAATCTACACTAATTACACAAACTACAAGAAAAAATCAGAAGATTCCAGTGAGGTATCCTCGGCTAAGGGTCGACATATGAAACGTCCCCTTTGAACAATTGTACACGACTGCACTTAAACTGACACACAATATTTTGTTAGCGCAACGCAATCTGACTTTCAAAATTCCCTACAAAAGAATGGCCCTGACTAACATTAAACTATACCTATCACAAATCACTTACCTCACAAAAATCTTCGCTGCTCAAGCTACTGCAATACAGCGAGCGCCACTACTGCCAGCTAAATAAAAGATTCAAACTATGGAAGGCACTAACTACTGATAGGGATAGTTAGCAAATGAAAGATATTAATAGAGAACAAACAATGTATTTACCTTGATATCATCATGTATAAATATAGCAGTTCATGACAAATTACAAATCTCCGCCATCTCTCTCCCCACATCCACCACTGCTGGCGGCTCACCTCCAACTGTGCAACGCTACGCGCTGTTAACAGCCCAGCTGCCGCTGCCCAACACTACAATGGCGAGTATTACAACAATGCAAAGCAGACACAGACTGCCCACAGCACAGCCAGTGATTTTCATACAGAGTTGGCGTTACCAATAAAAAAACCTAAACAGCCTACTTACATAGAGAAAACATAAACAGCCTACTTACATGTTGTATCGTCGTTCTTAGTATGACAGCAGGTCTGCTTCCAAGCCACTGCTATGCTTCGTTGGCTGCGCAACGCGTAAATCTGTGTATCAAATGTGTCTTCTTTGTGGCATTCTACACAGTTGGGCGAACCGGTTATGTGAACATCATGTACCTTGCTGGAATGGTTTCACTAACAATTTTACACCACGTCGGTCGGCATCTGCTGTTAGTTGATGGGTATTAATATTTTTACAGACCTCAGCCCAGTTTAAAAGTGGCTGCTTGTCGTGTCTTTGTTTGGAGATGATGTATTCGTAAACTGGCCACACCATTTCCTTGAAGTGCATGGAGCCGCTCTCAGTTATTGCCATTTTGAAGGAGCTAAGTTTTGGATGTTTTTTTCCAGCGTTAATAGGTGCTACATGGCTCTCAGGCGTAACAGCGTTTGTAAGCATGTCCGTCAGATGTGTGACTTTTACTTTCACCCTTTTAATAACATCGTGTGCTAGCAAAGCCTTGCACTTTGCCTCTTCATCAATCATGCCGAATCTACCTTTCTCGCTAGGTGAGGATAAAGTCTTGTATTTTACTTTGAGTATACACTGAAGCGCCAAAGAAACTGGTATAGGCATGCGTATTCAAATACAGAAATATGTAAACAGGCAGAATACGCCTCTGCCGTCGGCAACGCCTGTAGAAGACAAAAAGTGTCTGGCGTAGATGTTATATCGGTTACTGCTGCTGCAATGGCAGCTTCTCATGATTTGAGTGAGTTTGAACGTGGTGTTATAGTCGGCGCTCAAGCGATGGGACACAGCATCTCCGAGGTAGCTATGAAGTGCGAATTTTCCCGAACGACCATTTCAAGAATTTACCGTGAATATCGGCCGGAGAAGATCCAGCAAGGACAGGACCAATGACGACGGAAGATAATTGTTCAACTTGACGGAAGTGCAACGAAAGATCGTCGATATGGGCTTTCGGAGCAGAAGGCCCTCTCATGTGCCCTTGATGACTGCACGACACAAAGCTTTACGCCTCGCCTGGACTCGTCCACACTTACATTGGACTGTTAATTACTGGGAAACGTGTTGCTTGGTCGGACGAGTCTTGTCTCAGATTGTATCGAGTGGATGGACGTGTACGGGTACTGAGACAACCTCATGAATCTATGTCAGCAGGGGACTGTTTAAGCTAGTGGAGGCACTGTAATGGTGTGGGACGTCTGCAGTTGAAGTGATATGGGACCCCGGATAGGCCTAGATACGACTCTGATGGGTGACACGTACGTAGGCATCCTGTCTGATCACCTGCATCCATCCACGTCCATTGTACATTCCGACAGACTTGGGCAATTCCATCAGGCAATGCGACACCCCACACGTCCAGAATTGCTACAGAGTGGCTCCAGGAACAATCTTCTGAGTTTAAACACTTCCGCTGGCCACCAAACTCCCCATACATGAGCATTATTGAGCATATCTGGGATGCTTTGCAACGTGCTGTTCAGAAGAAATCTCCCCCCCCCCCCCCCTCGTATTCTTATGGATTAATCACGGCCCTGCAGGATTCATTGTGTCAGTTCCCTCTAGCACTACTTCAGACATTAGCCGAGTCAATGCCACGTCGTGTTGCGGTACTTCTGTGTGCTTGAGCGGCCCCTACACGATGTTGGGCAGATATAGCAGTTTCTTTGTCTCTTCGTTGTATGTGCTCTGTCGTAAGTATCGCAGCCGCAACCATTTCAGGCAGCGCCGTGGTCCACAGCTGAGATGAGCTGACGTGAGGACTCGGGTCCCGGAGGTCGTCGCACACAGGTCAGCTCCAGAGATCGCTGCTGAGCGAACAGCGAGTCTGCCAGTCCCAGCTCATCAGGAGGGGGAGGCGTGGTTGGGGAGGCCACACGTAACGCGGGTTCTGTCTTAACGCTACGAGTAGTTGTAGACTGGAAATGGGGAACGCCCAACGTGCGAAACTTCAGAATGTTGGGATGCAAGGCTCAGTGCGAGTACAATGTTCCCCGGACCCAGAAAATTGATGAAGGGCCGGACACGCCTTAAAGACCACAATAACGGATACTCTGCTGAGTAGGTGGTATCTGACCAGTATTCCGTACTAGGAAACCAGTTGGACTTTACCTGTAGTTGTTCGTACCTTACGTGAAAGGGGTATGCACGGCCGTGTTTAAAAAGAATAGCTTGATGATGTCGTAGGGTCACGCCGCGCACGTCTCCTTTCATGCACAGCAGCTGCCTGGCTACAGATGATAACCCGTAATTGTGATCCTGCAGTCAAATAGTCTACGTATTGGCCAGAAATGCGAAATAATAAAATAGTCATATTAAATAAAGATAAATGAATAATTAGCAAAAAGAGCTCCATTGTAACGTCTGTAGTTAATGTAGACGACTGAGAATTGTGTTGGATAACGTTTATTTAAGAAAATAAAACCCAGATAAAAGGAAAGTGGTCCTACGATAACGAAGTATAATACGGGCAGAAATAATCACCAGCAAAACTGGACGTTTTCGTCTTTGTGGAGTTAGGGGATCGTTACTTATAAAGAAGTGTCCAAATTCAGTCTCCAGATTGCTTTGCTTTATTTCCACACGTCCTCTTTCGGACCAGCCGTCCATCTTCAGACCTATTACAAAAAATAATTGTGTAATTGCAGCTGGTTAAATTACAAGTAATTTAAGATTAAAGTTTTTGAACTTTCAAGGTTCTTGAGAAATTACTTACGATAGAAATTTGTGCAACATACCAGTTCTTACGATTACAGAGTTACCTGTCGAATGTGGAACTGAGAGTTCGCTATCATAACGAGCCATGCACTGCGGCTTTATATGAAAAAAAAATAAAATAAAAAAATGGTTCAAATGGCTCTGAGCACTAAATGGGACTAAACATCTGAGGTTACCATTCCCCTAGAACTCAGAACTACCTAAACCTAACTAACCTAAGGACATCACACGCATCCATGCCCGAGGCAGGATTCGAACCTGCGATCGTAGCGGTCCTGCGGTTCCAGACTGTAGCGCCTGGAACAGCTCGGCCACTCAGGCAGGCGAAAAAAAATATTAAAAAAATGAGAGACCTGATTGGTGTAACACCTACAGCGCTGAAAAGAGCCCTCCATTTGCAGAGACTGGGCTGTTGTGGTTCATAAGAAATGACCCTAAGTATAGCGTAAAGCGCTGATGTGGAAGTTTGGAGCGCAGGTTGTTGCGTTGGAAAGTGCTCTCTGTGGACTGATATAATACATAAAACAGCTTCCGTCGAATACTTATAGCTTTGAGGAAGGACACTCGTATGTCGCATAGGAGTATGAGACAGCGTCATCAGCACTTGACAGAGTCAGAAGGGATCCCATTGTGGGTCTCCATTTCGCCGGCTGTTCGAACCGCGTAGTACCCAGATTTGTGGGACTTTCATTGGTGCGACTCGTGACTGGCATCGCACTGTCTTCACTGACGAATCGCAGTTGCCCACTGTCCCGAATGAGCGTGGCGGGAACCTGGTGGAGGCTCAGTTCTCTCAGTGGTTTTCGAGACGCACAAAAGTCCAGCTACTATGGCCAACACCGACTCAAAGGAAGGCCTCGGCGCTTGTTCGTGACGTCACGTCAGCTAGGCACGGCCAACGCCAGGTCTGTTGCAGGCATACTCATAATGGTGGTGTCGCCCTCACTGACACAGGAAAATGTGAAACTATTGGCGGTAGTTGACCAGCACACATTGTTCTGAGAGATTTCCGCAATCAATTAATTGTGCAATTCATTACACTTCTTAACAAATAGTGTACTCCTGAACTTAAATTTCCACCTGCTTTAAGGATTGACATACAAACACAATTTCATGGTCCAGCAGCAACAGAATTCGTGCTTCTTTACCTTATTTGTAAATCTGAGGAAGTTACGTTTGTACTGGGTTGCTTTCACAAGAAACTGTGAACATATTGGTGCTCTTCTTTAGGTGTCTCGTTTGACTATGGGGTGAGGAGCACTGAATGTTAATGAAATATCTTGCGATTTTACACGTTGGGGGTGGGGGTAGGGGACAGAAAAAGAGGCAGAACGGAGATATTTGTTTTATCAAATAAATTTTTTTATCTTATAAAGTTTCTCCTTTCAGTTGCAAGAGAGGAATATTTATCTTTTCTAATGTGCATGTTTAAAAAAGTTTAAGCTCAGCAGTATTTTCGATGTATGAATCTATTTTGTTTCCTGTTTTGTATTCCGTTCGTTGAAAACGACTGTAATCTAATGACTGGAAACAGTTGGACATTTACAAATGTAAATTAGTTCATATTTCCAGTGACGATGTCAAACGAAAATAAATAAATAAAAGAAACGAGTTCATTGTAAGGGGGTTGAAGTAAGTTTCGATAGCAAAATTGATCAAGTAAATATAGTTACTTGAATGTAAAATTTCCGAAGCTTGCAATGGGGCAAAGCGTCTTCTCATATTGATCTACGTTTCTTTCCACAGGATTCAGTAATACAGAACTATGATCTTTATTTGTAGCTTTACGATAGTAAGAAAATCTTTCATCTAAATAAAACTGCAGAATCCAAAACAACACCAAACATTTTGTCCAAAAATAAGAGATTTATAGCGATAAGTACGCCCAGGCGTTTCCGCCTGCAACAGACATGGCGTTCGCCGTGCCTAGCTGACGGTACTTCAGCAACAAGCGCCGATGCCTTCCTTTGAGTCGGTGTTGCTATGGCACGGTGTGAGCGCAGGTCGTGGCCGGCAGTGACCGAGGGTACTCTTGACGGCACAGCTCTACGTCAGGGACGTCCTACGCCCTCACGTGACGGTATTGCGGTGCCATTTTTCAGCAGGATACTGCTCGTACACAAGCGTCTCTACGAAGAGCTTGCAAGATGCTGATAGAGTCCCGTGCCCAGCAAAAGCCACAAATCAGTATCCCATAAGCAAGCGCCGACGTCACTTCCGTCCCACTGCCGGTATCCAGCATATCAAGCACCACTTAGTAACAGCTATGGGCCGGCCGCCTTGGCTCAGGAGGTGATACAACCGCCATATGACAGACACCCTTCCCGACCGGATACCTGCACTCAGCCAGGCCAGGAGGGGTGCTACTTCGCACTGATAAATGGGATTGTACTGCTACGTTCTTTGTCGGCGTCAACAAAATGTTTTCGCATTCGGAGGAGAAAGTTTGTAACTAGCCTGTTCGTATGTTGGCACTACTATAGTTTGTGTTAATATCGGTGACAGCGCTCTGCGCCCTGGGCAATAGATTCTCTGGTTGGACGGACTAGCAGTCAGCGAGCGGGTAGAGAAGGGTTTGGACGTCATTTCTTAGTGGAGACTCAGTTTTGGTAGGACATGCATTGTAAAATGAGGATGAATGTACGAGGGCAGTTCAATAAGTAATGCAACACATTTTTTTTCTGAAACAGGGGTTGTTTTATTCAGCATTGAAATACACCAGGTTATTCCCCAATCTTTTAGCTACACAACACTATTTTTCAACGTATGTCGGAGCCAACGTCGTACTGCATCAATAACTTCTTCATCATCCGCGTAGTGCCTCCCACGGATTGCGTCCTTCATTGGGCCAAACATATGGAAATCCGACGGTGCGAGATCGGGGCTGTAGGGTGCATGAGGAAGAACAGTCCACTGAAGTTTTGTGAGCTCCTCTCGGGTGTGAAGACTTGTGTGAGGTCTTGCGTTGTCATGAAGAAGGAGAAGTTCGTTCAGATTTTTGTGCCTACGAACACGCTGAAGTCGTTTCTTCAATTTCTGAAGAGTAGCACAATACACTTCAGAGTTTATCGTTTGACCGTAGGGAAGGACATCGAACAGAATAACCCCTTCAGCGTCCCAGAAGACTGTAACCATGACTTTACCGGCTGAGGGTATGGCTTTAAACTTTTTCTTGGTAGGGGAGTGGGTGTGGCGCCACTCCATTGATTGCCATTTTGTTTCAGGTTCGAAGTGATGAACCCATGTTTCATCGCCTGTAACAATCTTTGACAAGAAATTGTCACCCTCAGCCACATGACGAGCAAGCAATTCCGCACAGATGGTTCTCCTTTGCTCTTTATGGTGTTCGGTTAGACAACGAGGGACCCAGCGGGAACAAACCTTTGAATATCCCAACTGGTGAACAATTGTGACAGCACTACCAACAGAGATGTCAAGTTGAGCACTGAGTTGTTTGATGGTGATCCGTCGATCATCTCGAACGAGTGTGTTCGCACGCTCCGCCATTGCAGGAGTCACAGCTGTGCACGGCCGGCCCGCACGCGGGAGATCAGACAGTCTTGCTTGACCTTGCGGCGATGATGACACACGCTTTGCCCAACGACTCACCGTGCTTTTGTCCACTGCCAGATCACCGTAGACATTCTGCAAGCGCCTATGAATATCTGAGATGCCCTGGTTTTCCGCCAAAAGAAACTCGATCACTGCCCGTTGTTTGCAACGCACATCCGTTACAGACGCCATTTTAACAGCTCCGTACAGCGCTGCCACCTGTCGGAAGTCAATGAAACTATACGAGACGAAGCGGGAATGTTCGAAAATATTCCACAAGAAATTTCCGGTTTTTTCAACCAAAATTGGCCGAGAAAAAAAATGTGTTGCATTACTTATTGAACTGCCCTCGTAGTTGGTAATGAAGCTTCCTGACAGATCAAAACTGTGTGCCGGACCGAGACTCGAACTCGGGACCTTTGTCTTTTGCGGGAAAGTGCTCTACCGTCGGTCCGGCACATAGTTTTAAACTGCCAGGAAGTTTCATGTCAGTGCACACTCAACTGCAGAGTGAAAATCTCATTTTGGAAACATCTCCCAGGCTGTGACTAAGCCATGTCTCCGCAGTATCTTCTCTTCCAGGAGTGCTAGTTCTGCAAGGTTCGCAGGACAGCTTCTGTGAAGTTTGGAATGTAGGAGGCGAGGTACTGGCAGAATTGAAGCTGTGAGGGCGGGGCGTGAGTCGTGCTTGGGTAGCTCAGCTGGTAGAGCACTTTCCTGCGAAAGGCGAAGGTCCCGAGTTCGAGTCTCGGTCCGGCACACAGTTTTAATCTATCGGGAAATTTCATATCAGCGCTTACTTCGCTGCAGAGTGAAAATCTCATTCTGTCGTTGGTAATGTTTGGTCAGTGGAATTATTGACAACTACATAATTTTTGGAACTGGATGTCACATGAATAAGGTATAATCTTCTAAATACATTGTTTGCTCTTCAACAAAATCTTTCTTTCGCTAACCGTATGCCTCCTAGTAGTTAGAGTCTATAGTACGAGTAGTTAGAATCTTTTTATTTAGCTGGCTGTAGTTGCTGCTTGCTGTAGTTGCTGTAGTTCGTGTTATGAAGATTTTCTGTGAGGTAACTGAGTTATGAAAAAGTATGGATTACTGTTAGGATATCTTGCAATTCAGGGCCATTCTTTTCTGTTAATCATTTGAAGTCATGGTGTCACTACATAGCAGTCAGTTTGTGTTGGGCTTGTATATTGTGGGTAATAAATGAATAGGTTAAGTTTGAGTTGTCTTCATCAACGAAAATTCTTTAGGCCAGTGTTTTAAGTTATAAAAATAAGTAGAGAGACCAGTAGTTTCACTCACTCACTAGTTTCAACAGTAGTTCACATGGTAAACACTCTGCAGTTTCAAGTTGCTGATTGTAATTTCATCAGAAGGTTCCGCCGCAACGAAAAACTCCTTTAATAATGTCAACGCCAATTCCGTATCATATCAGTGATACTGTCTCCATTATTTCGCGATAATACAAAACGTGCTGCCTTTCTTTGAACTCTTTCGATGTACTCCGTCAGTCCTATCTGGCAAGGATCCCACACCGTGCAGCAGTATTCTAAGAGAGGACGGACAAGCGTAGTGTAGACAGTCTCCTTAGTAAATCTGTTACATTTCCCAAGTGTCCTGCCAATAAAACGCAGTCTTTGGTTAGACTTCCCCTCAACATCTTCTATGTGTTCCTTCCAATTTAAATTGTTCGCAACTGTGGCTCCTAGGTATGTAGTTGAATTTACGGCCTTTAGATTTGACTGATTTATCGTGTAACCGTAGTTTAACGGATTCCTTTTAGTACTCATTTGAATGACCTCACACGTTCCCTCATTTAGAGTCAGTTGCCAATTTTCGCACCATACATATATCTTTCCTAAATCGTTTTCCAATTTGTTTTGATCTTCTAATGACTTTATTAGTCGATAAACAACAGCGTCATCTGCAAACAACAGAAGACGGCTTCTAAGATTGTCCCCAATTCGTTTATACAGATAAGGAACAGCAAAGGGCCTATAACACTAACTTGGGGAACGCCAGAAATCACTTCTGTTTCGCTTGATGACTATCCGTCAATTACTACGACCTGTGACCTCTCTGGCAGGAAATCACAAATCCAGTCACATAACTGAGACGATATTCCATAAGCGCGCAATTTCACGAGCCGCTTGTGTGGTACAGTGTCCAAAGCCTTCCGGAAATCAAGAAATACGGAGTCGATCTGAAATCCCTTGTCAATAACACTCAACACTTCGTGTGAATAAACAGCAAGTTTTGTTTCACAGGAACGATGTTTTCTAAACCCATGTTGACTGTGTCTCAATAGACCATTCTCTTCGCGGTAATTCATAATGTTCGAAAACAGTGTATCTTCGAAAATCCTGCCGCATATCGACGTTAATGATATGGGTCTATAATTTGATGGATTACTCCTACTACCTTTCTTGAATATTTGTGTGACCTGTGCAACTTTCCAGCCTTTGAGTTTGGATCTTTCGAGGAGCGAAAGGCTGTACGTGATAGATAAGTACGGAGCTAATGACAAGTTTGTTTGTGTGGCCATCCTCCGCAGCAAGCATATAAATACTTGTTTTGCAAATAAAACTGCCTTTTCCTGCTGGTAGTTATTTTATTCATCCCATACGCGTTTCTCCTTCTCCTTTCCTAAGGCATCCTCAGCGGGATCTATAATGATACAGTTTTGTTAGTTATAGACTATCAAACAGTTCACTTCGCGATTTTTTGTAAAAATGTAATTACTCACTATTTGCTGATCTGCGTTTTCTCACATCTGGTCTTGAGGTGGCACTACCACTTTTATCACTTTTCTGTATTCACATCTTTGTGCTTTCGTCATCCACACACTGTTCACCATGTTTCTCACTCTTTTTTGTGGTGGACTATCGTTCTTCTGTCATTTGATACAACTATTTCGTCGTACACTTCTTTTCACAGCGTAAATATTGTGACTCCATTACGTGTTTCATCGTCTTTGGTATGTTTACCTATGTGCTGCCTCCCTAACGACGTATATGTTCGTTACTAACTTCTGTTTATGATGTTTATACCGTGTGTGCGTATGAGTGAGGAGAGAGAGAGGGGGATAGAGCCGATTTTTTTTTTTTTTTTTTTTTGGGGGGGGGGGGGGGTAGGGGTGGCCGCTGTACTAGATGTTAGCGAGTGGCTGAAAACTTTGATGACAGCTGTTTTGACCGTTTCAGTGTTCTGGGGAGGGGTCATGGATGAGTGAGTGTAAAGATGTTGGGTTCTATTATTATTACATTGAACAGTATTATTATATGAAACTTCCTGGCAGATTAAAACTGTGTGCCCGACCGAGACTCGAACTCGGGACCTTTGCCTTTCGCGGGCAAGTGCTCTACCATCTGAGCTACCGAAGCACGACTCACGTCCGGTACTCACAGCTTTACTTCTGCCAGTACCTCGTCTCCTACCTTCCAAACTTTACAGAAGCTCTCCTGCGAACCTTGCAGAACTAGCACTCCTGAAAGAAAGGATATTGCGAAGACATGGCTTAGCCACAGCCTGGGGGATGTTTCCAGAATGAGATTTTCACTCTGCAGCGGAGTGTGCGCTGATATGAAACTTCCTGGCAGATTAAAACTGTGTGCCCGACCGAGACTCGAACTCGAGTCTCGGTCGGGCACACAGTTTTAATCTGCCAGGAAGTTTCATATCAGCGCACACTCCGCTGCAGAGTGAAAATCTCATTCTGGAGTATTATTATATTTATCCTTTTTGCGAACATTATTCTATTATTTTATCTATTAGTGTAAATGCATCAGCATACTCGGGAAGCAACATAATTGGTATACAGTCAGGATCAGAACACTTGCTTTTATTAAGTGATTTAAGTTGTTTCACTACTCGGAGGATATTTACTTCTACGCTACTCATTTTCGCAGCTGCTCTTTATTCGAATTCTGTAATATTCACTTCATCTTCTTTGGTGAAGGAATGTCGGAAGGCTGAGTTTTATAACTCTGCTTTGGCAGCACTGTTGTCGATAGTATTTCCATTGCTATCGCGCAGAGAAGGGATTGATTGTGTCTTGCCGCTAGCATACTTCACATACGACCAGAATCTCTGTGGATTTTCTGCCAGGTATCGTGACAAAGTTTCGTTGTGCAAACTAATATAAGCATCTCGCATTGAAGTCCGCGCGAAATTTCGAGCTTAGGTAAAATATCTTGGAGATTTTCCGCATGTTTAAATTTTGCATGTTTTTTCGTTGTTTCTGGAACAGTGTTCCGACCCGTTCTGTGTACCAAGGAGAATCAGCTTCGGCGTTTGTTAATTTATTTGCTATAAGTCTCTCAATTGCTCCCGATACAATTTCTTTGATTTCAAGCCACATCTGGTCTAAATTTACACAGTTTATTTGGAAGGAGTGGAGATTGTGTCTCAGGAAGGCATCAATTGAAATTTTATGTGAATAGTTTTGAAAATTTCTCGTGAAACGCTTCTCGGTGCACTTACGGCTAGTCAGCACCCACTGCCCCCTCTTACATGTACCGCCTTTCTTCAAGTTGGTTGGGATTTGGTACGAGTGGGCAGAATTATTCAGGCTCGGTTTGTGTAAATGTAATTTTTTTCGCGGAGGAGGAGCATCTGCTCGTGCCACGAGCACCATGTTGCGTGGTTGAGGCCGGCCACTGCCGTGAAGAACACAGAGGCAGAGGCAGCGAGTCAGCATTGGCACGAGTCTTTCCTGCATTCCAGGTGTACTGACGTCATCGAAGGTCACCACTTGTGCAAACAGTGGTTCCCCTCGCACCCTTCCCTCATTACGAAACGAATCTCTCTCTCTCTCTGTGTGTGTGTGTGTGTGTGTGTGTGTGTGTGTGTGTGTGTGAGAGAGAGAGAGAGAGAGAGAGAGAGAGAGAGAGAGAGAAAGAGAGAGAGAGAATGAGAGGTAGGGGAGGGGAGGTCTGGAAGAGCTATTGTTGCAGCTCATAAGAGAACTGATTGCATACCATGGTAGCTGCATAAATAACTTCTTCGGCGTCAGCTTTGTTCTCTGTACTGATGAAGCGCTTTAGCGTGTAATTTTTCTACTAGATACGGCTATTTTACTAAGTGTCGTGACTATTTAGGACACGTGATCTTTTCGACTATTTTGTTGATATTATCAGTAGAATTCAACACGCAGATGTTGGTTTCGGCTCAGGTATTCGATACAATACAATTCGTGCAAATAAGAAAAGAATGATGTTAGAAAGGAGAACACTTCCTAAAGTTGTGTAAAATTATATTTATTTGGTCACGAACGAGCTTCCGGCTTTTCAGGCCATCTTCAGGTGGCAACTGAATGTCGCAAATAGAAACAACCTCGATGTGCGACTTACACAGATATTATTTGTAGAGAAGATACAAAAATTACTGTGTTTACACAGGAAAATATTGCGTTTTGTCACATACATATAATTACATTAACAAAAAAAGGGGACAAACGAATTTTTGTGTGGAGATGCTGTTAACATTTTTTGGAAATAAGACGAATTTACAGTGCACATCTAGTATTTGTAACGAAAATTTAATTTAAGAAAGGGAAAAATGGAATCTGGGTCTGATAATTTAATACTAACGTACGAGCATTCTGTGTCAAATGTTTGTTCAAAATGGTTCAAATGGCTCTGAGCACTATGGGACTAAACATCAGAGGTCATCAGTCCCCTAGACGTAGAACTACTTAAACCTAACTAACCTAAGGACGTCACATGCCCGTGGCAGGATTCCAACCTGCGACCGTTGCAGCAGCGCGGTTCTGGACTGAAGCGCCTAGAACCGCTCGGCCACAGCGGCCGGCAGCTGCTATACCCTCGAATTTGCAACTCATTTAATATTCTTTATAATGAACAGTTTCCAGAATGAGATTTTCACTCTGCAGCGGAGTGTGCACTGATATGAAACTTCCTGGCAGATAAAACTGTGTGCCGGACCGAGACTCGAACTCGGGACCTTTGCCTTTCGCGGGCAAGTGCTCTACCATCTGAGCTACCCAAACACGACTCACGCGCCGTCCTCACAGCTTTGCTTCTGCCAGTACCTCGTCTCCTACCTTCCAAACTTTACAGAAGCTTCCCTGCGAACCTTGCAGAACTAGCACTCCTGAAAGAAAGGATATTGGAGGGATATGGCTTAGCCACAGCCTGGGGGATGTTTCCAGAATGAGATTTTCACTCTGCAGCCGAGTGTGCGCTGATATGAAGAGCATGAAGATGGTAGAGCACTTGCCCTTGAAAGTCAAAGGTCCCGAGTTCGAGTCTCGGGCCCTCGCACAGTTTTAATCTGCCAGGAAGTTTCATAATGAACAGTTGCCTTTGCGGTATCGACAAGTGTTAATAACGGAGATAAAACTCTGTGATTTCGTGGTATGTGCTTGCTAACAGCATCTGTCTTTCTGCAGGTTCCATAAGTTCACAATAATATGGAATCCAACTATGTTTTAATCCCTGCAAAAATAAAAAATTAAGACTGGGGTATGCTGTCGAAATCACTTACTTCTCCTGAAAACCTATATAAGTGATATTTATTAGTTAATTTATTGGATATTCATTCCAACGATGTCAGCATTTCGTTAGAAATTATGGAAACATTACAAGAAGCAGGAAAAAACGTAATGGATTCCGTGAATTGTGGTTCGAACGATAACTATTGTGCTAATTAATGTCCAGATCAAAAACAGAGTTCCTTCCAAGCCCCAAGAGAAAATGTACACTAATAGCTTTTACTGAGAAAGAATAGGCTGTCAATTTTTTGGTAAAAAAGAGAAAAGGAACGAGAAAACGCTTAAAGTTAAACAATGAGGAAGGCCGAATTCGTTTCGTAAAATCTGAACAGGAATTTATAAATGGAACAAAAATTTACAAGAAGTACAAAATATTGGCCAAAATGAAACTCGGAAAAGTGTAAAAGAAAAACTATCCTAAAGGTTTAGATCGTCTCACGAAGGTCAATGTATCGTTACTTTGGGAGACCTGAGAGACTGATGAGATGAAAATTACTTATTTCCAGGCTTTTCGAACTGGCTAAAAAGATTCGGGAAATTGTGGTAAAGGAAGACCATAATTACAAAGTTTATCACAAGTGAATATGTATAGGAGATGTCAGTAATAGGTCGTACTATAGAGAAATTCGTAGTTGACTTTACGTTTAAGCTTCTTGTTAACCGCTAAAATGGTGTGTATTAAGCCGATCAGTCAGGTTTCGTGAAGAAATCGGAACTTTATAAATTGAGCGAAAAGAAGACAAATCGGCTTATGCAGTCTATGAATGTTGTGATACATTCGTATACAACATTTACACTGATATGTATAAATGGATTATTGTTTCCGCACCTTTATATCTGTCTTCGGGAACAGCAAAGCAAATTAGAACCGAAAATCGAAAGAAAGGATTGTTTATATACAAAATCCTTGAAACTGGCGTAACAAAATCTGGAAAAATGGGAGAGAATAATTTTCAGTGTTACATCCGGAACGTTTTCTTATTATTGGCAGAAAATAATTCATTGCTTTTGTAGGACGCTTGGTCTGGATATAACGACGCGTCTGACTTAATATAATTCGGAATCCACCCACAACTGATAGTGTGACTCTGCCTGTAGATAAAAAAAAGTTTTCTACAGTGTAAAGCATTTTTCAGAAAATTGTTGGACACTACAATTTTCGATAACATTTTTTCATTTCTGGTTTACAAGCGGCACAGTATTGTTAACTTGCTTCCGCATTGTCAGCCTGCGTCACCACATTTTACGAATTTGATCAAGTGTGCCTGGTATGCAGCGCAAATGGAGCAGAACGACCACAACCATTCGTTACTCCATTCCGGTTCTATCTAAATAAAACACTAGTAATTACATGAAGTGCCTTAATAAATTAATTTTTCTTTTATAAACATGTGCCTGATGTGAGAAAATGTCTGTTTTCATCACCAGCAGACATTGTTAGCAAAATATACATTATTCAAAAATTGTCATAAAACTGTGCCACAGGGATTGCCATAAAATACTTAATGACAACAAATTAAAGCTCCCAATGGAAGTCGTCTGTAATGTTACATCATACACAGCCTTGATTTTCTTTGCTCTGCTAAACACTACTGGGACAGTTAATCTCTGCAAGAGCTTAGCTGGATGTATGATCAGCAAGTTATTCACAAATTTATGATTTGAGACATTGTAGATACGGTCAAACAGCTTAAAATTTGCGTGTGTGCACTTTGGACTTCGCGCTAAGTGGCGCTACGTTCTCTTAGCCCCGTGAATATCAGGAACCCCGTAAACATAAAATATCCGACATCGCTGCGGCCGGTAAAACATCGTGCAATAACAGGGCCAACGACGACTGAAGAGAATCGTTCAACGTGACAGAAGTTCAACCCTTCCGCAAATTGCTACCGATTTCAATGCTGGGTCATCAACAAGTGTCAATGTGCGAACCATTCAACGAAACATAATTGATATGGGCTTTGGAGACGAAGGCCTTCTCGTGTAGCCTTGATGACTGCACGACACAAAGCTTTACACCTCGCCTGGGCCCGTCAACTCCGACATTGGACTGTTGATCACTGGAAACATGTTGCCTGGTCAGACGAATCTTGTTTCAAATTGTGTGGACGTGTAGTGTATGGAGACAGCCTCATGAATCCATGGACCCTGCGCGTCAGCAGGGGACTGTTCAAGCTAGCAGAGGCTCTGTAATGGTGTGGGGTGTGTCCAGATGGAATGATAAGGGACCCTTGCTACGTCTAGATACGTTTCTGACAGGTTACACGTACATAAGCATCCTGTCTGATCAGCAGCATCCATTCATTGTGCATCCATTCATTGTGCATTCCGACGGACTTGCGCGGTTCCAGCAGGACAATGAGTCACCCCACATGTCCAGAATTGCTACAGAGTGACTCCAGGAATATGGTTCCAGCTGGGGGATGTTTCCAGAATGAGATAACATCTGGAAACATCCGCCAGACTGTGGCTAAGCCATGTCTCCGCAATATCCTTTCTTCCAGGAGCTCTAGTTCTGATAGGTTCGCAGGAGAGCTTCTGTTAAGTTTGGAAGGTAGGAGACGAGGTACTGGCAGAAGTAAAGCTGTGAGTATGGGGCGTGAGTCGTGCTTGGGTAGCTCAGATGGTAGACTACTTGCCCGCGAAAGGCAAAGGTCCCGAGTTCGAGTCTCGGTCCGGCACATCGTTTTAATCTGCCAGGAAGTTTCAATTTGCCTACTTGTTGCCAGCCTTCCTATCGTAGTTGAAACTGATTTCAAGAAAGAAATCGAAACTGCATGTTTTCATAGCACAGTATATTTCCTTTTTATTGTACAGTATCGCTTGAAAAAATGTATAATCTATGTCTGTCTGAATGCCTATTAGTGAATCATGTCAAAAATTGAAATAAATCGGTCAAGAATTTATTGAGACTTTTTCTAACAATGTTGTCCCTTTATATAGTATATTATACCAATGATGCACCTTTATGTGGTATGTATATACTTATACACCGCATATTTTAAGAAAGTATGTATCCTATGTCTGTTCGAACGTTTATTAGAGTATCATATGAAGTAAACAGGTCACTAACTTTTCGAGGCGTTTGCTAACAACGTTACACATCGACTTGTTTTTATAAAATAGTATAGATTTAGAATATATATTTGTATACCATATCCATTAAAACATATATAGCCTATATGTTTATTAGTGTTGTCTAAAAATTTGAAGTAAACTTGTCAACTAATTTTCGGCATTTTTGGTAACAACCTTAAAATGACGACTCGTCTCGATATAATAATACAGATTTTAATAATTGTTTGCTATCCGCTACTTATAGTGTTGCGAACGTTCATTGTGTTTCAGTGTATTATCGCCCTGCGGTGTGTCTAGTTGCAAGCATACAAGCACGCCACTTAAAAACGACAAACTGCTGTCGAGATTGTACTACTGTAGAAACTGAAGATCCATGTAATTTGCCAGCTGAAGATGGGTGCAAACCCGAAAAGCATATTGGCATAAATAAAACGCATTAAACAGTGGCTGGTTGCTGTATTTTTACAGTGAAATATCATTATCCACGGCCACGGAGCTCAACAGTCCAAATAAAATGGACGAATTGTTATTGACACTACCTAGCCAGGTACTAAGAGCTTTACATGCCTTCAGAAAGTACAAAATTAAGTTAGATAGAACAATTCTTAGTATCAAGTTCAATAAAAAGTGTTTAAGTGCGAATGTAACTCCAAAATATGTCAAAGTGAACATCAACAGTCAAAGCAAAGCAGCGAAAATAGCTAAAGAAAGAAGTGAAATTATATGGCTCCAATCTGAAATCCGAAACCAACACAGAAAGAAGCAGTTTTTAAACCACCAGTTATATAGATTACATTTAGAACTAGGTAAACAACTTACTCCCACACAATTCAACCATGCATTAGATTTTGTCAGTATAATAGCTATGAAAGAACAGCATAAAGTCAGATGTAGACGTAACAATAAGTTGAAAAAGCTTATGTCACAAATTCCAAAGGTGAATGACAATGTACCTTCCACTAAGCATAAATTCTCCAAACGTCTAGTAAATTCAACTAACATCATCTTCAGTGATAAAGAAGTAAGTTTGCTGAATAAAGGGCTTCAACATAATATCAACCCATCTCTGACTGAAAATAATATTAAAGAATTAATAGTAGGCACCAAAATAGCCTGTGATACTGCAAAACTAACTCAGAATTATCAGATTGCCATCGGCCACAAAGTTAACAATTGTATCAGCAAACAAATAGAGAAAGCAAATAATAATAATAATAATAGTATAAAGCACCATGACAGTACAAGACTTAAAAGTGTTAATAAGAAACTAAGTGACAATAAAGCTTTAGTAGTAAAAGCAGATAAAAGCAATGCTATTGTTGTAATGTATGAAAGTGAATATGTAAGCAAAACCATTGAATTTTTCAGTAACAATAATATAGCAGAAATTCAGTCTGATCCCCCTCTTAAGTTAGATAATAAACTTAAAAATATGATGAAAAAAGTGATTTCATCTTAAATGCAAAAGATATACATGAATGCATTGTTACGAACCCTTATGCACCACATCTACAAGCACAACCTAAGACCCATAAAGTTAACTGTCCCATACGTCCAATTGTTAATTCTCGGAGCAGCCCAACTTATAAAATCAGCAAGAAACTGAATGAGATCCTTAGCAACACATTCAAATTTGAAGAGACATACTCAGTAAAGAACAGTTATGAACTTATTAATTGTCTAAAGGAAATTCAGATTCCTGATACTGCTATGTTTGCATCACTTGACATCACAAACCTCTACACAAACATACCGGTCAAAGAAACAATAGAAATAATTAAAAACAATTTACATAAACATAAAAATTTGGCATTACCAGAAATATGAGTTCATTGATCTATTAACACTAGTACTATCACACAACTATTTGTCTTTTAATAACAAAATGTACCAGCAGAAAGAAGGCCTGGCTATGGGTAGCTGCCTTGCCAGTTTGCTTGCAGATATTTTCATCAATAACTTAGAATGTAAATTTTTAATGAAAACCCCCAGATAGTAAACAAGATAATTTATTACAAAAGGTATGTTGATGATATAATAATCTTATTTGATGGCACAGCAGAAGAAATTGATAACCTTGCAAAAGAAAGGAATAAAATGCATCAGAACATCATCTTCACTGTAGGACACAAACAGAAGTAGGTTTAAATTTTCTGGATCTCTGCATAAGTAGCTCCAACAGCAAACACAAATTTCAAGTATATAGTAAACCAACATACACAACTAACACAATTAATAAATCATCCTGCCACCCGGATAAACATAAGATGGCTTCATACAGAGCAATGCTAAACAGAATGCATAAAATACCACTAGAACCAGCTGACCAAATAGAATAATTAAACACCATCAAAGCAATTGCTTACAATAATGGTTACAATCCAAAATTAATAGATGAACTAAACTCTAAGGTAAATCCCCATATAAACAAATACAATAACAAAACAGCATTAAAGAATACCACAATACAGCCAAAAGAAAAATATGTAAGCTTGCCATTTGTAGGAAAGCTGTCATATAAAATAGCGAACCTGTTCTGAGGAACAGATATCAAAATCAGCTACTATACAAATAACAAAATAAAGGACAAAGCTGTCCATAACATTAAAAATAATACCAAACCGTACAATCAATCAGGAATATACAAACTTAACTGCAACTCATGTCCAAAAACATACATAGGCCAAATGGGGAGAAACTTCAACATACGGTTTCGAGAACACATGGATGCTTTTCGTTTAAAAAACTTAAATAAATTCACATTGGCCCAACATGTAGCAGAAGAAGAACATCAAGTAACAGACATATCCCATAACCTACAAGTTCTCCACCTAGCCAACAAAGGAAAAAGAATGAACCTCCTAGAAGAAATCGAAATTTATTCACATAAATATGCATCCCCTTCTGACATACTTAACGACCAAACAGAGCTACCAAACCGAATATTTCTGAAAAACTTCCACACTCTACTTATCAAACCACTTACTAAGCACAGTCAAGAAATAACATAATCTAATATAAACCCAACAAATGCATGTAATAATATAAAACATAAAAATCTTAATTCTAAAATCTTAATTCTATCTTTGTTATATTGTAAATGTATGAATTACTGCTTTGTATAAATGTGTTATGTTAATTTATTATCTTCAACACTGCCAAAAAAAAAATTGTATACATCGTACTTAGAATACTTCTATCACCTAAGTCAATGTTTAGAAAACAGTAGCCTATCTTAGAACCTCAAAACTTTCGTAAAATGTAACTCTTTCCATAGATAAACTGTTTGTATGTGAACAAAAACTGTCAGTCGACAACATGGCGGATAACGCAGTGCACCTGTGTAAAATACGTGATAAAAAGTGTTTGTGTTGTTGCAAAAAAGAAGAAAAGCCAAGAAAAAACAAGGAGAGGAGAATGTAAGTAAAATGAACAACTGATAGTGCGTAACTTTAAACTCGCGGAATTGAAGTAAATGATTGGAATCGTTGCTTTTGCACAGACCTGCTGCAGCATCCAAACTGCTGTCGAGATTGTACTACTGTAGAAACTGAAGATCCATGTAATTTGCCAGCTGAAGATGGGTGCAAACCCGAAATGCATATTGGCATAAATAAAACGCATTAAAAAGTGACTGGTTGCTGTATTTTTACAGTGAAATAACAACTACTACTTTTCCGTGGTAGGAGGTTCGCTTTCTGACATCGTTTATGTTGGAGGCTAAAACTAGTTAGAAAATTTAACAATTTTTCAAAATCTGTAGAGGATTATTCCTACGTAATGCACCTGGGAGTTCGTTTGCTGGGCACATGATGGAAGCATGTCGCAGCCAGCCGTAGAGGACGTTGGTTCTTTTAGCACCTGCCGTGACCTGGACCCCCAGAAGGCGGCGGTGCTAAAACTTTCAGCGCCCTCTCCCCCCAGGGCTGATGGCTTCCCCTGAAAGGATTCTCGCGCCCGGCGGGCAGCGGCGCCGCAGGCGTAATTTCGTGGCGACAATACGCGACCTCCCCCTGTGCACTAAATATTACATATGTACCCGCCACCGATACCTGTACGTTTACCTGTACCAGGACGGAAGGGCAAACAGCCCGACTGCTGCTACCCCCAGAGGCCCACTTATTATTAACCACACTTCAGGCTAGGACCGGTTCCGAGTACCACCCGTGTACACGCTGTTTCGTGCATAAACCGCTGAAAGGGAGCCAGAGAAGCAAATGTAATGGCCCAGCGCTTAGACTGACTGATTTACGTCACTTACGACAAAACCCACTACTCCAAAATGAACATTACACATGCTGTGGGGTATAGAATAACAACAGCTACCAGTCTCAATAGAGGATTACTTTATTTAATTCACGACCAGTTTCGGAATTGTGCCCATCTTCAGGTGACTGACATTCAAATACATATCTCCAAGCTGAGTGTTGAACGTCACTGCTTAAAAACAATAATTTGATGACAACTAAGTAGACAAAAATGAGGCAGTCTCAAGTTGCTAAGCTTCATGTGTAGTAAAATATTATAGTTCTTACATGCAGCCAGAGTATCTGTGTAGTTTTCAGTTACATTTAACAAACATATATATTGGTGTGAGGAGGCAAAGAATTACAGTTTTCCTTTCAAAAAATGTCCTTAAAGATGTGTAGAAATGCCAATGTATGGAATATAAATAAACAATATACCCTTTCCATATATTCCATACATTGTTTAAACAATATTCCATACAGAGCAATTGATTTCCCTCCAAATGACCAATCAACTGAGTCTTTTTCCAGGTGGGAGGAGAGGGTGGGAGGGGAGGGCGGTTTATCAGAGGGGAAGAGGAGGTTAATTAACTGATCAACTTAATTAAGTAGTCAGTTAACTGATACTAGTGATAGGGCCTATTCCAATAACTCAGACATGAAAATGTACCTCTAGCAGCAAGGGGGAGGGGATTTGAGGGGGAGGGGGAGGTGGTGGGGGAACAGTAGGTTAAGGGAGGTGACATGGAAAAGAACTTAACAGAACAATAGGTTAACTACCTGTCAATCAAAGGAGAACAGTTGGTTTGCCTCCTGAGTGCATACCTACCCCTGATGTAGGAAACCCACACTAACAAAATAGCCCAGCACTCCCTTCCTGACGGTGAAGGGGAGTGGGAGGGGTGGGGGGAACAATATGTTAAGTGCAGTGATATGGGAAACCACTTAACAGAACAACAGGCTAAGGACCTGTCAATCAAAGGAGAACAATAGGTTAAGTACCTGTCAGTCAAAAGAGGTTTGCCCCTGAGTGCATACCTGCCCCTGATGTAGGCAACCTGCACCAACAAAATGGCCCAGCACCCCCTTGTTCTACTACTACTGATGTGGTGAGTTCAAATTACTGAATCAGAGGCATAATATGATAATATACAGTTCATGTGTAAAAATCAAGATTTTTTTAAAAAAGTGTTAAGTGTAATTCAAACGAATGGACATTCCAGCTGTACATAAGTACTAAGACATTTTACAACACATGTCGCTTAGAAACTTCGGAAGGTCCCAGTTGTGTCTATTTAGTCATCATCATATTATTCGTCTTTCATTTAAACACTGATCTCCAGCACTGAGCAATGAAACATGTAACTGAATGTAAAACTACCTGAAGATGGTAACAAGCCCGAAATCAGTCGTGCATTACATAAAATCACCTTCTGTTGTGACTGATAGAGGTTATTACCGTACGCTCTATAAAGGAACAGTAGCAAAGTTCAACTGTATCAATTGTGGATAAAATTCACCACAAGTGTTACTGGAGTAAACATTTCAAAATGTTAAGAATAGTGGTTTGTACACCAATGTTCCGTTCCTGAAACCTTCTTTGGTTTCTACTTCTACACACATATGGGAGCAATTCAGTGTCCTTAAGGTAATTGTTAGAACAACTTTATAACAAATAAAACAACAAAATGGAGATTAGTGACATGACCGTTCTCAGGGAGCAAAATCTGTAATGAACGATTATAGGCATTAAAAAGAACTAACAGAATTAGTTTTCTGGCTTACTGTAAATCAGTTGAGGCTGTTTAATATTTTGAATGAAGTAATAGCTCACTCTTCTGTTAAATAGAAATCTAGGACATCGAGAGAGGAAAAGTGTATAAATCTTAAATTGTTACTGAGCTTTCAGGTGGCTGAATATTGTCGAAACACATCAGTGTGCCGCTGCAAGACATGCCCTCAGTCTCTTGTTGGCACCTTTCCGCCTTGAATTTGACTCAAGACTTTTTTTTAGTACAAGTTTTAGATGTGCGTATAAGTCGAAGAAAACTGTCATTTTGCAGCATCTTACAGGAGAAAAGAAACAAAAGGAAAGCTTGCCATGGGTGACCAAGGGACACTAATAACAATGCTGTACTAAGAAACGCATTGCTCCTAAAACACTATGAAACTCCTCATATGCTTTAAGGTTCGGACATACACCACGTGATCAAAAGTATTCGGACACCTGGCTGAAAATGACTTACAAGTTCGTGGCGCCCTCCATCGTGATGTTGGAATTCAGTATGGTGTTGGTTCACCCTTAACCTTGATGACAGCTTCAGCTCTCGCAGTCATACGTTCAGTCAGGTGCTGGAAGGTTTCTTAGGGAATGGCAGCCCATTCTTCACGGAGTGCTGCACTGAGAAGAGGTATCGATGTCGGTCGGTGAGGCCTGACACGAAGTCGGCTTTCCAAAACATCTCGAAGATGTTCTACAGGATTCAGGTCAGGAGTCTGTGTACGGACATACCCTGACAGTAGTTGCATATTTAAGGAGACAATATTTCTGCAACTAATCTCTTCCTAGGCTGCAGCATTTGTGCGCCGTGTCGTACGTTACTTAAGGTACACGAATGGAGCAATTAATGACGTTGACAAAAAAATATATTTGCCCCTTTTTCCCCCGTGTGCTTCAAATGCGGGTCCAGTGCCACGATACACTCCGTATTTCAGCCTAGCTGCAGTGAATTTGTTGTTATTACCCTGAAACTGATTAGAGGCGGGAAACAATTACAAGTGTTGACAATTGGAGAGACGTATACAGACGTTAAAGAAACTTCTGGCGTGCCACGGGGAAGTGTTATGGGACCAATGCTTTTTACAATATATATAAATCACCTAGTAGATAGTGTCGGAAGTTCCATGCGGCTTTTCGCGGATGATGCTGTAGTATACAGAGAAGTTGCAGCATTAGAAAATTGCAGCGAAATGCAGGAAGATCTGCAGCGGATAGGCACTTGGTACAGGGAGTGGCAACTGACCCATAAGACAAATGTAATGTATTGCGGATACATAGAAAGAAGGATCTATTATTGTATGATTATATGATAGCGGAACAAACACTGGTAGCAGTTACTTCTGTAAAATATCTGGGAGCATGCGTGCGGAACGATTTGAAGTGGAATGGTCATATAAAATTAATTGTTGGTAAGGCGGGTGCCAGGTTGAGATTCATTGGGAGAGTCCTTAGAAAATGTGGTCCATCAACAAAGGATGTGGCTTACAAAAGACTCGGTCGACCTATACTTGAGTATTGCTTATCGGTGTGGGATCCGTACCAGGTCGGGCTGACAGAGGAGATAGAGAAAATCCAAAGAAGAGCGGCTCGTTTCATCGCAGGGTTGTTTGATAAGCGTGATAGCGTTACGGAGATGTTTAACAAACTCAAGTGGCAGACTCTTCAAGAGAGGCGCTCTGCATCGCGGTGTAGCTTGCTCGCCAGGTTTCGAGAGGGTGCGTTTCTGGATGAGGTATCGAATATATTGCTTCCCCCTACTTATACCTCCCGAGGAGATCACGAATGTAAAATTAGAGAGATTAGAGCGCGCACGGAGGCTTTCCGGCAGTCGTTCTTCCCGCGAACCATACGCGACTGGAACAGGAAAGGGAGGTAATGACAGTGGCACGTAAAGTGCCCTTCGCCACACACCGTTGGGTAGCTTTCCTTAGGCAAGCTGATCCGTAACTGCTGTATCTGATCCTTGATACCTGGCAGTGGAACAGAGTCGTCTTCCGAGCTGGTCCAATGTATTTTTATTGGGGACAAAAATGGCGATCTCGCTGGCCCTGGGAGTACTTCAACATTTCGCAATAAGTTCGTAGAGACAGGTGCCATTTATGGACCAGTATTGTCCTGTTGGAAAATTTTATGTCGTCTCGTTGTGTCTGTAGGATTGCACCATGCGAAGCAAGGAGAGGATGTTGGTTGGTGGTCGGTATCTTCTTTCCGTAAAACGAACTGCACACATGTATTAGCTGGTTTCTTTATTCATAAAAATAGCAAATTACTTAACTCGGGATAGTCCGGGTGTTGTGGTACGAGCTCTCCCGTAATAGTCTACATTGGCGTCACTGCTGGTGTAATAAAAGTCCCACTAAGCGCACTATTGTGGTCGCTAGGTGCTGACTGACTCTGAGCTAGAGACTGAGCTAACTGCGACTGCGACTCCCACTGGGCTGCGACTGATGACTCGACTCGTTGACTCGCTGAATGACTAGCTCGAACTGGGCTCTCCGGTCCGCAGCGTCGATCTAAATACTGGCTGTCGAGAGGGCGTTGGCGGCGCGTTTCTTGCGAGTCTGTCCTTGGCCTCCATCCTGATAGGCTGGTTTGCTCTGGCGTCTATTATCTATCTTCTCGCAACCTCTTTGCCACATGGTGTGCTGGCAACAGCTTACACAAGCACCCCTACACTGTCAGATCAGAGGTAACAGAGGTAACATACACATATGAAGATGTAGGTATCCTTGACTTACCGGTACTGTTATGCCGACAGTTCATGCAATCATTACCAGCCGTCAGCTGAAGTCACATCTGACAGCCCCCCACTCTATGACTGAGGAGACACACCACTTTGCCTATCCGAAGCATTTAAAGCTCTCCCGTACTCACTGATGATGGTCATCGGGTGTGGTGGAGAGCTGCGATTTACAATGTGATGCCACTCATCAGCAGGCTGTGCTTCCGAACTGCCTCATCAGTCGAAATACAGCTCTTGTATACACTACCAGGCCTTCCAGCGACGCTAAACATGAACAAACGTAATGCGATCTGGTGGTTATTCTACCCACTACAGCGAACTGCGACCCTACACCATTGTTTACGCGATTATACACCAATCATCCAGAACATTAGGACCACCAACCTGCTATTGACATAAACACGTCCAGGCGGTACCAGCGTTACCTCGTGAGGAACGACTGCTAGTCACACACATGCAGGGTGCGTCTAGTACCAGCGAGCATGCTATCCGTGTGCAGAATACGGAAAACGTGACTGAGTGCAGTTGGGGATGGTCCAGAGGCTCTGCTCGAGCATTTCAGAAACTGCGCAGTTTTTGTTGCGTGTTCGAGGAGTTCTGTGGTTAGCATCTTCAACACCTGTCGAAACCAAGGGTAAACCACATCCAGCCGTTGTGTGGTTGGATGGTCAAGCCTCAATACGGATGTTTTAGACTGGGCAGACGGCGAACTGTGGCGGAATTCAAATCAGACCGTAATGCTGGGCAGAATCCAAGGGCGTCTGAACACACAGTGCACCGAACTCTCCAAAGGATGGGCTTCCGCAGCCGATGACCCGTGCATGTGCCAATGTTAACACCAAGACATCGGCAACTACAACTTAAATGGGCGTGTTGACGGGGTGGCAGAGTGTTGAACGGTCTGATGAATCCCGATACCTTCTTCATCATGTTGATGGAAGGGCGTGAATCTGTCGTCTTCCAAAGAAACAGCTCCTTGACACGTGTACTGCGCGATCTAGACAAGCTGGCGGCGGCTCCATTGTGCTCTGGGGGACATTCACGTGGACATCCACGAGTCCAGTGGAGCTCGTGTAAGGCACCGTGACGGCCAGTGTGTGTGGTGCTCAGGTTGCATACAATGTATACCCTTTCATGACGACCATGTTCCCCAGCGGCAGTGGCATTTTTCACCAAGATAATGGGCCATGCCACGAGGCCAGGAGTGTAATGTACGATTCGAGGAACACTGTGGCGAATTCCAATTGATGTGCTGGTCCCCCAACTCACCAGATCTGAATCGGATTGGACACATCTGGGATGTGATTGAATTTGGCGTCGGAGCTCATCACCCCCTCCGCGGAATTTACGGGAATTAGGTGCCCTGTGTGTGCAGATGTGGTGCCAACTCCCTCCAACGACGTACCAAGGCCTCACTGCTTCCATGGCGCGACGTGTCGCTGTATAATCCGTGCTCGAGGTGGACAAACCACCAATTAGGTAGTTGGTCGTAATGTTCTGGCTGATCACTGTGGGTGTATGAAGTTCACGTTGAATCATGTGAGTGGGTGCTCTTTTTGGCAGGTAGTGTATTTCTTTCATTATAACACGTAGTGAACAAAGGTCGCCACGTGTGCAGGGACATGGTCTTCTATACGCTGATCAGAGCAACTTGACGTTTCAGCGAGTCGAGTGGCAGGGGCCACCCGCCGGCCAATCGCCGTCCTTTCCCGAGGGCCATGTCAGCGCTGTGTTGCTAGTTTTGCAGGTAAACGTAGAGTCTCGCCCTGCTTGGTAGGCTGAATGCAGCAACACTGATCCACCTGCCACTGCGGTCTACAAATCACAAAGATATTTCATTCGAGCTGCAGTGTGACACCAATGTCTTGGAGATTTCAGTATCGTTGTAAAACGAAAATGCAAGGGCACTGCTTAGATTTAGTGTGTTATTTCATTTACGGAATGAAGTGTTTATCAATAAGTTACCCGCTCAATTTCTCAGATCTGTTTTCTATAAGCTCCTAGCTGTATTTTTTACCAAAAGACTACTAAAACAATCTGTTATCCCTTTGACACACAACTTTTTAGTGTTGTGTTGTTTCCTAACTTAATGCGGTATCACCCAGGTAGCTAGCTGTATGTGTTGTTGTTGTTGTTTCTGTTGTGGTCTTCAGTCCTGAGACTGGTTTGATGCAACTCTCCACGCTACCCTATCCTGTGCAAGCTTCTTCATCTCCCAGTACTTGTTCCAACCTACATCCTCCTGAATCTGCTTAGTGTATTCATCTCTTGGTCTCCCTCTACTGTTTTTACCCTCCACGCTGCCTTCCAATGCTAAATTTGTGATCCCTTGATGTCTCAGAACATGTCCTACCAACCGGTCCCTTCTCCTTGTCAAGTTGTGCCACAAATTTCTCTTCTCCCCAATCCTATTCAACACCTCCTCATTAGTTATGTGATCTACCCATCTAATCTCCAGCATTCTTCTGTAGCACCACATTTCGAAAGCTTCTATTCTCTTCTTGTCCAAACTATTTATCGTCCATGTTTCACTTCCATACATGGCTACACTCCATACAAATACTTTCAGAAATGACTTCCTGCCACTTAAATCTATACTCGATGTTAACAAATTTCTCTTCTTCAGAAACGCTTTCCTTGCCATTGCCAGTCTACATTTGATATCCTCTCTACTTTGACCATCATCAGTTATTTTGCTTCCCAAATAGCAAAACTCCTCTACTACCTTAAGTGTCCCATTTCCTAATCTAATTCCCTCAGCATCACCCGACTTAATTCGACTACATTCCATTATCCTCGTTTTGCTTTTGTTGATGATCATCTTATATCCTCCTTTCATGACACTGTCCATTCCGTTCAACTGCTCTTCCAAGTCCTTTGCTGTCTCTGACAGAATTACAATGTCATCGGCGAACCTCAAAGTTTTTATTTCTTCTCCATGGACTTTAATACCTACTCCAAATTTTTCTTTTGTTTCCTTTACTACTAGGTCAATATACAGATTGAATAACATCGGGGACAGGCTACAACCCTGTCTCACTCACTTTCCAACCACTGCTTCCCTTTCATGCCCCTCGACTCTTATAACTGCCATCTGGTTTCTGTACAAATTGTAAATAGCCTTTCGCTCCCTGTATTTTACCCCTGCCACCTTTAGAATTTGAAAGAGAGTATTCCAGTCAACATTGTCAAAAGCTTTCTCTAAGTCTACGAATGCTAGAAATGTAGGTTTGCCTTTCCTTAATCTTTCTTCTAAGATAAGTCTTAGAGTCAGTATTGCCTCACGTGTTCCAATGTTTCTACGGAATCCAAACTGATCTTCCCCGAGGTCGGCTTCTACCAGTTTTTCCATTCGTCTGTAAAGAATTCGTGTTAGTATTTTGCAGCTTTGACTTATTAAACCGATAGTTCGGTAATTTTCACATCTGTCAACACCTGGCTATAAATCACATACACTCCTGGAAATGGAAAAAAGAACACATTGACACCGGTGTGTCAGACCCACCATACTTGCTCCGGACACTGCGAGAGGGCTGTACAAGCAATGATCACACGCACGGCACAGCGGACACACCAGGAACCGCGGTGTTGGCCGTCGAATGGCGCTAGCTGCGCAGCATTTGTGCACCGCCGCCGTCAGTGTCAGCCAGTTTCCCGTGGCATACGGCTCCATCGCAGTCTTTAACACTGGTAGCATGCCGCGACAGCGTGGACGTGAACCGTATGTGCAGTTGACGGACTTTGAGCGAGGGCGTATAGTGGGCATGCGGGAGGCCGGGTGGACGTACCGCCGAATTGCTCAACACGTGGGGCGTGAGGTCTCCACAGTACATCGATGTTGTCGCCAGTGGTCGGCGGAAGGTGCACGTGCCCGTCGACCTGGGACCGGACCGCAGCGACGCACGGATGCACGCCAAGACCGTAGGATCCTACGCAGTGCCGTAGGGGACCGCACCGCCACTTCCCAGCAAATTAGGGACACTGTTGCTCCTGGGGTATCGGCGAGGACCATTCGCAACCGTCTCCATGAAGCTGGGCTACGGTCCCGCACACCGTTAGGCCGTCTTCCGCTCACACCCCAACATCGTGCAGCCCGCCTCCAGTGGTGTCGCGACAGGCGTGAATGGAGGGACGAATAGAGACGTGTCGTCTTCAGCGATGAGAGTCGCTTCTGCCTTGGTGCCAATGATGGTCGTATGCGTGTTTGGCGCCGTGCAGGTGAGCGCCACAATCGGGACTGCATATGACCGAGGCACACAGGGCCAACACCCGGCATCATGGTGTGGGGAGCGATCTCCTACACTGGCCGTACACCACTGGTGATCGTCGAGGGGACACTGAATAGTGCACGGTACATCCAAACCGTCATCGAACCCATCGTTCTACCATTCCTAGACCGGCAAGGGAACTTGCTGTTCCAACAGGACAATGCACGTCCGCACGTATCCCGTGCCACCCAACGTGCTCTAGAAGGTGTAAGTCAACTACCCTGGCCAGCAAGATCTCCGGATCTGTCCCCCATTGAGCATGTTTGGGACTGGATGAAGCGTCCTCTCACGCGGTCTGCACGTCCAGCACGAACGCTGGTCCAACTGAGGCGCCAGTTGGAAATGGCATGGCAAGCCGTTCCACAGGACTACATCCAGCATCTCTACGATCGTCTCCATGGGAGAATAGCAGCCTGCATTGCTGCGAAAGGTGGATATACACTGTACTAGTGCCGACATTGTGCATGCTCTGTTGCCTGTGTCTATGTGCCTGTGGTTCTGTCAGTGTGATCATGTGATGTATCTGACCCCAGGAATGTGTCAATAAAGTTTCCCCTCCTGGGACAATGAATTCACGGTGCTCTTATTTCAATTTCCAGGAGTGTATTATTAATGCCTTGCGAAAACTCTGTACGGCCTTTAAAATGTCGTGCTCGATAGCACAGAGGTGACAGTGATGATAAAGTCAACCATATTTTAATAGTTCTTCTAGTTTTGCATAGTTTTTGAGTAACGATGAGTTTTGGCGCAGTGTTCTTCGTACCGATATTAGAAATACTCTGTTGTACTCGATTCACGTACTGACCGAAAGAAAAAAGCTGTATGTGTGCCTTTGCACGTACTGTGATCTCTGACATATTCTCGTGTTACCTATGCAAGAGACAAGATGGCAGCACGACCTGACCGTCCTGCTACTGTCCCACTGGCGCGTTTCTGAATTTGTCCGGTGTTTGTTGTCACCTTCCCGATTAGGTCTCAAAACACCAGAACAGTAGTACTCTAGATTGGGCCGCTCCGCTCCAGGTTTCTTAGTGGACGTTAAGAGGTACGGAATTTAAAACGTTTTCATTAAGTTTCCATAAAATTTTAATGCAAAGTATTTGGTAAGTAACTGTTTTTATATATTTTAAGTTGCTCCAACTCTGCTTTATAATTTTTATAAAGTTACTTGTCTACTTTCTTAACTTACTGAGGAACCAGTGGAAGTCTCGAAAATTTTATAGCTAACACTGGCACAAAAGTGGGTGATACGTGTGTTATACGAGGATAGTCCCTAAAGTAAGGTCTCCTATTTTTTTATAAGTACATAGACCTATTTATTTCTACAATGGTTTACATCACTTTACAGCTTGAACATTTAGCTACTTTTCGACATAATCACTATTTCTGTCGATACAATTTTGTAGATGCTGTGGCAGTTTTTGTATGCCCAAGTATAACGGCTCGCCGCCAAGCTGTTCAGAAAGTTATGAACCTCTTCTTTCACCTCGTCGTCGGATTCAAAATGTTGTTTTAACCTAGGGAACAGGTGATAGTCACTGGGCGCCAAGTGAGGACTATAGGGTGGGTGGGTGATTATGTTCCACTGAAACTGTTGCAGGAGAGCAACGGTTTGCCGAGCGATGTGTGGACGAGTGCTGTTTGGAGAATGTGTACGCCCTTGCTCAACATTCCTCTTCTCAGGTTCTGAATTGCCCGTTTGAGTTGTTTCAGAGCCTCACAGTACCTGCCAGCGTTAATTGTGATCCCAGCGATTCAGCTCCTACGGCGAGGTGAAAGAAGAGGTTCATAACTTTCTGAACAGCATGGCGACGAGCTGGTATGACATGGGCATACAAAATCTGCCACAGCGTCTATGAAAAGAAACATCGACAGAAATGGTGATTATGTCGAAAAATAGCTAAATCTTCAAGCTGTTGAAATAAACAGGTCTATGTACTTATAAAAAATAGGAGACCTTACTTTTGGGATTACCCTCGTACAATATCCTACAAAGGGGCATAGCATTTCTGAAGAATCCTTACAACAAATGTGTTTTAATACGTACTTTACGTGATCGTCCCATTTTATAGCGCTTGTAGTATATTCTTAGATTTATGATGCAACTTCGTGAACAGGGTTTCTGAGGATAGTTAACGCATATCTTTGGAGAGTCAGCCAGTTCAGTATCTCCAGCATCTCAGTGACACTGGCCCAGAGGTCAGAGGAACGTGTGAGCATTCGTGCTGCCGTTATCCGTATCCTTTGGAAGTCTTATTTGCTACGAGTCCCACACACCTGAGCAATATTCTAGGACTGATTGCATTCCGCTAGTGTTCTACCAATGAACCGAATTCTCCCACCTGCTTTACTTACCAATAAACCAATATTGTCGTCCCATTTCATATCGCTACATAGTGTTTACACCCAGGTATACTTACTGGGCAGTTGTAATTAAAATAGAGCTGATCATGGGGGAGGCAACGGCCTTGCCGCAGTGGATACACCGGTTCCCGTGAGATCACCGAAGTTAAGCGCTGTCGGGCGTGGTCGGCGCTTGGATGCGTGACCCTCCAGCCGCCATGCGCTGTTGCCACTTTTCGGGGTGCACTCAGCCTCGTGTTGCCAATTGAGGCGCTACTCGACCGAATAGAAGCGGATCCGGTCAAGAAAACCATCATAACGACCGGGAGACCTGTGTGCTGACCACACATCCCTCCTATCCGCATCCTCAACTGAGGATGACACGGCGGTCGGATACTCCGGATGGGCCACTTGTGGCCTGAAGACGGAGTGCTACTCATGGGGGCCCATTGAGGGCTGCAATTATCATGTGGCAGCTAACTGCTGAACCGATTTAAGCTCGGAAAAAATTAGTTCCAATTTTGACCACCAGATGTGAGTCGTGCCCTGTACAGCATCTCGTTGACGTCTCCGATGCTCATATTGAACAAATTCTGTAAGTGGTGGTTAATAATAAAATCAATATTACTCCTTTCTAATTTTTGTGCCTTTTCTACCAACGTCCTGTTCCCAGTTCATTACATATGGAAACATTTCTGTTCGTCTTCCTCGCATTCACAGCGCCAGAAATCGGTTCAACGTTAATGCGTCAGGATATCTACCGTGTTTCACTCCATTACCATAATTTGGGCTCGCACCAGACTTCTACATCTACATCTACGTGATTACTCTGCTATTCACAATAAAGTGCCTGGCAGAGGGTTCAATGAACGACCTTCAAGCTGTCTCTCTACCGTTCCCCTCTCGAACTTCACGCGGGAAAAACGAGCACTTAAATTTTTCTGTGCGAGCCCTGATTTCTCTTATTTTATCGCGATCATCATTTCTCCCTATGTAGGTGGCTGCCAGCATAAAGTTTTCGCAATCGGAGGAGAAAAATGATTGAAATTTCATGAGAAGATCCCGTCGCAGCGAAAAACGCCTTTGTTTTCATGATTGCCTCTACAATTCACGTATCATCTATCTCCCCTATTTCGCGATAATACAAAACGAGCTGCCCTTCTTTGTACTTTTTTGGCGTCATCCGTCAGTTCCACCTGACGCGGATCCCACACCGCACAGCAGTACTCCAGAATAGGGCGGACAAGCGTGGTGTAAGCAGTCTCTTTAGTAGACCTGTTGCACCTTCTAAGTGTTCTGCCAATGAATGGCAGTCTTTGGTTTGCTCTACCCACAATATTATCCATGTGATGGTTCCAATTTAGGTTATTTGTAATTGTAATCCCTAAGTATTTAGTTGACTTTACAGCCTTCAGATTTGTGTGACTTATCGCGTAATCGAAATTTAGCTGATTTCTTTTAGTACTCATGTGAATAACTTCACACTTTTCCTTATTCAGGGTCAATTGCCACCTTTCTCACCATACAGATATTTTATCTAAATCACTTTGCAAATTGTTTTAATCATCTGATGACTTTACAAGACGGTAAATGACAGCATCATCTGCAAAAATCTAAGACGGCTACCCAGATTGTCTCCTATGTCGTTAATAAAGGGCCTATAACACTTCCTTGGGGAACGCCGGATATTACTTCTGTTTTACTCGATGACTTTCCGTCTATTACTACGAACTGTGACCTTTCTGACAGGAAATCACAAATCCAGTAGCACAACTGAGGCGATACTGCGTAGGCACGCAGTTTGGTTAGAAGACGCGTGTAAAGAACGATGTCTAAAGCCTTCTGGAAATCTAAAAGTATGGAATCAATTTGACATCCCCTGTCGATAGCACTTATTGCTTCATGAGTTTAAAGAGCTAGTTGTGTTTCACAAGAACAATATTTTCTGAATCCGTGCTGACTATGTGTCAATAAATCGTCTTCTTCGAGGTACTTCATAATGTTCGAATACAGTATATGTTCCAAAACCCTACTGCAAATGGACTTTAGTGATATAGGCCTATAATTCAGCGGATTACAACTACTTCCCTTTTTGGGTATTAGTGTGACTTGAGCAGCTTTCCAGTCTTTAGGTACGGATCTTTCTGTGAGCGAGTGGTTATATATAATTGCTAAATACGGCGCCATTGTATCAGCATACTTTGAGAGGAACCTGACTGGTATATAATCTGGACCGGAGGCCTTGCCTTTATTAAGTGATTTAAGCTGCTTCGCCACTCCGATGTTATCTACTTCTATGCTTCTCTTCTTGGCAGTTGTTCTTGATTGGAATTCAGAAATATTTACTTCGTCTTCTTTGGTGAAGGATTTACGGAAAACCGTGTTTAATAACTCTGCTTTAGTGGCACTGTGATCAGTGACTTCACCGTTGTTATCGCGCAGTGAAGGTATTGATTGCGTCTTGCCACTGGTGTGCTTTGTGTATGACCAGAATCTCTTTGGGTTTTCTGCCATACTTCTGTGTGTAGCTACACTTTAATTATAACCACCAAGTACGTGTCGATCGATTCCACTTGTGACTCATTGATACTATAGTGATAGGATACTTTGTTATTCCGTTTTGTGCAGTGCAGAATTTTACATTTCTAAACATCTAAAGCAAGCTGGCAGTCTTTGCACCTCTTCGAAATCTTATCGGGGTCCGATATTTTTGAAGATTTTTACAGACAGTACTTGATTACAGGTAAGGATGAAATTGCGATTACGGTTCCTCGTCAACTGTAGAATATTTCGGAAAACATGAAAATGGGTCCCAGAGGAGGATTGTCGCGAGCGGTCGCCTCGACAACTTCGAATATCCGAGCACAGCGCCAGGAGCGACCCAAATCTTCATTTCTCCTGGTGTCCTCACTCTACCAATCGCTGTTAATCGTCAGTGCAGTTTCTCACACTACATTACAGTCACGATAGATGGCCGCATCAACTGAGGTTACTATTAATATTGAATACAAGGTAATTACTGTACCATGCGAACAGCAAACGATCCAACACACTTCCCTACAGCACGACGGAAGCTGCTTCTATGTATGTCGATGACTCTCCCTCCATGATAATACACTCAGTGGCGGCTCGTGAGTGTACCTTCTGGGTGTTCACATATTTTTAGATTCTGGCAAATCTGAGAGTGTGAAATTAATAGCATCTGCTATATAACAGTTACTCTATCAGCAAGTAGATCACATGACTAATGAGGAGGTATTGAATAGAATTGGGGAGAAGAGGAGCTTGTGGCACAACTTGACTAGAAGAAGGAATCGGTTGGTAGGACATGTTCTGAGACATCGAGAGATCACCAATTTAGTATTGGAGGGCAGCGTGGAGGGTAAAAATCGTAGAGGGAGACCAAGAGATGAATACACTAAACAGATTCAGAAGGATGTAGGCTGCTGTAGGTACTGGGAGATGAAGAAGCTTGCACAGGATAGAGTAGCATGGAGAGCTGCATCAAACTAGTCTCAGGACTGAAGAACACAACAACAACAACAACAACATCAGCAAGTTTATATAACTACAGCCACTGCCAATAATAAGAATAATAGCAATAATAATAACGACAACAATAAGATGAGTAACTGATTTGACAAAAGAAAGAGTTACTTTTGTGAATTTCATTGTTTTGTACATAATTAAATACAGCTTAGGGTAATAACGAAATAATGTGTAAGCTTTCGCAGGTCTCCATTACGCATTTCTCTGCAAGTGGGACTTTTCGTGCTTTTCCACGTTCGGACAAATGTATAAGATATGTAACACTTATATTAGTTCACAAATTTAATTCCGGGCTGAAAAATAGATATACTTACGCTGCACCCACACTGCAACTTGTGTTAATTGTACACTTCCTTGTTAACTGTTCGATTTCGTCATTCTCTCAATCAAAGGATCTGTTCTCGGAGGTCCTAGTTCCTTTGCGGTGAACTCTTCCTGGTAACTTATTTTTCCGTTTCCAGCATGAGATTTTCACTCTGTAGCGGAGTGTACGCTGATATGAAACTTCCTGGTAGACTCGAACTCTTGACCTTTGCCTTTCGTGGGCAAGTGTCTACCGACTCAGCTACCCAGGCACGACTCACGACCCGTCTTCACAGCTTTACTTTTCTATTACCATTTAAAATACATTCAACGTAGTTCATGTTTACACTGCACACGAAAGCCGATTCCCGCACGGTAAACAACCAACCCCAAACAAAATGCCGTTCGTCAAAAAGATTAAACGCAAGTAGTGATTCTGCCAACATTGTCACTTGATCGGAATACAGAGGAGGCGCTGTGATCCATATAGGCCTAAAGCACATAGCTGTGCCTCCCACATTTAAGTGAATGTCAGAGAAAACAGTTGTGGCGGTTTTGCGTATCAGCAACATGGACAAATGCAATGAATGTGGATGATACGATACTCTACGATATCCTGCGGTTTGAATTCACTCTGTTATTTAGCAGTTGCATTGATTTGATTTTGTAAATGATACTGACAATATTATATACATGTATAATGCATTATTCATACTACAACTTCTCCCGGATAACTATTTTGTTGGAATTGCACAAGAATTCCACCTGACGTAGTGTAATAATGTTGACTGTAAGTTGTGTTCATATCACTAAAATTACAGATCATACATCAGAGCTTTTATAATTTTTGTCTTCGATGGATTTGATTATTCTTAGCAAATTGATCATGAAAAGGAACCACAGAATACCACCCGCACACAACACTGACGTATGCTACCAGAAATATTTTTCTCCGTGATTCGTGCGTAGTTTAATTTTGGCCTCATACATCAGCAGTGTAATCTTGTTCAACAATAAATACCATCAGCACTGTTCTCAGAAAATGCAGTCTGATTCGATTAATTTTTTTCTTTTATAAGTAGAGTTCAGATACCGGTGCACATTTATTTCTTACACATCGGAATATTGTTTGCAGTTTCAAGTAATTTAAATTTGCCGCTGAGATAAAAGTTAAGATGGCGGCCAACAAAAGATAGAGGATTTCTTTTTTAATTAAGATTTTCCTTTGCTCAATAAATAATTAATCATTTAAATTCATGCCACCAAAAAAAAATTACTAATACTGTTTTCCAAATTAGTTTAACACAAACCTTTGATATTTCGACCAGAAGTGCAGACGAAGTTGCTATATAATTGCAACTAAAAATGGGTGTGCTTCTTGCAGCTATGATAAGACAATTAATACAAAATTATAATTAAAAGAGGAGGTGATTTTTCAGTAATTAATTATATATAGTTTTAACGCATTTGGCTCTATTTGTTTTTTACCAGCAAATGAACATAAAAGTACAATAATATTACGTTAAATGTTTTTCGTTCAACAGACCTTAAATCGATTCGCGTCTTGCGTCGGCAACGTACATCAGAAGTAGACGACAAAAGGGTACAAAGCAAAAGAAAAGAATGACATAGATTAACAAAGAATGTGAGACAAATATTGTCTCTGTTTTACATAATTACCACCTTTTTAAGAAATAATTACATAATTGAATTAATATTATTGAGTTACGTAATTTTCCACACGTTCATATTCCCCACGTAATAAAAAATATATATATCGTGGATGTTATACAGTGATACAGCTTTTCATGAATTTTCATGTATACAATGTGGGCCTGCAGCACAGATCAACCTGACTCACCGTAAGATCAACAGATTTCAGAAACACGAATATGCTATAATCTCACAAACGACTGTAGTGTGCTTAAGGAAACTCCTCTGAGTGATTTTAATTACGCTTGCATACTGTCGGCGAAGTTGTTTTGAATGCTCCGCCATGACGGCGTGCTTCATCTGTCTGTGAGCGCTGGCGGCGCGCACCGCGGAGCAGCTTTGGGGAGATTCCACTAGGTGGCGGGGGCAGCGCCTCGCAGCGCCGCCATCGCCGCGCAGGGTTGCCAATTGTCGCCAGGTTGTGCAACGCTCGCCGTCGAGGCCCGCGGACAGCTCGACAGGCCAAAAAGCAAGCGCACGCAGCGCCGCCAGAGAAGGCTGCAGCGGCTCTGCATGCGTATACGATACGGCCATCTGCAGTAGATTGCAAATTATCTGGGGCAAGATGATTAAACTTTAACTCGGCACTACATGTATAATACAGTTAGTGCCATACTGAATATTAATAAATACCGTCTCACTTCCCTTTAATGGGCTTCTGAACACGTTGTGGCATAGATTCGACCAGGTTAGAGCAAAAACGCCTAATTCCTGCTCGATCGTCACGGATTTGGACGAAATTTTGTGTCAACTTTACATAATTAAATGAAACAACAATTTCACTGTTACCAGTCACCGTTTTTTTATTTCCACGACGCGTTTCGAAGGTTTAAACCTCCATCATCGGGTGGGTTTACATTAGTAAGTATTACATTTGTGTGTGTGTTGTGTTACGATTTTTGGGGGAACTTGTGGCACTGCCTAGTGGAGAAACGAGACACTATTTCAGAATATGGTTTAGGATAACTTTTATGAAAAATTAAACTGATATCTAATGGTAAACATTAAATAAGTAAACTACAGTACCTTCAGTGATCACAGGTTCCTTTTGCTGTCGTAACCTATATTCCTCTGTACCAATAGATCCCACACTACAGATAATTAATGCCAACCTACATAAACACAAAAATATCCCTTCAACTCACATTAATGAACTAATGGACCTACTTGAATTCACACTTTCACACAACTATTTTAAATTTAACAATAAAATCTACCAACAAACAGATGGTCTGGCAATGGGCTCAAATCTTTCCGGGTTGCTAGCAGAAATATTTATAAGTAACCTAGAAGACAAAATCCTGAATTCCAATCACCATCTCCTCAAAAATATCATCTACTACTACAGATATGTAGATGATACCATCATTTTAATCAAAGGCACTAAAGATGACATCAGTGAGTTGAATCAGTTTTTCAACAACTCCCATGAAAACATAAAATTCACAGTTGAACACCAAAAAGACGACAGTATAAATTTCCTAGACCTTACCATTAGAATAAAGAATAACAGACATCAATTTGAAATTTATCGGAAGCCTACCACAACACATACCACAATCCACAACTCCTCTTGCCACCCCGCAGCACACAAAATGGCAGCATTCCGGTACATGATTAATAGAGCTATCCAACTACCACTCTCAGAAGATAAATGTGATCAAGAAATTGAAATAATAAAACAAACAGCTATTGAAAATGGTTATAACAGCTCCATAGTAGACACCCTAAAACACTCAATAATGGCAAAGGAATCACAACACAAAAAACAAAAAGAAAATAACGTCTTCCATACAATCCCCTTTCTGGGTAACATTTCATACCAGATTGCCAATGTCTTCAAACGGAAAGGCATAAGCATACAACAGACAACAAGATTGGACAGAAGTTACCCCACAACATCGGCACACGAAACCCACTTCATCACACAGGTGTGTACAAAATTGAATGTTTGGACTGTGACTGCTTCTACATAGGCCAGACAGGCAGATCATTTGAGATTAGGTTCAAGGAACACATGGCAGCACTAAAAAACAAAAAATATCACACATCAGCAATAGCTACACACTTGCATGAGACAAAACACCATGTTAACAACACAAGCATTAGCATCCTACACACCCAACCAAAAGGCAGAAAACTAGACATCCTTGAAACACTCCAAATATACAAACATCAAATGAAACAACCAGAATCTATCTTAAATGACAAAAATGACAATATTTACAATAGTATCATCTCCGTTTTCAGCAACTGCCTACACTCATAAAAATGCACACACACACTTACACAAACACACACACACACACACCTAATATTTACCATAAATATTGACAGCTGCCAAGAGTACAAGAGATTGACCTCATTCAAAGATAATTCATCACACCAACAGCTTGTACCCCTTGTCAGCTTAAAACTGTATGTACATCAACTAATGGCACAAATGTATATCTATCTGCATATTTCATAGCATTAACCAATGTATTCCCCAACCTTTAGGCAACTACTATATGCAACATGCAATCATAAGACTCCTTGCCATGTAAATGTTTCCTCTCAATAATCACTCTTTCCTCTCTCTCTCTCTCTCTCTCTCTCTCTCTCTCTCTCTCTCCCTCTCTCCCCCCCCCTCTCCCTCACCCTTTCACTCACACACACACACACACTTTTTCTCTCTCTACCTCTCCTTCTGCCTCCAGCCCCTCACTTCACACCTGTTTATTAACCCCAATCAAAGAGTGTAATGTATGTATGATTTTACTGTTGTAGCCAATATGGTCATTGAAATTATAGTCTGTAACATTTCACCTAATTGTTATCAATAAGTATGATGTTTAAGCCATTTTAACATTTCACCTGTTTGTATAAACAAGTACGAATGTTTGCTGTTTTAACTTGTCAGAATTGGATTTATATACCACCTGAAGTACACACACATATATTTGACACCTGAAAACAAACACCGCCAAATGCTTAAAGCAATCATTCTGTTATTATATTGTTATGATATATATTCTTTGCGCTTTGCGATTATGTCTTCACTTCTGCTATACGAACTTTGCACCCAGCTGATTCCAGACGCCATATTTGTTTACAAATGTGGCAGTATACATGTGATGTGTTACGACAGCAAAAGGAACCTGTGATCACTGAAGGTACTGTAGTTTACTTATTTAATGTTTACCATTAGATATCAGTTTAATTTTTCATAAAAGTTATCCTAAACCATATTCTGAAATAGTGTCTCGTTTCTCCACTAGGCAGTGCCACAAGTTCCCCCAAAAATCGTAACACAACACACACACAAATGTAATACTTACTAATGTAAACCCACCCGATGATGGAGGTTTAAACCTTCGAAACGCGTCGTGGAAATAAAAAAACGGTGACTGGTAACAGTGAAATTGTTGTTTCATTTAATGTCAGTAACAGTCACGGTAAAGCCTAACCTAAAAATGTTCGCATTCAACTTTACATATGTCCCCCGACGAACATCGGTACGGCTAGAAGTTTGTCTAAGCAATTCTGGCCGAGAAACACAGTAAATAGTTTGACTCAATTCATGATCTTGCACAGAGCGAGCGTGAATTTCTGGCGAATTTGAGTTCTTACATCACGGGCAAAATTAATGTTGAAAGAAATGAAATTTGGCCACCTTGTTCATCTTCGTGCCTTCTCTCAAGAGTAATAATGAAAAGAAATTTACGAGCCACATTCAGCCAGGAAGTTTTAGACGATGTCGCCCCGGAAAAATCGGCGTCTGAAAAAAATTCAATCTTTGGCTTCTTATATGTCATGGACGAACGTGAAAATAGCCTGTAGTAACCTAGCAACACAAGGTTCCCGAATATAAAGTTTCATGCATGTACCACTTTCCAATACTGAATAACATGAGGACGAATGCAAAAAGGTCGAAAATGCTACATTTGAATCAACGCTGGGCGCGAAAATCGTGGCATTGAAAAAAAATGTAAACTTTAGATAGTTCGTAGAGGAAACGCATGCTGAAACGAAACTTAATGCTCAATTGCTCGGTATCACAAGTATAAAGCATACAACATTTCATTCACCTACTTTTTCCAATAATCTTTAAATTCGCTGAAAAGATGACGATTTTTGTGGAAAGGTGAAAGTGGTGTATACACACCACTCTTCTTTTACAAATACTGTTTTCTATTAAAGCTTAAATCCGTCCCATTTGAAACAACGTATTTTAAGCTTTTCCGGAACACTGAGTAAAATTTCCGACATGGGCTAACAATGCTACATGAATTGAGGCAAACCAACCGGTAAAAAAACTGATATTACCTTTCGCTTGCCACTTACATGAGATAATCCTACAGATCTGAGAATCGGAGATAAGGGAGTTAGCAAAATTGTTTTGTAAGCAGACAGGTACTACCACAGGGTTCGGAACATAGATTAAGGAACGAAATTACATGCTTTGGGACCTCAATGAAGAAACAAACCGGTGACGTATTGCACAGATATCGGGCGTGACCCCTCGATAGGGTTGCTGGTTTACGTTCTTGAATCTGTAGCGACAATGTCACCATGGACCAACGCAATATAGTGAGATATTGCTTGTTAGTGTAGAAATAAGAACCACATGCAACGAAACGCGGACTACAGGTTGCTTGTTGCCATGGTACATTCCCTCAAATTTGTCCGGTATTTTCAAGTATGGCTAGCGCCCATTTGAAAATCAAACGTGATTTTTTGAATGCTTGAAAACGTGCTGTTTCTAACAGTGCTTAGTGTGAAATCAGTTATGGAAGTAGATTTTCTAAAAGCAACTTCAATGTCGCCTATTTTTTAAAATTTTTATTGAAATTGGATTTCTGCTGATTCTAAATAAATTTAAAATTAGTACGTGAATGGTATTTTATCTTGGAAGAGATTATATTACTAAGCTGATGTGTCCGAAGTTACATGTTCTTCATGCCTTTAATCAAAGACATATAAGAAGCCAAAGTAGAAACTTTATTCGGAGCTCGATTTTTCCATCCACTTTGCCTCAGTATATGTAGCATTGTTAGCCGCTGATGGCAGCTTTACCCAATGTTCTCGAGAAGCTTAAAACACGTTGGTTCAAATGGCACCTGTTTTGAAGCTTTGACAGAAAACAGTATTTTTAAAAGAAGTGTCAAATATACGTCACTTTCACCTTTGACAAAACTCGTCACCTTTTCGACTAATTGGTACATTGTTGGAACATAGTCGGTGAATGAAATTTTGTATGTCATATTCTCATGCTACCGACCTCATTTCAGGATGCGTTTGCTCTGTGAGCTATACGAATCAAACGTTTACATTTTTTTCATCCCACGTTTTTCGCGTCGAACGTCCATTCAAATTATATAGGCACTGTTAGCCCATTCTGAATAATCAAATACTTTTTTGGCGTTAAGGCTATGATCTTTCTAACGAGTCCAATTTTGAAAGTTTTATAGAACATAGTTTTTTTCCAAAGTCTGGTCGAAAATATCACATGTTATACCTTTTTAAAAATCTTCAAATTTGTGCTTAATTTATTTAGAATCGAGAAGAGGTACATAGATGAAACTTCATATTTCAGGACCTTGTGTTGTTAGGTTACAATATGCCAAGTTTCACGTTCTTCCTACCTTTAGTCCCTGAGATATAAGAAACCAAAGTTTGAAATTTTTTCGGACGCCGATTATTTCGGGAGATTTTGTCTAAAATTTTCTGACTGAATATGGCTCGTGAAATTCCTTTCATAATTATTTTTAACATAACGCCTACAGTTGTTCAAGATCGCCAAATTTCGTTTCTTTCAACACGCTATTGCCCGAGATACAACAGCTCAAATTCGCCAAAAATTCGCTCTCGTGCTTCTCAAAGTCTCGCGTCGAGTAAAACAAGTGACTATATCGCGGCCGGCATTGCTTAGACGAACGATAAACTTCACCAATATTCGTCGGGGACATACGCGAAAGTTCACATGAAATTTCGTCGAAACCCATGATGATCGAGCAGGGAGGCATAGGCGAGTTGATACCGAATGACCCAAATGTTTCGTATTCCGTCTTCAGGAAACTACACTTGTACCGAATTTACTAGCGTGCATTGTTTTGTTGAATAGTCCATTGTACTAGGATGCTTTTTACAATACCCCACAAATTCTCGATGGGATTTAAGTATGGTGAATTACCAGGCCACTAAAGCATATTATTGTTGTTTTTATCATTGAATTTCTTGACTACTTTAGAAGTATGGCACGGTGCCAGATCTTGCTGAAGTCTTGCTCCACAATCTGCAAATGTCTGTAGGAATTGTCCAATCCTATGCCTAAGGATTTCCATGTATTTGGTTGAATTCATCGTGCCGTCGACTGGAGCCCAAAAAGAATTTTTGGGAGGGTATTTTTCAATATGTTCAAAATTAACTGGAGCCCAGAACATTTTTTGAGAGGGTATTTTTCAGTATGTTCAAAATGCTCAGCTCTCACTGATTCATGGGTGCTTCGCCTGACAACCCTTGCTCTGTATCCTTGGACAATAAAATGTGATTCGTCACTGAAAAATTATAAGTTTCGAGTAACTGGAGGTCTAAGATTTATCTATTTTGACCCATGCCAACAGTTTTTTTCTTCAAAGCAGTTGTTAACAACTGTTTCTTTATTGACTTTCGTGCCTTCCGCCCACAACCATGTCGTACCACTGAAGAATGAAATTCAGCCCCTCTATACGGTAAATCTCGCAGAAGGTCCTTGTCTTGTGTGGATTAGATTAGATTAGATTAGATTACATTAGTACTTGTTCCATAGATCATCAATACGACACTTCGTAAAGATGTAGAACGTGTCAGGTTAATAAAAGGTATCTATACAAGATATTACATTACACAAAATATTACATGACACTTAATATTTTTTGTGGGGGTTGGGAAAATTACCCACTTATTATATCCAAAAATTCATCTAATGAGTAGAAGGAATTGCCATTAAGAAATTATTTTAATTTCCTTTTAAATGCTATATGGCTATCTGTCAGACTTTTGATGCTATTAGGTAAGTGACCAAAGACTTTTGTGGCAGCATAATTTACCCCCTTCTCAGCCAAAGTTAGATTTAACCTTGAGTAGTGAAGATCACCCTTTCTCCTAGTGTTGTAGCCACGTACACTGCTACTACTATTGAATTCGTCCGGATTGTTAATAACAAATTTCATAAGTGAATATATATATTGTGAGGCTACAGTGAAGATCCCTAGCTCTTTAAATAAGTGTTTGCAGGATGATCTTGGATGAGCTCCAGCAATTATTCTGATTACACGCTTTTGTGCAATGAAATCTCTTTTACTCAATGATGAGTTACCCCAGAATATGATGCCATACGAAAGCAGAGAATGAAAATAGGCGTGGTAAGCTAATTTACTCAGATGTATATCACCAAAATTTGCAATGACCCTAATAGCATAAGTAGCTGAACTCAAACGTTTCAGCAGATCCTCAGTATGTTTTTTCCAGTTCAACCCCTCATCAATGCATACACCTAGAAATTTTGAGTATTCTACCTTAGCTACCGATTTCTGATCGAAGTCTATATTTATTAATGGTGTCATTCCATCTACTGTGTGGAACTGTATATACTCTGTTTTATCAAAGTTTAATGAGAGCCCACTTGCAGAGCACCACTTAAAGATTTTCTGAAAAACATCGTTTACAATTTCACCAGTTAATTCTTGTCTGTTGGGTGTGATAGCTATACTTGTATCATCGGCAAAAAGTACCAGCTTTGCATCTTCGTGAATACAGAATGGCAAGTCATTAATATATATTAAGAACAGCAGAGGATCCAAGACCGAACCTTGCGGCACTCCATTCTTGATTGTTTCCCAGTTTGAGAAATCACATTATGTGAACTGTATTTCAACTTTCTGCACTCTTCCAGTTAGGTATGATTTAAACCATTTGAGCGCTGTCCCATTCATACCACAGTACTTGAGCTTATCCAGGAGTATTCCATGATTTCCGCAATCAAAAGCCTTTGATAGATCACAAAAAATATCAACGGGTGACTTACGGTTACTCAGAGCATTTAATATTTCATTAGTGAAAGTATATATAGCATTTTCCGTTGAAAACCCTTTTGGAAACCAAATTGACATTTTGTTAAAACTTTATTTTTACAAAGGTGTGAAGCTACTCTACAATACATTACTTTTTCAAAAATTTTGGATAAGGCAGTCAGAAGAGAGATTGGGCGGTAGTTGTTGACATCAGACATATCCCCTTTTTTATGCAGTGGTTTAACAATGGCATACTTCAGTCTGTCTGGGAACATACGCTGCTTCAGAGAGCTATTACATATGTGGCTAAGAATCCCACTTATTTCTTGGGAACAAGCTTTTATTATCCTGCTGGAAATGCCATCAATTCCATGTGAGCTTTTGTTCTTGAGAGAGTTTATTATCTTCCTAATTTTAGCAGGAGAGGTGGGTGGAATTTCTATTGTATCGAATGGTGTGGGTAAGGCCTCTTCCATTAACTGCCTTGATTCTTCTAATGAACATTTAGATCCTATTTTCTCTACAGCATTTAAAAAATGGATGAAATCTACTGTTTCTGTGCAGAGTTTTGTCAGTCCTGAGGTGGCTTTTCGTTTTCGTCCACACCTGCCTATTCTCTTTGGAGACAGTGAGTCGGTGTCACTATACGTTACAAGAAGTCTTGAAGCACTAGACTTTCCCATACCAATGACAAGTAATGTATGTTACAGTCATAGATGCTTGTTCATGAAGAGCAATTATTTTTGCCCGCTTCTTAGGTGAAATGTCCATTTTGACACAGAAACAATGTTTTCCTGCCGAGAACACAGAAATAACACAAGCTGCTGCTACGCGTACAAACACTCAACTGAACTGGAGGGGACCCACATCTGTTGTTCATAGTCCAGGCAACAGTGGTTCACCACGCTTCCAACAACTGAGCGGATAAAACTGGTTACGGCGAAACAACTTCAGTTTCTTTGTAAAATATCAGCTTATCCCACACACACACTACTGTACATCAGCAATACAGCCATACGACGCAAACCATCGTGAAGTGTATCGATGACAGTACGTCTTCATTTCTACATTTCAGTATCACCTCCAATTATTGGCATCATAAACAGTTTCGACTTCTCAGCAAATCAACTCATGATGTGCTCGAAAAGAAAAAGAATGGGCTTTACTTCACACTGTTGTTGTTATGGTGGTGGTGGTGGTGGTGGTCCTCAGTCTGAACCCTGGTTTGATGCCTCTCTCCACGCTACGCTGTTCTATGTAAGCTTCTGTATAACTTTTGCAGCCTACATCCATTTGAACCTCCTTACTATGGTTAAGCATTGGTCTCCTTTTACAATTTGTAATCCCGCAAGCCCTCAGCCCATACCCGGCCGTACATTGACAAATTGACGATGCCTTGAAGCCTCAGCAAGCGCCTCATCACACTATCCCTTATTTTAGTCTTGTTGTGGCATGAGTTTCTTTTTTGCCTAATTCCATTCAGAATTTCTCATTACTGATCCGGTTTATCCATGTAATCTTCTGTAGCACCACATTGAAGATCTTCAGATAAGAATTTCTGCACATACACGTTATATTCGATATTCATACATTAATCTGGAAATTCATCTAGCATTTCTGGATTGTGAAAACGCATTTGATAGAATCAACGGAGACAAGCTATGGTCAATAATGAAAAAAAAAAGGAATTTATTTATAAACATGTGATCCAAGTCGCAAAAAGCCCGTATACGAACATCAAAATTAGCATTGACACGCGGAAAAGAGAACCTAAAACACAAACCAATCAAGGAGTGAACCAAGGGCATATCTTGTCTCCAACATTATTCGATATCCATATAAATGACGTGATCAGTAAATGCAAAACAGACAGAACACCACCAGGCATAAATATTGGGAGGAATAAATATTGAAGCTATCACACAAGACAGCGTAGGTAAATTACATGTGGGATTGCAAAAATTAATGAGATAAGTACAACCTACAATCTGACTTCATCTATAAATAAAGCCATGGTCTTTCTAGTTATTCATGAACTACGAACAAAACTGGTCTTCAACAATAAGCCGATAGAACAGGTAGCCCATTTCAAGTATTTGGGATGTAACATATCATATGATCAAGATATGAATTTACAGGAAAAAACGAATTCTTACCAGCGTATACGTGGCACAATATAAAGAACACTTAACGGTAGAACAAGGAGACAGAGACAACTGTAATTTTATAATGTTATGTCAATCCTTACTTTATTGTCTGCGGCAGAAACCTGGACACAGAGAAACAAGATTTACGGCAACTAGTAGCATCAGAAATTAAGTTTCTAAGATCTGTGAAAGGCTGCACTAGGTAAGACAAAATTGGAAACTAAGTGCTAAAGGAAGAATTAAGGATCCAACCAACAGCCCAAAAGGCAATCAAGTACAAAGAAAAATGGAGAGAACACGTTCTTCGTATATCGCCACAAAGACCAGTATAGGCTCTAGGCCTAATCCTGCAGTGGAAGAAGTAGTAGAAGTAGTTTACTGATTTATATATTTTATAAATTATTTTCTTTAAATGCCAGTCTGTATATTCCATGCTCACCATTTCGGAGATCAGTTATTTTGATACCCAATCAGCAAAACTCATCTATCGCTTTCAACATTCATTTCCTAATCTAACTCTTGTCATCATCGCCTGATTTAATTCTGCTACATTTCTTTATTCCAGTTTTGCTGTCCATTTGGTTCAACCGCTCTTCTAACTCCTTTGCTTCCTCTGATATATTACAATGTCATCGTCAAACCTCAAAGTTTTGTTAATTTATTCTCCCCCAATTTTAATTCATTTTCCAAATTTCTGCTTGGGTTCCTTCACTGCCTGCTCAATGTGCATGTGCTTCCTTTTCACGTCCTAAGATTCTTATAACTGCAGGTCGGTTTCTGTGCAAATTGTAAATAAGTAAATAACGTTTCGTTCCCAGCTACCTTAAAAGTTTCAAAGTGTGTATTTGCCAACATTGTCAAAAGCTTTATCTAAACCTAGAAACGCTAGAAACTTAGCTTCTGTGTTCTAAGATAAGTTGTAGGGTCAGTATTGTTTCGCGTGGTGCTACATTTCTCCGAGATCGGCTTCTGCCAATTTCTGCATTCTTCTGTAGAGAATGTGTATCAACATTTTGCAGCCATGCCTTATTAAACTGATGATTTGGTAATATTCACACGTATCTGCACGTGCCGTCTTCGGGATTGAAATAATTATATTTTTCTTGAAGTCTGAGGGTTTTTCGCATGTCTTACAAATCTTGCACAGCAGGTACAATAGTTTTGTTACGACTGAATCTCCGAAGGATATCAGTAGTTCTGATGGAATGTCTTCTACTCCACGGCTTTTATTTCGACTTTGGTCTTTCAGTTTTCTGTCATGTTCTTCTCGCAGTATAATATCTGCCAACAAGTCTTCATCTTCTCATTCTATGCTAGTGTAGTGTGGTATAGTTAGTGTTTCCTTTGATAGGTCTTTCATTCATTCCTTCCACATTTAAATATTTTTCTTCGTACTCATTTTTCATCTCAGCTCGTGATAGTAATACAGCTGGTTCTTTTTTCCAAAGATCTGTTCAATTTTCCTATAGGCGGCATCTATCTTTCTCCTAGGCATTCATGCTTCTTCATCCTTGCATTTCTCGTCTGGATATTCCTACTTGGCCCTTTTACCATTTGGCCAATTTGATTTTTTGGACTATATTCCCTTTTGCCTGCGTCATTGCTCCATTTTTATATTTTCCCTTTCGTCAATTAGATTCAATATTTCGTACGCTATACAAGGTTTTTTTTTTTTACTCGGTTTTGTCATTTTTACGTATTTGGCACTCTGCTGCCTTCCTTATTTCATCTTTCAAAACTACTCGTTGGTCTTCTACTTTATTCTTTTCCTCCTGTTTCATTCAGTCGTTGTGCAATGTTCCTTCTGCAACTCTCAACTAACTCTGATTCTTTCAGTTTGTCTAGGTTTCATCCCATCAGTTTCCACCCTTTTTGCAATCTCTCTAACGTTGATCTACAGAACGTAACCAACAAAGTAGGTTCAGACTGCACCTGTAATAAGAGCCAAAACTTAGATATGAGTGTGAACCCAAACCAGTTTGTGTCCGAAAGGAAAGCTACGAGGCATTCAGAAAAGAACTGATATATTACACAACAACCCACTTTTTGTAGACGTTGGTGCTTTAGAAATTCTCAGTTGGTTTCATAAGCTCTTAGTTTTGGTTCTTCATAATTTAAAGTTTACAAACACTTGGATTAGGCGCAATTTTGGATTTAGCAGAAACTGTGTGTGTTACATAGTTGCCGAAACCGCCGCGGGCCGCCAACGGCGTAGGAGAAGGTGCGGGTTAGACATGTCTGCAGTAGACACTGCTCTCGGTTTTCTTCTACCTATACATTTCCTCCCTATTATTCTCACGGGCCATCTTGCCGTTCTATTAACATGTCCAGCCCACCTGAATCATTTGGTTTTAATCTTCCCCGTAACATCGTTTCCCACACCGATCATTTCTCTTGCTGTTCGAATTCTTGCCCAATGCCTTCGTATTACTCCACACCTGCAGTTAACGCCAGTAACACTGACCACGCCTTCATATCACGGATTCTCGTGAACAAGGAGAGTTTCGGTCGACATAGTGCAGTGGAAGCTCACCCACTGCCACTCTAAACAATGTCTACTATTCTGCGCTTTGTGCCGGCGTCCAAGTTGAAGACGCAAAAACCCATACACTTTTTTTACGTATATAGACTGAAGCGGCGATGAGAATTTATACCAAGCCCGGGAATCAAACTCGGGTCTCTTGCTCACTAGGCAGGGGCGTTAGCCACTAAGCCACTGTGACGTCGGTGCCTTTGTTACGTTATATATAAAAAATTATAAATAATTCAATCTAATTGACGAAACAGAAAATGTAAAAATGTAGCAATGACGCAGGAAAAAGGGAATATAGTCCAAAAAATAAAATTGGCCAAATGGTAATATATATATATATATATATATATATATATATATATATATATATATATATATATATATATATAATTTATCAGCATAAATTTTTCTTTTGTTAGTGCATGATTCTTTCTCTCAGGGTTATTGTCTTTTCTTATCACTTTTACTTACGTGCATAAGTAAATATGAAACGGGTTCTTGAAGGACCGCTGTTATTCATGTACCAACTTTACATTTTGAACGTGATGACTAAAGTATAGTTGCCATTAACTGAGTCGAATGTAATTTTGTTAATTTCTATTTATTGATTGCAAAGCAAAGCAAGACTCGAGAGAATTTCGATTGTTGCCGTGGAGATAAAAGTTACTGATCTCATGGAATCTATATAATTTAAAAAATGAACTTTAACGTAAATTAATTATCTGTTGCAATTTAAAAAGGTTCTTACAACGAAATCTGTCGCATTTACAGTTACTGTTAACACTGAAAAATAAATTAATACTTCGGTGCGTAATGGCCGACCAGAGGCTGCGTCGGAAGATGAGCTTCTCGCAGCGGAAATTACTGAAAAAATGCTTATTAAAAATAATTAGCCACTGCGAGCATTTGAGGTGACAACTATTACAAGGAAATTCAATTTGTGATAACAATAACAAGTTTATTGTATCAGAAATACGAATAACTTACATAAAATGTGTGCTGCCGCTCAATGGCTGCCTTCCGTATAGCGAAACAAAACAGTGCGTGTCCCATAAAATACGTCCTTCCTCCTCGGCCGTACAATCGCGTCTCTTTCGATCCTTTTTTATTTTCATAGACATTAAATAAAGATGCTACTCTTAAATTATTATCACTGCATACGAGTTGTTTCAAGAACATTAACTATATCTTTTACACTAATTATATTCATGAAATACTTTAACTGCGGCTTACAACCGATAAAAATGTCAATATTTATGTGACGCACCGTCAAGCCACTTTCACACAGCGGTTCACACAACTGCACGGATTACGCTCGTACGCATTCCTCCTCGATCCAAGTTCTCGCTGCCGACCCCCTCCATGAAACTGTGTCACTTAATTTGTACAAGTGCTTGCACCTGGGTGTCAGACTTTTACGTTCGAAGCTGCGGTGCTATTGCAGAACATGGAGAGCCTCGGCAATTCTGTTCGTGTATAAGGGGGAATTTACAGTAGGCAGGCGTGGTAGTGAGAATCTGGACCGAGAAGGGAGGCGTGCCGGGGTAAGTCGTGCAGGTGTGTGGACCGCTGGGACGAGGAGGCCCAGTGGCTGACGCACCTGTCTAGTACGCAGAAGACACGGGTTCGATCCCGGCCGTGGTACACATTTTCCCTCGTCACGTCAGTCTTAATACCGGAAATCATTTCTGTATGAGACCAGTAGTCTCTGAAATTGTGTCGCTTCATTTACAAACCGCAGATATTTTAGATGCATCATTCGGTAGGATCTGACATCGAAGTTGCTGAGGCAAGTTGTGTGAAAGACCTGTTGCCGACATCTCTGCTCACACTGTTTCAGTTCACATGGTGAACTGCACCCCACTAGCAAAATGTCAGTGGATGTTGAGGGATGTTTTCTGAGCATTACAGTAGCAGGGCCCTGCGGTTTCCATTGGTTCATTACTGAGTATTTCAGTGTCCTTTGATTTCTGACCTCCATTTATATCTACCATCTGGTAGGGAAGATGTATGAGACAGGCGAAGTACCCTCAGACTTCAAGAAGAATATAATAATTCCAATCCCAAAGAAAGCAGGTGTTGACAGATGTGAAAATAACCGAACAATCTGTTTAATAAGTCACAGCTGCAAAATACTAACGCGAATTCCTTACAGACGAATGGAAAAACTAGTAGAAGCCGACCTCGGGGAAGATCAGTTTGGATTCCGTAGAAATATTGGAACACGTGAGGCAATACTGACCCTACGACTTATCTTAGAAGCTAGATTGAGGAAAGGCAAACCTACGTTTCTAGCATTTGAAGACTTAGAGAAAGCTTTTGACAATGTTGACTTGAATACTCTCTTTCAAATTCTGAAGGTGGCAAGGGTAAAATACAGGGAGCGAAAGGCTATTTACAATTTGTACAGAAATCAGATGGCAGTTATAAGAGTCGAGGGGCATGGAAGGGAAGCAATGGTTCGGAAGGGAGTGAGACAGGGTTGTAGCCTCTCCACGATGTTATTCAATCTGTATATTGAACAAGCAGTGAAGGAAACAAAAGAAAAATTCGGAGTAGGTATTAAAATCCATGGAGAAGAAATAAAAACTTTGAGGTTCGCCGATGAAATTGTAATACTGTCAGAGACAGAAAAGGACTTGGGAGAGCAGTTGAATGGAGTGGATAGTGTCTTGAAAGGAGGGTATAAGATGAACATCAACAAAAGCAAAACGAGGATAATGGAATGTAGTCGAATTAAGTCGGGTGATGCTGAGGGAATTAGATTAGGAAATGAGACACTTAAAGTAGTAAAGGAGTTTTGCTATTTGAAGAGCAAAATAAGTGATGGTGGTCGAAGTAGAGAGGATATAAAATATAGACTGGCAATGGCAAGGAAAGCGTTTCTTCAGAATTTGGGAGACGAGGAGTTTGAGGCACAACTTGACAAAAAGAAGGGACCAGTTGGTAGGACATGTTCTGAGGCATCAAGGGATCACAAATTTAGTATTTGAGGGCAGCGTGGAGGGTAAAAATCGTAGAGGGAGACCAAGAGATGAATACACTAAGCAGATTCAGAAGGGCGTAGGCTGCAGTAGGTACTGGGAGATGAAGAGGCTTGCACAGGATAGAGTAGCATGGAGAGCTGCATCAAACCAGTCTCAGGACTGAAGACCACAACAACAACAACATTTATATTTGCATATGTATTGTACTGAAAATATCAGCACCACAGTGCAAGTAAATACATTAAACAATGTGTGTGTGTGTGTGTGTGTGTGTGTGTGTGTGTGTGTGTGTGTGTCTTGGCTGTAAAGAAAGTTGGTCCATTGAGTCGCCGTCCTCGTTGTTCACTGGAGTAATGTACCGAGCCAGGTGGCGCAGTGGTTAGCACACTGGACTGGCATTCGGGAGGACGACGGTTCAAATCCGCGTCCGGCCATCCTGATATAGGTTTTCCGTGATTTCGCTATATCGCTTCAAGCAAACACGTGAATGGTTCCTCTGAACGGCCACGGCTGACTTCCTTTCCCATCCTTCTCTAATCCGATGGGACCGATGACCTCGCTGATTGGTTTGTCTCTCCCGACTCAACCGACCTACTGCAATAATAGCCACTTTACTGTCCGTCCTCAAGCTTAAAGTCACAGCTTGATCGCGCCTACCCGTCATCACCCATTTCGAGCAAGTGTGTGTGTTATACGCAGTGCCTGGCCAGAAATGAAACCGACAGAGGCGGAAACGCCAGATGACAGAGCACTAGAAAAAATTGGGCAGGTGCGAAAAGCACGCACGCACGCAAGCACTGAGGCTTCCGTACAGAGTTATGTATACAGACAGTTCATCCACCTAGAATCTTGTCGATTTTTGCCTGTTATCGACATTATTACTAGAAGAAAAAGACATCCGTCCGGTGGATGTTAAGACTTTCGAGAATATTTTTACCTCAAGTTTGAAGTCGAGTAACAAATGACAAAAGCAATGTTTATTTCGTGCCATATAAGAATTTTTGCCTTTTATTTTACTGCTAGATTTCATGATTCAGCATCAAGGAGAAATAGCCTATACGTTTTAAAGAGTGAGTTTCCGAGTGTCAAAAGTACTACTTAAATGGGCGTATCATTCAATTGCACTGACTTACAAGCTCAACATTTTTACGCCAACAAAGGGCAGTAGACCTTAGCGTATCACAAAAATTTTGAACTCGGCGCATCTACCCAACAGCTAGCATAAATCCGTGGGTCACTCAAGAGATATCGAATTTAATAGATGGAAGGAGAAAATATAAAAATGCAGTAAATGAAGCAGGCGAGAAGGACTACAAATGTCTCTAAAATGAGATCGAGAGGAAGTGCAAAGTGGCTAAGCGTGAACGGCTAGAGGACAAATGTAAGGATGTAGAGGCATATATCACTAGGAGTAAGAGAGATGCCGCCTGCAGGAAAATTAGAGAGGTCTTTCGAGAAAAGAGAACCACTTGTATGAATATCGAGAGCTCAGATGGAAAACCAGTCCTAAGCGAAGAAGGAAAAGCAAAGATAGAAGGAGTATATGAGGGTCTATCACGGGAGATGTACTTGACGGCAATATTATCGAAATTGAAGAGAACGAAGAAGAAGATGGGAAGGGAGATGTGATACTGCATAAAGAGTTTGACAGAGCACTGAAAGATTGAGTCGAAACAAAGCCCCGGGAGTAGACAACATTCCATTAGAACCACTGACAGCCTTGAGAGAGCCAGTCATGACAAAACTCTACCATCTGGTCAGCAAGATGTATCAGACAGGTGAACTACCTTCAGAGTTCAAAAAGAATATAATAATCCCAATCCCAAAGAAAGCAGGTATTGATAGCTGTGAAAATTACCGAACTATCAGTTTAATAATTCATGATTGCAAAATACTGACACGAATTCTTTATCAATGAATGGAAAAACTGGTAGAAGCCGACCTCGGGGAAGAACAGCTTGGATTCCGTAGAAATGTTGGAACACGCGAGGCAATACTGACCCTACGACTTATCTTACAAGATAGGTTAAGGAAAGGCAAAAAAATGGCTCTGAGCACTATGGGACTTAACATTTGAGGTCATCAGTCTCCTAGAACTTAGAACTACTTAAACCTACGAACATCATACACATCCATGCCCGAGGCAGGATTCGAACCTGCGATCGTAACGGTTGCCCGGTTACAGACTGAAGCGCCTAGAGCCGCTCGGCCACATCGGCCGGCTAAGGAAAGGCAAACCTACGTTTCTAGCATTTGTAGACATAGGAAAAGCTTTTGACAATGTTGACTTGAACGCTCTCTTTCAAATTCTGAAGGTTGCAGGGGTAAAATACTGAGAGCGAAAGACTATTTACAATTTGTTATAAGAGTCGATGTGCATGAGAAGGAAGCAGTGGTGGAGAAGGGAGTGAGACAGGGTTGTAGCCTATCCCCGATGTTATGCAATCTGTATATCGAGCAAGCAGTAAAGGAAACAAAAGAAAAATTTCGGGTAGGAATTAAAATCCAAGGAGAAAAAATAGCCCGCATCTCGTGGTCGTGCGGTAGCGTTCTCGCTTCCCACGCCCGGGTTCCCGGGTTCGATTCCCGGCGGGGTCAGGGATTTTCTCTGCCTCGTGATGGCTGGGTGTTGTGTGATGTCCTTAGGTTTGTTAGGTTTAAGTAGTTCTAAGTTCTAGGGGACTGATGACCATAGATGTTAAGTCCCATAGTGCTCAGAGCCATTTGAACCATTTTTTGAGAAAAAATAAAAACCACGAGATTTGCCGATGACATTGTAATTCTGTCAGATACAGCAAGAGCAGCTGAACGGAATGGACAGTGTCTTGAAAGGAAGATGTGAGGTAAGCATCAACAAAAGGAAAACGAGGATAACGGCATGTAATCGAATTAAATCAGGTGTTGCTGAGGGAATTAGATTAGGAAATGAGATACTTGAAGTAGTAGACGAGTTTTGCTGTTTGGGCTGCCAAATAACTGATGATGATCGAAGTAGGGAGGATATAAAATCTAGACTGGCGATGATAAGGAAAGCTTTTCTGAAGGAGAGGAATTTGTTAACATTCAGTAAAGATTTAAGTGTCAGGAAGTTTTTCCTGAAAGTATTTGTATGGAGTGTAGCCATGCATCGAAGTGAAACATGGACAAGAGGAGAATACATGCTTTCGAAATGTGGTACTTCAGAAGAATGTTGAAGATTAGATGAATAGTTCACGTTACTAATGAGGACGTACTGAATACAACTGGGGAGAAGAGGAATTTGTGGAACAACTTGACTAGAAGAAGGAATCGTTCTGAGGCATCAAGGAATCACCAGTTTAGTATTGAAGTTTAGCGCGGGCGGTAAAAATCGTAGAGGGAGACCAAGAAATGAATGCAGATAAACAGATTCAGAAGGATGTAGGTTGTAGTAGTTACTCGGAGATGAAGAGGTTTCCATGGGATAGAGTACCATGGAGAGCTGCATCAAACCAGTCTTTGGACTGAAAACCAGAACAACGACAACGTCTACACGTTGATGAGAAAAAGTGTTTTGAGCGGTCGGCTGGACAGGCGGACAACAAAGTGATTCTAGCAGCGTTCCCCTTTTGCCGACTGAGGTACGGAAACCTAAGCAGTAGCGTCTTCCGAGCGGGTTGGGTCAGGCATCAGTCATTTACGCTCTGTCAGTTTGCAGGCAGCGTTTCGCAGAATGATAAACCGAAGGTTTTGCGCTCGAGTACCAGCGAGGAATTTTGTTTTCAATTTTTATGTTCCTTACACTGCAAACAAACTGACATAATGCTCAATATATTCAATTTGGTATGATGGAACCCAACGAGTATGTGCAAGAGAGCAAATCTGATCCGTTAATTGACTCGCGGAAGGACAAACAAATCCACAATTATACGACGAGATTTTTGAATATGAAGGAGTAATGGCATCGTGCAATATTACTCTGATTCGTTTCAAATGAGCATCGCTAGTGCAACCCTGCCTTGTCTGTCTGTATTAGCACCTGAAGAATGTGATCAGATAGCTTTTAAAACTGAGTGTAATGTCGTCTGGAGAGAGGAAAAAATATCACTTCCCAGAAGACTGCAGCAGAATTCGTTACATTGTACACTACATGCTCTACTGGCCAATATTTGGCGGAATGATGTTTTACGCCTGGTTTACTGCCAAACTGTGCGATTAGATAGAACCTTTTACGAATGTAAACCAAGTTTGTTTTTGTATAGGAACTTCAAAAGAACCATGTAATTCGTAAAAATTCAGCTTTTATAACATGTGCAAGATGCCGAGAACATTACTGTTTCCTATTTTTTTACGATGAATATCACCCCAGCATGCGTAAATCATCAATAGTGAAACAATAAAGTTGTATGATCACATATACGAAATTGTCCTGTACACCCAACAGTTCCTTCTTCAAAATTTATTAGTAATCGCAAATTTTGCTTCACCTTTCCTTTTCAGGCCTTTTATGAAAATATTAATAAATGCTATATTTTGTGCATTATTCCGGGTTCTTTGCAGTGCATGTAACGTAACAATAGAGATTCGAACCAAAGACCTTCACTTTACCATTCTGTGAGAGGCACCCACATGCCTTGCTCATACTGTGGCATCAAGCAGTCAGGCCTGCAAGATGAGTGGTCTGCCAAGCGAGTGGATTCATTCTTATTTATCGAGTAAAAAATGGTTCAAATGGCTCTGAGCACTATGGGACTCAACTGCTGAGGTCATTAGTCCCCTAGAACTTAGAACTAGTTAAACCTAACTAACCTAAGGACATCACAAACATCCATGCCCGAGGCAGGATTCGAACCTGCGACCGTAGCGGTCTTGCGGTTCCAGACTGCAGCGCCTTTAACCCCACGGCCACTTCGGCCGGCCATTAATCGAGTAATATGAACTCTCGTACCCTCAATTAAGTTACAAATTATCCTCCTGTATGAATAATACGCAACGGAAACACGCATCTGACTATCAGTAATTTACAGAACTCTGACTGTTCACTACGCACTGGCAATACCACATTTTCTTTCCTTTTTATTTAACGGCTTTTATCAACACGCGGCCATCGCACTGAATATGAGTGGCGCACACATTATAAATTCTGGATATCATGAAAACATACAATTCGAAGGAAAAGGCCACCAATCTTTTTCTTTTCACTATCTTATTTTTTCCGATAAATTCTATAACCTAAACACACAAATTCTATAACCTACAACAATAACACATGAGAAATTCCGCCCAGTGGGCATGGCTTTACATTGGTGAATCTGTATATTATGGTCTCGTAATTACTTAACGCTACAGTGCACTTTCTCGATAGGATGGTGGATCTTTTATTATACCTCACACTTAGACTCTCACAATCATTATCACGAAACTTTCCTCCAGACCGAGCGGTACCGAAGGAACAAGCATAACCCACTAATCTTTTGAAACTACCTTGCTACTCTCCCATGCAAACCACACATACCCAAATTACATGACATACACCACACTACAATATGAAATACTACACAGAGAATAGTCACAACATTATCACTTTCAGCTTTCCCACTTCAATTAATATTTATCCCAGTTTCACACGACACTGCCCCACTTCGTAATTCTACTTTCCTACTATGAACTCTGGAGATATATGCACGTCTTCCTGTGCAATGCAAGCCAAGTGGCGTTGCTGGATAGACGGCCGACTCACCTTGCTTCTCTCTCAGAGTTTGAATCTAGCGTCACACGGAATCATATCACGCAAAGTAATATTAAGAACGTATTCATCACACACGCGAGTCCTCAACTGATACCATGGACGAGTACTTCTCTTTATCTTTTGTCTCATACACAGTTTGAGACTCACACAGTACTCACCACGTGGAAGTACTCGTCTCTAATTTCAAGTCCTGCACACGCCATTTCTTAAATATTTCAACTTATGGTACACACGCTATTTCTTAAATATTTCAACTTATTGTACAAACGCTAGTAATTCAGCTTAACTTAAGCACATGGAAGTATTTCAACTTATTGCTACACAGGGTTTCATTGTGACTGTTGGTCACTTCCGAAGATTACTATGATCCCATTAATATTACCTGCCTGACATTTAATTCTCCCCACAAAAGTTCCTGAAATAGAGAAATTATTATTTCAAACTACTCTTAAATATTCCACATGCATACCATATCTCCACTCTTTTGTCTTTACGGAGCACAACTAAGACAGGTCTTACCAACACTAGATCCAGCGGCAGAGTCCTGAAACATGGCCGTTCTCCAGGTCCTCTCGCACCTCTGCTGAAGTGGGGGAGCACCTTGCTACGTATTGGTCAGTCACATTTCAGGCGCTCAAAGCTCAGGTAAATTTCATCTCTTTGGTCCCACCAAAGGTGGCCAAAGGATCGTCTCAAAGATGATGATATATTCACATTCGCTATCTGCGGTTAGCAGACGACCATACATTCATTCATTTCACAGATCTCACCAAACTGGATGTAGGGATTTATTTTGAGGGAGTGCACATGTGATCAATTAAATAAATAAATTGTCATTCTTTCCCACACTGGTATCCGGCTTCGCTGTATTAAGTGAGCTGTGCAACTTCCATGCACTAATTTTTATTTACTTGACAAACCCTATTTTCAGGGCTATATTTTATTTCGACTAATGGATCTATGCAGATATTTGTAAAAACGACAATGACATATCATTCCATATTAATGTAATACTGCCGCCTTCTGAAGAAGATAGATTTAAATGTGTCGAAACCTAGGTAAAGATTACTTTATCCATTGCAACTGGTCGGCTGTTTTTAATCTTATTACGTGGAACCGTTGCTGTTGCGCAGCTATGTTTAAAATACCAAAAAAAAATTGAAATTGAGTTATTTTACAAAAAAAATGTGTTGTTCTGACAAAAATAATGAAGTATGTTGTACCTATTTTCAATGTCGGGCGGTACTGTACCATTTCATCTGTACTCTTGCCGGTGTGTCAGACGGTACCTGAAAACTAATGTAGCGTAAGTGGCTTACGCCTCATCCTATCCGCACCAAAGATGCTTTTTTTTGTAAACACTCAGCCATGTGGAGCGACTATTTCTGTCACTTTCATTTCTGGCCGTGCCCTGCACACACCGTAAACTTGAGCAGGCGCGGTCCCTTTCGTCAGTGATGCTCCCTTCTGCGTCGGATACGTTTTTCCGGCAGTGTTAGCGGTACGTTGACAGTGATGCACGGCAATGTGGATAGGCTCACTAATGAAGAGCAGGCCGATACGCACCTCGCTTGCCAGGTCACTGGCTGCAGTGCAAGAACGTTATTCTGTCTGTTCCCACGGCAACGGCAACTGCGTCACAGCAGTTCTGCGTGTGAGGCTTGTTGCGTTATTCTGTGTTTTGCATTGAGAAACAAAGGAAACTGGGGCACAGGCACGCATAAATCATCATCACATTGTAACGAGCCACTGCAGACAACGTGTGCCTTGTTGCGAAGAACTCAGAAAATATCGACGAACAATTTCCGAAATCTTTCTGTGGAGTTCTGTTTCACCCTGTACAGGGTCTCTCAGGAGGAATGTTCAGTACTGATGGATATGAAAGGAACGATCACTGGAAACAAAAATGTCGAGTAAACATGGACTCTAGAAGTGGTCCATTGTTCAGGTAGAAGAGGTGTGTTTCACAGCAGCGAAGATGAACGAGTTGTCACAGTTGTGATATGTGTTTTAGAGACAATGTTGCCTAGACTGTCTTGCCTCGAACGATCGTTACTCCCGTATCGCTGAGTATTAACCATTCTTCAAAAAATGGTTCAAATGGCTCTGAGCACTATGGGACTTAACACCTATGGTCATCAGTCCCCTAGAACTTAGAACTACTTAAACCTAACTAACCTAAGGACATCACACAACACCCAGTCATCACGAGGCAGAGAAAATCCCTGACCCCGCCGGGAATCGAACCCGGGAACCCGGGCGTGGAAAGCGAGAACGCTACGGCACGACCACGAGCTGCGGACGACCATTCTTCTTCAGACACCTTGTACAAAGAACTGATGTATGACACAACAGGTATCAATCAAATGATCTTGGGCATTCTAGTATGTTATTTTAATTTTGTTGTACTGTCTGATTATACAGATGACTCAGCTCCCCCTAACAACGGGTTTTACGCAGGTCGCAACGGTTTCAAATTCCACGTGTAAGATTTTCGTATTGTCTCGCTCACTATACGCCAAGTATCATGGCCCCAGAAAAAAAGAACAGGCCGCTGTTTTCGAGTTCTTCAAGATAAACGAATTTTGAGGTCAGTTTTGTACGTTTTTTTAATACTTTGGGAAGTACAGCCTCCAGTGAAAACGCATCGCAGTACAAAATTTAACCGCATTAAATTTCCTATAAAAAGGTCCTGTTAATTTTTTTGTAGGATTAGTAGTTTTCATGTAGTGAGCGAGAAAATATGAAAATGTTGCACTTGATATTTGGAGGTGTTGCATGTTGCATAAGACACAGTGCTAGGAGCACCTGAATAATTATGTATACTATCACCATGTGTATGTGGTATAGCAAAGGACTGCAGTGACATCACTTGAAAGGTTAAATAAGAGGAAATTGTATAATTTTATGCCTGTATATCAATTTTTCTTCCTTCACATGTATTGATTGTATGTATGTTCGTCTTTCTATGTTGATGTCTGTATGGGACGTTCTGAAAGCTTAATAAAATTAAGCCAGAAACTCTCCTGAATCAAAATTAGAAGTGATTAAATACACCACAAAGTATTTTAAGAAGTTATTAGTAATTCTTTGTGTGTGACGCCGCCCTTCTTGATACTCTTCTCAGTTTCACGTATGCTCTGCCCAGCACAGCCGCCGGCACCGCTTTCGCCAACCAGCTGGTTGTTTACAGTACTTTCTGCATTTCCGCGTCCAGCGGCACCTTAGGAACTTGCACGTAGCTTGCGGTTCTGCGGACCTTGACATTTCAGTCCTCCTGCACTTGACGCTTCCGTGAATTCCCACTTCTGCGCTCTCATACTGTGCACTTTTCGAGGCCGTTTCTGTTTCATTTATCAGGTTTTCTGGGCGCTTTTGGTGAATGGTCTTCTTCGTGGCGCCGGCGGGGGTGGCCGACCGGTTCTAGGTGCTACAGTCTGAACCGCGCGACCGCTACGGTCGCAGGTTCGAATGCTGCCTCGGGCATGGATGTGTGTGATGTCCTTAGGTTAGTTAGGTTTAAGTAGTTCTAAGTTCTAGGGGACTGATGACCTCAGATGTTAAGTCCCATAGTGCTCAGAGCCATTTGAAGCATTTCTTCTTCGTGGCGTTCAGCCGAATTGTTGTTTCCACTTTGTGCTCAACATTTCGTCGAGCGGCCCGGCGATCTTCTGCAGGCGCTTCGAGTTGTGCCGTTACCTGTGCTCGCTGCTTGGATCCCAACAAGAGTAGTTTGACTACGTTGATCCCGAGCGGCGCTGTTATCCTGTGACACGCACGTTCTCTCAGCGTTTCCCAGATCTGGTGGTAGTAGTGGCCGGCGGGATCATAACAAATTCAGTGCCGCACCCCAAGCCGTCATTAAATCGAAAACTTCGAGCGTATTTTATTAGCTTTTCCGACATTTTTATTCTGCATCTACATTTATACTCTGTAAGCCACCCAACGGTGTGTGGCGGAGGGCACTTTACCTGCCACTGCATTACCTCCATTTCCTCTTCCAGTCGCGTGTGGTTCTCGGGAAGAACGACTGCCGGAAAGCCTCCGTGCGCACTCGAATCTCTCTAATTTTACATTCGTGATCTCCTCGGGAGGTATAAGTAGGGGGAAGCAACACATTCGATACCTCATCCAGAAACGCACCCTCTCGAAACCTGGACAACAAGCTACACCGCGATGCAGAGCACCTCTCTTGCAGAGTCTGCCAATTGAGTTTGCTAAACATCTCCGTAACGCTATCACGGTTACCAAATAATCCTGTGACGAAACGCGCCGCTCTTCTTTGGATCTTCTCTATCTCCTCTGTCAACCCGACCTGGTACGGTTCCCACACAGATGAGCAATACTCAGGTATAGGTGGAACGAGTGTTTTGTAAGCCACCTCCTTTGTTGATGGACTACATTTTCTAAGGACTCTCCCACTGAATCTCAACCTGGCACCCGCCTTACCAACAATTAATTTTATACGATCACTCCACTTCAAATCTTTCCGTACGCATACTCCCAGATATTTTACAAAAGTAACTGCTACCAGTGTTTGTTCCGCTATCATATAATCATACAATAAAGGATGTTTCTTTCTATGTACTCGCAATACATTACATTTGTCTATGTTGCGAGTCAGTTGCCACTCCCTGCACCAAGTGCCTATCCACTGCAGATGTTCCTGCATTTCGCTGCAATTTTCGAATGCTGCAACTTCTCTGTATACTAGAGCATTATCTGCGAAAAGCCGCATGGAACTTCCGACACTATCTACTAGGTCATTTATATATATTGTGAAAAGCAATGGTCCCATAACACTCCCCTGTGGCACGCCAGAGGTTACTTTAACGTCTGTAGACGTCTCTCCATTGATAACAACATGCTGTGTTCTGTTTGCTAAAAACTCTTCAATCCAGCCACACAGCTGGTCTGATATTCCGTAGGCTCATACTTTGTTTATCAGGCGACAGTGTGGAACTGTATCGTTCCGGAAGTCAAGGAAAATAGCATCTACCTGGGAGCCTGTATCTAATATTTTCTGCGTCTCATGAGCAAATAAAGCGAGTTGGGTCTCACACGATAGCTGTTTCCGGAATCCATGTTGATTCCTACAGAGTAGATTCTGGGTTTCCAGAAATGGCATGCTACGCGAGCAAAAAACATGTTCTAAAATTCTACAACAGACTGCTTAATTACTCTCACAACCTCATCTCCAGACTCCCGACAAAACTGGAAATCTACGTCGCCCTCCTTGCAATAAGGAAACAACAGAAACCATCTCGCAACTGGCGAGACGCGTATCAAACCCGTCCACTTCGATCGCTCGCTGGCCGTGCGCTGACGACCCTAACACGCAGCTGAGTAGTGGCCTTCAAACTCTCTTTCAGCAATCACGTAAGCGCCATTCATCTACAAGCCTTTGTTTATTTTTTACAGCGGTGGGAGGTAAATTTATGACCAGCCGTCGCATAGCTATTTCCGTGTAAATAATAGTTAGCCGCGTAATGATGTCAGCATGCTGCCACGAAGCGTTGGGAAATAAATGACTGAACCTGAAAAGGTGTGCTCTCCGGCGTTTGAAAGGTTTTATGACACGTGCACCTTATGTTCCGCGGTTAATGGAAACGAGGCATCAATTCCGAAGAACAGTCTTTAATGAAGGAGTGCGGGTAGTTATATGCTGATCATTGCCGCACGGGGTTTCCTTAAGCACAACAACGATGGGACTATAAAATTTATAATAAATTAATGATCAGTTTAATGAGCCACGGGTGCAAAATACTAACACGAATTCTTTACAGACGAATGGAAACACTGGTAGAAGCCGACCTTGGGGAAGATCAGTTTGGATTCCGTAGAAATATTGGAACACGTGAGGCAATACTGACCCTACGACTTATCTTAGAAGCTAGATTAAGGAAAGGCAAACCTACGTTTCTAGCATTTGTAGACTTAGAGAGAGCTTTTGACAATGTTGACTGGAATACTCTCTTTCAAATTCTGAAGGTGGCAGGGGTAAAATATAGCGAGCGAAAGACTATTTACAATTTGTACAGAAACCAGATGGCAGTTATAAGTGTCGAGGGTCATGAAAGGGAAGCAGTGGTTGGCAAGGGAGTGCGACAGGGTTGAAGCCTATCACCGATGTTATTCGATCTGTATACTGAGCAAGCAGTAAAGGAAACAAAAGAAAAATTCGGAGTAGGAATTAAAATCCACGGAGAAGAAATAAAAACGTTGATGTTCGCCCATGACATTGTAATTCTGTCAGAGACAGCAAAGGACCTGGAAGAGCAGCTGAACGGAATGGACAGTCTCTTGAAAGGAGGATATAAGATGAACATCAACAAAAGCAAAACGAGGATAATGGAATGTAGTTGAATTAAGTCGGGTGATGCTGCGCGAATTAGGTTAGGATTCAAAAAATGGTTCAAATGGCTCTGAGCACTATGGGACTTAACGTCTGAGGTCATCACTCCCCTAGAACTTAGAACTACTTAAACCTAACTAACCTAAGGCCATCACACACATCCATGCCCGAGGCAGGATTCGAACCTGAGACCGTAGCGGTCCTGCGGTTCCAGACTGTAGCGCCTAGAATCGCACGGTCACCCCGGCCGGCTTAGGTTAGGAAATGAGACACTTAAAGTAGTAAAGGAGTTTTGCTATTTGGGGAGCAAAATAACTGATGATGGTCGAAGTAGAGAGGATATAAAATGTAGACTGGCAATGGCAAGGAAAGCGTTTTTCAAGAAGAGAAATTTGCTAACATAGAGTATAGATTTAAATCTCAGGAAGCCGTTTCTGAAAGTATTCGTATGGAAGTGAAACGTGGACGATAAATACGAGTTTAGACAAAAAGGGAATAGAAGCTTTCGAAACGTGGTGCTAGAGAAGAATGCTGAAGGTTGGATGGGTAGATCACATAACTAATGAGGAAGTATTGAATAGAACTGGAGAGAAGAGAAAGTTGTGGCACAACTTGACTAGAAGAAGGGATTGGTTGGTAGGACATATTATGAGCCATCAAGGGACACCTATTTAGTACTGGAGAGCAGCGCGGAGGGTAAAAATCTCGGAGGCAGACGAAGAGATGAATACACTAAACAGATCCAGAAGGATGTAGGTTGCAGTAAGTACTGGGAGATGAAGAAGCTTGCACAGTATAGAGTAGCATGGAGAGCTGCATCAAACCAGTCACAGGACTGAAGACCACAACAACAACATAATGAGCCCATATATATATAGCAATAAGTTTGAATAATTAAATGGTTGAGTGATTTTAGATTGCAGAATAATTATGATAGCCAGTTCAAAGCCAAGCAACAGATAAATTTGGTCAATGACTGATGTGACTTTGAAATCAGATAACAATGTACTCTGAAGAGCCAAAGAAACTGGTACACCTGCCCAATATCGTGTAGGGCCCCGCGAGCACGCAGAAGTGCCGCAACACGACGTGGCATGGACTCGACTAATGTCTGAAGTTGTGGTGGAGGGAATTGACACCATGAATCCTACAGGACTGTCCATAAATTCGTAATAGTACGAGGGGATGGAGATCTCTTTTGAACACCACATTGCAAGGCATCCCAGATATGCTCAATAATGATCATATCCAAATAGTTCGGTGGCCAGCGGAAGTGTTTAAACTCAGAAGAGTGTTCCCGGAGCCACTCTGTAACAATTCTGGACGTGGGAGGTGTCTCATTGTCCTGCTGGAATTACGCAAATCCGTCGGGATGCGCAATGGGCATGAATGGAAGCAGGTGATCAGACAGGATGATTGCATACGTGTCACCTGTCAGAGTCGTATGTAGACGTATCAAGGGTACCACATCACTCCAACTGCACACGCCCCACACCATTACAGAGCCTTCACTAGTTTGAAGATTCATCTGCTGACATGCAGGGCCCATGTATTCATGAAGTTGTCTCCACACCTGTACACGTCCATTCACTCTATACAATTTGAAACGAGACTCGTTCGACCAGGCAACATGTTTCCAGCCATCTACAGTCCAATGTCGGTGTCGACGGGCGCAGGTGAGGCGTAAAGCTTTGTATAAATAATTCAAAAGCCAAGATCGCTTAAACGCTGTGAATGACCATGAGAGCAGTTATTTTCTAATTTTTTTAAAATTTTTATTTCTGTGACAATGATTTTATGTCAGCTGGTCTGCCTCATGTATAGCTATATCCAAGTGATTTATGCACGTTAAGCTACATCCAGGTATGTGGTGCTGTACTAATAGTAATGTATATAGTGTAATTCATGTAAGCCTCCCTCAAACCTGTCATGTTATATCTTCACAGATCCGATGATGGCAACTTTAGTGGGTCGAAACCGGTCATCTAGTAAACAGTGTTTAAGCGATCTTGGCTTTTGAATTATTTATGCAACAGAGTGATCGCCCCACAACACACTGTGTGTTCACTGCAAAGTAAAGTTTTGTGTCGTGCAGTCATCAAGGATATACGAGTGGGCCTTCGGCTCCGAAAGCCGATATCGATGAAGTTTCGTTGAATGGTTCGCACGTCGACACTTGTTGATGGTCCAACATTGCAATCTGCAGCAGTCCGCGGAAGGGTTGCACTTCTGTCACGTTGAACGATTCTCTTCAAGTGTCGTTGGTCCCGTTCTTGCAGGATCTTTTTCCGGCCGCAGTGATGTCGGAGATTTGATATTTTACCGGATTCCTGATCTTCACAGTACACTCGTGAAATTATATGGGCGTTGCCGAGTGCAGCGCCGTATTCTGCCTGTTTACATATCTCTGTCTTTGAAAACGTGTGCCTATAGCAGTTTCTTTGGCGCTTCAGTGTTATAATGCAACAACTGAACAAAATCCACTCGCGCGAGGTGAGATAGTACTGTGAACGAAATGATGATAACTTGATATTCAATGATAATAATTATAGTTACGAACAGCAATAATAGGTAATGGTCACCATCATTGTATGTAAACTATGCTGAATTACATAACTCTCGTTAGTGCTGCCTGTTTGAAAATTTGCAAAAAACGTGACAAAGTCTGATTACTGTTCCTTAATGATTACTTCTCTGACTAAGGTCGTAAATGGTTTCATTTACAGCAACAACCATTTGGCAGTGCCATTGTTACGAGGATGTAAGCACATGAAGTTATTTGTAAAGCACAACATAAATCAAAAATTACTTTGGGTGGAATACCGTCAATATGCCTTTGTTATTGATATACAAATTGCTTTTAAAAACTTTTGGGCTGACTGATTGTCTTCAGTAGGAATACAACACTTTATGAAGGAATATAATTACTGCTGCCTCTGATTCCAATAATTATCTGGATAAAAGTTAGATGTAACATTAATTGATTTATCTTCTTTTAATTATTTCTTTCACTTGTGACTTTCTCGGAATTTTTGGTGAAACGATGTGACCCTGCTGGTGGTTAATGACTTGGGTCTATTAGTTTCACTCACTAAGTTCATAGTTTACCTAAACAGCACCATAGTGATAAAAAAATTTTACTACTGGCAAGCCTTGTACACACTTACAAAGTCACTTGGTCGACCTTACTCTGCGACGGGTTGTCTGTGGTGCGACTTGTTGCTTTTTATGGAATCCATTATCGGCAACATACTCATCTTGGTTAACTTGAATAGCTTTGAGCCACACAGCAATCTTTCGTAATTACCAAATCATCTTATAACCCTATACTGTGCCTGTACATTTGCTCGCTCACTTTGTTTTGCTACGTATTACGAAACTAACTCCAGAGCAAGCTCCATTTGGCACTAGTGCGCCAACAGTTCACGTTCGTATCCCACTACAGATGATCTCAACTCCCTACTTTGCCTCCACTACTCTCGCCGTTATTGTTACGCTAAAAGATCATCTTGAGCTCCATACACTGTGAATTTCCTGACATTCCAGCGTGTTTATTACATATTAATTATTTCCTAATTGTTATTCTAGCATCATATTACAACTTCGTAAACATTAATTTCTGAGAAAAGTTATGAATACATGTAATAAGAAAATATGATTTTGAAATCATAGAATCGAGTGAATGTAAAATACGTGAGGAACTGTGTTGCAGCGTTAGGGTGTCGCTTTATAAATATTACAGTACAATTTCGAACCTGACAGATTTCCATGTAACGTGGATAAATCTGAGTACGGCTGACATTTATAACACTCGAACGTTTTCTTCTTAAACGAGAGACTGCTCTTTTCCTAACAGCTTGAACACTAAAAACAGGTGTACCTTAATCCTACAAAGAAATCTTATCACAGAATTAGGTTTTCTTTTCCTCTTTTGCCACAATACTTAACTGTGTTTTTCTCTTGTTTGCAGGTGAGTATCAACACTGGGCAGTGAGGCAGCAGCGCCGGCAATATTGCGTAAAGGTACATCCTCTTCAGTTATTAAGTTCTAAAAGTCAAGAGTGCGTCCTCGCAGCGATGCAGTGTTATCGATAAATTTATTTATTTTTTAATGTCTTAATTTACTGTAAAGCTTTTCGAGACATTGAAAAAAAAATGCACAGAGTGTAGGACATAATATTAACAACATAAAATGTAGTGAAGAAACATCTAGATTATTTATGTAAACTATCGACTTTGGAGTAGCCATCAGGAAGTTTTCTGGTCTAGGAGCCTGTGGCTTTGAAGGGCATTCTTCTGTGATGTGTATGACGGTCTGAGGTTCTCCGCAGGCACAAAGTGGGAATGTTAGCTTACCTCATTTGTGAACAAAAATATGCACATCCACCGTGTTCGGGTCTAATTCTGCTTACTACTGACCGCACTTTGCGTAGCTAGCCGAATTCCAGTGTTTTTACGTGATAGATGGCGTATTATTATTTTGCTGTCTATTCCCCCATTCGGATCTCCGGGCGGGGACTACTCAATAGGACATCGTTATCAGGAGAAAGAAAATTGGCGTTCTACGGATCGGAGCGTGGAATGTCAGATCCCTTAATCGGGCAGGTAAGTTAGAAAATTGAATAGGTTAAAGTTAGATATAGTGGGAATTAGTGAAGTTCGGTGGCAGGAGGAACAAGACTTTTGGTCAGGTGAATACAGGGTTATAAATACAAAATCAAATAGGGGTAATGCAGGAGTAGGTTTAATAATGAATAAAAAAATAGGAGTGCGGGTAAGCTACTACAAACAGCATAGTGAACGCATTATAGTGGCCAAGATAGACACTAAGCCCACGCCTACTACAGTAGTACAAGTTTATATGCCAACTACCTGTGCAGATGATGAAGAAATTGATGAAATGTATGATGAGATAAAAGAAGTTATTCAGGTAGTGAAGGGAGACGAAAATTTAATAGTCATGGGTGACTGGAATTCGACAGTAGGAAAAGGGAGAGAAGGAAACATAGTAGGTGAATATGGATTGGGGCTAAGAAATGAAAGAGGAAACCGCCTGGTAGAATTTTGCACAGAGCATAACTTAATCATAGCTAACACTTGGTGCAAGAGTCATAAAGAAGGCTGTATACATGGAAGAATCCTGGAGATACTAGAAGGTATCAGATAAATTATGTAATGGTAAGACAGAGATTCAGGAACCAGGTTTTAAATTGTAGCACATTTCCAGGGGCAGATGTGGACTCTGACCACAATCTATTGGTTATGAACTGTAGATTAAAACTGAAGAAACTGCAAAAAGGTGGCAATTTCAAGAGATGGGACCTGGATAAACTGAAAGAACCAGAGGTTGTACAGAGTTTCAAGGACAGCATAAGGGAATAATTGACAGGAATGGAGGAAAGAAATACAGTAGAAGAAGAATGGGTAGCTTTGAGGAATGAAATAGTGAAGGCAGCAGAGGATCAAGTAGGTAAAAAGACAAGGGCTAGTAGAAATCCTTGGGTAACAGAAGAGATACTGAATTTAATTGATGAAAGGAGAAAATGCAAAAATGCAGCAAGTGAAGCAGGCAAAAAGGAATACAAACGTCTCATAAATGAGATCGACAGGAAATGCAAAATGGCTAAGCAGGCATGGCTAGAGGACAAATGTAAGGATGTAGAGGCTTATCTCATGAGGGATAATAGATAGATACTGCCTACAGGAAAATGAGAGAGACCTTTGGAGAAAAGAGAACCACTTGCATGAATATCAAGAGCTCATATGGAAACCGAGTTCTAAGCAAAGAAGGCAAAGCAGAAAGGTGGAAGGAATATATAGAGGGTCTATTAAGGGGCGATGTTCTTGAGGACAATATTATAGAAATGGAAGAGGAGGAAGATGAAATGGGAGATACAATACTGCGTGAAGAGTTTGACAGAGCACTGAAAGACCTAAGTCGAAACAAGGCCCCGAGAGTAGACAACATTCCATTAGAACTACTGACAGCCTTGGGAGAGCCAGTCCTGACAAAACTCTACCATATGGTGAGTAAGATGTATGAGACAGGCGAAATTCCCTCAGACTTGAAGAAGAATATAATAATTCCAAAGAAAGCAGGTGTTGACAGATGTGAAAATTACCGAACTATCAGTTTAATAAGTCACGGCTGCAAAATACTAACGCGAATTCTTTACAGACGAATGTAAAACTGGTAGAAGCCGACCTCGGGGAAGATCAGTTTGGATTCCGTAGAAATGTTGGAGCACGTGAGGCAATACTGACCCTACGACTTATCTTAAAAGAAAGATTAAGGAAAGGCAAACCTACGTTTCTAGCATTTGTAGACTTAGAGAAAGCTTTTGACAATGTTGACTGGAATACTCTCTTTCAAATTCTGAAGGTGGCGGGGGTAAAATACAGGGAGCGAAAGGCTATTTACAATTTGTACAGAAACCAGATGGCAGTTATAAGAGTCGAGGACATGAAAGGGAAGCAGTGGTTGGGAAGGGAGTGAGACAGGGTTGTAGCCTTTCCCCGATGCTATTCAATCTGTATATTGAGCAAGCAGCAAAGGAAACGAAAGAAAAGTTCGGAGTAGGTATTAAAATCCATGGAGAAGAAATAAAAACTTTGAGGTTCGCCGATGACATTGTAATTCTGTCACAGACAGCAAACGACTTGGAAGATCAGTTGAATGGAATGGACAGTGTCTTGAAAGGAGGTTATAAGATGAATATCAACAAAAGCAAAACGAGGATAATGGAATGTAGTCGAATTAAGCCGGGTGATGCTGAGGGAATTAGATTAGGAAATGAGACACTTAAAGTAGTAAAGAAGTTTTGATATTTGAGGAGCAAAATAATTGGTGATGGTCGAAGTAGAGAGGATATAAAATGTAGACTGGCAATGGCAAGGAAAGCGTTTCTGAAGAAGAGAAATTTGTTAACATCGAGTATTGATTTAAGTGTCAGGAAGGTTTCTGAAAGTATTTGTATGGAGTGTAGCCATGTATGGAAGTGAAACATGGACGATAAATAGTTCAGACAAGAAGAGAATAGAAGCTTTCGAAACGTGGTGCTACAGAAGAATTCTGAAGATTAGTTGGGTAGTTCACATAACTAATGAGGAGGTATTGAATAGAACTGGGGAGAAGAGGAGCTTGTGGCACAACTTGATTAGAAGGAGGGATTGGTTGGTAGGACATGTTCTGAGACATCGAGGGATCAGCAATTTAGTATTGGTGGGCAGCGTGGAGGGTAAAAATCGTAGAGGGAGACCAAGAGATGAATACACTAAGCAGAGTCAGAAGGATGTAGGCTGCAGTAGGTACTGGGAGATGAAGAAGGTTGCACAGGATAGAGTAGCATGGAGAGCTGCGTCAAACCAGTCTCAGGACTGAAGACCACAACAACAACAACTAGTCCTGTGCATGCGGTAGTAATGTTGAACCCATCTTGTACAGCGTGTTCTGTTGCTTTCCCCGATCGTATTCTGAAGATGCGACTGCCTCAAGATTTTGGGGACACTGGAGCGGATGAGACTTGCTTAGAGTGCGAAATTCCATGCCTGTTCCGATTTTCTCTCTGCAACGCTTGTACGCAGCAGATAATGTAGTCCGTGATATCCAGAACGCTCTCCTCCAGCTAGAAAGGCTAGATTAAACGCGATTCACGGTTAGTTCATTGTGGCATACCACTACACGCTGTCGCCTCGCTGTTGAGGTACGGAGTCATGCTTCGATGGCAAGAAGAATGGCTTGAGTCGTACTACAGAAAGAAGAAGAGTGGCTGGAAGTGACACATAATGAGCTGAGTTTCGTTAAGTCCACGACGTGGCCATGGCGTACCTCCTTCCAGACTCTCAGGGGCGGGATGAAGAAGCCATCCTCGCTCGTTTACACATAGGACACAGCCCTATGACGCGTTTCTTCTTGCTCCGACGAGAGGACCTTCCAATGTGTGGTAAAGTAAGTGTCGTGTGATTAGGGCTCCCCGTCGGGTAGACCATTCGCCTGGTGCAAGTCTTTCGATTTGACGCCACTTCGTCGACTTGCGCGTCGATGGGGATGAAAGGATGATTAGGACAACACACCACCCAGTCCCTGAGCGGAGAAAATCTCCGACCCAGCCGGGAATCGAACCCGGGCCCTTCGGATTGACATTCTGTCGCGCTGACCACTCAGCTACCCGGGGCGGACCCTAATGTGTGGTGCTTGTCGCGTAAATAACACAGTGCACCGCATTTTACTACACTGTTTTGTTTTCGGACCAAAGGGCTGCAGCTCATTTGCCGACCGATTTGCTATCTACACTGACGAGCCAGAAAGTTATGACCACTGATCTCCTATGAGTATAAACCCGTCCAGGTGATAGCAGCTTCAGCTGGCGAGGAATGATTGCTAGTCAGACACACGGACGCTGAGTGTAGTATCATCGAGAGTGCTGTCCGTGTGTAGAATGGGTAAGGCGTCCGGTCTATCTGAGTTTTGACGAGCACAGACTGTGATGGCCGGGAGGCTCAGCACGAGTATCTCGGAAACTGAACGATTTGTCGGGTGTTCGAGGAGGCTGTGGTGAGTGTCTTCAACGCGTGAAGGAACCAAGGTGGAATAACGTCCAGACGTCGTGGGGTTGGACGGCTGCCCCTCGTTACACATGTCGGACGTCGCAGGCTGGGCAGACTCGTAAAACAGGGCAGGAGGTGGAACTAACATCAGACTTTAATGCTGGGCGGGGTACAGGAGTGTCTGAACACAAAATGCACCGAACACTCGTAACAATGTGACTACCGAGCGAGGTTGCGGAGTGGTCAGTACACTGGAATGGCATTCGGGAGGACAACGGTTCAAACCCACGTCCGGCCATACTGATTTTCCGTGATTTCCCTAAATCGCTTCAGGCAAATGCCGGGATGGTTCCTTTGAAAGGGCAAGGCCGACTCCCTTCGCCGTCGTTTCCTAATCCGATGGGACAGATGACCTCGCTGCCTGGTCCTCTCCACCAAATCAACCAACCAGCGATGTGACTCCGCAGGTGACTACCCATGCCACCCATGTTAACATCACGACATCGGCAGACGTGACTGAAATGGGCACGTGGCCGTCGCCACTGGATGTTGGCCCAGTGTCGCAGCGTTGCATGCTCTGATGAATCCCAATACCTACTTCATCATGCCGATGGGAGGAAATACATCCGTCGTCTTCCAGGGAACAGCTACTTGACGCTTGTACTGCTGCACCTCCGTTATGCTCTGTGGATCATACCCGTGGCCATCCAGGGATCCACGGATCCAGTGGAGCTGGTGCAAGGCACCATGACGCCCGAGGAGTACCGTACATTGGCCGCAGATCACGTACACCCCTCCATGATGATCATGTTTCCCGACGGCAGTGGCATTTTCCAACAAGATAATGCGCCGTGTCACGAGACCAGAAGTGTCGTTGAATGGCTCGAGGAGCACAGTCGCTAGACGCCCAACTCGCCAGATCTGAACCCGATCCAACACATCTGGGATGTGATTGAACGTGGCGTCCGAGCTCATCACCGCTCTCCCCCAAATTCACCGGAATTAGGTGACTTAAGATGAGGTGCCAATACTCTAGCGACATAGCCAGGCCTCATTGCTTCCACACCTTGACGTGTCGCACTGTTATCCGCGTCAATGTTGGACATATCGGCTATTACGTAGGTGGTCAAGTGTTCTGGTTTATCAGTGTATTTTAACTGACAGTAAAAGCACTTTCAAAGTTTTGTGAATTGTCCCACTTGGTCTTTGACAATTTTGGGAGTAGTTTTTAACAGGTTCTCAGGGTGGCTGACTCATCCGTGTTTTTGCTAAGTGATCAGCCAGTCCTGTGAATCTGTTTTAGTTTTCATCTAGACTTTTTCACATATCTCCCCATTTGTGGCATTGTTTCCCTTGTGAGCTAGTGTCTTTGAACGGATGATAAAGAGTGAGACTGGTAGACAATGAGTGCCATTTTGTCTCAGTCTGGCTTTTAGTTCTTTTATCGCATTTGTACGTTTCAATCACATTCGTTTCAAATGACCTTTGCATGGGCCCTGAGAACCTAGATGTTGAGCGCCCCCAAAACACACACACACACACACACACACACACCTCACTCTCTCTCTCTCTCTCTCTCTCTCTCTCTCTCTCTCTCTCTCTCTCTGTGGACCTCTAGAGCAGTGTCGGTTATGGTTTGCATCGTCGGCATCTTGATGGACCGATAGATTTTTGTTGTCCCTTGTCTTTTTGTACTTATTCGTGAGAGCTTTCATGCGATGTAGTTGAGGGGCGGAATGAGGCTTAGTACTGGCAGCCATTCTGTAGGTGTTGACTGAATAACTCCAACAATCGTTCTCGTGGCGTAAGTTGCTTGGGCATCTATCTTTTGCACATATCGGTTGTTTAACCAATCTGTGGCACGTTATAGAGCGGTCGAGAAGACAATAGGCAGAGCAAAAGAACGTGGGGTGGACTCCGATCCGCCCCAGGTTTATACCACGTAGCTTTTGAATGATAAAGTTTCTTATTTTCAGTTTCTCGGCTGTTTTTATCAGACATTCTCTGTCCGTCCCCGGTAGCTGAATGGTCAGCGTGACGGATTGTCAATCCTCTGGGCCCGGGTTCAATTCCCGACACCAGGGACTGGGTGTTGTGCTGTGCTCATCCTCATCCTATCATCCTCATCGACTGCAGGTCGCCGAAGTGGCGTCAGATTGAAACACCAGCACCCGGCGGACGGCCTGCCCGACCGGGGGCCCTAGCCATACGATTAAAAATAAATTTAAAAAAAATTAGACGTTCTCTGAAATATAGCGTTCTGTGAAAGTTACCACTAGGTACCTTGGTGTTTTATTATGAGTGAATGCAGTGTTTTCAAGGTGTATTTAGAGTTTTCTCCCGGCTAGTTAATTATTTAGGCAAAAGAAGGAAACCTCGCTTTTGGTGGCGTTTGGGTTGAGCATTTGCGAAAGGGCTTTCCCACTACATCTAAGTCCTCCGTTAGAGTTCCTTCTGAGTGTTCGATAGAGGTAGCCAGTCATCGGCGCAGCCTTAATTTGGTTTTTGGTATGTCTGCAATGTACAAGCTGAAGAGAAGTGGAGCAGCGACTGACCGCTGTGGTAGACCTTTTTTATTTTTTATTTTCTTGGGGAGCTGATGCCGGATGCCATGACTACTTAGAACACTCAGCCGCGTAGCATATTGTCGATTAGCCGAACTAATAGTTTCCAAGGAATTATGTGAAGAAGCTTATATGCCATGGCCTCCTCCTCACACTGTATCACAGGCGGCTGCGGTTTTACCTTTATATACCTTGTTAGTTCAAAATTCCTTCTGGACTACCGCTCCCACGTGTCGATTACTTCCCCAATGTGTTCCAGGGGTTGTAACCTTTACAGACCACATCTGTTGTACCTCGTGATGGTGTTTCAGCTCCGTCTGTAGCACCACTATGGAAATGATTAGTACAATAACCAAAAACACTCTTTATTGTAAGGAATCAGTAACCTACAAGTCCAGTTCTTGCGCAACACACATATGACGCTGTACTAACACAGAACTACACCACCGGCCATTAAAATTGCTACACCAAGAAGAAATGCAGATGATAAACAGGTATTCATTGGACAAATATATTATACTATAACTGACATGCGATTACATTTTCACGTAATTTGGGTGCATAGATCTTGAGAAATCAGTACCCAGAACAACCACCTCTGGCCGTAATAACGACCTTGATACGCCTGGGCATTGAGTCAAACAGTGCTTGGATGGCGTTTACAGGTACAGCTGCCCATGCGGCTTCAACACGATACCACAGTTCATCAAGAGTAGTGACTGACGTATTGTGACGAACCAGTTGCTCGGCCACCATTGACTAGACGTTTTCAATTGGGGAGAGATCTGGAGAATGTGCTGGCCAGGGCAGCAGTCGAACATTTTCTGTATCCAGAAAGGCCCGTACAGGACCTGAAATATGTGGTCGTGCATTATCCTGCTGAAATGTAGGGTTTCGCAGGGATGGATGAAGGATAGAACCACGGGTCGTAACACATATGAAACGTAACATCCACTGTTCAAACTGCCGTCAATGCGAACAAGAGGTGACCGAGACGCGTAACCAATGGCAACCCATACCATCACGCCGAGTGATCAGCTAGTATGGCGATGACGAATACACGCTTCCAATGTGCGTTCACCGCGATGTCGCCGAACACGGATGCTACCATCATTATGCTGCAAAGAGAACCTGGATTCATTCTAAAAAATGACGTTTTGCCATTCGTGCACCCAGGTTCGTCGTCGAGTACACCATCGCAGGCGCTTCTGTCTGTGATGCAGCGTCAAGTGTAACCACAGCTAGTGTCTCCGAGCTGATAGTCCATGCTGCTGCAAACATCGTCGAACTGTTCGTGCAGATGGTTGTCGTCTTGCAAAGGTCCCCATCTGTTGACTCAGGGATCGAGACGTGGCTGCACGATCCGTTACAGCCATGCGGATAAGATGCCTGTCATCTCGACTGCTAGTGATACGAGGCCGTTGGGATCCAGTACGGCGTTCCGTATTACCATCCTGAACTCACCTATTCCATATTATGCTAACAGTCGTTGGATATCGACCAGCGCGAGCAGCAATGTCGCGATACGATAAACCGCAATCGCGATAGGCTACAGTCTTACCTTTATCAAAGTCGGTAACGTGATGGTACGCATTTCTCCTCCTTACACGAGGCATGACGACAACGTTTGACCAGGCAACGCCGGTCAACTGCTGCTTGTGTATGAGAAATCGGTTGGAAACGTTCCTCATGTCAGCACGTTGTAGGTGTCGCCACCGGCGCCAACCTTGTGTGAATGCTCCGAAAAGCTAATCATTTGCATATCACAGCATCGTCTTCCTGTAGTTTAAATTTCGCGTCTGCAGCACGTCATCTTCGTGGTGTAGCAATTTTAACGGCCAGTAGTGAAAGTCCACAGCGCTACCAGAGTGACTGTCCATTGTTGTTGCTGCAATACGGACGTGGCCAGGACGTCGTGTCTGCGGCGGCTGCTACACACGTCGACTGCTGAATAACTTCCACTCTCCGTCTCCGACCAAAAACTCCCGGCGAACAACTGGAACAACGGCAGTGAACTGCGAAGACGTCACTCGCTGAGCTGCGAGACAGTCACTTGGAGAGATACAGTAACCGCAGACTAGTGGCTGGTGAAACGGAGTGTCACAACGTTTCCGTTTGATTGACTTTTCACGCGAAGTGATACCACTCTACTGTCCGAATGGTCGCACGTGGCAGAGACGCACAAAATAGTGTGGCCCCTACGTCTGTCGAAGACTGCAGAAATGCTGTCGTGCTGCCTTCCCCTTGGTGTTTAGGCCGTACGCTCGCCACCTGTGACTGGAGGGTGGCCTGAACGGCAGGACTCACAAGAAAATGCTTTTGAACTACATAGAGTAAGAAATAGTACCAGAACACTTTACGTTAGGTATTTACATATTCAGTAAAGCGGTGATATTGCAAATGTGACTGCAAGAATTTCTATTGTGTCCTCAGGGTGTTTGCTGGAAGCTTCAAGACTATGTGCAACGTTTCCTGTTGCAGAGTGCAGTATTAGCGAATCTACTCGTAGAATGTGAAGGTTTCCGCTAAATATATTTGTGAACAAAACAACTCCTTTGGAGGTTTACCTTTTTATCTACTAGATTTAAAGAGTATAAATCCTCTACATACGTACCTTATTTTAGTACAGTTCATTAATAGAATAGGCGTCTTGAATTTGAAGCATACTGAGTCATACCAGAAAGTTTGCTGTGAATATTATTCCATATTCTGCGTGATACCAAATGAAAGGATAGTATGCATTCAATACGATGTCGATGATGGTGAAGCTTTTCATAGGTATTAAGACGAAATTCGATCCATTCAAGTTAGCGTCAGTATAAGCGATGTATTTAACTCATTTTAGTTCAGGTTACAGTTATTCACCCAAGAAGTTAATCTTTCTGCTGCCTGGTACTGACTCACCCTCGCCAAAACGAGAGGATTCTTATTCAAGAGTGAATGAATATTCATATCGACAGTCTTATTGCTATTTATAATTAACGGGTTATGGTTGCTTTGTAGCACAGTTGACGGATTATTGTAGCTTATCACTGCTCTTACAGCTTGTCAGAATCACTGCATCATCACGCAGTAGCTTACGTACTTCAGATTCACCCACAAACTGTTGATCTATGGGAGAAACAGCACGGTTATATCCCCGGGCAATTATGTTTTTATGAGTGTGTCTCATAGACACCAGCTGTTCTCAGGTACTAAAAAATGAATCATGGTGCTCGTTAAAGAGACACCTGATGTTCGTTTACCACATGAAACCGAGTATCAAACATACGGAAGGAGGCAGGACCTACAGTCTCCTTGACCCATTAAGCCTTCATCCAGTTAATCCTGCGAAAACATGTTTAATTCGTTCATTAAATATTACCACATTAATGTCACCGTGGTAGTGTTCGTTTTCAACGTTGAGTACAGAGATGGCAGGTGGCAGCAGCAGCAGTGCAGGGTATACAAAGCATGTCGGGGGGACGGGTTGACGTGGAAAATAGTGAAGTCGTTGTCGTAGTGCGGAAACGGAGCGGTTTTATCTGACGTCCAATAGTGCATGGTCGTTGGCATTCGGCTTAAGGATGGAAGCTTTGATTTTATCCATACTGGATGAGAGGTCGTGGTTGTGAATGTTAATGTTAAAAAATATATCGCCTCAACCACTTGTTTATAGTGTAAAACACTAAGATTCACGCGTTTCGGAAGTCAAGCTTCCATCATCAGAATAATAAAAAGTAAAAGAACCTGTTAAAACTCGCTAAAATGCAACATGCACCAGGCACAATAAAATTGATAATAAAATTAAAACATCGTGGCTACTTCCCTTGTTGCAGCCGTGTCTTCCAAGGTGCATCTCCACATAGTCGTCAAAATATAAAAAACTCTAAAATGGTGTCGCCTATGGTGTTCAACATGTAACCACATGGCTCTCTCCTCTATCGTCGTAAACCGCCCGTGCGTCTTCGTTGATACCACACACCACGTAGCCAAACACGACACTGAAACGCGAGTGAGCTCACCCGCAAGTAAACAAGGAAGTCACAGAGATGTCTGTACAAACAGATAACGTATACATGTTCCAAGGACCTCATGAAATGATCGTATCCTGCCAATTGCTAAAAATGTAGTTACTAAAGGAAACCAGTGAAATGTTTGAAAAAGTTATTTGTATCACCAGTTAGCTGTTCATTCAGTGTGTTCTGATTATCCACGCTATGTATCGTAATTTCCAGCTGTTCTAGTAGATCCAGCGTTTTGCCTTTGTCCCGTCTATGTAAAATAATGAGCTCCTGATCTATTCCCAACATGGAGTGTCTCGTTTCCCAAATATGCGTGGCTACAGCTGATTTTTCGAAATTATTAAGCCGGAAAGCATCGCTATGTTCTTTGTAACGTACTTCAAAGGACCTACCAGTTGGGCCTACATAGCTTGCCTTGCACGTGTTACACTGAATGTTATAGACCCCAGCTCCCTCATGTTTATCTCTTTCCTGTTGTAAATTATTTCTTAGTTTAAACCGCAGCGTATTATTGGTCTGAAAAGCGGTATCAACTTTAAAAGGTTTGAAAATGTTAGCCACTTTTTGCGAAATATCGCCGAAGTATGGTATTGTGACTCTCGTAATATTATTTGCGGTATTCTTCCTTGCATTTGCGCGCTGTTTCTGTCGTATTAATTTATTGACAACCTTTCGGTGATATCCGTTAGCTCTGGCTAGTTGTTTCACGATGTTCAGCTCAGTCATTCTGTCTTCTTCATTCATAGGGACTCTAAAGGCTCTATCTGTCAATGATATGAAAGCAGAAAGTTTCTGGCTATTGGGATGGCAGGAATTATTTTGTATCAACACATCAGTTGTGACTGGTTGGTTTCCTAAATATTTTAAAAATGGTAGGCATGGTTAGATGTTGAATACCACAGGCGACACCATTTTAGAGTTTTTTATATTTTGACGACTATGTGGAGATGCACCTTGGAAGACACGGCTGCAACAGGGGAAGTAGCCACGATGTTTTAATTTTATTATAAACTTTACTGTGCCTGGTGCATGTTCCATTTTAGCGGGTTTTAACAGGTTCTTTTACTTTTTATTATTCTGATGACGGAAGCTTGACTTCCGAAACGCGTCAGTCTTAGTGCTTTACACTATAAACAAGTGGTTGAGCCGATGTATTTTTTAACAAGGATGAAACCTTTTCCTGGCTGCTAATTTTGTAAACTGTTTGCGTGCCGCCATACTTAAAGTATACCGTGCTTGGCAAAATGGCGCTACCTGAAACCGGCGCCGAGACAGCTGTGATGCTCCACGCGGCATAGGTGACACGAATGAACGGCGGCCGGGGAGATGTGTACGGGTGAATATATGTACAACTGTCGAGTAACTAACCGCCCACATAAGCCAAGGGAACCAAGAATGTCGCCTAAACGACCGTGCAGCGTACGTTGCCGCGTATGGGCCTGCGTAGCAGACGCCTGCTTCATACACCCGTACTGAACGCTGTTCATCAGCGAGAGAGGCTGGAATTTCCAGGCCAGTACCGCAACCTGACGTCCACAGAGCAGTGAACAGGCGGCGTTCTCAGATGAATCACATTTCACGCGTGCACGGCGTGACACGTCGGAAAGCGCACACCCTGCAACAATCGTCGTAAGGGTCCAGGGAGCGTTGTGGTCTGTGGAATGTTTTCGTGGCATTTCCTGGGTGATTTCGTCATTCTGGAAAACGTAGTGAAGTATGCTTCTGTCCTTCGGAACCATGTGTACCCCTACAATGCAGTTCGTTACTTCCTCGGCACGATAGCATTTACCAGCAGGACAATACAATGCAGTGTAGGTGCGTCGTGCCAAGAGCTCCAGGATAAGTTTACTGTACTCCTACGGCCACCAAACTCCAAGGATGTAAACTCCATCGAGAATTTGTGAGACCACTTCGATCGGGATGCACGCGCCGTGGCTCCTCAATCGAGAAACGCAGCTCAGCTGACCGCGACGCTGGGGTTCCCTGGCTCCAGATCCCAGTCGCTACCTTCCGCAACCTCGATGACTCTCTTCCTGCACGTGTTGCAGCGTGCGCCCAGCAAAAAGTGGTTATTCACGCTTTTGACAGGTGGTCACATTAATATCACTGGGCGGTGCGTGTACACTATGGGGTTGTTGTTGTTGTGGTCTTCAGTCCTGAGACTGGTTTGATGCAGCTCTCCATGCTACTCTATCCTGTGCAAGCTTCTTCATCTCCCAGTACCTACTGCAACCTACATCCTTCTGAATCTGCTTAGTGTATTGATCTTTTGGTCTCCCTCTACGATTTTTACCCTCTACGCTGCCCTCCAATGCTAAATTTGTGATTCCTTGATGCCTCAAAACATGTCCTACCAACCAATCCCTTCTTCTAGTCAAGTTGTGCCACAAACTTCTCTTCTACCCAATCCTATTCAATACCTCCACAGCCGGCCGAAGTGGCCGTGCGGTTAAAGGCGCTGCAGTCTGGAACCGCAAGACCGCTACGGTCGCAGATTCGAATCCTGCCTCGGGCATGGATGTTTGTGATGTCCTTAGGTTAGTTAGGTTTAACTAGTTCTAAGTTCTAGGGGACTAATGACCTCAGCAGTTGAGTCCCATAGTGCTCAGAGCCATTTGAACCAATACTTCCACATTAGTTATGTGATCTACCCACCTTATCTTCAGCATTCTTCTGTAGCACCACATTTCGAAAGCTTCTATTCTCTTCTTGTCCAAACTATTTATCGTTCACGTTTCACTTCCATACATGGCTACACTCCATACAAATACTTTCAGAAATGACTTCCTGACCCTTAAATCTGTGCTCGATGTTAGCAAATTTCTCTTCTTCAGAAACGATTTCCTTGCCATTGCCAGTCTACTTTTTATATCCTCTCTACTTCGACCATCATCAGTTATTTTACTCCCTAAATAGCAAAACTCCTTTACTACTTTAAGTGTCTCATTTCCTAATCTAATCCCCTCAGCATCACCCGATTTAATTTGACTACATTCCATTATCTTCGTTTGCTTTTGTTGATGTTCATCTTATATCCTCCTTTCAAGACACTGTCCATTCCGTTCAACTGCTGTTCCAAGTCCTTTGCTGTCTCTGACAGAATTACAATGTCATCGGCGAACCTCAAAGTTTTTATTTCTTCTCCATGAATTTTAATACCTACTCCGAATTTTTCTTTTGTTTCCTTTACTGCTTGCTCAATATACAGATTGAATAACATCGGGGAGAGGCTACAACCCTGTCTCACTCCTTTCCCAACCACTGCTTCCCTTTCATGGCCCTCGACTCTTATAACTGCCATCTGGTTTCTGTACAAATTGTAAATAGCCTTTCGCTCCCTGTATTTTACCCATGCCACCTTCAGAATTTGAAAGAGAGTATTCCAGTTAACGTTGTCAAAAGCTTTCTCTAAGTCTACAAATGCTAGAAACGTAGGTTTGCCTTTTCTTAATCTTTCTTCTAAGGTGCGTGGTGAAAATTCTCGTGACTTATTTTGTGATCGGATACTGTCAGATTCTTCGTCTATATAGTCGGCATTGCTTACAGCTATACACATTACGAGAGACACACCAAGTCGGAATCTCGTCCAAGTCTTTCTGCGTTTCCTTTCGATCGTCCAAAAAGACATTTCCTTTGATAGTCGGCGAGCTATATGATAGTGCTGCCCAGTCTACTTCATAGAGCGGTGATGTAAATTATTTAATCAAAAGAATCCGGACACTCCTGTGTAATGCAGAATTGGCTACTGGCTGTCACGAGAGGCGGACTGACCAGTATAGAAGTTGGCGGGCTTCGATCGTGAACTAACCGTTCGATGTCACTGAATAACAGATCCATGAGGGACATTTCAACCCTTCTACAGCTGGCCAAGTCGACTGTTGGCGATGTGGCTGAGAAGCGAGACGTGAAGCAACAATCGCAGCTGAGCCGATACCAGAATGGGACTGCGCGGGATTAGCCGAACAGTGTAAGGCGCTGCTGTCATAGACTGTGCGGTTGGTCCCGGCGGAGGTTCGAGTCCTCCTTCGGGCATGGGTGTGTGTGTTTGTCCTTAGGATAATTTAGGTTAAAAGGTGTGTAAGCTTAGGCACTGATAACCTTAGCAGTTTAGTCCCATAAGATTTCACACATATTTTTGATAGAATGGAAATGAAATGTGATCGTGTTCAAATGGTTCAAATCATTCTGAGCACTATGGGACTTAACATCTGAGGTCATCAGTCCCCTAGAACTTAGAACTACTTAAACCCAACTAACCTAAGGACATCACACACATCCATGACCAAGGCGGGATTCGAACCTGCGACCGTAGCGGTCACGCGGTTCGAGACTGAAACGCCTAGAACCGCACGGCCACACCGGCCGGCTGTGAACGTGTATTTCATCTCGTCGCTTATGCACTTTGTCCTTTAGTAGACTTTTCTGACTGCGAGAATGTAAATTTAATTTAGCTGTGAGAATGTAAACTGTCAATAAGTTTACCCGAAAGGAAGACCGTCTTGTACGTGTAAGTGTTTGTACAAGTCTCTTTTCCAAATCAATAGGGAACAGCTTCATATATTTCTGTAGGGCGTGGACAAAAGTTAATGCTTTCTTCCACACTGCATTTACATGCTTCGTCCAATTTTGATTTTCATCTGTTAATACTCCTAGAGCTTTTCACCGGCCAGTGTAGCCGAGAGCGCTAATGCGTAGGCGGTGTGGGAGACGATTCACGCGGCTACACTGGACACAGACGTCCGATCCACATGGTACATCACAGTCAATGGTAAACAGATCATCCGATCACGCCTCCACAAGATAAACATGACGGAATCGCCTCTATGTGTAGACTGCGGGATGCGAGACACGGACGAACACCGTCTCACATGTGGCGCGGCAGAAGACGTATGGCGCTTGGTGCGACAAATTTTGTCGTATTTTACGAGTGACTCCGGAACACATTACACCTCGGTTTCTACTATTTCCGGATCAATGTTATTACCCGCGCACCAAGACCAACGCTGTCACGTGGATCCGAGTGCATGCGGCACACTACTTCTTTCACGATGGACCTAAAGATGTATTCGACTTTTGGAACTACCTTCAAGAACGTCATTGCAAGATCGTACGGAACCCAAAATACAGACAGTATTTTTCTAATTACTTAGGGAGTGCCCTACGCGACCCTCCACGCAGCTGGATCATCAAGAGGTAGGAGAAGACACCCATTGACTGGGCTGACAAGACTAAGTTCGATTCTCGGTGGAATAACATACGACATACGTGAAGACGTGCCTGGGTGATGAAGCGTAAGGAGAGTAGCGGCACACCCTTCTGCATCATGTACGCAGCACTTTTTTTTTCGTTCATATACATTACCTCGGTGTAGGAACGTGCCGAGATATTGTTTTATTTACTCAGAGCACGATGCGGTGCTAGGTACAGTTATTTTTGTTGTGGTATAAAGTAAAACAAAATTAAGAATGTATTAAAAACAGTAAATAAAAACAAATAAATGAATAAAAATTCTCACAAAAGATTTCCCTTCCTCGACGGGCGACGGGGACACTGTGACCAGGCCTCGGGTTACGATCCCTGATCACTCTGCGCTCCCCGCTCTCCTTAAAAAACAAAACAAAAAAAGCGCTACTTCCTGGACTCGGGTAAGCGCGCCGGCCCCGAATCGCATCCTCCCGGCGGATTAACGACGAGGGCCGGTGAGCCGGCCAGCCTGGATGTTTTCCACATCCCATTAGGTGAATACCAGGCTGGTCCCCACGTCCCGCCTCAGTTACACGCATCGCAAACATTTTAAAAACGTCCGCACTGTTCCACGCTTTACACTAGACGCAGACAGTTGGGGTGCACTCATTGCGTCCTGGGCGGTGTGGGGTGGCGGCACGAAGGACATCCGGCCGTCCCTAACACTAACACTGCCAAATCCGTTGCAACCACGCCGACCCTGCGATCGCTGCGGGACTATGGAGTAAGCGAAAGAAAGAATGAATACTCCTACAGCTTTTCCTTGAAGGAGGGTCAAACCTATATACACAGGCTAAATTAACTCAAGTTTTGTAAGAAAATATTAATATCGAACCACAGATGGTCCGATGTAGCATCGATTGCCTAGCAGCGTCGCTACTCGACAGCGATCGCTGATTCAAGGTGTTGCGGATAATGCGTTGAGTAACTGTAGACTCACCGGTGTACGGAGGACTCTCGAGCGTAAAGACGTGTTGCATCTGATGTGTGTTGCACATATACTTACTCGCTACGGCAGCGATGATTTTTTTATTTGCAAGATCCTATGATATTTGCTAACTGTAAAAGGAGTTTCAACAGAAATCGGAAATAATTAACGTAAAGAAAGTTCTTTTTTACTAATGCAATGGGCATATTCGCAAATGATGATTGACATAATGTATAGCACCCACACCCAATGAATTTGTAAAGCTAATTATTAATGTATAATCAGTTTATTAGGTGTGTTAATTGTCAGCATTATTAATTTTCGAAGAGTCAAAATACAGGTTTTAAAGTTAGCGCCATGTCGTTACTTACCCCAAGCCAATACCAGTTCCCACATCCGTGTTATTTTCGATTAATTATTTTTCTCAAGAAGATATTGTCTCAGTCACACTCGATTTAATTAAAATGTATACTAAGCAACGGCCTTACACAATAGCAATATGCTAACTGTACACTTTAAAGTACCAACAGAGAGCAGTGTGAAGAGTGTTAGCATTGCGCAGATAAAGGTAAGGTATTATTTCAGGGATAGCATTCATTAAGCACAGGGACCATTTTTTTCATATTGGTCAATTTTTGTTTTATTACCAGAGTCAATTTCAAATCAATAGTGTTGCATCAGATTCAGTTTTCGTGTCACTTAAATTCATAGCTCAAATGGTTCAAATGGCTCTGAGCACTATGGGACTTAACATCTGAGGTCATCAGTCCCCTAGAACTTAGAACTAGTTAAACCTAACCTAACCTAAGGACATCACACACATCCATTCCCTAGGCATGATTCGAACCTGTGACCGTAGCGGTCGCGTGGTTCCAGACTAAAGCGCCTAGAACCGCTCGGCCACACCGGCCGGCCGTAAATTCACCAAAAGAAACTTTATAGTGTATGAGCAGAGTCAGGCTAATTTTCCTTCTCGGCGATTCCAGTAAACCATGCGTCCTGTTGTGGCGAGGCTGGCGTTTGCATAAGGTGTAGCCCTTTGATTGGGACTGGAAATATTAGCCAACAGCTCTCTTTGTGTCGCCTTCTTAACACAGGCTGTAATAACGTTAGAGGCGATCGAATGCTCGTTACTCCGCAGATACCTCCTCTTCTTCGTATTCTGCACATTTTATTGCAATGCATGGCGATTATCCATCGCTTCCGGATGTTGAAGTATATCAGTGAGTACAGAAAGTCAACTGACTGACACTGGCGACTAAGATTCCAAGAACAGAAGCGACGTACATCACTGCACGCGGATCTGCACCGCTAGACAGTAACGGGCAACTGATTTTGGGTGCCACTGTAGGCCAGTGGCAGGGTTCTTCCGCGAAAGGCCACTTCCCCCACCAAAAGCGCTGCTCGCCCTTGAGTTTACAGACCCTGTACGCCGGCGGGCGGCTAGCGCGTCGCCTCGCCCGCGATACGCCTTCTTCAGACCTACCCGACTGCCCGGCGCGGCGTCGGCTGACAGAGACCCAGTGTGGCAGGCGGGCAGAGAGCCGCTCCCAGGTACAGAAATACCGGCCTGCCCCGTGTTTCGGGCCTGCTCCCTGTGTGGCCCGTCTGTGTGTCGTATTTTTACGCCGCCCAGACACGCCGTCCACGCAGCCGCCACGTTCAGAGGCAGCGGCGACCACCAGCCTGCACAGGTCCAGCCCGCACCGCGGCGCCGTCACATCCGCGCCACTGTACGATCGTTGCTGTTCGTTGGTTTTACCGTCAAAACGCACCGCCTACACTTTACCATTTCTTTCTTCGACGTGAAATAACTTCGTCGTGGTTTTGTCCTCTTTCCAGATTTTCAGTCGTACCACTGTCTTCATGCTTTCACACCGTTCTTTTCCTTTTTCTTCCATCTGTCCATATACTGATACGCTTTCTGACCTTATCCTAAAAACCCTAGAGTATCCTATACCATATAAATTATACACTGAAGTGCCAACGAAACTGGTATACAGTAGAGCGTCGATTAGCCGAACGTCGGTCAACCGAACGGCCGCTTAACCGAACTGTGTTCTCGCTAGCACCTGTCACTCTCCCACCCTATCGTCCATCATCCCCCTCACTCCCAAAACAAGCAATAGATTGCCACGAACGTGATGAAGAAGACGTTCATGAATGGATGAATATCGATGATGCAGAGCCAGGACACCAAATCATGCAGGACAGCGAGATCGTAAACGTCGCCACTGATAAAGATGACGCCGCCAGCATCTCATCAATCAGTGCTCCAGAAAGTGAAGATGAAAGTATACCAACACCTTCTGAGGCGTTCACTTGTTTAGATACTGCCTTGCGATGGTTTGAAGCCCAAGATGAAAGTGACCAGTTTCAGATATCTGTAATGAAAAACGTACGTGACTTAGCTGCTCGTAAGCGTGTAGGCTTGCTTACACAGACCAAAATAAAGGATTTTTTAAACGTTAATTTTGTATACTGTGTGTATTGTTCATGCAAAATGCGTATGTAATATGTATATATTTTTGTTTGATAAACTGTGCCACATACTACATATTTCTTCTGAAGTTGCCTTTGTATGTTACTTTGTAATACTGAAAGAGATGCCTGTTTTTATGAATAAATTTACTGTACAGTACTGCTTTTTGGCAAATAGACATGTACAGTTCGATTATCCGAAAAAACAGTTTTCCGAACACCCATGTCCCCCAATTACTTCGGATAATCGACGCTCTACTGTATTTTTTTATTTATTTATTTAACCTGATCAGATTAGGGCCATCAGGCCCTCTCTTACATCGGACCAGTGTTCCACACATGCAGCATTTCACACATCAGAGTTACATCATGCCCAATAGTTTAAATAAGAAAATTAGATTACTCTAGTGACAATATGAATAAAGAGTGATGACTAAGACCTAATAAAGTAAATGCTGGCAGTATTTTTACAACAGGCGCTATACTTACAAATTATGATAAAACCAATAATAATAACAGTAAAAAAATCGAATAATAATGATAATCATCAGAAAAATTGGCAATAGTAATGAAGATTTGTGCCGATGTACATTAATATCTTGCTGTGTAAAGTAGATGTTTACTGCTATAGCGAGTTTTGGGGAAGGGACATTTAAGGAGGGGGAGAGAGGGAAGTAATGAGGTGAAGTGCATTCATGTACAGAGGAAGGCATCACTGATGCTTTAATAGATACGTCATTAACTGGTTTTTGAAGCCGAACATGGTTTTAAGTTCTCTAACATAACAGGGGAGGTTATTCTATAGTCGGGTTCCCGCTACTGTAAAGGACTTCGAGAAGATGACTGAGCGATGCAGTGGAACTGAGAGGATTTTATTATGATGGGAACGTGTGTTTCTGTCATGCTGTTCCGACATAAGCGTTAAGGACGAGGAGAGATATGAGGGACAGTGTACATTTATAAGGCAGTAGATGAGACAGAGTGTATGGAAATCTCTGCGTTTGTCTGCACGCAGCCAGGGCAGTTTTGCATATGCTGGTGAAATGTGATCAAAAAGTCGAACGTCACAGATATATCGGACGCAGGCAATCATAACCAGTTCCAGATGTCGCGAATTTTCCTGAGAGAGGCCTTGTAGGATAATATCGCTGTAGTCAATGATTGGGAGTATAAGCGTTTGTACTAATTTCTTTTTCAGATCGAAAGGGAAGAGTTTTTTATATTTTTGTAGGACATGAAGGGATGCTGATGCTTTTTTTGCACACTGCAGTTACGTGCTCTGTCCAATTTAGATTTTCATCTATTATTACTCTCAAACTCTTTGCCGAGGGAGAGGAGTTAATATTTGTTCCATTTAGGACAATAGATGGTACAGATTCCCGATGTTTTGGGCTAATGAGCTTAGAGTGACCAACAAGTACCGCTTGGGTTTTAGATGGGTTTAGTGTTAGTCCTGTGTCCTGTGCCCATTTTGATAGTGCATCGAAGTCAGTATTGAAATTTTCAATAGCTTTCTTATGATTACTTGGTTTCGCACTTAGATACAACTGAAGGTCGTCAGCATACATATGATATTTGCAATAGGACAGAACTGATGACACATCATTCACATACAGAGAGAAGAGTATGGGACCTAGTACTGAGCCTTGTGGAACGCCTGACACTACCTGCCGCCATTGTGATTTTATATTCCCGGACAGGACGCGTTGCTGACGAGACGTCATGTATGAGCGTAACCATTGCACTGCACTTGGTGAGAAATTTAGACCGCTAAGTTTGGCTAGTAAGATGTCGAAGCCGACAGTATCAAATGATTTCTGAAATCTAAGAAGCAAATGATAGTCGCTTCTGGTCTGTCCATGGCAAGTTTCAGGTCATCTGTCACCTGTATCAGTGCGAATGTTGTGCGTCGATGTTTACGGAAACCTGATTGGTATTCGTCTAGTAGGTTGTTAGGTAGTTGGTGAGATGGTCATGGACTATATATTCTAAGGCCTTTGATAGTGCAGGAAGAAGGCAGATTGGGCAGTAGTCAGAGGATGCTGTGGCAATGTCCTTTTTAGGCAGTGGCTTAATCTGTCCCAGTTCCCAGGCCTCAGGGAAAACACTTGTGATCAATGAATCGTTGAAAATGTCTGTTATAGAGGGCAGTAGTTGATCAATAATATATTGATACGTATGGACATACGTATTCAAATACAGAGACATTTAAACAGGCAGAATACGGCGCTGCGGTCGGGAACGCCTATGGAACACCACAAGTGTCCGGCGCAGTTATTACATGGGTTACTGCTGCTACAATTGCAGGTTTTCATGATTTAAGTGAGTTTGAGAGTGCCGCTACAGTCGGCGCACGAGCGGTGGGACACATCTCGGAGGTTAGCGATGAAGTTGGGATCTTTTCGTATGACCATTTCACGAGTGTACAGTCAATAAGAGGAATCCGGTAAATCAAACATGAGACAACGCTATGGTCGGAAAAAAATCTTCCAAGAAAGGGACACAAGTGCACACAAGTGCACACAAGTGCAACCCTTCCCCAAATTGCTGCAGATTTCAAAGCTTCGCCATCAACAAGTGTCAGCGTGCGAATCATTCAACTAAACATCATCGATATGGGCTTTCGCAGCCGAAAACCCACTCGTGTTCCCTTGATTACAGCACGACACAAAGTTGTACGCCTCGCCTGGGTCCGTCAACACCGACAGTGAACTATTGATGACTGGAAACATATTCCCTGGTCGGACGAGTCTCGTCTGAAATTCTATCGAACGGATGGACGTGTACGAGTAGGGTGACAACCTCAGGAATCCATGAGCCCTGCATGTCAGCAGGGGGACTGTTCTAGCTAGTGGAGGCTCTGTGATGGTATGGAGCGTGTGCAGCTGGAACGATATGTTACCCCTGATACGTCTAGATACCTGAGTGGTGACACGTACGTAAATATCCTGTCTGATCATCTGTATCTATTCGTGCCCATTGCGCATTCCGACGGACTTGGGCAATTCCAGCACGACAATGCGACATCCCACACGTCTAGAACTCCTACAGAGCGGCTCCAGCAACACTCTTCCGAGTTTAAAAACTTCTGCTGACCACAAAACTCCGCAGACATGAACATTATTGAGCGTATCTGGGATGCCTTGCAACGTGCTGTTCAGACCGGATCTCCACCCATTCGTATCCTTACGGGTTTGTGGACAGCCCTGCAGGATTCATAGTGTCGGTTCCCTCCAGCTTTACTTCAGACATTAGTCGAGTCCATGCCACGTTGTCTTGTGACACTTCTGCGTGCTCGCGGGTGCCCTACACGATATTAAGCACCTGTTCCAGTTTCTTTGGCTCTTCAGTGTAGAAATTTATGTATGTATATATGTCTGTATGTTCCCCATCGCCTCCTAAACCACTTGACCGATTTCAACGAGACTTGGCACAGATATCACTTACTGTGTGCAAAGAGCCACTGTAGGTATAGGAACCACCCAACTATCAAAGAGGTGGGGTGTGGGTGAAAAATCAGTGTAGCCCACGACGCGAGAATACCAATACTTTACTCATCCAGTATATGAGAATCAGAGCACTTTAATGCCTGCAACAGACTTTACACATAATTCCGAAACTTTACTAAACTTTTTCTCTCTGACGACATCCACAAAATGAAGAACGGAAAAATGTTTTTCACATACTAAATTTTCGCTTTTCATGCAGAAAACTGCTACATGAAGCGTAACTGTCTAACTTGTTATTTCTTTACGACTGGCGGTATTCGTGACACTTTTTACAGACAGTATTTGCATATACCACTGAACTTACCAGAGAAATTATCATTTTATGACAATTAACGCAGGAGATGTGATATCATAAACACTTAGATGTGTGTGCCGCATCATGTGTGACGTTTTACTTTATTACTTCTTTATTTCTAACTCTCTTCTCAACTCATTTCGCAGACAGTACCCACACATGGCACTGGATGCACTTGCAAAATGTCATCCTACAGCCCATAGTTCAGGAGATACCACGTTATAAACATTGAGCTGCGTGAAAGTGAAAATGCAGTACGAAATTCGCGAGACATACACGTCAAATGGGGTACAAATACTTCCGAAATATGTGTGACATATATTCGAAAAGTAAGTAGGGGCAAAGGCGCTGGTGTACAGGTCATTCTAAACCCTTGGAATGACTTCAGTCAAATTTGGTAAACCTGTTAGTTCCAAACCGGAAAGAAACACTGCAGGGGTAAGAACCACAAGACCCCTGTTGGGGTTAATGCGGTAACGTGGAGAGAGAAGGGAGAGCGAGGAGATGGACAGACAGCAAGCGAGGAGGAGTTGATAGGTACAGATAGGAGGAGGAGTTGGAGAGAGAACTAGGAGTGGAGGAGATGGACACACAAAACAAAAAGGGAGGAGATGAACAAGGGGAGGAGGAGGTAGGGAGGGGTTAGCAGGAGGATGAGATGGAGAGAGGCAGAAGAAGAAGATTGAGATAGACAGAGAGTAGGTGGAGGGAAGGAAGTGGACGAGGTCCACAGAGGGGGGGGGGGGGTTAGTAGAAGGAGAGAGAGAGAGAGAGAGAGAGAGAGAGAGAGAGAGAGAGAGAGAGAGCAGAGGGTGAACTAACAGAAGACTGGCTGGAGTAAAAACATATCCGGGAATGCTGGGTACTTAGGTAGTCTTCTAGTTTCTAAAAACTAGCCTCTAGAAATTCTGCTGTCGTCGCATTGATTTCTTCCCTGAAACAGATCATTTGCTTTTTTTTTAATTTTTGTCGAAATTGTCAAACATTTCTTTTTTAATCTGTCTTTCAAGGTTCATACGTACCTATTGGCTGTAAAGCGAAATTCTCCTTTTCCGGGACAGCATCAGACAGTTTCTCAGTTTGGGAGTAGAGTTCTTCATCACTTATTCTCGTTCATCGACTCCCAACTTCTCTTGGGCGAAATATTTTCTATAGTACCTTCCTTCCCTTTCTCTCCAATTCTTAATTTCTTCACTTTGTTGAGAACTAACCACTCTGCTGTGTAATGGCTCTCCTGCATTGTGACAGTATTGTAGTGTTGGATTTTTGTTAATTTATAAGACTTATGCTTTTTCTGGCCTCTATTTTTGTTGGGTTCTACATCTAGGCCGCTTAGCAATATTGATTCCCCTAATTATTTAAATTGGTTCTACCGTATCTCGTGCTTAGCAGATTTTGAGTATTTTTAATGTTCACTATGAATCTATCTTATCGAAAGAAATTTGTAATCAAGTATTTACCGCAATCCCTTTTAACAGGTTGATTTGCTCAGTTGTTACTATCGATGTTTTCAGAAAAAATTGCTAAATCCCCTGAAAAAGTTGAGCCTGACGTTCGAATTGTTATTTCCCAATCTTGTTTATGGCTCAAATGGCTCTGAGCACTATGGGACTCAACTGCTAAGGTCATTAGTCCCCTAGAACTTAGAACTAGTTAAACCTAACTAACCTAAGGACATCACAAACATCCATGCCCGAGGCAGGATTCGAACCTGCGACAGTAGCGGTCTTGCGGTTCCAGACTGCAGCGCCTTTAAGCGCACGGCCACTTCGGCCGGCTAATCTTGTTTATAGATTTCTTTTTTTGAAGTAAGAGATTACATATTACAATGAATCTTCTTCTTCTTCTTCTTCATCTTCTGCCGTGCCTTTTTTCCCGCGTCTCTTTAGGTCGGCCCTCTTAGCCTTATCACTAAATTCTGAACGTATTTCGGTCATTTCAGTGTCCACTCAGATCGTTCACAGGTTGTTCTTTAAGGGCCTAACCCACGTATTCCGTGGGCGTCCGGCGTCTTTCTTCGATTCTTGTACGTCAACTAGTATTCCAGTGGTATTGTTAAGTTCACACAGCACGAGATGCCCGTAGCAGCGTACCAGATTCTCTTGCAGCTTTTTCTTTGTGTTTGCCACTTTACACGAGTTTCGGACATGGTCGTTCCTTAATCTGTCTTTCGAGTCACTCCTCCAGACCAGCATAGAATCCTTCCCTACGTATCCTGGAGCTCCCTTTCGTCTGATTTATGCATGGCCCACCATTCCCAACAGCATGCTAGAAATGATCTTATGGTTCGTTTGTATTTATTTCCCTTGATTTTTGACAGGTCTTTTCGCATCGCAGGTAACTCCTGCTAATGACCTTCTAACGTGCGGAGTACTCTGGTTTTTGTGTAATCCACCCCACCACTTAGCAGGCAAGGAGTGCTCCACCTTGCCAGGTAGGGAGATCCCAGCCACGACCGCTGCCAGACATCAGAAGAACAGCTGTTGCCGGTGCACCTAAAATATGACATGAGGAACGGGGACTTGAAATTTCCAGCAGAAATGTTCACCCTGGTAATATAAGCTAAACTGCTGTTGCTGGGCGATGTCACCTGTATGACTTATCCGAATTGAAACCTCAGGATGACGTGGCTGTGACGAACACGAGGGAATTCCAGCTGCTACTGCAAGCTTACACAGTTCTGAAGTGACTTCAACATTTAGTGTGTAATGGACTGGCTCAACAGCCAATCCACTATGACGGGTAGCCGAAAGGCAAGCGTTTAAGCTCACGCAGTCTGGCGTGAGGTCTGGAACAGGTCAGAGAAATAAGACTAGCAAAACAGGAGGTAACTGGTAGAATACTTGACTTTAATCCACAATTTGTGAACATCGGTCTGACGGTACAGGCATCACAAGTTAAATATCTATTGATAATGGCGCCTTGCTAGGTCGTAGCAAATGACGTAGCTGAAGGCTACGCTAACTATCGTCTCGGCAAATGAGAGCGTATTTGTCAGTGTAGCATCGCTAGCAAAGTCGTCTGTACAACTGGGGCGAGTGCTAGGAAGTCTCTCTAGACCTGCCGTGTGGCGGCGCTCGGTCTGCAATCACTGACAGTGGCGACACGCGGGTCCGACGTATACTAATGGACCGCGGCCGATTTAAAGGCTACCACCTAGCAAGTGTGGTGAGTGGCGGTGACACCACATAGTGCCTCAGCAGTGCGTCGTTTTACCTTTTGAAGTGTGCAGCGATAGTGGTTGCGGTGGCCAGCTACTGTCTGTGACCTGTCTTGCGTCGCGCGGGATTTGCCGAGCGGTCTCAGGCGCTGCAGTCATGGACTGTGCGGCCGGTCCCGGCGGAGGTTCGAATCCCCCTCGAGCATGGGTGCGTGTGTTTGTCCTTAGGACAATTTAGGTTAAATAGTGTGTAAGCTTAGGGACTGATGACCTTAGCAGTTAAGTCCCATAAGATTTCACACACATTTTAACATTTTGACCTGTCTTGCACCTCTGAACCTAATAATGCTATGCTGGCCTCGGACTGAAATTAACCTTTCCCTAAGTTTCCGCGAGGCGGAAGTCTGTGTGTGTCCCTAGACTAAAACAAAATGATTGTATACACTCGCCAAGGCTGTGCGACGTGCGCAGTATTGGCCTGATGGACATTAACTAGATCGTCTCGTCTTGTTTTCTCTGCTTTTGGAGATCCGAGAGGGATTCAGGACAAATGTGGCTGAAAGAGAGCCTAGTGATCCAAAAAAATTCACAAAAAAAACCTTCTCCGCGTCGCCTTCTCTCGCATGTGAAGCCCACTCGCTATTCACGACAGGATCACATGATCCAAGTGTTTGCTAAAACTGCGACGCAGAGGGGTCTCTCCACTTGCCTTAGAAATGAGCAGACGCGAGCATCCACACTATTGTCATCTTAAATTGGCTCCCTGCAGTGAGGGTCGGTTTGCTGTGCCTCGCTATTGTTTCCCAAAGTGGATTTCCACGTCGCGCTTCTGTGTCCTAGCCTGATCAACTGGTCTCTTTCATTTCATTTCGTCATTACTATAAAAATGTATGCATTTATCTGACGCAAATTAGGAAGGGCCTATTAGTACCATGTATACGGAAGCCACGTGTGTGTCCATTGCTCATTGAACTCCTCATCATGCAAATTAAGCTAATTTGTCTCCACAGTATGGCCTGTGCCATATCAATCGAATCAGCTTGTCGGGGAGAATTACAGGTATGGTGGTAAAATACCCTGCCACCTTACAACCTCAATTTTAACCGTCTACTTTTTATACGTTTACCAACCAGAGCTACTACACTCATGCTCATAAATTGAGGCTAATGCTGATACATGGTTAAACAACGCTCTGGTGGGCGGTTTGCGGGCTTAAATCACCTCGGGGTGTGACCATGCGGTGCATTTGACCTGCGGTCGTCGCACGGTGGCGCTGGCAGTAATCCACATACGCAGAGGTGTGTTGGTGCATGTCAGAGTACGGTGCAGCGAGTAAGTGTGCAGACGTTTTCAGACGTGCTAATGGTGACTGTGTGTTGAAAATGGCTCAAACAACACACATTGATGACGTTATGAGGGGTAGAATACCAGGGCGACTGGAGGCTGGTCAAACACAGCAGGTCGTAGCACGGGCTCTCCGTGTGCCACAAGTGTGATCTCAAGCTTATGCAACGATTCCAGGAGACAGGAAACATGTCCAGGCGCTACAATAGGGGACGTCCACAGTGTACAAAACTACAAGAAGACCGATGTCTCACCATCAATGCCCGCAGACGGCCAGGGAGTACTGCAGGTAGCCTTGCTCGGGACCGTACCGCAGCCACTGGAACAGTTGTCTCCAGACACACAGTCTACAGACGACTGAACAGACACGGTTTATTCGCTCGGAGACCTGCAATGTGCATTCCACTGAGCCCTGGTCACAGGAGAACCCGTAAAGCCTGGTGTCAAGAACACAGTACATGGTCATTGGAACACTGGTCCCAGGTTATGTTCATAGACGAGTCCAGGTATACTCTGAAAAGTGATTCTCGCCGGGTTTCATCTGGAGTGAACCAGGAACCAGATACCAACCCTTTAATGTCCTTGAAAGAGACCTGTATGGAGGTCGTGGTTTGACAGTGTGGGTGGGATTATGATTGGTGCACGTACACCCCCGCATGTCTTTGACAAAGGAACTGTAACAGGTCAGGTGTATCGGGACGTCATTTAGCACCAGTATGTCCGCCTTTGCAGGGGTGCAGTGGGTCCCACCTTCCTCCTGATGGATGATAACGCACGACCCCACCGAGCTGCCATCGTGCAGGAGTACCTTGAAACAGTAGATAGACAGACACTGGTGCAAGAATGGGAGGCTATACCCCAGCAGCTGCTCGAGCACCTGATCCAGAGTATGCCAACCCGTTGTGCGTCCTGTGGACGTGTGTATGGTGATTATGTCCCGTATTGGTGTCGGGGTACATGCGCAGGAAACAGTGGCGTTTTGTAGCACATGTCTTTCTGGACGGTTTCCTCAACTTATCACCAATACTGTGGACTTACAGATCTGTGTCGCGTGTGTTCCCTATGTGCCTATGCTATTAGCGCCAGTTTTATGTAGTGCCACGTGTAGTGCATGAGTGTAGAATCGATCGGTTAATGTTGCATGGGCATTATCTAGATGTATACCGTTTACGACTGGTGACATTCTTGACAAGCTGGAGTACACGTACTCCGTTTTTGTCCCACTTACGCTAAGTCTTCCACATTAATGCGCCGTGCACGAAGCATTGAGGTTGTATTGAAATGGTGGCAGAGATGATTAGAATTATGTCATGAAGGTAGAAAAATGTCCATGGAGTAGGTTTCAAATGGCTCTAAGCACTATGGGACTTAACATCTGAGGTCATCAGTCCCCTAGACTTAGAACCACTTAAACCTAACTAACCTAAGGACATCACATACATCCACGCCCGAGGCAGGATTCGAACCTGCGACCGTAGCAGCAGCGCGGTTCCGAAGCGCCTAGAACCGCTTGGCCACAGCGGCCGGCCGTGGAGCAGTTTTCTGTTGATTTCTGTGACAGTTCATGATGAGACTAAACAGCAATGGAGACAACGCAAATCCTCTGGTGACACCAACATTCACTTATAATTCTGTACGTGCACCTGCAGGACTTAAAACTTTTCTCTCGATCAGATGTATGTCTTTGGAAACATAGATGTAGTACTCTGGGACACATTGCGTGGGAAGATATTGCATGCAATCTTTTTTGGCCAATGTTTTTCGAGATCCCTCTTCAGATCTTTGTATCTTTCCATTAGGATATCAAAGGTATGAATAGCGTCTACAGTGGCTACCCCGCTGTTAAAACCATTTTGGTCGATGTAGTTTTTGTTACCATATTCAACTTGTTTTCAACCAGCTTTTCCCGCAGCTTCGTGATGTTAGTTTTATTGTACGATATGTTCCGCAATTAGCTTACGTCGCCTTTGTTTTTTGATTACTGCTTATTACGTCATGAGTGGTTCTGCTTCTATTAATACAAGGTTAAATAGTTTGGTGAGTTTCACCAACTGCGACATGGTCGCGTATACAAACAGTGATCCAATACTGTCAAATGTTTTTTATTCCAGTCTTTGATCACAATATGAATTCTTTAGATGATGACCGGTTTCAATCCGTAACGACCATCCTCAAATCATTTTTGCACCATGTCCTAAAGTGGTAAGGCCATAATGGGTTCGTCAAAACGTGTAAATATAATCAGCATAGCATCGTCATATAGTTTCTACACCTTATTTGTGTGTGTGCGTGTGTGTGTGTGTGTGTGTGTGTGTGTGTGTGTGTGTGTGAGTGTGTGTGTGTTGGTTCCATATCACCTTCTATACCACTGGACCGATTTCAACGAAACTTGGTACACACATCTCTTACGGTCATTCAACAATCGCTGTGGACGTAAAACCAACATACCTACCATAGTTCAGGAGAAATGACGTCACAAACACTGAGATGCGTGAAAAAGAGTCGCATCGTGCGTGACGTGTAAATTTATTACTTCTGTGCTTCTAACTATATCCGCAATCAATATCATGACAGTATCCACATACGCTGCTAAATGCACCTACAAAAGTATATTACGGTACCAGACATAGTTCGGGAGATCTGACAGCATAAATACCGATATGCGTGAAAAATTAACGCATTGTACTTGACATTTAAATTTATTACCCCTTTTATACAAACTCTGTTCCCAACATATTTTGCATACGTTATCCACGTATACCGCTGAATGTACCTACATAACTATATCGTTGCATGACACACAGATCAGTAGGTGCGACTCCATAACAACTGAGATGCGTAAAAAAAATGCCTCATCATGCATGTAGTTTTAATAGATTCGTTCTTCACCACCGAGACTCTCCTAAAGCCGACTCAGCTTACGGAAATCTCTGACACCTGGCAGCGCTATTCACAGCTTTTAAATGAGAAGCGCAAACGGCTGTAGGCGAAAACAGTGGCCGCCTATAGTGAGACGAAGAGACGTAAATAAAGTCTCATTGTAGACGGACGAAACAGCTGCGCCTAGTGTACGAAAAGTGTCCAGGAACATTTTCATACGTTTGAACATTATGCATTTTCTGTTTTCGTTTCTACTGGAACACTGGCAACATGAATACTCACGTAATGCCGGATTTGTCAGCTAAAACATAAATTCTTCTGTGCTATAGAGGGAGTTGTCAAGTAGAAACTTTTTTAATTTGTGTTCGGATTTAACCGTACTGTTTGTCGAAAATCTTGTATACTTCGGTACGTGATCAAAAATTACATGGACAGAATGGTGCGCCCCTTCTTAAGCTAGAGACGACTTTGAAGTATTATTGTAATCGTGCACAACATCGTATCTTTTTAACTCTTGCGGGTTATTTACAACGAAGCTCAAGAGGGAATTATATTCTGTGAAGCTGTACTGAGAACGGCAAACTCCTGAAACAGATGTCCACAAGATGATGATCGTGGGAGAGCTACACACATTCTTAGAGCACGTTTTTGTGCAACGAAATCTTTTTTATGGAAGGCGAGCTGCCCTAGAACATTTTTCCACGCGACACTATTGAATGAAAAAATGCAAAATATGTCAACTTATTGATTGGTCTCCACCTCCCCCAAGGCTTCCAATGATTTGGAGTGCAAATTTGGCTAAAGTCAGTTAATTTACGAAATCAAAAAGTGCTTTTTTTCAGTTTAAATTTTTATCAGTATGCGCGAAGCATTCAACCACTACCACCGTCATACCTTAGCAAAAGGTCTTCCTGAAAACCCAAGGAAACTCTGGTCTTACGTAAAATCGGTAAGCGGGTCGAAGGCTTCCATCCACTCACTCACTGATCAGTCTGGCCTGGCAACGGAAGACAGCAAAACGAAAGCTGAAATTTTAAATTTAGCATTTGAGAAATCTTCCACGCAGGAGGATCGTACAAACATACCGCCGTTTGAGTCTCGTACAGATTCCCGTATGGAGGACATAGTGATAGACATCCCTGGGGTTGTGAAGCAGCTGAATGGGTTGAAAATAAATAAATTGCCAGGTCCTGATGGGATTCCAGTCCGGTTTTACAGAGAGTACTCTACTACATTGGCTCCTTACTTAACTTGCATTTATCGCGAATCTCTTGCCCAACGTAAAGTCCCGAGCGACTGAAAAAGCGCAGGTGACGCCTGTATATAAGAAGGGTAGAATGACGGATCCTCAAAATTACAGACCAATATCCCTAACATTGATTTGTTGCAAGATTGTCGAACATATTCTCAGTTCGAATATAATGAATTTCCTTGAGACAGAGAAGTTGCTGTCCATGCATCAGCACGGCTGTAGAAAGCATCGCTCCTGCGAAACGCAACTCGCCCTTTTTTCACATGATATCTTGCGAACCATGGATGAAGGGTATCAGACGGATGCCATATTCCTTGACTTCCGGAAAGCGTTTGACTCGGTGCACCACTGCAGACTCCTAACTTAGGTACGAGCATATGGGAAGTATGTGAGTGGCTCGAAGACTTGTTAAGTAATAGAACCCAGTATGTTGTCCTCGATGGTGAGTGTTCATCGGAGGTGAGGGTGTTATCTGGAATCCCCCAGGGAAGTGTGGTAGGTCCACTGTTGTTATCTTTCTACATAAATGATCTTTTGGATAGCAATGTGCGGCTGTTTGCTGATGATGCTGTGGTGTACGGGAAGGTGTCGTCGTTGAGTGACTGTAGGAGGATTCAAGATGACTTGGACAGGATTTGTGATTGGTGTAAAGAATGGCAGCTAACACTAAATATAGATAAATGTAAATTAATGCAGATGAATAGGAAAAAGAATCCTGTAATGTTTGAATACTCCATTAGTAGTGTAGCGCTTGACACAGACACGTCGATTAAATATTTGGGCATAGCATTGTAGAGCGATATGAAGTGGGACAAGCATGTAATGGCAGTTGTGGGGAAGGCGGATAGTCGTCTTCGGTTCATTGGTACAATTTTGGGAAGATGTGGTTCATCTGTAAAGGAGACCGCTTATAAAACACTAAAACGACCTATTCTTGAGTACTGCTCGAGCGTTTGGGATCCCTATCAGGTCGGATTGAGGGAGGACATAGAAGCAATTCAGAGGCGGGCTGCTAGATTTGTTACTGGTATGTTTGATCATCACGCGAGTGTTACGGAAATGCTTCAGGAACTCGGGTGGGAGTCTCTAGAGGAAAGTAGGCGTTCTTTTCGTGAATCGCTACTGCGGAAATTTTTGAGAACCAGCATTTGAGGCTGACTGCAGTACAGTTTTACTGCCGCCAACTTACATTTCGCGGAAAGACCACAAAGATAAGATAAGAGAGATTAGGGCTCGTACAGAGACATATAGGCAGTCATTTTCCCCTAGTTCTGTTTGGGAGTGGAACAGGGAGAGAAGATGCTAGTTGTGGTAGGAGGTACCCTCCGCCACGCACCGTATGGTGGATTGCGGAGTATGTATGTAGATGTAGATGTAGATCCTGAATTATTCAGTAAAACTTTCTGCATTCTTTTTGTTCTGTATCACGTTATCCATTGGTTAGCTATACGCTACTGGTCAAAAGTTTTAGATCACCAATCACAAGTATGGATTTCTGATTAAAACAGAAATTTCGTTTTGAGTATTCTATGATGTTTCCTTTCTGATAGTAAGTACAAACATTTAAAGACTAAGCGCCTGTATTGTGTAGTTGACAACTTGTACACATACAGGGGCGCCGATGGATATCCACAACAGCACTGACGCGCCTTCACCTAAAAGGTTTCCATTCGACGAAGCCTCATTCCTTCAGCCGTCTGTGTAGCAATCGCTTCGTATGAGTTTGCATTACACTGTCTGCAGCTAGCTGTGTGTTTGTATACCTTATCAAGTTCATACCGTACTACCTCCTGCTGCGACGGAAGCACGAGACTGGAGCCGAAAAACGCTAGCAGGTCAGCAACTGGAAGCAGTTAATTCCATAAATTATCTGGGAGTAGGCATTAGGAGTGATTTAAAATGGAATGATCATATAAAGTTGATCGTCGGTAAGGCAGATGCCAGACTGAGATTCATTGGAAGAATCCTAAGGAAATGCTATCCGAAAACAAAGGAAGTAGGTTACAGTACGCTTGTTCGTCCACTGCTTGAATATTGCTCACTGGTGTGGGAACCGTACCAGATAGGGTTGATAGAAGAGATAGAGAAGATCCAACGGAGAGCGGCGCGCTTCGTTACAGTATCATTTAGTAATCGCGAAAGCGTTACGGAGATGATAGATATCCAGTGGAAGACTCTGCAGGAGAGACGCTCAGTAGCCCTGCACGGGCTTTTTTAGAAGTTTCGATAACATACCTTCACCGAGGAGTCAAGCAGTATATTGCTCCCTCCTACGTATGTCTCGCGAAGAGACCATGAGGATAAAATCAGAGAGATTAGAGCCCACACAGAGGCATACCGACAATCTTTCTTTCCACGAGCAATACGAGACTGGAATAGAAGGGAGAACCGGTACCCTCCGCCACACACCGTCAGGTGGCTTGCGGAGTATGGATGTAGATGTAGATGTAGAAACGTTCTTTAACTGTAGCTCTGCATCAGGAAGGCTGTTCTAGTGAGCCAAAAGCAACAAACGTTGGCGCAGGCCATCGTACAGTGATTAAAGCGAACTGGTGCCAAGGCAAGCGTTTAGCGATCTGGAAAAACTCGAATAACATCGCACAGGGAAGATCAGTTCGGGTGTGTACAGAGTAAACGTCAGAGGACTTTTTACTGCACCTGATAGTCGCGAGGAAGCGAATAGTATGCGAGCAGCTCCAGTCTCTGTCTCAGCAGTGCAACGCTGTCTTGGTGAACAAGGTTTTAAGTGGTGCATAGCGGCAGGAGAAACTTTATTACGAAAACAAAAAATGTGAAAAGATTGCATTGGGCATAGCAACATAAAAACTGGAGTGCGCAGCAATGTTTCAAGGTGATATTCACGGACGAATGTAAGTTTGAAGTATTTGGGAGCCATCCTCGAACGTTTATTCATCGACTTCGCTAAGAACGTATGAAGAGTGCGTGACGCCAACGGTGAAGCGTGGTGGATAATCGATCGTGTTGTGGGAATACTTTGCGGCTGATAAAATCGGTGATCTAGTGACAGAATTACTGGAACGTTCGGGCGAAAAACGACGCAGTTCCGTCTGGCCAGAGACTTGCAGGTCATGAGTTTGTTCTGCAAGAGGACAGTGATCCGAAACATGCTTCTAAATCGTTCAGAGGTTGTGTCAATAGAAAACAGAAATGTGGGGAACGCACGAATATTATTTGATCAAGTCAGAAACTTGACCTAAATCCCATTGAACTCTTATAGGATGAACGTGACGAGTAGGTAAGGAAACTGAGACCGTCTAATGTTGAAGATATATGAAATAATTTACAGACGCGTAGCAATGAAACATTCGCAAAAACGCTACAAAACCTCATCTCCAGAATGCAAAGAGTTCGTGCAGTCTGTTGTGAAGGGCAAAGACTGGATACTTGGAAGAGGCTACCGTACAGCCAAAGGCATATTTCATACCTGCCAAATCTATCAATTTAAGAGAGACACTCTCTATTCGGTTTTTCTCTCGTCTCCCGACTATCACATTATTTCTCCCGATTTTTTTGCGCATTATCCTCACAGCTAAGGCATTTGTGTTGAAAACACACGATTTCAGTTATATGGCCAATGCTATGAACTTAGATCATTAACAGTTTTTAATCAATATATGTGCCGAAGTTTATAGAAATCAGTTAGTGGCACGCGACCTGTATGTCGATATTCTTTTCCTCTTTCCAGCAAAAAAATGGTTCAAATGGCTCTGAACACTATGGGACTCAACTTCTGAGGTCATTACTCCCCTAGAACTTAGAACTAGTTAAACCTAACTAACCTAAGGACATCACACACATCCATGCCCGAGGCAGGATTCGAACCTGCGACCGTAGCGGTCTCGCGGTTCCAGACTGCAGCGCCTAGAACCGCACGGCCACTTCGGCTGGCTCTTTCCGGCACATTTTGTAGAATATATAACCGTATTGCTCAGTGTTGTGCTGTGTTTGGACTTAGTTAGTGTGATGTCATTGCAATTAAATGAAATCGCTTAATATACAATTTTTTTATAAACGCTATAAGACTCTAGAGTGGATGGCCGCGAGTGTTAGTTTGTTAACTAGATCTCTGAAAAGTTGTGTTTTTTTTGTGTAATAGCCTATTTAACGATACATTATTCGTCATATCCGTAGTATTTTGCCTCGATGTTTTGTTTTTCATTATGACAAAAAACTATATAATTTGGATTGCTTGAAGTAATATGAGGAACAGTTTCCCACATTACCGAGCTCAGGGTTGGACCGCTTTTTGCATTTTGTACTCTTTGCCTATGTGACATCTGTATAACACAAGGTGGGAAAAGCGATGTTTCAAAACAAAAAGAACACCGAAGAAATGTTAAGTGTGTGACTAATAGAGAAATTGGCCGGGGTGCGAGTACAACACACGCACTGAAGGTTCCGTGCAAGCTTAACATATGTATATTGATATTTCATCAGTTCCTGGAATAGAGAATCTCGACAATTTTTTTCCTGCTATCGACATTGGTAATAGATAGATGTCGGTCTCAGCGAGTCCAAGATTTTGGAAAATTTCAGTAATAAATGTAACATAAAGTCATGCAGCAGACAGACGACCATTATTATAGTCATCAACAGTTCTCCATTCAGACTGACTAGCCTGCGAATGTTTGTTTCACAAACGACTCCAAACGCCATTTCTACGTGCAGTAACCGCACCTGGATATCTGAAGACGGATGAATTCCTAAACTCATCGTATGAGCAATAAAAGCATTCCTGGCCTGGTGTATGACTTTTAGATTCAATGCAGATCTACTGATTCACAATATTAATAAATGTTCCGGTTTATTATGCCGAGGTCGAATGGAGTTCACCTTATAACCCAACGTTTCGTCCCCAACTGCGGAGGACATTTTCAAGGCGGATTGTCCTCCGCAGTTGGGGACGAATTATGGGTTTTAAGGTTAACTCCATTCGACCTCGGCATAATAGCTCGGAACATTTATTAATACTGTGACTTTTCCGGCCGTGAAATTTTACGTTTTACAGAGCTACTTATTGTACGGATATAGAAACAAGCATAACTGACATAGAGAAACAACTCAAAGACTTGAAAATAAATAAAGAATCAGGCCCGCATGCAATCCCAATTCGGTTTTACAAAGAATACTCTATGGCATTGGTCCTGTACCCAGCTTACACTTATCATGACTTTCTCACCCAGCACGAAGTCCCAAGCGACTGGAAAAAGCGCATATGACTCCAGTATATAAGTTTACTGCAGGATCCTTGAACATATTCTCAGTTCGGATACAACAAACTTTCTTGAGGCTGAGAAACTTATGTCAACACGTATCAGCATGGTTTTAGAAAGCATCGCTCGTGCGAAGCTCAGCTTGCCCTTTTCTCACATGATATACTGCGAACTGTGGTTGAAGAGCGACAGGCAGATTCAAAGATTCTAGATTTATAGCAAGCATTTGACACATTGCCCCATTGGAGGGTATTAACGAAAGTACGAGCGTATGGGATAAGTTCACACAGATGTCAGTGGCCCGACGACCTCTTAAATAATACAACCCAGTACATTGTCCTCGACGGCGAGTTATTTATTTATTTATTTAGCGTATGGCAAATACAAATCACGTATGAAAAATCTAAAAGTACATAACACACAAAACAGTTACAATATCACAAACAAACATCTAGGTTAGAAATATAATCGATTGCACTGTTAGTCGCATCCATGAAGTCCCTTGTTGGCCCAGGGTAGGCCCTCAGAGGGCATTCTACCACGATATGGTGAATTGTCTGCCTGTCAGCGCCGCAGTCGCACTGTGGTGATGGCACTATGCTCCATTTGTACAAGGAGTCCGCACAACGGCCGTGGCTCGTCCTGATCCTGTTAAGGGTAGACCAGATTTTGCGGGGCAAATCAAAGCCCCGAGGTCTGTTAGATGTTCCCAATAAGGTGTTAACCTGAGGCGGTGTCTTTTCCTCCCATTCTTCTCTCCAGCGGTCCTCAAGAATAAAAGCGTTCTTTACCAGATCTTTGGCACTTGCGAGAGGGGGGTGTCTGGATTTCAATCTATTTTGCTCAATTCCATTACTCAGGGTGTGGATTGGAAGATCTGGGCTATTTTGGATTTTTCGACACTCCCTGACAAGTGCGTGTTCTCTGCGCAAATGTGGCGGCGGGATATGGCTCAATACAGGCAGCCATTGGACAGGAGTTGACCTGATCGTTCCAGAGATAATCCTCATCGTTTGGTTCAAGACTGCATCCACCTTCTTGATGTGAGCACTATTTAACCATATTGGGGAACAGTACTCTGCTGCAGAATAGACAAGTCCTAGTGCAGAGCTACGCAGAACGGAGGCAGTGGACCCCCAACTAGTGCCACAAAGCTTTTGGACAATGTTGTTTCTAGTTCTGACTTTTTCAGCAGTGTTTACAAGGTGTTGTTTATAGCTCAATGTTCTATCGAGTGTCACGCCCAGATACTTTGGTGTTCTATTATATGGAAGAATGCCGCCATCAAAGCGGATCTTGAGCTCTTTGTTTGCTAATTTGTTATTCAGGTGGAAACAAGTGGCCTCTGTTTTGGATGGGCTGGGTTGGAGCCTCCAGTCACGGAAGTATTTTCCTAGAGTGGTCAAGTCGCTGGATAGTGTGATCTCAGTTTCCTCCATCACTCGGTGTTGTGTGGCCAAGGCCCAGTCGTCCGCATATCCGAACATTTTGGATCTCGTCCTAGGCATATCGGCTATATACATGCTGAAAAGCAGTGGAGCGAGTACTGAACCTTGGGGCAGGCCATTATTAAGTTTCATGAATTTACTTCTGTTGTTACCGATGACAACCTGGAATGGTCTATTGCAGAGCATTTCGTTGATAAGGTTAGCCGTTTTTAGACATGGCACGATGCGGAGGAGCTTATAAATCAGGCCCTGTCTCCAGACGGTGTCGAACGCCGCCGTCAGGTCAACAAATACCACTGATGTTTTTTGCTGTCTTTGGAAGCCCGCCTCGATGTAGGTTGTTAGAGCGAGGACCTGATCCGTGCAGCTTCTTTTCGGCCGGAAGCCCGCCTGTTCTACCGGTACAGCCTCCAGGATGACTTCGCTCATTCTCTTGTACATAAGTCTCTCCAGTAATTTATAGATCATGCTGAGTAAGGCGATTGGGCGGTAGCTCTGAGGTTGGTCACTCAGTTTGCCCGGTTTTAATATGGCAACAATTTTAGCCTTTTTGAGAGTGTGCGGAATTTTTCCAGTTTGCAACACGTTAGAGAAGAATCGCGCAAGCCATAATCTTGCAAATTTACCACAGTGGAGCAGAAATTCTGGGTGAATCCCATCAAACCCTGGGGCCTTTCCTGGTTTTATATCGTTCAGGGCCATATTTAACTCTTCTACTGAAAAGGGTTGGGAATAAGATGTATTGTTCTCTGCTGTCGATTTTAGCTCTTTAAGCTCCTTTTTAATTTTTATAGTATGGGCTCGTTCCTTTGGGGCCCTGGACGTCTTGCTGATGTGAACCGCAACTGTATTTGGGGACATAGCGCTAGTCATTCGCAGATTTTTACCTCCACCTCCAAGTTTCCGAAGCAAAGACCACGCCCTTCTGCTTGATCTTGTAAAATCCATTTGTTCCACGGTCTCCATCCACTTAGCACGCCTGGCCGCGTCTAGGCTATGTAATAGATCGTCTGCAATTTCTTTATCCCCATTGTCCAGAAACTGTCTATAAAGCCGTTCACTTTCCTCGCTCCATCCTGGCACATATTCGTTTCTGAATCCTCTGTTCATCGGAAATAGAGTTATCATCAGGAGAGCCCCAGGGAAGTGTGAAAGCACTGCTGTTGTTGTGTATACAGGGTTGTTGATTGATCGTGACCGGGCCAAATATCTCACGAAATAAGCATCAAACGAAAAAACTACAAAGAACGAAACTCGTCTAGCTTGAAGGGGGGAAACCAGACGGCGCTATGGTTGCCCCGCTAGATGGCGCTGCCATAGGTCGAATGGAGATCAACAGTGTTTTTTTAAATAGGAACCCCCAATTTTTATCACATATTCGTGTAGTACGAAAGTAAATTTGAGCGTTGTAGCTGGACCACTTTCTTCGCTTTGTGATAGATGGCGCTGTAATAGTCACAAACGTATAAGTACGTGGTATCACGTAACATTCTGCCAGTGCGGACGGTATTTGCTTCCTGATACATTACTCGTGTTAAAATGGACCATTTACCGATTGCGGAAAAGGTCAATATCGTGTTGATGTATGGCTATTGTGATCAAAATGCCCAACGGGCGTGTGCTATGTATGCTGCTCGGTATCCTGGACGACATCATCCAAGTGTCCGTACGTTACTTAAGGAAACAGCAAGTGTTCAGCCACACGTGAAACGTCAACCACGACCTACAACAAATGATGGTGCCCAAGTAGGTGTTTTAGTTGCTGTCGCGGCTAATCCGCACATCAGTAGCAGACAAATTGCGCGAGAATCAGGAATCTCAAAGACGTCGTTGTTGAGAATGCTACATCCACATCGATTGCACTCGTACCATATTTCTACGCACCAGAAATTGCATGGCAATGACTTTGAACGTCATGTACAGTTCTGCCACTGGGCACAAAAGAAATTACGGGACGATGACAGATTTTTTTTGCACGCGTTCTATTTAGCGACGAAGCGTCATTCACCAACAGCGGTAACGTAAACCGGCATAATATGGACTATTGGGCAACGGAAAATTCACGATGGCTGCGACAAGTGGTACATTAGCGACTTTCGCGGGTTAATGTATGGTCTGGCACTATGGGAGGAAGGATAATTGGCCCCCATTTAATCGATGGCAATCTAAATGGTGCAATGTATGCTGATTTCCTACGTAATGTTCTACCGATGTTACTACAAGATGTTTCACTGCATGACAGAATGGCGATGTACTTCCAACATGATAGATGTCCGGCACATAGCTCGCGTGGGGTTGAAGCAATATTGAATAGCATATTTCATGACAGGTGGATGGGTCGTCGAAGCACCATACCGTGGACCGCACGTTCACCGGATCTGACGTCCCTGGATATCTTTCTATGGGGAAAGTTGAAGGATATTTGCTATCGTGATCCACCGAGAACGCCTCACAACATGCGTCAGCGCATTGTCAATGTCGGAATGGCCGAGCGGTTCTAGGCGCTACAGTCCGGAACCGCGCGACCGCTACGGTCGTAGGTTCGAATCGTGCCTCGGGCATGGATGTGTGTGGTGTCCTTAAGTTAGTTCGTTTTAAGTAGTTCTACGTTCTAGGGGACTGATGACCTTAGAAGTTAAGTCCCATAGTGCTCAGAGCCATTTGAACCATTTTTTTCGCATTGTCAATGCATGTGCGAACATTACGGAAGGCGAAATACTCGCTGTTGAGGGGAATGTCGTTACACGTATTGCCAAATGCATTGAGGTTGACAAACATCATTTTGAGCATTTATTGCATTAATGTGGTATTTACAGGAAATCACGCTGTAACAGCATGCTTTCTCAGAAATGATAGGTTCACAAAGGTACATGTATCACATTGGAACAACCGTAATAAAATGTTGAAGCGTACCTACGTTCTGTATTTTAATTTAGAAAACCTACTTGTTACCAACTGTTCGTCTAAAATTGTGAGCCACATGTTTGTGACTATTACAGCGCCATCTGTCACAAAGCGAAAAAAGTGGTCCAACTAAAACATTCATATTTGTTTACGTACTACACGAATATGTAATAAAAAATGGGGGTTCCTATTTTTAAAAACGCAGTTGATATCCGTTTGGCCTATGACAGCGCCATCTAGCGGGCCATCTGGTTTCCCCCTTCAAGCTAGACAAGTTTCGTTCTTTGTAGTTTTTTCGTTTGACGCTTATTTTGTGAGTTATTTGGCCCGGTCACGATCAATGGACCACCGTGTATAGGAGCTGTAGGTACCCGTGTGTGTCAGTTGTGCAGTCTGAAGTTACGTCACACGCCGATACCTGTACCGAACCGTGCGCTTTGAGACGCGCTACCGTTGCGCGGACCAGCCAGCGTTTCCATTATGCGGATGGGCTGGAAGCAGGGAGTCCCACCCACGCCCGTGACGTAAGAGGCTTCAGGTTCGTGTGCGCTGCGGCGACGTCCCGCGGGACTGCTTTGCTGTGTCCCAGAGGACGCCGTGGCGTAGCGCGGCGCAGCTCGCGTCGCCCGCTATTCCTGGACTCTGCCGTGGCCGACGCCGGTAGCCGCAGCTACGGCGAGCCGCCGCCGCCACCTTGGCGTCAGTTTCGGCGCCGGCACCGCATCGGTCGGGTCTCCGCGTCTGTGTCTGACCCCGCGCAGCGGTCACTGGACACCTCTCTGTGACTCTACACCGTCGTCCGTGCTCTGCCGATTTCCGGGTCCGATTGGTGCCGGCTTCGGTGTTTTCCGCGTTGACGTGTCGTAATGTTCCGGCGTTCGCGTTGACAGTCCGTGCCGGTTCCGCCATTCGCAGTGACAGTCCGCGCCAGTTTCAGCATTCGCGTTGACAGTTAGCACTGGTTCTGCCATTCGCGTTGACAGTTGGCGCTGGTTCTGCCATTCGTGTTGACAGTTGGCGCTGGTTCTGCCATTCGCATTGACAGTTGGCGCTGGTTCTGCCATTCGGGTTGACAGTTCGCACTGGTTCTGCCATTCGCGTTGACAGTTCGCACTGTTTCTGCCATTCATGTTGACAGTTTGCGCTGGTTCTGCCATTCACATTGACAGTTCGCGCTGGTTCTGCCATTCACGTTGACAGTTCGCACTGGTTCTGCCATTCGCATTGACAGTTCGCGCTGGTTCTGCCATTCGCGTTGACAGTTCGCGCTGGTTCTGCCATTTGCATTGGTTCTGCCATTCGCGTTGACAGTTCGCACTGGTTCTGTCATTCTCCTTGAAAGTTCGCGCTGGTTCTGCCATTCGCGTTGACAGTTCGCACTGGTTCTGCCATTCGCGTTGACAGTTCGCACTGGTTCTGTCATTCTCCTTGAAAGTTCGCGCTGGTTCTGCCATTCGCGTTGACAGTTCGCACTGGTTCTGCCATTCGCGTTGACAGTGCGCGCTGGTTCTGCCATTCGCATTGGTTCTACCATTCGTGTTGACAGTTCGCGTCCGTTGTGCCACTCACGTTGACAGTACTCGCCGGTTCCGACTCCCGCGCCAACAGTCGCCTTTGTTTCCGGCATTCGTGTCGATTCTGCCACTTGCTCTGTTATTTCGCGCCGGCTCCCGCAGTTGGGAACCTGACATTCCTCCACGCAGTGACAGCAGTCGCCGGACGCCTGGACGAGGAAGCGCTTTCGGCGCCAGTTCTGCTTACCACTCCTGGGAGAGGATCATATTGAGAAGCTCTTCACGTTTCCCCCTCACATCGCATTTACGTATGATCTTCTCGTAACTTTCTCAGTGTTCGCGAGGAAGACACCGTCTTTCGTAATAACAGGTGTACCTTCACTAACATAGGTGTATCAGGTCAGAAGGTTTCAAAAATCTATGTCGATTAAGAGTGCTCTGCAGAATTTACTGTGGAAATTGTTACTCTTACGATTGAGCCGAGGAACTTCGTAATCCGGGAACTGTAAAACACGTCAGATTTTGTGAATGGCTGGTGAAAACCAAAATTACTAAAAGTGTGTCACCAGAAGGAGTTGACGTTTCTAGTGTGTCGTGTGATGGTGAAATAATTTTTCTTCCGTGGGACACACAAATGTAGAATTATCAGCACAGCTGGGTATATTAATTCCGCAGTTGACAGTGGGAAGCAGAGATTTCACAAATTTCTTACTGAGCACGATTATACTGCTTCGAAGAACACCTGTTAATTCTGTGTTAGGCAGCTAATGGGTATTGTATTCTGTTTAACGTGTAAAGTTGTGTCAGAGTCACACTGTTTTCACAGCGACGACTAGTATGTAGTGCCTACGGTGGTTTCAATGAGAACTCAAAACTTTAGACATAAACAGAAACTTTTGGCGTTTGACTTCTGGGATATTTGTAGCCAGGTAACTTATAGTCACAGTATCAATACACCTTCACTTACACGAAATAAGTGCCAGTCTATGATTTTCCTCGGAGTATTTATACAAGTAGTTTCATAACATTTGTTAATAGTTGTCCTTTCAGTCTAGTAATGTAATACACAGTGCTGTCTGTTTAATAACCTACACTATTTTCTATTCCTGTCCGACAGAAGATAATATGACTGACTTAATGCCATTGACAAGACACCAGTTTACGCTGAAGATATGCTGCCAATTATTGTCCGAGTGAGTTGTTCACTAACGTTTTTTCCAGTACCACATATACGTAATTTACCACTTCAGCGCAGGAATCTCAGCTCCTATTTGTTGCATGCCGCTTAATTTTCTTCGTTTTATTAATTTTTATCTTAACTAGAAACTGCCCACATTAAATGTTCTGAAAATGATTTAATAATTCTCGTTAGAGTTTCCGAGTAATAATACAGAGTCCAAAAGAAACTCATGATGCCATCAAGCTGGAGAGAAAACTAGTTGACCAAATAGTTCTTCTAAAACAGATCAACTGACTACAACAGAGAACATCCTTATTAAGACAGCTCATCATCGCTCTTATTTTTGTAAGAGTCTTCAATAGGCATGCTTATATATTTTGCGCACCTACGTTTCACAAACTAAGTGGTCGTCTTTTTATGTGGGAAATAAATTACTGTGAACTTGTAATAAATTCACGCAGAACTCAAGACACGAATTGCATTAAAGCTATAAATATCTTCGTAAAAAGAGTCTTTTAACGTTTTAGCACTCTTTAAAGAGGTTTTCAAAGTTCGGCGGAACAGATGACCAGTAAGTAGCAGCACTCAAAAGACATTTTACTACCAAGGAACACACGATATCGAATAAAATCGTTGGTTGACCACTTCACAAGTGCGCTGTCTGCGGGCACAGATGTATTGAGTAAATCGCACTGAGGTGGCATAAGTCCGGAGACAGCGGTTTCCTCGTGTGCAGATAGCGCTAGCACCGCGTACACAAGGTGTAAAAGGGCAGTTGAGCGGCAGAGCTGTCATTTGCGCTCGGGTGATTCACGTTGAAAATGTTACGGCGGCCAGATAGGGTGTTAATGTGCTATGGCATCAGAGGATCAACCCGAGTGACTTTGCTAACAACATGACACCGCCTGCAGAGCTTCTCCTGGGCTCGTGACCATATCGGTTGGACCTAGGCGACTGGGGAAACCTTGGCGTGGTCTGATGAGTCACCATTTGTGTCGCTAAGAGCTGGTGGTAGGGTTCGAGTGTGAGGCAGACCCCGCGAAGCCGTGGGTCCAAGTTGTCAACTAGGCGCTCCGCAAGCTGGTGGTGGCTCCATAATGTTGTGAGCTGTGATTACATGGAATGGCCCTTGACTGAAAATGGTTGCGTTTGGCTACTTGGAGACAGTTTGCCGCCATTCATGGACGTCACGTTCCCAAACGAAGATGTGTCATTGGGCCACCGTTGTTCACGATTGGTTTGAGGAACATTCTGCACAGTTCGAGCGAACCATTTAGTCAACCAGATCGCCCTACACGAATCCCATCGAACATCTGTATGCCATAATCGACGGCAGCGTCAGTTCGTGGACAACATACTGCACCGGCAACACTTCCGCAATTACGGACGGCTGTAGAGACAGCTTGCTGAATATTTCTGCAGGGGATTTCCAGCGACTTGAGTCCATGCCATGTCGAGTTTATGCATTACGCCGAGCAAAAGGAGCTCCGATACGCTATTAGGAGGTACCCCATGAATGTCACCTCGATGTATACAAAAATTAAAAGAATTACATTACTGGTGCATGCTGTAAGCTCAGCTTTTAAATCAATTAATCGCTTGTTGGTTGTTGTTGTTGTTGTTGTTGTTGTTGTGGTCTTCAGCTCAGAGACTGATTTGATGCAGCTCTCCATGCTGCTCTATCCTGTGAAAGCATCTCCGTCTCCGAGTAACTACTGCAACCTACATCCTCCTGAATATGCTTACTGTAATCATCTCTTGATCTCTCTCTACAATTTTTATGCCTCACACTTCCCTCCAGTACTAAATTGGCAATCCCCTGATGCCTCAGAACGTGTCCTATCAACTGATCGCTTCTTCTAGTCAGGTTGTGCTACAAATGTCCATTCTCCCCGGTTCTATTCAGTGCCCACCTATTAGTTACGTGATCTACCCGTCTAAACTTCACCACTCTCCTGTAGCCCCCTATTTCAGAAACTTCTGTTTTATTCTTGGCTGAGTGGCTCATCGTCCAGGTTTCAATTCTGTACAAGGCTACACTCCAGACAAATGTTTCAGAAAAGACATCGCCGGCCGCTGGGGCCGAGTGGTTCTGGGCGCTTCAGTCTGGAACCGCATGACTGCTACGGTCGCTGGTCCGAATCCTGCCTAGGGCATGGATGTGTGCGATGTCCTTAGTTTAGTTAGGTTTAAGTAGTTCTAAGTCTAGGGGACTGATGGCCTCAGATGTTAAGTCCCATAGTGCTCAGAGCCATTTGAACCGTTTTGAAAAGATTTCCTGGCACTTAAATTTATTTTTAGATCTTGACAAATTTCTCTTTCTCGGATCTCCTTGCTATAGCCGTTGGACATTTTACACCCTCTCTACTTCGGTCATCTTCATTTATTCTTCTGCCTAAATATCATAACTCACTTGCTACTTTCACTGCCTCATTTTATGATCTAGTTTCCACGGTATCGCCTGATTTAATTCTACTGCATTCCATTTCCTTGTTTTACATTGTTTATGTCTCTCTTATAGCCTATTTTCAAGACACTATGTTTCCCATTCAGCTGTTCTTCCAAGTTATTTGCAGTCACTGACAGAATTACAGCGTCATCGGCAAAACCTCGAAATTTCAATTTCTTGTTTCTCAGTTTTAATTCTTTTTTCAAATTTCTGTTTGGTTTCCTTCAGAGCTTGCGCTATGTACATATTAAATAGGAGGGAAATCGCAAAAGTAAGGTCTCCTACTTTTTTATAAGTACACAGACCTGTTTATTTCTATACTGGTTTACACCAGTTTACAGCTTGAACATTTAGCTATTTTTCGACATAATCTCCATTTCTGTCGATACATTTTTGTAGACGCTGTGGCAGTTTTTGCATGCCCATGTTATACCAGTTCCCCACCGTGCTGTTCAGAAAGTTATGGTCCTCTTCTTTCACTTCGTCGTCGGAGCTGCATCGCTTTCCGGCCAAACGTTCTTTTAACCTAGGGCGCCAAGTAAGGACTATAGGGTGGGTGGGTGATTATGTTCCACTGAAACTGTTGCAGGAGAGCAACGGTTTGCCGAGCGATATGTGGGCGAGCTTTGTCATGGAGAATGTGTACGCCCTTGCTCAACATTCCTCATCTCCGGTTCTGAATTGGCCGTTTGAGTTTTTTCAGAGTCTCCAGTACCTGTCAGCGTTAATTGTGGTCCCAGCGATTCAGCTCCGACGACGAGGTGAAAGAAGAGGTTCATAACATTCTTAACAGCATGGCGGTGAGCTGGTGTGACATGGGCATACATAAACTGTCACAGCGTCTACAGAAATGCATCGACAGAAATGATTCCAGAATGAGATTTTCATTCTGCAGTGGAGTGTGCGCTGATATGAAACTTCCTGGCAGATTAAAACTGTGTGCCGGACCGAGACTCGAGCTCGGGACCTTTGCCCTTCGCGGGCAAGTGCTCTACCAACTGAGCTATCCAAGCACGACTCACGCCCCGTCCTCACAGCTTTACTTCTGCTAGTACCTCGTCTCCTACCTTCCAAACTTTACAGAAGCTCTCCTGTGAACCTAGCAGAACTAGCACTCCTGAAAGAAAGGATACTGCGGAGACATGTCTTAGCCACAGCCTAGGGGATGTTTCCAGAATGAGATTTTCACTCAGCAGCGGAGTGTGCGCTGATATGAAACTTCCTGGCAGATTAAAACTATGTGCCGGACCGAGACTCGAACTCGGGACCTTTGCCATTCGCGGGCAAGTGCTCTTCCAGCTGAGCACTTGCCCGCGAAAGGCAAAGGTCCCGAGTTCGAGTCTCGGTCCGCCACACAATTTTTATCTGCCAGGCAGTTTGACAGAAATCGTGATTATGTCGAAAAATAGCTTAACAATGTTCAAGCTGTAAACTGATGGAAACAACTGTAGAAATAAACAGGTCTATGTACTTATAAAAAATATAGGAGACCTTACTTTTGGGATTACTCTCGTACATCAGAAATACGCTACAACCTGTCTGACTCCCAATGCATCCCTTTCACGCCTTTCGAACCTTATAATTGTAGTTTGGTTGCTGTCAAATTTGCACATAAACTTTCTCTGGGGCTTTTTTTATCCCTTCTACCTCGAAAAGTTCAAATACTGTAGTCAAGTCGTCATTGTCAAAAGCTGTCTCTAATACTTCAAATGCTGCAAACATAGGTCCTGTTTCTTTAGTCTACCATAAAACATAAATTGTAGGATCAGTATGGCCTCACGTGTTCGTACATTTCTCCTGAAACCAAACTGACTTTACCGAATTTGGCTCCCATTAGTCAACTATAGGTTTGCAAACTAAGCTCAAAAGCAAGAGAGAGAGAGAGAGAGAGAGAGAGTGGGGGGGGGGGGGGGGGAAGGAGGGAGAAAAACACACAGACACACACACACACACACACACACACACACACACACACACACACACTAAATCTACGGTACCACAAATATTAGATGTTTTCTACTATTATCGTTACCATTTCAGTAAATTCTCATATGAATTCAACAATTCTTGTCTTATTCTATTAAGTGGTTAGTTTCAAAAGCTATGCCGTTATTTGACAAAACCAATTTGCTGCAGTCTAAAGTTTGAGAAGATGCAAATACTATGGCAGTGCTGGTCAGGTTGCTAAATAAGAGGCTAAAAATGGTAACAAATGCTCTCCTGTCGCTAAATCATATCATTGCACAATATTGTGCAATGACTAGATTTCAGATTGCAATATTTCAATTTCTTAACAATTGTTGAGAATTATTTCAACACTGTGCAGTCTGACTGTGGATGAAGGTAGATCGTGGAGGTGTTGTCAATCATTCGACAGATGAAATTTTGAGTCAGAGCGCGCCTTACGTTTTCATGGCATTCACGGTTAACGCTACTGGATCCTGTAAAACGGGCCGTCGTTTACCAGCTGAGTATACGTTTGCGACCACATCCGGCGTTCTGCGTCCCGTGCCAAGAGCTATCTAAAACCAGGAAGCAGGCCGCACGTTTTGACCTTGCGTTTGTATCTTGGCTGTTTACCACGAAAGTGAGGCCAACGTCTCGCTTTTGTCAGTTTTCCCCCCGTGGCTTCTCTTCAATTCTTCTACTCCTTGCTTATCTTTTCATGTATCTATACCTACTGCACGTTTTAACATTTTAATGTTCGGATAATAAGTTGCCGTCTCTTTAATCTAAGAATACATGATCAATGCAGCTAGCCGCTACTTCTGTGTAATGTCTTGTCTGTATAGACGTGTATCTGTTGTCTTTAAGATCCCTTCACCTTCACACCTAAGTCTATACAGTACGGTAAGGCCCTCCCCGTTCTGGGCTGATCCGTGGTAAGACAGGCGAAAAATTAGACTAATGGGGGATTATTAGTATTATCTCTATTTCCATTCGCTCTCTCTCTCTCTCTCTTTCTCTCTTTTATCTTCACTCCTGGAAATGGAAAAAAGAACACATTGACACCGGTGTGTCAGACCCACCATACTTGCTCCGGACACTTCGAGAGGGCTGTACAAGCAATGATCACACGCACGGCACAGCGGACACACCAGGAACCGCGGTGTTGGCCGTCGAATGGCGCTAGCTGCGCAGCATTTGTGCACCGCCGCCGTCAGTGTCAGCCAGTTTGCCGTGGCATACGGAGCTCCATCGCAGTCTTTAACACTGGTAGCATGCCGCGACAGCGTGGACGTGAACCGTATGTGCAGTTGACGGACTTTGAGCGAGGGCGTATAGTGGGCATGCGGGAGGCCGGGTGGGCGTACCGCCGAATTGCTCAACACGTGGGGCGTGAGGTCTCCACAGTACATCGATGTTGTCGCCAGTGGTCGGCGGAAGGTGCACGTGCCCGTCGACCTGGGACCGGACCGCAGCGACGCACGGATGCACGCCAAGACCGTAGGATCCTACGCAGTGCCGTAGGGGACCGCACCGCCACTTCCCAGCAAATTAGGGACACTGTTGCTCCTGGGGTATCGGTGAGAACCATTCGCAACCGTCTCCATGAAGCTGGACTACGGTCCCGCACACCGTTAGGCCGTCTTCCGCTCACGCCCCAACATCGTGCAGCCCGCCTCCAGTGGTGTCGCGACAGGCGTGAATGGAGGGACGAATGGAGACGTGTCGTCTTCAGCGATGAGAGTCGCTTCTGCCTTGGTGCCAATGATGGTCGTATGCGTGTTTGGCGCCGTGCAGGTGAGCGCCACAATCCGGACTGCATACGACCGAGGCACACAGGGCCAACACCCGGCATCATGGTGTGGGGAGCGATCTCCTACACTGGCCGTACACCACTGGTGATCGTCGAGGGGACACTGAATAGTGCACGGTACATCCAAACCGTCATCGAACCCATCGTTCTACCATTCCTAGACCGGCAAGGGAACTTGCTGTTCCAACAGGACAATGCACGTCCGCATGCATCCCGTGCCACCCAACGTGCTCTAGAAGGTGTAAGTCAACTACCCTGGCCAGCAAGATCTCCGGATCTGTCCCCCATTGAGCATGTTTGGGACTGGATGAAGCGTCGTCTCACGCGGTCTGCACGTCCAGCACGAACGCTGGTCCAACTGAGGCGCCAGGTGGAAATGGCATGGCAAGCCGTTCCACAGGACTACATCCAGCATCTCTACGATCGTCTCCATGGGAGAATAGCAGCCTGCATTGCTGCGAAAGGTGGATATACACTGTACTAGTGCCGACATTGTGCATGCTCTGTTGCCTGTGTCTATGTGCCTGTGGTTCTGTCAGTGTGATCATGTGATGTATCTGACCCCAGGAATGTGTCAATAAAGTTTCTCCTTCCTGGGACAATGAATTCACGGTGTTCTTATTTCAATTTCCAGGAGTGTATGTATAGTTTTTAATATAAGATTTCATTACATGATATAGTGATAAAAAGAATCAGCCAAATAGAATCTTCGGTGGAGTCCTTCGTCTTGGTAATCAGCGGCTGGCTTGCTGTAAGAGATCTTTACATTTATTATTACTATTAAACACTGCAGTCAGTCGGGAGAATCAATCGTTTGGACAATTTGTTCCTTTTACGAAAGATTGCGAATTCAAGATGTGTACGAAGCCTTTTTGGACGATTTAACACAGACTCAGTGATTGCAGGCTCTCTTCGACACAGCTGAAACTTCCCCACTAATTACAGGGCCAACGTGATCAACAAATGATCCAGAAAAAACCCATTCGTTCATTCACTCCAGAATAAAAAAAGTCACAAACCTTATTTATGGAGGAAATCGTGTATTAAATCCATCTCCATTACATGTCCAGATCTCCGGTGATTCCACGCCTTATTTATTTTCCTTTTACAATCTCTTTCTCTTCAAAACAAACCGCTAGCGGCACAAATGTTAATTGGCTCGCTTTAGCGAGGAGAAAAGCAGAAATGTATCTCTCAGAAACACGTCAATCCCTCAACAGATACTCCAGAAGCTGTCCTAGTTACCACTCTAACAACCATGGAGAATGCATATATGCATCTCTGTTATTTCAAAGAATAAATGCACTAGAAAATACTTTGGCGTCGACGAACTGTCGCCGCATATATTACGAGAAAATGATATTAGATAACTTTTCCATAGTGAATGAATGTGGATAGTTTAACTGAAAATGATTAATTGGCGCGTGGTAGAGGGTATTTGGTGTGGGGACATTACAACCTCTCGTTCTCAATTATCATCATCATCATCATCATCATAGTCGTCGTCACACGTAAGCATCCGTACATATACATATTTTTTTAATGTATTGTAGTGCTTGGAAGCGAACATAAACTTCAAAAACACAAAGGTTAACACGAATCTAGGCCGTAGCAATAACGTTTTAGAGAGAGAGGATCAGTGTATTTTATTAGACCAGATGAAGAGCACCACGGCCAGGGGAAACCTGTAACAAAGCAAGTTTCTGCTATCGATGGCGCTGTGTCACTGGGTGTCATCTCCATGACGCACTCACTGCTGCTACAATGGCCGGTTATTAAGATGTAAGCGAGTTGCAACGTGGTGTCTTAGTCCGGGCACGAGCGATGGGACACGGCACCACCCAGGTAGCGATGAAGTGAGGATTTCCGCGTACGACTATTTCACGAGTGTACCGTGAACATCAGGAATCCGGTAAAACATCAAATCTCCGACATCGCTGCGGCCAGAAAAAGATCCTGCAAGAACGGGACCGACGACGACTGAAGAGAATCGTTCTACGTGACAGAAGTGCAACCCTTCCGCAAATTGCTGCAGGTTTCAGTGCTGGGCCATCAACAAGTATAAGCGTGCGAACCATTCAGCGAAACATCATCGAATGGGCTTTCTGAGGCGAAGGCCCACTCGTGTACCCTTGATGACTGCACGACACAAACCTCTGCGCCTCGCCTGGGCCCGTCAACACCGACTTTGGACTGTTGATGACGGGATACATGTTGCCTGGTCGGAGGAGTCTCAGCCGGCCGGTGTGGCCGAGCAGTTCTAGGCGCTTCAGTCTGGAACCGCGAGACCGCTATGGTTGCAGGTTCGAAACCTGCCTCGGGCATGGATGTGTGTGATGTCCTTAGGTTAGTTAGGTTTAAGTAGTTCTAAGTTCTAGGGGACTGATGACCTCAGAAAAGTCCCGTAGTGCTCAGAGCCATTTTTGGACGAGTCTCGTTTCAAATTGTATCGAGTTGATGGACGTGTACGTGTATCGAAACAACCTCATGAATCCATGTACCCCGTATGTCGGCAGAGGAATGTTGAAGCTGGTGGAGGCTCTGTAATGGTGTTGGGCGTGAGCAGTTGAAGTGATATGAGAACCCTGATAGTCTAAATACGACTCTGACAGGTGACACGTACCTAAGCATCCTTTCTGATCACCTGCATCCGTTCGTGTTCATTATGCATTCCGACAGACTTGGGCTATTCCAGCAGGACAATACAACAACCCACCCGCCCAGAATTGCTACAGAGTAGCCTCTGGAACACTCTTCTTAGTTTAAACACTTCCGTTGGCCACAAAACTCCACAGACATGAACATTATTGAGCATATCTGGGGTGCCTTGCAATGTGCTGTTGAGCAGTGATCTCCACCCCTCGTACTCTTACGGATTTATGGACAGCCCTGCAGGATTCATGGTGTCAGTTCCCTCCAGCACTACCTCAGACAATGTCGAGTCCCTACCAAGTCGTGTTGCGACATTTCTGTGTGTTGGGGTGGCCCTACAATATATTAGGCAGGTGTACCAGTTTCTATGGCTCTTCAGTGTAGCACGCCGTGAGAAGCCTGTGTCAGTGTTCTCCGACTCGCGGGAATGCACGATGTGATCAAAAGAATCCGGCCGTCTATTAAGGGACACCGACATGCGGTGTGTCCACCCTTCGCCTTTATGACGACTTGAATTCTGCTGGGGGCGATTCCAGAGAGGCGTCTGAAGGGCTGTCGAGGAATGCCAGCATTTTCTTCCTACAGAGCAGAGAGCTATGTTGGACGCTGGGCTCTGGAGTCAACAAGTCGTCCCAAAGGAGTGTAGTTGGGCCCAGGGTGGTACTCCCGGCACACCAATCAACTTCAGGAATTCTGTTGTAAATCATGAAATTCTGCTAGACAAGCTCAAGTATTGTGGCATGAGTGGGACAGTGCACAAATGGTTTAATTCGTAGCTAACTGGGAGAGTGCAGAAAGTTGAAATAAGCAGTTCTCATAATATGCAAAGATCAGCACATTCCTCAAACTGGGGAACTATAAAGAATGGGGTTCCACAAGGGTCGGTCTTGGGTCCTTTGTTGTTCTTAATATACATTAATGACTTGCCATTCTATATTCATGAAGAGGCAAAGTTAGTTCTCTTTGCTGATGATACAAGTATAGTAATCACACCTTACAAACAAGAATTAACTGATGAAATTGTCAATAATGTCTTTCAGAAAATTACTAAGTGGTTCCTTGTAAACGGACTCTCACTGAATTTTGATAAGACACAGTACATACAGTTCCGTACAGGGAATGGTATGACGCCATTAATAAATATAGACCTTAATCAGAAGCATATAGCTAAGGTAGAATATTCCAAATTTTTAGGTGTGTCCATTGATGAGAGATTAAATTGGAAGAAACACACTGATGATCTGCTGAATCGTTTGAGTTCAGCTACTTATGCAATAAGGGTCATTGCAAATTTTGGTGATAAACATCGTAGTAAATTAGCTTACTACGCCTATTTTCACTCATTGCTTTCATATAGCATCATATTTTGGGGGAATTCATCACTGAGGAATAAAGTATTTATTGCACAAAAGCGTGTAATCAGAATAATAGCTGGAGTCCACCCAAGATCATCCTGCAGACATTTATTTAAGGATCTAGGGATATTCACAGTAGCTTCTCAGTATATATACTCTCTTATGAAATTTGTTATTAACAATCAAACCCATTTCAAAAGTAATAGCAGTGTGCATAACTACAATACTAGGAGAAAGGATGATCTTCACTATTCAAGATGAAATCTAACTTTGGCACAGAAAGGGGTGAATTATACTGCCACTAAAGCCTTTGGTCACTTACCAAATAGTATCAAAAGTCTGGCAGATAACCAACAAGTATTTAAGAAGAAATTAAAATAATTTCTGAATGACAACTCCTTCTACTCCATAGAGGAATTTTTAGATATAAATTAAGAAAAAAAAAACAAACAAAAAATATAAAAAATTTAAAAAAAGTTGTTATATTAACTTAATTATGTTGTTAAATTAAATTGATTATGTCATGTATTGGAAAATTTGACTCGGTCCACACGTTACGAAATATCGTATTCATGATCCATGGAACTAGTATTAATCTAATCTAATCTAATCACAAACCATAGCTGCTTACTGACAGAGTCCATTGTCATGGTGATACAGCCAATCTCCCAACTGTTGCTCTACCATCTTGGCATTTGCCTGAAGCGAATTAGCACAATCACGTAAAACCGGAACCAGGATGGCCGGACATGGGTATCAACCGTATCAACTGTATGCAGTACACGATGCTCTTTTTCTCAAGCGCAGTAAGGGAAACACACACTAGCCAGGAAAAGGGACCCCCATACGGTAACACCATACTTCCATATTGGTACTACAAATATTGCAACACCTAACGCGGTGGCGTAGTTGTTGGCACAATGGTCTCTCATTCGGCAGGACGTCGGTTGATACCCATGTCCGGCCATCCTGATTCCGGTTTTACGTGATTGTGCTAATTCGCTTCAGGCAAATGCCAAGATGGTTCCTCTGAAAGGGTGCGGACGACTTCCTTCCCCATCCTTCCCCAATCCGATCGGACGGATCAACTCGCTGTTTCTCCGCTCCCCCAAATCAACCAACCATCCATGTTGCCAGGTAACGTTCTCCAGGCATTCCCCAAACCCAAAAGCTACCATCCGACTGCCACAAGGTATAACGTGGTTCATCACTCCAAATCAATCGTTTGCAGTCGTCCATTGTCCAGCAAACACAACCTCAAGCGTCGCTCGACACGAACTGCACCAATGTATGGCTTGCGAGGAGCTGCTACGCCGTAAATACCCTATTCTTTTTAACTTCATACAGACATTGTCCTAGCTGGACTGCTGGTACCGCATTGGAATGCACTCCTTCTGCTGGTTTCATCTGATTCCCGTACATCCAGCCTCCGCAGTGATCAGCGTTGCGTGTCCGTCACTACGAGATGTCTGCCCGGCAACATCGCTACAATTTGAAACGAGACTCGTCCGACCAGGCAACATGTTTCCAGTAATCAACAGTCCAATGTCGGTATTGACGGGCCGAGGCGATGCGGAAAGCTTTGATTCCTCCAGTCATCAGGCGTACACGAGTAGGTCTTCGGCTCCGACACTTCGTATTAGCGATCTTTCGCCGAACGAAAGAAATGTTCAAATGTATGTGAAATCTTATGGGACTTAACTGCTAAGGTCATCAGTTCTTAAGCTTACACACTACGTAACCTAAAGTATCCTAAGGACAAACACACACACACCCATGCCCGAGGGAGGACTCGAACTCTGCCGGAACCGGCCGCAAACAGTCCATGATTGTAGCCCCTAGACCGCTCGGCTAATCCCGCGCGGCTTCGCTGAACGGTTCGCACGCTGACGCTTGTGGATGGCCCAGCACTGAAATCTGCAACGATCTGCGGAAGGGTTGTACTTCTGTCACATTGAACGATTCTCGTCAGTCGTCGATTGGCGCCGTTCTTGCAGGATTTTTTCCGGCCACAGAGATTTCGGAGCTTTGATGTTTTACCAGATTCCTGATATTCACCGTAAACTAATGAAATGGTCGTACGCAAAAATCCCCACTTCGTCGCCACCTCAGAGATTCTGTCCCCGCCATCGCTCGTGCGCCGACTATAACATCGAGTTAAAATGCACTTAAATTTTTGATAACCTGCCACTGTGGCAGCAGGAACCGACCTAACAACTGCGCCAAACACTTGTCGTCTTATTTAGGCGTTGCCGACCGCAGCGCCGTATTCTGCCTGTTTACATATCTCTGTATTTGAATAGGCATGCCTTTATACCAGTTTCTTTGGCGCTTCAGTGTATATTGGCCGGTGCGCCTCCCGTGACGTCTAGGGTTCAATTCCGCATCAATTATGGGTAACTAGATATTTCTCATCGGGTAGTGTATGAAACAGCATACTCTGAAGTAAATGACGATAGGCTGTAATGGTAAGACATAATCGAGGATAGTTTGAGTTTTTGGGGACACGCCATTCGCTGCAGACATTCAGTGAACCATTTAGCAGTTTCGTTGTTACTTTTCCTTTACCAGTCTCCTTCTAAATTGTTCAAGTAAATCATAAAAATACACGGTGTTTCAAAAAGAATATATATATTTCGAATGCATATACGAATATGAGACTTTACACACACATGTACGAACCCCGTAAGATTAGATTACAGATGTTCAATATGTCCTCCATCAGCGACGCGAACAGTATCACAACGATACTCAAATTCCTCCAATACTCGGGCAAGCACGTCCTTCGCCACTGATGTTATGGCAGTACGGATCCAGTTCTTCAACTTGCCTGGTTCTGTGGGAGTGGTGCTACATAAACGTTGTTTTTAACGAAACCCCAGAGGACGAAGTCAGAGGGTGTCAAATCCAGTGACCGTGGAGCCCAGCTGAGACACATCCTTGACGACCAATGCAACGGTTCGGTAGAGTTTCAATCAGGTATTCACGCATCGGGAGACTCCACTGAGGGTGCGCCACGCACTGTTGAAAAACGAAGTTGTCTTCGTGCAGCCTCGAAAACCACCAGTTTTGTAACATAGCGAGGTACTGCTGACCGTTCTACATCTACATCTACATGATTACTCAGCAATTCATATTTAAGTGCTTGGCAGAGGGTTCATCGAACCTTAATCATGCTATCTCTCTACCATTCCACTCCCGAACTGCGCGCGGGAAAAACGAACACCTAAACCTTTCTGTTCGTGCTCTGATTTCTCTTATTTTGTTTTGATGATCATTCCTACCTATGTAGGTTGGGCTCAACAAAATATTTTCGCATTCGGAAGAGAAAGATGGTGACTGAAATTTCGTAAATAGATCTCACCGCGACGAAAAACGTCTTTGCTTTAATGACTTCCATCCCAACTCGCGTATCATATCTGCCACACTCTCTCCCCTATTACGTGATAATACAAAACGAGCTGCCCTTTTTTCCACCCTTTCGATGTCCTACGTCAATCCCACCTGGTAAGGATCCCACACCGCGCAGCAATATTCTAACAGAGGACGAACGAGTGTAGTGTAAGCTGTCTCTTTAGTGGACTTGTTGCATCTTCTAAGTGTCCTGCCAATGAAACGCAACCTTTGGCTCGCCTTCCCCACAATATTATCTATGTGGTCTTTCCAACTGAAGTTGTTCGTAATTTTAATACCCAGGTACTTAGTTGAATTGACAGCCTTGAGAATTGTACTATTTATCGAGTAATCGAATTCCAACGGATTTCTTTTGGAACTCGTGTGGATCACCTCACACTTTTCGTTATTTAGCGTCAACTGCCACCTGCCACACCGTACAGCAATCTTTTCTAAATCGCTTTGCAACTGATACAGCTCTTCGGATGACCTTACTAGACGGTAAATTACAGCATCATCTGCGAACAACCTAAGAGAACTGCTCAGATTGTCACCCAGGTCATTTAAATAGATCAGTAACAGCAGAGGTCCCAGGACGCTTCCCTGGGGAACACCTGATATCACTTCAGTTTTACTCGATGATTTGCCGTCTATTACTACGAACTGCGACCTTCCTGACAGGAAGTCACGAATCCAGTCGCACAGCTGAGACGATACCCCATAGGCCCGCAGATTGATTAGAAGTCGCTTGTGAGGAACGGTGTCAAAAGCTTTCCGGAAATCTAGAAATACGGAATCAACTTGAGATCCCCTGTCGATAGCGGCCATTACTTCGTGCGAATAAAGAGCTAGCTGCGTTGCACAAGAACGATGTTTTCTGAAACCATGCTGATTACGTATCAATAGATCGTTCCCTTCGAGGTGATTCATAATGTTTGAATACAGTATATGGTCCAAAACCCTACTGCAAACCGACGTCAATGATATAGGTCTGTAGTTCGATGGATTACTCCTACTACCCTTCTTAAACACTGGTGCGACCTGCGCAATTTTCCAATCTGTAGGTACAGATCTATCGGTGAGCGAGCGGTTGTATATGATTGCTAAGTAGGGAGCTATTGTATCAGCGTAATCTGAAAGGAACCTAATCGGTATACAATCTGGACCTGAAGACTTGCCCGTATCAAGCGATTTGAGTAGCTTCGCAACCCCTAAGGTATCTACTTCTAAGAAACTCATGCTGGCAGCTGTTCGTGTTTCAAATTCTGGAATATTCCATTCGTCTTCCCTGGTGAAGGAATTTCGGAAAACTGCGTTCAATAACTCCGCTTTAGCGGCACAGTCGTCGGTAACAGTACCATCGGCACTGCGCAGCGAAGGTATTGACTGCGTCTTGCCGCTAGTGTACTTTACATACGACCACAATATCTTCGGATTTTCTACCAAATTTCGAGACAATGTTTCGTTGTGGAACCTATTAAAGGCATCTCGCATTGAAGTCCGTGCCAAATTTCGCGCGTCTGTAAATTTTAGCCAGTCTTCGGGATTTCGCGTTCTTATGAACTTCGCATGCTTTTTCCGTTGCCTCTGCAACAGCGTTCGGACCTGTTTTGTGTACCATGGGGGATCAGTTCCATCTCTTACCAATTTATGAGGTATGAATCAATTGCTGTTGCTACTATATCTTTCAATTTGAGCCACATCTCGTCTACATTTGCATAGTCATTTCGGAAGGAATGGAGAATGTCTCTTAGGAAGGCTTCTAGTGAAGCTTTTTTAAATAAAATTATTTTGCGTTTGTTTCTGGTGGATTTGGAAGAAACGGTATTGAGCCTAGCTACAACGACCTTGTGATCACTAATCCCTGTATCAGTCATGATGCTCTCTATTAGCTCTGAATTGTTTGTGGCTAAGAGGTGAAGTGTGTTTTCGCAACCGTGTTTCCATCAAAGAAGAATGGACCCTAAACAGACGATCGGTTCAAGTGATTCAAATGGCTCTGAGCACTGTGGGGCTTAACATCTGAGGTCATCAGTCGCCTAGACTTAGAACTACTTAAACCTAACTAACCTAAGGACATCACACACATCCATGCCCGAACGAAGATTCGAACCTGCGACCGTAGCAGCAGCGCGGTTGCGGACTGAAGTGTCTAGAACCGCTCGGCCACCGCGACCGGCCTGATGATCGGGATATCGCACAAAAGGCATTAACTTCGGGCAAATCTCGTACACGTTCAGTGGCTGCATGTGGGTTCTTTAGACCCCAAAGTCGAACATTGTGTTTGTTTACCTGACTACCAACACGGAAAGTCACTTCATCACTGAACACAATGCGTTGTCCGAAAGTATTATCATTGTCAACAGCATCAAGAATCTCGTTACAAAATGCCACACGTTTGCGTTTGTCATCAGGACGCAGAGCTTGTAACAGCTGTAACTTGTAGGGCTTCATAACCAACCGACGTCTCAAAGCACGGAAAAATTGTTGTTGTAAGTAGTTGTCACTCCGGACTGGCACAACGAGTTGATTTTGAAGGACTTTGTTGGAATGTAGTTTGAATTCGTGCAACATTTTCTTGAAGAACACGAGGGCTTCCAGGACTGTTTCCTTCACATACATATCCTATATCTAGAAACAGTCGATACCATCTGTGAATGTTCCACCCATTCGGAAGATCAATTTGGCACCTCAGGCTAAAACTTCTTTGCACTGTTATCACGGAATTGCATTTTTCAAACTCGAGAACGCAAAATGGTTTCTACTGCAAAGTTGCAATTTTAAACATATGACGGTTAGCAAGCAAAACGGAAGACAACTGACATCTAGCGCCTATTAATATAAACTAGACTATGTATTCGTTTCTCCAATAGCCGAGCCAATAGTTTGGACAAAATAATACTTTGTAATACGTATATTCTTTTTGAAACACCCTACATTTTTCTCATAACATCCAATACTTATACGAATTCGCCGGCATTGAAGTCACCTGCACTCGACGGCAACATTGGTACTGTACGATCACGGGCATCCGCAGAAGTCTACCCACGATGGGCAAGATACCAAAATCACTGTCTCCGGTATAACTTTCTCCGTGAGTTCAACTGGCGGGAAGTATACTAAACGCATTGTATGTCAAACGAAGCATACTTCCATCTCAACATTTTTTGGATGTAGATTCTTTGATAGCTGAAACGTAACCATACTTCATCAATAATTATAAAGTACATTTCTTATTTTGTCAATATGAATACACCGGATGGTCAGAAAGAGTCTGAAAAGCTCGTAAGGGTGTTGCAGGGTAGGTTGTGCTGAGAGATAATGGTTAAGAAAAAACATCTATACGTCGCGCCGTTTCCGATTTAATCAGCACTGAACTTAGTCAATGAGGCCGTTGCACACGCGGCGTCAACCGGGTTACCAGAGGCGGTGTCGCCAGACGTGTTCTTCGTTTGTTTTCCTCAAACCGAACAGTCGCAGCGTTTGCTCACCTAGCTGAAAGTTAACACTTCAGGAAAGGTGGCACTTTAACTGGCATCTCACGGACACACAGACGTCTGTGCATAATCCGATTTTAGCGCGCAACCTGGCTAATGTCAGTGCTAATGAATCGGAAATGGCGCAACATATCGAATTTTTGTCTTAACAGTTATTTCTCACAACCTACACTGAAACACCGTTTCAACCTTTTCAGACTGTTTCCGACCACGCCGCAGATTTGAAATTACGTGTCACAAAAAGTTAAATGTGGTACATCCGACGAGTTAGAAAATAAAAAAAAAAAGGTTCAAATGGCTCTGAACACTATGGGACTTAACATGTGAGGTCATCAGTCCCCTAGAACTTAGAACTACTTAAACCTAACTAACCTAAGGACACCACACACACCCATGCCCGAGGCAGGATTCGAACCTGCGACCGTGGCCTAGAACCGCTCGGCCACTCCGGCCGGCGAGAAAATAAAGCTAGAAATATTCACAAAAGATAGTTTCGTTCATATGCACTAATTTTAGGTCGACCAGGAAAGTAAAAACATCTGAAATATAGAGAAGTCTGAAAACTTGAGGACATTCCGCTGGATATTAATGAAAGCAACCAGCAGAAATGTCACTTTTAATGCTGTTCATAGTAAAAAGCAGGATATAAATTTTAAGAACTTCTATTTATCATTGATGCCATCTATAGCACTTTCTTAGAAAACCTTACATCGCCTCCTATTAAATGATGTACTGAATTATTTTCATGCCCTTTAATTTTTCATCGATGACTGAAATAATTGAATATTAAGAAACTCGATTTTCAGAGCTATGTTTATGGGTTATTCGGATGAAATGTTACGCGACTCAGCATTGTAAGAGATCAATGTAGGCAGTCTCAAATAGAACTACAGATAGGCCGGTAAAACCGACTCGGAGTGAAGGAAGATGCCGGCCGCTGTGACCGAGCGGTTCTAGGCGCTTCAGTCCGGAATCGCGCTGCTGCCACGGTCGCAGGTTCGAATCCTGCCTCAGGCATGGATATGTGTGATATCTTTAGCTTAGTTAGGTTTAAGTAGTTCTAAGTTCTAGGGGACTGATGACCTCAGGTGTTAAGTCCCATAGTACTTGGAGCCATTTTTTGACCCAAGATGGCCCTCCTCTTCTCACATTGAGACAGTACTGTGCAGGCACGAACATCGGACTGGTAAATTTGTAATTCTATAACATGATTGCAGGACTGCACCGAAACCACCGCCACGTAAAGGAGGACGTGGAATTCCCGCGGAGCAGTCCAACAACCACATCCGGAATTGAAAGTTTATACTCCATAACTCAGGTAGGGGCAACTGTCGCCTGTTGTCCCCCCTGCCCTCCCCCCCCCCCTCGCTCTCTCTCTCTCTCTCTCTCTCTCTCTGTGTACAATACACATGCAGAGCAAACGATCGACTTCACTCTGTGTGCACGTAAACATATACACTTACGAGGGCTGTTCGGAAAGTAAGATCGGATCGGTCACGAAATGAAAACCACAGTGAAACTTGAAACTTTTTTATTTGCAACAGTTAGCCACACCTTGCAGCTACCTCTCTAAATAGTCCCTGCTCCGACTCAGATACTTTTCGTGGCGTTTCTATCAACCCTACCACAACAAAGGTCAAAATTTAATAATGATTGTGGTGTTCCTCACGCTGCTAAATACTGCATTTTCGGGCAACAACAAAGTTATTATGTGGCAGGTGTCATTAGAGCACAGTTAATTAAGTCATTTCATGAAATAATGGATAAACTAGGCACTCATCTTTTCGTGTTTCCCACGCTGGTCTCGTTGTAAAATCATGGCTCAATCGTCAAAAATCTAGGTGGTGATGATTCCAAGCTCGGATGCAAAGAGGCCTAGGTTTTATTCTGCTATATTCAAAAGTTTTATAGATGTGTTTCATAAACTATTCTTGAAGATTAAACCTTTGAAAGTTAGCACAATGGTGATGCAAAAAGTAATCAGCAATCCGAATTTAAGGTACACTTCTTTTCGTTACTTTTGCTGCAATGTCACGTAACACACAAAACATCACTTCACAATACAAAACATACTTGAAAACATTTTCCTCACTGTTAAAGGTCACATTTTAGAAGCTGACTACAATATGCGTCTTTCCAACATGACTTCCAATACTCGACTTTCTCAAGGTCCGACTCTCTAACAACTAATTGCTTGCGCGCTCAAAAAAATCAGAGTTACAAGTACATCAAAGATCATAGTGACAAAAGAAAGAATACACATAAGAATAATATCATTGCAACATAAACATATCGATGAATCAAAGTATCTCTACATTAATGAAATCAAATCTGAATGTTGTCTCAGAAATATGTCAACTACTTTACAGAAACACAGTAGAATATTGCTGGTATCGAGAGGTTGAGGTGATCTGCCATAATGGTTACGTAATTCAAGTACCATTACACGTTGTACAAACTTTCCAGTAACTTTCCCTCGTAACAGAAAGCAGCCGCCTGTGCTTTCCGCCAATTCTCTACGCTGTTCTACCTTTCGTTGCTTGTGATAAAATTTGTCTTCGTAGCCAACTGTTCATGTGAACAAAGACGAACAACGGAGGGAGCCAATCAAGGGCTGTATTGTGAGTGATCAAACACTTCCCATCGAAAAAGCTGCAGGAGATTTCTATTGCCCCTGAAGAGTGCCGCTAAAAATTGTCTCGAAGAAAGAAACGCATGACATTTATGTAATGTGGGCTGCATAGCTTCAGGCGAAATCTCTCACCAGATCTACATACTTGGTGGGAGACACTGTTGTTTCAGGAAGTTCTACGTGATCACTTTGCGCTGTGAACTATACAGAGCGACGTGAAGTGAGCTACAGGCGCACTCAAGACAATGCCCAACACATCTGTGCAAAGTTCCATCGGATTTTCACACTGATTTCCATTTCGCGCCTAATCGCACTTTACTTTTCGAAAACGCCTCGTACATATCCACGAAGTATTCATATGTTTTTCTGGGACATGTTGTACTAGAATTTAATTAAAAATAGTTCCCCAGCTCTAACCACGATTTTCGGGAACTGTCCTTTGGTGCAAGGTACTTGAAATCGCATCCCTGAAGTTCGCAGTTGCGACTCCCCATTACCAGTTTGCGTCGCATTTGGGCAAGACGACGAACTCCGCAACAGGTCAGAACTGCCATTACCAGTACAGAATTGAAAGTTGTAATGAAAAATATTTACAAAACGTATTGATTAGTTTCTTTCCATCCATGTACAACCCATTTAAATACGAGTACGACTTCCACAGCTTTTATAAAAACGTTTGTATGTATATGTTCCATATCTCCTCCTAAACAACTGGACGGAATTCAACCGAACCTCCTGTACATATCACTTGGCGTCTGGTAAAATTTGCTGTAGGAGTGGAAATCACATAACTACAATAGTTCAGGAAATATGACATCATAAACAAAGGGATGCGTGAAAAAAAATGCTGCATCGTGCACAACGCTTTAATTTATTATGTCTTTACTACTAACATTTGCAATGTTGATGCTTTAAGTTGTTCTGGAAGTGGTACTGATATTCAAGACAATAAAAGCGGGTTAAAAGCTGTGAGCTATCTGGGGAAGTTAACCTTGCATTACTGAGCAAATGTTTCACCAGGTATCCAGTCTAGCTTATCAAATTCCCAACCAGACTAACATTAATTATAATCTTTTAATAGTCATCTTACGACAACCGGTGATATATATATAAAAAGAGAATTTAAATAAAAAGAAATAAACCAGTTTATATTTGGACATTTATTTTAACATTGATCATTGTTCCGTTAAAATTTCAGCATATTAAACTTGATTCATAACTAAACTGGTGCCTTATTTAGGATTGTGAAGATGTGTTTGTAGTCTTACGGAACACATCAAATATGGAGCCAAGATTGGGAGACTGCATACAACACTGTATTCATAAAATAACACACGAAGAACGTTGAAACATATGCAAGAGGGAATTAACCACAACCAACCGATTCAATTTTCACCCAAATAAGTTACGTTCGTAACGCAATCCTGTCCGTCATGACATTACCACACACAGGTATACTAAATTCATACTAACTCGCTGTGAAATCTTCCTGAAAAGAATAGCTGAGGGCTACTTTGATGATTACACCACATGCTCCACGTGGTCAACTTGGTTTACACAACGAGTGTAACTCCACAATAATTTTGATAATGAAAATAAATTATATCGAAACGCAATTTACAAAAGAAAAACCTCGAACTGGTTACTATCGTCTTACTACTAACCTTATGGATCAAACAATTGTATAAGCACGTGGTACTGGTCTCACAAAGTACGCCCAGCATGGGTTGAACATAAAGGAAAGTTGCTATATTGAAAAATATTGTCAAAACGAGACATTATAATCTCACGCACATTCGCATTTAAGATTGATGATCTTAGTTAGAGTTACGAATCATCAACACGTGGTTCCACTTTACTTACAAAGTAGTGAGAAAGCAACTACTGGAAGATATTCTTAACTTCACACTCGAATTACACTGTGTTCCAATTTAAGATAACATAAGATATTTTAGATCTAAACCTGAAATAAAGGTGATTAAATTTTCAGTTAGGCTGAACTTAAGAAATCCCTTGTCCCACGGACTCAGCAGAGACGCGCTTAGCCAGAGAGCTTACCACTTCAGACGCTCGCCGCGGACAGACTGCCGTGGGATCCTACCGATGGTGCTTCACAGATACAAACGGCCAGAGGGGCAGCTTCCTATACCAACATGACAAGGGACGCACAGGACCGTACTAAGAATAGAAACCTCTTTGCTTTTAGAAAGCGTAGCTACCTGTTGCGACGTTGGTCCTACTGTTCTCTAGCAGACAGGCTTGTCTGCTACCATCAAGCATGCAACTAGAAATACATTTCCTCATTCATCCTTTCACACAGAAGTGAAGGTGGATGACAGTATATTATCATATACAGTATATAAAAGAAAGCGGATGTAGGTTCCGTATGAGACTGTGTGACATGAATTACATATAAACTGTGTTTTAAAGTGTAGTAGTGTGACAGATCGTTCTTGTTTATGTGTAAAAGTAACACGCTCCACTGCTCAGTCTCCTCCCAGATGGAGTCAGAAACACCACAGTAAAGCATGCAACTAGAAATACATTTCCTCATTCATCCTTTCACACAGAAGTGAAGGTGGATGACAGTATATTATCATATACAGTATATAAAAGAAAGCGGATGTAGGTTCCGTATGAGACTGTGTGACATGAATTACATATAAACTGTGTTTTAAAGTGTAGTAGTGTGACAGATCGTTCTTGTTTATGTGTAAAAGTAACACGTTCCACTGCTTAGTCTCCTCCCAGATGGAGTCAGAAGCACCACAGTAAATTTAGAAGTGGAATGTATGCCGTAAATGACAACAGTTTTAAGAAATTAACATGAAAGGAATCCAACAGAGACCTTTCACACTATTCGCAACACATTTCACAGACAGTGACCAAAGGAGATGGACCGAGACAGGGGAGGAGGAGTTGTACAGAAAGACGGGAAGGAGGAAGGAGAAAGGAACGTGCGTGAGATGGTGGGAGAGTGGTGGGAGGTGGGGATGAACAGAGGGCGGAGGAGGAACTGGGGGAACAGGAGACAACCTGGGCAGTGCCAGTTAGTCAGCTAGTTCACAACAAAAACTGAAAAACGGAAGTGACTCCGCTCTGGCGTAAGGCCGACACAGCCGTGCTGCTCCCCGCTGGCCGGCTGTAGGATGCTAGTCGCGCGGACAACGCACGAGTTAGCTTGCCCGCCGCTCGCTTCTCCTGCTGATCGGCAGACGTCTCCTGAGCCAGGAATTTCACTCTCTCTCTCTCTCTCTCTCTCTCTCTCTCTCTCTCTCTCTCTCTGTCTGCCTGTCTCCCTCTCCACCCAACCCCCCCCGTTCCTCCCTGTGTTCATCGTTCCTAGTCGCAGTGAGCTGGAACAGGTCTGTTTACAGGTTGCGTACACACGATTTGTTAGTTTTTAGTGCAACATGCCGACCATTTAAGGAACATTAAACAGCGCAGTGGCTTAAAACTTAATGAAAAGAACGTATTAGTCCTCCCCACGACTCATGTGACAGGTGAAACACAAACGTACAACAAAGTAAACTTGCCTTTCTCCTATACTGCCGTTTGCCGGTGTTTCATAAAAGGAGTTGCCCAGAAGAAATGATTTAAAATGAAATGTGTAATTAGATTAGCTGCCTGTCAGACACTTACCTTTATTGCTCAAGTGATGATACTCTACTGGCCATTAAAAGTGCTACACCCAGAAGAAATGCAGATGATAAACGAGTATTCATTGGTTCAAATGGTTCAAATGGCTCTGAGCACTATGGGACTCAACTGCTGAGGTTATTAGTCCCCTAGAACTTAGAACTAGTTAAACCTAACTAACCTAAGGACATCACAAACATCCATGCCCGAGGCAGGATTCGAACCTGCGACCGTAGCGGTCCTGCGGTTTCTGACTGCAGCGCCTTTAACCGCACGGCCACTTCGGCCGGCAGTATTCATTGGACAAATATATTATACTCGAACTGACATGTGATTACATTTTCACGCAATTTCGGTGCATAGGTCCTGAGAAATCAGTATCCAGAACAACCACCTCTGGCCGTAATAACGACCTTGATACGCCTGGGCATTGAGTCAAACAGAGCTTGCATGGCGTGTACAGCTGCCCATGCAGCTTCAACACGATACCACAATTCATCAAGAGTAGTGACGGGCGTATTGTGACGAGCCAGTTGCTCGGCCACCATTGACCAGACGTTTTCAATTGGTGAGAGATTTGGAGAATGTGCTGGCCAGGGCAGCAGTCGAACATTTTCTGTATCCAGAAAGGCCCGTACAGAACCTGCAACATGCGGCCGTGCATTATCCTGCTGAAATGTAGGGTTTCGCACGGATCGAATGAAGGGTAGAGCCACGGGTCGTAACACATCTGAAATGTAACGTCCACTGTTCAAAGTGCCGTCAATGCGAACAAGAGGTGACCGAGACGTGTAACCAATGGCACCCAATACCATCACGCCGGGTGATACGCCAGTATGGCGATGACGAATACACGCTTCCAATGTGCGTTCACCGGAATGTCGCCAAACACGGATGCGACCATCATTATGCTGTAAACAGAACCTGGATTCATCCGAAAAAATGAGCATACGTGCACCCAGGTTCGTCGTCGAGTACACCATCGTAGGCGCTCCTGTCTGTGATGCAGCGTCAAGGGTAACCGCAGCCGCGGCCTCCGAACTGATAGTCCATGCTGCTGCAAACGTCGTCGATCTGTTCGTGCAGATGGTTGTTGTCTTGCAGACGTCCCCATCTGTTGACTCAGGGATCGAGACGTGGCTGCACGATCCATTACAGCCATGCAGATAAGATGCCTCTCATCTCGACTGCTAGTGATGCGAGGCCATTGGAATCCAGCACGGCGTTCCGTATTACCCTCATGAACCCACCGATTCCATATTCTGCTAACAGTCGTTGGATCTCGACCAACGCGATCAGCAATGTCACGATACGATAAACCGCAATCGCGATAGGCTACAATCCGACCTTTATCAAAGTCGGAAACGTGATGGTACGCATTTCTCCTCCTTACACGAGGCATCGCAACAACGTTTCAGCAGAAATCGGTTACAAACTTTCCTCATGTCAGCACGTTGTAGGTGCCAACCTTGTGTGAATGCTCTGAAAACCTAATTATTTGCATATCACAGCATCTTCTTCCTGTCGGTTAAATTTCGCGTCTGCAGCACGTCATCTTCGTGGTGTGGCAATTTTAATGGCCAGTAGTGTATATTTTTGGATATGGTCGTTTAACTCGTTTCTGAGCCAGTGACAGCATTAGTAGCGAGCAACGAAGATAATTTTTCTTTCTAATGCTGTGACTGTGGACAATATAACTCTTCTCAAATAGCGATTGGTTATTTACGACTAATTGCAGCATTCGGTATGCGTACATACTGCGATGTTACGTACGGAATGCCTAATTCCATAAAGAGGCGGCAACAAGATAACTGTTGGTGCAAACCAAATTCTGTTAGTGCTGCTCACTTTTTGGCAATGTGCTCTGTTTTTATGTGATGAGGTAGCAGAAAAAGTATACCATAACACTTTAATGACCAGGAATTTGCAAACTATGTTACTGATATGTAAAGCTGATTGTCGCCCAAGCTAACAATTATGCAAAGACTAAAATTTATTGGACTGAGGTGTTGGGAGGGTAAATATCTACTTTCTTCCAGTTGAAATTTTCAAAATACCTACACTAATTTTTTAGCTAACTACTCTGTTGACGGGCTTTTGACCACGTGGTACATTAATTTATGATGTTATTCGCGCCGGCCGGAGTGGCCGAGCGGTTAAAGGCGCTAGTCTGGAACCGCACAACCGCTACGGCCGCAGGTTCGAATCCTGCCTCGGGCATGGATGTGAGTGATGTCCTTAGGTTAGTTAGGTTTAAGTAGTTCTAAGTTCTAGGCGACTTATGACCACAGAAGTTGAGTCCCATAGTGCTCAGAGCCATTTGAACCATTTGATGTTATTCGCTATGTAGCACAGAACCTAGTATACTTGTACTGCGTATTTCGAAAATAAGGGAGAGAGTACTTGCAGAGAACCATCTAACACTCCATGGCTAAACATTATTAACGATTTCTCCTGTTGGTTCATCTATCTAATGATTATTTATAACGCTTATTTCATCTTGCAAAAAATAACACTGCTTGATCTACTTTAAGTAGAAGATCATTCACAAATACGAGGAATAAGCCATAACTAAAAATTAGACCCTGTCTGAGTTCATTTCCGATTTCTTTCCAGTCACTAAATTTTTACCTTCTTCTCCAGCACTATGTAGCATCACTTTGTCATTATTTTAAATATGTTTCAAAGTAGCTGTTTGTAACATCATTTATTGCATAAAAGTAGGTTGGCGACGCCGACACCGATCCACATACGCACATCGGCCGCATCTAGAAGTTTTAGAGGAGAAGTCGACGCGAAGATAGCAGCAATGGGATCACCTCATCAAGCGCCTCCCTCTCCAAGTGCAAGACCCTTTCTTGGAAACAGGGTAATCAGAGAGCTTCTGGCCCAACACATACACACACACACACACACACACACACACACACACACACACACACACAGAGTTAGATTTTCCAATGCCAGTCCAGAAGATTCTCGTTCATTGACATTTTTAACTCCTTTTTAAGCACTACCACTTTCTTGTAGACAAGCCATTCAAGACAGTTTCTAAACCAAAATACACATCTCTTGCTCAGCTAATTACACCTTTAAAATAATCAAACAGCCAGTCAGTATGTAGCCCTTTGCCACTGTCTTGTCAGCATTCACACAGCTTCTTTAGCAGCCTTGACTCGAATAAATGCTTCACATACTGACGCTATTTCCTGTCGAGTCTTGCGTCATGTAACGAAATCAGTGTCGCTACCAATATTCCTCCGTTGTAGACATCGACTGAATCTCTGGTGGCATATGGAAGTTTTGTGATTTCGTGAGGTCTCCATTACATAATTAGGCCAGCTGAGGTACCTGATCATCATCATCATCATCATCATCATTTAAGACTGATTATGCCTTTCAGCGTTCAGTCTGGAGCATAGTCCCCCTTATAAAATTTCTCCATGATCCCCTATTCAGTGCTAACATTGATGCCTCTTCTGATGTTAAGCCTATTACTTCAAACTCATTCTTAACCGAATCCAGGTACCTTCTCCTTGGCCTACCCCGACTCCTCACACCCTCTACTGCTGAACCCATGAGTCTCTTGGGTAACCTTGCTTCTCCCATGTGTGTAACATGCCCCCACCATCTAAGCCTGTTCGCCCTGACTGCTACATCTATAGAGTTCATTCCCAGTTTTTCTTTGATTTCCTCATTGTGGACACCCTCCTGCCATTGTTCCCATCTACTAGTACCTGCAATCATCCTAGCTACTTTCATATCCGTAACCTCAACCTTATTGATAAGGTAACCTGAATCCATGTGGTTCATGGTGTGGGTTCCTGTAGTCATGTCCCAGTTCATGAACCACGGGCCACGTACGAGTGGCCAAGTAAGTGGTCCTCACAGTCAGGATACCACTTACTTTGGAATAAGGCTGGGCATCTCGGACATATTCTGAGTCATGGTCGCCTTTGTGCTCAGACGGCAAAGACTTCCAAATCCACCGGTTAGTCCCTCAACCGTTAGGGGTAAAACCCAATGGGACCCGGGGCTAGTAAGGGTAACAACCTGCTTCCCTGGTACTTTAAATATGATGCTGGCAACAATCAGAGCAAAATGCCTCGGACCTTTGGAGGTGACGGAGCCCCACCTCCAATTGACAAAGCATGCACTCCTAAGATACGACTCAGGTACCTGATGACCTACTGAAATCGAGTCTGCTGGCGATGACGATGCAGGAAGTCGTCCAAAGCTGAAGATTCACAAGTTTAATGTGCACAGAACTCCGTGAAGAGTTTACCCAACAACGTCGGCGGGAAATTTTACAGTCTCGTAAGTACTGACTTGGCTCAGACGTTGTTGACTTTGCAGAAATATTACACAGCTTTGTCAGCAAAACAGGCTCCCACGTGCGCGCCCACACGCAGATGCACTCACGCACACACACACACACACACACACACACACACACGCACACACACAGTAAGAGAGAGAAGTGGGGGTGTAACGGGTCCGCGGCTTATTTCCGCCACTGTTGTCCCGTTCACGTCTGCGCTGAGAAGCCGTTTCCGCTGTGGGGCGGCGTCGCCCTGGACCGCCCCCGACCCGCCCACGTCGTAAACCGGCGGCGCCTCCCCTGGCATTACGGCGGAGAGCGGAGGCAACAGAGAGGCGGTGACGCCGCAGCGCTGAGAGTGCCTGCCAGGGTCGCCACCCGCCATCCACTTTACCAAATGTGCTGCCCTCTGCGTAAAACGTCACTGCGTTCTCGCCGGCAAGTTTCCTGTAGATTACGTTCGCAGATATCGTCATTTGTCTGAAAAGTGCTAAAAACTATTCTGACAACGAACTTCTCTGTTTCCGAATTTCAATTTCACATTGTAAATTCGGCTAGAATCGTATCATACCAGAAGCAGGATTCTTGTAAACCAGCATTAGATCTTGGTCGGCAGTTTTCTGACCTGCATCCTTCTCGGATGTGTTATATATAGGGTACAATTATTGAAATGTATGATATACGAGGTGTGGCTAGAAAAAAACCGGACTAGTACTGGTGAAACAATAAAACGATTGCAATAAGGCTGAAAGTCGCGTGGCCTGTCACGTGACTCTCGCTCCGCCTACTGCTCGAGTTTCATCTGCCTCCTGCACTCAGTCTGCCCGTGGCGTCTGTTTTAAGTAGTTGACGTTTTGTCTGTGCGTCGGAAAATGTTGAGTGTACAGAAAGAACAGCGTGTTAACATCAAATTTTGTTTCAAACTAGGAAAATCTGCAAGTGAAACGTTTGTAATGTTACAACAAGTGTACGGCGATGATTGTTTATCGCGAACACAAGTGTTTGAGTGGTTTAAACGATTTAAAGATGGCCGCGAAGACACCAGTGATGACACTCGCACTGGCAGACCATTGTCAGCAAAAACTGATGCAAAAATTGAAAAAATCGGTAAACTTGTTCGACAAGATCGCCGTTTAACAATCAGAGCAGTGTCTGAGTTAACAGGAGTTGACAAGGAAAGTGTTAGGCAGATTCTTCATTAAAGTTTCAACATGAACAAAGTGTGTTCAAAAATGGTTCCAAAGTGTCTCACAATTGAACAGAAGGAACGCCGAAGAATGATTTGTTCTGACATCCTGGAAAACATTGAAAGTGATCCCACCTTCTTATAAAATGTTATTACTTGCGATGAATCGTGGTTTTTTACTTACGATCCCGAAACTAAACGCCAATCGATGCATTAGAAAACTCCTGGTTCTCCACGACAAAAAAAAGCACGAATGTCAAAATCGAAATTCAAGGCAATGATGATTGTTTTTTTTTTTGACGTCAAAGGGATTGTGCACATTGATTGGGTACCAGAGGGACAAACAGTGAATCAGCATTACTACATTAGCGTCCTGGCTACCCTACGTGAGCGAGTACGGAGAAAACGGAACGATTTGTGGAGAAAAAAGTCATGGATCCTTCACCAAGACAATGCCCCAGCTCACAGTGCGTTGTCAGTGAAGACGTTTTTGGCAAAACACAACATTCCCATCTTAGATCATCCACCCTACTCACCTGATTTGGCCCCCTGTGACATTTTTCTTTTCCCTAAAGTCAAGTCAGCTTTGAAAGGAACTAGATTTGAGACTGTTGAAGCAGTAAAAGAAAAAGCGACGGAAGTAATGTATGGACTTACCGAAAATGATCTGCAGCATTGCTATGAACAGTGGAAAATTCGTATGGAGCGGTGTAGAGACCGAGGAGGAGAGTACATTGAAGGAGATAACATGAAATTGTAAATAATTGTAAATAAATGTTTTTTCCAGCATCAGTCCGGTTTTTTTCTAGCCGCACCTCGTATAATCATCATAACCTCTGAACGGTTTGCGTTAGGAAGTTCAAACTACGCAGTTAGCTGCGGGGCCTGATGGCAATTAGTATGGTTTGGTTTAGCGACGAAGCCCCCTTTCATTTGAATGGGTTTGTCAACAACTTAAATTGGCGACTTTGGGGGCTGAGAATCCGCATTTCGCGGTCCAGAGGTCTCTTCACCCTCAACGGGTGACTGTGTGCAGTGTCCCGTCACCGAATAATCGTTGCGATATTCCTTGATGGCACGGTGACTACTGAACGGTACGTGAAGGTTTTGGAAGATTATTTCATCCCCATTATCCAAAGTGACCCTGATTTCGACAAGGTGTGGCTCATGGAAGACGGAGCTCGACCCCATCGAAGCAGGAGAGTGATGTTCTGGAGGAACGCTTTGGAGATCGCATTCTGGCTCTTGGTTACTCCAATATGAGGAGCCCTATTAGATTGTTTGCAGATGGTGCTGTCATTTACCGTCTTGTAAAGTCATCAGATGACCAAACCGAATTGCAAAATGATTTAGATCAGATATCTGTGTGGTGCGAAAAGTGCAATTGACCCTGAATAAGGAAAAGTGTGAAGTTACATCAGTATTAAAAGAAATCGGCTAAATTTCGATTACTCGATAAGTCACACAAATCTGACGGCTGTAAATTCAACTAAATACTTAGGGATTACAATTACAAATAACCTAAATTGGAACGATCACATAGATCATATTGTGGGTAGAGCAAACCAAAGACTGCGATTCACTGGCAGAACACTTAGAAAGTGCAACAGGTCTACTAAATAGACTGCTTACACCACGCTTGTCCGCCCTGTTATGGAATATTGCTGTGCAGTGTGGGATCCGCATCACGTAGGACTGACGGATGACGTCAAAAAAGTACAAAGAAGGGCAGCTCGTTTTGTATTAGAGGGAGATAGTGCCACAGACATGATACCTGAATTGCAGTGACAATCATTAAAACAAATGCGTTTTTCGTAGCGACGGGATCTTCTCATGAAATTTAAATCAACAGTTTTCTCCTCCGATTGCGGAAACATTCTGTTGGTACCCAGCTACAAAGGGAGAAATGATCGTCACGCTAAAATAAGAGAAATCAGGGCTCGCACAGAAAAAATTAAGTGCTCGTTTTGCCCGCGTGGCGTTCGAGATTGGAACGGTAGAGAGACAGTTTGAAGGTGGTTCATTCAGCCCTCTGCCAGGCACTTTATTGTAAATAGCAGAGTAATCACGTAGATTTAGACGCAGATGCAGAGGCCACCGACATGGCCCTCGATCTGAACACATGCGACTTCTTTTTATGGGGCTATATTAAAGACATCGTGTACAGCAGTAACCCCAAAACCATTGCTGCGCTGAAAACAGCCATCCAGGAAGTCATTGACAGCATCGACGTTCCGACACGTCAGTGGTTCACACAGAACTCCGCTGTTCGTCAGCACCACACCACCGCCAATGATGGCAAGCAAACCGAACATGTCATAACCTAAATCCGAATGTATAGAGTGACGTTTACATGTTGAATAAAGTGTGTGCACGCCGTAGTTTTTTTTTTTCATATACTTCAGTAATAGTCACCCTGTAGGGTGTCCATAAAGTCCTGCTATCATTTCAAGAAATCGTACCTTGGATAGTGTTACAGGTACAGCATCGTGGTTTCGTATGGAACATTTAGCAGCTCCCAAAATGTTTGCTGTTACGCCGAAATTTTCATTTATATCACACTCTTGGCTCGTAGAACACCGGGGCGATATTCGAATTTTTCCCTTGTATAGGTCAGCAGTGCAGCATCGACAGTTGTGAATTCTTCACTGATTCGTGCACGAAAGGTAACAGTGCCGTTGAGAGGTACCGCGTACCCACTATCTGCCTCTTTAAGTCACCGGCAGTGACGCACAACCGTTGTCAAAGGCTTTCCAGTCTGCGTACCAGACGATATATTGCGCCTTCTCCTGGTCTGCCGCCGTTTCGATACACTCTTAGTACAGTTGCACTGTGCCAAAAATACCGTTCGGTCATTTTGATACAATACATAAAATGTGGTAGTACATGGTAGATTACCGGTAGCATTGGTATCATTGGTGGGACGGAAACATAAATGAATATATGTGAGAGAAACTGGGAGCCGACAACCTCTGTTTGTTTTTTGTTTGTTGTCTTGAACATAATTAGAACCGTTACTGTTTGTCCATTGTCTGTCTCACAACATTAAAAAACCGAAATTACATTTTATTTCTAATAAAAATTCGTTGGTCGGAAAACTTCTCCACTTTTATGTAACCGAAACAATTACTTTTGATGCAAGTACTGCTTCTATACCATCATTATCGTTGCTCTGCACTCAGTAGAACGTTCTTAATCATGATCAAGTGTGTTTCCTGTTATTATTGATAAGTGCGAAAGTTGGTATGATTATCAGAAACATATTTTATATAGTTCGACGAGGTACTGAGGCGATGTTTGATATTGTTGTTCCACAGGTTTTTTTTCTTGGTTTTTGGAGGAAATTACTTTTTATAGCGCTATATGATAAGTCCTATTTTTTTTATTTTTATCACGACATCCGTACTTCATGTAACAAATCAACAATTTGAGAGTAAAACTTGAATTAAATCTGATTTGATCCATTATAAATGGTTCTGAAAGCCTGCGACTGTAAAAACAAAAGGTTTGTTTATTAATAACTCATCTGCTACTAATCACGATTTTCTTTATTTTATTTTTCGCACCCGACGCTTTTCGGGAAATCATTCCCAGATTCAAGTGCGTTTTTTATGTTTGTTATGTCATTCCTGTGTGATGTCGATGTGATTCCGTTTCATTTTGTTGACTTTACTGCATTATATGAGAAAACATGCCATTTTTAGTTGGTTGTCGATCTTTTTGTGAAGGTAGTGGCGAAATTTAGAAGAATTTGTACTTACAGTTTCCTTATGGTCCATTTGTGCAGAGTCTCACACACACTAAACATCACACACAACTTGCTGTACACTTTTAAACTTCGAAAATATTTTTCATAAAGGAAACAAAGACACAGATGTTCTTACAAGTAGTCAACAGAGATGACATTATAGGTCTTCCACAGAGTATGATATGCTTTTGTACAGAGGTTATTTACTTACGTCTATTTTACAATTGTGCTTATTTCTATGTGTTGCTATTTTTATTTTATTATACTATCGAAACATCTGAAGAAATTCATTGCTTCACTTTCAAGTTTTTCGTTTAATATTTTATCTTCATATTTTCTGTAACGTGAATATATCTCCAGTTGTTCTATATTCACATTATAGAAAATGTGAAGATAAAATATTAAACAAAAAACTTGAAAGTGAGGTAATGAATTTCTTCAGATGATTCGATAGTATACTTAAATAAAAACAGCAACACATAGAAATAAGCACAATTGTAAAATCGACATAATTAAATTATGTTACAAATTGTTAAGGTATATAACCTCTGTACAAAAGCATATCATACTCTGTGGAAGACCTGTAATGTCATCTCTGTTAACTACTTGTGAGAACATCTGTGTCTCTGTTTCCTTCACGAAAAATGTTTTCGATGTTTAAAAGTGTACAGCTAATTGTGTGTAATGTTTAGCGTGTGTGAGACTCTGCACAAATGGACCATAAGGAAACTGTAAGTAAAAATTCTTTTAAATTTCGCCACTACCTTCACAAAAAGATCGACAACCAACTAAAAATGGTATGTTTTCTCATATATTGCAGTAAAGCCAACAAAATGAACGGAATCGCACACATCGACAACATCACACAGGAATGACATAACAAACATAAAAAACGCACTTGAAAATGGGAATGATTTCCCGAAACGCGTAGGGTGCGAAAAATAAAATAAAGAAAATCGTGACTAGTAGCAGATGAGTTATTTATAAACAAACCTATTACCTGCATTAAATATTAACAGCTTCAGTTTTGATGTCAATACTATTTATTTTTAAGTAACCAACAGCAGGCTATGTAGAACAAAAATGTTCTGTAGGTTATGCGAGCCTTTATACATCCTCACTCAGTTTCTGGACGGTTCACGGCTTCGGATTTCTAGGGGAATCCAGTAAGCCACTGATCACATTCACGAACAGAGCGACAGAAATCAAGTGACGCACAATAGGTAAGCAACACGCTTAACGTCCGGGTAATGCAGTACGGTGTTAACTAGCAAAGGCTAGTAGGAAGACTACTGTAGTCTGCAAGCGGGCCCGAGTTCGATTCCCGGCCAGGGTGGAGGTTTTCTCCGCTCGGAGATTGGGTGTTGTGTTGTCATCATCATCATTTCATGCTCATCACCGGCGCGCAAGTCACCCAATGTGGCCTCGACTGAAATAAGACTTGCACCTGGCGGCCAAACTCTTCCCGAATAGGGGCCTACCGGCCAACGATGACATACGCTCATTTCCATTTTACGGTTACTTACGGCAATCTACAGTAGCCTACGATAGTCTTACAACTGCAGCTCCAAGACAAATCTGCAATAAAGGACAAAGGAAAAAAAATCTTTGACCTGCGAAACATTTTATAGCAAAAGACGATTCACAGTCTAAGAGTTTCCACGTCATAATTTTTTGAGATGATCACGCGGCTTTATGGACATCACGTATGTCTTTACAGATCATCGAATGAACCTACTGTGGAATGGGCCATTCGTACACCGAGTTTTATCTCGTTGTTCCATGACAGATTTCTCTGTACGCATGCCCCTAGATACGTTAAAGTTCTCCCTCGAGTGGTTCATCAGCAATGGTGCAATCAGTAGAATAGTGGTGGTGTCTACGAACATCATTAGAAGCTTTTAAACAGAGGTTACGAGATGAATGTCAACAAACGTAAAGCAAATGTAATGGAATGCAGTCGAATAGAATCGGTCACTCTGAGGGTATTTGATTAGGAATCTGAAACTAGAAGTATATGATGACTTCTGTTATTTGGGCAGTAAGATAACTGATGGGGTCCCAAGTAGACTGTATATAAGGCACAGACTGACAATAGCAAGAAAAGCGTTTCTGGAAAGAGGAACTGGTTAACGTCTAGTGTAAACTGAAGTGTTAGGAACTGTTTTCTGGAGGTATTTGTTTGAGGTACCTTACCAGATTGGACTGACGGAGGACATCGAAAAAGTTCAAAGAAATGCAGCACGTTTTGTATTATCGCGAAATATGAGAGAGAGTGTCATATAAATGATACAGGATTTGGACTGGAAACCATTAAAAGAAAGGCGTTTTTCGTTGCAACGGAATCTTCTCACAAAATTCAAATCACCAACTTTCTCCTCCGAATGCGAAAATATTTTTTCGACACCGATCTACATAGGGAGGAGCGATCACCACGATAAAATAAGAGAAATCAGAGCTCGTAAGGAATGATATAGGTAGCCTTCTATGGAAGTAAAACGTGGACGATGGGCAGTTAAGACAATAAGAGAATGAAATCTTTCAGAATATGACGCTACAGAAGAATGCTGAAGATTGGATGGGTAGATCGCGGAACTAATGAGGAGGTACTGAACCATACCGGAGAGTAAGGAAATTTATAGCACAACTGGACTCAATGAAGGGATGGACTGATAGCACACATGCTGGGATATCAAGGTACAGTCAGTTTGATAATGGAGGGAAAGCTGTAGAGGGAGAGTAAGGCTTAGGTGTAGTTCGCAGGTTCAAATGGATGTAGGCTACGGTAGTTAGGAAGAGATGAAGGGGCTTGCACAGGATGGACTAACGCAGGGAGAGGTAGGGAGACAGTGTTCGATATGAACGCAATAACAGTAGTATCGTTTCAAGTACTGGATGAATAACTCTCGAGACACCGAAATTTAGGTTTTGTAAAACACGTTATACAGGGTGAAAAGTATTTAAACCGACAAACTCTGGGAGGTTATAGGGGACATCAAAACAAATATTTTTCCCTAATGTCATTTTTTCCTATGTGGATTATTTAAACCGGTGGAGGCCGTATTATGCTCTTCATTTGTTAGAGGGCGTATTACGCTCTTCAGTTGCAGGCAACTGCCGTCCACCAGTGTAGTAGTGCATTGTCTCTGTTTACTGATGGAGCGATACACCTGGAGTGAGTACACTGATATGGTTGGTGCGTACTACATAGCACACCACAACGGACGAACTGCACTGCGGGTTTATCAGCAACAATATCCTAATCGCCGTGTCCCGCATCATACGACCTTTGCTGCTGTGTACCAACGTCTGCGTGAGACCGGGTCATTTAGCAGATTACCTGGACAGGGACGCCGTCACACGGTAAGAACGGTGCAATTTGAGGAAGCTGTCTTGCAGCATGTGGAGCGGGATCCTTCAGTCAGCACTCGTGCAATTGCACGTCACATGAGGACGAATCAGAGCAATGTAAGAACAGTCCTTCGAGAGCAGTTGTTACGTCCATTACACTTACAGAGTGTCCACAACATGGAACCAGTTGATTATGCACCCAGAGCACAGTTTTCGCAGTGGTACCTGGAAGAGTGTGAAATGCATCCTACATTTCCATCATCTGCGTTTTTTACCGATAAAGCAACGTTCGGGCGTGATGGAGTCTTCAACATGCACAATTCGCATGTTTGGAGTGAGGATAACCCACATGCCACAGTTACTAGCGCTCATCAAGTGCGGTTCTTCGTTAATGTGTGGGTCGGTGTTGTTGGTGACTGTTTAATTGGGCCGTATCTGCTACCTATGCCATTAAATGGCAGGCACTGTTACAATTGTCTCGCCAGAGCATTGCCAGAATTGCTGGAAGACGTCCCTCTTCCTACAAGACAACGCATGTGGTTCCAACATGACGGGGCGCCGGCTCATTTCAGTCGTCGTGTCCGTCGATTCCTGGACCGACGGTTCCCAGAAACGTGGATTGGCAGAGGTGGTCCTGTACCATGGCCCGCTTGATCCCCAGGTATGTCCCCTCTGGATTTTTTTGTGTGGGGAGAGATGCGCAACCTTGTTTACGCAACTCCTGTTGCATCAGAAGAGGATCTGGTTGCCCAGATAGTAGCAGCAGCAGGAACAATTCAGGATACGCCTGGGGTTTCTGCCCGTGTCAGACAGAACATGATCCGACGGTGTAACCTTTGTTTACGTGTCGATGGAGGCATTTTTGAAAATCTACTGTAATTGAAATTGGGTTGTGTTAATGTGTTGTCTCTTGGTCATAAAAAATGGAAAAAGTGTTTCTTGGCTTGATTAATTTGCCGCCAGAGAAATCTTCCTCTTCTGGTTTAAATACTGCTCATAGGAAAAAATGACATGAGGGAAAAATATTTGTTTTGATGTCCCCTACAATCTCCCAGAGTTTGTCGGTTTAAATACTTTTCACCCTGTATACAATTCCGATTTGTTTTCGTAATTTTACCCATTACTTCACACCTTACGCACTAGCGTACAATAACGGTGCAGTATGTATCGTTATGTACGAAAACACTGGAAGCTCGGAAGCCTTGTCGATACACTGGCAGTTAAGTTGGGCTTTTTCCTAACGTCGTTGCAGGTACGGACACGTCGAGAATGTTGTGGAGAGACGTGACGTCAGAGTTTATGATGGGTATCCGGTGGTTTATGTGCGCCGTGTTTGTTTACCCTGCTGGCCACAGCTTAGACGGCGCGAGCTGATGAATGGCGGAGCACTCGACGGGGCCCGTAAACTTCCCCTAGTCTCTGGCTGGCAGCTGGAATGCAGGCCAGCACCTCACCTAGCGGCTAATGTGCGCGCTAGTGGTACTCTGGCCGTCCCGTTAAGGGGTGCAGCGAGGAGCGCTTATACCGTTTGCCTGACGACCGGCTGTTGGGGCACAGATAGGTAAAACTGTGCGCAAGTGAAACAAAGCGTGCAAGACAAAGTGGAACCAACACCGATTCCACACACTAAGAACGGTTGGTCTTACATAAGCGCTCAGTGACTCTACTGGCACCGGAGCGGAAGACAAAAAATGGCTCTGAGCACTATGGGACTTAACTTCTGAGGTCATCAGTCCCCTAGAACTTAAAACTACTTAAACCTAACTAACCTAAGGACATCACACACATCCATGCCCGAGGCAGGATTCGAACCTGCGACCGTAGCGGTCGCGCGGGTCCAGACTGAAGCGCATCCATGCCCGAGGCAGGATTCGAACCTGCGACCGTAGCGGTCGCGCGGGTCCAGACTGAAGCGCCTAGAACCGCTCGGCCACACCGGCCGGCTACAGTGTATAACTTTATGCCAGTTCGTTTTTGTATGTTTTATTTAAATTTTAACTTACAATAAATGCTACGAGAATATTTAGTCGGATCTTCGTTTCCAAACTTTCTTGATGTGATACAGACTTCAGAGCGTCATAAAAATTTGATCTGTTATTTTAATTCCCGTCAATGTATCTTAAACTACATCAAAAATATAAAGAAAATAATTAAATTATTAACAATCGCAGTATATCCCTGATAGAAAGAAACTAAAATCCTATTGCATTTAGTGCTCGAAGTACAGTCAAGATCACAAAGTATTTATCAAAAAACAAAGAAAGATTTTTAAAAAATCTGTATAGCGGATTTGGCACGCTTCACTCCAGGCGTTAAGGCGCGAGGAAGTGGAAATATCACCATAATTCGAGAAGTTGCAACGACAAGGAAATTAATGGGAAGTGCAGACCAAAAGCAATAATATTTTGCCTCACATTGTCGTCTACTATTGTCAGCTGCACAGTATGTGTAACTCTAACAATGTAAAAATAATAGTACCTGCAGTATCGAATTTGTGAAAAATTTGTTAAATACCGACTGAAAAAAGACGTACAAAACATCCGAGTTGTTTGTGCAAAATATAATGTATTCTGTAACGTAGTCACAGGGTTCGTTGAAAACCGTTTTTCTAGGGAATTAATCGGTGAAAGCAGTTTAAATACACTGTACCCGTCGTGAAAAATGTAATCAGAATATGATGTAAGACTAGGAGACTATTTGGCACCAAGAATCACAGATGATTACTTGGCCATGCTGTTCTGAACCCACTTTACAAAAAGAAGACCAAAAATTTAATAGAAAATTACTTACCTGTCTCATTACTCCATTGTTTCGAAGAGGTTTCAAGATGGTGATATAACCACTTATTACAGGAAAACATACTTCGTAGCAAACATTTTGCTTTTGAAAAAGGTCTATCAATTGAATTTGCTATATTTATCTTTGCAGAGATGTACTAGAATCAGTAAATCAGAAATTACTAGAATTGGGTATGTTTCCTGAGCTTGCCTAAGACTTTCGAGTTTGTGAATCATGATATCATAATGCAAAAGACAAAATATTGTAGAATAGTAAGCATCGAATGTTCGTGAAATTTATCTAATCTTAATGGTAGAAAGCAAGGTGTACCCATTACAATAAGCACTCAGAATTTGAAGCACCAGACATGGTGTACCATCAGCTTCTATTTCGGGCCCTCTTGTTTCTGATATACACACATGATCTTCCACTTGTAATTGCATAAGGTGTAAATTTATCCTCCTTGCAGATAATACAAATGTGGAAATAAAACGTAGTACCAGTCGCCTTTCTGAAAATGCAGTGAATGAAGTATTCGAAAACATCAAAGATGGTTCGAGGCAAATGGATTACCATTGAATTTTCACAAGCCTTAGTGCATACTGTTCTGTACTTCTCATAAAATCCAACAACCTACAAAAATAGGTTACTCAAACAGTGAAATACAAGAAGTGGAACGTTAAGTCTTTGGGACTATAGATAGATAAGAATCTTCATAAGAAAAGTAATGAATCGCCATAGTTCAGCTTTCAGTATGTATGATTACTGGCATAGGCGATTAGACAATGTAGGCTTCAGTTTATTCTGCATTTTTCCATTCTCTAATGTCTACAGAATCACACTTTGAACAGCATACAGGAACAGTATTTTCAAAGTATGGAAGCATGGTATAAGAATTACGTCTGGTGTTGATTCTGTAATATCCAACAGGGACTTCCTTAAATACTTGATCGTTCATCAACTTATCATCACTATTTCCCTTTTCTCAGAAATTAATGAAGAGCATGAATATAACACTAGGACCGCAGACAACCCCTACAAAGACTTCAAGGGATTAAGATTATGACCTACCAGAGCACGTTAAATGTCATGTATTATGTGGTGTAGCGTAAGACTCCATTGAAGAGCACCTTCAGAGAAATTCTTAAATTTAATGTTTTAGCTTGTTTTATAATTAAATTTATTGTTTTTGTGTGGTTTGAAATTAGAAATGTCACTGTAATAAGCAGTAAAGGAGTAAACCAGATGGCAGTTATAAGAGTTGAGGGGCATGAAAGGAAAGCAGTGGTTGGGAAGGGAGTGAGACAGGGTTGTAGCCTCTCCCCGATGTTATTCCATCTGTATATTGAGCAAGCAGTAAAGGAAACAAAAGAAAAATTCGGAGTAGGTATTAAAATCCAGGGAGAAGAAATTAAAACTTTGAGGTTCGCCGATGACATTGTAATTCTGTCAGAGACAGCAAAGGACTTGGAAGAGCAGTTGAACGGAATGGACAGTGTCTTGAAAGGAGGATATAAGATGAACATCAACAAAATCAAAACGAGGATAATGGAATGTAGTCGAATTAAATCGGATGATGCTGCCGGAATTAGATTAGGAAATGAGACGCTTAAAGTAGTGAAGGAGTTTTGCTTTTTGGGGAGCAAAATAACTGATGATGGTCGAAGTAGACAGGATATAAAATGTAGACTGGCAATGGCAAGGAAAGCGTTTCTGAAGAAGAGAAATTTGTTAACATCAAGTATAGATTTAAGTGTCAGGAAGTCATTTTTGAAAGTATTTGTATGGAGTGTAGCCATTTATGGAAGTGAAACGTGGACGATAAATAGTTTAGACAAGAAGAGAATAGAAGCTTTCGAAATGTGGTGCTACAGAAGAGTGCTGAAGATTAGATGAGTAGATCACATAACTAATGAGGAAGTTTTGAATGGGATTGGGGACAAGAGAAGTTTGTGGCACAACTTGACCAGAAGAAGGGATCAGTTGGTAGGACATGTGTTGAGGCATCAAGGGATCGCCAATTTAGTATTGGAGGGCAGCGTGGAGGGTAAAAATCGTAGAGACATTTAGAGCACTTATAGATTAAGAGAGTGCTTGCGAGAATTTTGCCTGGAATACACTCTTTGAAATTCTGAAGGTAAAATACAGGGAGCAAACATTTATCTGTGACTTGTATAGAAACCAGGCGGCAACCATGAGTCGAAGGACATGAAAGGGAAATGGTGCTTGCGAAGGGAATGGGACGGAGCTGTAGCCTATGCCTCAAGTTATTCATCCTGGTCATCGAGCAAACAGTAAAGGAAACCGAGGAGAAATTTGGAAAAGTGATTAAAGTTCTGGAAAACGTGATAACAACTCTGAGGTTTACTGATGACATTATCATTCAGTAAGAGACAGCAAAGGACTTGGAAGAGCAGTTGAACTGCATGGATAGTGTCTTAAATAAGTTATAACATGGATATCAAACAAAACAAAACAAGGGTTCGAGAATGTAATCGAATTAAATCAGATGATGCTGAGAGAATTAGAGTAGGAAATAGGACACTAACAGTAGTAGGTGAGTTTTATTATTTAGGCAGCAAAATAACTGACGATGGCCAGAATAGAGAGGATGTAAAATGCAGACCGGCTAAAGCAAAATAAAACGTTTCTGGGAAAGGCGAATTTGTTAACATGTAACATAAATTCAAGCAATGAGAAGTATTTTCCGAAGGTATTTCCCTGAAATAGGAAATAGAAGCTTTTGAAATATGATGATACAGGATAACGGTAAGAATTGGATGGTTCTATAGATAAGTTAGTGAGAGGTACTGAATCGAGATGGGAGAAAAAGAAATTTGCGGTACAATTTGGCTAACAGAAGGGGTATGTTGATATCCTGAGACATTAAGGAATAGTCAGTTTAGAAATACAGGGAAGAGTAGTGTGTAACAATTGTACAAGAAGACCAGTGGTTGAATGCAGTAAGCAAGTTCAAATGGATATGGATTGAGGTAGTTATTCATGGAGGAAGAGTTACTGCATTGGATACAGCCTACTAGCGTGGAAAGCTGCATCAGACCAAAATAGTGAAGACCCCAACAACAGTAAAACGTTCAGTAATTTCATTGTATGGTGGTGGTGGTGGTGGTGGTGGTGGTGGTGGTGGTTAGTGTTTAACGTCCCGTCGACAACAAGGTCATTAGAGACGGAGCGCAAGCTCGGGTTCGGGAAGGATTGGGAAGGAAATCGGCCGTGCCCTTTCAAAGGAACCATCCCGGCATTTGCCTGAAACGATTTTAGGGAAATCACGGAAAACCTAAATCAGGATGACCGGAGACGGGATTGAACCGTCGTCCTCCCGAATGCGAGTCCAGTGTGCTAACCATTGCGCCACCTCGCTCGGTCATTGTATGGCATTGAATTAGATGTACATCTCTGACTTCTTTCTACAACCCCATGTACCACTCTCCAAGTGATCCATAGATCACGACTGATGTAATGAATTGTTTTCGGCTCATAAGGCGCACACGCTTGTTTGTCCTCGCCCAACACACGGCGCTGTGTTTTGTGCGCTGCGGCAGTTTCCAGACGTCATCTCGTGATGGAGACGGCCGCGTGGTGAACGCGCCGCCAGAAATAGCGCCTTTCCGGCTGGCCAGTCTAATTCCGACCGCCGCCATGATGGCGCCGCTGGGGCAGTAAACAAAACACTGCGCGCCGTGTCACTGCTTCGCGTCCGCTCGTTAAGCAAACGTTATCTCTGGCCGCAGGTGCTACGCTTCGAGGGGCATGAAAATTCTTCAAATTGTTCATTGTGCTGCCGTAATCGTGGCGTATTGAAATGTCGGTTACAACTGTGTCCTCGGAGAGTAGTTTGCACTAACTGCTGTTACAGAGTTTCCAGTATATGTGATAGCCAAAAGCATTTCACAAAATAATTATCCAAGCCTCCCTTGGGGCCTGGGCAGCTATATCTGTTTCCTATTATTGCAGTGAAAATGATGTTACAGGCCCTAAAGTAGCTCTATTTTCAGAGCAGCTTGTACTGTGCTATAATAGAGGATCAAACATATTAGTTTATTTTCCCGTAAGTGATCCAAAGTTGTACTTCCAGAAGCAATTTTTTTCCTTTGTTTTAATGAATGATAAGGCCTATCTGTTGAAACTTCTGATATAACTCCTAACAACGGTTATGTTTTCCAGAACATTTTAGGCAACCAAGAAAAGTCATTTAGTGGTTAAGGCACTGGACTTTCACTGCGAAAGAATGGGGTTCGTACCCATGTCTGGCCATCCAGATTTAGGTGTTCTGTGGCTTCGAGAAATCCATTAAGACGAATGTTGAGATAGTTCCTATAAAAAGGACAGGTTTAATTTCAACCCCTATTCCTGTCCTACGATATCTTCCATCTGTAATGACTGAGCGAGGTGGCGCAGTGGTTAGCACACTGGACTTGCATGCGAGAGGACGACGGTTCAAACCCACATCAAGCCATCCTGGTTTTCCTAAATCGCTTCATCCTTCCTTAATCCGATCGGACCGATGACCTCGCTGTTTGGTATCCTCCCCCCAGATCAACCAACCAGCCATCTGTAATCAGCACACAGTGGAGAAAATAAACAAATTTTTAGACTGTATGACGTGAAATTGTTATATAACAGCTAAGGCACTCTCAATTTACACACATGGCCCATTTGGGCTATGTTTGTATACTCAGGAGAATATCTGCAAACAAAACATGACGTTTCAGTTCACAAGTTGATATATTCCCATTCCGTATGTAGCTATGAATTAAATGTCCTCGAACTGTCTATTATCCTTAACCTTCATTATAGTATAACAATTTCAACAGCTATTGAAGAAATGAAAGCCGGTCGGTATGACCGAGCGGTACCAGGCGTTTCGTCCGGAACCGTGCGACTGCTACGGTAGCAGGTTCGAATCCTGCCTCGGGCATGGATGTGTGTGATGTCCTTAGGTTAGTTAGGTTTAAGTAGTTCTAAGTTCTAGGGGACTGATGACCTCAGATGTTGAGTCCCATAGTGCTCAGAGCCATTTGACCAATTTTTGAAGAAATGAAAATAACTCGATTGAGAACAAAGGTTCTGATTAGTTAGTTAGTTATTACATGTTTTGAGGATGATGTGGAACATTTCATTCGGTTCACATAAAACATACATTTTCTCTGTGAAAAGGTGGCTACATACTTCCCATTTACACTACTGGGTTTCATTGTATTGTAATCTACAATGAAAATTTAGTAAGTGTAACCCTATTACATACGTACTGTATACCCAGATATTCATCTATAAGGTATAAGGACCCTAATGTGAAGGACAATCAAACAATTTAAAATCAGAGAGGCTAAAATAGTCGATATTAAAATTGAGTGAAAGTCCAAATCCGCAACAGCTGTTTATTGTGTTTTCACCGCATGACAACCGGTTTCAGACCCTGGAGATGTGTCTTCAGGTCATATCTGCATACAGAATAAAACTACATAAATAAAAAACACTAGTAGTCAACATAACCTGCTGAACGAAATAGACAATAAAGTGATGTGCCACGAATTCCAGGGTACAAGTGCGCGAAAAACACCTCACTTCAGGATAAAACCTTGGATGAATCGGCGTATGGGAATTCGATCCGAAGCATGTATGACCAGTAATACATCTCCAAAACACAGTCAAAAGACGAGCCTGGAGAGCACACGATAGTTGGCGTATGACAGGATAAATACTATGAGCACAAAACATTGCAGAATGAACGTAATGTAAATTAAAACACCGCTCGCGGCGTCGGTAGAATATAAAAGGGAAGAAATCCACCATCGTCAAAATCAGTGGGAGAAACAAAGAATTAAAAGGCACAATCCTTGAGAGTCGTCAATATACAGGGTGACTGTTACTGAACTACATGAAATAAATGTAAATTAGTCACAAACTAGGGCGTGCACACACCCTACTCAACATGTAAATATCACTAAAGATCCAGAATGAGGTAGGAGACGAGGGACTGGCAGAAGTAAAGCTGTGAGGACGGGGCGTCGTGCTTGGGTAGCTCAGATGGTAGAGCACTTGCCCGCGAAAGGCAAGGGTACCGAGTTCGAGTCTCGGTCCGGCACTCAGTTTTAATCTGCCAGGAAGTTTCATCACTAAAGATAATCGGAGTTAGGTTAGGACGTGTCCCATATCCTGCCATCTCCAAACATGATGTGGCACAGACGAATAGTGGAATTCTGCATGACCCGCTATGACAAAAAGGAGTCCCATGTGTCCGGAGAATATGGCGGCCAATCGAGGCCAATGCCAGTGGCCTCTGGGTATCCTAAAACCAGAATGCGGTCCCCAAAGTGCTGCTCCAGGGCATTAAACACTCTCCTGCTTCGAAGGGGTCGAACTCCGTCTTGCACGAATCACATATTTTCGAAATCAGGGTCACTTTGGATAATGGGGATGAAATCATCTTCCAAAACCTTCACGTACCGTCCGGTAGTCACCGTGCCGTCAAGGAATATCGCACCAATTATCCCGTAACTGGACATTGCACACCACACAGTTACGCGTTGAGGGTGAAGAGACTTCGCGAAATGCGGATTCCGAGTCCCCCAAATGCGCCAGTATTGCTTACTGACGACCCCGTCCAAATGAAAGTGGGCTCGATCGCTAAACCAAACCACGCCTGCGCATACTAATTCCCATCATGCCACGCAGCCAAAGACCTACCGCAAACCGTTCATTTTATACAGTTGAATAATTGTCACCCTGTACTAAAATATATCGACACGCGTCAAATAGAAATGCACGTTACAGCGCTGTCCACACACTGAATACTATGAGGGGAAGCACGCGCCACTCCATCTAGCCGTAGAAACCTAATTAAAATGACACGTGAACTGGACATTGGGAATCACAGTAATAAAATGGACAACAATCCAGTACAGGAGACAGAAGATATTAACAGAGCCGGCCGTTGTGGCCTAGCGGTTCAAGGCGTTTCATTCCCGAACCGCGCAGCTGCTACGGTCGCAGTTTCGAATCCTTCCTCGGGCATGCATGTGTTTGATGTCCTTAGGTTAGTTAGGTTTAAGTAGTTCTAAGTCAATGGGACTGATGACCTCAGATTTCAAGTCCCATAGTGCTCAGAGCCATTTGAAACATTTTAGAAGATATTAACAATCACACTTATAAGAAGTAAGATACAATTACAATTACTTACAGCTGTGGAAACTGAACTATCGGATTCCATCCACAACGAGATAATTGAACCAGACTGCATTCGTACTCCTTTATGTTCTTGATTGCAAAATATCCTAAACGAATAAAAATATTAAAAATATATAAAAACTAAAAGATTATTTGTTGAAATCATATCTGTTTAGATTCCTAATCTTATTTTTATGTTTATTTTCAAATTCCGACTGATTCGTCATTACAGACTTCATGAGAAAGTAAATGTATTGCGGAACTGTTGTTAGTATGCCTGATTTTTAAAGATTTGGCTACTTGGTGATGGAAGATGAACTCCACATTCCTGCGCGATCAACATGTTGTTCCTAGGTGTGGAATAATCCCAGAAAATTATTCCATGTGTCATTATTAATAATAATAATAATAGTAAATGCAATGTAACATATACCGTACGGTTAAAAGAAAGTCACGCTTGATCAAGGTCCGCGTCACTTTCCATTTTTGACCAGACATAACGTCTGAGAAAAGAAAGAATAATAATAATAATAAGTTATTATTCTAGAGCAAAAGTTGCTGATCTCAAGCAGTTCAGAAGATCTGCAATACGTGATTTCGTATTCAGGCTATGATCAGTATGCCGACCCAGAAAAAAGTTTTGACATTTAGCTGTAGGTGTTTACTTTCGCCTGTTCTCTGTCGTTGGTGGTGAACATATACTATCTGGTACGGAACTGAACGAATTCTCCCTTTTTCCCGAATTCAAACGACATCACTTGCTGCTTCTGGAGTCTCTGAATGAAATTACCCGAAACCTTTGACAACGTGTCTGGCGGAATGGCTTCACATGCAGATGAGATGTACTGCTTCAGCTGTTCAATTGTTTCTGGATTCTGGCGGTACACCTGGTCTTTCAAGTGTCCCCACAGAAAGAAGTCACAGGGGTTCATGTCTGGCGAATATGGAGGTCAATCCACGCCGCCTCCAGTATGTTTCGGATAGCCCAAAGCAATCACACGATCATCGAAATATTCGTTCAGGAAATTAAAGACGTCGGCCGTGCGATGTGGCCGGGCACCATCTTGCATAAACCACGAGGTGTTCGCAGTGTCGTCTAAGGCAGTTTGGACCACCACAAATTCACGAAGAATGTCCAGATAGCGTGATGCAGTAATCGTTTCGGATCTGAAAAATGGGCCAATGATTCCTTTGGAAGAAATGGTGGCCCAGACCAGTACTTTTTGAGGATGCAGGGACGATGGGACTGCAACATGGGGCTTTACGGTTCCCCATATGCGCCAGTTCTGTTTATTGACGAAGCCGTCCAGGTAAAAATAAGCTTCGTCAGTAAACCAGATGCTGCCCACATGCATATCGCCGTCATCAATCCTGTGCACTATATCGTTAGCGAATGTCTCTCGTGCAGCAATGGTAGCAGCGCTGAGGGGTTGCCGCGTTTGAATTTTGTATGGATAGAGGTGTAAACTCTGGCGCATGAGACGATACGTGGACGTTGGCGTCATTTGGACCGCAGCTGCAACACGGCGAACGGAAACCCGAGGCCGCTGTTGGATCACCTTCTGCACTAGCTGCGCGTTGCCCTCTGTGGTTGCCGTACGCGGTCGCCCTACCTTTCCAGCACGTTCATCCGTCACGTTCCCAGTCCGTTGAAATTTTTCAAACAGACCCTTTATTGTATCGCTTTTCGGTCCTTTGGATACATTAAACCTCCGTTGAAAACTTCGTCTTGTTGAAACAACATTGTGTTCTAGGCGGTGGAATTCCAACACCAGAAAAATCGTCTGTTCTAAGGAATAAACCATGTTGTCTACAGCACACTTGCACGTTGTGAACAGCACACGCTTACAGCAGAAAGACGACGTACAGAATGGCGCACCCACAGACTGTGTTGTCTTCTATATCTTTCACATCACTTGCAGCGCCATCTGTTGTTGAAAATTGTAACTACTGTAATTTCGAAAGTTCGTCCGCCTGAAAATGTACTGTTGTCCCAAGCATATTGCAACAAACGGTGTATTTCTATCGCTGCTCGTTTAGTTTTTATTGCCGTTTCAAATATACCGGTCATTTTTGAAACACCCTGTATATAGCTTATGCATGTTGGTGAAGGCGGATCGCTCTCCAGTTGTACCGCCTCCATTTCTCCGTTTGTTTAACAGGGTGTACCAAAGCTCTCACCTCCGCACTGATTCTCGACGATGTTATAAGTAGCGCTAGGGACCGCATCTACCTTCTTTCGAAGTTAGCAGGCAACTACGCTGTTATGCGGCGGCTCGTTTCGGCCCATTCAACATCTGTCCTTCAAGTGTAACGAGCGAGTAACGGAGTTTATATTTCATACCCGCCACAGCAAATTTGTGTTCGTGGGGTTTCTATTCTAATTCGAACGTTTGACTTACGCTATAAGTATTTGTTTCGGAATATCGTTTCTACGTCTTCCGTTAACTATACGCGGTTAACATTATGAAGACAATTAATAACATTTGTGAAATACAACTTTGTTTGCGGAAAACGTAATGATGTTCGAAGTCGCCAGTTTTTCCACGACAAACGACTTTCAACAACTTATTATATGCATAATTGTTGCAACTGATTGCTGGGAATTTTATATATATATATATATATATATATATATATATATATATATATATATATAATGTGTGTGTGTGTGTGTGTGTGTGTGTGTGTGTGTGTGTGTGTGTGTGTGTGTGTGTGTGTGTGTGTGTGTATAGATACACACATTTGAATTACAAAAAACAAATACTAAAAAAAAAAAGTTGCACGGCGCGAGATTCGATCCGGCGACCTTCGGATTACGAACCCGAGCGCTTACCGCTGAGCCACGACGTTGTAGGAAATCATTAATCGTAGAGAGTATTTCACCGCAACGGTTTCTTTTAACTGTCGATTTTCTAGACAACGGCTGAGAAGTGCATCTTGGTGCTTTGCCACACTACACCTCTGGCCGTGAGCTTTTATTATGCGCAGTATGAAATGAATCTGAATTTCTCAATTGGCGGCCTCCCCTTGTTAGTATTGAGCCCTTTGTAACAGCAGTAGTCATTTCTGCTGAGCAAGAAGATGACTTACCAAATAAACTGTATTAGCTGCTCTATGACAGTTTGTTTCACGAAGCGTGTTACCTACTTATTACATCTTCAAAGCCATGTGAAAGTATTAATTGTGAAACGTATACATAAGGGTCACAGAATACGAGAAATCCAACAAAGTTGTTTGACACTCATTATTGTGTGTAGTCAAAGCTTTTAAGGTCAACTAATATCAACACTGGCAGAGGAACGGTCAATTCCATCCTACTAAACTATCTTTACAAGGGACAGTAGGAGAAACTGTGTTCCATGTACATGTTTAGGACATTCCCCAGCCCTAGTTACGAAACGTTTCACAGTAAACTGTGATAAGCGTAGTATCGCTATGTATCACCTTTCAACTGTTATCGAATGACGTTGTTGGATGGGTACATGTTTCTTCTTCATGTGTCTTTTGTAAGTGACCTTGCGGTGTAGAGCGGAGAGTACTTAATCTGATACATTAAATTATCCATACCCCTCTCCGTGTGCCAGTTGCGAATTGTGAGCTCGTATTTCTCTAATTTTTTTCCGTTAGCATTATTACGCGTCCTGTATTTTAAGTCCAAACGTTCCTATGATGCACAGTGCTTCTCTTCTAGGGTCTGCCACTGGAATTCGATGAGCATGCTAGCGATGCACTCGCAGTTACTAAACGAACTCGTCACGAAAAGTGTCGTTCTTCCGCTGATTTTCTCCCTTTGCTGTATTAAATATACCTGGTAAGAATCTGAGCACTGCTAACGAATCGGTCGAATGAGGATTTTAAAAGTCAATCCTTCTATGGATTAATTACATTTTCTTTACAATTCTTATAATGCGTCTCAGTCCAGCAAATGGTTTTCCTTCGAATAATTCTATATGGTCGTAACACTTTCTCAGATGTTTTGCCGTTGTTCCTTTTTTTAAAATCATTAAGCACCAAATAATGTAATCGAACAGTGAGGGAAATGTACAGAGGAGAGCAATGACACAAGTGAGAAGTAGTGTGGGCATGACAAAGGAGTTTCCAGTAAAAGTAGAGTTACATCAAGGGTCTACCTCTTTGACCTGATTACGGACGTGCTGGTGAAAGATGTGAAGCAGGAAGCGCCGTGGAATATGATGTTTGCGGATGATGTGATTCTTTGCAATCAGAGCATCGACAGACTTGAGGGAAAGCTGGAGGTTTGGAGGAAGGCACTCGAAGAAAGAGGGATGAAAATTAGCAGGACAAAGTCAGAATATTTAGCACTGAAGGTCTTTCAAGATGCAGGATGATGAGCTGAAATCGGTCTGAAAATTTATACAGAGGGACGGAGGACTGAAAAGCGAGATACAACACCGAATAAATTACGGTTGGAACAACTGGAGGAAAATAAGTGGAGTGTTGTGTGACAAGAAGGTGAGCATTGGGTTGAAAGGGTAAGTGTACAAGTCGGTGGTAAGGCCTGCTATGATATACGGGGAAGAGACATGGCCAATCACAGTAGCCCAGGAAAGGAAGATGGAAGTGGCGGAAATGGGGATGCTGAGATGGATGTGTGGGGCAACAAGGAAGGACAGGATTAGAAATGAATTTGTTAGAGGAGCTGTGAAAGTGGGACCCATGGGGAAAAATATACAAGAGAACAGACTAAGGTGGTACGGACACTTACAGAGAAAAGGGGAAGAGTATATCGGAAACAGAGTTGAAGATACAAAGACTGAAGGAGAGAGAAGGAGAGGAAGACCGAAGATGAGGTGGAAGGATAAGGTATCCGGGGACGTAAGGGAGAAATGGTGGAAGAAGGAAGAGGCAATGGATAGAGAACTATGATGCTGTGGGGCAACAGGCTGTTCCTGCACGTACGTCAATCCGCTACACGTCTTCCTGCGATTCACCGCCAGACACCACACTTGCTAGGTGGTAGCCTTTAAATCGGCCGCGGTCCGTTAGTATACGTCGGACCCGCGTGTCGCCACTATCAGTGATTGCAGACCGAGCGCCGCCTCACGGCAGGTCTAGAGAGACTTCCTAGCACTCGCCCCAGTTGTACAACCCACTTTGCTAGCGATGGTTCACTGACGAAATACGCTCTCATTTGCCAAGACGATAGTTAGCATAGCCGTCAGCTACGTTATTTGCTACGACCTAGCAGGGCGCCATTACCCGTTACTATTGATACTGAATCATGTACAGTCAAGAGCGACGCTCATCATTAATGGATTAAAGTTAAGTATTCCACCAGCTACGTCCGTTTTTCTAAATTCTAATTTCCTTGTCCTGTTCCAAACCTCACGCCAGCCTGCGTGAGCTGAAACGCGTGCCTTTCGGCTTCCTGCAGTAAAACGGTGTTGGCTCTCCTGCCAACCCACAACACACTAGTTTTCTGACTTTGCGACTTCACTACACGCAACACATACCAACGGACAAACTGCAGAAGCGGATTCCTGAGTGGAAATGGAGGGAAAAAGTCCTATGAACGTGTGTCCAGAAATGGACGGCGTGAGCGCAACGACAACAAATCGTCCCGGGACAGAGTACAGAGCTGCATCGCACCCACGCAACAACAGACGTTCAAAGTGGCCTCCATAGGGCTGCAGGTAGCGTTTGACATGCAGGCTACACATAATCAAACTTTGACTTACACCGTGTTGGCGGGCTACTTTCATGGAGCTAGTACTAGGGTTCATCTCCATATCTTGTAGAACGTGGTCCTCCAAATGTGGTGTACGCACAGTCCACCGTCTCCCAGCACGTTCGTCTGTCTGGGAGAATCCATGATCACACAAACGCCCAAAAAGGGCTCGAAATGTGTGACGTTGTTTGTGTCTGTGAGGGCACATGTTTCTATATATCCGTGCTCTGTCTCGACGGTTTCCATATGCTTGGCCGTACCCAAACACCATCTCCGGTTGTTCCCGACATGAATACCGCACCATTCTGCTGTTTACAGTACGTTGCGTCAATCACACAGCCTGCAACACACGAGCAACACACGGCACGTGGTCAGAGGAACTTCCATTCGTCAGCGCCATCTACTTGTGGCAACGGTGCATTTCCGGATCCATCTTGATACGACCATTTTTCCTCCGTTTCCTGACAAAAATAATCCGTCGGCATTATTCATGTTCACCCTGTATATGTCCCCCCTCCCCCCCTCCCCGGGGGGCTCACGGTTCTTTCGTGAGTTCGTGCGCGGCGCACACGGGACCCCGAGCTATTGCAGCCAGTTCTTCCTTCCCTGCCAATTATTCCTTCCCTCCCCTCTCTCTGTGTTCTGATTTATGTCGACCTGGCTATCCACCTGCTTCCCTGTATTGCTTGCAATTTTATCCTCCTGCCCATTCTCTGTCATCCACTTTGGCGTTTAGGTCACTGCTTGAGGTTTGACCTACATTTCTAAATTTTCTGTTTTTAGTGTGAATCATTTCCGGAAGAACTCCCTCCCTAGCGTCTGCGGTGTGGATTCCTCTCCCCCTTCCTTCCGTGCTGTAGCCCTCCTTCCCCCCTGCCAGGTCACCAGTACGTGTAGCCAGTCTGTATGATGGGGCTTCTAACAACCCTACCACAACAAAGGTCAAAAATTAATTATGATTGTAGTGTTGCTCACGCTGCTAAATATTGCGTTTTCGGGCAACAACAAAGTTATATTATGTGGCAGGTGTCATTAGAGCACAGTTAATAAAGTCATTTCTTGAAATAATGGATAAACTTGGCACTCACCTTTTCGTGTTTCCCACGCTGGTCTCGTTGTGAACTCATGGCTCAATCGTCGAAAATCTAGGTAGTGATTATTCCAAGCTCGGATGCAAAGAGGCCTAGGTGTTATTCTGCGATATTCAAGTTTTATAGATTCATAAACCATTCTTGAAGATTAAACTTTTGCAAGTTAGGACAAAGGTGATGTAAAAAAGTAATCAGCACTCCGAATTTAAGTTACACTTCTTTTTTTATTACTTTTGTTGCAATACCACGTAACTCGTTCCGAAACATCACTTCACAATATAAAACATACTTGAAAATATCTCCCTCACTGTTAAAGTTCACATTTCATAAACTGACTACAATTTGCGTCTTTTTAACGCGACGACCAAAGCTCGACTCTCTAATAACCGCTTACGCGCCCAAAAATCAGAGTTACAAGCACGGCAAAGATAATAGTGACAAAAGAAAGAATACACATAAGAATAATATCATTGCAATATATACATATCGACGTATCGAAGTACCTCTACATTAATGAAATCAAATCTGAATGTTGTCACAAAAATATGTTAACTGTTTTACAGAAACACAGTAGAATATTGCTGGTATCGAGAAGTTGAGGTGAGGTGCCGTAATTCAAGTACCATTACAGGCTGTTGTGTAGCCACGTGGCTGAGCCCCTGACAACACAGGGACCGCACTCCTAATACCTGAGCTCTTCCCTTCCCACATACGCCAACTTCTCCGTGAAGCGTTCGGTAACCGCATAATTTCGAGGTGCCCTTGTGTCGAATGGCCGCCTCGCTCGCCTGGTTTAACCACGCCGGACTTTTGCTTACTGGGTTATGTGAAGACGGCCGAGAAGCTTGCAACAATTAAAAGATCGAATTCTCGGTGAAATTTCTATAGTTCGTCCAGAACATGACTGATTGAATGTTTGCATCTTTTTAAAATAAAGGAAAAAATTTGATTTCATTCTGCGTTTTATATATGATTCTCTCTGTTTCAGATGTATTTGTCATAAATATACACCGAATTTTGTACCTGTTAAAGTGTTCTGTGATCACTAGAACCAGCCATACATATTACTAGATGCAACCTACATATCTCTCCACATGCTACTTCAGATGTTTTAGAATATAGATAAATTTTGTGAGTGACTTGTGTGCACCTTTGAAGTTTACGGTGTCTTGATGACTATCAACATTATTTCATGACAGTTAATATTATAATCTGTGTAGATAGGTATGTCTCCAGATATTTGTGTACGTGTAATTAAAAATAGTTCTTCTGCTGGATAGCCTTATCTGTAATGTTGCTACATCCTCACTTCAGGGTATATCATTCCCACACCACTGAATTACACACAGTCTAGATTTTGTACCCAGTTAATGTTGATGGAGAGTAGCAGTTGGCACAGGCAAAACTCTAGTGAGCCAGCGATAATCTTTCTGTTGCTAAATTATCAGCAGTGATGAATGCTTCATGTGCAATCAGGATTGAGTATTGCCTCAAATTTGTGAAACTAATTCTGGAAACAACCATATGTGTTACAGTATGTTGTAACAGCTACAGTACAAAAAGGAAGAATGCCTCCTGTCTTGTTTGAATAAAATCTGTCTTACTGGAGACTTTCCCAACTCAAGAAGGGAAATATCTTGGCTAGCCCTTACAACACAGAGAATGTCCATAAATTTATGAGTAGTTATTATACTGGTTGTGTTACGAGCTTTGTAAGGAAGACCCAATAGTACATGATCATCAAACAGCACCTGACCACTGTCTTCGAATTCAGGAAGTTCTCAGTCACTTCCAGTGTCAGTTTCAGGTGATATCCCTGTAAGCAGCCATACCAGAGAATGCCTCACACGAAAGATACGTTCAGAAACTGGACGAAAAGGCTGGAGTATTGTGTAGCTGCAAATGGTCGTCATTTGTCCGATGTATAATTTTGTACCTTGTGTAAAATGTTCAGTTACGTTCTGCGATTAGTTCGTGTGTTATTCAAAACTGAAATTGTCAGAACATTGTGAAACGCCCTTTACTTAGCAAATCGCTAACCAGAAGTCCGCCCCCTGTGGATGAGTCAGCGAGTCTTTCTGGAAGCTCGCGTGACGTCACACTGCCGCCTGCAGTGTCGCACTGGTCCCCCTGGTGCCGCAGGCCTTTTGCCAGGCTGGCCGTCGGCTGAAGGGGCGGGGGTGGGGGGGGGCGGAGGTGGACGCCCGCCCGGAATAAACCCGCCCCTCCCTCGGGATCCCCTCCCACTGCCAGCCCTGTCCACCGGACACAGCGCGGACAGAGCCGGCAGTCCGCTGCAGACAGTGCGAGGGCTTCGAACCCACGACTGGCGGCTGCTGTGACGGCGCACCACGACCGGTGGGTGGCCGCGCTGACGCGGATGTCGACGCCGCTGTGCTGCGCGCACCTCGCCTCTTCTCCTGACGTCACCGCAGCTCCTCCCAGACACTCCAGACGGCGACCGACACACTGACGGCCTTGGACTACTGTAGTGAAAATCCTCAGCGGATGCGTACACGCCGCGAGCCAGATAAGCGGGTTTGTTTACGCCTCCGGCTGTGGTGTTGCCCTCTGAACGACCTTGAAGCGACATTAACATCGACCAGATTCTCGATTCGCTTAGGCAACGATATTTCCATTGCCTCGTAAGTAGTAGCGAGCGCCAGATAACTTGCCAAGTCTAGATCAGAGTCCGTTTCTTGTGGAAAATGCAGAGTGCTGTGTTGTGTTGTGTTTATATTACACAAGTGAGGGTGGAATGGTAGAAGGGTTTGGGATCGAATCCGTTGTTGACAAATAGCCTTCTCTGAGCTGATCGTCATCATATGATTGACGAATCATCGTCATCTTCGTCATCGTCATCATCAACAACAACATCAACAACAACAGTGTGAACCTAGTACGTTCCGTCTGTCCCTGTCTTAAAATTACCGACGATAAAAAGCTGTTAAGTGTCGCGATTCTAACCATTTGCGTCCGAGCTGGGAGCTTCCGTAGTGTCATGAATAACCACGAAAATCTCTGTAATCGGTCAGTGGCGTTAACTATTCCGACTGATTCAGCTGGGTGCTTTGCCTTATCGTTGCACTGAACAGGCAGCCAGATGACGCTGAAGTAAGGTCTGGTGGGATCCAGGATAGGTGTAATAGGACAGTAGCGGTTTCGTCGTATACGCTGTGTCGGACCTGGCGGTCTAGTGGTCTAGTGCGTGCTCGGAAACAGAAGGGTCGCAGGATCGAATGCCGGCCCCACCGCGGGGTGCTTCAGTCCGCCTGCAGTGTAGCCTTCACCGCTCAACGATGTGAGCAGCCGTCAGCAACTACACGTGGTTCGGATTCCACACCAAACTGCAGGTCTTCGATCCCCGGTTGGATAACTGGGATTGGTTAAGTATACGCAAGTAACCAAGTGGCGTCCAATTGACGTCCTCTCGACCGGTTGAGCCACACCTACTTACTGTTCTCCTGTATATTAACAACTTGGCAGAGACTACTGTTTGGAATCTCATATATGCCTGAAATGTGCATTTAACTCTGAGAAAGTTGTGCACTTCACGAAACGAAAAAAAATTGTGGTATTCTTTTGCTAGAGTATTAATGAGTCATGTCATACAAATATATGGCAGTCGTTAGGTGCAGAGGTATAAAGTGCAACGACCATTGTAACGAACCACTTTCAGTAAATGGTCAAACCACCATTGATGTATGTCAGCTTTCTGAATTTTAAACATGTTCATATTCATGTTAAATAGTTCTTGTGTCCGTCACTTAGTTGGTTTTGTTAGTTGCCTTCGTTGTATAATTCTTGTCGCTGGATTTTCCTGTACGAACAAGTCTGAAACTTTCCAGGATTGTAAAAGTTCAATGGATCACTAAATACGAAATGATAAATGATCGCACCTTAACTTCTGCAGTCTTAAACAATTCAGACAACTGGTTGACGAAAATAACTTCCATCTACTCCCGTGCGCTACAACCTTCAACCAAATATAAAGTGTTTCTTCTTCTTACAGAAGACTGACTCTTACAACTCCTACCCCTGCAAGCGAGAGAGAACCGCAATTACATTTGTAGGCAAAGAATGCAATTGTTTACATTTCTGGTGAAGTCAGTATTTAAATTAACTTAGACATATTTTTTTCTGTGTGTAGATTAACAAAATTTACTTGAAATGTTGTAAGTAACTTTATGAAGTTTACAGTTACGTTTCTGCTGACATCGAATGTAACCAGTAATCTAGAAACTGTGACATTTACCTTCAAACAGTGTCGGATGGGGTTGTTCTCTTACAGATGAAATGATCGACACCTACCGGTATCGGAGAGTTCATAAAGTGTACAAATATCACCCCCATACAGGGTAGGGCAGCCTACAGTATTAATTGGTAGAATGGTCAGAAACTGCACTGTGTTTGCAAAAGGGACTGCTCGTACTTGATTATTGCTCAAGTGAAGGCAGAGCAGGTGGAAATGTTGGAAAACGTTAGCTGGCAGAGACGCGATGAAAGACGCCGAAAAGCTCGCTGGGACATGCTTACAAAACCACAGAAACCGGTTTTCACAACAAAAACTGCGAACTTCCTTTCAGACGCCCTACTTATCTGTGCCGTCGATATCATGCATACCGTAAGTGATTTATTTGTCCGGTCCATCCACCATGGAACGAGAAATTTACACAGGCTGTATCATTTATCTTGAACACCCAGAACAGCTTTTTGTCCAGAAGCAAAGTACTGAGTGTATGATAAAAATGTTGTTTAACAACGAGGGGGGGAGGAGGGGGAGTGCCTTTCGTGTCACTTGTCACGAAGATATGAATAAAAGTAGGTATTTTTTTTTTTATTTCACCCTGTATTTTTTATTTGGTAAGGTACTTCCTCTCCTAAAGAGCTGACCAAAACGTATCATCATGAACCAGTGACGTAAACATGACGTTAAATATGTAGCAAAATCTTCTTGTCTGTGCAGTAAACTTTCCGTAAAAGCTTCCAGTGATTGATGCCAAGCGTTTCGTATTAGTGTGTATTATGTTATCAACGTCTTCAATACTTTCGTTCCACAGTGTGGTGTAATGGTCCCAAAGTAGATCAATAACGAGTACGGACTGTCGGCGCTCACTGTACGGCCGATATGCCAGCTACTTAATCGTTTTGCGCAGTTTTTCTCATTCCTTTTCGACGCTGCTGTAGCTCTCGGCACTGAACATTTTAGGTTTTTTTGGGTTCCTTTCGACTCGAGTTTTCCTAAGACTTGCATTTTCTATATTTCCGAGCATATTTACGAGTCATGATAGACGGCATCTTTCATTATTATTAAATTTTCAATTTAATACCGATTTTCATTTATATTCCAGCCCATACTCTTTATTGTCTCACTTTGGTTCCTAGTACCGTTCCACAACTCTACACGAGGACGCCCGGATCACGTTCCATCTAAACGTGTTTCCTCGCTGCACCAGTCTATAAACTTCACACAAAATTAACTCCTAACAATCACGCGCATGCGCTTATACTGATACGACGACGTCGCAGTCAAAACAAATTCTACGCGACAAATAGGGACGAACATAGTGTGGGCTAAATCATTTTCTACGCATTTCACGTAGTTATTAACGATTGAGCTCTGCGGTATTTTATTACACGGGAAAGTTCGACTAACGAGCAAATAGTTTTCACATCAAAAATTTGAGTTTGACTCTCCTGTACTGGCAGACAGAGCCAGTGCCCTGGGCATCTCAGGTCATTCACTTGTTGGTATCGACGGTAAACAAATGGATAACAGGTGAAATACACAACAGTCATTCAGTCGTTCAGCTCTGTATAGCTGCTTTTTCCTCGTGTTTCCATTTGTTTACTGGCAACTCCAGCAATTGGAAGAGTCACGTTATCTCGGGTAGCTGCAACTTTAGGGTAGCGCAAGACTTCCTGCAAACGTGACTTCATTTTGACACGCAGTATCGGCAATCGATGCAGTAGGCGCCATATTAATTTTTGATTATTTACATGTTTTGTACAATAACTTACAGTATCCCGTTTCAAAGTAATGGTGAACTGAATATCACAAACTAGTTACCACTATCATTAAATGTCAGACAATAATGCATCAACGATATAAACCTTCGAGAGGTACTATAACAATCAAGATACGAGTCCAAAATCACATACCAATATGTTAGTGTAATGGATAATGTCCTGGATTACGGTAGGTTCGCATCTCACTACGTGTTGATTTTCTTTTCTTTTTATCTTAGCGTTGTTAACACCTTCGGTGACTTTCTTATGAATGTTACACAAATATATTCTGTAAGTTTCGGTGTTATTTACATTTCCAACTGATTAGAGGACGAAGGACGAAATAAATATTTGGCGATTTGCTCAGGTAGAAAACTAGGAGGAAAACTTAAATTACTGCGATTGAAATAGCAGCAATAAAATTCATATTCTTCCTCGTCACAAATATTTGGCTCTTTATTTCCGAGTATGGAGTCATTTTCGTGTGTGTGGTTAGGCGGGAACCAAAAGGGACAGCTTAAATTGCTGCGAACGAAACGAGGAGCAGTAACACCCATATCCTTCCTTGTCAAATACCTGCAGTTGCGTGTGGAGTCAAAATGACGTCCCGTTTGCGGAAAGTCTTCTGAGATGAGTGTTGCCCGCAACGTAAGCTAGAACAAGAGAGTCAAACTCAATATTGTGTTATCTTTTTAATAAAGTCATGTTTACGTCAATGGTATGCTGTGATATGTTCTTGAACAGGCCCTGAAGAGAGAAGTAGATTATCGAATATAAGCTATAACATGGTATAAAAAATAAGTACTGCTGCTCATATCTTCGTAAAAAACAAACCGACGAGACGGGCAATATTGCTGATTACGTATTTTTATTCTTCTGGACAGCAAATTTTTTGCGGTGATCGAGATAAATGGGACAAGTTGTATAACATGACCGACTGTAACTGTGAGCCACCATTAACCCGGTACGCAAAGGATATACCGTACTTTCTTCATTTCGTCAAGTGCACGGCTTTGCATTTCTCTGTGGAAAGATTTACCAGGTTGATGGCTCTAGATCTAGCTGGATACTACCAGGAATTTACGGGATAAAATTTCCTCATAGAAAACTGCACTATTCAATAAAAACCTGAGATAACGGCTAAGTGATCAACATTCCTCCCTCCCCCCCCCCCCCCCCCCCCCGTTCCCTGGGGCGCGCGAAATGTCACCAGTATTTTTAGGCGACTCTCCACTTGCGATAACACACTATGTTCTGTCTGTTCAGATATTTTCGTTCTAGTCGCTAACCTGGTTAGGTATCTCGTAGGAGGGTATTTCCTGGAATAAGTGGCAATCTGGTAGCGAGTCAGAAGCGTTTTAAAAGTCTAGAAGCATAGAATCAAGGAGATAGTTACTTTATTCGTGATATTTCATAATGTTTCAACTGACAATGTATTCTAGAATTCTGGCAAGGGTAAATACGGGTGATGCAGATGGTCGGTTTGTGGATCAGTTGAATTTCCTTTATTCTGGATGACTACTACGTCTTTTTCGCACCTGTTGAGAGACCAGAGGTAAACTCTAGTCAGGAGTGGAGAAAACTGAGTGCAGCACTTAACAGAGATTCTTTCCGGCCCTGAATGGTGTTATCTAAGCTTGTGGAGAACAACACTGCTCTTGATTACTATGCAAGTCGTGTTATCAGTAGCACGGCAGTCAAAGGATGGCTTGCTGATAAGGTGGTGAGCATTTGAAACCTAATGCGATCAACATTTAATTGTGCCTTGACTATATGGCCGTTTTACGCCAGGTACTCAATGCCGACTACCGGTATACAGAAACTGACTCCTATTTTTGTAACGTTTTCCGTTAATACACTTTTTATCTGCAGCTTACATGCGGCCAGTGTACTCAAGATCTGAAATTCGCCAAACGGTTTTCTTAAAGCTGGTGTCCTTAGTGACTTGTATCATCAATGTTTCGTTTCGGGACCCTTTCTTGGGGATATAGGTTTCCAGTAGTTTCCAGTAGCTTATAACCGAGGTTTAGCTGCTGGATTACTGTAACCCTCGCACGCTCAAATTGACTCGGGGACACAGAAATTACTTCGCCATCGCACTACAAAAGGCTTTCTGCAGACGCCTCACCAAGAGACAAATGCTGCCCCTCAGGAATTGCTCCCCCATCAGTCGAGTGCCGCCCTATTCCATATGCCTCGTCGAAATAGTTGGTGCTACTCTGAGAGCGTACATCAGTGATCCTGCCGCTGCCATTTAGGTACAGTCTCGTAACGCAACTCTTGAATGAGATTTTCACTCTGCAGCGGAGTGTGCGCTGATGTGAAACTTCCTGGCAGATTAAAACTGTGTGCCGGGCCGAGACTCGAACTCGGGACTATTGCTTTTCGCGGGCAAGTGCTCTACCAACTGAGCTACTCAAGCACGACTCACGCCTCGTACCGAGCGAGGTGGCGCAGTGGTTAGACACTGGACTTGCATTCGGGAGGACGACGGTTCAATCCCGCGTCCGGCCATCCTGATTTAGGTTTTCCGTGATTTCCCTAAATCGCTCCAGCCAAATGCCGGGATGGCTCCTGTCAAAGGGCACGGCCGACTTCCTTCCCCGTCCTTCCCTAAACCGATGAGACCGATGACCTCGCTGTCTGGTCTCCTTCCCCAAAACCAACCAACCAATCACGCCCCGTCCTCACACCTTCGCAGGTAGGAGACGAGGTACTGGCAGAAGTAAAGCTGTGAGGACGGGGCGTGAGTCGTGCTTGGGTAGCTCAGTTGGTAGAGTACTTGCCCGCGAAAAGCAAAGGTCCCGAGTTCGAGTCTCGGCCCGGCACACAGTTTTAATCTGCCAGTAAGTTTCACAACGCAACTCTTGTTTGCGGATGAAATGTCACACACTTGGACGACAACAGACGAGTGAAGATTCGTACCCACCTGTGGCAGGATCGACAGGTCTCTCTTTCTCTCTCTCTCTCTCTCTCTCTCTCTCTCGCTCAGACTGGCATGAATTATTGCTGATAATCCGATTAAGCTCTTAAACATGCGAAGGGACTGTCGTTTCTTGGCAGAATAGTGTCCTTCATTATTCGTCCCGCTCGCATTGCATAGGAAATTACAAATGATTGAAAAAAAAAAGAATAGAACCTAAAAGGGAATAGAGGTTTGCCGCTATGGTCGCCTAAGCTGTTAAACACACAAACTGTAACAGCGTCATGGATTGCTTGAAATCACTTAAGTTGACTTCCTGACTCTCCGACTCCCGTAAACGATTAATTACTGCCGGCAGTAAGTGCACACGCAGCGTGTTTTACCTAGGCTGTTGTGATTTCACGAAACTGATAGATAACGAATGTAGATTAATAGTACACCACAGATTGCCTAAAGAATTCAACACCCATGTATAAAACAGCTTGAAACTTCCGATTATTTAATAAATGAGTTAGTGTGTTCATTATTAGACGTTAATCACGTAAGCGAGAAAAAGTTTATAAGAGGTTTCAAATAATGTTTAAGGTTTGCTGGAATTCGGCACGTGCTCTCACTATCAAACACTAACCTGGGTAATTTGCCGTCCGCTTTTAAACGAGAGATAGTTTTTCACGCATCTAAATGTTTATGACGTCATATCTGCTGAGCTCCGTGTTGGACAATGACATAAGTTTGCAGATGTGTTCAGTGGTACATGTGGGTACTGCCTGCACAGTGTGTTGCGAGTAGAACGCGTAGCAGACAAGTAGTAAATTAAAACACCGTGCCTGATGTTAAAGGTGTACTGCACACAACAAGCTATAAACTTTTTTCTTTTCACTATTCTGTGACGGGGGGTCAGCGAGAAAATGTTTGATAAGGATTTCCAAGTACTTGTTAAGTTTCTTGGCAGTCACTAAGCACTCTCGTTCTCAAACACTGGATAAATATAAACCGTGTATTAAGTTGCTCCGATTCAAAATGTCTAAACAGCTTCTAACTTCCGTACTTGTCTTACTGCGATGAATCTTTCTCATGAGATTAAACCTTTAATGAGCAGATTATGATGGCATTTTAAATTATAAATTCGGTATTAATTATATGAAATATTAATAATCAAACTTTTGTTGCTACTGGAAGCCGACAGATAGGCAACCTGCAGCTTAGGCCTTACGACCATACACAAGGTTAGTCGTTTACTAATATACACTGAAGAGCCGAAGAAAGTAGTACGCGTGCCTAATATTGCAAAGGGCTCCTGCGAGCACGCGGAAGTACCGCAACACGACGTGGCATGGGCTCGACCAATGTCTGAAGTAGTGTTGGAGGGCATTGACACCATGAATCTTGCAGAGCTGTACATAAATCCGTAAGAGTACGAGGGGGTGGAGATCTCTTCTGAACAGCACGTTGCAAGGAATCCTATATATGCTCAATAATGTTCATGTCTGGGGAGTTTGGTGGCCAGCGGAAGTGTTTAAACTCAGAAGAGTGTCCCTGGAACCACTCTGTAGCAATTCTGGACGTGTGGGGTGTCGCAGGGTCCTGCTGAAACTGTACGTCCGTCGGAATGCAACAATGCATATGGATGGATGCAGGTGATCAGACATGATGCTTACGTACGTGTCATCTGTCTGAGTTGTATCAGGGGTCCCTTACTACTCCAAATGCACACCAGCTTCAACAGTCCCCCTGCTGACGTGCAGAGTCCATGGATTCATCAGATTTTCTCCATACCCGTACACGTCCATCCTCTCGATACAATTTGAAACGAGACTAGTCCGACCAGGCAACATGTTTCCAGTCATCAACAGTCCAATGTCGGAGTTGACAGGTCCAGGCGAGGCATAAAGCTTTGTGTCGTGCAGTCATGAAGAGTACACGAGTGGGCCTTCGGCTCCGAAAGCTCATATCGACGATATTTCGTTGAATGGTTCGCGTCCTAGCACTTGTTGATGGTCGTGCATTGAAATCTTCAGCAATTTACGGAAGGGTTGCACTTCTGTAACGTTGAACGATTCTCTTCAGTCGTCGTAGGTATCGTTCTTGCAAGATCTTTTTTCGGCGGCAGCGATGTCGGCGATTAGATATTTTACCGGATTCCTGATGTTCACGGTACACTCGTGATATGGTCGTTCGGAAAAATCTCCTGATAATCTGCCATTGTAGCAGCGGTAACCGACCCAAGAACCGCGCCAGGCACTTGTTGTCTTATACAGGGTGAAAGGTATTTAAACCGACGAACTTTGCGAGGTTGTAGGGGACATCAAAACAAATATTTTTCCATAATGTGATTATTTCCTACGAGGATTATTTAAACCGTTGGAGGCCGTATTACGCTCTTCAGTTGATAGAGGGCGTATTACGATCTTCAGTTGCAGGCAACTGCTGTCCACCAGTGTAGTAGTGCATTGTCTCTGTTTACTGATGGAGCGATACACCTGGAGTGAGTACACTGATATGGTTGGTGCTTACTGCGTAGCACACCACAACGGACCTGCTGTACAGCGGGTTTATCAACAACAATATCCTAATCGCCGTATCCCGCATCATGCCAACGTCTGCGTGAGACCGGGTCATTTAGCAGATTACCTGGACAGGGATGCCGTCGCACGGAAAGAACGGTGCAATTTGAGGAACCTGTCTTGCAGCATGTGGAGTGGGATCCTTCAGTCAGCACTCGTGCAATCGCACATCACATGGGGACGAATCAGACGAATGTAAGAACAGTCCTTCGAGAGCAATTTTTACATCCATTTCAGATACAGCGTGTCCACAACCTGGAACCAGTTGACTATCCACCCAGAGCACAATTTTCGCAGTGGTACCTGGAACAGTGTGAAATGCATCCTACATTTCCATCATCTGCGTTGTTTTCCGATGAAGCAACGTTCGGGCGTGATGGAGTCTTCAACATGCACAATTCGCATGTTTGGAGTGAGGATAACCCACATGCCACAGTTACTAGCGCTCATCAAGTGCGGTTCTTCGTTAATGTGTGGATCGGTGTTGTTGGGGACTGTCTAATTGGGCCGTATCTGCTACCTAGTTGTTGTCTCTTGATCATAAAAAATGGAAAAGTGTTTGTTGGTTTAATTAATTTGCCGCCAGAGAAATGTTCCTCTACCGGTTTAAATACTCCTCATAGGAAAAAATGACACTAGGGAAAAATATTTGTTTTGATGTCCCCTACAACCTCCCAGAGTTTGTCGGTTTAAATACTTTTGACTCTGTATAGGGGTGCCGACCGCAGCGCCGTATTCTGCCTGTTTACATATCTCTCTCTATTTCAATACGCATGCCTGCACCAGTTCCTTTGCTGCTTCAATGTAGGAGCCAAGGCACTGAAACTTCCCATCATACTTTTTTTACGCCAATCCACGCAGCAAGGGAAAACCGCTGTTTGGACAGGGAAGCAGCTGTTTTCGATCCCTTCTTTTTTCTCCTTTATTAATAATAACGCGATGCTTAATAACGTGTTAAGAGTGTTAAGATCTCAATTCAAACCCAAGTTGCTCTGAAGCGGTCACTGCCACTCATCGAAGCCCTGGTGGGCTGCGTAAACGTTTCCGTCTGAGAGGCGCTTTGCACAAACAGGGAGTATACGAAAACGCATCTGCACGTTGGAACAGTAATACGCAGACAGATTTCAACACTCGTACACTCAGCTGTCCACCCGCAGATTTAACCTGTAGTCGTTGTGAATTATTCTACACTCTGCTGTAGAGTGTGCACTGACATAACTACCAGGCAGATTAAAAGTCTGTGACGGATGGGGACTCGAACCTGAGACGTTTGCCTTCACAGCTTTACTTCCGCCAAAACCTCATCTCCTACCTTCAAAACTTCCCACAAGCTTTAATCAGTCAGGAAGTTTCAGACCAGTCACACACCGCTGCACAGTCACAGATTCCGGAAACACACCAGGCTGTGGCTACGCCAAATCTCAGCAGTATCCTTTCTCCCAAGAGTGCAGGTCCCGCAAGATAGGCAGGAGAGCGCCTGTGAATACTGTAAGGTAGGCAAGTACAGGCTGATCCATTTGAGATGTCAGAAAAGTAAACGACTATATACAAGAAACTACAAAAATTTATTGGTTGTTACCGCTACGTACACGTGTTAGACAGTCAGAAGTTTGCGTCACAGCACATTAGTAATCAATATACCAGCCATTACGAATGCAGCAGACGTTATACAGTGAAGCGCCACTGAAACTGGTATAGATATGCGTATTCAAATACAGAGATATGTAGAATACTGCGGTACGGTTGGCAAAACCTATGTAAGACAGCAATTGCCTGGCGCAGTTGTTGGACCGGTTACAGTGCCACGTTATCGAGATTTAAGTGAGTTTGAACGTGGTGATACAGTTGGCGCACCAACGATGGGACATGGCATCTCCGAGGTAACGATGAAGTGGGGATTTTCCCTTACGACCATTTCACGAGTGTATTGGGAATATCAGGAATCCAGTAAAACATCAAACCCCGACATCGCTGCGGCCGGAAAAAGATCCCTCATGAACGAGACCAACGACGACGGAAGAGAATCGTTCAGAGTGACAGAAGTGCAATCCTTCCGCAATTTGCTGCAGATTTTAATGATGGGCCATCAACAAGTGTCATTGCGCGAACCATTCAACGAAACATAACCGATATGGGCTTTCGGAAGCGAAGGCTCACTAATGTACCCTTGCTGACTGCCCGACCAAAGCTTTACGCGTTACCTGGGCCCTTCAGCACCGACATTGGACTATTGATGACTGGATTCATGTTGCCTGGTCGGACGAGTCTCGTTTCAAATTGTATTGAGCGGATGTGCGTGTACGGGTATGGAGGCAACCTCATGAATCCAAGGACCCTGCATGTCAGCAGTGGAGTGTCCAAGCTGGTGGAGGCTCTATAATGGTGTGGGACGTGTGCAGTTGGAGTGATATGCGACCCCTGATACGTCTAGATACGACTCTGACAGGTGACACGTACGAAAGCATCCTGTCTGATCACCTGCATCCGTTCATGTCCACTGTGCATTCCGACGGGCTTGGGTAATTCCAGCAGGACAATGCGATACTCCAACGTCCAGAATTGCTACAGAGTGGCTCCAGGAACACTCTCCTGAGTGTAAACACTCCTCGCACATGAACATTATTGAGCATATCTGGGATGCCTTGCAATGGGCTGTTGAGAAGAGATCTCCACCCCCTCGTTGTCTTACGGATTTATGGACAGCCCTGCAGGATTCATGGTTTCAGTTCCCTTCAGCACTACTTCCGACATTAGTGCATGCCACACCATGTCGCGACACTTTTGCGTGCTCTCGGGGGCCCTACATGGTACTGGGCAGATGTACCATTAGTGGTTCACAGCAGAAACAACGGATGTCAGAATCGATTGCGCAGAGCGCTTAGTTCACAGCGCGAAGACTAAATGTGAGAAACCGAGTGTACGGAGATGGCACAAGGTATGGCGGTCAGAGTGAAAAGTTATCCCACTACAAAGTTTAACTGCATTAAAACTCCTACAAAAAGCTTCAGTTCATTTTTACAGTAGAGCTTATAGTTTGCTGTACCGTGGGGGAGAATGTGAAAATCTTGTTTGTGGTTTTGAAGGCACTGCAGGTTGCGGAAAAGCCAAGTGTAGGGATTGCAAAATCACCCTCCACACACACACACACACACACACACACACACACACTGGCCCAAATATTGCATTGGTACATATTAATTAATTATTATCGCCAAAGGTTGCGTATATAGCGGCAATGCCGAGAGTCCGCGATTATATTAGTGAACTGGTTTACTCTTTCTCCTCTCTAGGCCGGTGTAGGTCACTTGTACTCGAGAACAGACCCAGGCGATGAGTTTTCATTTAAATGAGCAGCGGCGAAGACTGGCGAATCGAGTATCCGAGTCTGCAGACATGGCGAGTTTGTGGATGATGCCATAGGACCCTATAGTGAGTTTAATTCGAGTATACAGAGCTCATTGTGAGCTCTAAGAGACACGGACCATCTTTTGGCCTCGAGTTGTCAGCTGCAGACGTTTACGAGACCCCGCCCCGGCGTTTCCACCTCGACGGCCGCGGCACCGTCAGGAATAGCCGCTATGCTTTACGGCGTCGACGGGCGGTCCACCTGCCCCGCCGTCCAGCGCTGTGCAGTTTCCGCCGGCAGCGGGCAGCGCGCCAGCGCAAACCAAAATAAACACGTCCAGCGGGCCGAGTGCGTACTCAGCCTGGCGGCTACGAGACCGTCCCTCCACCTGTGGGTTCCTCCCCCTCCTCCTCCTAACAGCTGCAGCCGCTGGTGCGTGTCCATAACAGTGTAACACAATCGTCTGTTCATAATTTCTGAGTTACCGAGTATTTGAGATTTATTTCTCTTTCTGATAGCCCGATGATGGTGCCAATAGCTGAAACGAAGGGGAAACTATAGCTGCTGTTGTTGTTGTCTTTTCTTTCTTTTCTTTTTTTCGAGGGTGTATAGCTCTACGTTATGGCTTAATGATGATGGCATACTCTCGGGTAAAATATTACGGAGGTAAAATACTCACCCAATTGGATCTCCAAGCTGGGATTACTCAGGAGGATGTCAAGAGAGGATTTGGAACAACAGTCGAACAGTCTGGAGAGTCTTTTCAGAGCACTCTCCAGACCGTTCGACTGTTGTTCCAAATCCTCTCTTGACATCCTCCTGAGTAATCCCAGCTTGGAGATCCGATTGGGTGAGTATTTTACCTCCGTAATATTTTACCCGAGAGTATGCCGTCATCATGTTCACCTTATAATCTCTTTTCAGTGAACATCAACAGAACTAAAGCAAGGGTATGTGTCCTCGGAGTCTTCCACGACGGCATACATGAATAAAACGTTCTCGGTTTTCCAGCCGCGTCAATTCGAATAAAATCCTCGAGCTTTCGATGGTCCTCTCCGCCATCGTCATCAGGAGTTCACTGACTGCCGGGGCTGCTTCCTTTTTTCTTTATTGTTATTTTGCACCTCATGCAAGGTGGGCTGGCAGCGGAAAAGTTTACTCCGCTCTTCAGCCACAAGCATTACAATAAAAGAGAAAATGAAGACAGAAAAGAAACAGACTGGTGGTTAAAAAAACAGTAGATACAATAATTAAAAACATGAAGCCGTTCACACTCGACGAAAAAACAAGAAAAACTGTCGGCACTGTGCACAAACACTGATGATTTAGACGGTACATGTGAACGAAGGAGCGTGGCGGCAAAAAACACTAAATCACAAACACGCCAGCACAGACACGAAAAACTAATGGCGACGATCTCCGGCGCGCAATGTCCACTGAACGTGTGTGAGTCTGGGGACCTGCCAGGAGGGAAGAAGGTGGTGGGGGAGGGAGAGGGGAGAGCAGAAATGCCAGTGGCAGAGGAGATAGTGGGAGGAATGGAGGTATGGGGGTAGGGGAAGCCCAGGGGAGGGGGGGGAGAAAGGGAGGAGGGAGGGAAGGGAGAGAGAAGGGAGAGAGGGTGCCCATAGGAACAAACACAGGAAGTTGGAGGGGAATATCAAAGTTGGTAGGAAGGGTAGATGGAGGGGAGGAAGGCATCATCAGGGAGGGGGAGCTGGCGGAAGCCACCTTGGGAGAGGGTAAGGAGGGTGGAGAGATGGAGAGCAGGTGGGACCTGGAAATACAGGCGCGGCAGGGGACAGGGGTGGGAGAGGATGTGAGAGACGAGCGGGCGAGGGGTATGTAGTTTACGGGAGGGGTAGAGGATCCGTATCCATTTGAGGAAAAGGAGGAGATGGGGGAACGGGATAAGGTCGTACAGGATCCGCGTGGGGGAGGGGAGACCGAACGATAGGCGGGGCGAAGAGCATGGCGTTCGAGGATTTGAAGGGATTTGTAAAAGGTAGGAGGGGCGGAGATCCAGGCAGGATGGGCTGCCGGGGCTGCTACGGTTTCTCGCTTATATAGGCATCACGACATCATCAGCAGCCAATCAGATAGACCCAATGTGGCATGCATAAGTCGACCCGGGCAGCTAGCGGAGCTATTGCCCGTGGCAGCACCGGCGACGTCAGGTGGCGCCAGGGGCAGGCGCCACGTTTGAAACTGCCGCTCCCGCGTCGCGCATCTGTCTTTGCCTTCTTTCGATGTCCAACACCCGCCCCCATGCCATGCTTAGTGTGTATCCCTGGTCTCTGTTGAAATTGTTGTTGTTTAACCGAATCTTGGCCGCTTCCTTTAAAATGGAGTCTCAATATGTAGATGCATGAGCCAACACTTTTGTATTTTCGAACTGTACTTTATGTCTGTTTTCTAGGCAATGCTCCACTATGACTGACTTCTCAAGCTGCCTTTGTTTTATATGACGCTTGTGCTCAGTTCAATTCTCCGCAACCGTGCGAATTGTTTGTCCAATATAGATGCTACCACATTCACAGGGTACACCATACACACCCGACACTCGAAGAGCAATGTTGTGTTTAATAGGGCGCAACATATCTCGTATCTTGGGGGCGGGCCGGAACACTGGTCTTAGCCCATGTTTCTGCAGCAGACGTCCTAACTTAGTGCTAGCTGCTCCACAGTATGGCAGGAATACAGCCCGTTTGGCCTCTTCTACTGATTCACCAGGTGTCTTTCATCGGCAGCCCTTGAAAGCGTTTGCGATGTCTCTTTTGCTGTATGCATTTTCCCCGAAAACACGTTTTAAGTTCTGAAATTCAGACCGTAGGTGGTCGTCGTTCAGATGGTTCAAATGGCTCTGCTCTGTATGGGACTTAACATTTGAGGTCATCAGTCCCCTAGAACTTAGAACTATTTAAACCTAACTAACCTAAGGACATCACACGCATCCATGCCCGAGGCAGGATTCGAACCTGCGACCGTAGCGGTCGCGCCGTTCCAGACTGTAGCGCATAGAACCGCTCGGCCACCCCGGCAGGCAGGTGGTCGTAGTCAGATATAATCTTGGCTCTATGAACCAACGTGTTCAGGACAGCTTTCTTGTGTACACGGTGGTGGAAACTATTGGCGTTCAAGTACCGATCAGTGTGTGTTGGTTTCCGGTACACTGAATGACCAAACTGGCCTCCTGCCTTCCGCTCAATCAAAACATCCAAGAATGATAGCTTGCCGTGCTTCTCCATCTCGACAGTAAATTTAATGTTGGGGTGGACAACATTCATAAAACAAGGGTAATGCAATTAAATCTGGCAATGAGAGAATTAGGTTAGAAAATGGCACACTGAAAGTAGGAGATGAGTTTGGTCAGTAAAATAACTGATGATGGCTGAAGTGGAGAGGATATAAATTAGATACAGACACTCGAAAAAAACTGCATTTCTGAAAAAGAGGAATTTGTTAACATGAAATTTCAGACTGTTAGGAAGTCGTTTCTGAAAGTATTTGTCTGGTCTGTAGTCTTGTATGGAACCAAAAGGTGGGTGATAAAAAAAAAGCAGTTCAGACAGGAAGATGCTATAAGATTTTGAAATGTGGTACTGTAGAAGAATCATGATAAAAAAGACCGTTTCAGCTTTATGATAAATGTTTACCTTATGATCCAACTGGTTTCAAGGAGTCAAAACCACATCTTCAGGGATATATATTTATTTCATGATGTAGTTCAAGTGATACTAGTAGATGACTCAGCATTCTGTCAGTTGTGTGGTTAGTACTTGAAGTAAGTCATGAAATAAATAAGTATCCCTGAAGACGTGGCTCTAACGCACTAATTCGATCATAAGTAAATATTTACTATACAACTGAAGTGATCTTTTTCATCATGATGCCCACAAAATTAAATTTGCTGTAGAAGAATGCCGAACATTGGATGGGTAGATCGAATAACAAATGAGGAGTTGCTGAATCGAATTGGGGAGAAGAGAAAAATTTACACACAATTTGATTAAAAGAAGGGATCGGTTGATGGGGCAAATCGTGGGGAGACAAGGACTTACCGGTCTGGTAATGGAAGGATATGTATGTGTGTGTGTGTGTGTGTGTGTGTGTGTGTGTGTGTGTGTGCGTGTGTGTGTGTGTGTGTGTGTGTGTGTGTGTGTGTGTGTGTGTGTGTGTGCGTGCGTGCGTGTGTGTGTCATAATTGCAGGAGGAGAGCAAGGTTTGACTACAGCAAGCAGATTCAAATGTATGTAGGCTGCAGTACTTCTTTAGAGATGAAGAGGTACGCACAAGATTAGCCTAGCAATGCACAGTTGTGTCGATCTCGTTCTGAATATCATAACAACAGCATCGATAACTCGAAGTCAGTACTCAAGTTGTTGAACCAAGCCGACCGCTGTGGCCGGGCGGTTCTAGGCGCTACAGTCTGGAACTGCGCGACCGCCACGGTTGCAGGTTCGAATCCTGCCTCGGGCATGGATGTTTGTGATGTCCTTAGGTTAGTTAGGTTTAAGTAGTTCTAAGTTCTAGGGGACTGATGACATCAGGCCTTAAGTCCCATAGTGCTCAGAGCCATTTGAACCATTTTGTTGAACCAAACGCTCTACAGAAAATTCACTTGTTGCTACTAACGAGTATATTTTGGCCAGGAGAATGACAAACTGACTGACATTTCCTTTACTGATTATCATCTGTTCATGATCTATTATCTACATCCATCCTTTATAGCTTCCGCTCTCTCTTGTTGTTCCTCTCGCTGCCTCATCCTACTAATATTCTACTTTTCCCTCCCTCCCTCCCTCCCTCCCTCACGCCCTCCCCCTCCCTCCTCCCGTCCTTCCCCTCCCCTATTCCCCCTCCCCTCCCCCTCCCCCTCCCCCTCCTCCCACCCCCCTCCCCCTCCTCCCACCCCCCTCCCCCCACCCTCACCCTTGACACCCATAACCCCCCCAAACAGACACATGCACACAATATTTTGTAAAGAAATTTAATTTTATCTCTATTAATTAACAACAATCGTTTCTTCTAGGTTAGCGCCGCCAATATTTGCCAAGTTGGAAAGTTGAAGATATACCTTAGCTCTATTTCTGGCAACCCTTATACAAAGCCACAGACCTTTCGTTGGCAGTTTCCAAATTGGAGGTCTTTCACAAGAACGCTATTACTGTGCTGATTGTATTACCAGCGAGAGACAGCGACGAATTAGGAATGCAGTTAGTTACCAGCAGTTACACGACGGCGAACTTAAAAGATGTGCGTCATGTGAGTGACGTAGGGCTGTTAATGGTCCGCTGTAGTGCATTACGCTTACAGAAACAGTATCTACTTAAAAGGCATTGAAGTAGTACTTTGTGGTTGTAAGGACAGTGCACAGGAAACTGTGGAGTGACACTTTTGTGCATTTCGACCTACCAGTCTATCAGTCAACATCAAGTCTGGTAGTTTGCAGTGCATCTTTGTGGATCTAGACTCGAGTACGGTCGACTGAAGGCACCGCTGTAGGTACAGACAGAGGAGCAGGAGGGTGGAGCTGGTGGCACGGTGCGCCGGTCGCCAGCAGCCAGCCCCGGTCGATGAGCAAGCTGCTGTGCTCGTGCGCGGGCCGCCGCCGCCGCAGACGCGGCTCCTCCTCGTCGTCGAGGACGCCGACACCGACGCCGCGCGCCCAGCGGCGCCGCAACTTCCCCCGCGACGACGTCCTCAGAGTCCCTCCGGCGGGCGGCCACTGGGCACCGGGCTCCAAGCGGGACCCGCAGCTGTCGCCCCTGGTCGTCCACCCGTTCCCCGACGTCGTCGCTGGCCAGGTGCGACCTTCCGACACGAGCCAGCCTCCGCAACTGACTCGGCCCCAAAGTCCTGGCTCTCCTCTGAGTGTCCCTCCAGAAGCTCGGGAATGCAGCCCACTGCCACCTGCAGAAACGGAACCCAGCGCACCCACGGAGATGGAGCTGAGCTCCCTGCGCTCCTCCACGTCGGACGAGGGCTCGTTACCCATGGCCTCTAGAGAGAGACTGGCACGTTCTAGAGAGACGCTGCCTGTCGACACCGACACGGCGCAGTTGGCGAGTTCCAGTCCGACGCGGGCCAGCTGCGATTCTCTGAGGAAGACTCCGTGTGGAAGCGCGAGTGCGGTGGACGATCCCTGCTGCAAAGACAGCGGCGAGGTGTGGGTCAAGATGGATCCGTCCTCGGCAGTGCTCCCGCGACGGAAAATTTCGGGAAGATCCCCAGCTACGTCTGTCGATCAAGTGTGGTCGAAGGCCGGAGCGAGGAGGCGCCTGCACGACAGTGGCGCTGCCTGGTCGACAGAAGATTTCACGGGTCGAGGAGATGACGACGTATGGGTCAGAGCCAAGACTTCGTCGGCCGACGTGAAGACTGCTGACACACAAGAACAAGAAATTAAGCCGGTTGTGAATGAGAGACTATCAGCTGATCGCTTGCATTCTGTTGCAGATGGCCCTGGACCCAGCTCTCAAGGGACCAAAGGAAAGAGTTTAACTATAGATCGCAGCAGTGCAGTGAAACTCAAGCCAGGAGCAAAGGAAGACAGAAGCTCTTTCCTCAACTGGCTGTGGACACTGTTCAGGAGCAAACGGAAGCATGCAAAGGATGAAACTGACCCAAGCGGCAGCAAAACTCAAAAAGAAGCTAATGCTACAAATGAAACCAGTGTTTTGCAGAGTGAGAAAAAGACTGACCAGAAAGAAAAAAAGATACTTGGAGAAGCCGCTCGCGCTGTTCTCACTGGAAGTGACTTCAGATTGATTGACGATGATGGTGGTCGTGGTGATGTGTATGAGGATGCTTGTGACGGTAGGGTGCTGCCAGATGCTGCTAATAAAGAAGATCTAGATGATACTGTTATCAATCCAGTAATTGCCAAGAGACTAGACGACATTGATGAGGTCTTACAGGCCGTGTATGAGCGTAATATTGCATATGGAAGGTCTATCAGTATGCAGCGCCTGGAGGTTAATGCAGGCCACAAATACCGTGGAGATTCCAGAGAAAGTAGCAGAGAAGCTGATGGGGACGACAAGTCCTCAAGCCACCTGTCTTTGTGCAGAGCAGGAGAAACAACAGTACTGTTGCCAGAGGGCAACAATTCACACAAGTACCATGAAAAAAAAATCAGTGTGGGATCGTCATCGCCGTCCAGCTATTACAGCCATTCTCGTTCTGAATCAGAACTGACAAACGATGACGAATTTTTGGCTCTGGGTACTCCCCCACACCCGCCCAATGTGAAGCTGCCACAGGCTGGTTACATGAGGCTGAGTGAACCGAATTTCAGCAATGCAGAATGTGCAAGGTTTAAAGTAGGACGTTTCCTCCAGCAGAGCAACGATGAGCAGTGGTTTGGGCATTCTGATCAGTCTTTAGAAGGCAAAGTGGCTGGACAGCCTGAAGCCATTAGTGGTACAGATGATGTCAGCAGCACAGCCGTACCAGATCAAGGATCTGCGGCTGTGGAGGATAAACTTATGAAGATAACTATTGGCTTTGAAGCCGGTGTTCGTGCAATTAGACAGGATATCGAGCACTGTTTGGCCTCCGCTGAGCAAGCTTCTGTAGGTGAAGCAAGTGCTGCATTTATCTCGATGGAGAGCAACTGTCCCAAAATCTTACAACAACCTACAGTGCCTGCCCTAGTTGTGTCTGAAGAAGCAGAAGACAACGATCGCGACCTGTGCGGTTTCACAGATGATGGTCTGGATGACATCCTGAAAACTTCAACCACCACTGAGATGGAAGCAGATGAATGGGCAGGCTTTGATCCAGCTGCATGGTCACGCGAACATGGATTTTCAGTCCCAGCAGATTCTGCTTGCTACACGAGCATCTTACCATCTGGGAAGAAGCTGGTGGACGTGAGGCAAGGCGAAGTGGAGGTTGCTGCTAGAAATGAATCCTGGGCAGACATCCAGAGGGCGCTGCAAGAGCTGGTAGATAGCCAGGACTCTGCACTGATCCAAGAGCTCAAGAAGACACCTGAAGATGAAACACTCCTGGGACCTCTCTTAGAGGAAACAGATCTTACTGTAAGAGAAGACGTATCGCCTCTGGAAACTGGAGTAATGTCTGCAGTCACCACCTCTCCGACTCCTCATCAGGTGTTAAGCGTGCAACACGTGCAATCAAAGGATAATGACACCCCACAAACTGATGTTACTAAAATCAGGGATTTAGTGTCTACTGACGCTACAAAATCAACAGCTACAGTCAATGTCTTCCCTATGATTCACCCAGTCGAAAGTAGTGGACAGGTTCAGTCGAAGGATGATCAGAGCCTACGCAGAGAAGGTGTAACAGCTCCAAAAGACCCTTTCTGTGATTCGAATTTCGTCAAGAGAAAAGAAGAGCCAAAGGCTGGAACTCAACTAGCGTTGCATCCACAGTTTCAGGAAGTGCCCCCTGTCACAGGATCTTCTGTTGTATCTCCAGTAATGAAAGATCCAGTAGGCTCAGAGAATGTTAAAGCCTTTTTTGATGAAGCATTGGACAAATCAGAGCTACCTGTGCAGCCATCAGAAGAATTTGTTGTAGATGTAAGGTGCATCAGGCAAGGAGAAGCTAAACCGTCTCCAGACAATCTGCAGTCAGTTTCCTCAGTAAACGTTTTCACTCTTTCTGATGAAACCTTAAATAATTTACGATCTGCAGCTCAGAACGTGAAGAAAAGTACCGCCCTAGAACTCATAGCACCAAGTGAGGAGTTGTTTGAAGATAAGATGAAGGTGTCAGAGACTCCCTCAGTAGATTTATTGGAAGACTTGCCTGTTGCTCAAGGAAGAGCTGTCACTCAGACAGACACAATAAAAGATATAACCATTAATATGGCTCCTCGTAAGACATTGGATGCCCAAAATACAGCGTCTAGTTCGCAGCAGAAATTCATTCCTGGAGAGTTTAACGTTGACTGCACAGCTGAGCCTCACAAGGAGACTGAGGTTTGTTCCGATATCCTCACACTTACAGAAACAGTTCCTACATTTTCTCGAGATTCTGACTGCTCAGGACTAACAAGTGTGATACCTCAAGACTCGAATTTGCAGAAGTCGTTAATTTCTTCTGAGTCAAAAGAAAATGATGACAGAGACAAAGTTGATAGCACATCGCTAGAGAGATGTCAACAGATAGGAAGAGAGCATTTCTTATTGATAGATAAAGAGGAGCAGGATTGGTTTGGTCCTCACATAACAAAGGATTCAGAAGTGTTGCAATGGAAGAAGCCCGTACTGGAGTCTGCTGGTGCCATAGATGAAACTTACACTTCCAAAGCCATTGGTACTTTTCTTAGCGGAGATCTTGTAAAGGAGGAGGAAATCAATATTCCAGTTACAGCAGAGAAAACAGTTTTTGCAGAGAATTTAATGCCTGACCAATCAGATAATTTGATTAGCAAACTGGCAGATACTTCATCAGACACAGTTTGCAACATTGCTGGAGAATATGGACTTTTGGGTGCATCAGTACCCAGCATGCTGTATGAGCAGAGTCGACAAGATGTGGACAGTAATGAGCAGAGTCGACAAGATGTGGACAGTAAAATGCCACAAAGTCACAGAGACAGATTTATGACACATGGGCACCAATCAGCTTCAGACTGTCAGCCTCAACGCAAAGTAGCTGATGTAGGTACTCCAGATAGAAGTATGGTTAGCCAACTGTTTGATGCCACTTGGCAAGCAGCACAAAGTGAAGAGGAAGCTGCAAATATCATAGACACACCATCTGCAGTTTCACCATCAGTAATATACCAATCGAATGAAGCAGAATTTTCGTTGGATCCCATTGCTTTATCTCGCCAGCACTGTGAGAAAGCTGAGTCTTCTACAAAATCTGGGTCACCATATGATGTGCTGGAAGAATTTGTCCAAGTATCAACATCTAACCAGATCTATAATCTGAGAGAACAATCTCATGATCTTAGAGATATTGCAGATCAGCTACAGTCTCTAAAAGAACAATCTCATTCTTCCGAAGATACCAAAAGCCGTCTAAATAGTTTGAAAGAACATTCTGACGATTTTAGTGACGTAGCAGGTCATCTACAGAACTCTAAAGATAAATCTAACGATTTTGGGGGTATCGTAGGACAGGATTCAGAAGGATGGCCTGTTAATGAAAAGGATCAGTCCAATGCGCTCAGAATCAAAATGGGTAAGACTGTAGACACAAATAAGAAAACAATCTCTCGAGATATTTCCACAGAATCAGTATGGTTATCTTTGGACAGAAGTCTGGAAGACCTCAAAACACCGGCTGTATCATTCCCCCCTGGTCTGTCATCAACATCTGCTCTATTGCCAAGTGTTGATCCATTACCAGATATGCAACTGCTGGATTGCTTAGATAGTGATGACTCCAAGCGTTCTGACACAAAGAAGAACAAGATAGAAGATCCTTTCATGCCATCATATAGCATGCCCCAGAAAGATGAGACCACTATGGAAAAATCTAACGATATGTTCTATGGGTCAGGTGGAAGGGACGTCCTGAATACTTTAGACTCAGCTTGGTTCCCATCAGAAGATGCGTTTTTTACAAAACAATCATCTACAGATATGAAATGTGACAGTGACACGCCCAAAGATACAATGCTGCCTCCTGATAAAGTCAGTGGCTCACAACAGGCAACAGATTGGTGGTCTGAGAAAGGATTTGATTCACTGAGTCCATTCAGAGAGCAAGATTTCTCTTTCACTGGAGAAATTAAGTCAGAAGCACCACAGCAATGGGACTCATATATCTGGACTAGTGAATTCCAGCCATCGAATTCTTCCTCGTCCACTCCAACTGACATTTCTAAGACTTTTTTTGCCGACAACGCACAAGAAGACTATGGTAAAGATCCAGATCAATTCGCAATTGCCTCTAAGGGAATTGCCTCAGTCAACACAGTAGAAAACAAGGAACTTCAGCAGAAACAACGTGATGAGCTGTTAGATGAAAAGAACACAAAATCATCTACCCAAGCAGGTTATTCCGAATTTGGTGTGCCAAAGACAGCATTACCTTCAACAGCTACCTCACAGCCTCCAGAAGAATCACTGTATGTGGAACAACAGAAATTGCAGTCTATTTCTGTGACTAAGCAGTCACTGTCTGATGAGTCTGCTGGATCAGTAAATAATATAGGACACAAAGCACAAGTTTTAAAAAGCGATACTACAACATGTACCAAAAACGAAGCTACAAATGGAGATCCAGTGGACAATTACAGACCCTCATTCACAAAGAAACAAGAAATGCACGTGACTGCAGTTCCTCTGGAAATTAATCCTCCAAAACACCTCCATGTGACAGGGGACACTACTGAAGCCTCACCATCTTCCAAAAGTGTTCATGAAGTGGAACAGAGGGAATCTGATGATATTGAGACTCTTGGATCAGTGGCAGAGGTCAAGGTGTCAGCAGAGGAGATTTCTGTTAGTTCTCATTCGGACTCTCCTCCTCCTCTGGTAGACGTTTCGCCACTGGACACTGCAGACAACTCAAGCCTGCCTGAAGTTCCTGGTACAGTAGTCGAGAAGCAGCAACATTCTGATCACCATGCACCACAAGTCTCTACAGGACCACTCTATGCTGAACAGATAGCTACACCACACATCAAATCAGCAGAACCCCCTGTTTACTGTGAGCTCAATCCAGCTGAAGTAGGTGCAGATACCAGCTGTCCTAGTAATAGTGAACAGGGTATAAACAGTAAACTTGTGCATCCAGCAAAAGAAGCTTCCACAAGTACAAAGACTTCAAGTGCTTCATCAGCCGAGAACGATGGGACCATCATCAGAACTTCAGAAAAATCATTGCAATCAGGAGACTCTCCACTAGAGACTGATAGTTACTCTGAAGATAGCGTCTTTTTGGATGATGAGGAAGGTGGAGACGTTCTGGGAAGAGCAGGCTTCATATTGCACCCCATAACTAGGCAACTGATAAGGCGTTCATCATCGGTGACATCGGAACCTCCTCTGAGTCCAACTATAGCAGTCGGTCCATCGGCTGTCACGCCAGAAATCACAGAAGAGAAGCTTGTGGAAACTACAAGTGGCGGGCAGGTGTTCAGAGAGGATGAGATGAGGGAGAAGCCTCAAAGTGCAGGCAAAGCAGATGCAGTAGTGAAACCTCCATCAGCCGAACGTAGAGAGTCAGTCGTTCTGGAGAAGATAACGGCACTTAAGCACCACATATCCGAGGGTATTCAGCACGGCAAGGACAGTGTTTATAGCACTGAGAGGAAGCTACTGGAAAAGGTTCAGTCGTGGATAGCTCCCGCCGAGAAGCCACCGGGAAAAGGAACAGAAAAAGTTATTGTTGAAGAGGAAGATGTCGTTGAAAATAAGGAAACTGGACCAACGGCATCAGATACGTTAGAAATAGAGAGAGTAAAAAGCACTACTACTACTGTTCATGAACTGGAAAACAAGATTGTTAAGCAACAAGACGAGAAAGTGGAATTATTCCAACCACCGTCTCCAGGTACTTCTGGATCAGAAACCAAAAACAAAGTTGCTGGGAATCAGGATGAGAAAGTAAATCTTCCTCAGCCATCGTCTCCAGGCGGTGAGAATGAAATTGTGAGGACTGTGTATGCAGGACCAGCTCTCAAAATAGATGACACACTGCAAGCAACTTCCCCTCAAGAAGAAATAAATGTAGTTGTAGATAATAACCTCAAAGAAGTCTCTGTTGGTAATATGTTAGCATGGAACAGAGCTGCCAAAATAGAAGACAAACTGCGAGCAACTTCCGCTCCAGAAGAAATAGGTGCAGCTCTAGATAATAATCTCAAAGAATGTTCTGTTGGTAATATGTTAAAGGAGAACAGAGCTACCATGGAAACATTTCCTCTAACTCCTGAGGGAGATACTATCATTGAAATGGAAGACTTTGAGTATGAAACAATTGCAGTAGACAGAGATCCGTTGTTAGGCCAAGAGTTCACAATTCTGGTGAAATCAAGCAGTGACTCGGAACATTCCAGTTGTCACTCGAAAACTGGAGTCAGATCGCCCAAGAGATTGCAAGCATCTGATTCCAACGTAGGGACGTCAGTCTCTCCCAAAAATGAGTCACCATCCTGCCTAACAGGTCACCCCAAAAACACAGAAGCAGATAGTCACTGGACTACAGATTCTTCTAGCAGTCCAGTGGGTTCTGACCACGATATCTTCTTTGAAGATATCCCTCAGCAGTCTCTGGAGTATGGAAGCCAGACACCAATTCCATTTATGTACGAAGAAGACGGAAGTGACTTTGCGGATGTCGAGTGCGGAGACAGTTCCCGCCCTGCTACGTCATCCTCAGATGACTGGTACTTCAGCACCAGTCGGTCTGTAGATGGGGGTCTGGCTATCAGCTACGGTCCCCCATCTAATGCCAGTTCCAGAATAGACCTCAGGAAGCTGGATACCATGGATACTACTGAACAAGGGAACTGTGCTAAAGAGAATGATACGAAGGGGGAACACGACATTCTCCATGCGACACATCTACAAGTACCTGTAAATACTCACAAACAAGGTTTTCTGGAAGTACAACATGTAGACCTTAAACCATTTAGCGGCGAAGTGTCCCCAGGTGGCAGATCTTGTGCATCCTATGACGGTCCAGATTACTATGACATCGAGAAGCGGATCGATAGTGTCCTGAAAAGAATCGATGCTCTTCAGGAATCTGACCCAACATTTCGTGAAACCGATAGTGGTACGAGTGGGACCAACCCATTCGATATGAGTGAGGACGAGTGGCTGTGCATGCAGTCTGGAGTGCCACAGGAAGGATTTGCGGAATTGCCAGAGGAGCCGACTGTAGAGGGGTGCGGGAGCACTGTCGAAGAGGATCGACGCTTCCTCGAAGAGACGTACCTGAATACCGGAAAGAAGTCGGGTCGACTCCAGCGAGTCTGCACGAGGCAAAATTTGGATGGAAAAGAAGATCTTGACGCCAATCCATTTTCCGACGTAGCTGACCGCTATATACCCTCATCTGGGTCTGTGCTATCATCAACCGGCAGTATACCAGAAGCTAGTTCAGATTCTGGCGACCAGGACAAGAACAGCAGCAGTAATCCATTCCTCCAGACAATCTACGAGAAGGGATTACTGTCACAGTCAGCATTATCTATTGATTTGCCCAACCCATTCCTATACACAGAGGCAGAAATTAGGGAACAGCTGAGGAGGGCTGGGTTCTCCAGCGAGGAGGAGATTTTCCCACTGTCTCCGCCTGGAGGCACCGTTTCTGAGGCCAGCTCTGGAGTCGCTGGTGACAGATCCTGCTCTCCAGACAGCAGCTCCAGTGACAGCAGTGACGGGACGTTGGTTCAAGACCCTCTCCCTGTGCTGCCAGTACCGACACAGGAGATGCTGTTGCCAGACAGGAGCCCTGATAGTAGGACGCTAACTCTCGAGGACGTTTCAGCCCGCAGAGAAACTGAATCAATAGAGAGAGATGTGGATAGTGGGAAGTCTTCCAGAGAAGCAGGAGGAGTAATGAAAGGTGGAACTGAGGAACCTGCAAGAGGAGCAGGGATTCAGGACGTGAGGAGTATGAATCTCCCAGATGTAGTATCCAAAGAGGTCGATATAAATCCAACCACGGATTACAGAGGTTTCCAGAAAGAGCCTTCATCAGATCTAGGGAAACGTCAGATTGCGAGTGGTTTGCCCTGTCAGGTTCGTACGCCAGTTGACGTCGATCCTAGCAAGTTAGCCGTTAGAGTGAGCGGCTTAAGTGTTCGAACTGAAACAGGATTGCAGGCTCCTTCCAGGTTCTCTGTGTCTTTGGCTGTGCAAGACCCGAGTCTTCAGCAATTGGGAAGTACTTTAGAAAGTGACAGTTGTGTTTTTCCAGCTGATTACAAACCGTGTACTAGCGCTGATAATAGTGCGAAAGAGAATTTCCAGTGTCGACTGCCGAAGGACACAACAGAAAGTGTGGTTGGCGAGTTGCCGGACTTAGTAGGTACCGTGTGTAGTGCTGTGGTCGAGGGCGGCAGTCAAGGTGGTGGTGGTGGTGGTGGTAAACCGTTATTACCACTGGACTCGGACGGGACGTCGACCCAGCAACGAGTACTGCGAGAGGGAACAACGAACGAAACGTCGAACGACGGAAGCCAGCAGGACGATGGAGGTTTGTGCTTGAACTGTGTACGGTGTGATGTGTGTCCCACACGGCATGGAGTGCCAAAAGATATAACAATATTTCCTACTAACATGTACCCTACGTAGTTAGAAAGTCGTGTGCCTCTTTCTGTCACTGCATGTTGCCTCGCCGCTGACACTGAAATTAAAATCCATCAAACATCTGCTGCATTTGCATCAACACACAACACATCTGCACCAAAGTGTTCTGCAGTGGGACTATTTTAAGGTTTCCTTTCGTTCCTGTTGTGGACGCAGAGGGAAAAGATTCTTTGTTTGTATGCCTGTTTGTGAGTTGCGATTAGTCTACTTTTATTTTCACAGTCTCTGCGGGGTGGATGGACAGAGAACTGAAAAATATACGTAAACACTCACTGGAAGATGGTCCGCGCCAACTTTTCATGACTGATTTCGTCCACTTTTACGGTACATGCAGGGCTTCGCCAGAAATGAGTGTCAGAAGTGGGAGGTCCAGATGGTCAAACGTTTCTTATCATTTTGATAAAAGACTTGAAAACGAAAGGAAAAGTTGGGATTGCAAATAAATTTTCAGGAAGCCATTATAGCTAAGGCATACGCGAGAACTTCCTACATAAAAGTAGATACTGTTATTTTGTAACTGATGATTTACACGTGCTGATGTAATATTCATTATAAGAACAGGAGAAACCGTAATTTTCTTGGCATTTGCACACGCTATAAGCGCCACAATTTTACCTGTACAGTTACTTACAATTCCTTCTTAAAAACTTATTTGTAGTGTCCTCCTGGACAAGTAAGCACAAACCTTTCTTGGAAATTTATCTGAAAGTCTTAATTTTCCTTTGCGATTCCTTTCCAAATCTTTTTACGAAAATTAATGAACAGTAATAATTAAAAAACATTAAGCATTATTTCGGTTTATTTGCAGTGTAGGTAAGGTAAAAATAGAGAACAAAAATAACTTCCGCAGAGGGATTCGACCCTACGACCTTCCGAGTACCTTTCTGTACTCTTCCCGCTTCACCGACCGCTTCCTGGAACTTAGCCCAACATTAGTTGTTAATGTCTCGCAATAACGCACGCCAAAAATACAGGGTGTATCAGAAAGGATCTCCGATTTTTAAAAACTCGTAACTATTATGTTATTTGAGACAGGGTTTGTGGTCCATTTCTCTTTGCCGAGAACACTGTTACAGGAAGCACATATATCGATATGCTTGAGAATTTTCTCTTCCCATAGCTGGAGACAACTTCGTTTACCAACACGATGGGGCTCCGTCACTCTGGCTTCTGGAAGTGAGGGAATTTTTAAGCCATAGGACTGCTGAACGATGGAACTGTAGCACTGGACCAAATGATTGAGCCTTACGTTATTGCCCTCGAAGGCCACCTGACCAGACTGTGCGTGATTATTCCTTGTGGGGTTTTATAAAAGACTCTGTTTATGTGCATCTGTTACCGACAACAATGAATAACTTGAGACGTAGCATAACAGCAGCTGTGGAAGCTGTAACTCAAGACTTGCTCGCTGCAATGCGGGTACAATTTGAATGCCGCATTGTCATATGTCGTGCTTCTCAAAGGGGACACATTGAACATCTATGAAAAGGTATGAAAAACAAATTTTTGAGTTTCCCGTTCATGAAAAAACAAAATTCACTGTGTATGTTTATTAGTTTCAGAAATATAGACGCGCCAAATCAGATGATTCTTTTTGATACAACACGTGCTATTTTTTTTCCAAACTCTTGGCCATTTGGAGTTGAATCTACCACAAATTTGGAAGAAATCGGTGATGACGAGTAGGCGCCGTCCCATTGTAGGGAACTGTGGGTTTTGAAAAACACATTCTGCAGAAAAGAACGTGTTATTGGTGATTTTATTTGTATTGGCATTAGATCCTGACCTAAGACATATGTTTGATGTTTCATGCCCCTGTGCTCCAGACATTTTCAGAAGATATAAAGACTTCGTGAGTTAGTTTACGAACGCAAAAAAGCTGTTTGTAAGTACATTGAAACGTCCCCTTAGAAAAATTATAAATGACTGGGCTTGTAAACCCCTTACATTATTTGCTTTTCAAACAGCTGAGAAAAACTGAACGTACTCAGACATTACTGTCTTTACCTATTCTGATCAACACTAACCTGACACACAATATTTTTAGCGCAACGCAATCTGACTTTCAGTAATCCCTACAAAAGAATGGCCCTGACTAACATTAACCTGTACCTTTCATGAATCACTTACCCCACAAAAATCTTCGTTACTCAAACTACTGCAATACAGCGTGCGCCAATACTGCCAGCTGAATAAAAGATTCTAACTACTGAAGGCACTAACTACCGATATATATATATATATATATATATATATATATATATATATATATATATATAATCAGTCCATGATATCCAATATTACAAATTTATTTCTGATGGACACACGTCTAGATCGGCCGCTGTCAAAATTCCGCCATCTCTCTCCCCACATCCACCACTGCTGGCGGCTCACCTCCAACTGCGCAACTTTAAGCGCTGTTAACAGCCAACTGCCCAACACTACAATAGCAAATTCCAACAATGCCATCCAGCCACAGGCTGCACACAGCACAGCCAGTGATTTTCATACAGAACGCTACGTGGGGTTACCAACATGAGAACCTAAACAGCCTACTTACAACATGTGCAATGTTGCCTTGCTCTTTTACCCACAACCTGTTTCGACACCTATGAGTCATCCACCACCTATGGGTCATATTTTCAATCCTGTAAAATACCGTAGCAAATTTTGATTCGATTTCTATTGTAAGCCCAAAGCATTAACATGTGCATCTGTTTTGTTGGGATTGCTCACTTGTATGTGCTTGGGTTTTACTGGAGAGGTACACTGTTAAGCATTGTTTGACCTGACAAGCATTCAGTGTAATCCTAAAAGTATATTTCTTTGTTCAAGAGTAAATGATTTTGTATCATTTTTGCAGTAGTAACATTACTGGAGGCTTTGTGATAGTCTGCGTCCTTGGTGTACTTTGTTGCATGAAATTCTGCATCCTGTTTGCTGGTACCTTTTACCTCTCCACTGTTACGCTGTATCTCGCTTTTTGAATAACAATATGAGTTTAGGAAGACTTATGACGCCAAGCTTACTGTATTGTGCTGTGGTACGGTATTCACACAGAAACAATTGCTTCCTGAGGAAAGACATTACTTTGCAGACGAACACGTTGTCAAGTGCGAAGGAGCTTAACAGTAGACCAGTCTGCAAGAGACAAGATTTAAGTGTTGTACCGTCATGTGAACAGTGTCAGCAGAATAGATGCACATGTTGTAGTTTTAAGCCTACAGTAAAAATACGATGAAAGTTTTGAATCCCATTTTTAGAGAAACAAAAGGGAGTTTCCAGAAGATTACTCACATTTGTTGAGATACGTGTAGGTGAACAAACACAAAAAAGAAAAAGGATTTGCGGAAGACATTGCTTCTCTAAACATCGCACATTTAGATGATACTCTTATTATTAGGAGTCTCCTGACTTTTTAGCTTTAGTACATTACGTATGTTTTTGGATAGAGTCCGCCTTTAGCTAAACACAATTTTGTTTTTTAATCCAAATATGTTTCACTGCAGTTGCAGCATCTTCAGTGCGCTTTTATTTTTCATCTGTTAAAGATAAAGAATGTTCTTTACTGTTTGTATACATGTAACTATTAGTTTTTAAATCGTAATTACAGATATTTGAAAAAACACACAAATTGTGTATTCATACCTGTTTACCACATGGTGTGGTTTTTCTGACGTGTTGTGTTTCTAGTGACTGTTTTGTTCGACTGTTTATCATCTGAAACCACTTGCACCTTAACGTAGATAAATTGTGTAAGCCAAAATTACGATTTGAAAATTGTTATTCCTATGCCTGAAATTAATTAATTCTGTGTGTGTGTGTGTGTGTGTGTGTGTGTGTGTGTGTGTCTATTTACATAATGTTTCACTTACATTTTCTTTTTCTTTATCTTCATCACTGTCAAACACTATACATAGAGTTGCCACTGTCAGTGTCACTGTTTCACCGTTTACCAGCTGTAAAAACAAACATGGCGGGCAATGGAACAGTTGAATGTGTAAAAACAAGATGGCTGACAGTGGAACAGTTGTAGGCGTTCCTGACGGTTGTTCTTAATCTTTCAGATGTGTCCGTGATTTGTGTGTGTGTGTGTGTGTGTGTGTGTGTGTGTGTGTGTGTGTGTGGTGTGAAAAAGGGGGAGGGAGAGAGAGAGAGAGAGAGAGAGAGAGAGAGAGAGAGCGACAGTAGGTTTTACGATTTATTTGTGTGTGTGTGTGTGTGTGTGTGTGTGTGTGTGTGTGTGAAAAGCAAACACAGAGAAAAAAAGAGCTTCAACCCCAAGATGATTACTTTAGTACATTATTACAATACTACAATTTACTACATGAAAGTATACTGTTAATGTGTAACAAACCGTTATCGTTCTTTCTAAAGGGCAATTATGATATGTTACCTGTTAAGTGTCTACTGCGCGTGGTGTGAACTGCACTGATCAGACGTGAGAGCTATAGCGACTGGCATGTCGCCATCCCTGCAGCTGCTACCGACAGTAGATGAATGCCGCTACTTTTTTATTCAGACAGCTCCTCATTTAACGTAAGACAAATCGGAGGAGGTACTGGTAACCGAACCCCGGTCACTCTGTAGGGAAGGCTACCACGCCGACCAATGTGCTGCGTAGATGCTCTGGTGTTAATTGTAATTTCTTGACAGTGTACTAATGCTCATACGTAACTGTGAATTGCACGGTACTGGAAGAATAGCTACAAAGCCGAAAGTGCAGTAATGTATTCCGGATGAAATAAAATAATAATCTAATAGCGAAAACATTATCAATTAGACGGTTTTGTATTTGTTTAGAAAAGACGGCTGAAATGGCAACAAGAGTTTCGTCTCAACATGTGCGGTGTCTTTGTTCACGCGTCATGTCAGCTGCAGCGTTTCAGCGTTTCTGTTACGGTGTCAGGCCAGGAGAATGGCCTGTAATCAGTCGCACTGCGCTTTTCTCTCCACATCTGCCACGTCCAACGTAAGTTTTTCTACAAGTGGATCCCCCGCCCGTGAGTAGTTTTCCTGTATATACTGTATGGGTGCAAGCAGTACCTGTGATAAACTTCAGTTTCGCAGTACCGTGCCACAGGATCGCAGTTCACCACTTGCCTTCTACATCTACACACGTTCTGCGTAAGCCACCGTACGGTGCGTGGCGGAGGGTACCCTGCACCACTACTGGTCACTTCCATTCCTGTTTCACTCGCAAATAAAGGCAGGGAAGAACTGCAGTCTATACGCCTCCGCACAACCCCTAATTTCTCTTACCTCCGCGGTCCTTAGGCCAAATCTAAAGGTGGCAGGGCTAAAATACAGGGAGCGAAAGGATATTTACAATTTTTACAGAAACCAGATGGCAGTTTTAAGAGTCGCGGGGCATGAAACGGATGCAGTGGTTGGGAAGGGAGTGAGACAGGGTTGTAGCCTCTCCCCGATGTTATTCATTCTGTATATTGAGCAAGCAGTAAAGGAAACAAAAGAAAAATTCGGAGTAGGTATTAAAATCCATGGAAAAGAAACAAAAACTTTGAGGTTCGCTGATGACATTGTAATTCTGTCAGAGACAGCAAAGGACTTGGAAGAGCAGTTGAACGGAATGGACAGTGTCTTGAAAGGAGGATACAAGATGAACATCAACAAAAGCAAAATGAGGATAATGGAATGTAGTCGAATTAAGTCGGGTGATGCTGAGGGAAGATTAGGAAATGAGACGCTTAAAGTAGTAAAGGAGTTTTGCTACTTGGGGAGAAAAATAACTGATGATGGTCGAAGTAGCGAGGATATAAAATGTAGACTGGTAATGGCAAGGAAAGCGTTTCTGAAGAAGAGAAATTTGTTAACATCGAGTATATATTTAAATGTCAGGAAGTCGTTTCTGAAAGTATTTGTATGGAGTGTAGCCATGTATGGAAGTGAACGTGGACGATAAATAATTTAGACAAAAAGAGAACTGAAGCTTTCGAAACGTGGTGCTACAGAAGACTGTTGAAGATTAGATGGGTAGATCACATAACTAATGAGGTGGTGTTGAATAGGATTGGGGAGAAGAAGAGTTTGTGGCACAACTTGACCAGAAGAAGGGATCGGTTGGTAGGACATGTTCTGAGGCATCAAGGGATCACCAATTTAGTATTGGAGGGCAGCTTGGAGGGTAAAAATCGTAGAGGGAGACCAAGAGGTGAATACACTAAATACGTTCAGAAAGGTGTAGGTTGCAGTAGGTACTGGGAGATGAAGAGGCTTGCACAGGATAGAGTAGCATGGAGAGCTGCATCAAACCAGTCTCGGGACTGAAGAGCAGAACAACAACAACGCCAAATCTATGTTGGCGGCAGTACAATTGATCGGCAGTTAGCCTCAAATTTTCTCAATAGTGTTAGTCTAAAAGAACGGCGCATTCCCTTCAGGGATTCCATTTGAGTTTCCGAAGCATTTCCGTAATACTTGCGTGATGTTCAGCCCATCGGCAAAATATCCAGCATCCCGCCTCCGAACTCCTTCGATGTCTTCCTTCAATCCGAGCTGGTACGGATTCCAAAAACTCGAGCAAAACACAAGAATGGGTCCCACCAGTGTCCCATACGCGCTCTCCTTCACAGAAGAACCACAGTTTCTCTCAATGAACCGAAGTCGACCATTCGCTTTCTCTACCACAGTCCTCAGATGCTCTTTCCATCTCACATCGCTTTGCAACGTTAGGCTCAGATATTTAAACGACGTGACTGTGTTCAAATGGCTCTGAGCACTATGGGACTTAACTTTTGAGGTCATCAGTCCCCTAGAACTTAGAACTACTTAAACCTAACTAACCTAAGGACATCACACACATCCATGCCCGAGGCAGGACTCGAACCTGCGACCGTAGCGGTCCCGCGGTTCCAGACTGAAGGGCCTAGAACCGCTCGGCCACACCGGCCGGCCGTGACTGTGTCAGCCAGCATACAATTAATGCTGTATTCCAACACTACCAGTTTGTTTTTCCTACTCATCCGCGTTAACTTACTTTTTTTTTTTTTTTTTACATTTAGAGCTAGCTGCCATTCATTACGCCAACTGGAAATCTTGTCTAAGTCGTCTTGTTTCCTCCTTCAGCCACTCAACTTCCGACATCTTACCGTACACCAAGACATTATTAGAAAACTGTTATATCCTAGCCAGTAATGCCACCCGAGCCCGCTGCCAAAAGGTTGGCAGCATCAAAGTCCGGACGCCGTCCGCATAAGCAGCGCCAGCGAGACAGGAAATCGCCGCAAGTCTGCGCGCGCCACCGCTGGCTTCTGGCTTCTTAAGCGCTGGAGTCGCGAGCGCTAGGACAGTTCTGTATTCGCCGCTCAGTTGTATACTCGCCACCGAATTGTATACTTGCAAGTCAGTCGTGTGTTCATCGCAGCAGAGTTTTTGTTTGTCGTCAGCCGACGCTGACCTAGCCGCTCCGACTCGAACTAGACAGATTTATGTAGACACGGAGTTCACTATTGTGTTGCTGTATCTTCGTAATAAAGATAAGTACCGTCTTTTATTTAATCAGAGTGTTTGTGTTTTCATCTTTCTGTTCACTGTTCCAGCGGACCCGTCGGCCCGCTATTCAAAGTTTGGCGGTGACTTCGTAAGCCGTTTCTACAGCGAATTGTTTGTCGCTACGAACACCGCCACAAAAAAAAAACAACTGCAGATTGCTGCCCGCCCTATACACCAAATCATTTACGTATACAGAGAACAACAGCGCTCCCATCACACTTCCCTGGGGCACTCATGACGATACCCTCGTCTCTGATTAACACTCTCCGTCGAGGACAACATACTTGGTTCGATCATTTAAAGTCTTCGAGCCACTTACATATCTGTTTACTTATTCCATATGCTCGTGCCTTTATTAACAGCCTACAATGGGGCACCGTGTCAAATGCTTTTCGGATATCGAATCTGCCTGTTGCCCTTTATCCATTGCTCGCATGGCATGATTTGAGAGAAGGGCAGTCCGAATTTCATACGAGTGATGCTTTCTAAAACCGTCCTGATTCGTGGACAGAAGCTTTTCCGTCTGAAGGGAATCTATCATATTCGAACATGGATTATGTTGTACAATTCTGCAGTAAACCAGTGTCAAGGATATTGTTCTGTAATTTTCCATTCACCCTTCTTTATACACAAAGGTCACCTGCGCTTTTTTTCCAGCCTCTTGGGACTTTCCTTTGGGAGATTCGCAATAAATGCAAGATAATTAAGCGACCATTGCCGTTGCGTACTCTTTCTAAAACCGAATTTTGACTGTACCTGAACCTGGAGACTTAATTGCTTCCAACTCTTTCACTTGTTGCCGGCCTGTGTGGCCGTGCGGTTCTAAGCGCGTCAGTTTGGAACCGCGTGACCGCTACGGTCGCAGGTTCGAATCCTGCCTCGGGCATGGATGTGTGTGATGTCAAATGGTTCAAATGGCTCTGAGCACTATGGGACTCAACTGCTGAGGTCATTAGTCCCCTAGAACTTAGAACTAGTTAAACCTAACTAACCTAAGGACATCACAAATATCCATGCCCGAGGCAGGATTCGAACCTGCGACCGTAGCGGTGTTGCGGTTCCAGACTGCAGCGCCTTTAACCGCACGGCCACTTCGGCCGGCTGTGTGATGTCCTTAGGTTAGTTAGGTTTAAGTAGTTCTAAGTTCTAGGGGACTGATGACCTCAGTAGTTAAGTCCCATAGTGCTCAGACCCATTTATTTCTTTCAATTGTTCCTCTACGCCAGGGATGCCTATTAATATGTTCTGCGTAGTGGAGTCTGTGCGATTGTCAAACGACTGTATGTTTGTCCGATTCGCCTGCGTCAAGCGTTTCTTAAACGCGAAATTTAAAACTTCAGCTTCCCTTTTTCTGTCTTGTACTGCCATACCAGACACCTTAACGAGTGCCAGGATAGAAGTCCTAGACCGCTTAGCGATTTTACATACGACCAGACTTTTCTCGGCTTCTTGGCAAGAGCTTTTGCCAAGGTATGAGGTTAGTGGTGGTTGTATGCTTCGCGCATTGATCTTACAGGCGCACGGGTCTCTGGTGACTTTAGACTGTCGTCATTTGCTCCTTCTCTTTTGCATCGAGGGTGCAACAGCCTTTGCTTCCTCAGCAATTTGGGAGTTTCGCTGTTAAACTACGGCGGGTCATTTATGTCCTTAACCCACGTACTCGGTACATACTTCTCCAGAGCAAAGTTTACAATCCGTTTAAACTTTGCACATAGTTTCTCTATGCCCATCATACTGGAACTATATTATGTCAGTTTATTGTCCAAGAGGGATGCTAACAACTGGACATCTGCTCTTTCTAGCAGAAATACTCTCCTAGAGATCGAACTAGTTGCTCAAGACTAGTTTTCGGAAAATGTGCTCAGGACCACTTTCCCAAGACTGTCTGTTCGGAAACCCCGCAGTGAATCCATAGACGGGGACCATACGACAGCTCTGGTTTGACATCCCAGCACATTGTCACGCCTACTTACTGTGTAGCGTGACTCGTTAGGTTCCTGACTCATCATTCCAGTAACCAAAGGATATTTACGTAATTTTCGTTTTTTCAACATTAAGAACTAGTCAACTGTTGCCCCTGGATGATGTAAAACTTAAAGCAAAACAAAGCTACCTGCACTCTGAAGGTCGGTGTGAACGTTTCAGTGCCTCGATAGGGATGGTAGCGTTATACGTGGTACAGCATTGCCTTGCTCCGATCTTTGAACTGATTTAGCCAGCCAGTAACAGAGGGACCTATAATCAAAGATGCTACTCCAGGCGAGTGTAAAATGAATGTGCGCAACGGAAAATAATAATCGCTAAATGAAGATTTGGCCCTGTCTGACTACCCCTTAAGCAGATCTTAGGATCTCTTAATTCTATAAATTAACCGAGCGAGGTGGCGCAGTGGTTAGCACGCTGCACTCGCATTCGGGGGGACGACGGTTCAGTCCCGCGTCCGGCCATCCTTATTTAGGTTTTCCGTGATTTCCCTAAATCGCCCCAGGCAAATGTCGGGATGGTTCCTTTAAAAGGGCACGGCCGACTTCCTTCCCCGTCCTTCCCTAATCCAATGAGACCGATGACCTCGCTGTTTGGTCTCTTCCCCCCAAACAAACAAACAAAAAATTCTATAAACTACAAACATAAATGAATAATGAAGGCAACTAATATTACTACATGATAAACGTTGTTCCTGCTTATATATTTATTGTAGATTAAAAAAAAGCCTTTAGATTACAAAGTTTACATTCTCTAAGTAAAATTTGTGATCAATTGCCCAAATCTGCCCCTTATTATGACTATGCAGTCTAATATCAACACTAGAAGACACTACTTTCAAAGATGATCTACGGTGGTGTGGAACCTCAGTAGAAATAAACTAACGTGATCACATCTCTTTAGCTTTATAGCCCTAATAAGCCGAAGCAATTTGAGGTATCACCGTATGTACTGCGTCCGGTGCGTCGAAGTGATGGTTCTCGTACTCGTCTGCGACGATGGAAGAACTCCAGCCACAAATAAACTCTTTCAAACACTAGGACGCAGAGGGCGGACCTCTGACTAATATACTCCAATACTGTCTTCTTCTCTCTGTGTTCTACAGACGAGGAACGCGAACTCCCAGCCACAAGGACGGAGTTCAGATAACGTCTGTACGTAAGTATAGGCAGAGGAAGTGCTTCAATTACTGACCGCTGCGTACTTCCAACCTGGAGGTGAAGTCCAGAATCGTATAGGTTCGCAACAGTGCATTGCGTAACTGTTCTAACTATGAACTCTCCTGAAAGCAAAGACAGCAAGTCCGTCTGTATCGCCGGCCGGTGTGGCCGTGCGGTTCCAGGCGCTTCAGTTTGGAACCGCGTGACCGCTACGGTCGCAGGTTCGAATCCTGCCTCGGGCATGAATGTGTGTGATGTCCTTAGATTAGTTAGGTTTAAGTAGTTCTAAGTTCTAGGGGATTGATGACCTCAGATGTATAGTCCCATAGTGCTCAGATCCATTTGAACCATTTTTTCCCGTCTGTATCAACAAAGCTGATATCGAGCGACCGTAACACAAGGGCACTCATAATGGAAGACCTCGTCTCTCCAACGCTGGCCTCCCGGCGAGGCTCAGCTCCCCACCATCGCCATTCTGGAAACGAATAATATTCGCGAAACCACGGAATATTCTCCCTCTCTGCAGATTCTTCCGAACGCCGTCGAACCATATTTTAGTCTTTTGTCGTCCAGCACGGAAAGTTTGAGAGGAAAAACCTATACTCGTACAGTGGTACGCTTCTGAATAAAAATCCTTGGAAATAACCCAACCTGCGTGGTTTCCGAGGTGCCGCTTCTTCGTTCCTCGCACCTGCGTCCAAAATTTGCAAATTTCAGAAGTATTATCCGGTTATCCTTCCGGCCGTACTGCAATAGCGGCCGGTCGCCCCTGTATTGTGTGTTCGCGCTCAGGTGTCACGACGTCTGTCTAGCTACTTCCTGTCTTTAAGCAGGACCAACACCTGTGCGGGCCTTCCACCCAGGACTTGAGTTCCGCCTGCCGTTTCATCTGCACAGGCGTTCCGACCTGTACCAGAATAGCAATCATTCACTACGCCGTTCTGATAATAAAAACAGTCCGTCACCTTTCGTGCAATAATCGTTAACAATTATTTACAAGGCGTACGTGAGACTGTCAGTGTCCTTTATGTATTCATATATACGATGTACAACCTATCAAATGATACCTAATTGTGTTTGTAGATCATGGCAAAGTATGTGGATGGGTGGTTGTAAGATGCGAAATTATAGCCACTTTACAACAACATAACTTGGTCTATGCATCTTAGCACTGTTCGCATTAGCAAACTATTGCCAGGTGAAACAAATAACAAGTGACAAAAAAATCCTAGGAATGACAAAGTTTGACCCCTGGACTTCAGGGTTTGCAAGCTGGCAATTAGCCACCTAGCCACAGTATAATGCGGAAACTGTAGAATAGTTTTGTTATTTAGCTACGTGTTCCATAGACCATGTAAACGATTCCTTTGCCGAAATAATATGAAAACAGTCAATTTTCAGGATATGTATACACGAGTAGTGTTCCTTTGGACATGAATGCACTGCGGTGACTGCAGCCGTTACGAAATACACTAAATGAACTTTGCATCATAATCGGAATGACACAGGTGCTGCAGTATCGTATTTCTGTGCCGGTACCGGGCAAGCGACTTTCAAGTACAACGTCTGCCCTGTACTGGAATATACATAACGGATGTGCGAGTACAGATTGTAGACGCATGCTGGACGACATACGGAAGTTTGGGTCTGACCTTGAGACGTGCACAGATACCCGAATGGTCAATCAGCACTAGGCTATTTTGTTATGATTGGATCGCCCCTCAAGGTGCGATACGCAATGCTCACGCTCCATACGGACAAGGGGGGACTCGGACTTACGAATGTTCGCTGCCAAGCGACGGCGCTCCTTCTAGCCACGATGTACAAGCAATGGCGTAGGGGGGTGATTCCCTTACATCCCGCCTACTGGATCTCCTAGTTACAGCGTCCCTCACACCTCCGGTGGCGGTGGGCAACAATACGCCACATTTTGCGCATGTATCAACATTTATCGTGGACCTTAGTTATATCAGAGACGAGCTTCCGCGCACGAGACCGCCATGCGCGAAGAATTTTTATGTTTGGCTGCTACGACGGATAAGTCGTAATGTCATTGAACTCAAACACCCCAGGTTGCATTGGCCGAAGATTTGGAGACATGTGCACCAAAAATTCTTTCCTACCTTCGTTCGGGCACTGTGGTTCTCTGTCACCTGTGGCAAGATCAACACCAACCAATTGGATTAATGGACACTCCACTATACCCGAAATGTCGCCAAGTGGATGACGACCATCACCGCTTAAATTGTATCGCGGTGGAGGAGATCTGGCTCCTAGGAAGACAGATGGTAGCTTGCTACCTCCGTGTGACACCGCAACATATTACACCTGCTTCCTTCCTACATCTGGAGAGTGACTACTTTCCGGCGACGATCATCTGGGTCAAAGGTTGGACGATCGCGTACCTCTTGACTTTTGGTATTTCTTGCAGTAAGCCCAGAGGTTCATAGATGGTCACACTATCGGGAAACATTTGTCAACTATCTTCAGGCAGTCTTCCTCGACCCCCCACGCAGTTGGGATGTGCCGGGTGCAGTCGGTGTGCGCATTTGACAGCTGATTATGAGCCTCACGCTTCTCTCACCACTCAATATGTAATGCACATACTATACGATGAAATGATCTACATGTTCCTTTTAACAGAGTGATTTTTTTGGAAATTAATAAAAAAAAGAAAAAAAGGAAAAACAAAGAAAAAATGGTGAGGCGACCGCTCGTGACAAGCGGGAATTCCGGGTTCGAGTCCCGTTCTGGAACAAGTTTTCATTGTCGTCATTGCATTCGACAGCTGACGGTTGTCCTTATTCGCAATTGGGAATTCATTTAATGGTTTATTTTTAGTCCTACTTATGCAGCTTCACTTAAAATTAGATTTTTTTACACGTTCCTTTTTTTAAATTAAAATACTCTATGGCTTAGAAGGATTTGGCCAGGGAAATCATTTTAGGTTAGAATTAAAATTTGCTGTGCTACCTGCCGGACATTTTGTGTTACTGAGCAAATGATAAAAAAAAATTGTTGATGCACACTGAATTCCTTTCTGAGCCATTGACAGCTATAATAATAGGCAATAAGGCTGTATTATTTTCTAGTGTAGTAGCTATGACGTCAGAATTCTTCTCAAAAATTTCACGAGCCAATATACAGGGTGTTCCATTGATCGTGACCGGGCCAAATATCTCACGAAATAAGCGTCAAACGAAAAAACTACAAAGATCGAAACTTGTCTAGCTTGAAGGGGGTAACAAGATGGCGCTATGGTTGGCCCGCTAGATGGCGCTGCCATTGGTCAAACGGATATCAACTGCGTTTTTTAAAATAGGAACCCCCATTTTTATTACATATTCGTGTAGTACGTAAAGAAATATGAATGTTTTAGTTGAACCACTTTTTTCGCTTTGTGATAGATGGCGCTGTAATAGTCACAAACATATTGCTCACAATTTTAGACGAACAGTTGGTAACAAGTAGGTTTTCTAAATTAAAATACACAACGTAGATACGTTTAAGCATTTTATTTCGGTTGTTCCAATATGATATATGTACCTTTGTGAACTTATCGTTTCTGAGAACCCATGCTGTTACAGCGTGATTACCTGTAAATACCACATTAATGCAATAAATGCTCAAAATGATGTTTGTCAATCTTAATGCATTTGGCAATACGTGTAACGACATTCCTCTCAACAGCGAGTAGTTTGCCTTCCGGAATGTTCGCACATGCATTGACAATGCGCTGACGCATGTTGTTAGGCGTTGTCGGTGGATAATGGTAGCAAATATCCTTCAACTTTCTCCACAGAAAGAAATCCGGGGACGTCTGATACTGTGAACGTGCGGACCACGGTATGGTGCTTCGACGACTAATCCACCTGTCATGAAATATGCTATTCAATATCGCTTCAACCGCACGCGAGCTATGTGCCGGACATCTATCATGTTGGAAGTACATCGCCATTCTGTCATGCAGTGAAACATCTTGTAGCAACATCAGTAGAACATTACGTAGGAAATCAGTATACATTGCACCATTGAGATTGCCATAGATAAAATGGGGGCCAATTATCCTTCTTCCCATAATGCCGCACCATACATTAACCCGCGAAAGTCGCTGATGTTCCATTTGTCGCAGCCATCGTGGATTTTACGTTGCCCAATAGTGCACATTATGCCGGTTTACGTTACCGCTGTTGGTGAATGACGCTTCGACGCTAAATAGAAAACGTGCAAAAAATCTGTCATCGTCCCGTAATTTCTCTTGTGCCCAGTGGCAGAACTGTACACGACGTTCAAAGTCGTCGCCATGCTATTCCGAGACCAGCTAAAACACCTACTTGGGCATCATCATTTGTTGCAGGTCGTGTTTGACGTTTCACATGTGGCTGAACATTTCCTGTTTCCTTAAATAACGTAACTATCAGGCGAACGGTCCGGACACTTGGATGATGTCGTCCAGGATACCGAGCAGCCCGTTGGGCATTTTGATCACAATTGCCATACATCAACACGATATCGACCTTTTCCGCAATTGGTAAACGGTCCATTTTAACACGGGTAATATATCACGAAGCAAATACCGTCCGCACTGGCGGAATGTTATGTGATACCACGTAGCTATACGTTTGTGACTATTATAGCGCCATCCATCAGAAAGCGAAAAAAGTAGTCCAACTAAAACATTCATATTTCTTTACGTACTACATGAATATGTAATAAAAATGGGGGTTCCTATTTTAAAAAACGCAGTTGATATCCGTTTGACCTATGGCAGCGCCATCTATCGGGCCAACCATAGCGCCATCTGGTTTCCCCCTTCAAGCTAGACGAGTTTCGTTCTTGGTAGTTTTTCGTTTGATGCTTATTTCGTGAGATATTTGGCCCGGTCACTGTCAATGGACCACCCTGTATAAGGGGTGATCAAAAAGTTTCCTTTTGTGGCCTTTGATGTAGCGTATATGCATCACAGCGCGACTCTGATGCAGGTATATAAGCACCGACTTCTGGGTAAAGAATTAGTGCGGAATTTGTGCCGTAAATGTGGAAACGTGAACAATGGCGGCGTTATTACCATATACTTGCCGGCCGGGTGTGGCCGAGTGGTTCTAGGCGCTACAGTCTGGAACCATGCGATCGCTACGGTCGCAGGTTCGAATCCTGTCTCGGGCATGGATGTGTCTGATATCCTTAGGTTAGTTAGGTTTAAGTAGTTCTAAGTTCTAGGGGAGTGATGACCTCAGCAGTTGAGTCCTATAGTGCTCAGAGCCATTTGAACCATATGCTTCCAAACAGGATCAACGTGATGTTATCCTTTCCTTGGCCGCCGAAGGGCAAACACCGGCAGAGATCCAACGGAGAATGAGGAATGCAGCATGTCTGTCGAAAACCCGGAAAACTGCGACGAGGGATGCTACTGCTTCGTAATAACAAAGAAGTTACGCCAACTCTACTCTGAGACACATCGAGCACCAGCACCTTAGTCCTGACCTCTCGCCAAGGGATTACGACGACTGGGGTCCCTTAAGGAAGGCCCTGAACGGTAGACGAGGATGTGCAGCAGGCAGTTGCAGACTTCTTCGCGCAGCAGGACGCGGTGTCCTAACCAAACGGATATCTTCAACCTAGTGCGTCAGTACGGTTATTGCCTCTGTGCCCAGAACTGATTTTGGGTGTTTGGCATACCTATTCTGGACTGTACCGCCCGCGAACGGAAACTTTTTGACCGCCACTTATATGAAGTATATACTACAAAGATGCACTTAGGATCCCTAAGTCCTTCAAGGCGTACTGATGACTAAGGGTGAAAACCACATAACTATTATCCTTAGTGCTTGCTTTTGTGCGATCAGTACTTTCTTTCTAAGTGATTGCTTACGCTAAAAAATAATTCCGCAAGACATTATTAGAAGGTGGAATGAATTGTTTCAGCTGCTTTAACATGTGCTCCTTCCAGTACAAATTCTCATCAGTATGTACAGATATAAATTTGGAGTATTCCGCTGTGTTTACTGACTCTTGTTCATGTGCCATATCAATTGTTCATGTGCCTCTGTTGTACAAGAATGAATATATTATCCTTTCTGAAAATGTAGGGAGAGTCTGCCATCAGAGAAACACTGAAAAATTCTTTGGAAAACATCATTAACAATTTCTTCTGTCGCTTTCTTCCTAATAATATGCATTGTAAGACGAGTACAGTCTGCAGAAATTACCAGCTGTACTTAATGAATGTTAAGTGCTTATTGAGATATATAACGAATAGAAATGGACCCAAAGTAGAACCCGTCGTATATGATGTTGAGTAACTCTCAAGAATGAGCCCCGGTAAAATCGTCAAACTCCGCCGAAATTTTTGATAGGCCATAATAGAAGAGCCGTTGATTAAAAGACAGCAGGTTAAGTAATGTAACAGTCCATACCGTACATCTGAATCTGACTTCAGCTGCGATCCCTATGGTCAATACTTTACGCAAAAAACAACATACGTAGGTAATTCGAGGGTCATTCTAAAAGTAAAGAACGTTTCGATCTGAAGAGCCGCATCATTAAAATGCAAAATGCGAGCGAATCTTTTCTGCAAAAAAAAATCAGTGTTAGTGGCACTTGGCATCGTCATTACTAACCTACCATAAAACGGAAAGATGCAGAATGGGTCTCTGATGGTTCGCTGGGACTGAAGAAGGTGCGAATGTGATGCATAAGTTGAACAACATCCAAAAGGAGGGCTTTTCTGACAGTTCCACGTGGTTGTGTGACGTTCTGTGCGTTCTATGCCAAGTGAACAGAAACTATGTACAACACCTGAAGCATTTAAAACCACCACCTTAATTTCCTCTGCTTTTTTAATACGTTTTTATTAGGTCACTTTCTTGTTGTCATCTATTCGGTACAAATTTTGCAACTGATTTGAAACTAACGTCTCGATGAGCTAGAAACTTCAAACTTTGAGATAGTTCAGAATGCAAAACGAACTCACCTTCTTGTCCGTTGTGTGGCAGAGGGTACCTCGTGTGCCACCACTATTTCTCCCCTTTCCTGTTCCATTCGCGAACGCTGGCGAGCGTCTATGTGAGCTCGACTCTTAATTTTTTACATTCGCCGTCTTTTCGCCAGATGTGCTTAGGGGGAAGCAATATATTGGTTCACTCATCTAAAGTGAAACTGAAATAAACTTGAAATTTACCACTTACCTCTGTTGTAATCTCACCAGGATGTTTGAAATCGATTGAAAAATTTCACACACACCAAAGTAAAATAACAAAAAATAATTATTTAAACACTTCTCGAAACGGACTGAAAACTATGAAATGATATTACACCGCACCTTACAGATTCGTGAACTCATACAGACGGTCCTGAAAATTTGTGTTTGCGAATTTGTAACAGCTATGATAATACCAATAAAATTTAAAACGTAAAACGTGGGGCGCATGCAACCGATAATAGTAAGCAGTGTAGAGAGCAACCGCCGGTGAGAGGAATCGCACTGTAGTTTGTATCACTTGCAGTGCAATAAAATTGTTAGTACCTTGGATGTACTATTCGTGCCTCAGTTATCTACTACATGCGCCCCCACGTTTTTCGTTTTGTATTTTACAAGTATTGTTATAGCTATTAAACAATCACAAGCTGAAATATTCAGGGTTGGTTGTATGGGGCTGGGAGAAAATCATTATTTCATGCTTTTTAGTCTGTTTCTAAACCTTTTTTGTATTAATGCAGCCTCGAAAACTTTCGAGCAAAAGGGCTACGAAAGCTTATGGAGCTCTACGACAGGTATTTAGCTTTAAAAAGCGCCTACATAGAAATCAGAATTTTTGTAAAAACTCTTTTCTTTCATTATCTTTCCCCACAGTCGTTTAATGAACAAAGTAAGAGCATATGGACTATCAGACCAATTGTGTGATTGGATTGAAGAGTTCCTAGGTAACAGAACGCAGCAAGTCATTCTCAATGCAGAGAAGTCTTCCGAAGTAAGAGTGATTTCAGGTGTGCCGCAGGGGAGTGTCGTAGGACCGTTGCTATTCACAATATACATAAATGACCTTGTGGATGGCATCGGAAGTTCACTGAGGCTTTTTGCGTATGATGGTATGGTATATCGAGAGGTTGTAACAATGCAAAATTGTACTGAAATGCAGGAGGATCTGCAGCGAATTGACGCATGGTGCAGGGAATGACAATTGAATCTCAATGTAGACAAGCGTAATGTGCTGCGAATACATAGAAAGAAATATCCCTTATAATTTAGCTACAATATAGCAGGTCAGCAACTGGGAGCAGTTAATTCTATCAATCATCTGGGGAGTACGCATTAGGAGTGATTTAAAATGGAATGATCATATAAAGTTGATCGTCGGTAAAGCAGATGCCGGACTGAGATTCATTGGAAGAATCCTAAGGAAATGCAATCCGAAAACAAAGGAAGTAGGTTACAGTACGATTGTTCGCCCACTGCTTGAATACTGCTCACCAGTGTGGGATCTGTACCAGATAGGGTTGATAGAAGAGGTAGAGAAGATCCAACGGAGAGCAGCGCGCTTCGTTACTGGATCATTTAGTAATCGCGAAAGCGTTACGGAGATGATAGATAAACTCCAGTGGAAGACTCTGTAGGAGAGACGCTCAGTAGCTCGGAACAGGCTTTTGTTGAAGTTTCGAGAACATACCTTCACCGAGGAGTCAAGCAGTATATTGCTCCCTCCTACGTATATCTCGCGAAGAGACCATGAGGATAAAATCAGAGAGATTAGAGCCCACACAGAGGCATACCGACAATCCTTCTTTCCACAAACAATACGAGACTGGAATAGAAGGGAGAATCGATAGAGGTACTGAAGGTACCCTCCGCCACACACCGTCAGGTGGCTTGCGGATTATGGATGTAGATATAGCAATACCTGGAGGAACACACGTTCTTTACTTTTAAAATGATCGACGTGTTTCTGTCATTGTTTTAGGAAGTCAAAGAATTCCTACCGTAATGGATTTGAAAAAAGAAAGGGGAGCGTTGGCCTTTACGCCATATTCGTCGGGTAGGCTCGTTGCACGCACTGCCAAGTCACGTGCAGAGAAATGTTTCCGTTAGCAGGAACGGAAGCATGGTAGAGTATCGGATGGTAGGAAAGGACTGGTATTTTCTGCAGTAAGCTAGGTGCTTTAGGGGGAAAAGATACTCCGTGCATGACGAGTTTAAAGTGTGCACATTTTCGAACAGAGTACGTCGTTTAAACATATGCCCTGTTCTAAGGGTTAGAGCTGTTCGGGGCGACCAAAAGTAGGAACAGAGTAGACTCTTGCAGAAGGCCGTTACATAAGACTGGGAGATTGCGCCATTTCTCAGAAATTTGCGCGAATCTTCTGAGAGTGGAAAATAGTGTTGGCAGTGAAGTGTGGCCCGGCGCGGAATGTTTGGGAAATCAGTTAAGGCCACTCGCGCTGGCTGACAGTCAAGATATATTTAAGCTGATGATGAAGCGCTTGGCAGGGACACAGTTCTATAGCGGCGGCCGGCAGCAAAGCGTTTGCCGATACACAGATTGTACGCGTCAGGGTGTGCACTGGCAAAAGGCGACGAGGTCAGACAACTCCCTGAGGAAACAGTGCCGCTTAGTCTACACTGACGAACAAAAGAAGTGAAGGGGAGGACGAGACGGAATAAAACTTCACGAGATGAGGACGGTGTGTGATGTTATTTCAGAGATCACAGAATCGAGCCCAATGTGCCAAGAGCTTGGCATTATGATCTCACTCACCAGTACGGCGTTGCACCGCCTCTGGCCTGGATGATACGTGCTCTCATTCAGTGTGGCAGAGTGTCGTGAAGCCGTTGTATCCTGAATGAGATTTTCACTCTGCAGCGGAGTGTGCGTTGATATGAAACTTCCTGGCAGATTAAAACTGTGTGACGGACCGAGACTCGAACTCGGGACCTTTGCCTTTCGCGGGCAAGTGCTCTACCAACTGAGCTACCCAAGCACGACTCACGCCCCGTTCTCACAGCTTTATTTCTGTCAGTATCTCGTCTCCTACCTTCCAAACTTCGAGTCTCGGGGCGGCACAGAGTTTTAATCTGCCAGGAAGTTTCGTTGTATCCTGTCCTGAGCCAAGCTGGTCGACCGGATGCTGGTGCCCGAACGGGGAGTAGACGTGCGAACTGGTCGCAGATGTGTTCTGTAGGGGACAGATATGGCGATCGTGGTGGCCAGGGAGTACCTCAGAATCACGCAGCCAGTTCACAGAGACACGTGCTGTGTGTGGCGAGCAGCACTGTTGCGCTGAAAAACGCTACCACGGTGCTGTCGCGTGGCAGGTGAGACAAGAGGACACGCGATGTCCGTGCTGCCAGGAGTTCCCTCAGAGACTGCTAGCCGTAACCTCGAGTCAGACCCGATGGCTGCCCACGCCACGGCATCAGGAACAACACCGCCGTGCCTTTCCAAAGCACTGAAAGAATGGGACATCCCTCCAGGTCGCCACCATGCTCACCATGTGTACATATCCGAAGTACATCTCTCTCCGACCACCATCTTTTTTTTTCAGGTAGTGTAAGCTTCGAAAAAGTTTCACCATCATTAGTGCGTCGGCTTTATTTTCTGTCGACTAACAGGGAAAAATTCGACAACAAATTTGATGGTGGTAGGACTGAGACGCCCGCTAAACCCGCTGGGCAGGACAGGTAATAGGATTGTGGAAAGGGCGAAAGGTTGAGGTCAGTTTCTCCTTCTAATTGTCATTTATTGTAATTTAATAACCTTTAAATGGTTCAAATGGCTCTGAGCACTATGGGACTTAACTGCTGAAGTCATCAGTCCCCTAAAACTTAGAACTACTTAAACCTAACTAACCTAAAGACATCACACACATCCATGCCCGAGGCAGGATCCGAACCTGCGACCGTAGCGGTAGCGCAGTTCCAGACTGTAGCGCCTAGAACCGCTCGGCCACTCCGGCCGGCTAATAACCTTTACAACCAAAGCGGCACATAGCCCGACCTTTACCGAATGCAACTCTTTTCACGGCTAAAGGCCTCCAAACAAGAAATCTTGACAAATCAACAAGATAAAAATCCAATTAAGATAGCATTGAAATAATTAAAAAAAACAGCAAAAATATGCAAAGTGTAATACAAATGGCTGAGGGCCACAATTAAATTTCAAAATTTTAGAATATTTTACCATAGACTTTTAAAGGCAGAAGGCCAGAATATTTAACAACAAGAAATCGTAAAAATCAACAAGATTAAAAAGCAATTAAAGAGACAAATCAAATAAATTGAAAAAAAAGGTATCACGGCTACGTGGAAAGCCTTAAGGCTAAGCAGATAGAACACACATATGCAAGGTGCAGTACCAACGGCTGAAGGCCATAATTAAGTTTAAAAATTGTAAAATATGTTAACATAATCTTTTAAAGGCAGAAGGCCGCAATGTTTAAGCTTGAAAGATAAATTTAAAAATTAATGTTGCAAAATTTAAAAAAAATTTTTAAAAATAGCCATAAGCCTTGAATTTAAAGTAGCTGGCAACAGGTAATTAAACACCGGCGGCACTCAGAAGCCTCCAGGGAGGTCGGTCTGCCCTCGTTCACCTAGGTGGAACAGGTGGTGAACCCAACTGTACTTGATCCGTCGAAACCCAACCAGGGAACGGCCACGGACCGACCGACACAACGACTTCTTTCCCGTCAATCAGCACATGAGAACTCAAACCAGCAATGTTACAAACGCGATAATCCACAACGGAGTATGTATTAGCTGTCAAAATTACACACCATGTTAGACAGCGACAACATGTGAGGGAAGGACGCTGCCTGAAATTACGTTAGTGGCCAGGTCAGGTAACCGGAACACTGGCCACTAGGCAGAAAATTTCGCTGGTACACTTGAATTTGAAACATGGCAATACAGTTAACTTCACTCAATAGAACGCTGCCTGAATTTACGTCAGTGCCCAGGGCAGGAAACCAGAACACTAACGGCCACAACACAGAAAATTCCACTGGTGCACCCACATTGTAGTCGACCAACAGAGTTAATTGCCCTGCATGGCGGCTAAATTTCAGCAGTAGAAACACTCGGCGTTGCTCACAGGAAAACCTCCCCACCACCGAAACGAACCACCATAACGTGAATGGACGTGGCTTGGATCGTTGAATCCACTACTCAACTTTGACGTCCAGGGTCGATGAACCACGAAGCTCGTAGCGATCGGACAGCTCCAAACACGCTCCGACACTGCGCAGAGGCTGCCAGCGGCCCCAGCCGACTGCATCGCGCGGAGATAACTTCCCTCGTCCGCAACAACCGACCTACCACTTCAAAAATGGCTCTGAGCACTATGGGACTCAACTGCTGTGGTCATAAGTCCCCTAGAACTTAGAACTACTTAAACCTAACTAACCTAAGGACAGCACACAACACCCAGCCATCACGAGGTAGAGAAAATCCCTGACCCCGCCGGGAATCGAACCCGGGCGTGGGAAGCGAGAACGCTACCGCACGACCACGAGATGCGGGCGACCTACCACTTCCAGACCCCCTAGCCGGAAACTATATGCACCAAACCAAACATGGTACACGGCGCAAATATCGATACACATCACTGCTGCCACACGTAGAAGGAAGAAGAACCACGACGTAACCGCGACAACGGCGGGAAACCAAACACAGACGGGAAACCAAACACAGATAGACAGCCAAGTTCACGAAAACGCATAGTTGGGAGTGAGCACGGCTCAAGGACTACACCGAGACACGTATGGGCGAAAATAGAAAAATAAATGAAGTTGCTCAAGGCAGAACCGTTTTTCGAAACATTTGTTCGAAACCAAACAAAGAGAAAAGAGTGAGCTTCAAAATGAGTACCTGATAACGAGGCCCAAAAAGTTCGATGTACACTCTAAGAAAAAAAAGATGCATAACGAAGGAATTATTCGAATGGGGCGGAAATCGGTAGATGCAATGTTCAGACGAACACATTAGTACAATTTGAGGAAAATTGCGTGATCTATTTAGAAGAACGAGCTACAGAAATTGAGCAAGTGAATAGTCAATTGGTCCAACTGTCGCCCTTTTTCAAACACTTGTGCGGCTCAACATTGACTGACAGCGTTGATAGATGTCCTCCTGAGGGATACCGTGTCAATTTCTGTCCAACTGGGGCGTCAGAACGTCAGATGCCGAGCTGGTTGCAGAGTCCTCCCCATAATGCTCCAAACGTTCTCAGTTGGGGAGAGATCCCGAGACCTCGCTGGCCAAGGTAAGCCGTGAGCTGGCGGCCATTATCTTGCTGAAATGTAAGCCCAGGATGGCTTGCCGCGAAGGGCAACAAAAAGGGGTCAGAATATCGTCGACGTAGCACTGTGCCGTAAAGATGCTGCGGACGACAACCAAAGGGGTCCTGCTGTGCAAACAAATACCATCAATCTTGAATGAGATTTTCACTCTGCAGCGGAGTGTGCGCTGATATGAAACTTCCTGGCAGATTAAAACTGTGTGCCGAACCGTGACACGAACTCGGGACGTTTGCCTTTCGCGGGCAAGTGCTCTACCAACCGAGCTACTCAAGCACAACTCACGCCCCGTCCTCACAGCATTACTTCTGCCAGTATCTCGTCTCCTACCTTCCGAGTTCGAGTCTCGGTCCAGCACACAGTTTTAATCTGTCAGGAAGTTTCATATCAGCGCACACTCCGCTGCAGAGTGAAAATCTCATTCTGGAAACATCCCTCATGCTATGGCTAAGCCATGTCTCCGCAATATCCTTTCTTTCAGGAGTGGTAGTTCTGCAAGGTTCGCAGGAGAGCTTCTGTAAAGTTTGGAAGGTAAGAGACGAGATACTGGCAGAAGTAATGCTGTGAGGATGGGGCGTGAGTCGTGCTTGGGTAGCTCAGTTGGTAGAGCACTTGCCCGCGAAAGGCATAGGTCCCGAGTTCGAGTCTCAGTCCGGCACACAATTTTAATCTACCAGGAAGTTTCACCATCATTCTTGCTTGTCGGGCAGCATGGCGGGCGAGAGTCAGGTTGGTGTCCCAAACCAATCCGGTGCGTATCCAGACACCTCACTGCCGATGAGCGGATCTCAGTTCCGTGGGATTCATCACTGAAGAGATTCCAGGTCATTGTTTAATGAATAAACATAAATCTTCATTTCCAATCAGTGATTCGTTACTTCAAAGTACGTACTCTTCCATTCGTATAATTTTGACCCTTAATTTACGAGAGACCCCGTGCAGTGTTAACTCCTAAGCTGAATTTCTTCCTCCCGGTATCTTGTTCGACGCTTCGAGGTTCTCCGTTACGATTTTGAAACATCCTGTGTACGAGCGCCTTACGGGACAGGACGATGCCACGAGGTAATAAAGAGCTAGGAGGATTTGCAGCCTGCGAGACAGGTCCGTACTGGGCGGCTGGCTGTGTTCGCAGGCCGCGCGCCGGCGCCGGCGTTTCGGCAGCCGCCCGTGTAGCCATCGTCAAGGGCGATGGCGGCAGCAGCAGCAGCGGAAGGGAGAGGAGGGGAAGTGCGCGCCGGACCGCCGCCTGCTGCCCGCCAGCCCGCCGAGGCCGCCGCTGCTCCCCTGCGAGGTCAGCCGTGTGTCTTCTGTGTTGTGTCCGCACCCACACTAACACCCGCTGTCGTAACACACTAGCGTAACTGTGCAAGGGGCTGGGGTCGCTCTTGTTAGAAGCTAGTGAGCTCACGTCAGGGAGGCAGAACGTGTACGACACACATTAATCGAGGACTAACGTCGTACGGCGGTCCGATTTAAATCAATCGCCATCTGTCGTTTGAGGTCCGAAAAAGAAATGTTCTGCCAAGTACTATTGTCAGCAGGCAGTCGCCACGGTCGACCACTCGAGGAAACCGTTTTCTCTCTCTCTCTCTCTCTCTCCCTCTCTCTCTCTCTCTCTCTCTCTCTCTCTCTCACACACACACACACACACACACACACACACACTTATCCCCTCAGTGCCGTGAGTGCACATTGTGGACTTCGAGGCTTCACTGCGTAAAATTAATAAATGGCTTTCACCAGTTCAAGCCCTTTAGTGCACCTTCATGTACGTTGCGTAGTTTCTGTTTTTCCCTCTTGATGACGTCAAGTGAGTTGGTAAAAACCGTTTATTAATTTTACGAAGAGGAACATCCAAGGCCACATATGAGTACCCACGAACTGAAGACGATGTTGTTGTCTTCAGTCCTGTGACTGGTTTGATGCAGCTCTCCATGCTACTCCATCCTGTGCAAGCTTCTTCATCTCCCAGTACCTACTGCAACCTACATCATTCTGAATCTCCTTAGTCTATTTATCTTTTGGTCTCCCTCTACGATTTTTACCCTCCACGCTGCCCTCCAGTACCAAATTGGTGATCCCTTGATGCCTCAGAACATATCCTACCAACCGATCCCTCCTTCTGGTCAAGTTGTGCCACGAACTCCTCTTCTCCCCAGTTCTATTCAATACCTCATTAGTTATGTGATCTACCCATCTAATCTTCAGCATTCTTCTGTAGCACCACACTTCGAAAGCTTCTATTCTCTTTTTGTCTAAACTATTTATCGTCCTCGTTTCGCTTTCATACATGGCTACACTCCATACAAATACTTTCAGAAACGACTTCCTGATACTTAAATCTATAGTCGATGTTAACAAATTCCTCTTCTTCAGAAAGGCTTTCCTTGCCATTGCCAGTCTACATTTTATATCCTCTCTACTTCGATCATCATCAGTTATTTTGCTCCCCAAACAGCAAAACTCATTTACCACTTTAAGCGTCTCATTTCCTAACCTGATTCCCTCAGCATCACCCGACTTAATTCGACTACATTCCATTATCCTCGTTTTGCTTTTGTTGATGTTCATCTTATACCCTCCTTTCAAGACACTGTCCATTCCGCTCAACTGCTCTTCCAAGTCCTTTGCTGTCTCTGACAGAATTACAATGACATCGGCGAACCTCAAAGTTTTTATTTTTTCCCCATGGATTTTAATACCTACTCCGAACTTTTCTTTTGAGGACATCACACACAGCCATGGCCGAGGCAGGATTCGAACCTGCGACCGTAGCAGCAGAGCGGTTCCGGATTGAAGCGCCTAGAACCGCTCGGCCACAGCGGCCGGCTGGATGCCAGAGTCAGCACCTGCATTGCCACCCATGAAGGCTACACCTCCTACTAATATGTAGGACTCAATACGTGGAACCTCAAAGCCACTTGGGCTCTTCATCTGTAAATGTAATAATTTCGTGTAGTCCTTATGCATTGTTGTAGTAACAAATCCTCAGTGACTTGGAAACCTCTGTACTAATTTTTTATATCAATAAAGTGTAACGATCAAAGATCCGTTCTTTCAGTGTGGATGGACACCAGTACCGATTACTTGCAGGAACCCAGAATGACGAGTGAGGGGCTAATGGCTAGGTGACGCTAAGCGAATAGTGCGTAGAAGGCTGGCTGGTGTGATGGGAAGAGTGCTCGGATGGCCGAACGGTCGAGACGGTCGTTCGCGTTAAGCAGGTGATCTGGGTTCGTGACCCAGCCCAGCACAAGGTTCCACCTAATACCACTGACTCGTTTCAATGTTCAGTTGCGGCAAACGTCATTAAAAACCTTTGAAATCTATCTCTATAGTCTGTCTACACTTGCCAAAAATTTCTTTTCAATTAATGATGGGAGGATTTACCTTAAGTTTTTGAAATGGATGAAATTTTCCTAGGGGACAGCTTCAGACTTATCACATCAACCTCGAAAAATAATGAAGCGAAATACTGTTTTGTCCTTTGGTTAGCAAAATACCTCGTACGACAAAGAATCTTTGAAGAGTTGCACATCACATTGCATTTAGTATGTATAAACTTCGGAAAATAGCGCTTTTTGATTTTGTGTCAATATTTAAATCAACTACTACTAAGTTTAAAGTCTGCATCTCATAAAAAATTCACGTAAAGAACCAGAAGTTCTATGTGTAATGACCGAATCATGAGGTACTGCTAGGAAAAAAATCATATACTGCAAGTATGAATATTGGCTGTAAGCCTAGTAATTTTGGGTGGAGACATACAATGCAAGCCTCTTCCGTCTGTCCATTAAGAGGTCACACGTATCGGGAAGCCGTAGATATCACGATCAATGATTGGGAATTGCAGGTAAAAAGCGACACAGTCACGTGTCATCTATAAGCAGCCAGCACCAAACGCCTTATATAGAGGCCCTCAAACGCCGAAGAAATTCTGAATCCCATAGTTGCAGCGAAAAGTAGCAGCCTTCGATGAAAGAGCCTACAGTAGATACTGTGTGAGTGAAAAGTCAGACTAAGAACGACTTGCAAAAGTTCACCTGCACGTACCTGTGGGTTAGGGTCGCTGGTTTCCATTTGTCTACATGTCACTTCAGCTGTGACGAGTATTTGAGCCTAAGTGTTTGATTATAATAATATAATCTGGCATTCCCACGGTTCTTGGTCAGTAATACCATACGTTATTGCGTCTTAAAATTGCAGGCTGCGGTTGTCTTTTGTTCTAGCAAGTCTCTTGTATGTTTTTGTAAACCAGTGTCTGTGCCCTTCTGCACTTTCATTGCTAACATTTGAAGAAGCAATAAAAAGCAAACTAGTAAGCGAACCCGGCGTCTCATTTGACTGTCAGCATAATACGAGGGTAAGTCAACTATTAGCCGCAAAGTAGTTATAAAATTTTATAGTAAGCAAATAGGAAACTTACAAGAACATCATTTTTCGACATAATCTCCTTACGTTTCAACGCACTTGCTCCATCGTTGTACAAGCTTCCTGATGCCATCGCAAAAGAAAGTTCTCGGGTGAGCTGCGAGCCAGGAGTGCACCGCTTCTTTCATTGTTTCGTCCGAGGCAAATCGACGGCCCCTTAATGCCTGTTTGAGTGGACCAAACAAGTGATAGAAGGGGCAAAAATTGTTCAAATGGTTCAAATGGCTCTGAGCACTATGGGACTTAACATATTAGGTCATCAGTCCCCTAGGACTTAGAACTACTTAAACCTAACTAACCTAAGGACATCACACACATCCATGCCCGAGGCAGGATTCGAACCTGCGACCGTAGCAGTCGCGCGGTTCCGGACTGACGCGCCTAGAACCGCTCGGCCACCGCAGCCGGCTAAAAATTGTTCAAATGGCTCTGAGCACTATGGGACTTAACATCTGAGGTCATCAGTCCCCTAGAACTTAGAGCTACTTATACCTAACTAACCTAAGGACATCACACACATCCATGCCCGAGGCAGGATTCGAACCTGCGACCGTAGCGGTCGCTCGGCTCCAGACTGTAGCGCCTAGAATCGCTTGGCCACCCCAGCCGGCTCAGAAGGGGCAAGCTCGGGACTATATAGAGGATGATCCAGTACTTCAGTTTTGAGTTTCTGGAGAGTTTCATCGGTGCGGGCATCAGTATGCGGACGGGCATCGTAGTGCAACAACACAACACCTTTCGACAGCAATCCTCGGCGTTTGCTTCGAATTGCAGGGTTTAGCCTGGCAGTAAGCATCTCACTGAAACGTACTCTGTTTATAGTTGTGCCCCTTTCCCGATAATGTTCCAGTACTGGACATTGTGCGCCCCAAAAAACCGTAAGCCTGTTTTCCTGCGGACAGTTGGGTCTTGAACTTTTTCTTGCACTGCGAATTTGGATGTTTCCATTCCATACTCTGCCGTTTACTCTCCGGCTCGGCTCGTAATGATGGATCCATGTTTCGTCGCCAGTAATGGTCCTGTCTAAGAAGTTGTCCCCTTCGTTACCATAGCGATCCAAATCTTTTTTGCAGATGTCCGAGCGCGTTTGTTTATGAAACTGTGTGAGTTGTTTTGGGACCCATCTCGCACAAACTTTATGAAACCCAAGTCTGTTGTGGATGATTTCATAGGCAGAACCGTGACTAATTTGCAGACGATGTGCCACTTAGTCAATCGTCTAAAAGAATCATTTCACGAGAACGCTCAATGGTTTCTTCATATGTGTCGGTAAACGGTCGTCCGGCTCCTTCATCATGCGCAACACTTGTGCGACCATTTCGGAATTTTTCAGTCGATTCGTAAACACTGCGTTGTGACAAAACACTGTTCCCGTACTATACCGAAAGTCCTCGATTAATTTCGGTCCCTGATGCACCTTCCGAACACAAAAAACGGATCACTGAAGGTTGCTCTTGTTTGGTGCAAATAGACAGCGGAGTAGCCATGATTAACAGCACGGAAGTGATAACGAAACTAACCTAGCAGCTTGAAAATTGCAAAGATATAATAACAAATAAATAAAGCATGCGTCATCAACGTAAAACGACAGTACTACCAAAATAAACAGAAATATAACTAAATTGCGAATAATAATTGACTTACCGTCGTACTTGCCTCTCTAAGCTTGAAATCCAATTGTACTGTGTCGAACCACGGCGACCTGTAAAACGTCAGCCTGCCTCCGTCGCTGTTTCACTGCTATACACTGTCACACATGTAACAAGAAAGGGACGAGCAATAACCCAGCGTCTCCACTGATCTGAGACTGAGATTCTAAAAAGTATGTCGCGACCCACATCGGGTTACTATATATGATACAGTCTCTATAATGTCCCCAAGCATGTAAAAAGCAAGGTCTTAATTTTAAATAGGGCCGGAGTTACGTCCGCAGATATTTGCTGCTTTTAGTACTGGTAGGCACAGTGCTTTGCGGCTGCCACTGGTTGTTAGCGTCCGCCAGAGTGGGGGGAGGGGAAGGGGTGGGGGAGAGAAGCAGCCACTTGCTCCCCCCACCCTCTAAACCGCCAGCCTCTAATCTGGAGTACAGAGTCTGTATTGATATAATAAGTGGTGCATAAACTTCAGTTCTCTGGGATAAAGTAAGTTTTTAGTGTCATCTGTAAAGATTAGTTCTCATGACATGACATGTATCGAAAATAACGAACTCATTTATACAAAAAAAATGGCAATTTTGAAGTCCGGCCACCTCAACCCACATCTCCCTACTGGTGTATTGCTGACACTGTCAGTAGTTTTAGAGGTTTGACAAGATTCACACAGTGAAACACACAACGAAAGCACCTTTTAGTGCAAACTGAGACAAGGTGTAGCAAATAACTAATTTTTCTCGTGCATTGAATGACAGCGTCAGTAACTGAAAGGTTAAAAATATTTTTCCGTCTTCGCAGTATGCAATTTTTAAATTGGATGTCCCCCTCTTCATGGTAGCGCTGAAGGAATGTGGAGGCGGGACATGTTTTTTTCAGTTTTGTGAACGTCGGTAATTCATTTCGGTACCCACCGTGAGCAAAACTTACCTTTATTACTGAACGAGTATCACGAAACCTGGGGCGCGGTACCCAAACCCATTTCCTGGTTAGCTACCAAACGGCTTCCAGGGACAAGAAAAGTTGATTTTGAAATTCGGCGTTATTATTGACCGAACTTAAAATTTTAAAATGCCGTCGTAAAACACTCATAAAGCAGCATAACCTTATATTAAAAGTGTAACACAATAAGACAAGTGTTACACTTACAAACTGTGTGTTTGTCTCGAGACAACGCAACTGGCGGCGCGCAAATACCCGAACTTTTTTCACCCAGCATTTGAAGTTGGGAGCAGTTAGCGACTTCCAATAAACATTAATTTCAGATCTTCTTTCAACTTTTTCTCACTTACTTGCTTGGAGCAAATACAGGGCCGATCAAAATTTTTTGTTTACCTAGCAGAACTATGAATTTGTGATTAAAGCAGGGATTTCGTTTTGAATATTGTGTCATATCCCCAGTATGATAATAAAAGAAGTGTAGACATGTAAATGCTGGTGGCACTGATTGTTCACATAGAGGGCCGCTGACGAGTGTCCACAACAACACTGACGTCGCTTTAGGTAAGACACGTCCATTCGGATAGGCCTGATTGATTCCTTCTGCTGTCTGCACAGCAGTCGACTGCATTAGTTTATAGTACATTGTGTGCATCTAGCAGTGTGTTTGTATACTGATCAGGCTACCTCGTAGTACGACGGAAGCAGGAGACTGGAATTGAAAAAAAGTGTTGTAACTTTATCTGTGCATCAGGAAGGCTGTTCTAATCTGGCAGTAGCAACAAAAGCAGGTACAGGTCAATCTACAGAGGTGTATAGAATTCGCGAGGAAGTAAAGAGCATGCGAGCAGATCCCATCTCAATCTCAACAGTGCAACGCCATCTCCGTGAACAAGGTTTAAATGGGTGCTTTGCGACAAAAAAAAAATTTTATTACCCAAACAGAATAAGGTGAAACGACTGCAAGGGGCATAACAACATAAAAACTGGAGAGCGCAGCAATGATCCACGGCGTTACTCGCGGACGAGACCGAGTTTGAAGTATTAAGAATGTATCGTCGAATGTTTCTTCGCCGACTTCGTGGAGAATGTACGAAGAGTCAGTGTGTGACGACAACGGTGAAGAGTGATGGAGAGTCTGTCATGGTGTGAGAATGTTTTGCAGGTAATGAAGTCGGTGATGTAGTGAGAATTGATGAAACATTAAAGAAGGATACCACAGAATACTGATCAACAATCCTGCCCCATCTGGCGAGAGACTTAACAGACGTAGGTTTATTCTACAGCAGGACAATGTTAGGCCGGCAGGAGTGGCCGAGCGGTTCTAGGCGCTTCAGTCTGGAACCGCGCGACCGCTACGGTCGCAGGTTCGAAACCTGTCTCGGGCATGGATGTGTGTGATGTCCTTAGGTGAGTTAGGTTTAAGTAATCCTAACTTCTAGGGGACTGATGACCTCCTATGTTAAGTCCCATAGTGCTCAGAGCCATTGTTTTTTATTTATTTTTTTTTCAGAGTGTTCGGAAATTGTGAGCCGACTTCTCACACGCACAATTCTGACAACTCCTTCTTCAAGTTCATCAGTCACATCCGAATGTCTTCCCTGACCCCTTTCATCTCGCACATCTGTGCGAGGAGCCTCGATTTTTCTGCACCACTCCCTCACAGTACAATCACTCATAAGCCCGTCCCCCTCATCCGAGGCAATGGACTCCGTCTGCTTCTACGCAGCGAATGACAGAACATACCTTGCGACTGGTGGGACACGCAATAACAAGTGGGACGAAGCTGCAATCATTTCTTCATTTTTAATAATCAATCGGTGTTTAATTCACGAATAGCGCTGAAAACATTGAGCATAGAGCAGATGTTTTTTGAACTTTCTTTTTCAATATTGGCAATACAATTATGTTTTGGGCAATGAAACAGCTCGAATGCGGAGACGGTCTACTCCCTCCTGACAGGGTTAGGGTCATTTTCGTAAGCCGTCGGACACGACAACAACGCCTGCAAGCTACGTCAGAGAAGCAAATGCAGGTGTGTGCAGGCGGAGCTTGCGTCACGTTGACGCTGTCTGACGTCACGGTGGCTGCGCCTCTATTTCCGCGGCCCGCTGGTGCGAACGCAGTCCCGCTGCACACACACGTACTCGCACGCCATCCGGACGCCACTATTCCTGTTCTTGGCACTGAGTTCAACAGTCTGCCAGTGAGAGTAAACGCTGCGTCCACCAATTCCCACAAAACGAGAGACTTCCTCGTACTCTGTTTTCTCAGGCAACAGGCAAGTCGTATTTACGGATTATCGGCTTATGATTAGAACAGTATTAAGTAATATGAACCGTCTAAAACTATGTAGTCCTACCCGTCTGCAGATTAAAAACATGCGAAATACTGCCAGTTGCCAATGAACCCACTATCCTCACATATTCAGCGTCACAAGAGGTCTCTCAGATCCCGTACACCAATGATCCCAACAGATTTACCCAGCATTTCAATTGACTTCAAATCCCTATGAAGGACTCGTTAGCAATGACAATAAACAACGCTCGGGGTCAGACAGTCAATGGAAGAGGAGATGGACAGAAAGGGGGAGGAAATGGACACAGAGAGGATGAACGAGAAGATGGGCGGCGAGGAGATGTACAGAGGGGAGGAGGTGATGCGCAGAGAGAGGGGGAAGGAAGAGGAGATGTACAAAGGGAGGGAGGGAAAGGAGATAGATAGGGAGGAGAAGGAGATTACGACATACTGAGTGTCAGCAACCTGATGACGGGAAATCTGCCACTCCACACGCGTCGTTGAACTGTGTCAGGTACTGCTCATATGGTAGAATGCAAATACTTATTAGTCTACTGATAATTGTTTCAATCGCTTCGTAACATCCGTAAAATTGAACTCTCATTGCTTGCTGTTATAAACAAATGTCTGGCAGTCACTTTGCAGGTATAGCTAAGGCTGGCTACGCCGAGAAATCTACCCTCGCCAGCCGAAGCCGTTCGTCTTCTGTCGGTATATTTGCGCCCGTCAGAAACCGAGCCCGGAGTCTGCTTGGAGTGAACAGTCAGCAGAATGGAATGACGCCTCTCACAGCTGCCTATCTTACCATCGAGGCCCAATTGTACAGACGAAAGGACAAGCTTTTCCTTCGAGAAAAGAAACCAATGGCAGAGAATGATTTTTTTCCACTTTACAGCAACAATGCAAGCACATAACGAGTAGCCGCTGAACAGTGAGACGCGGCAGCTGGTGGAGTGGATGACGGGCTGTCCAGATCCCCCCCACATGGGATTAAAACTACCAGCCCGTTTGAAGCAGACGCCTCAACGAATCTTAATCAACAATTCTCGTCAGCAGGAATTCCTACCTACTGCTCCCTCCTTTATAGAATTTGCCAGTGGACCATTCTCCAATGTTCACTTCTACGTCCTGCTCTTTCCTTGCGTTGACTGAAATCAAATGTTTTTCGTATGCAATTTGTGATGATTTTAGAGGACGCATTTCTCGTACATTATGCAGAAGAGGCTGTTAGGACAGTGTGTAATTGTCTCTCCTTCCATCTCAAGTATAATAATTTCAGCATTGTTTTTGATGGCTCTCCATCTTCCGCCATAGCCGAGTCCATCAACATGAGGTAGCAAATACGAGGTAGCCAAGGAGGTGGAAACGTGGGTTCTGCTATGCCAAGACTGCTTGGTAGCTACGACAGGAAAACAGAATTAATTAGCAGGAGTACGAAATAAGAAAATATTTAATACTTAACTTTGTTGTGGTCCATGATCTGTTGGTTGACAATTATAGATTAAGCGTCCGTAGAATGACATAATGTCCAAGTCACAAATCTTTCAGTGACGAATTACTCTCTCGTAATCTTGAATGTCGAATCTGAAGATTAACTTGGCTGTCGACATGACAGAAGGTAGAATTGTTTATAACTGCCAACTTAGTACTGCTGACTTTACTGTACTACTATTAAGTAACTTTACAACTGGGCTACAAGACGTGACGGCAGCAGTGACTGAGGTGCAGACCATGACTGACTAACATCGGCGCTGGCTGACCACTGAGCGCGGCTACGAACTGTAGACTGGCACAACTGCACTACACTCCTGCTACACACGAAGTGGCCTAGCGGCACCTCGCGGTGAGCAGGAGTATTGCGACTGGCTGTACTCTTTCGCTAAAACAGCCGTTCTTATGTTCCGTTTATCGAGAGAATCGCATCCGGCGAATGGATCTCTCTGGCGGCGGTGTGGTCGTATGACTAACGACATCACAGTTTTATCTTATTATCAACCTCCTGTGAACGGTTTAGCAAATACCTTTTGCATTACTTTCATTCCAGCTTTAACTTCTCCCAATGAAATATCATTATCTCCCGACGCTTCCCTTTCCCTACAAATTTCACCACACCTTTCTTAGTTATCTGTTCTGTATAGAGCTGCCAAAAAAGGCCCAGTGTACATTTCGACAGCTACTGGCCATTAAAATTGTTACACCACGAAGATGACGGGCTACAGACGCGAAATTTAACCGACAGGAAGAAGATGCTGTGATATGTAAATGATTAGCTTTTCAGAACATTCACACAAGTTTGGCGCCGATGGCGACACCTACAATGTGCTGACATGAGGTAAGTTTCCAAGCGGTTTCTCATACACAAACAGCAGTTGTCCGGCGTTGCCCGGTGAAACGTTGTTGTGATGCCTCGTGTAAGGAGGAGAAATACGTACCATCACGTTTCCGACTTTGATAAAAGACGGGTTGTAGCCTATCGCGACATTGGTGCTCGCGTTGGTCGAGATACAATAACTGTTAGCAGAATATGGAATCGGTGGGTTCAGGAGGGTATTACGGGACGCCGTGCTGGATCCCAACGGCCTCGTTTCACTGGTAGTCGAGATGACAGGCATCTTATCCGCATTGCTGTAACGGATCGCGCAGCCACGTCTCGACCCCTGAGTCAACGGATGGAAACGTTTGCAAGACGACAGCCACCTGTACGAACAATTCGACGACGTTTGCAGCAGCATGGACTATCAGCTCGGAGACCGTGGCTGCGGTTACCCTTGACGCTGCATCACAGACAGGAGCGCCTGCGATGGTGTACTCAACGACGAATCTGGGTGCACGAATGGCAAAACGTCATTTTTTCGGATGAATCCAGGTTCTGTTTGCAGCATAATGATGGTCGCATCCGTGTTTGGCGACATCGCGGTGAACGCACATTGGAAGCGTGTATTCGTCATCGCCATACTGGCGTATGACACGGCGTGAAGGTATGGGGTGCCAATAGTTACACGTCTCGGTCACCACTTCTTCGGATTGACGGCACTTTGAACAGTGGACGTTACATTTCAGATGTGTTACGACCCGTGGCTCTACCCTTCATTCGATCCCTGCGAAACCCTACATTTCAGTAGGATAATGGACGACCGCATGTTGCAGGTCCTGTTGAAACGTCCCCTTTGAACAATTATACATGACTGTGCTTAAACTGACACACAATATTTTGTTAGCGCAACGCAATCTGACTTTCAAAATTCCCTACAAAAGAATGGCCCTGACTAACATTAAACTATACCTTTCACAAATCACTTACCTCACAAAAATCTTCGCTGCTCAAGCTACTGCAATACAGCGAGCGCCACTACTGCCAGCTAAATAAAAGATTCAAACTGCTGAAGGCACTAACTACTGATAGGGATAGTTAGCAAATGAAAGATATTAATAGAGAACAAACAATGTATTTACCTTGATATCATCATATATAAATATAGCAGTTCATGACAAATTTCAAAACTCCGCCATCTCTCTCCCCACATCCACCACTGCTGGCGGCTCACCTCCAACTGCGCAACACTACGCGCTGTTAACAGCCAACTGCCCAACACTACAATGGCGAGTATTACAACAATGCAAAGCAGCCACAGACTGCACACAGCACAGCCAGTGATTTTCATACAGAGGTGGCGTTACCAATAAAAAAACCTAAACAGCCTACTTACATAGCCCCCATGCTCCCCACAAAAAAATTTTACAAATTGGATTGGGCAGTGGCCAATACAGATTTGAAAAAAATTTTTCATAATTACAATAACAAAGAAATCAAATGCACACACTTATTGATACAATGTTGGTCAAAAGCTAAAATTTTCTCACAGTCCATAAAGACAGTCCTGATCGTTCATTACAGTAAAATAGTAGTGTTTTTCTCAAAGTCTGAGCAGTAGAAGAAAATGCACACGGAAGTAGTGGATTTCCATGCAGTCTTGAAGAAGTAGTGTTGTCCTTCCAACGGAAAGACAGTGCTGACTCTTGACATGCATACAGGTAATGGGCCACAACAGAGCAAACCCACAGCACAGTCAGTCGAAATTTTGAAGAGTATTGGTAGGTAGGTCATCACAGAGCAGACCCACTGTAGTCCTGGTAAAGATTACGGTATTGGTGGGCCACCAGAGGTGCAGACCCACTGCAGTCCTTGTAGAAATAATGGTATTGATGGATCATCAAAGATGTAGACCCACTGTAGTCCTTGTAGAGATAATGGTATTGGTGGGCCACCAGAGGTGCAGACCCACTGTAGTCCTTGTAGAGATAGCCAGCAGCCATCTGTTGTGACTGTCCGGGTGCACAATCACCATTGAAGAGTCTTGCGGATAATATAGCAAGTCCACAAACCACCACTTGTGCACTCACAAAAAATTTGTTTGACATGTTCTTAGAACCAGCAATGCTGTTATCCAGTCCCTTGCTGAATGAGTAACACACGTGCAAACACTAACAGTCCCAACTTCTCACATATTGTCCATATACTATGACCAACCGAAACGTGTGCAGTGAAATGGAACTGACAAGTTACTTAATTTGATGACATGGCGTTAATTACAATTTTATAACATAAGAATACAATTACAAAGGTACAAAATACAGATAACATTTGTAGTAAAACAGGCTTTACAAAAGAGTAGAAATAGACATATACATCAGTGTTACAGGAATTATGACATGAGTACATACATAAAAGATCACAATAACTTTTGAAACATCAACTTCACACATGAACATTAACACAAAACAGAATAAATAATGTCTTAACATCTTTACAAAGTAAACAACACATTATTAATGCCAATTGTATTTGAGGATAACAGTATTCCTCATCATAGTGAATGTAACTTAGTATTAGAAGAGAAAAAAGTTCTATGAAACAGTACACAGAGACAGGAAGAAAACAAATACACAAGGGTACACAAACATATAGTGGGATAACACAAAAGGAAAGGACAGGGTTTGTTTCATTGCAGTATTTTGCAAACAAAACTTTCTTTGCTTCTTGGAGATCTCCCTTCATTCATCATTATTCCCAAAAGTCCTATCTAAGCCTGCCTTCTGTATTTTGTTCACATCCTCTGTCAAAAATAGTTTTTCTCTCTGCTTTCTGTATTCTGTTCACATCCTCTGTCAATAATAGTTTTTCTCCACTGTACAGTATCCTTTTTATTTTGCCAGACCATTTTCTGATAGCTTCTCAATGCATTTCTTATAAATTTATAATAGTTAGTTTCTTATATAGTCTACTCCTCTTAAGCTAACTTAAATCTACTGAGCTCAGATATTAAACTAAGGGACGAGGTAATGCAGCAGCACAAAACAATTAATACAAACAGCAATGATAAAAAATACAAAAGGCAAAGCAAGCAGCATAAATTACAACTAATATAAGGCAATGAGCAGCAAACAAAAAAATAAATCTGGCTTAGCAGAGTAACACAAATTGAAGTTCAGTAGCACTATGCCTGGCAAACAGCAGCTTATATCTAAACATGACATAGCTCAAGCAGAAAAAATAGTACACTAAAGATAACAATGCAGATAAGGGAAATGTATAATCACATCTTAATGTCTAAGTAATTAAAGTGGTGCACCACAAATTATTCAACAAAAGAAATTACCAAGTACTTGAAAAGAAAATTGTGTGTGCAGTTACTGTTACTAGTCCCTTCTTATTGTTCTTTCCTTTCCAAGAGCTCCTCTTTCGAAGAATGTGGATCATAAAGTAATTATTTAATAGATCTGTTGACAGAAAGTGTTCACATTAGCAAATGCATCTAAGTTTATTTTATAAAACTAATGCTGTAACACAGCTGGAAAACAGGTATCAAATGAAATAAGCAATTACGCAAACCAAAGCATACAAATATCATTCAATAGTCATGTGACATTTCATAAGTTAGTAGAAATTCTCTCAACTCTCATAGAAAGACGCTTGTCGTAATCAGGTGTTCAGATGTAAAAATATTTCTCGTCATTTCATTAGGCATTTCAGTAAATATCATAAATTACGAGCTCCACAGTATGCTTTCAACAAGGAAATGTCAATAGCGAGGATAATGGACTCCCCCTTTTTTTTTTTACCTGTGCTTCCGGAAAGGCACACCCTAATGGCTTGTTCTCCAGGTGTCTGACACAGCGGTGTGCCGACGACGCACGTGCAGGTGGTCACTTAACTTTCTTACGGAAATATTTACGACAGCAGTTTCCGCTACAGTGACAGTCTCACATAAAAATATTTCACAGGTCAAGAATTAGCATTGCAAATCTTGATATCATCATATATAAATATAGCAGTTCATGACAAATTTCAAAACTCCGCCATCTCTCTCCCCACATCCACCACTGCTGGCGGCTCACCTCCAACTGCGCAACGCTACACGCTGTTCACATCCAGCTGCCCAACACTACAATATCTAATATTACAACAATGCTAACGAACACAGACTGCACACAGCACAGCCAGTGATTTTCATACAGAGGTGGCGTTACCAATAAAAAAACCTAAACAGCCTACTTACATGTTACATTTCAGATGTGTTACGACCCGTGGCTCTACCCTTCATTCGATCCCTGCGAAACCCTACATTTCAGCAAGATAATGCACGACCGCATGTTGCAGGTTCTGTACGGGCCTTTCTGGATACAGAAAATGTTCGACTGCTGCCCTGGCCAGCACATTCTCGAGATCTCACCAACTGAAAACGTCTGTTCAATGGTGGCCGAGCAACTGGCTCGTCACAATACATGTCACTACTCTTGATGAACTGTGGTATCGTGTTGAAGCTATATGGGCAGCTGTACCTGTACACGCCATCCAAGCTGTGTTTGACTCAATGCCCAGGAGTATCAAGGCCGTTATTATGGCCAGAGGTGGTTGTTCTGGGTACTGATTTCTCAGGATCTATGCACCCAAATTGCGTGAAAATGTAATCACATGTCAGTTCTAGTCTAATATATTTGTCCAATGAATACCCGTTTATCATCTGCATTTCTTGTTGGTGTAGCAATTTTAATGGCCAGTAGTGTAGTATATGACGTTGCCGAGGTTCGTATCCATAGCTGCGCACTATTGACTTGAAATATTAAGCTAGGGAAGCGTGACAGAGCTTACACACCGTATGGCCGTGGGTCTGCTGTGTTAGCACACAACCGTTTTTCTCTGTCTTTTCCGTTCCTGCATTTCCCTGATCTCGGATATTGCTTTGTGGTTATGGCAGAGTCCTCAGACGCCGTTGTGCGAAGACTAGAATAAGAGCCTTGGCGCCAGGCAGCATTTCAAGATAATGGGTGGCACCGCTCCAAACTGCAGCGCCTTCAGGTTGTCGTGATGGTGCCACGGTGTACGCCCTTCGAAGAAGCCGCCACGTAACTGTCTATGTATTCGAGTCTTCGAGCAGTTGCGTTATAACGTCATGAGATATAAATAGCGGTAGAACACCGAGCAAACTAATTTAAAAATATAAAGATCACTGATCTCTCTCTCTCTCTCTCTCTCTCTCTCTCTCTCTCCCTCTCTCACACACACACACACTCACACACACACACACAGACACTAACAGGCAGAATACGGCGCTGCGGTCGGCAACGCCTATATAAGAGAACAAGTGTCTGGCGCAGTTGTTAGATACGTTACGGCTGCTACAATGGCAAATTATCGAAATTGAAGTGAGTTTAACTGTTATTGTCGGCGCACAAACGGTGCGACACAGCATCTCCGAGGCAGCGATGAAGTGCGGATTTCCCATACGACCATTTCACGACTGTACCGTCAATATCGGGAATACGGGTAAAGATCCTGCAAGGACGGGACCAATGACGACTGAAGAGATTCGTTCAGCGTGACAGATGTGGAACTCTTTCGCAAATTGCTGTAGATGTCAATACTGGGCCATCAACAAGTGTCAAGATGCGAACCATTCAAGGAAACATTACCGCTATGGGTTTTCGGAGCCGAAGGCCCACTCGTGTACCCTTGATGACTGCTCGACACAAAGCTTTACGACATTAAACTGTCGATGACTGGAAACATCGTATTGAGGGGATGCACGTGTACGGCTATGGCGACAGCCTCATAAATCCATGCAACCTGCATGTCAGCAGGGGACTGTTCAAGCTGGTGGAGGCTCTGTAAGGGTGGAGAACGTGTGCAGTTGGAGTGATATGGGACCACTGATACATCTAGATACGCGTCTGATAGGCGACAGGTACATAAGCATCCTGTCTGATCACCTGCATCTATTCATGTCCAGTGTGCATACCGACGGACTTGGGCAATTCCAGCAGGACAATGCGACACTTCACACGTCCAGAATTTCTACGGAGTGGCTCCAGGAACACTCTTCTGAGTTTAAACATTTCCGCCGTCCACCAAAGTCCGCAGACATGAACGTTATTGAGCATACCTGGGACGGCTTGCAACGTGCTGTTGAGAGGTGATCTCCTCCCCCTCGTACTCTTACGGATTTGTGGACAACCGTCGCAGTCTTCATTGTGTCATCTGCCTCCAGCACTACTTCAGGCATTAGCCGACTCCATGCCACGTTGTGTTGCGGCACTTCTGCGTGCTCGCTGGCTCCCTACACGAATTTGGGCAGGTGCACCAGTTCCTTGGCTCTTGAGTGTATATAATTATCAAAAGTATCCCCACATCAAGTAGTGGGCATTAATATGGGTTGTTTCCAAACTTCACATTATGACTGCTTGTGTCACTTCCAATCGTGTGTTTGAATGTCTTTGGGGGAAAGCAGCCCATCGTTCCTCAAGAGCAAAGGTTGCGGTCTGGAGCGAAGTTATGTTCCAATACATGGCACAAATGTTCCATTGAACTCAGGTCGAGCCGGCCGTAGTAGCCCAGCGGTTCTAGGCGCTTCAGTCCGGAACCGCGCTGCTGCTACGGTCGCAGGATCCAATCCTGCCTCGGGCATGGATGTGTGTGACGTCCTTATGTCAGTTAGGTTTAAGTTATAGGGGACTGATGACCACAGATGTTAAGTCCCATAGTGCTCAGAGCCATTTGAACTCAGGTCGGCTCCCGGGACAGGCCAGTCCATTGCAAGAATGTTGCTGTCCACAATCCACTGTCTCACAGATGCCGCTTCATTACAGAGTGCACTTCCTTGGTGGCATATAAGTGGAAATCATCTCCGAATTGTTCCCTTAGTGTACAAAGTACACAAAATGTGTCCATATCCTTCCACCTTTAGGGTTTTCTTAAGCACAATAAGTGGATTACGCCGTAACCACGAAGAACACACCCATACCGTAACGCCACCTGGTTCGTACATCACTGTTCACAGTAGACATGACGGCATGCAACGTTCTCCAGGCGTCAGCCTAACGCAAACCCTTCCATGGCATTACCTCTGGCAGTAATGTGATTGATCAGTCCGTATTACTCGTTTCCAGTCAGACTGTCCAGTGGCCGTCACTCCTCACACCGCCTCAACCGCCTCTCCTCAATGACTCACAGACACGCGTGGCTTCTGAACTGCTGCTCGGCCACTGCGCCCTTTCCTTCTCAGCTCCCTACGCACACTGTGCTGGCTGGCCGGCCTGCTGGTAGCACTTTGGAAATCAGGAGTGATTCCTTCCACTCCTTTCGTGTCGTCTTGTTTCAACGTCCCTCCGCAATGCTCCACGGTCCCTGTCTGTGAGTACACGAGGTACGTTTGTTTTCGGTTTAGGCTGCGGTCACAGTCGCTCCGATATCGGTAGATTCCGCTCACGTCCGACATCGGTCGGAGACGACCGATCTTTCCAAATCAATACGCGATTACGTCCGCGATCACAGTACAGCCGATCTTATCTCCCGAACGTACGGACTTCGGACGACAATCGGTGAAATTCAAATCAGTTTGTTTTCTTCGGTCAAATCGACCGACGTTCTCGCACACGGGAGTATGGAGGGTGAGAAACTGGTAAGTTTAGTCCAAACGAGAGTGAGTTTGTGGCATCCTGAAGATGAAAGTATCGCAAAAGGGATATGGTTCGGAATCTATCGACCGAAATCGCTGGTTTATTCGAAACCTCAAATAGGCAGAATCTTTTTTATAGATTGTAACCTCAAAAAAATAATTTGTTCAAGTGAGAAATGTGGCGGACCTTATATGCTTAGAGCTACTGTACCCAATCATTTTTGAGGTAGCTCGTGCCGGCCGCGATGGCCGTGCTGTTCTAGGCGCTCAGTCCGGAACTGCGGAATTGTTACGGTCGCAGGTTCGAATCCTGCCTCGGGCATGGATGTGCGTGATGTCCTTAGGTTAGTTAGGTTTAAGTAGTTCTAAGTTCTAGGGAACTGATGACCTCAGATGTTAAGTCCCATAGTGCTCAGAGCCATCCATCCTTTCGCGCAAGAGGCGGTTCGGCGTCACATACTCAGTTATTACATCGTTACAGATAGACCTACAATAGACCAGCTTCATACGATGCTGTATAATGCCGAACTTCTTTTATCGTTCTATAGAGGAATGACTATAAGACCATAACGTGAAGTGGAGCCGTAGCCGTGGCGCGATGGTTACGTTAACTCTCCTGTCTTACTCAAGTTTATGGGTACGAATCTCGCCAGATATAATTTTTTTAATCTTTATCAAAATGACTAATTATTATTTTTACTTAATTGGTTTAAGGGGAATTGGAACGCCCTATCCCGACAATGTTAAATTCAGTGACTTGCTTTCCCTGTGTTTCAGGAACCGATGTTCACATGAAACTATTACAGGACATTACACGGTATGTTCTGAGTCTACTGAACTACAATAATTGCATTTCAGCCACTGCTTTCCGAAATACAATTTTTTAATCACGTGTTTAAAATTTTGTGTACTTTTTGTACGTGATCCTAAATAATTTTAATTATACATAACATTATGCTCTTCTTTTAGTTCAGTAGACACAGGATATGTATGTTATCACTACCTGAAAATTTGAATACTCTACTCGAAGTGGTTTCTGAGATTTAGGGAAAGATGCAACAGAAAATGTTAATTTTCAGGAACGGCTTTTAAAGTTTCAAAAGAGTGTAACTCACTTAATATATGCTAAACTTTGTACTTTTAGTCACTCAGAAGCGCCCTGCACCATACTGTGTATCACCCTCCTGATCTCTTTTCCAAGTTTTTTCTTCTTCTGTTCTTTCTGGACTCCTTAGTGGCGAACCTTGTCCATCCGTTCAAGTTCTCTGATGCAGTTTGCTCCAGGATTAATTCCCATATGCTCTAGCACTTTGAGCCTACCAATGTTGCCATCATTAAAAGCAATAACAGCATCACTGACACCCCCCCCCCCCTTTAGTGTCTTCATTCCAACGAAAACATTTTTTGATAAGCGAGTCCATACAAGATTATTGAGCGACTCATTGGGATTTTGAGTCTGGCCATGCAGAGACTTCTTGAGTAATTGAGCCGCGCTGAGTAGCCGCGTGGTTTGAGGCGTCATGCCACGGACTGCAAGGCGCCTCCCGCCGGAGGTTCGAGTCCTTCCTCGGGCATGGGTGTGTGTGATGTTCTTAGCGTAAGTTAGTTTAAGTAGTGTGTAAGTCTAGGGGCCGATGACCTAAGGAGTTTGGTCCCTTAGGAATTCACAGACATTTGAATATTTCAGTAATTCAGGATTTGCCAGTTCTCTGTAAATAGGTTTTATGATATCCGTGACGGGATGGAATTTTTATGGCTGTATGAACTTTTGGAGTACTGGTCATTGCGGTAATTGCACCATGAATCAGGTCCAGGAGGGAAGAGGTGGTGTACTGGTTTTTCGTCAGTTGACAGTCTGTGGAAGAAGGTAGCCCATACTGCCTGCTTCATTTTCAACAAATCCTCAGCATTATTTCTAATGGCCATCCCATAATACTGGTGTACTTCATCAATCATTTTGTCTGTCAGCCTGCCTCTTATAGTTTTACCATTCGAAAGTTTCTTGTCTCTCAAACTTTGTTTCAGCTTCCTTAGCCCGGTGCCCATCCTCTTCTGGACATGGCCAACACTGCTAACCTTCATAACACAGCAATCCATGTAAGAAAATTACCGATTTTATTAGATCTTGCAGAAATGCACGTAAAAATTTTAACATTTTCATCCGGTGTACATCATATTTAAAAAATAAAATAAAATAATTCCCATTTGAGTTTATAAGTGATATAATTTTATTCAGAAAATTGCAAATTTTGTAATGAGATAAAGATCCGAAAATGTGAAAAAAATTTCCCGTTCTAACTCCCCTTAAACATAATTTTTATTTTTAATCTTTTGTCGCATCGTTTTCACCGTCATATAGATTTTTTTAATTGCTCTCATTTTTTCTTGCTATCATTCTTTATTCGTTTGGAATCTGCCGTGCTCGCCCATAACCTGCAGTCCAGTGGCAACCACGACGGCTCATCGGTCGGTATCGCGTCAGCTCGTGTGAGGATAGTTTCAGGTAACCGACGATAGCAAGAATATGAAGTTCCTTTTTTGGTGCTCAAACTACAGTGTATTGTGTCTCGTGTTTACTCGTAGAGGTCCAGCTTTAATCGCCGTGAACGTAGCGAGTGTGATTAATACTAGTGCTGCAGGTTGCTGGCCGCCGCTTTCTCGGACACATTGCACATCACGAGCTTGTGGTTAGGCTGGGACACGAGTGTACATTCAGGGCTACAAAACGCGTCGTCTGCTGCTGGTTGGTCGCTTACAACCAGCTGTCGACAGAACACCTCGCACCCGACAGCAGCCGCTTCCAGCATTGTTCCGAGCGGCAGCCGATGCGGCAACAATGAAGTGGCAAGTGACGGACTCCAACCATCAATCGCACTGCAGAGACAACCCCTGTCTGGCCGGTGTGGCCGAGCGGTTCTAGGCGCTACAGTCTGGAACCGCGCGACCGCTACGGTCGGAGGTTCGAATCCTGCCTCGGGCATGGATGTGTGTGATGTCCTTAGGTTAGTTAGGTTTAAGTAGTTCTAAGTTCTAGCAGACTGATGACCTCAGATGTTAAGTCCCATAGTGCTCAGAGCCATTTTGAACCTGTGTTTGACGTCCGGTAGGAAAGCGACTAACGGGGCTAGCACTTTAGCTGTCCACTCGAGAGTCACGCGCAGGGCAGTGTGAGACAAACGCGGTGTGACGCTGCGTCTCTGCCACTGGACGCCACGCACACACACATACACACAGGGTCCGCAGTCCAGCGCCCGCCTGGCCCTGGTGACACTAATTTTAACCGCGGCTTCCTGCGCCGCGCCCACTCGCGTGGCGGCCTGCCAAGTTGCCGCCGCCGAGCCGCCAGCCAGGGACGTGCTCCCGTGCTGCTGAACCGTGGCCAGGCACCAGACACACCACCCCTCCTCCTCCCCCACCCCCCCCCTCCGCCTTATACTCACGGACGGTTCACAGTCTAAAGACACTGTCCTCTCCCGCAGTCATTTCATTGGCCAATACGGACGTCTTCGAAAGTGGAGAATTTTCTGATTATGTCGTTATGGAAGGGACGGGAGATACAGTATTAGAGATACAATTTAAAATACCTTTGGAAGACCTAAGATCAAATAAGGCGGAAGGGATGGATACCATTTCATCGGAAATTCTAAAACCACTGCGGGAAATGGCAACCAAACGACAATTCAAGTTGGTGTGTAGACTGTATGACCCTGACGAGTTACCATCAGACTTTGGGAAAAATATCATCCACACAATTCCGAAGATAACTAGAGTCGACAAGTGCTAGAGTAATCGCACAAACAGCCTAACAGCCCTGCATCCAACCTGCTGACAAAAATAATATACAGAAGAATGGGTACGAAAACGGAGGATGTGTTAGATGACAGTAAGTTTGGCTGTAGAAAAGGTAAAGACGTCAGGGAAGTAGTTCCAGCATGGCGCTTGATAATGGCAGCAAGAATTCTAAAAAACCAAAACATTTTCGTAGAACGGGTCGAACTTGAAAAAGCGTTAGACAACATAAGATGCTGAAAAAAAGCAGCAAAATGTAAAATGATGCAAAATGTTCGAAATTCTCAGAAAAGAGCGTAAAAATAAGAGAAGACGGGTAACATACAATATATATAAAAATCGAGAAGGGAGAATAAGAATGGAAAGTCAAAAAATAAAGTGATGGAATTGGAAAGGATGTAAGAAAGGGATGCAGTCTTTCGCGTCTATTGTTCAAACTATACATCGAAGAAGCAATGACGGAAGTAAAAGAAAGATTCAGGAGTCGGATTAAAATGTTAGGTGGAAGGATACCAATGGCAAGATTCGCTGATGAGATTGATGTCCTCAGTGAAAGTGAAGAAGAATTACAAGCTCTGTTGAATAGAATGAACGCTCTAATGTGTGCAGAATGGGAAACGAGAAAAAACTGACAAAAAAGAAATTTATTCAAGAGTCGCAGAAGTGATAATAGTGAGAAACTTAACATCAAAATTAGTGGTCACGAGATAGACGAAGTTAAGAAAATTTGAGACCTTGGAACCAAAGTAACTCGTGACGGACGAAACAAGTAGGAGCTAAAAAGCAGATTAGCACTGCCAAAAAGGACATTCCTGCCCGAGATGAAACATAAGTTTTAACGTGAGGAAGAAATTTCTGAGAATGTATGTTTGCAGCACAGTACTGTATGGTAGAAAAAAAAGAACTGTTGGGAAACCGGAACACAAGAGAAGCGAAGCTTGTGAGATGTGGTGCCACAGACGAATATTAAAATTACATGGACTGACAAGATGAAGAATGAGGTTATGTGCAGAATCGGAGAGCAAAGGGATATGTGGAAAACACTGACAAGGAGAAGGGACAAGATGATAGGACATCTGTCAAGCTATCGGGGAATGACTTCAGTGGTACCAGAGTGAGCTGTAGAGGGTAAAAACTGTAGAGGAAGACAGAGATTGGACTACATCCAGCAAATAATTCAGGACACAGATTAAAAGTGCTACTCTGAGATGAAGACGTGCACGGGAGAGGAATACGTGGCGGCGTGCATCAAACCAGGAGTGACCGAGGAAGTCTTAAAAAATCTAGTGTTAGGTGTAGTTGCATGAGCAGGACTGAAAACTAACATTTTGATTAATGTTAATAGTAATCACGTATGTGTGTTCTGGTCTTCAGTTCAGAGGCTGGTTTGATGCAGCCCTCCCTTCTACTCTATGCTGCGCAAACTTCGTCATCTCCAAGTAACTATTGTAACCTACATCATTCTGATTCTGCTTAGTGTATTCATCTCTTGGTCTCTCTCTATGATTTTTATCCTCCACGCTGCCCTCCAATACTAAACTGGTGATCCCTTGATGCCTCAGAACATGCCCTACCAGTCGATCCCTTCTTCTAGTCACATTACTTATGTGAGCTACCCATCTAATCTTCAGCATTCTTCTGTAGCACCACATTTCGAAAGCTTCTATTCTTGTCTACACTATTTATCGTCCACGTTTCACTTCCATACATGGCTACACTCCATACAAATACTTTCAGAAACGACTTCCTGACACTTAAATCTATACTCGATGTTAACAAATTTCTCTTCTTCAAAACCACATTCGTTGGCACCACGAGTCTACATATTACATCCTCTCTACTTCGACCATCATCAGTTATTTTGCTCCCCAAATAGCATAAATAATCTACTACTTTAAGTGCCTCATTTCCTAATCTACTTTCTTCGCATCACCCGATTTAATTACAGTTAATTCCATTATCCTCGATTTGCTTTTGTTGATGTCTATCTTATATCCTCCTTTCAAGACACTGTCCATTCCGTTCAACTGCTCTTCCAGGTCCTTTGCTGTCTCTGACAGAATTACAACGTCTTCGGCAAACCGCAAGGTTTCTATTTCTTCTGCGTGGATTTTAATTCCCATTCAAAATTTTTCTCTTGTTTCCTTTACTGCTTGTTCAGTATACAGATTGAATAACATCGGGTATAGGTTACGATCTTGTGTCACTCCCTTTCCAACCACTGCTTTCCTTTCGTGTTATCTGGTTTCTGTACAAATTGTAAATACCCTTCCGCTCCCTGTATTTGATCCCTGTCACCTTCAGAATTTGAAATACACTATTCCAGTCAACATTGTCAAAAGCCTTCTCTAAGTCTACAAATGCTAGAAACGTAGGTTTGCCTTTCCTTAATTCATTTTCTAAGATAAGTCGTATGGTCAGTATTACCTCTCGTGTTCCAACATTTCTACGGAATCCAAACAGGTCTTCCCCGCGGTCGGCTTCTAATAGTTTTTCCATTCGTCTGTAAAGAATTCGTGTTAGTATTTTGCAGCCGTGGCTTATTAAACTGATAGTTCGGTAATTTTCACTCCTGCTTTCTTTGGGATTGGAATTATTACACTACTGGCCATTAAAATTGTTACACCACGAAGATGACGTGCTACAGACGCGAAATTTAACCGACAGGAAGAAGATGCTGTGATATGCAAATAATTAGCTTTCCAGAGCATTCACACAAGGTTCGCGCCAGCGGCGACACCTGCAACGTGCTGACATGAGGAAAGTTTCCAACCGATTTCTCATACACAAACAGCAGTTGACCGGCGTTGCCTGGTGAAACGTTGTCGTGATGCCTCGTGTAAGGAGGATAAATGCGTACCATCACGTTTCCGACTTTGATAAAGGTCGGGTTGTAGCCTATCGCGACTGCGGTTTATCGTATCGCGACATTGCTGCTCGCGTTGGTCGAGATCCAATGACTGTTAACAGAATATGGAATCGGTGGGTTCAGGAGGGTAATACGGAACGCCGTGCTGGATCCCAACGGCCTCGTATCACTAGCAGTCGAGATGACAGGCATCTTATCCGCATGGCTGTAACGGATCGCGCAGCCACGTCTCGATCCCCGAGTCAACAGATGGGGACGTTTACAAGACAACAACCATCTGCACGAACAGTTCGACGACGTTCGCAGCAACACGGACTATCAGCTCGGAGACCATGGCTGCGGTTACCCTTGACGCTGCATCACAGACAGCAGCGCCCGCGATGGTGTACTCAACGACGAACCTGGGTGCACGAATGGCAAAACGTCATTTTTTCGGATGAATCCAGGTTCTGTTTACAGCATCGTGATGGTCGCATCCGTGTTTAGCGACATCGCGGTGAACGCACATTGGAAGCATGTATTCGTCATCGCCATACCGGCATAACACCCGGCGTGACGGTATGGGGTGCCATTGGTTACACGTCTCGGTCACCTCTTGTTCACATTGACGGCACTTTGAACAGTGGACGTTACATTTCAGATGTGTTACGATGCGTGGCTCTACCCTTCATTCGATCCCTGCGAAACCCTACATTTCAGCAAGATAATGCACGACCGCATGTTGCAGGTCCTGTACGGGCCTTTCTGGATATAGAAAATGTTCGACTGCTGCCCTGGTCAGCACATTCTCCAGATCTCTCACCAACTGAAAACGTCTGGTCAATGGTGGCCGAGCAACTGGCTCGTCACAATACGCCAGTCACTACTCTTGATGAACTGTGGTATCGTGTTGGAGCTGCATGGGCAGCTGTACCTGTACAAGCCATCCAAGCCCTGTTCGACTCAGTGCCCAGGCGTATCAAGGCCGTTATTACGGCCAGAGGTGGTTGTTCTGGGTACTGATTTCTCAGGGTCTATGGACTCAAATTGCGTGATAATGTAACCACATGTCAGTTCTAGTATAATATATTTGTCTAATGAATACCCGTTTATTATCTGCATTTCTTCTTGGTGTAGCAATTTTAATGGCCAGTAGTGTATGTTCTTCTTGAAGTCTGAAGGTATTTCACCTGTCTCATACATGTTGCTCACCAGATGGCAGAGTTTTGTCAGGGCTGGCTCTCCCAGGGCTATCAATCTCGTGTAGTTCCCATTAAATTGATTCGTTCCACATTACTTCGTTAAAAAAGAATTATCCGAATGATGTGTGGAACATGTCACTAAGTAACCATGTCCCTGTGTTCTGTCAACACAACACGTGGCGGGCGGTTGCTCCGCTGGCTGGCTCCGCTGTGTCGGAACCCGCTTGGTTGTGCCGCAGTGTGCGCCAGTCGCCGGACCTGCAAGCTTTGCCACCTCTGCCCTTTACGGCTGCCGCTCGCCGACACGTGTCGCTGAGTGCGATCTTCACGTCTGCACGTGTTCGCCGGTCCCACGGGGAGAGGTACAGGGCACTCTGCCCGCTGCTCCCTCCCCCCCAAACATTGTGCGTCACCACCAAATGGCAACCTGCGATGCCGCTTGTTCCTGTCACCGCAACATCCGACAGGGTGATCACCACTTCACAGCGAACCGTAATCCGTGTTACAAGAAAGCAAATCTATGCTGTCCTCGAGAGTAGGTTTTATGGCTGCACTACTTTACTAGGCGCTGTCCTTGGCGTATTGTTTACTTACATTTTTTAATTTTTTATTTAACTTGCGAATGACCTACGATCTAGTTACTAAGAAAGGTCGAGTATTCCGAATATTATGTTGTACGTATACATAACATATAGCTCGTCTGATTTACTGTTATATTAACAAATTCCAACAATGCTACAGTTTTAAATATTTGTAAGCTAATTTCGAAATGGAGAGCGGGCCGCTGTGGCCTAGCGGTTCTAGGCGCTTCAGTCCGGAACTGCGCTGATGCTACGGTCGCAGGTTCGAATCCTGCCTTGGGCATGGATGTGTGTGAATGTCCTTAGGTTAGTTAGGTTTAAGTAGTGCTAAGTTCTAGGGGACTGATGATCTCAGATGTTAAGTTCCATAGTGATTAGAGCCATTTGAACCATTTTTGGACGAAATGGAGATTTTTAAAATTAACAATTTATCTTTGACGAAGACAAGAAAATAGGAAGAATTATAAGAGGCCGCAGCCAGCGCTGTCCAGGATGGAGTACCCCAGAAAGACGTGGAGCCTCTTGCTCCCAAGTAGCTCCACCCGACCTGCTTGTACTATTCATCCGAAGGCGAAGACCTCACCAATCTCGACCTCAGATGGTTTTGTCGTACACGTACGTTACATTACTCCACAGATCAACGTGTGTTTTCCTCTTGTTACTACATTTGTCTTACAGTCTAACATTATTGTCTGGTGTACACTTATTCTCTTGAGGCCCCATTAAACAACTGTCATGAGTCTCGCTAACATTGTCCGTGGAACCATTTGTCGCCTGCGCTCGATGCTTCCTATACTCTTTACGCAGCGTTCTACACGGTTTTCGGAAATTCCCGTTACAAATTTCTAGGGCTTGTAGAGTGGAGTGAGTACATAATATTTTGGATAGGAACCCGTGTCCATAAACTTCATCCAAAGCTATATGAGAGCCAGCCTCTGTAAATATATGTACATACAGGGTCATTCCGTGATGAATGATAACGGTACATACACTCCTGGAAATGGAAAAAAGAACACATTGACACCGGTGTGTCAGACCCACCATACTTGCTCCGGACACTGCGAGAGGGCTGTACAAGCAATGATCACACGCACGGCACAGCGGACACACCAGGAACCGCGGTGTTGGCCGTCGAATGGCGCTAGCTGCGCAGCATTTGTGCACCGCCGCCGTCAGTGTCAGCCAGTTTGCCGTGGCATACGGAGCTCCATCGCAGTCTTTAACACTGGTAGCATGCCGCGACAGCGTGGACGTGAACCGTATGTGCAGTTGACGGAGTTTGAGCGAGGGCGTATAGTGGGCATGCGGGAGGCCGGGTGGACGTACCGCCGAATTGCTCAACACGTGGGGCGTGAGGTCTCCACAGTACATCGATGTTGTCGCCAGTGGTCGGCGGAAGGTGCACGTGCCCGTCGACCTGGGACCGGACCGCAGCGACGCACGGATGCACGCCAAGACCGTAGGATCCTACGCAGTGCCGTAGGGGACCGCACCGCCACTTCCCAGCAAATTAGGGACACTGTTGCTCCTGGGGTATCGGCGAGGACCATTCGCAACCGTCTCCATGAAGCTGGGCTACGGTCCCGCACACCGTTAGGCCGTCTTCCGCTCACGCCCCAACATCGTGGAGCCCGCCTCCAGTGGTGTCGCGACAGGCGTAAATGGAGGGACGAATGGAGACGTGTCGTCTTCAGCGATGAGAGTCGCTTCTGCCTTGGTGCCAATGATGGTCGTATGCGTGTTTGGCGCCGTGCAGGTGAGCGCCACAATCAGGACTGCATACGACCGAGGCACACAGGGCCAACATCCGGCATCATGGTGTGGGGAGCGATCTCCTACACTGGCCGTACACCACTGGTGATCGTCGAGGGGACACTGAATAGTGCACGGTACATCCAAACCGTCATCGAACCCATCGTTCTACCATTCCTAGACCGGCAAGGGAACTTGCTGTTCCAACAGGACAATGCACGTCCGCATGTATCCCGTGCCACCCAACGTGCTCTAGAAGGTGTAAGTCAACTACCCTGGCCAGCAAGATCTCCGGATCTGTCCCCCATTGAGCATGTTTGGGACTGGATGAAGCGTCGTCTCACGCGGTCTGCACGTCCAGCACGAACGCTGGTCCAACTGAGGCGCCAGGTGGAAATGGCATGGCAAGCCGTTCCACAGGACTACATCCAGCATCTCTACGATCGTCTCCATGGGAGAATAGCAGCCTGCATTGCTGCGAAAGGTGGATATACACTGTACTAGTGCCGACATTGTGCATGCTCTGTTGCCTGTGTCTATGTGCCTGTGGTTCTGTCAGTGTGATCATGTGATGTATCTGACCCCAGGAATGTGTCAATAAAGTTTCCCCTTCCTCGGACAATGAATTCACGGTGTTCTTATTTCAATTTCCAGGAGTGTATTTTCTATGAGGATGGAGAAGTATAAACGCGTCAATTTGACGTAAGGATCGCTGTTTCGGAAACGAATGAGTCGAAAGTTATAAGCCGAAACCGTTCTGATACCTCTGACAGTGCTACTGTTGTTACCAAGACTGTAGGGTAGGCAACTTTCAGGTGCGTTAGTATGGACAGAAACGAGAAAAAAGTGCAGTAAATATGGGCTGTAAAATGCATACCTTAATAGCTATGCTTAATAGATGGAGATGTTTTTCACAGCAGTGAAGATGAACAAGTGCTCGTAGCTCCTGAGGTATGCATTCTACAACCCATATTTACTGGACTTCTTTTCCTCCTTTTGGGACATACTATCACCTGTGGTAGTTGCCTACCCTTCAATCTTAGCAGCAAAAGTACGAGTACACGTATTTCATTGTCAGAGATGTCAGATCGATAGATTCATCTTTCTGCTTCATCCTAAAAATTTATAGCATTCACGGAATCACGCTGTACATACATACATTTACAGGCACCGGCGACTGTAACTTCGACGCTCTGTAGTGTCATTGAATGAAACTTTCGGACATGAGTTCCTATTCAAAACGTTATGTACTCACTCTCCTCTACAATTCCTAGAAGTTTGTAACGGGAATTCCCGAACGCCCTGTAGACATTCTGTGTGTGTAGTCGTTGACGTCGTTCTACAAGGTGTGGTCCTGTAAACGTGGCAGCCGTCACGGTACAGAGAGACGTGTTCCAGGGTCCCTCCCCTCACTCATGTCTACACGCAGCAGATGCGTGCGGTGTGGCCCATGGCCGGTTCAGAAGCGAACCTGTGATTGATATGTTTCATTCTCAATCGCTCGACGATGTTGATCAAGAATGCATACACACTATGAGTCTTTACGCAGTTGCCTGACTCCCTTTTCCAAGAAATAACTCCACAGGTTCCGAGGTCTCCCGAGGTCTCTTTTTCCTCCCCTAAGAGGTCTGTCATTGTGTCTGGTCTATCTGTTTTCAACCAATATGTTGCCTTGCGAGATTTAATAGTGATGTCTGTCAGGTATCTCCCGAATACCACGCATAATGCCTCCACTGGAATGGTGTCAAAAGTCTCCTCTGTCCGCCTCTTATCACTGTGAAATTAGCCGCGGTGCATGCTGGATGTTCCCAACTGCCGGCAGCGAAACATACTGTTGTCTCTAAGGGAAGTACAGTGGTTTGTTCGACTATAGTTATGGGTTAACTGTAGTGCACTGTGCTGATCCAGGCAACTGAATGCAGTAACTTGTATACCCTTTCTGTTTTGTGCAGAGACTGGTCGAACAAACAGGCCACTCTCGTGGTCGACAACGTTGGAGATCAGGATAGGAATACCCAGCCAGAAGCAAAGTCACTATAAGGGCTGGGATACAAGTGCGAGTTTTTTGCTCTGGGACAGTTTGGCACCTTCACAGAAATGTTTGCACTAGATGCGAATGTTGACTGATACCTACCATCTGATAGTTACTTTCGAGAACTTTCTATAAGTGTCAGAGAGAGTGTCAGTGAGTCATCAGTGACATTCACATCGCAGTGCGTATCCATGACAATGAAAGTACATCCTTAGATACCAACTTATTGCACCGTCAGTATGGCGCAGTGGATCATGCTCTAGTGTTTCGTTTATATTTTCGCATTAACGAGAGATCGAGTGTATTTGCTAGCAATCATTTTTTGTCTTTTGTTAATTATATATAATATGTGTGTGTGTGTGCTTTTATGTGTTCTATAATGCGTTGCATTGTTTAAGTCTGGAACTTCCGAAACAGGCTTATCGCTCGTGCTGTTAGTATAGGAGGTAAAAGGGCGATTTCTGCGGTCAGAAACGTGGCACGGCCGCAAATTATAACTCCAAACACGTGGCTTCGTAAGTGCTTCTGATTTGCGGTTGCTTGAGTGTGGCGAACCATATTACCAAGATATGGTACCGTACGAACTCTGAAAACACGGCACAAATCTGGGTCGCGGTACGACCGAGTTCTCTCCAGCCGTCATAGTTTTTCTCGTCTGAAAGCTACGGCGAGATGGAGGCTGCCATCTACTCGAAACGTCTGGACTCGCAGAGCGCGACTGTCTGACATCTTGCCACACTGCCGGCGAGGTTATTCTCGGTGCTGTTTACACGACACATATACTCGCATAATCACTCCAAAAGAGAAAAGCCCTCACGTGTATACCTAGCTCGAGCTAGCAGGGAGCGAACAGTAAAAAGAAAATTGACTAGAACATTTCACTCGGATACCTAGTACAACAATCCGAAAAACAGTCCCAAACTACGTACCCACTTGATGAAGAGCTCTTGGACGTCCAACAAAGAGATGGAGGGAAAAGCATATTTTCGGACCGTAACAGTCTTCCTAGGACTAAGACTAAAGGATGATGAGAATGGCTGAGATGTGGGGTCAAATGAGGGGTGCCCCAGGTATCAGTGTTGGGGCCACTTTTATACCTTATTTATATAAATGATACGTCCTCTAGTATGACAGGTAATTCTAAAATATTTCTGTTTGCTGATGACACTAGCTTAGTAGTAAAGGATGTTGTGCTCAACGTTGGCTCTGTTTCAAAGAGTGCAGTTCAAGACATGTTCGTGGCTTGCAGAAAATAAACTAACGCTAAATCACAGTAAGACTCAGTTTTCACGGTTTCTGACACACAATGCAACAAAACTGGACTTTTGAATTCCACAGAATGGGCATATGATTAGAGAAGCTGAACAGTTCATATTTCTTAGTGTTCAAATAGATACTAAATTGTCGTGAAAAGCCGACATTCAGGATCCTGTTCAAAGACTTAATGCTGCCAGTTTTGCTATTCTGACGATATCTGAAGTAAGGGATAGTTTGACACGAAAAGTAGTCTACTTTGCTTATTTTCATTCGCTTATGTCGTATGGTATTATATTTTGGTGTAACTCTCCCCATTCTCAAAGGATATTTTTGGCTCTGAAGTCAGGCGATATATATATATATATATATATATACTGAAGAGTTTCCTCATGGGTCACTTCTTCTATTCTGTCGAGGATTTCCTTTAAAATTTAAGTTGATTCCTATGTTACGAGGGTTGCAACTTTAATAGTGGCAACTATTTATTTATAGCTCGTACAAAATAAATACGTGTTTCAAAGTTTTACTGACGTTCAGAGTAGTCACCAGCATATATATATATATATATATATATATATATATATATATATAAACTGTTGTTTCTTGTTAACAATATCAGTTTATTCCCAAGAATTAGCACCTTTGACTCACTTGGTACTTGGGAGAAATTCAGTCTGCATTTAGATCGCACTTACTTGACTCTTGTGCAGAAAGGCGAGCAGCTTACTTCTGTCTCTATGCTGTTCACTTTTGGAACACAACCTACGACCAGCTTAGAAGTGATGACACTTTCTGCAGGACCTGGCCATCATTTTGCAGGACAATACAATGCTCAAGCACGTACAGTGCAAGCTGTTACTGATTTGTTTAACTGATAGGGCTGTTAAGTGCTATACCACCTACTGCACTCCCCTGACTTAAGCCCTCGTGAGCTCAACTCGATTTCTAAACTGAAGGAAACACTTCACGGCATTCGCTTCAGAACTGCTACAAATTCGTCGGGGAATAGACCACGCCGCTCGAACTGTCAACACAACTGGCACTACTATGAGTATCCTACGACTTTCACGTCGTTGGCGACGGGTTGTACACAATGCTGGTCACTACTCTGAACGTCAGTAAAACTTTGAAACACGTATCTATTTTGTACGAGCTATAAAGAAATAGTTGCCACTATTAAAGTTCCAACCCTCGTATATTATTGATTGCATTTACATGAAATTATGGCTTTTCTTTTCTTTGGGTTCATAAACATTTTATACACTACCGGCCATTAAAATCCCTACACCAAGAACAAATGCAGATGATAAACGGGTATTCGTTGGACAAATATATTATACTAGAACTGACATGTGATTACATTTTCAAGCAATTTGAGTGCATAGATCCTGAGAAATCAGTACCCAGAACAACCACCTCTGGCCGTAATAAATGCCTTGATACGCCTAGGCATTGAGTCAAACAGAGCTTGGACGGCGTGTACAGGTACAGCTGCCCATGCAGCTTCAACACGATACCACAGTTCATCAAGAGTAGTGACTGGCGTATTGTGACGAGCCAGTTGCTCGGCCACCATTGACCAGACGTTTTCAATTGGTGAGAGATCTGGAGAATGTCCTGGCCAGGGCAGCAGTCGAACATTTTATGTATCCAGGACCTGCAACATCCAGTCGTGTATTATCCTGCTGAAATGTAGGCTTTCGCTGGGATCGAATGTAGGGTAAAGCCACGGATCGTAACACATCTGAAATGTAACGTGCACTGTTCAAAGTGCCGTCACTGCGAACAAGAGGTGACCGAGACGTGTAACCAAAGGCACCCCATACCATCACGCCGGGTGATACGCCAGTATGGCGATGACGAATACACGCTTCCAATGTGCGTTCACCGCGATGTCGCCAAACACGGATGCGACCATCATTATGCTGTAAACAGAACCTGGATTCATCCGAAAAAATGAGCATTCGTGCACCCAGGTTCGTTGTCGAGTACACCATCGTAGGCGCTCCTGTCTGTAATGCAGCGTCAAGGGTAACCGCAGCCACGGTCTCCTAGCTGATGGTCCATGCTGCTGCGAACGTCGTCGAACTGTTCGTGCAGATGGTTCTTGTATTGCAAACGTCCCCATCCGTTGGCTCAGGGATCGAGACGTGGCTGCACGATCCGACACAGCCATGCGAATAAGATGGTTGTCATCTCGACTGCTAGTGATACGAGGCCGTTGGGATCCAGCACGGCGTTCCGTATTACCCTCCTGAACCCACCGATTCCATATTCTGTTAACAGTCATTGGATCTCGACCAACGCGAGCACCAATGTCGCGATACGATAAACCGCAGTCGCGATAGGCTACAATCCGACCTTTATTGAAGTCGAAAACGTGATGGTACGCATTTCTCCTCCTTACACGAGGCATCGCAACAACGTTTCACGAGGCAACGCCGGCCAACTGCTGTTTGTGTATGAGAAATCGGTAGGAAACTTTCCTCATGTCAGCACGTTGCAGGTGTCGCCACCTGCGCCAGCCTTGTGTGAATGCTCTGAAAAGCTAATCATTTGCAAATCACAGCATCTTCTTCCTGTCGGTTAAATTTCGCGTTTGTAGCACATCATCTTCGTGGTGAAGCAATTTTATGGCCAGTCGTGTATAATCTGTTATTACTTTTATGTTGTTATTTCATGTGCATGACCTCGGAGATTTGCTCCTGGATAACATGGCCCAAGAATTCCCAAGGTGTTAAACCATATACCAACAGCAGAACGGGTCTGGGATATGCCGTGACAAGACAGAAGCAAAGCTTTTTTTTTTTGTGGCACAACAGTTTTCCTAGGCCAGGGTGATGGAGATGGTGCCGACGGCGGTGACGTACTGTGTGACGTGTACTGCACTTTCCGTTTTTCTGTGTAAGCCTGTACACACGCAGGTCGCCGCAGAGGCTAGTGTTGTAGTTGGAGTCACCAACGATGGCGGTCGAGTTTATTCTCGCTCTGCGCACCTACGTCACGCATTCTCCGACAGCCAATGAGCGTTCAGTAGTTCCGTGCGCTCTGCTGCAAATGTCGTCGCTAATGTGACCATTAAACGTGACCGTAGCGAGTTGTTTAGCGAATGTCTGTTGCATTTGGTGCGAGTTGTCTTGCCTGATTGTGGAGGAAAATGACAAATTCTGCATAAGCAAGCAAGCGAGAGACAGAATGAGTTTTTCACTCTGCAGCGTAGTGTTCGCCGATATGAAACTTCCTGGCAGATTAAAACTGTGTGCCGGACCGAGACTCAAGCTCGGGACCTTTGCCTTTCGCGGGCAAGTGCTCTACCATCTGAGCTACCGAAGCACGTCTCACGCACCGTCCTCACAGCTTTACTTCTGCCAGTACCTCGTGTCGTACCTTCTAAACTTTACAGAAGCTCTCTTGCGAACCGTGCAGAACTAGCACTCCTGAAAGAAAGGATATTGCGGAGACATGGCTTAGCCACAGCCTGGGGGATGTTTCCAGAATGAGATTTTCACACTGCAGCGGAGTGTGCGCTGATATGAAACTTCCTGGCAGATTAAAACTGTGCGCCGGACTGAGACTCGAACTCGGAAGGTAGGAGAGTGCTAGTTCTGCTAGTTTCGCAGGAGAGCTTCTGTAGAGTTTGGGTCCGCAGCTCGTGGTCGTGCGGTAGCGTTCTCGCTTCCCGCGCCCGGGTTCCCGGGTTCGATTCCCGGCGGGGTCAGGGATTTTCTCTGGCTCGTGATGACTGGCTGTTGTGTGCTGTCCTTAGGTTAGTTAGGTTTAAGTAGTTCTAAGTTATAGGGGACTGATGACCATAGATGTTAAGTCCCATAGCGCTCAGAGCCCTTTTTTGTAAAGTTTGGAAGGTAGGAGACGAGGTACTGGCAGAAGTGAAGCTGTGAGGACGTGGCGTGAGTCGTGCTTGGGTAGCTCAGTTGGTGGAGCACTTGCCCGCGAAAGGCAAAGGTCCCGAGTTCGAGTCTCGGTCCGGCACACAGTTTTAATCTGCCAGGAAGTTTCAAGCGAGAGACAGTTGGCAGGATAAACGCTTTGTCCGAGCGGAAAGCACGCGCATGCGCGTACCACGACTGTCGCTCCGACTCTTGCCTCTGCGGCCATCGCTCGCGCGCCGGCCGCTGGCTGCAGTGCACTGACGGTGCCCCGTACCTTGTGTGTTGCAGCGCTGGACCTGGCGCAGAACAGCAATGTCCAGGACGCGTTCGTCATCGCGGTGGAGCAGCAGGCGCGAGAGCGCCTCGAGCGGCTGTCCGCGCTCAGGAGGATCAAGCCCATCGACATGACGAAGCTGTCGCAGCAGGTGAGCCACCAGTAGCAGCTCTCCTCTCCCCGGTGCTGGTGGGCGCTCCTAGCCACGCACAGTAGTATCACTGCCGCCTGTGGCGTCCAACAGAGAAAACTTCGTATCGTAAAGAAGCTATGTAAGAGTTCTGACATTCAGTTTTTTGACATTGTTTTGTAATTAGAGTGTTTGTTAATCTGGACATCACATATTTGTAATAAAGATCTTTGAAAGAAGGTACTAGCTGCGTGGTGTGTCTATTGTGGATGGTACACCGAGGAAGCACATGTCTGTCTCTGTCCTGATGCCAGCCACATCTGCCGTTGCTAGCTTCACAGTCTGCCACGACATCGACACTGTTCCCTAGACTGTCCCACACATATTGCGTCGCACCTGCTTCTTTGAAAATGCCAGAGGTTGGGATCTCATTTCAGGTGTTCCGGATAGGGAACACCCGTGACTCACTTACAGTTCACAATAATTCGGCTGGAAGGAATCACGCTCTGCAGTGGAATAACAGACTACCCAATCCTTTCTAAAGCAGAAAATGAGCTCTCTATACACAGAATGTAGCAGTAAAGGAAACAAAAGAAAAGTTCGGAGAAGAAATAAAAACGTTGAGGTACGCCGATGACATTGTAATTCTGTCAGAGACAGCAGAGGACTTGGAAGAGTAGTTGAACGGAATGGACAGTGTCTTGAAAGGACGGTATAAGATGAACATCAACAAAAGCAAAACGAGGATAATGGAATGTAGTCGAATTAAGTCGGGTGATGCTGAAGGAATTAGATTAGGAAATGAGACACTTAAAGTGGTAAATGAGTTTTGCTATTTGGGGAGCAAAATAACTGGTGATGGTCGAAGTAGAGAGGATATAAAATGTAGACTGGCAGTTTCAAGGAAAGCATTTCTGAAGAAGAGAACTTTGTTAACATCGAGTATTGATTTAAGTGTCAGGAAGTCGTTTCTGAAAGTATTTGTATGGAGAGTAACATGGAAAATATGTATGAAGTGAAACATGGACGATAAATAGTTTAGACAAGAAGAGAATAGAAGCTTTCGAAATGTGGTGCTACAGAGGAATGCTGAAGATTAGATGGAGGTATTGAATAGAATTGGGGAGAAGAGGAGTTTGTGGCACTACTTGACTAGAACAAGGGATCAGTTGGTAGGACATGTTCTGAGGCATCAAGTGATCACCAATTTAGTATTGGAGGGCAGCGTGGAGGGTAAAATTCGTAGAGGGAGACCAAGAGATGAATACACTAAGCAGATTCAGAAGGATGTAGGCTGCAGTAGGTACTGGGAGATGAAAAAGCTTGCACAGGATAGAGTAGCTTGGAGAGCTGCATCAAACCAGTCTCAGGACTGAAGACCACAACAACAACAGTACCAGCACGCACATGTTGCAAGACCATGCCATTAAAGCTCATTTACCCCTGGGCAGTGGATAAAGTGTTGAAGAGTGGACGAGTAGAAGCAAAATAATTAGTCTGTATTCAGAGTGATATTCCACTTAGTGGTGCAGTTACGACCGTGCAGAAAACATCAGGTACTAAATTATGTGTCGTGTTTGCAGGAAAGCCCTTCATCGCAGAGAGAAAACAGCCAGCGCACTCATGTCTGTACACCTTAAGATCCAACATATAAAAATATCTCCACTCGTACCCGTCACATCATCAATTACATAACCGACATGCAAATCGCCGAAATGGCGTCAAAAAAAGGGTTCCACTAGGCGCTCGCACTACCCCAGATGGTGTCTCCCAGCCAACGATGTCATAAAATCATACCATTCATTTCACGTATTGCCAAAATGTATCTATGTATGTATGTGTGTATGGATGTATGTCATCTTTTCCTAAATCATTCGATAAATTTCGCATATAACCTGCCATCTGGACAGAAGCGCTGCGGGGGTAAGAACCGTCTACATTCCTAGGGGTGGGAATGAAAAGGATCTGACATTGAGGCATACCTCAGGAACACTTGGAGAAATTTCAGCCGAATCTGTTAAGTACATGACCCACTGATGTGGCAGTAAGAGTCCCCCCTACTATTAGGGTAGGGGATGTGAATGTGAAGGGATGACGTGAAAATGTTAGAAAACGTTCTGTTCGTATTTAGTTCTTGTATTCAGCTCACTTGGAGTACCTGACTTTCAAAAGTATGATGGGTAATGTGTCTGCTATTTGTTGATAATCTTTTCATATTTTTGGGCCACAGTCATATAATAATATTTCAATGATATGTCAACCATTTTACATTTTACTCTAAAACTTTTTATTTTGTACTTCTATCATGATTTCGGTCTTAAGGCCTTATCATGAAAAAAGGTTTTGTACAAATGCACAGAAAGTGAGAAGGACTTAAATTTAACATCAGTATGCCATTCCAATGTCAGATAAAAAATCATCGAAATAATACTACTTAATTAGACTTTAGGTGAAGTCACGATCTAATGCACTGGTTGCCTGAATGTGGAGAAAATTACAACGTGTAAAATCACTAAAGTGTATGCCAGACAGGTAGGAAACATGTTTTCCAGCCATAAAACAATAAAGCCAAGCAGAATGAACATCAGTACAGTAGTTACATGTGCAGTGAGCGTGGTCTGAACAAGTTACTGTTCAACTGACAGTGAAAGATGGACAACGTAGGTCCGAAATCTATGTTGCTACGAAAAGATCACAGGCACATAAAATCATACGTCTCTGGAAGAACTATGCTACATGTGAATACGTCTGTAAATACATCTTTGGAGGAACAGTGTTATGTGTGAGCATAAGATGTAAATAATATTCTTATAGCACCAATACGTTGAAGAAGAGATATTATGCATAAAATGTAAGGTATTACATGCACAATTCATATAATGATGGAATGTTTATAAATCTGGAGTGGGGGTGGTGGTGGTTGGGGAGGGGTTGTGGTGATGAAAGGGTGGGGGCAAATGAGCCAAAGCCTAAAGGTAAGTAGCAATTACAATAGGTGAAACTATTGGCTAAGCACAACGCTCTACTCAGCATGCAAAATTAGCACTGGGCATTGGTAGTATAGGGGGAGAAAGTGAAGGAGGGGGCAGAAAGGTGTAGGAGGTAACGTAAGACTATATCAAGTGTGCTTCCGTACAAACAAATATATACCAAATGGCATGTGACAGAGTCATAGTGCATATATCAATCTCTTTGATTATATTGTACAATTACTGAAGTCATAAAATAAGTAAAGGAATTGCTCTTAGTTTCATTAAACTAATTACAAAAGTTATTTAGTTCATGAAGAGATTAAATTTGCTTTATACAAACCAAGAAAAGTTACAAACAACTTATTCCGTGTGACATACTAAACCATAACTGGCTTGTATACAAAAATTCATTAAAGCCTTGTATAGGCATAGAAAGATGGAATGCAATTGGACTGGTAGCGGTAGGGGGAACATCAAACAATATGTAATGTATAGCCAGGCGCAAATAAACCAGAATAAATAACAGTACAGCTAGGAAGAGACATGGTGAAACAAATACAAAAAAGCGTAAAATTACATAACTCATGTAACAGCCTAAGTCATAAATGCTAGAATATGGAAGCTTATCCCAAGTATGGAAATATTAAATGTGATATGGTAAGTAGGTCACATTTATTGTATACTGATGATCTGCTATATGAGAACATTAAAGTATAGAAAATACAAGATATAAAACACGTATAGGCTTAAAGTCTAATGTAAATAGTATTATTTCGATAATTTTTAATCTGACATTGCAATGGGGTACACACTTTAAGTTCTGGCCCTTCTCACTTTCTATGCATTTGCACAAATTTATTTAATGATGTACTTGATGATGTCTTAAGACCTAAATCATGATGGTAACATGTACAGTGAAATATTGGAAATATCATTCAAACATGTATTTGCTCTGCTCAGTGTGTCACGTAGGTGGCGAGAATGCCACTCCAGTGAGCCGATAATTTTGTCAGCGTGTTTCGATGCCTAAGATGAAACCACACGCCTGAATACCACAGTTACGTGGAACATCCTCTTTCGAATCGTTTGGTGTAAAATAACAGAGAATCAGTTATATAAATGTGCAATGTATGTCACATAAGCGGATGTTCTACATCTCGCCGAAGCTCCTGGATCGATTTCGAGCGAACTTGGTACACATATTATTTGCCGTCTGGAGAGAACTACTACGGGGCTAAAAACCTTCAATCTCCCATTAGGGTTGGCTTGTGGGTGATAACAAAGCGTTGGACAGAGAAGAGAGAGGAGGGAGCAGGAGGTAGACAGAGAGAGGGAGAGAGAGAGAGAGAGAGAGAGAGAGAGAGAGAGAGAGAGAGAGAGAGAGAGAGAAAGAGAGAGAGATAAGGAGATGGACAGACAGAGGGCAGGAGGGGTGGAGACAGACAGAGAGAGGAAGGGGAGATGGACAGAGTCATGGGTTCGATAGAAATAAGGGGAAGAGGAAGGACTGAGGAAGAGCAAGAGTAGATGGACAGAGAGAGGGGACGAAGAGGAGATGGACAGAAAGATGATGGAAGGGGAGATGGACAGAGAGTATAATGACTTTTCTGGAGACTAGAAATCTACTCTGTAGGAATCAGTATGGGTTTCAAAAAAGACGATCGTGTGAAACCCAGCTCGCGCTATTCGTCCACGAGACTCAGAGGGCCATAGACATGGGTTCCCAGGTAGATGCCGTGTCTCTTCACTTCCGCAAGGCGTCCGATACAGTTCCCCACAGTCGTTTAATGAACAAAGTAAGAGCATATGGACTATCAGACCAATTGTGTGATTGGACTGAAGAGTTCCTAGATAACAGAACGCAGCATGTCATTCTCAATGGAGAGAAGTCTTCCGAAATAAGAGTGATTTTAGGTGTGCCGCAGGGGGCTGTCGTAGGACCGTTGCTATTCACAATATACATAAATGACCTTGTGGATGACATCGGAAGTTCACTGAGGCTTTTTGCGGGTGATGCTGTAGTATATCGAGAGGTTGTAACAATGGAAAATTGTACTGAAGTGCAGGAGGATCTGCAGCGAATTGACGCATGGTGCAGGGAATGGCAATTGAATCTCAATGTAGACAAGTGTAATGTGCTGCGAATACATAGAAAGAAAGATCCCTTATCATTTAGCTACAATATAGCAGGTCAGCAACTGGAAGCAGTTAATTCCATAAATTATATGGGAGTAGTTATTAGGAGTTATTTAAAATGGAATGATCATATAAAGTTGATCGTCGGTAAAGCTGATGCCAGACTGAGATTCGTTGGAAGAATCCTAAGGAAATGCAATCCGAAAACAAAGGAAGTAGGTTACAGTACACTTGTTCGCCCACTGCTTGAATACTGCTCAGCAGTGTGGGATCCGTACCAGATACGGTTGATAGAAGAGATAGAGAAGATCCAACGGAGAGCAACGCGCTTCGTTACGGGATCATTTAGTAATCGCGAAAGCGTTACGGAGATGATAGATAAACTCCAGTGGAAGACTCTGCAGGAGAGACGCTCAGTAGCTCGGTACGGGCTTTTGTTGAAGTTTCGAGTACATACCTTCACCGAGGAGTCAAACAGTATATTGCTCCCTCCTACATATATCTCGCGAAGAGACCACGAGGATAAAATCAGAGAGATTAGAGCCCACACAGAGGCGTACCGACAATCCTCCTTTCCACGAACAATACGAGACTGAATAGAAGGGAGAACCGATAGAGGTACACAAGGTACCCTCCGTCACACACCCTCAGGTGGTTTGCGGAGTATGGATGTAGATGTAGATGTGGGGAGATGGACAGACATGGGGAGGGGGGAGGAAGAGACGGATTAATAGAAGATGGAATAAATAAATGGCTGGTCAATGCTGAATTTCTCGGCTACTGCAAAAATAATGATGAAGGGGTGGGTTGTGGCGTTATCCAAACTTGAGGTCAATTAGAAATGTAATTCTGAGCTCCCATGCAACTGATGCCAGAAATCCAACCTATGGATTTCATTAATAACAGATGATGAATTAAACTGGCTGCTGCTCATTCCAGTTTGGGCCCAGAGTTCACATCTGCTATGTAGATGTTAATAAGTCAGAAAGGACCATTATTTAATACACTATGTTTATTTTGTAAACACAGTTCACAATAAAAGATCATAGTAACAACAGCCCAACGACCACGTTTTCGCATTGTTACCAACGAACTTTTGGAAGGTATTCACAAAAAATAGCTGTCCGTCTCAAGTACCTAACTCAGCGCCACCTCACCCTGAATTACTTTATTGTGTCGCTCAAAAATCTATTTTTAGACATTCCTCTACCCACCAATTTAGGAGACGTGAGGTCACGAAACAGAAGTATACAAATGACCTTCATAGTGCAATTATGTTGTTGAAGTCCAGTGCTGTTTTAATTTATATTAGTTTCAACTCGACAGAGTTCTTCCATCGTATGCAGGGTGGTCCACTGATCGTGACCGGGCCAAATATCTCACGAAATAAGCGTCAAACGAAACAACTACAAAGAACGAAACTTGTCTAGCTTGAAGGGGGAAACCAGATGGCGCTGTGGTTGGCCCGCTAGATGGCGCTGCCATAGATCAAACCGAAATCAACTGCGTTTTTTTTTAAATAGAAACCCCCATTTTTATTACATATTCGTGTAGTATGTAAAGAAATATGAATGTTTTAGTTGGACCACTGTGACAGATGGCGCTATAATAGTCACAAACATATGGCTCACAATGTTGGACCAACAGTTCGTAACAGGAAGGTTTTTTAAAATTAAAATACAGAACGTAGGTACGTTTGAACATTTTATTTCGGTTGTTCCAATGTGATAAATGTACCTTTGTGAACTTATGATTTCTGAGAACGCATGCTGTTACAACTTGATTACCTGTAAATACCACATTAATGCAATAAATGCTGAAAATGATGTCCGTCAACCTCAATGCATTTGGCAATACGTGTAACGAATTCTTCTCAACAGCGAGTAGTTCGCCTTCCGTAATGTTCGCACATGCATCGATAAAGCGCTGACGCATGTTGTCAGGCAATGTCGGTGGTCCACGATAGTAAATATCCTTCAACTTTCCCCACAGAAAGAAATCCGGGGACGTCAGATCCGGTGAACGTGCAGGTCATGGTATGGTGCTTCGACGACCAATCTACCTGTCATGAAATATCCTATTCAATACCGCTTCAACCGCACGCGAGCTATGTGCCGGAAATCCATCATGTTGAAAGTACATCGCCATTCTGTCATGTAGTGAAACATTTTGTGGTAACATCGGTAGAACATTACGTAGGAAACCAGCATACATTGCACCATTTAGATTGCCATCGATAAAATGGGGGCCAATTATCCGTCCTCCCATAATGCCGCACCATACACTAACCCGCCAAGGTCGCTGATGTTCCACTTGTCGTAGCCATCGTGAATTTTCCGTTGCCCAAAAGTACATATTATGCCGGTTTACGTTACCGCTGTTGGTGAATGACGCTTCGTCGCTAAATAGAAAACGTGCAAAAATCTGTCATCGCCCTGTTATTTCTCTTGTGCCCAGTGGCAGAACTGTACACGACGTTCAAAGTCGTCGCCATGCAATTGCTGGTGCATAGAAATATGGTGTGGGTGCAATCGATGTTGATGTAGCATTCTCAACACCGACGTTTTTGAAATTCCCGATTCTCGCGCAATTTGTCTGCTACTGATGTGCGGATTAGCCGCGACAGCAACTAAACACCTACTTGGGCATCATCATTTATTGCAGGTCGTGGCTGACGTTTCACATGTGGCTGAACACTTCCTGTTTCCTTACATAACGTAACTATCCGGCGAACGGTCCGGACACTTGAATGATGTCGTCCAGGATATCGAGCAGCATACATAGCACACGCCCGTTGGGCAGTTTGATCACAATAACCATACATCAATACGATATCGACCTTTTCCGCAATTGGTAAACGGTCCATTTTAACACGGGTAATGTATCACGAAGCAAATACCGTCAGCACTGCCGGAATGTTACGTGATACCACGTACTTATACGTTTGTGGCTATTACAGCGCTATCTATCACAAAGCGAAAAAAGTGACCGAACTAAAACATTCATATTTCTTTACGTACTACACGAATATGTACTAAAAATGGGCATTCCTATTTTAAAAAACGCAGTTGATATCCGTTTTACATATGGCAGCACCATCTAGCGGGCCAACCATAGCGCCATCTGGTTTCCCCCTTCAAGCTAGACAAGTTTCGTTCTTTGAAGTTTTTTCATTTGACGTTTATTTCGTGAGATATTTGGCCCGGTCACGATCAGTGGACCACCCTGTATCCTCAGAATCTTTATTAATATGATAGAAACTATTCTTGACCCTTCTGCCAGTTTAGCATAATAAAATAAATGTAATTATTAAGAATACAGGGCAGTATTGTGTAAAATGTATCATCTGAAGGGAATTCTTGTGCTTATGCTAAAAGTAGACCCAGATTAATCGAGTCCATAACATTCCTAAGATTAGGGAGAATTTAATATTGTGATTAAAATTTCATGAATTTTAATTCACCTACAGTTTTAAATCGTAAACATGATCCTTTGTCCTCTAGCGAAAGTGCAATGAATATTACTTCTCTAACGATGATTTAAGTGAGTTTCAATATTCCATTACAACTTCCGATGTTAACACGTGATACAGTTACGGAATTAGCCATATAAGTAGGTCCCACAGGAAACCTATTTATTACCTTAATATCAAGTTTAGTTGTTACATTGTTACAGATCTTCAGTTCATGCTAGTAACACATGAGGTGTTGAATTTAACTGGTACCAACATTCGAAAAAGGAATTCTTACAGTAATCCTGTAACACAATTTGAGGAGGATTGTATGGTATCTTTGGAACCAGCAAGCAGTCAGCAATGCTGTGCTGTTGTTACAAACATGTCTTAAGCATAAAAATATAAGTTACGTAATATCGATTTAGATTAGGGGTCACAAAATCTGTTGTTGGGTGTCACAGTTGACTTTGCTTCAATTATACCTCATGGTGGCAATCCACATGAAGATCAGATCGTCGACTTCAGTTCACTACACATATTAACAGGTAATTGTGCACACACTAGTCTCTCAGTATTCTCGTCTGCAGCAGACTGCCCATGAAGCAAATTAAAAACATATCTAATCTTCCTGTTCCGACCAAGGTGTCCAAGAATCTTCCTTTGATTTTAGGGCAAATTCGGGAACTAGTAACCCACCTCCAATAGTGCTAATTGTGAATCTTTGTGCCCCACTTCAAACCCACTGAGAATTGCCCGAAAAGAACTGAGGACTATAATGGGCAGAACGTGTAGTAGCACACCTTTTACAACAGTCAGCGGTATGAAAAGTTAGAAGAAGAAGGTCCCCTCCCAAAGTTCACAAGCTGTGGAATCACCAGTTCTGCTGAAATGCTTGAGAGGACTCCGCAATATCACTCTCTTCTAGATCTCCTAGCTGCCGCCTCGATTCCAGGCCCTACTTTGATACTACAATCAATTATTTTTTACGATTTCAATCATCTTAATATGTTGGACAAAGCTATAGAAATGCAATAAAGGCATTGCAACCCATTTCTGACAAAGGCATTTTGGCACCATTTCCACAACCACTAGCAGTAATTATCAATAACCGACGTATAGTTTTATTTCCCATTTCGTGCAGTTGGTTCTTCGTTTAAAAAACCATCATTCTTAGCTGTGTTCCCTTCATTTGTTGCTAAGCCGCCTTTATGGAGTCGTCCTGGTCATAGCAGTCCGTTGTTATTTTAGGTAATAACATACCCCTTCTATGTCTCTTGAACTAACAGCTGTAATTATCTCTCCTTTTCCTCCTCGCATTCCGTCTTGCGCACCACCCAGACTGAAATACTTATTGTAGGTTTCACTAGGACTGTTGCTTGACTCTCTCCTTGCGGCACCAACTCTAAATTATGATTCACAGCCTCATAACTACTTCAAAACCCCGCAGAACAAGTACTGTTACCGTTCAAGACTTTCTTAGACCAACTCACTGAGTCGTTCTAGAAGATCCGCAATACGTACTCGGGACAATACAGGGAAATCAACAGTTGGACAAATGTGCACACGTACAAAGAAACTGAATCACCGAAAAGGAGAGAACACAGAAAGAAGTTGAGAAGGTACGTGATGTCATACCAGTGATTACAGAATTAAACTAAAATTGGAAATTAAAACAATAATGGTGCAAGGTAAGTTGCTAACTTAATGCTACTGTTAAGAACGATATTAACTATAGAAACACATCCATAAGATTATCCACACTAGTGCTTTGAAGTCGTTATCAGACACATTACATCTAGAAAAAGCTACTGTTATTATTAGAAAGAACCTTTTGACTCTAACTGCCTAGAGCTGTGACATAATTAAAGCCTTTAGCTCTAAAGTTAGCTTTTTCGATTTGCTGTAGGTCAGTGAAAGTGAATCTGAAGGTGACACTGGAATGTAGGTAGAGTAACCGTAGCTGTTGGTGCCAAAAATTCAACTGCGAGAATATGTAGAGAGCTCTAACTGCGAGAATGTTAAGAAAAACACACCCTGACTCAAACTGATTGTAATAAAAAAATGGCTAAGAAATCTGATTAAGGAAAACTGATTACTTTGAAAGTAAAGTTGGTCCCTGTGAAAGATAGTTAAAGGAAGAATCTGTTCTCTACATAGTTTATCATACCTAGGTGCAAACTGCTCTCGTGGTTACAGCGCGGCTCGATAACAGAGCTGCAATATCTAAATACAGAGAGAAGGCAGAGGTGCAATGCGTATTCTTAAAACATTGCTATCATTCTTGGTTCATAATTTTCTGATAATGGTTCGTAAATAAATTGAAAATTAATTGGCTATTGGGGTGTGGACAATAATTGTGGTTTAAATAAACTCAGTTCCAATCTCGTTTCCTATGATTTAACAACATTTAATAAAATTTCAAAATTAATAAAGCTTTCTATGAATCAGTACCAATAATCCAAGAATTACAAAAATTGAACATCACATGTATAATCTCTCCGTAAACAAAATTCCAAAACCTAATTCTTAAATCCATTTCTGTCTCAATGATGAATAAATACTAACAAAAAATCAAAAAAGCAAAGAGACTCCTGATCTGGATGTTTGACGAACCAAGAATGTTGTGTTATCAAACTGCTACCGCAAGGAAAACAAAAGCAATCATTACCTGTAATCCGTTCCTCACGTATATAATCGTACCAATGTGAAAATCAATTATTTTTCTCTACAGCATAAGTCTTGTACTAACTCGGAATGTAATTCCAGAAATCTCCATTGTTTGTCCTTTGCTGCTACGAAACCAGAACTCTCGTCGCTATCAACAGGTAAAATCTGACGCGCGTTTTCGCAGAGCAAAGATCACCTCTTGATTCATCTCTATGCGGTGCAGCATCTCTGTCGATGCTGCGCGCGCCATGTCTACGCAAATCAAACCTAACGCAGTTGCAGGCATACAAGGCAAAGAAGGCTGCTACAGAAATGAACACACACACACACACACACACACACACACACACACACACACACACACACACACCTTTCGAGCTGTACTTGTTCAGCTTTATTTATCAACCTGGATCTCTTACTACAAGCACTGGAGGAAAAGCTGTACACTGAAAAATCATAACTACGCTAATACCAAATAGGGCGTAACCAGATACTCCATATAAACGTCATGAAGAAATGTATAGAATAATCAAACTGACTTGTTTTTAGTGATGAATGGGCTAGAACCTGAGACGTTAACATCTAGTGTGGTACGTGGTTAATAAAACCAGTCACGCAACTACGCACATATTGAACTTCATTATTACGTAGTTTTTGTTCCTACAATTGTGTAGTTTTCAGAAAGTCAAAGCAGCACTTGCAGATTCTTGAATTTTCGTAGCAGTAGTCGGTGAGCACATATGAAACAGTTGGGTTATAATAGGCGACGGTCTGATATATTCAGAAGCGTAGAATTGAAGAAGTAATGTCTTCATGGAGAAATAATAAACAGTCAATCTTTTGCAAAATCGAAAGTTTATTTCTACCCCATGACCCTGGTTTCAACGTTCATACAGAGGATTCTCTCAACACATGCGGATATGTAACTTATTACCAGAATCTTGAGAACTGTATGAATGGTGATGTTTCACGCCGTGTAAAGTCGAAGTTAATTGCGTTTCAGTGGTTTTGTCGTCTTCTGCAGAAAATTATTTTGGCAATAATTTAAGAAGAGATTGACTTCTCTTTCGTATGATATTATTTGATACGTGTCTTTCTTATTGTAAATGTTCACTCACGGCCATCACGCCGTCATGTTTAACAGCCAATGAGAGAATGTCCATTCTGCACTTACACACAGTCATTAGCATCAACTTTTTGTAACCACTCCTATAATTTTCGGCCTGCAACTATTTTTCACGGAAGGAATTTAGATATTGTCTCTTCACTTCAGTGTTATTACTCACTGTATTCTGAATTATGAACAATGGTCTATCCATGCACGATCCGAGCGATCCAGCAACTGCCTGTAAATCCGTGGTCCGAACCCTCTAAAGCAAAGTAAGCTAAATGTGTCAGAAAAAGCTCAAATAAAACAAGGTGTGTTATTGGACAATTTTATTTTTGTTGTAAATACTCGTATACTGTGTAAAGATATTTAAGGAGAGGAGGGACGTATACGAAAATTCAACGAGGTACATATTGTTAGGTGACTCCAACCGTATGACGGACAATTTGACCAAATTCTATACACAAGAATTGTATAGACTTTATTTTGGTGCAATCTTTCTTCCCTTTTTATTTTGCAATCGAGTTCTTGAAAAATAATTTAGTCTGGTTTATTCATCAGCAATGCGATTCATTTTCACACAACTTCCAGAAAATACTGTTCCAGATTATTTCGCATCAAATCTTAAATGTGTGTACGGTGTTCAATATAATGGCTTCGATAGCCAGAGAGAAAATGAGTAGATGTTAAAAAAGCTAAAGCTTCCGGAAAGCAAAAATTAATAAATATTTAGAGGCGTGAGCCTCACTAGAGGAATGATTTCTGGATGCACTTGTACTGCGAATGCAGGTATAATAATTTGAGATTGTATTTGTGTGATATGCATATAAAATATCAGCCCAAATTGAAACGACGATACTATGACGAAAAAAAAAGATGTTTAAATAAACATCTCCACTTCAGCTTCTTTCGCATGAGTCTCTTTTTCTGCTAATAAAAACGTGGATAATGTGTCTGCTAGGTAGTTACAGGACAAACTTCACAATATCTGCTCTGTAATAGTACACTATTTCTTACACATGACAGACTACTGCACTGAAAAGAAGTTTGCTGCTTCTCTCATCTGTTCAGCCTCTTCACAGTATCTGCACTGTAATAACCTATTACATTGTTTCATACACTTAACAGACTACTGCACTGAAAAGAAGTTTGTTGTTTTTCTCATCAGTTTAGTCTCTGGCACATTGTTTATTGCAACTGTGAAGCGGCTAACGTCTGATTTGCCCTGCATAATTCAAAGTGTGCTTTGTTTAGAACAGCTTCCCTCCCTATCGTGAAGTTTCAATACTTTGCTGATGTCGGTTATCCTCCAGCAGTGTTTCCAGTAAAGCTCTCAACTGTTCAGATTTCGTAGTTGATTTTCGGATTGTGTGTTTATGCTGACGAGTCCGGAAAACACGGCAAGAGAGTTTTAATTTGCTTTCTTCTACAGTTCAATCGAAAATACATTTTAATGGAATATTCAAGTGTGTTTTGAAATCTTAGTTCACTGCTTTCCTACATTCAAGGGAAAACAGCTATGAAAGAAGCCGAATGATTGAAGAAAGTCGTACTTCTGGACCCCAGCTAAATCACTCAGTTGCCAACCAGCTAAATGATATTAAAACAGAGTTAGTGCTAAAACAGCTGATTTGTCAACACTGCGTGAAACTGATGAGTAAGAATAAACAAACGAACGCAAGAAATAGACATTGCCAATCGACATGTTCCGGCGACTTACCATTGCTTATTTAATACTGCTGTAGCCGAATATTACAGACACAACAATGAAAAGCTGTCAGAATGAGAACAGAAATAGAACGTTTTGTTACAGTGAGAAATTAACATTCGAACAAAATTACTCAAAGTAATGTCACATTCAAGCCCGTACATTAAAGTCATTGGCCCGATTGGCGGAGAATTTACTCCGAACCCGGGCAGCCCGAGCCGTACCGGGAATCTGGTGATCCTATTTACATCGGGAACACTTTGAATGCGGGCCTCATTCTATTCCATGAATCTCCGTATCTCCCACTTTTAGCAACAAAATCGGCCAGTGGGATCCAAGATTTTGGGTTCGAATTTCATTTGAAAGTGAAAATATCTTCTTCTTCTTTTTCTGTGGAAAGAGCTGGGAGATGTCTCTTGCTTTGGCCTTTCTCTTCGCCCCAGGACTGCTTTCCTTTTTGTTAGAAGTCCACGAGTTAACATACGTTGGAAGTTGCGGCGGCGCGGTTCTTTCCGTCCCTTTACGACGAACCTGCACCTACCTGTGGACATTGTCTCAGCATTTCATCAGTAGGGAAGCCGAGCGAAGCCTACTGTACTTCGATGTGAACCAGGCTGCAATTAAAGTTACTAATCTACGTTTCGGGAGAAAGTTTTCACAAGAAATGAAAGGTTAGAAATTTTTTCCTCAATTAATATATTCTGAAACTTAGGTGAACAAGTATCACTGCCAAGCCCGTGCTAGTCTTAACACAGTCACTCACAATCCCTTTCACTCACGTTAGCAAGTTTATGGTGTTGCATTTCCCGAAAACGTAATAGCTACAAAAATACTGATTGTTTTTGACTGAGAATGCTCGCCAAATATTAAGTCTGTCGGTACCTAATGCAGTCACAGTTTTTGGTCACCGACCTGCTCAATACGCCACGTGGAGTATATGTCTTTTCTCGTCACAAAATTCACTTAAAATTTCCGAAATTTCTACACACACATCGGAATAATTATGCCGTCACTTTCCAACACTTTTGATGTATGAAACACTGCTTATCATTTTCATCGGAACTACTACTACACACGTCCGATCTGTTTCATGACTAGGCTTCGATTCTTCTGTAGAATACTCTAAGTCTTCTCTACCAGCAGAGAAAGGCGCGCGAAGAATATTGCTTTACCATTGGTCAGTTTACTCAACAACCAATAGCAAAACAGCATTCTCCCTCGTCAATCCGCGATTTTCATCAATAACCAATCGCAAAATAGTAAACCTAACGACTGCACTTTTTACCGACGTAATTATCTAAGATGCTGAAGTTTTGCTTATGCATAAAGTTATTTACTATTGTTATTTATACCTGAATTAACTTTCCCTTTACCATAAACTTACTTTACAAAACTATTCTACAAAAATTCCCTTTGTCCATATCCATACTTCTTCAAAATGTTCCCACACTAAATCCCAGTACATAACGTTCAACAATTATCTTCATATTAACCTTAAACCACACTCACACATCATTCATACTGCTAAAACACATTTATAAGATTTTATATATATATAAAGAAATAATAACACTTTATGAAAATACTAGAACAGTTTATGAAAAACATTCTATTACTTTAGTGCACTCTAATGGGCGCAATCGAAACTAAAATCACAGTCCCCCTATCCAGTATTGTCCTCTATCGGCTGATACATAAACTACGTGCGCGTCCAGTCTCGCGTCACGATCTGTCACTATCCAGCTCTGAGACACATCTCCCACTTAACCGCCTCCAAGGCAGGATCGGTATACGGCGCTACGCCTCAAATTCAAGAAAAGATATTTGTGCAACGAAATCTGAATATATTACGCAGGAATTCACAAACGTTACAGTGTAAGAAAAAAAATAAAAGACGCACAACAAAGGAATTATCCTAATGGGCCGGAAATCTGTAGATGTGATGTACATGTACAGACAAACAAATCATTACAGTTTCAGAAAAAAATGGGCTTCTGAACTTGTGGGAGTGAGTAACATGTTGGTCCACCTCTGTCCTTCATGCAAGCAGTTATTCGGCTTGGCATTAGGTGATAAAGTTATTGGATGTCCTCCTGAGGGATTTCGTGATAAATTCTGTCCGGCTGACGCGTTAGAAAGTCAAAATACCGGCTGGTCCAAGGGCCCTGCCCGTAATGCTCACAACGTTCTCAAGTTTGGAGAAATCCAACGCGCTCGATGACCACGGTAGGGTTTGGCAAGCATGAAGAGGAACAGTAGAAACTCTCACCGTGTGCGGAATGGCATAATCATACTGAAACGTAAGCCTACGATGGACTTCCAAGAACGGCAACAATAGAGGGCGTGGAATATCGTCGACGTACCACTGTGCTGTGAGGATTCCGCGGATGACAACCAAAGGGGTCTTGCTGTTAAGTGAAGTGGAATCCCAAACTGTCGCTCCTGGTTGGTTGTCAGGCTGAATGGCGGGCGACAGAAAGACTGGTACCCCACCGCTGTCCGGAGCCTCTCCCGAGATCGGGACCATTTCGTAGCGGGACTCATCACTGGAGACAATTCTACTCCAGTCAGTGAGATTCCTGGCAGCACGCTCAAGGCGAGAGTTTCTGCTTCCTGTCTTCGTGCATGCCAAACCATACCTTGGCCAGAAAGGTCGCTGGATCTCTCACCAGTGGACAACATTTGGAGCACTAAGGGCAGTGTCCTCCGACCATTTCAGGATTTTGACGATCTGACGTGCCAATTGGGCAGATTTTCCACGATGCAAGGACATCCAAAAACTCTATAAATCAATGCCAAGCCGAATAACTAGTTGCAAAAGCATAGGAGGTGACCAAAAATGGTTCAAATGGTTCTGAGCACTATGGGACAACTTCTGAGGTCATCAGTCTCCTAGAACTTAGAACTACTTAAACCTAACTAACCTAAGGACATCACACACATCCATGCCTGAGGCAGGATTCGAACCTGCGACCGTAGCGGTCGCGCGGTTCCAGACTGTAGCGCCTAAAACCGCTCGGCCACCACGGCCGGCTAGGAGGTGACCAACGTGTTACTGACTTGCTCAGTTTGTGAAGCATTTCACCGTAAATCATCCAATTTTTCTGAATTTATTTTCATTTGCTTGTCTGTAACGAATCATCAGTCCATCGATTCCCATTTCATTTGCATCATTGCTTCGTGGTGCTTCGGGCTCCCTCCCTCCCTCCCTCCCTCCCTCCCTCCCTCCCTCCCTCCCTCCCTCTCTCTCCCTCTCCCTCTCCCTCTCTCTCTCTCTCTCTCTCTCTCTCTCTCTCTCTCTCTCTCTCTCTCTCTCTCTCTCTCTCTCTCTCGCTCTCTCTCTCTCACACACACACACACACACACACACACACACAGAGTTTATATCGATGGCAGCGAAAAACAGCCGATGCCACAATTTTTTTCCCTTTACAATCTCTCTCATAAATGGATCGGGGCATATCGGTTTCATGAATGTACTACTGTGGCAGTAACATCAATTTTCTTACCACCCTTTTGTTTGTGTTTCATGTTAACTATTTCAATTCAGGGAAAATCAGGTAGGAAATGCAGACTCTTATTGTCTTTGCACTTGAAAAAAGGTAATTCTTTCTTCGGAAGTTTGACTGTCGAATTCACCTATCAACAGCTCTCTGTCATTGCTTAGCTTTGGTATTCCAAGTCGATTCGGGCGTAGTTTCACACGCATATACACCATGAGCTTTTAGCTTCGTAAAGTTGCACAGAAGAGAAAAAATTGTCCGTCATATTTGCACAATTGCTGTAGTGAAGGAGAGATGTTAGTTTTCGTCAAGTCCGAACTTTCTTTTGCTGTCACCAGACTTATTACCCTGGTAGACATGTATCCTGACACACCTGTGCCGAACCAAATTCTACACCCACGTTTCACTGGCTTCATCGGATTGTAATGCTTGAGGGAAGATCGTCCATTGAGTCGAACAATATTCTCGTCGACACTCGTCTGAATCTGATCTAAAAGCCGTAATTAGTGGACGTATTTCATGCAGTTCGTCTGCACTGCTAACAGCCATATTAAGATTGTCGTTCAGATTAATTATGGGCGGAGTTTGTTTCTACCTCTCTCTCTCTTGTCATTGCTTGAGTGACAAGTGGAACGTTCAGGTCACTATCACAGCGCCAGTAATGACAAAAGATGGTGGTAAAAATGGTAAGTGCAGATAACTTCGAGACCATGAAATCCGCAAAGCTCGTTTGTTATAAGCTGAATTCTTTTCTGTTCTTGCACTGTACCCAAACTGATCTGAAAAATAACATTTTCGATCACGTTGACCGACAAAACAGTCGCCAAGACTCTGAAGTCTTGTCAAATCATACAAGGTGGAGTAATTTCAGTTGAGGTCTTGTCGCCGCACCTGATCATTGTCTGCAGCAGTCTGTGTGTGTGAGCAGGGCTGTATTGTAATATTGGACTTCTAACAAAAAGGAAGACAGTCCTGAAGAGAAGAGGAAGGCCAAAGCAAGAGACATCTCCCACCTCTTTCCAGAAAAAAGAAGAAGGAAGAGTATTTCACTTTCAAATGAAATTCGAACCCAAAATCTTGGATCCTACTGGCCGATTTTGTTACTAAATGTGGGAGATCTGAAAACTGCTATTCGTGGAATAGAATCAGAACCGCATTCAAAGTTTTTCCGATGTAATGTCTTTTCATGTGTCTATGGGAAACGTCAATATTGCTTCTCATGAGGTAATATTTTGTCGATATATCCACCATTGTGACCCAATTGAACTCCGAAGTCCCTTTTTGGAAAGAAATTAAATAATGGTTTGGGAAAATATTTGTCCTGGCTTTCTTCGTACTAAAGCTATATGCAATCAACTGCAATAATATAACGTCAGAACTGCTGACGTCAATAAACAAAAATTCAGGCCGTAAAGCGTGTTCAAGGTGGGATGGCAGTACTCTCAGGAAGTAGCGTATCATTTTAAAAAGTATTTTCTGGTGTTTCACACATGAACAACATTTCGCTCTGTTTTCAAACATCGGGTGATATTCCTGCGGCACCGCTGTGAACGCAACCCATTGACGCTCATCGCCACTGCAGCACGTTTCGGCGTTCAACTCGCAACTACGATCGCGTCGCTGACGCCCGCTGCCACGTGTTATGGTATTATGAGTCGGCACCTCCAGGAAGAAATCACATTTGTCGTAACAACTGTGTTTTCTACAAACACGTTAACTCGGAAACACGGCTAGACTCAAAAAAAAAAAAAGAAGTTAAGGTAAGTTACGTGTATGATCTCCTGATTAGCGAAACTGACCTCTCTCGATGGATCACAGCGAGCTATGGTGTACCTGCCGGCAGTCACAGGTAATGCCAGAAGCTGGTGCTACGGGCTGCTTGCAAATTGCGGAACGCAGATATATTATATACTGTTAAATAAAGGCATTTCAACTTTACGACGACGATTTTTCTAGACTTCAAGCTCCTGCCCACTTCGTCGCTTCAATGGCCAGGCGTAGATTTCCGTAATTTCAGAACTGAGGTGTTAGCTGCGATAAATTTCAGTCCAGGTGTACGAAACACGAAACTGTTTTCTTCAGAAGCTACCGCTGTAAAAAATGGTGGACAACCAGTGACCTGATGTTCACATATATGTTACAACAGAATTCTACCCCACAGTGTTTTTGTGTGATTATTGGACTTCACTTTCCGTTTTGAGCCAGGCGAAGAAACGAAGACTACCAAGATATCCTCTTGAGATCAAAGCAAAATTTTTGTGTTTCTTCAAATATTTTTTGACAAGGGCGTGGGATATGGACGTTATAAATGACCGTTGTACTGGTAGTTTTTTTTAATTTCTACTACTCTAGCTAGAGGTTTTCCTATGTCCACGTGGCTCGACTTCATACTTTACGCTTGGAAATAATTGAGAACTAATGGTATTAGTTTACTGTAACATAATTTGTTGATCTATTTACTACTGCCGTAGCACAAGTTTATTTGCCAACTAGCTCCGCAGATGATGAAGAGATTGACGAAAAGTATGATGAGATAAAAAAAATATTCAAATAGTTAAAGGAGATGAAAATTTAGTAGTCGTAGGGGACTGGAATTCCATAGTAGGTAGGGGAAAAAAAGAGAAGGAAAAGTAGCAGGTGAATATGGACTGGGGGTAAGGAATGAAAGAAGCCGCCGCCCTGTAGAATTATGCACGGAGCATAACTTAATCATAGCTACCACTTAGTTTAAGAATCATGAAAGAAGGCTGTACTCGTGGAAGAGACCTAGAGGCACCGGAAGGCTTCAGATTGATTATTTAATGGTAATCCAGATTTCGGAACCAGGTTTTAAATTTTAAGACATTCCCAAGGGCAGATGTGGACTCTGACCACATTCTATTGGTTAAGAACTGTAGATTAATACTGAAGAAAATGCAAAAAGGTAGGAATTTAAGGAGATGACACCTGGATAAAATGTAAAAAAAAAAACAAAAAAAAAAAAACGGTTATTGTAGAGTGTTTCAGATGAAACATATGGTGACGATTGACAAGAACAGGGGAAAGAGTACAGTAGAAAGAAGAGTGGATAGCTTTGAGGGATGAAATAGCGAAGGCAGCAGACGATCAAGTAGGTAAACAGACTAGGGCTAGTAGAAACCGCTTCGGTAACAGAAGAAATATTGAATTTAATTGATGAAAGGAGAGAATATAAAAATGCAGTAAATGAAGCAGGTGAAAAGGAATACAAACGTCTCAAAAATGAGACCGACAGAAAGTGCAAAATGGCTAAGCGGGAACGGCAGAGCCCAAATTTAAGGATAAAGAAGCAACTTCGCTAATATGAAACCACCGCAATACTGTACGAGGTTAACGTGAAGCACGATTTCCATTTATTTTGTTGTTATTGGTCTGGTCAATCTAGTCAAACCTGTCCCAGACGTGTATGTGCAGTAGTTTCCAGAACATCCAGAGAAGCAAACACGTAATTTGGTAAAACTTTTAATTTATTAACTACTTGGCCAAATTTGTTTTTTAAATTCCAGACAATTGCATAAAGTTTTCAGCAGAAGTTGTAGAGAATTTAATTTTGGAAAAATGGTGCTAATAACGTTAACTGAAACTATATGAATGTTTCAGATAATCTGCTTTTATTAATACCATAGCACACGGGTGAAATACATTGAACCGGAAAAAACAAAGCTTAGTGTTAAGGAAGTAGTACAGTGTACATACAATTTCATAATACATTCACAATCAATGTTCGCATTATTAATGCAGGAGACGGAATTAAGAACAACCCTGTGAAACTGAAACGAGCAACAAAATCAGTTCATACACGTGCAGCTAAATGTATTAAACTCGGTGGAGACATTTTTGAACATTTATTGTGAATGTATTGTGAAATTGTATGTACGTTTCCAGAATGAGATTTTCACTCCGCAGCGGAGTGTGCGCTGATATGAAACTTCCTGGCAGATTAAAACTGTGCGCCGACCGAGACTCAACTCGGGACCTTTGCCTTTCGCTGGCAAGTGCTCTACCATCTGAGCTACCGAAGCACGACTCACGCCTGATACTCACAGCTTTACTTCTGCCAGTATCTCGTCTCCTACCTTCCAAACTTTACAGAAGCTCTCCTGCGAACCTAGCAGAACTAGCACTCCTGAAAGAAAGGATATTGCGGAGACATGGCTTAGCCACAACCTGTTGTACAACATCCTTAACACTGACTTTTGGTTTAACATGAATTCACGTGTGCTATGGTATTAATAAAAGCAGACTATCTGACACATTCATACATTTCAGTTAACGTTATTAGCATCATTTCCCCAAAATTAAAGTCTCGGCAACTTCTGTAGAAAACTTTATGCAATTGTCTGGAATTTTGAAAAACAAATTGGGCCAAGTAGTTAATAAAAATTTCACCAAATTACGTCTTTGCTTCTCTGGATGTTCTGGAAAACTACTACAGATACAAGTCTGGGATATGTTTTATTAGATTCACCAGACCAATAACAACAAAATAAATGGAAATCGTGCATTACTTTTAACCTCGTACAGTTTTGCGATGGCTTCATATTAGCGAAGTTGCTATATATCAGGCAAAATATTTTATTAGCCGTAACTCTGTAACTAAACATTTACGGACCTGTCTTTATACGAACTTTTTTCTTTAGTTTTACTTGTAGAATAGCATACTAAAATATCGACATATCTCCGTGAATCACTCTGCATGTCACTAGGGGTAAGACAGATGCCGGAAAGGTGGAAGGAGTATATAGAGGGTCTGTACAAGGGTGATGTACTTCACGCCATTATTATGGAAATAGAACAGGATGTAGACGAAGATGGGATGGAAGATATGATACTTCGTGAAGAATTTGACAGAGCACTGAAAGGCTTAAGTCGAAACAAGATCGCGGGAGTAGACATCATTCCGTTAGAACTACTTATAGGCTTGGGAGAGCCAGCCATGACAAAACTCTTCCATCTGGTGAGCAAGATGTATGAGACAAGCGAAATACCATCAGAATTCAAAAAGAATATAATAATCCCAACTCCGAAAAAGCAGGTGCTAACAGGTGTGAAAATTACCGAATTATCAGTTTAATAAGTCTCAATTGCAAAATACTAACATGAATTCTTTACAGACGAATGGAAACACGAAGCCGACATTGGGGAAGATCAGTTTGGCTGAGAGGCAATACTGATCCTACGACTTCTCACAGAAGATAGGTTAAGGAAAGGCAAACCTATGTTTATAGCATTTGTGTAGAGCTTTTGACAATGTTAACTGGAATACTTTCTTTCAAATTCTGAAGGTGCCAGGGGTAAAATACAGGGAGCGAAAGGCTATTTACAATTTGCACAGAAACCAGATGGCAGTTAATGAGAGTCAAGGGCCAAAGAAGGGAAGAAGTGGTTGAGAACGGAGTGAGATAGGCTTGTTGCCTATTCCCGATGTTATTCAATCTGTATATTGAACAAGCCGTAAAGGAAACAAGAGAAAAATTTGTAGTAGGTATTAAAACCCAGCGAGAAGAAATAAAAACCTCAAGATTTGCAGGTGACATTGTAATTCTGTCAAAGAGAGCAAAGGACTTGGAAGAACAGTTTAACGGTATGGACAGGATCTTGAAAGCAGGATAAAAGATGATAATCCACAAAAGCAAAACGAGGATAATAGAATATAGTTGCATTAAGTCAGGTGATGCTGAGGGAATTAGGTTCGGAAATGAGACACTTAAAGTAACAGATGAGTTTTACTATTTGGGCAAGAAAATAACTGAGTATGGTCGAAGTAGAGATTGCATGAAATGTAAACTGGAAATGGCAAAAAATCGTTTCTGAAGAAGAGAAATGTGTTAACATCGGGTATAGATTTACGTGTCAGGAAGTTGTTTCTGAAAACATTGGTGTGGAATGTAGCCATGTCTGGAAGGAAGTGAAACATGGACGATAAACAGTTTAGTCAAGAAGAGAATAGAAGCTTTTCAGATGTGGTGCTACAGAAGAATGCTGAAGATTAGATGAGTACATCACGTAACTAATGAGGTACGGAATAGAATTGGCGAGAAGAGGAATTTGTGGGACAGCTTGATTAGGAGAAGGGGTCGGTTGGTAGGACACATTCTGGGCATCGAGGGATCACCAGTTTCGTATTGGAGGGAAGCGTGGAGGGTAAAGATCTTACAGGGAGACCAACAGATGAATACAGTAAGCAGATTACGTAGGATGTAGGTTGGAACAGTTACTCGGAGAAATGGTTCAAATGGCCCTGAGCACTATGGGACTCAACATCTGAGGTCATCAGTCCCCTAGAACTTAGAACTACTTAAACCTAACTAACCTAAGGACATCACACACATCCATGCTCGAGGCAGGAATCGAACCTGCGACCGTAGCGGTCGCGCGGTTCCAGACTGAAGCGCCTAGAACCGCTCGGCCACACCGGCCGGCCAGTTACTCGGAGATTAAGAGGCTTTCAAAAGATGCAGTAGCATGGAGAGCCGCATCGAACAAGTCTTTGGTCTGAAGACCACAACAACATCAATTTACAACAAAAACGAGGACAACAAATAACAACAGAAAACTGAGTATCACATTCGTACTTACGTTTCTTTTGGGAAGACATTGCAGAGAAGTCGCTAGCAACGATGCCATGACGCTGTGAGCAGAGAAAGTATAACTCAGATAAGAACTGTCGTGACACCTACAATGTCGACCGTACTCTTTAAAAAGAGTCTGTGATCGTTCCTCTGTACGACAATACCAAAAGTGATCTGCGATGAAACCAGACGACGGATCATCTCCACTGAACTACAGGATAGCCACAACAAAGTCAGGTAAATACCATTTGGAGGCACATGGGATGATCGTAGCCTCCCACCTCAGCGCTACACTATATGATCAAAAGTCTGTGGACACCTGGCTGAAAATGACTTCCAAGTTTGTGGCGCTCTCCATCGGTACTGCTGGAGTTCAGTATGGCGTTGGCCCACCCCTTAGCCTTGATGACAGCTCCCACTTTCGCAGACATACGTTCAATCAGGTGCTGGAAGGATTCTTGGGGAATAGCAGCCCTATCTTCACGGAGTGCTGCACCAAGCAGAGGTATCGATGCCGGTCGGTGAGGCCTGGCACCAAGTCGGCGTTCCAAAACATCCCGGAGGTGTTCTGTAGGATTCAGGTCAGGACTCAGTGCAGGCCAGTCCATTACAGGGATGTTATTGTCGTGTAACCACACCGCCACAGGCCGTGCATAATGAACAGATGCAATTGCCATCCCCGAATTGGTCTTCAACAGTGAAAAGCAAGAAGGTGCTAAACACATCAAGGTAGGCCTGTGCTGTGATAGTGCCACGCAAAGGGGTGTAAGCCCCCTCCATGAAAAACACGACCACGCCATAACACCAGTGCCTCCGTATTTTACTGTTGGCACTACACACGCTGGCAGATGACTTTCACCGTTCCCAATACCCACACCCTGCCACCGGATCGCCACATTGTGTACAATGATTAGTCACTCCACATAATGTTTTTCCACTGTTCAGTCGTCCAATGTTTACGCTCCTTACACCAACCGAGGTGACGTTTGACATTTCCCGGAGTGATGTTTGGCTTAAGAGCAGCCGCTCGACCATGAAATCCAAGTTTTCTCAAATCCCGCCTCACTGTCATAGTACTTGCAGTGCATCCTATTGCAGATCGGAATTTCTGTGTGGTGGTCTGGATAGATGTCTGCGTATTACGACCCTCTTCAACTGTCGGCGGTCTCTGTCAGTCAACAGACGAGGTCGGCCTGTACGCTTTTGTGCTGTACGTGTCCCTTCACGTTTCCACTTCACTATCACATCAAGAACAGTGGACGTAGGGATGTTTTGGAGTGTGGAATTCTCGCGTACAGACGTATGGCACAAGTGACACCCAAGCATCTGACCACGTTCGAAGTACTTGAGTTCTGCGGAGCCTCCCACTCTGCTCTCTCACTATGTCTAATGACTGCTGAGGTCGCTGATATGGCAGTAGGTGGCAGCACAATGCGCGTAATATGAAAAACGTTTGCTTTTTGGAGTGTTCGGATACTTTTGACCACATAGTCACATCATTCATGATGATTAGTGACTTTACAAAAGAATGGCTCTGAGCACTATGGGACTTAACATCTGAGGTCATCAGTCCCATAGAACTTAGAACTACGTAAACCTAACTAAGCTAAGGACATCACACACATCCATGCCCGAGGCAGGATTCGAACCTTGACCGTAGCGGTCACGCCGTTCCAGTCTGAAGCTCCTAGAACCGCTCGGCCACACAGGCCGGCAGTGACTTTACAAGACCGTCCATTCCGCGAAAGAACCTACGGTAGTCTTTGAGTCATTTGAATCGACTTTGCAGTGATCTGTGATTTCTTGGAGTCAATACGGAGTAATTCTGCCTTCCCACGGATAATCTTACGACTGATTTCGTAGTTGCTAGTGGACCACCTAGGCTCATATATCATTATCCATGAAACGTTTTTGTTCCTGGCAACGTCAACAGCTGCATTTGGCCTCTTCAGAGTTGCTGTTGTTTCAACTGAGTCTTTCCGAGTAACGTATCAAACGTAGAGTGCGACATATGCGACATAATGTTGTGTTAGCAGAAGAGCCAACACCGTGTTACTAGAGGAGGCCGAAATGCACGCGTATTAGCTCACGCAGGCTGGCGTGAGGAGGGAAGAAGTATACTTACGTGAGGCCTGGAACATGACAAGGAATGAGAATTCAGAAAGCGGACGTAATTAGACTGATACTTAACTTTAATCCATTAATGATGAACGTCGCTCTTGACGGTACATGATTCACAATGCAATGTTATCTGTTCATAATAGTAACTGAATATGGCGCCTTGCTAGGTCGTGGCAAATGACGTAGCTGAAGGCTATGCTAAACTGTCGTCTCGGCAAATAAGAGCGTATGTAGGCAGTGAACCATCGCTAGCAAAGTCGGCTGTACAACTGGGGCGAGTGCTAGGGAGTCTCTCTAGACTAGACCTGCCGTGTGGCGGCGCTCGGCCTGCAATCACTGATAGTGGCGACACGCGGATCAGACGTATACTAACGGACCGCGGCCGATTTAAAGGCTACCACCTAGCAAGTGTGGTGTCTGGCGGTGACACCACACATAAACACTGTGAAAAGGCTACGCGGTGGAAGTCTATACCGGATGATTACAATTAACGGGCAGCTACGGCCGGCCGGTGTGGCTGAGCGGTTCTAGGCGCTTCAGTCTGGAAACGCGAGACCGCTACGGTGGCAGGTTCGAATCCTGCCTCGGGCATGGATGTGTGTGATGTTCTTAGGTTAGGTTTAAGTAGTTCTAAGTTCTGTGGGACTGATGACCTCAGATGTTAAGTCCCATAGTGTTCAGAGCCATTATTGGGCAGCTACGCTCGGTAGTCCAGTGTGGACAGTCATCATCGAATGGCACTAAAACAATTAGTTAAAACTGTGGTGACCAGATGCTATTCCGGCTCTGTACACTGTTTGTATGGCGGTATCCACGTTGTCATTTGACAAAATTTTACACGAGCGAACATTATGGCTGTCAACAAGGGAGGCCGTCTACTGTTAGTGAAACTGTATCATGTGAGCGGCAGTAGTTAGACCGGTACATTTGGAGGGTACCGCGGACTGAAATGCCTGAGGAGAGTCCCGATGCCACGATACGGTTTAAGGAAGATTGATAATGAAATTCGAAATCACGGGCGAGCTTTGTGTGACACTTGGAAAAGGAAGGTGCCCCATCCCGATAGAATATATTGACGAGGTTGCTCCTGCTGTCGCTGTAACTGACCCTGCAGCAAGTGGCCCGGGGATGTTAGCGCTCGTGGAGCGGCACGAGGATTGACCAGCTCATGGTCAGCAATATGGAAAAGTTTTACAGTCTGTTTTATATACCGCTACCTGTACAAGATCTAGATGGGGCAGCAACTCAAAGCTCGTGATCCGCAGCAGCGTTCTCAAGTTGATCTTCGGCTTCTGCCACGGATCGAAGTCTTCAGGCCACAAGTGGCCCATTGGGACCATCCGACCGCCGTGTCATCCACAGTTGAGGATGCGGATAGGACGGGCGTGTGGTCAGCACACCGCTCTCCCAGTCGTTATGATGGTTCTCTGTGACCGGAGCCGCTGCTATTCGGTCGAGTAGCTCCTCAGTTGGCATCACGAGACTGAGTGCACCCCGAAAAGTGGCAACAGCGCATGGCGGCCTGGATGGTCACCCATCCAAGTGCCGACCACGTCCGACAGCGCTTAACTTCGGTGATCTCACGGGAACCGGTGTAGACTTTCCACTGCGGCAAGGCCGTTGCCCTTGATGACATTTGGCCAGGTAATGATATTCTATGGAGTCACGAGTTGCAGTGAATACACAGAAATGCCGAATGCGTGTTGTGGACGAACAGCCATTGCGCGAGCCAGGTGTGACTGTGTGGTGTGCATTCTCAAGCCCCTTTGATCTCGCTCCATTCTTGTTTGAAGAGAATAAATCCAGAGGGCCTGTCAGGTGTGGCATGGCGTCGACACCTCCCTGTGCAGCATGTGATCTCCTCCTTTGGAAGAACGCAGCTGTGTGGAAATACTGTTTTCATGCGAGATGGGGCAACACCTCACGTCGTTCGCCAGGTGAAAGATCTGGATAACGCAACCTTCCACGAACGTGTTATGTGCAGAGGTTTTCCAGATGCTTGGCCTGCATGATCACCTGATCTGAATCCATGTGCCATTTGGCTCTGGGGATATCTGAAAGAACGCGTTCACCAGGAACACATTCGGTCTCTACGTTTCTGAAGGCCAGTCTACAGAAACATACTGCTCAGATTCCACCGCAACTGATGCGGACCTGCTGATCACATCGTATTACGGATGCAATATCTCGTTGAAGTCTTCGGTGCTCATATGTAACAAATTTTGAAGGTGGCGGTTAGTAATAGAATCAACATTATGCCTTTCTCACTTTTTTATTTATTTATTTATTTATTTACACGTCAAGTTCCGTAGGACCAAATTGAGAAGCAAATCTTCAAGGTCATGGAAAGTGTCAGTACATGAACTTACAACATAAAAGTAATAACAGATAAAAATAAATGTTCATGAACCTGAAAAAAAGTCAGTCCATAAGTTTAAGTAAACGCTATCAGCAATACAATAAGAGTCAGCTTAATTTTTCAAGGAACTCCTCGACAGAATAGAACGAGTGAACCATGAGGAAACTCTTCAGTTTCGATTTGAAAGCTCGTGGATTACTGCTAAGATTTTTGAATTCGAGTGGCAGCTTATTGAAAATGGATGCACCAGTATACTGCACAACTTTTTGCACAAGAGTTAAGGAAGTTCGATCCAAATGGAGGTTTGATTTCTGCCGAGTATTAACCGAGTGAAAGCTGCTTATTCTTGGCAATAAACCAATATTGGTAACAAGAAACGACAATAAGGAATACACATATTGAGAGGCCAATGTCAAAATACCCAGACTCGTGAACAGAGGTAGACAAGAGGTTCGTGAACTCCACCACTTATTGCCCGAATCGCCTGTTTCTGAGCCAAAAATATCCTTCTAGAATGGGAAGAGTTACCCCAAAACATAATACCATACGACATACGTGAATGAAAATAAGCAAAGTAGACTAATTTACGTGTCGAAGTATCACTCACTTTTGATACCGTTCGAATAGTGAAAATGGCAGTATTAAGTCTTTGAACAAGATCCTGAACGTGGGCTTTCCACGACAGCTTACTATCTATCTGAACACCTAGAAATTTGAACTGTTTGTTTCACTAATCATATGCCCGTTCTGTGAGATTAAAACGTCAGGTTTTGTTGAATTGTGTGTTAGAAACTTGTCTGCCCACGTCGCGTTTCTAATCCATTACAGATGGAAACATATCTGCACGTCTTTCTTGCACACATAGCGCCCGATTTTTACCTGGTGGCCGAAAGTGGAGGTAAAGTTTTTTGCAACGTTAATCGCATTATTGGATTAGCATATCTATCAAGTTTCGCTGCCAGATGGTAATTACAGTCCACACTGGACGTCTGTGATCACTTGTAGTTTATTTTAACCGCCCGGTAGCACAATTCGTGCCAATCTGACGTCTGTTGGTTCATTCCTCGTCTTATCACTCCACCCGAATTTCAGCATCCGTTTGTAGCACCACATCTCCAATGCTTCGATTCTCTTCTGTTCCGGTTTTCACTGCCATACAACGCTTTGCTCCTGACGCACATTCCCAGAAATTTTTCCTCAAATAAGAGCCTATATTTGATGCTGATAGACTTCTCTTGGCCAGGAACGCCCTTTTTGCCAGAGCTAGTTTGCTTTCTATGTCCTCCTTGCTCTTTCCAACATGGGTTATTTGGCTGCCTAGGTAGCACAATTCCTTAGCGCCGTCTCCTTCGTGATCTGCTATTTTCATGTTAAGTTCCCATTGTTCTCATTCCTTCTACTTTTCAATACTTTCGCTTCCTTCGATTTACTCTCAATCAGTCTCAACTCATTAGACTGTTCATTCCATTCAACGGATCCTGTAACTCTTTTTCACTTTCACTGGAGATAGCAACGTCATCAGTGAATCTTAACATTGATATCCTCTCACGTTGAATTTTAATCCCACTCTTGAACTTTTTTCTGTTTATTGAACAACAGGGGCGAAAGACTACATTCCTGCCTTCCATCCTTTTTAACCAGTGCACCTGTTCTTGGTCCTCCAGTCTTATTGTTCCCTCTTGGTTCTTCTACACATTGTACACTACTGGCCACTAAAATTGCTACACCAAGAAGAAATGCAGATGATAAACGGCTATTGATTGGACACCCCATACCATCACGCCGGGTTATACGCCAGTATGGCGATGACGAATACACGCTTCCAATGTGCGTTCACCACGATGTCGCCGAACACGGATGCGACCATCATGATGCTGTAAACACAACCTGGATTCATCCGAAAAAATGACGTTTTGCCATTCATGCAACCAGGTTCGTCGTTGACTACACCATCGCAGGCGCTTCTGTCTGTGATGCAGCGTCAAGGGTAACCGCAGCCACGGTCTCCGAACTGATAGTTCATGCTGCTGCAAACGTCGTCCAACTGTTCGTGCAGATGTTTGTTGTCTTGCAAACGTCCCCATCTGTTGACTCAGGGATCGAGATGTGGCTGGACGATCCGCTACAGCTATGCGGATAAGATGCCTTTCATCTCGACTGCTAGTGATACGAAGCCGTTGGGAGCCCAGCACGGCGTTCCGTATTACCCTCCGGAACCCACCGATTCCATATTCTGCTAATAGTCATTGGATCTCGACCAACGCGAGCAGCAATGTCTCGACACGATAAACTTAAATCGCGATAGGCTACAATCCGACCTTTATTAAAGTCCGAAACGTTGGGTTCGCATTTCTCCTCCTTACACGAGGCATCACAACAACGTTTCACCAGGCAACGCCGGTCAACTGCTGCTTGTGTATCAGAAATCGGTTGGAGACTTTCCTCATGTCAGCACGTTGTAGGTGTCGCCACCGGCGCCAACCTTATATGAATTCTCTGAAAAGCTAATCATTTGCATATCACAGCATCTTCTTCCTGTCGGTTAAATTTCGAGTCTGTAGCACGTCATCTTCGTGGTGTAGCAATTTTAATGGCCAGTAGTGTATATTACCCGTCTTCCCCTATAGCTAACTTCTACTTTATTCAGAATTTCGAACGTCTTGCACCATTTGAAATTGTTGAGCCCTTTTTCGACGTGTGTTGAGTTTTTTTTTTTTTAGTCTTGCTTCCATTGTCAACCGCTACGTCAGAACTGCCTCTCTGAGGCCTCTACCTGTCTTAAAGTCACGCTGATCGTCATCTAACAGATCCTCAGTTTTCTTTTTCCACCTTGTATGTGTTATTCTCGCCGAAACTAGGATACATGAGGTCTTAAGCTGATCGTGCAAGTACTCACGCATTTCTCAGCTCTTGCAGTCTTCGGAATTGTGTGCGAGATGGCATGTCGCCAGTCTCATACATACTACACAGCAATGTGAAAAATCGTTTTCTTCCCATTTCCCTGAATGGTTTTAAAAATTCCGATGGAGTGTTATCAACGCCTGCGGCTCTAAACTGAAGAGGGAAAGAAATTGGTCCACGTGCGTAATATCGTCTAGGGCCTCACCGAGCACGCGGAATTGCCGCAACACGACGTTGCATGGACTGGACTGATATCTGAAATAGTGCTGGAGGAAATTCACACCATGAATCCTGCAGGGCTGTTCATAAATCTGAATATCACTGTGCGAGGCATCATAGATATGCTCAATAATGTTCATGTCAGAGGAGTTTGGTGCGTAGCGGAAGTGTTTAAAGTCAGTGTTGCTGTAGCCACTCTGTGGCAATTCTGGAGGTGTGGGGTGTCGCATTTTCCTGCTGGAATTGCCCAAGTCGGAATTCACACTGGACATGAATGGAGAATCTGAATGGTAATCAGAAAACATGCTTACGTAGGTACCACCTGTTAGAGTCGTATCTAGATGCATGGAACAACATCACTCCTACTACACACGCCTATTACAGAGCCTCTACCAGCTTGAACAGTCCACTGCTGACATGCACAGTCCACAGATTCATGAGGCTGTCCCCATACCTGTGTACCTCAATACAATTTGAAATGAGACTCGTGCGACCAGCCAACAATCCAATGCTTGGTGTTGAGGGGCCCAGACGAGGCGTAAAGCTTTGTGTCGTGCAGTCATCAAGGGTACACGAGTGGGACCTCAGCTGCGATAGCCCATATCGATGATGTTTCGTTGAATGGTTGGCACGCAGACGCTTGTTGATGGCCAAGCATTGAAATCTGGAGCAATTGGCGGAAGGGTTTCACTTCTGTCACGTTGGATGATTCAATTTAGGCGTCGTTGGTCCCGTTCTTGGAGGAACTCTTTCCGGCCTCAGCGGTGTGGGAGGTTTGATGTTTTCCGGATTCCTGATATTCACGGTACACTCGTGCAATGGTCATACGGTAAAATCTCCATCGCTACCTCGGAGATGCTGTCTTCCATCGCTCGAGGACCGACTATAACGCCACGTTCAAACTCACTTCAGTCTTGATAACCTGCCATTGTAGCAGCAGTAACCGATCTAACATGTGCGTCTGACAGTTGTTGTCTTATACAGGGTGTTACAAAAAGGTACGGCCAAACTTTCAGGAAACATTCCTCGCGCACAAATAAAAGATGTTATGTGGACATGTGTCCGGAAACGCTTAATTTTCATGTTAGAGGTCATTTTAGTTCGTCAGTATGTACTGTACTTCCTCGATTCACCGCCAGTTGGCCCAATTGAAGGAAGGTAATGTTGACTTCGGTGCTTGTGTTGAGATGCGACTCATTGCTCTACAGTACTAGCATCAAGCACATCAGTACGTAGCATCAACAGGTTAGTGTTCATCACGAACGTGGTTTTGCAGTCAGTGCAATGTTTACAAATGCGGAGTTGGCAGATGCCCATTTGATGTATGGATTAGCACGGGGCAATAGCCGTGGCGCGGTGCGTTTGTATCGAGACAGATTTCCAGAACGAAGGTGTCCCGACAGGAAGACGTTCGAAGCAATTGACCGGCGTCTTAGGGAGCACGGAACATTCCAGCCTATGACTCGCGACTGGGGAAGACCTAGAACGACGAGGACACCTGCAATGGACGAGGCAATTCTTCGTGCAGTTGACGATAACCCTAATGTTAGCGTCAGAGAAGTCGCTTCTGTATAAAATAACGTTGACCACGTCACTGTATGGAGAGTGCTACGGGAGAACCAGCTGTTTCCGTACCATGTACAGCGTGTGCAGACACTATCAGCAGCTGATTGGCCTCCACGGGTACACTTGTGCGAATGGTTCATCCAACAATGTGTCAATCCTCATTTCAGTGCAAATGTTCTCTTTACGGATGAGGCTTCATTCCAACGTGATCAAATTGTAAAGTTTCACAATCAACATGTGTGGGCTGACGAGAATCCGCACGCAGTTGTGCAATCACGTCGTCAACACAGATTTTCTGTGAACGTTTGGGCAGGCATTGTTGGTGATGTCTCGACTGGGCCCCATGATCTTCCACCTACGCTCAATGGCATGAACCATGGACCTCGCCGTTGGTGGGGAGGCTTGCGTGCCTCAACGATACAGATAGCCGTACCGTAGGTGCAACCACAACGGAGGGGTATCTGTTGAGAGGCCAGACAAACGTGTGGTTCCTGAAGAGGGGCAGCAGCCTTTTCAGTAGTTGCAGGGACAACATTCTGGATGATTGACTGATCTGGCCTTGAAACATTAACCAAAACGGCCTTGCTGTTGTGGTACCGCGAACGGCTGAAAGCAAGGGGAAACTACAGCCGTAATTTTTCCCGAGGGCATGCAGCTTTACTGTATGATTACATGATGATGGCGTCCTCTTGGGTAAAATATTCCGGAGGTAAAATAGTCCCCCATTCGGATCTCCGGGCGGGGACTACTCAGGAGGACGTCGTTATCAGGAGAAAGTAAACTGGCATTCTACGAATCGGAGCGTGGAATGTCAGATCCCTTAATCGGGCAGGATAGGTTAAAGTTAGATATAGTGGGAATTAGTGAAGTTCGGTGGCAGGAGGAACAAGGCTTCTGGTCAGGTGAATACGGGGTTATAAATACAAAATCAAATAGGGGTAATGCAGGAGTAGGTTGAATAATGAATAAAAATATAGGAGTGCGGGTAAGCTACTACAAACAGCATAGTGAACGTATTATGGTGGCCAAGATAGACACGAAGCCCATGCCTACTACAGTAGTACAAGTTTATATGCCAACTAGCTCTGCAGATGACGATGAAATTGAAAAAATGTATGATGAGATAAAAGAAATTATTCAGGTAGTGAAGGGAGAGGAAAATTTAATAGTCATGGGTGACTGGGATTCGACAGTAGGAAAAGGGAGAGAAGGAAACATAGTAGGTGAATATGGATTGGGGCTAAGAAATGAAAGAGGAAACCGCCTGGTAGAATTTTGCACAGAGCATAACTTAATCATAGCTAACACTTGGTTCAAGAATCATAAAAGAAGGTTGTATACATGGAAGAATCCTGGAGATACTAAAAGGTATCAGATAGATTATGTAGTGGTAAGACAGAGATTTAGGAACCAGGTTTTAAATTGTAGGACATTTCCAGGGACAGATGTGGACTCTGACCACAATCTATTCGTTATGAACTGTAGATTAAAACTGAAGAAACTGCAAAAAGGTGGGAATTTCAGGAGATGGGACCTGGATAAACTGAAAGAACCAGAGGTTGTACAGAGTTTCAAGGAGAGCGTAAGGGAACAATTGAAAGGAATGGGGGAAAGAAATACAGTAGAAGACGCATGGGTAGCTCTGAGGGTTGAAGTAGTGAAGGCAGCAGAGGATCAAGTAGGTAAAAAGACAAGGGCTAGTAGAAATCCTTGGGTAACAGAAGAAATATTGAATTTAATTGATGAAAGGAGAAAATATAAAAATGCAGTTAATGAAGCAGGCAAAAAGGAATACAAACGTCTCAAAAATGAGATCGACATGAAGTGCAAAATGGCTAAGCAAGCATGGCTATAGGACAAATGTAAGGATGTAGAGGCTTATCTCACTAGGGGTAAGATAGATAAAGCCTACAGGAAAATTAAAGAGACCTTTGGAGAAAAGAGAGGCACTTGTATGAATATCAAGAGCTCAGATGGAAACCCAGTTCTAAGCAAAGAGGAGAAAGCAGAAAGGTGGAAGGAGTATATAGAGGGTCTATACAAGGGCGACGTACTTGAGGACAATATTATGGAAATGGAAGAGGATGTAGATGAAGATGAAATGGGAGATACGATAGTGCGTGAAGAGTTTGACAGAGCACTGAAAGACCTGAGTCGAAACAAGGCCCCGGGAGTAGACAACATTCCATTAGAGCTACTGACGGCCTTGGGAGAGCCAGTCCTGACAAAACTCTACCATCTGGTGAGCAAGATGTATGAAACAGGCGAAATACCCTCAGACTTCAAGAAGAATATAATAATTCCAATCCCAAAGAAAGCAGGTGTTGACAGATGTGAAAATTACCGAACTATCAGTTTAATAAGTCACAGCTGCAAAATACTAACGCGAATTATTTACAGACGAATGGAAAAACTGGTAGAAGCCGACCTCGGGGAAGATCAGTTTGGATTCCGTAGAAATGTTGGAACACGTGAGGCAATACTGACCTTACGACTTATCTTAGAAGGAAGATTAAGGAAAGGCAAACCTACGTTTCTGGCATTTTTAGACTTAGAGAAAGCTTTTGACAATGTTGACTGGAATACTCTCTTTCAAATACTAAAGGTGGCAGGGGTAAAATACAGGGAGCGAAAGGCTATTTACAATTTGTACAGGAACCAGATAGCAGTTATAAGAGTCGAGGGGCATGAAAGGGAAGCAGTGGTTGGGAAGGGAGTGAGACAGGGTTGTAGCCTCTCCCCGATGTTATTCAATCTGTATATTGAGCAAGCAGTAAAGGAAACAAAAGGAAAATTTGGAGTAGGTATTAAAATCCAGGGAGAAGAAATTACAACTTTGAGGTTCGCCGATGACATTGTAATTCTGTCAGAGACAGCAAAGGACTTGGAAGAGCAGTTGAACGGAATGGACAGTGTCTTGAAAGGAGGATATAAGATGAACATCAACAAAAGCAAAAACAAGGATAATGGAATTTAGTCGAATTAAGTCTAGTGATGCTGAGGGAATTAGATTAGGAAATGAGACACTTAAAGTAGTAAAGGAGTTTTGCTATTTGGGGAGCAAAATAACTGATGATGGTCGAAGTAGAGAGGATATAAAATGTGGACTGGCAATGGCAAGAAAAGCGTTTCTGAAGAAGAGAAATTTGTTGACATCGAGTATTGATTTAAGTGTCAGGAAGTCGTTTCTGAAAGTATTTGTATGGAGTTTAGCCATGTATGGAAGTGAAACATGGACAATAAATAGTTGGGACAAGAAGAGAAGAAGCTTTTGGAATGTGGTCCTACAGAAGAATGTTGAAGATTAGGTGGGTAGATCACGTGACTAATGAGGAGGTATTGAATAGGATTGGGGAGAAGAGAAGTTTGTGGCACAACTTGACAAGAAGAAGGGATCGGTTGGTAGGACATGTTCTGAGGCATCAAGGGATCACCAATTTAGTGTTGGAGGGCAGCGTGGAGGGTAAAAATCGTAGAGGGAAACCAAGAGATGAATACACTAAGCAGATTCAGAAGGATGTAGGCTGCAGTACGTATTGGGAGATGAAGAAGGTTGCACAGGATAGAGTAGCATGGTGAACTGCATCAAACCAGTCTTAGGACTGAAGACTACAACAACAACAACAGCAAACTCTACCTGTGCTGCTAGAACATGTGCCTTTACAAGTACGACACAACATGTTGTTCATGTACGATGGAGGTTCTTCACATTTCAGTCGAAGTGTTCGTACGCTTCTCAACAACAGATTCGGTGACCGATGGATTGGTAGAGGCGGACCAATTCCATGGTCTCCACGCTCTCCTGACCTCAACCTTCTTGACTTTCATTTATGAGGGCATTTGAAAGCTCTTGTCTATGCAACCCCAGTACCAAATATAGAGACTCTTCGTGCTCGTATTGTGGACGGCTGTGATACAGTACGCCATTCTCCAGGGCTGCATCAGCGCATCAGGGAGTCCATGCGACGGAGGGTGGATGCATGTATCCTCGCTAACGGAGGACATTTTGAACATTTCCTGTAACAAAGTTTTTGAAGTCACGCTGGTACGTTCTGTTGGTGTGTGTTTCCATTCCATGATTAATGTGATTTGAAGAGAAGTAATAAAATGAGCTCTAACATCGAAAGTAAGCGTTTTCGGACACGTATCCACATAACATCTTTTCTTTCATTGTGTGTGAGGAATGTTTCCTTAAAGTTTGGCCGTACCTTTTTGTAACACCCTGCATAGGCTTTGCCGACCTCAGCCCCGTATTCTGCCTGTTCACATGTCTGTATTTGAATACACATACCTATACCAGTTACCTGGTTCCTCAGTTTGTGTGTTCTTAAGTGTTGTAGAGCCCTTTTAAATTTTGTTCCAATGCTGGATCCCCTGTTTCTTTCGTCCCGACTCCTGTTTCTTCTTCTATCGCGTCACCAGACAAGTCTTCCCGCTTCATACCGCGTCCGTAGTGTTGGGATTTCAGTGCCAGGCAGTGTAGCCGTACTGCAGCCAGGTGACGTCCGTGGCTGCGCGTCGCCGCTACACAGCTCGAACCAGACCCAGGCCTCCGGGCCGCAAACCGACCGCGCCTCCTGCATTATTCCACCGGTGAACCACGGCGGCGCACCGCGAAGCGACCCGAGGCGGCCCTGGACCTGTTGCGCGTACTGTGCCCGCCGCGAGCTCTACACTAGCGCAGCCCGCTGTCCAGCCTCACATAACGCTCACCGTCCGCACAAATTTGTGCACGAGTGGCGACATTCTGAAGTTAGCCGTTTATTACACGGCGTTATTCAAAAAGATGTGTCAGGAAGTCCTTTCTGGAAGTATTCGTATGGAGTGTAGCCATGTATGGAAGTGAAACATGGACGATAAACAATTTAGACAAGAAGAGAATAGAAGCTTTCGAAATGTGGTGCTATAGAAGAATGCTGAAGATTAGATGGGTAGATTACATAACTAATGAGGTGGTACTGAATAGAATTGGGGAGAAGAGAACTTTATGGTACAACCTTAAAAGAAGCGATCGGTTGGTTGGACACATTCTGAGGCATCAAGGGATCACCAATTTAGTACTGGAGAGAAGCGTGGAGGGTAAAAATGGTAGAGGGAGACCAAGAGATGAATACACTAAGCAGATTCAGAGGAATCTAGGTTCAGTAGTTACTGAGATATGAAGAGGCTTGCACAGGACAGAGCAGCCTGGAGAGATGTATCAACCAATCTTCAGACTGAACACCACAACAACATTGACAGTATACATACTAAGATGGTATCTGTTCTTCCTGACATGTCCGAAAGAACAGATACCATCTTAGTATATATATATAGTTCTCACCGGCCACTTGACCATCTTCTTCTTCTGTGCGAATGCACAAACAGTGCCCGAACTCTTACGGGAATCGGCAACGCGCCGCGAGTAATGAGTACAATGGACGGGGGCACTACGAATGTAGTGCGGGACAATACGCTGAGAATGTGGGTTTCGCAGGAGGCGTGCCAGAGATAAATCCCTGCAGTCGCTCTATCCTCTGTGTCCTCGGTGGCTCAGATGGATAGAGAGTCTGCCATGTAAGCAGGAAATCCCGGGTTCGAGTCCCGCTCGGGGCACACATTTTCATCTGCCCCCGTTGACGTATGTCAACACCTGTAACCAGCTAAGGGGGTTCATTTGTTTGTAATATAATTCTATCTTTGGTTCAAATGGTTCAAATGACTCTGAGCACTATGGGACTTAACTTCTGTGGTCATCAGTCCCCTAGAACTTAGAACTACTTAAACCTAGCTAACCTAAGGACACCACACACATCCATGCCCGAGGCAGGATTCGAACCTGCGACCGCAGGGGTCACGCGGTTCCAGACTGAAGCGCCCAGACCGCACGGCCACACCGGCCGACCCAATTCTGTCTTTACTGGACTGAAAGAAGAAAACACAAAGTTAGTCACACCTAATTGTTGATGTTAAATATAAGCCGGCACGGTAGCTCAGCGTGCACGGTCAGAGGGTTAGCCGGCCTCTGTAATAAAGAAAACTGAGTTAATAGATCAACAACGAACTTAAAAGGGTGCCTTACGACGTCCGTCCCGATCAGATACAACGAACGAAAACGAACAAAATCAAATTTAAAAAAAAAGAAAAAAAAAGAAGGATAGAGCATCTGCCATGTAAGCAGGAGATCCCGGGTTCGAGTCCCGGTCGGGGCACACATTTTCATCTGACCCCGTTGACGTATGTCAACGCCTCTAAGCAGCTAAGGGTGTTCATTTCATTGTAATAACATTGAGAGTCATTTTCGAACCCGAAAGGAGGACGATGATTCGGGTGAATTATGCAGCCTGTCACAGACAGCTTGTAGCTGGAGCGCTCTATGAAAGTGAAAATAAAAATCCAGAACCTTATACATATTCGGTTCATAATTTAACAGAGTGGATTGAGCTTACGTCGACAGTACCGTGTAACAACGATAACGTTTCTAAAGCTTATGTCCGCGCACGCTCAGGAACGCAGCGGCAGAGGAATGCGTAGCGGCTGCGGGTAAAGCATTGTCCAGCGCATCAGCATTGCAGATGGGGGCGTGGCCGCCAGCCATTGTGTGAGGCCGGCACTTCTCGTGCTGACGTCACACAGTAACGAGCGAGGCCCACGAGAAAGACAAGCTGCAGCGTGTTCGTCTCAGCATTCGACACTCCACGTCTTAAGAGTGCCGGCAGCAGTCTCCACCAGGGAGAGAGTAGCTGTTTCAGACGAGTTTAATAATGCTTAACTGTGCATTTAAATACATTTGGTTTCTACACAGCACCAATCAGAGCTAAGACCTTTAGTGGGTACCACTTCATTCACATGCTGATTTCCCACGACCTGTGCACGGAGCTGAGCGTTGCGAAGTGTGGCGGACAGGGAGGCTAGAGTGACGTCACAGGTTCGTTGTGGGGCCCTTGTTCCTCATGGACGCCGGTAATGAGTCAGATGGGAGACGTTGAGACCGCCTATTAAAGCGCGGCGCTCTCAGGTTTCCATCCTTACTGGTGCGTTAGTGAGCGTTTCTTGGCCAGGGAACGTGTGTCTAAACATCACATGTGGCGCACTGCATATAAAGCTCTGTGTGTGGAGGGGTCGGCTACTAGTGTCGAGGGCTTGACGTTTCTCAACTGACCTACGTCACGACCAAAGATTCTGTGCTCGTTGAACGCATCTTCATTTGAAAAATTTGCTTTTCTACACACTAGTGTCTCTTGTAGGCACTCCTCTGTTGTTTCTTGACAATGGCCAACTAAACGTTAAATCAGTTCCAAATTATAAAAATTAGCAGAACGATAACGCAGTTCTTCTCCAGTGATCAGCTGAGATGTGGTGTCGTGTTGTCGCAGTGTTTCGATGAGTTTCGTACACATCATCTTCAGGCAAAGAAACTCATCGAAACGTTGACTGGATTCGTGATATCCTCTCAGAGAGGTCACAGTTCGTACTGACAGACAGTAAATCATCGAGTAGAACAGAAGTGTTATCTGGCGTTCCGCAAGGTAGTGTCATAGGCCATCTGCTGTTCCTGATTTACATAAATGATCTACGTCTGAGAGAATTTCTGTATGGTGCGAAAAGTGGCAATTTGCACTAAACAAAGAAAAGTGCGAGGTCACTCACATGGGTACTAAAACAAATCCGATAAATTTTGGATATACGATAAATCGCACAAATCTAAGGACTGTCAATTCGACTAAATACCTAGGAATTACAATTGCGATCAGCTTAAATTGGAAAGACCACATAGATAATATTGTGGGGAAGGCGAAAGAAAGACTGCGCTTTGTTGGAAGAACACTTAGAAGATGCGAGAAACCCACTAAAGACGCAGCCTACATTAACAGCTCGTTTCGTGTTACCGCGCAATAGGGGTGAGAGTGTCACTGATATAATACGCGACTTGGGGTGGCAGTCATTGAAACGAAGGCGGTTTTCTTTGCGGGGAGATCTATTTACGAAATTCCTATCACCAACTTTCTCTTCCGAATGGGAAAATATTTTGTTGATACCCACCTACGAAGGGAGAAATAATCATCATAATAATATAAATCAGAGCTCGAACGGAAAGATTTAGGTGTTCCTTTTTCCTACGCGCCATTCGAGAGTGGAATGGTAGAGAAGTAGTACGAAAATGGTTCGATGAACCCTCTGCCAGGCACTTAAGTGTGAATTGCAGAGTAACCATGTAGATGTAGAACATCGATCTTACGAAACCAAACACCCGCCTTCATCACACAACACATTTAAAGCCACTGATCAAAGAAACCACGTGTATGCAATATTTCTTGACTGCAGGGTATCATTTGACAAGGTGCGACATCAGCTATTATGAAAAAATAGTTATGTGGAATATCGAACAAAATTTGCCACTGCACTGCAGAGACCGCAGCATTTTATCTTGCATGGAGTATCATCGGCAAGTATACATGTGACTTTGGGCGTGCGCAGGGTAGTGTGTTGAGATCCATGCCGTTTACGTTGTACACTAACGCCTTGCAGACAATACTAATATTAACCTCAGACTTAGCAGAGATGCAGCAGTTATCTATGATGGAGTACCGTCTGATAAAAAAAGGTTGCACGTACATTCATTCAGATCCTGATAAAATTTCAAAGTGGTACGAAGATTGGCAACTTGCTTTAAATGTTAATAAATGTCAAATTTTGCACTTCCCAAAACAACTACGCCTATGGCTACGGTATTAACGGGTGACGGTTGGAATCTGTCGACTCGTACAAATCGAAGAAACGACTTCAGCATGTTCGTCGCCATAAAAATGCAGACAAATTTCTGCTTCTCCACAACAGCGCAAGGCCTCACGCAAGTCTTCGCATCCGAGAGGAGCTCACAAAACTCCACCGGACCGTTCTTTCTCACCTACCATACTGCCCGGATCTCGCACCTTTTTTTTCTTTTCTTTTCTTTACATGTCTAGTTCTGTAGGATTAAAAAATGGCTCTGAGCACTATGGGACTTAACATCTCAGGTCATCAGTCTGTAGGATTAAACTCAGGAGCAATTCTGCAACGTCATAGAACGTGTCAGTACATGAAATTACAACATAAATGTAATACCAGATAAAATAAAGCGTCTGGGAACTCAAAAAAAGACAAGCCGTAAGTTTATGTTAACGCGGTAAGTTTATGTTAACGCGGTCAACAATATAATACCGGAATTCAATTTTAAAGGAACTCCTCGATAGAACAGAAAGAGTGATCCATGAGGTAGCTCTACAGTTTCGATTTGAACGCGCTTGGATTGCTGCTCACAAGGGAACCACCTCATCGCACCCCCCTCAGTTTTAGTTATAAGTTGACACAGTGGATAGGCCTTGAAAAACTGAACACAGATCAATCGAGAAAACAGGAAGAAGTTGTGTGGAACTATGAAAAAAATAAGCAAAATATACAAACTGAGTAGTCCATGTGCAAGACAGACAACTTCAAGGATAATGTGATCTCAGGAGCGCCGTGGTCCCGTGGTTAGCGTGAGCAGCTGCGGAACGAGAGGTTCTTGGTTCAAGTCTTCCTTCGGGTGAAAAGTTTACTTTCTTTATTTTCGCAAAGTTATGATCTGTCCGTTCGTTCATTGACGTCTCTGTTCACTGTAATAAGTTTAGTGTCTGTGTTTTGCGACCGCACCGCAAAACCGTGCGGTTAGTAGACGAAAGGACGTGCCTCTCCAATGGGAACCGAAAACATTTGATCCCAGGGACATAGGTCAACCGATTCCTCCATAAGAAACCACGTCTGATGTATTCGATACGACATTGGTGACGGCATGTGCGTCACATGACAGTAATATGTTGTCGCGACACCTAACTTGTACACTTGGCGAATGGGTAAAAAGATTCTTCTACCTTGCCCGATTTAGATTTTCTTGTGGATGTGATAATCACTCCCAAAAAAAGTGATGAAAACATAAGAGTTTGTCACATAAACTGCAACAAATGAATGCAACAGTTTCACAGTCGCACAGTTTTCCCTGTGCTCTGTCAAAACATATGTTTTTAACGTTTTAAAATTTTTCCGTGTGTAGACCGTCAAAAAGCAAACCTGAACATGTCCTGGAATTTTGGAGACGGACAGATAATAATTGTCTGAAAATAAAAAATTAAACTTTTCACTCGAGGTAATACTTGAACCAAGGACCTCTCGCTCCGCAGCTGCTCACGGTAACCACGGGACCACGGCGCTCCTGAGCTCACACTCTCCTTGATATTGTCTATGATGCCCATGGACTACTCAGTTTGTATACTCGTATTTTGCTTATTTTTTTCATAGTTCCACACAACTTCTTCATGTTTTCTCGATTGATCTGTGTTCGGTTTTTCAAGGCCTATCCACTGTGCCAACTTATAACTAAATCTGAGGGGGATGCGATGGGGAGGTTCCCTTGCCAGATGTTTGAATTCTCGTGGTAGCTTTACTGAAAATGGATGCAGCAGTAGACATTTCTGCACAAGAATCGAGGAAGTGCGATCCAAATGCAGACTGGATTTCTGCCTAGTATCAACTGAATGAAAGTTGCTAGTTATTGGGAGTAAGCTGATATTGTTAACACGAAGCGACAATAAAGAATATACATATCGACAGGTCAGTGTCAGAATACTCAGATTAATGAACAGGGATCGACAACAGGTTTACGAACTTGCACCACTTACTGCCCGAAACGCCCGCTTCTGACTCAAAAATATCCTTTGAGAATGGGAGGAGTTACCCCAAAATATAATACATTACAAGTGAATGAAAGTAAGTAAAGGAGATTACTTTTCGTGTCGATATATCTCTTACTTCAGATACCGTTGGAATGGTAGCATTAAGTTTTTGAATAAGATCCTGAACGTGGGTTTTCCCCGACAGTTTACTCTTATATCTATCTGAACACCTGTAAGTTTGAACTGTTCAGTTTCACATATCATATGCCCATTCTTTGAAATGGCTTTTGTTGAATTGTGTTTTATAAACTGTAGAAACTGAGTCTTACTGTGTTTTAGCGTTATTTTATTTTCTGCAAGCCATGAAAGTTTGTCTTGAACAGCGGTATTTGAAACGATGCTGAAGTTTCACATAACATCTTTTACTACCAAGCTGCTATCATCAGCGAACAGAAATATTTTGGAATCACGTGTAACACTAGAGGGCATATCATTTATATACATAAGGAACAGGAGTGGCCCCAGCACTGACCCCTAGGACATCCCAGGCCCCCCTCCCCCACATATCTGTGCCCCACTTCATAGCTATTCACAACACTGTGCATAATGACCTTTTGCTGTCTGTTATTCGAGTCAGAAGTGAACCGATTGTCAGCTACTCTACAAATTCCGTAATGATCCAACTTCTGGAGCAATATTTCGTGATCAGCACAATCAAACGCCTTAGTTAAATTACAAAAGATGCCTATCGTCCGAAACCTTTTGTTTAGTACATTCAGAACCTCACAGAGGAAATAGAATATAGCATTTTCAATTTTAAATCACTTCTGAAACCGAACTCTAAGTTTGATAGCAAATTATGTGAAATAAAATGATCAATTATCCATACATACACAGCCTTTTCAATAATTTTAGCAAACACTGGTGGAATAGAAATATGTCTAAAGTTGTCTACCTTGTCCCTACCTCCCTTTTTATAAAGTACTTTAATCGTTCAGCAAACTGATCCCACTTGAAGGAAAAATTACAAATATGGCTAAGTACTGGGCTAACATGTGCAGCAAAGTACTTTAATAGTCTGTTAGTCACTCCATCATATCCATGAGAGTCCTTAGTCTTCCGTGATTTAATTATTGACTCAGTCTCCCCCGTGTCAGTATCACAGAGGAGTATTTCAGTCATCAGTCTCGGAAAGACATTTTCCAAGAGAGTTATATGGTCCCTGTAAAAACTAAGTTTTTATTTAAATCACCGGAAATGCTCAGAAAGTGATTGTTAAATGCTGTACATGTAACTGAAAACTCTCTTTTGCCGTTGGGTTAGCTTTTCTACATAGATTGTAATTACGTATAACATTTGTTGGAGTACAAAAACGTTTTAGTCTTAAAATTTGTGCATCATGGTCTGAATGGCTATTTACCCTTTTACTAACAGAATGAACAGTTGATAATGAAGAATTATTGTCACAGTGTTGTCTGTAGGTGAGCTACTGTTGTCGTGCAGTCTGGTTGGAAAAAAAAGTCTGCATCAGATCATATTAATTTATGAGACCCTTTTTCTTGCACAGTCACGTACAAAATTAATATTGAAGTCACCTAATTTTTGGTACTGCTTGTAAAGTGAACCAAGAAAACGCTCTGAAGTCATAGTTAGGGGACCTATAAATGACAGCAGTTACAAGTTTAGTTTCACTACGTTCAACTGCCCCTGCACAACATTCAAATAGCTGTTCGGTGCAGTGCCATGATACGTTTATGGACTAAGATGGAATACTTTTTTTTACGTTCATGACTACTCCTGGAGTCCACAAAGAACTCTTTGGAAAAACAGCCAAGTAATCTGTATGGTGGTAAAGGAAGTCTCTGAATTGTCACACTGTTTAGGTTGTGCTCAGATATACCAGTAATACCAGAGTCAACATTTATAAACAATTCACTAACTTTATCTCTAATACGTCCTATATTTTGATGAAATATGCTAATTCCTTCACTACTTTGATGCCTAACCACCTTTGAAAGTGTTTCCTTTATTAGAGAGACTCTCTTTTAAGCAGGGATACCTAACAGCTGACTTCAATCTAAAAAACTACTACATCAATTGTCCCATGAGTGATCCCACCACCTGCCACCACACTTCAGCCCGTAAGTCCCCCTTCCAACCTACTGAGATGCAGCCCATGTCCAGCTAAACCCGACCTATTGCCCGAGTCAGCTGGCACCGCTACAATGTGAGCCATGCCCTCCGCCATCAGTGCCTTCCCCAGTTCCGTGTTAACACGCCTAACAGCAGCGTTAAGGTGAGGCCGATCATGACGGTGAAACAACTGCATGACGTGCACATTAGTGCCACCTGTTTGAGTAGCTATCTTTAACAGGTCATCACCTACGTCATTGTATCGTATTGTGTTGCATGAAACTGGGGACCTAGAAACGACGGAGAGGCTTCGCCCCGCCATAGCCCTCAGTGGTTCACAACGGTATGCAGCAGTCCACCCAGCCCACCGCCGCCCCACACTGAACCCAGGGTTATTGTGCGGTTCGGACCCCAGTGGACCCCCCCAGGAACATCTCACTCCAGACGAGTATAGCCCCAATATTTGCGTGGTATAGTAATTTATGGTGTACGCATACGTGGATAAAGTGTTTGAGCAGCAATCGCCGACGTAGTGTAAGTTAGGCGGAATAAGGGGAACAGGCCAGCATTCTCCAAAGCAGATGGAAAACCGCCTTAAAAACCATCCACAGACTGGTTGGCACGCCGGACCTAGACACCAATCCGCCGGCTGGATTCGTGCCAGGGACCAGCACGTCTTCTCGCCCCGAAACCTACACCATGCCGGCCGGGTGGTCGAGCGGTTCTAGGTGCTTCAGTCTGGAACCGCGCTACCGTTACGGTCGGAGGTTCGAATCCTGCCTCGGGCATGGGTGTGTGTGATGTCCTTAGGTTAGTTAGGTTTAAGTAGTTCTAAGTTCGAGGGGACTGATGACCTCAGATGTTAAATCCCATAGTGCTCAGAGCCATTTGAACCATTTTGAATCTACATTATACTCCCGTCCCTATCAAGACTATTCTCAACTCCACCACAATGACTACCTGATCCTGATTCATAAAACTGCTACATAACTCCCCTACGGTAACAGTCACTTGAGCCATCTCTGCACTGGGCTTCACAATGCTGGTGACCTGGTACTCACTTCCCAACACTTCCTGCAACTGCTGGCCCACGCCTCTGCCATGCGAACTATCCAGCAGCAGAACCCTCTTATTTCTGTTTGAATTTGCAACTGACTTAGACTTCCTAACTGCTGAGGACTGCTGCACGTTTCCTACACCTACAAGAGGCTCCTCTCCATTAAACATCTTGGTTGTACGCAAAGTACAGCTCTCTGAATATCTGCTCCTCCTAGCTGCCTTCTTACCACCTGCCAGTTTCCATTCCCCAGCGCCCTTTACACTCCTCACCCTGTCTGGTACCTCCTTCGCGTCTTGTAACTGCAACTGAAGGGCACAGATCTTACGCTTCTACTCCTCTATCAACTTATTTCTGCTATAAATCCTGCATTTCCACGAGAGGGTTTCGCTAGAATGCCCACTGGCTTCCCCATTGCATTCCCCCAATGAAAATATCTTCCGAGTTCCACCTGTTTCGTCCAGTGAAGGATGCACTCCGCGGGACGGCGCCAACGAGATATACGGGTCCTGCAACCAACTTGTGACGTCACGGTAGTAGGCTTGTCCGCGACACCTCTGGAACACTCAACTCCGTGCTGGGTCCACGGGAAATCCATACTTATTTGAAAAGGTGCCCACTAGAGGTCTCAATTTTTTCGTGTGCTATTGAGAACCTACATGTGAACACGCAGTTAATAAATTATTAAAGTCATCTGTAATAGTTGCTCGCTCCCCGTCAGAGAGTGCTGCTGGCACTCGTAAGACCTGCAGTGTTACGTGCTGTGACGTACGAGTCTCGGCCTGTCTTTATCGTGGGCCTCATCCACGGGGAGCAGAACGCAGATGTTGGGGAGGTTACTGATGCAGCGACGTATTGGCTCCAACGTCGACTTGTTGAGTGGTACCACGCGGGCCTATCAAGTAGCGCAACGCCGTCGCACTTAACGAAGCTTATGTTGAAAAGTAGGGTTATTGTTGTTGTGGCCTTCAGTCCTGAGACTGGTTTGATGCAGCTCTCCATGCTACCCTATCCTGTGCGAGCTTCTTCATCTCCCAGTACCTACTGCAGCCTACATCCTTCTGAATCTGCTTAGTGTATTCATCTCTTGGTCTCCCTCTACGATTTTTACCCTCCACGCTACCCTCCAGTACTAAATTAGTGATCGCTTGATGCCTCAGAACATGTCCGACCAACCGATCCCTTCGTCGAATCAAGTTGTGCCACAAACTCCTCCCCAATTCTATTCAATACCTCCTCATTAGTTATGTGATCTACCCATCTAATCTTCACCATTCTTCTGTAGCACATTTCGAAAGCTTCTATTCTCTTCTTGTCCAAACTATTTATCGTTCACGTTTCACTTCCATACATGACTACACTCCATACAAATACATTCAGAAACGACTTCCTCACACTCAAATCGATGTTAACAAATTTCCCTTCGTGCTTTCCTTGCCATTGCCAGTCTACATTTTATATCCTCTCTACTTCGACCACCATCAGTTATTTTGCTCCCCAAATAGCAAAACTCATTTACTACTTTAAGTGTCTCATTTCCTAATCTAATTCCCTCAGCATCACCCGACTTAATTCGACTACATTCCACTATCCTCGTTTTGCTTTTGTTGATGTTCATCTTATACCCTCCTTTCAAGACACTGTCCATTCCGTTCAATTACTCTTCCAAGTTGTGTAGTCAAAAGAGTGGGGAATAAAATCGTGTATAGGTATCCTGCAGAAAACCAACATCATTTCGAAAAAAATGTGTGGCATTACTTATTGGAACCCTCTCCTACTTAAGAGGGACTTTGACAGAGCAGCTATTCGCTGCAGTGTTAACTAAAACTGACAGCGCCTGTCCCACGAACGCTGTGCTGTCCCATCTACCTACATCTACATCTACATCTACATCTACATCTACATGGATACTCTGCAAATCACATTTAAGTGCCTCGCAGAGGGCTCATCGAACCACCTTCACAATTCTCTATTATTCCAATCTCGTACAGCGCGCGGAAACAACGAACACCTATATCTTCCCGTACGAGCTCTGATTTCCCTTATTTTATGGTGCTGATCGTTCCTCCCTACGTAGGTCGGTGTCAACAAAATATTTTCGCATTCGGAGGAGAAAGTTGGTGATTGGAATTTCGTGAGAAGATTCCGTCGCAACGAAAAGCGCCTTTCTTTTAATGATGTCCAGACCTAATCCTGCATCATTTCTGTGATACCCTCTCCCATATTTCGCGATAATACAGTAAGTGCTGCCTTTCTTTGAACTTTTTCGATGTACTCAGTCAGTCGTATCTGGTAAGGATCCCAAACCGCGCAGTAGTACTCCAAAAGAGGACGGACAACCGTAGTGTAGGCAGTCTCCTTAGTAGGTGTGTTACATTTTCTGAGTGTCCTTCCAATAAAACGCAGTCTTTGGTTAGCCTTCCCCTCAACATTTTCTGTGTGTTCCTTCCAATTTTTAAATTGTTCGTAATTGTAATACCTACGTAATTAGTTGAATTTACAGCTTTTAGATTAGACTGATTTATCGTGTAACCGAAGTTTAGCGCGTTCTTTTCAGCACTCATGTGGATGACCTCACAATTTTCGTTATTTAGGATCAACTGCCACTTTTCTCACCTTTCAGACATCTTTTCTAAAACTTTTTCAGTTTGTTTTGATCTTCTGACGACTTTATTAGTAGATAAACGACAGCGTCATCTGCAAACAACCGAAGACGGCTGCTCAGGTTGTCTCCCAAATCGTTTATATAGATAAGGAACAGCAAAAGGCCTATAACACTACCTTGGGAAACGCCAGAAATCACTCCATGACCTTCCGTCAGTTACTACGAACTGTGACCTCTCTGACAGGTAATCACAGATCCAGTCACATAACTGAGACGATATTCCGTAAGCACGCAATTTCACTACGAGCCGCTTGTGTGGTACACTGTCAAAAGCCTTCCGGAAATCCAGAAATACGGAATCGATCTGAAATCCTTTGTCAATAGCACTCAACACTTCATGTGAATAAAGAGCTTGTTGTGTTTCACAGGAAAGACGTTTTCTAAACCCATGTTGACTGTGTGTCAATAGAGCGTTTCCCTCGAGGTAATTCATAATGTTCGAACATAATATATGTTCTAAAATCCTGCTGCATATCGGCGTTAACGATATGGGCCTGTAATTTAGTGGATTATTCCTACTAGCTTTCTTGAATATTGGTGTGACCTGTGCAACTTTCCAGTCTTTGGGTACGGATCTTTCGTCGAGCGAAAGGCTGTATGTGATTGTTAAGTATGGAGCTAATGCATCAGCTTACTCCGAAAGGAACCTAATTGGTATACAGTGTGGACCAGAAGACTTGCTTTCTATTAACTGATTTAAGCTGCTTCACTACTCCGAGGATATTTACTTCTACGTTACTCATGTTGGCAGCTGTTCTCGACTGGAATTCTGGAATATTTACTTCGTCTTCTTTTGAGAAGGCATTTCGGAAGACTGTGTTTACCAGGTGTACCGGTATGAAATGAGGGTTTTTTTATGAAAATGAAACACTAATTTTGAATTGAAAAGTAAAAACACTTTATTCAAAGTACTGACCATTGATTTCTATGCATTTTGACCACCTTTCTGGCAGTTTGTGGACACCACGTCAGTAGAAATGTTCGTCTTTTGAAGCAAAACAATCAGACACCCAATTTTCGACTTCTTCGTAGGAATCGAAGTGTTCCTCAGCCAATGCTTGTCCCGTTGATGAAAACAAACGGTAGTCGGAAGGGGTCGTCTGGTGAATACGGCAGGTGGGGTAGCAGCCAAGTGTATTGATTGTATCATGAACCAGTTTTGCTTTATGTGCAGGTGCATTGGCGTGTAAAAAAATTACTTTGCCATGTCTTCTGGCCCATTCTGGTCTTTTTACGATCAATGCATATTTCAAATTGATCATTTGGTGTTTGTAGCGATTAGTATTCAAAGTTTCACCGTGTTTTAGAAGCTCATCATACACCACACCTTTCTGATCCCACTAAATACAGAGCATTGTCTTCTTGCCGAATCGATCTGGTTTTGCAGTCGACCTTGATGGTTGTCCCGTATTAACCCATGATTTTTCCGTTTTGGGATTCTTAAAATAAATCCATTTTTCATCACCAGTAACAATTCGATGCAAAATTGATTTTCTTACATGTCTTTGAAGAAAAATTTGACAAATGGTTTTTCGGTTTTCCCTCTGTCTGTCATTCAATTCATGTGGCACCCATTTTCCACACTTTTGGATGCCATAGCTTTCAAACGTCAGAAATTGTTTGTTGTGCAACATTTAGCATTGCTGCCATTTGCTTCTGACTCAAAGTATCATTTTCATCCAATATTGCTTGCAATTCAGGGTCTTCGAACTTTTTTGGTGGTCTTTCACGTTCTTCGTATCTTACATCAAAATCATTATTTCTGAACCGTTGAAAGGATCTTTAGCATGTTGCTTCTGATAGAGCATGATCACCATATGCCTCGACAAGCACTCGATGCGAATCTGCAGCACTTTTTTTCAAATGAAAACAAAAAATTAATGCTTTCCGCAAATCATCACTTTCTGGTACAAAATTCGACATTGTTAACACGATGTAAACATATGATGTTGTTTGTTCCATGACTTGATGTATACTAAATATCTTTGACAGATGTCATACTAATCAAACAAAAAAAAATTAAGGCTCATTCACAACAAATGTTCGCTTTCGACACATTTGTATCTTAACGCTCATTTCATACGGGTACACCTAGTAGTAACTCTGCTTTGGCAGCACTCTCTTCGATAATTTCTCCATTGCTGTCGCGCAGAGAAGGCATTGATTGTTTTTTGCCGCTAACATACTTCACATACGACCAGAATCTCTTTCGATTTTCTGCCAGGTTTCGAGACAAAGTTTCGTTGTGGAAACTGTTATAAGCATCTCGCATTGAAGTTCGCGCTAAATTTCGAGCTTCTGTAAAAGATCGCCAATCTTTGGGATTTTGCTTCTGTCTGAATTCGGCATGTTTGTTTCGTTGTTTCTGCAACAGCGTTCTGACCCGTTTTGTGTAGCAAGGAGGATCAGCCCTGTTTCTCACTGCATCTGCTTCGCCACGTCACACAGAGAGAGAAGGCGTTTCGTTTGCCGCAAGCTGTGCTGAGTCACGTGACAACAATTCGTCAGGCCCTTCGATTGCAGGCAGCCATTTCGACGCTTTGTGAAACACACGGATGCGAAGCGCAGTACCGCTTTACTAGTTAGGCTTCGCTGAACCGCATGAAGGTCACGTAACGGCTAAACTTGTAAACGAAGCGGATGCAGTGAAAATAGTGCAAGCGACGTGAAACGTAGACTACCAACAGATGAAAAGGAGCTGGCGTGGCCAGACAGCTCTACGTCTACGCAGCAGCGTACCACGTGGCGACGTTACCTGAGCAGAATACCAATACGTGGCGGTGGCTCTTCAGTTGTTTAGACATTCACAGTCTGCTTTTGAGTGGATCCTGTGGTCATACGGAAGTAATTGAAACCAGTTAACGTCTATGAAGCCATTTTAGGTGACCATGGTAACACAATGGTCGAGACATTTTTCTCATCAGGAGATTACATTTTTCGTGATATTAGTGATATGAAAGTTAGCGTCCAGATACTCTAGGACCATACAGAAACGCATCCAACAACTCCACAGTGGTCTAAACACAGTTCGCACAAAAATACATTTAACCGTAAAAACATAAAGTGACAAAATGCTGAATTTCCTCGATCTCGCAATACACAGACCGACCATCACCCGTTCCGCATACTCAGGAAAGTCACCACAACCAGTACAGCCATACACGAATGCTCCAGTCATCCGACTGCGCCGGAACTGGGCGCTTTCCGATTTATGCTGCAGAGACTGGTCAAAACTCCACTCAACGAAGCTAACTACAATAATGAATTACAGATAATCAAACAGATAGCTGTAGAGACTGGATGCGATACAAACATTACAGAAAAACAGAGTCACAAAATAAAAATAAAGGAGGCACCTAGTAACCCACCACCAACTTACAAACAATGACACACAGAAAGTAATAAACACACACACATACACACAGCTGATCAAGAAACTCCCGTCACAACAGGCAAATGGTACCGTGTGGTGTCACAACAATAACAAAGCAGCCCATAGAGTAGGCAACATAGAGAACTAAGGGCAGCCAGTACAAGCCTAGACAAACACAACACATGTGATGTTCACCAGCTGACATGCCAGGGCTGAAAGCCAATTTAAATGGGACAAACAAGTAGGAACTTCAATACCTGATACACACAACGCAGTAGAGCATTAAAAAGTAGCCGACCGGTGTGGCCGAGCGGTTCTAGGCGCTTGAGTCTGGAACCGCGCGACCGCTACGGTCGCCGGTTCGAATCCTGCCTCGGGCATGGATGTGTGCGATGTCCTTAGGTTAGTTAGGTTTAATTAGTTCTAAGTTCTAGGGGACTGATGACCTCAGATGTTAACTCCCATAGTGCTCAGAGCCATTTGAACCATTAAAAAGTAGCAGCTGTTATTCTATCTTTGCTCGACACTTTATGGACACGAAACACAGCCCAACAAACCTCGACATTGTCTTGAACATCCCCCCCTCCCACAACAACAATTAATAACCCGACAAAACTATCAAATTCGAGAAGCTATAGTTGAAGGAAAACAAATAATAAATGAAAACACATTTCTCCGCAACGTAATTCTGTTCTCTACCCTCAAAGAACTGTCACACAACACCAATCCATGAACAAACCTCCCCGTAACCTCTCCATCTCCGCCCCCCCCCTTACACACACATATATATTTCCTCGTAGAATTAGTTAACGTTAGGCCAAACCATATCATTCCCATCCAAAAAATTTTTGAAGTAAATTACTTTTCTCCATTAATTTCTGTATGGTTGTAGGCGACAAACTGCGAAGAAAATAAGTCCAATAAAAACATAAAATCCCAGGGAAACCACAGCACCTGGTAACAAAGTCTATATACAAAACTTTGTCTGTTTCAATTATGTAAATACTGTCTTAAAAATTTATAAGCGTACAAGTAGCGGAGAGCATTTTTCCTGTTTAAAAGAAAGAAAATAAAAGTCCATTAATGACGCTGAAACTTCAGCGAAACAGATCTCGGAAATAGAAAAAAATGTATAAAATAGTATTTTGCTCAAGGTAGACCCCCTCCAAAAACAAATCTATCTGAAATAGCTAAAACTGAACGCATTTCGGGGACCGATCGAATCCTTATGCCTAATTTACTGCTAAATTAACACATCTTTTAATCATAATATACAGCAGGACCCACCAACAAAAATCCTTGGCCAATGTGTGGAAGGAATTGCACAGATCACACACGTCTACAAGATAGGTAACAGAAGAGATCAATGAAACTATCATCCGATATCCTTCACTTACCTTCTTTGTATAATCTTAGAACGTTGTTGAGCTCAAATATAATAGGGTATCTCGGAGACAACGACCTACTCCATGACAAACAGCATAGTTTGTCAAACCCAGTCAAACCCAGCTAGCAGTTGTCTCAAATGGCATCCTGAAAGTCGTGGATCAAGACAGTCAGGTAGATACAGTGTTTGTTGACTTTCATAAAGCATTTGACTCGCTACCACACTGGAGGTAACTAACGAATGAAAGGTGGTGTGGGGTAACAAGCGAAATCTGTGACAGGGTTGAGGATTTCTTGGTGGGGAGGATGCAACATCTTACCTTGGATGGACGGTCATCGACATACAGAGTGACAATTATCGAACTTCATAAAATAATATCTTCATATCTTCTGGACGGTTTGCGTTAGAACGTTCAAACTGCACGGTTGTCAGCGGAGCATGACGGTTATTAGTACAAGGTGTATGGTTTGGTTTAGCGACGAAGCCCACTTTTATTTGGATGGGTTCGTCACCAAGCATAATTGGCGCATTTGGGGGACTTGTTGTTGTTGTGGTCTTCAGTCCAGAGACTGGTTTGATGCAGCTCTCCATGCTACTCTATCCTGTGCAAGCTTTTTCATCTCCCAGTACCTACTGCAATCTACATCCTTCTGAATCTGCTTAGTCTATTCATTTCTTGGTCTCCCTCTACGATTTTCACCCTATATTGGTGATGCCTTGATGCCTCAGAACATGTCCTACCAACCGATCCCTTCTCCTAGTCAAGTTGTGCCACAAACTCCTCTTCACCTCAATTCTATTCTATACCTCCTCATTAGCTATGTGATCTACCCATCTAAACTTCAGCATTCTTCTGTAGCACAACATTTCGAAAGCTTCTATTCTCTTCTTGTCTAAACTATTTATCGTCCACGTTTATCTTCCATACACGGCTACACTCCATACAATTACTTTCAGAAACGACTTCCTGACACTTAAATCTATACTCCATGTTAACAAATTTCTCTTCTTCAGAAACGCTTTTCTTGCCATTGCCAGTCTACATTTTATATCCTCTCTACTACGACCATCATCAGTTATTTTGCTCCCCAAATAGCAAAACTCCTTTACTACTTTAAGTGTCTCATTTCCTACTCTAATTCCCTCAGCATCACCCGACTTAATTCGACTACATTCCATTATCCTCGTTTTGCTTTTGTTGATATTCATCGTATACCCTCCTTTCAAGACACTGTCCATTCCGTTCAACTGCTCTTCCAAGTCCTTTGCTGTCTCTGACAGCAGGGGGACAGACAACCGGCATTTCGCACTACAGGAGCCTTCTCACCCTCAACGAGTGACTGTTTAATGTGGAATGTCCAGTCACGAAGTCAACTGTGCGATATTTTTTGATGGCACGGTGAGTAACAAATAGTACGTGAAGTTTCGGAAGATGATTTCACCCTCATTATCCAAAGTGACCTTGCTTTCGACAAGATGTGGTTTATATAAGACAGAGCTCGAGCACATCGAAACTCGAGAGAGTTTGTTGTTCTGGAGGAGAACTTTTGAGACCGCATTCTGGCCCTGAAGTACCCAGAGGCCACTGGCATGGGCCTCGATTGGCCGCCATATTCTCCGGATCTGAACAAATGCGACTTCTTTTTGTGGGGCTACATTTAAAGACAAGGTGCACAGCAGTAACCCCCAAACCGTTGCTGACCTGAAAACAGCCATTCAGGTCATCGACAGCATCGATGTTCCGACACTTCAGCGGGTCATGCACAATTTCGCTATTCGTCTGCGCCACGTCATCGCCAATGATGGCAGGCGTATCGAACACGTCATAATCTAAATCCGAATATCTGTAGTGACGTTTACATGTCGAATAAAGTATGTGGACGCCGTAGTTTGTACCAAATCTACGATTTATTTCATATAGTTCAATAATTGTCACCCAGTATGTAAAAGTCATGTGTCCCCCTGAGAAGGGTGTTGCGACCCCCTCGGTGTTTATGTTGTATGTTAATGATCTTGCAGGCAATGTTTGTAGTAACCTCAGGCTTCCCGCCGACGATGTTATCTGTTACTGTTCTATAAAAACTGCTTAAATATTAAGAAACTTCCTGGCAGATTAAAACTGTGTGCCCGACCGAGACTCGAACTCGGGACCTTTGCCTTTCGCGGACAAGTGCTCTACCATCTGAGCTACCGAAGCACGACTCACGCCCGGTCCTCACAGCTTTACTTCTGCCAGTATCACGTCTCATACCTTCCAAACTTAACAGAAACTCTCCTGCGAACCTTGCAGAACTAGCACTCCTGAAAGAAAGGATATAGCGGAGACATGGCTTAGCCACAGCCTGGGGGATGTTTCCAGAATGAGATTTTCACTCTGCAGCGGAGTGTGCGCTGATATGAAACTTCCTGGCAGATTAAAACTGTGTGCCCGACCGAGAATGGAACTCGAGACCTTTGGCGTTCGCAGGCAAGTTTCGCAGGAGAGCTTCTGTAAAGTTTGGAAGGTAGGAGACGAGATACTGGCAGAAGCTGTGAGGACCGGGCGTGAGTCGTGCTTCGGTAGCTCAGATGGTAGAGCACTTGCCCGCGAAAGGCAAAGGTCCCGAGTTCGAGTCTCGGTCGGGCACACAGTTTTAATCTGCCAGGAAGTTTCATATCAGCGCACACTCCGCTGCAATTCGCGGTAAAATATCAAAGTCACGCAAATACTGTCAATTCGCTTTAAATGTTAAAAATAGTAAAATTGTGGACTCGACAAAACAGAAACACGAGGTATCCTATGACTACAGCAGCGAGGTGTCACGACTGGAATCGGTCAAGTCGAACAGTACCTGGATGGAACAGTTCACAGAGACACGAAACGAAACACTCACAGAGGCTCAGTCGTAGGTAATGCAAGTGACAGACCGGTTCGTCGGTGGAATACCAGGGGAATGCGATAATTCTAGAAAGTATTAGTGTGACAAGTCGTAGAGTTGCTGGCCAGAGAGTACCTGAACGCTACGCATGCATTAACCCGAACATACAGTTTACGATGGAGAAAGAGAGGAACGGTCGACTCAATTTCCTGGATGTGTCGGTAATTAGACGGGTGGATGGGACGCTGGGCCACAAGGTATACAGAAAGAACACTCACACGGACCGATACCTCCACAAGGAATCTAACCATCATCCTAGGCAAAAAGGAGGTGTCATGAAAACCTTGGTGCACAGAGCCAACAAAATCTGCGAGCCGGCTTACTTACAAGATGAACTGAATCACCTACGGTCAGCCTTCATGAAAAACGGATATACCAGCAAGGAAATTGATCGAGCCCTCCATCAAAGAAGAAAAGAAGCCAGAAGTCCAGAGCAACAACAGTCACCTACTGGAAAAGTTTTCCTACCGTTCATTAATAAGGTCACGGACCGTATCGGGAAAGTGCTGGCCAAGTATGGGATCGAAACAATCTTCAGACCCACCAAGAAGATTAAGGAATATTTAAGAACTGCAAAAGACGCCCGACATCCACTAGCAACACCTGGGGTATAGTCCGCAACTCGTGGTCGTGCGGTAGCGTTCTCGCTTCCCACGCCCGGGTTCGATTCCCGGCGGGGTCAGGGATTTTCTCTGCCTCGTGATGACTTGGTGTTGTGTGATGTCCTTAGGTTAGTTAGGTTTAAGTAGTTCTAAGTTGTAGGGGACTGATGACCATAGATGTTAAGTCCCATAGTGCTCAGAGCCATTTGAACCAACCTGGGGTATACAAAATTCCATGCAGTTGTGGACAAGTACATATTGGAACAACGAAAAGAACTGTAAACACCCGCGTAGCCGAACATAAAAGAAACTGTCACTTAGGACACATCGAAAAATCGACCGTAGCTGAGCATGTTTTTCGAGATGGGAATCACGAAATTAAGTTTAATGAGACAAGCGTTCCAGCACGACCATCCGATTATCCTGCACGCATTTATTGAGATGCAATAGAAATTCACAAACACTATAACAATTTTAATAGAAAAGAGGAAGTTTTAAAGTTGGACAAAATATGGATGTCGACGTTGCGCCAGCAGAATGACAATCGATTAGTCTTAATCGAGAATGATGACGCCGTCCAAAGACCATCACGATGTTGTAAACAGAACCTCGATTGATACCGTCGGCATCACGTGACAAATGGTGGTGCCCTCTATGCGCTCTATAAATGCGAGAGTACCTGGCAGTAGCCGGACGACCTCAGAAGATGTCTCCCGCAGATGGAGACGAAACGTCAGGTGGAAATTTTATACAATGGCCACGGCCTCTCAGCCCGGAAGTTTCAACTGAAGGCTACGCACGCAGTTCACAAACGGTAGTGCCACGTGCGAACGATAATCGTTCTGTTGAAGAACGCTAGCGCGATAGTGTCGCACGAGAGGTAAGACACGAAGACGCAAGATGTCCGTGACGCACCGCTATGCTTCCAGAGGCCCCTCACTCACACACGACTCTAAACGCCTCTGCAAGTCTCCGACCAGAGGTTCGGGATGACGCAGAATGTTGTACTGGGTTCATTACGTGTTCTCGTATGGCCGGGCCGGGCGAGACGCCTCCTATTCCTACCTACGGGCACATCCTCGATCGGTGCAGGCGTAATGTCCTTTTTCTACGCCCAGCCACTATTCTTTAATTTGTCGATATACGTGAAAGCGAGGCGACACAACACTACTGTTATTGCAGTCTATATTTGTTGATTATGTCTTCTCTTTGCACTAATTTGAATCTGTATTCGCAGTTACACAAATCTTTTAAAGTCTCTTTCGTTAATAAGTTTGGATTCAAACTATTACTATCGGCTAGCCGCGTTGTTCAGCGGTTGCACAAAAGATGCTCATTTGCAGCTACTAGGCGGTCGATTTGCTTTTCAAAATGAATTAGTATCATTGATTAGCATAGCACATGCTCTAACATTCTGTGAGGTGTCTGTTTGTCCTAAGTCGTGTCTCCCTACCACTTTCGCGCAACGACGCTCTGAGCGTGTTTTTTAGGGATTTGACTAGTTTGAACCTGGGACCTGTTGCTGGTAAGGAGACGCCAGACCACACATGACTTGTAGAGTTCAGAAGAGTTCAGTGAGACTAGCGATGATATAATCAAATACTTAATGATTTCAGCGTCAGCTCCACTCCACTCCCTGTAAAAGAATCTTAATACTAACTAAATTTAGTGGAAGGGGTTCAAGACTTTCCTATTTTTAGTTATCTGGTAAAATAAACTCAAAAAAGCAGTTAAGTTTACCACTGTAATTTTTATTCTACTCAAAAAACATTGTTTATAAATTGCACTATTGATAAAAGGAAACATTTTAATACAGGATGATAAAAACCAACTACGTTCAACAAAAATGTGAACGAATATTCCCTGAATGGGTTTCCAAGTTCTACAATGGTTCGAAGGATGACCTATGCCATATCACATCTATAATCTAGGTTTAAATTAAGTTTCATAAAATATAAAACTATCAAAATGGTCTACAGTGACCCTCAGTTATCTTTAATTACTTATTTAACTTGTCGTAAATTACAGTGGCTGATGTGGCTTCTCAATAATTATATAACACAAAAATGATCGCGTTTCAGATTTTAACTTCAAGTAGCAAATGTGAATCCCATGAGGTTTAATTGACGATCGACACCAGTATTGCGTAAAAAGGGGATATAACAGATGAGACTTCTGCAGTTCTGAGTGAAGCCTTATGCGCGATTATACGGCATCGCGTGCGTTCATTACCTTGTCGTTGGTTAAGCAGCGTCAGGGGGCGGCGGGCGGCGCAGCTCCATACAGCTCGCCGTCTCGGAAGCAACTCCTCCTAACTTCTCCTTACTACAATTTACTGATGTGGGTTTAAGAAAAAGGTATCTGGCTGTGTTTTCAACTGACCAATCAGGGTCTCAATGTTAACCTTAAGCTCCGCCTGCAAAAATTCTGTCTGATCCAATGAGAAACGTTATACTTTTCGTGGTGGGGCACTGTTTTTAATGTTTGCAACGTAACAGTGACGCGTATAGTCTCACGCTAAAACTTGCAGCCGGTGTGGCCCTTTTAGTGTTATCGTAAGATCTATACTGTTCTTCTGGAGGGCTCTATCTTTTAACATTGGCTGGGGGGTGGTCTTGGCGGTCGGTCGGTGATTTGACTGTCCCTTACCGTAGGGCCTTCTAGCTTAACACGGTTCTGCTCTCGGCTTCGGTTCTCGTTTCTCCCCTCGGAACTGCGTCTGTCTCACGGTGGGAAGGTATGACATGCATTTAGGCGTTCTTGTGTTAGTCTGTGGTATTCCATTTGCTCACTCGTTGACCGTATTACTTTGGTTAATTTAATGTCAGGATTTATTCGGAGCTATGTGGCATACTGCTGGATTTGCTTATCATGTCAGGGTTTTCATGGAAGGTGTTGGATTTGCCTGACACCTTACAATGTACACCGAATAAATTCCTTCAAAAGGCACAGGGTTCATTTAACACAACACGATATTTTGTTCGTTGAAAATTATTCCCTTTAATATTAATGTGGAATAAATTATTGTTATTATTATTATTATTATTATTATTACTACTACTATTACTACTACTACTACTACTACTGTCGAGAGATAATCCGATACACGGTTCATTTCTATACTCTGTTCGGAATCGTAGAACACTAAACTTTTTCCCTAACTCGGTTTTTGTTAGTGGTGTTTCCTTGATATGACTCACTACTATGAATCGTTTCACTTTAGCTCGATAATAAATGTCCAAACAGGGTCTATAATCGGAAGTCAAGTTGCGATGTTTGAACAGTTGCTTCGGCAACAACTGAAGTTCTTAAATTGCAATTAATGAGATCGATCTTTTGTCGACTGAGATGTTCGGTGGATGTTATCGTTATCTCAGTTCTGTCAGTTTTCTTACTTTTGACAATAAATTAAACGAACAGAAATTCAATTAGCCTGGCTTCCAGTGAAGTTAAGAATTTCACGCAGTCGCGCATTAAGAGACGCGAATATTGGGGACTCAAACGCCAAAAGCTCGGACACTAAAATATCGAACAGAAAGACTCGCAGACGCTAAAGGCTCCCAAACACTCAAGACGTTAACAATACGTGCGTTGGGTTTATATAGTACACAACTACTCATTTAAATTGCTACACCAAGAAGAAATGCAGATGATAAACGGCTATTCATTCGACAAATATCTGATACTAGAACTGACTGTCATTACATTTTCACGCAATTTGGGTCCATAGATCCTGACAAATCAGTACCCAGAACAACCACCTCTGGCCGTAACAACGGCCTTGATACGCCTGGGCATTGAGTCAAACAGAGCTTGGGTGGAGTGTACAGGTACAGCTGCCCCTGCAGCTTCAACACGATACCAAAGTTCATCAAGAATAGTGACTGGCGTGTTGGTACAAGCCAGTTCCTCGACTACCATTGAACAGACGTTTTCAATTGGTGAGAGAGCTGGAGAATGTGCTGTCCATACAGGACGTGCAACACGCGGTCGTGCATTATTTTGATGAAATGTAGGGTTTCACAGGGATCGAATGAAGAGTAGAGGGGTCGAAACACATCTGAAATGTAACGTCCACTGTTCAAAGTGCCGCCAATGAGAACAAGAGGTGACCGAGACGTGTAACCGATGGCACCCCATACCATCACGTCGGGTGATACGCCAGTATGGCGATGACGGATACAGGTTTCCAATGTGCGTTCACCGCGATGTCGCCAAACGCGGAGGCGACCATCACGATGTTGTAAACAGAACCTGGATTCATCCGAAAAAATGACGTTTTGCCATTCGTGCACCCAGGTTCGTCGTCGAGTACACCATCGCAGGCGCTCCTGTCTGTGATGCAGCGTCAAGGGTAACCGCAACCACGGTCTCCGAGCTGATAGTTCATGCTGCTGCAAACGTCGTCGAACTGTTCGTGCAGATGGTTGTTGTCTTGCAAGCGTCCCCAACTGTTGACTCAGGGATCGAGACGTGGCTGCACGATCCGTTACAGCCATGGGGATAAGATGCCTGTCATCTCGACTCCTAGCGATACGAGGCCGTTGGGTTCCAGCACGGCGTTCTGTATTACCCTCCTGAACCCACCGATTCCATATTCTGCTAACAGTCATTGGATCTCGACCAACTCGAGCAGCAATGTCTCGATACGATAAACCGAAATCGCGATAGGCTACAATCCGACCTTTATCAAAGTCGGAAACGTGATGGTACGCATTTCTCCTCCTTACACGAGGCATCACAACAACATTTCACTAGGCAACGCCGGTCAACTGCTTTTTGTGTATGAGAAATCGGTTGGAAACTTTCCTCATGTCAGCACGTTGTAGGTGTCGCCACCGGCGCCAACCTTGTGTGAATTCTCTGAAAAGCTAATCATTTGCATATCACAGCATCTTCTTCCTGTCGGTTAAATTTTGCGTCTGTAGCACGTCACCTTCGTGGTGTAGCAATTTTAATGGCCAGTAGCGTACTTTCGACAATAAATTAAATAAACAGGAAATTACTTTTAATCAGCTTGTCTTCCAGTGAAGTTAAGAATTTCACGTAGTGGCGCATTAAAAGACGGAAATATTGAGGACCGAAACGGCACAAGCTCGGACACTAAAATCCCGAACACAAAGACTCAAGATGTTAACAGTACGTGCGTTGGATTTATGTAGTACTTGTGAAACAAAAGGGACGTTCGTTAGAAACTGTTTGAATGAATCCTCATTGCTACTTTGCATATAATACTCTATTACATTGGCTCTTATTATTCTTTTGTTTAATTTTCTCTACTTTAAAACGGGATTTCATGATTTTTTTTATGAAGTATGGGAATTACTCACTGCCAGTTCGAATAAATTGTACTTTCAAAAAAGAAGAGAACGAGATATGTAAGGAGGGGTACAACAGGCATACGTGGGTGGTTCACGATGTGCTCGGTGCGCCCACAACGCGGCCGTTCTGCCTCGTGTGGTGGCCTGGCGTGGGAGGGAGGGAGCTCGGCGGCGAGTATTCCTGCCCTCGCCTCCACTGCAGTCCGACGTGGAGCCACTGTCACACCTGAGTGACCCACAGACCTGGATACTGCGCGATCCGACAAGCCGGCCGAGTGGAGACCCGCAATGAGGCTCCTTGCGAACTCTGTCGGCTGCTGATAACGCCGTCTCACACGAGTACGCGCCATCTCCGTTTCCTTCGCAGAGATCGCTCACGCCATGACGCTGTTCGCGCACCCATATATGCCCTACCATGCCACGTAACACCAAAGACAATGATGCGCTCTGGTGGGCGTTCTCCCTGTCACAGAGAGCTGGAACCCTAATTATTTAGATGGCCGCCGATGGTGAGAACGTACAGCTGCGAAGTTACACTAACATCGGACCGTGGCTTCCCCTCAACTCAGGTAGTTCAATGCTGACCGTGGGTTACACCTTCCGCAAACATTTAAAATTATAGCTTTCATAACTTGTTTTGTTCAGCTAAAAAAAAATGACGAATTGAAGATAATGCAGTAAGTCTATTCACATGATCAGGTATAGAGCTGTGTGAGCTGTTAGAGAATTATAGACCATGTTAAAGTGGTATATGCGAGGTTTAATGTTATTGCCCTTTCTTGACTTAATAAACTTGCTGTACCCAGTCGCCCTTTGCTGTGGCTTAGTCTGCTTTAATGGAAAGGAAAGAAAAGAGAAAGCACACATTTTTAATATACCGGGTGATCAAAAAGTCAATATAAATTTGAAAACTAAATAAACCACGGAATAATGTAGATAGAGAGGTAAAAATTGACACACATGCTTGGAATGAAATGGGGTTTTATTAGCATAAAAAAAAGTTCATAAAATGTCCGACAGATGGCGCTGGACAGCAAAACGTCAGTGACTGCGCATGACAATCGTGTATAAAAGGAGCTGCAATGAGAGAGAGAATCAGATGCGCCAGCAGTCGCAGCATGTTGACGTTACCTGAAAAGGCGCTTTTAGTGAAGCTGTATTATCAGAATCGGGGATGTGCTAGTTCAGCATTACGATCCTATCGCCATAGCAAGGGGATTCGAACGGGTAAAGGTCCGTTGACAAATGCGAGAATGATTTCGAAGTTCGAAGCCACGGGTTCTTTAGACGATAGACCCCGTAGTGGCCGACCGAGCACAAGGCGTAATGCTGCTGAGACAGTTCAGGAAGAAATGGAGACTGTAGCGGGTTCGGCTATGCACGGGGAAGTCAGCGCTCGTGCAGTCGCACGTCGCACAGGCATTCCATACACTACTGTTTGGTTGGCACTTAGGCGTACCCTCCGATGCTATCCGTACAAAATCCATCGGCATCATGAACTGTTACCTGGCGATTTAGTGAAGCGGAGGGCATTTGCGGTGTGGGCGTTTCAAAAGATGGCGGAAGATGACAATTGGTTGTGGACCGACGAAGCTCATTTCACGCTCCGAGGGTCTGTCAACGTCCACAACTGCAGAATTTGGGCTACCGAAAATCCTAGAACTGTCGTGGAAACTCCATTGCACGACGAGAAAGTCACGGTATGGCTTGGATTTACCACATCTACCGTTATCGGGCCTTTTCTTTTCGAGGAAATGCGTGATTATGGTTTTGCAACTGCTACCGTGACAGGTGGGAGGTACGCCGATATGTTACAGAATCGCATCATCCCCAGCCTGGCTGATAAACACCTGCTGGAACGTGCGATGTTTATGCAGGATGGCGCTCCATCCCATATTGCTAGACGCGTGAACGATCTCTTGCGCGCATCGCTTGGTGATGATCGTGTGCTCAGCCGCCACTTTCGTCATGCTTGGCCTCCCAGGTCCCCAGACCTTAGTCCGTGCGATTATTGGCTTTGGGGCTACCTGAAGTCGCAAGTGTATCGTCATCGACCGACATCTCTATGGATGCTGAAAGACAACATCCGACGCCAATGCCTCACCATAACTCCGGACATGCTTTACAGTGATGTTCACAACATTATTCATCGACTACAGCTGTTGTTGAGGAATGATGGTGGACATTATGAGCATTTCCTGTAAAGAACATCATCTTTGCTTTGTCTTACTTTGTTATGCTAATTATTGCTATTCTGATCAGATGAACTTTTGTATTTTTTTGGTTCTAATAAAACCCCATGTCATTCCAAGCATGTATGTCAACTTGTACCACTCTATCTACATTATTCCGTGATTTATTCAGTTTTCAAATTTATACTGACTTTTTGATCACCTGGTATATGGAAATTGGATATCGTTAAAATCTCCTTCCCTCCCGTGTCTCTCTCCGTCTCCCCCTCCCAGTTTCTTTTGTCCACCTCGTCCTTCTTCCCTCTGTCTGTCCATTACTCCCTCCATGTCTCTCTGCCCATCTTCTCCTGCCCCCCCTCTCTCTCTCTCTCTCTCTCTCTCTCTCTCTCTCTCTCTCTTTCCACTCGCCTCTTCCCCCCTCTCTCTGTCTGCCTCCTCTTGCTCCCCCTCTCCGTCTCCTCCTGCTCGCTCTCTCTGTTCATTTCCTTCCTTCCCCCTTCCCATTTTCTGCATCCATTTCCACCCCCCCCCCCCTTGTCCATCATCTCCTCTTCCCCCTCCCTGTGGCCCTGAGTCTTGCTTATTGATTTAACTTCAGTAGTAGTATTCTAATCACATAACTGTAACCCACAACTACAACTTTCCTGTTTGCTGGCAACATTCCAGTCTTGCATATTTTATATATGTATTATATAGTCTGCATGTGTCTAAACGTTCATTACAGTAATGTGTAAAATTTTGAAGTCGATCGGAAAGGTGCATTTTGAGATTTTCGGTAACAATGTCTTCTATATACCGGGTGATCAAAAAGTTAGTATAAATTTGAAAACTGAATAAATCACGGAATAATGTAGATAGAGAGGTACAAATTGACACATATGCTTGGAATGACATGGGGTTTTATTAGAACCAAAAAATACAAACGTTCAAATAATGTCCGACAGATGGCGCTTCATCTGATCGGAGTAGCAATAATTAGCATAAGTAAGACAAAGCAAAGATGATTCTCTTTACAGGAAATGCTCAATATGTCCACCATCATTCCTCAATAACAGCTGTAGTCGAGGAATAATGTTGTGAACACCACTGTGAAGCATGTCCGGAGTTATGGTGAGGCATTGGTGTCGGATGTTGTCTTTCAGCATCCCTAGAGATGTCGGTCGATCACGATACACTTGCGACTTCAGGTAACCCCAAAGCCAATAATCGCACGGACTGAGGTCTGGGGACCTGGGAGGCCAAGCATGAAAGTGGCGGCTGAGCACACGATCATCACCAAACGACGCGCGCTAGAGATCTTTCACGCGTCTAGCAATATGGGGTGTTTTTTTGTGTTCTAATAAAACCCCATGTCATTCCATGCATGTGTGTCAATTTTTACCTCTCTATCTACATTATTCCGTGGTTTATTAATTTTTCAAATTTATACTGACTTTTTGAATACCCGGTATATGTGTATGTGTGTGTGTGTGTGTGTGTGTGTGTGTGTGTGTGTGTTGTAAAATATATACACATATTAAAGAATTAGGTACCGGAAAACTCGCCTGCATTACAATTCAACAGTTTGTGTCAAAGCAATCGGTCAAGAACTTTCGCAGATTAACTATTTCGAACAAACGAACATTTACTATTTTATTTACATAGCATCTTTCTCTAGTTTCATTTGCTGATTTGCAGCAATATTTGTCTGTCACTTTGAATTCCTTTCTAGTTGCGATTTTCAATTTTTATTGTCAACCTAACATTATTGGTATTTGAAGAGAAATTTATTTTTTGAATATTTTGTAGCTTTATTCCGCTATTAGCCTAGTACCCTGTATTGGCTGGCTGTGTATTTATACACATCAAAAAAAGATTTGCATCACCTCGGTTCCGAGAGTTCCGGAAAGTGTACATAAAATTGAAATACAGATCAACATAAACTTCTTTTCCACACTTTTTGTTGCTCATGAAAACCACACTTTGCATGTTGTACCACCATACAGCGAGACCTTCAGAGGTGGTCGTCCAGATTGCTGTACACACCGGTACCTCTAAGACCCAGTAGCACGTGCTCTTGCATTGATACATCCCTGTATTCATCGTGGCGTACTATTCACAGGTTCATCAAGGCAATGTTAGTCCAGATTGTCCCACTCCTCAACGGCGATTCGGCGTAGATCCCTCAGAATGGTTAGTGGGTCACGTCGTCCATAAACAGCCCTTTTCAATCTATCCCAGGCATGTTCGATAGGGTTCATGTCTGGAGAACATGCTGGCCACTCTAGGCGACGGATGTCGTTATCCTGAAAGTTCACTAGATGTGGACGATGGGTGCGCGAATTGTCGCCCATGAAGACGAATGCCTCGCCGATATGGTCGGAGGATGGCATTCACGTATCGTACAGCCGTTACGGCGCCTTCCATGACCACCAGCGGCATACGTCGGCCCCACATAATGCCGCCCCAAAACAGCATGGAACCTCCAGCTTGCTGCACTCGCTGGACAGGGTGTCTAAGGCGTTCAGCCTGACCGGGTTGCCTCCAAACATGTCTCCGACGATTCTCTGACTGAAGGTATATGCGACACTCATCGGTGAAAAGAACTTGATGCCAATACTGAGTGGTCCATTCGGCATGTTGTTGGGCCTATCTGTACCGCGCTGCATGGTGTCATGGTTGCAAAGATGGACCTCGCCATGCAGCTTATTGCACACAGTTTGAGTCGTAACACAACGTCCTGTGGCTGCACGAAAAGCATTATTCAACATGGCGTTGCTGTCACGGCTCCTCCAAGCCATAATCCGTAGTTAGCGGTCATCCACTGCAGTAGTAGCCCATGCGCGGCATTAGCGAGGCATGTCATCGACAGTTCCTGTCTCTCTGTTATCTCCTCCATGTCCGAGCAACATCGCTTTGGTTCACTCCGAGACGCCTGGACACTTCCCTTGCTGAGAGCCCTTCCTGGCACAAAGTAACAATGCGGACGCGATCGAACCGCGGTATTGACCATCTAAGCATGGTTGAACTACAGACAACACGAGCCGTGTACCTCCTTCCTGGTGGAATGACTGGGACTGAACGGCTGTCGGACCCCCTCCGTCTAATAGGCGCTGCTTATGCATGGTTGTTTACATCTTTGGGTGGGTTTAGTGACATCTCTGAACAGTCAAAGGGACTCTGTCTGTGATACATTATCCATAGTCAACGTCTATCTTCCAGAGTTCTGGGAGCCGGGATGATGCAAAAACTTTTTTGATGTGTGTATTTTAATACCGGAAAACTCACTCATCAAAACTTATAAGGTGCTCCCCGCTGACCTAGAATCATGAAATTTGGCAAGAAGCAAGATTTCCCAAGACAAGTAAAGGAAAAAAATTCATTTGGCCATTTGCTTATCTGAATGTCTGTCCGTCTTCTAAGACCCCTTTTTCTCTAAAACAGGTTGGCCTATCGGGTTCATATTTATGTCGTATACTAAGATCTTCGCTCCCTCGTCAGTGTAAAAAAAATTAAGCTTCTAAATCAATGCAGTGAAGAGATACGGCCATTTACGTGAGATATTTTGGTACTCGCAATCTCACCCGTTAGTAGCTGTATGGTATGCGTGTTGACCTAGAATCGTGAAATTCGGCAAGACGCAAGCTTCCACAAGTAAAGTAAAAACTCTGAAACGTGTTAAGTTGTAATAATGACACATAAAAAATATCTTTTACCGTATATTGCATTCCAGAACGAAATTTCCAGTCTTCATCGGAGTGTGCGCTGATATGAAACGTCATGACAGATTAAAACTGTGTGCCGGACCGAGACTCGAACTCAGGACCTTTGCCTTTCGCGGACAAGTTCTCTGGCAGCTACCCAAGCACGGCTCACTACCCGTCCCCACAGCTTTAATTCCGCCAGTACCTCCTCACCTACCTTCCAAACTTCAAAGAAGCTCTCATCCAGACCTTGCAGAACTAGCACTCCTGGAAGAACGGATATTGCAGAGATATGGCTTAACCACGGTCTTGGGGATCTTTTCAGAATAAGCACTTGCCCACGAATGTCAAAGGTCCCGAGTTGGAACGTTGGTCTGGCACACAGTTTTAATCTTCCAGGAAGTTTCATATATTGCATTCATTGTACGTCAAAAGCGTAATAGATGAGTATTACTGTGTTCAAACATAAAGTGTAAGTTGTAGTCATGTTTTAATAAGTAAATAAAAACGTTGTATTAAATCTTATCTGTCTGCATATATAAACTGAACACAAGAGCCTCGAACATCGCAGTGCGTCAGCAATCGTTGGTTAATACGTTAAAAAACTAAAAACCCACCTCGATTGCGAGAAAAGCACCAAGTGTTGAGTGTTAACCCAGGTTTCGGCGTAGATAACTACACCTTCTTCAGAACAACAATAAAACCCACAAGTGCCTAAGAAGACCTTTGTCAATGATTAAAAGAACACCACAGCTATACATTTATAAACGAAAAAGAACAGGAAAACCCAAACGGTACATATGTACAAAGTCAAAACCACTGCTTTACTTAATGGTGTACGCTCCACCTCACACGACGTCTTTAGATTACGTCCCTTCAGCCAGGGGGGGGGGGGGGGGGGGGGGAGGCTAACTATTGGCTTTAGGTATAGTTTTTAAGAGTTGCTCCTGTTGTCATAGGTAGCTTCATATATAAGTTTCCTTATTAGAATAAGCAACCGTGTGCGGTTATTTTTAGGTTTCATCTCCTATTTAGCTCGTCTCTTGTTTTATCCATTTCATTTTTTGATATACGTTGATCCACGATGGGAATATAAGGGCTATTTAGCCCCAACCCGTGTATAAACTTTCTCGTATTCGTATGTGCATGCGCATTCCAGCAACCTCCCTTGTCTTGCGCATGCGCATAGATAGGTGGTCAGGCTTGTAAGTGAGCTACCGTTCGTAGCTGCAGTTTATGGCGGGTTATGGCCCATCGAACATAGGCCGTTGTGAGGTGGAGCGTACACCATTAAGTAGTGGTTTTGACTTTGTACATATGTACTGTTTGTGTTTTCTTTTTCGTTTATAAATGTATAGCTATGGTTTTCTTTTAATCATTGACGAAGTTCTTCTTAGGCACTTGTGGGTTTTATTATTGTTCTGAAGAAGGTGTAGTTAGCTACGCCGAAACCTGGGTTAACACTTAACACTAGGTGCTTTTTTCGCAGTCGAGGCGGGTTTTTAGTTTTTCAATATAAACTGAAATCCTCTTCACGCTTCTTTTTGTGTGTCCTGGCTAGTCTGAGGAACTACTCTAGAGATTTTGATACAGTCTTGGAACTTCTGGGACCAATGCCTTGCCAGAAATTCTCAGCGCACGAGTCTTACTATCACCTGACAAGTTTTTCTCGAATAACTCGAAGACAGTTACCTCCAGCGAAAAGATATCCCAGTGCAAAACTTAACATTAAATTTTCTAGAAAAAAGGTCCTGTTCATTTATTTCCTGTAAGGCTAATAGCTCACGCATAGCCTGGGCACGTATTTATTTTATTGTCCTGTCTTCTCCTTTGTCCGTCTCCTTCGACGTCCTCACTCCCTACCCCCTCTCTCTATCCAGCTCTTCCAACACCACACGCTGTCTCCTCCTGTCCTCCTCTCTCTGTCCATCAGTTACTCCCCCCCCCCCTGTATGCATCTGCTCCTCCCGTATTTCTCTGCCCATCTGGCCCTGCACCGTCTATCCACCTGCTCCTTCCCCTCTCTCTGTCTATGTCCCCTTCTCTCTCTGTGTCTCTCTGTCCGTTTCCACCTCCGTCGTCTCTCAGTCTATCTCTTTTCTCCCTTATCCATCTCCTCCTCCACCCTCCCTGTATTAGTCTCTTCCTCCCCCTCCTGTCTCTACGTTATCACCTGCACGACAATAGAAGGTTGCTGGTTCTTTCTCCGACAGTATTTCTTTCCACATAGTAAGTCATATGTGTAGTAAGTTTAGTTGCAGTCGACCTACGTTTTTGAGAGGAGCTTTTTACCCACAGCTATGCTACTGTTGTGTACATAGTCGCGCGTAGTCAGAGAGTACACAACTTTCCCACTAGAGCGCGCCCCGCTAAGCACAACAGCGCAGGCGCAGCGCTCGTCCGTCTCCGCACTACGAGATGGCGCTGCCACAGAGACGGACCGAATTCTGCTTCCGCCGATCCGCATATTAATATGTAACGCAGCCAATGAGGAGTGCTGCTAACGTAGAACCTTTTCTCCTCATGGATCACACTTGCGCAGTGATACATGAACACATGAGGTATTATAACGAGTGTACAGACCTCTGATTAGTCAGTCTGCATTTGTCTGCACCAGTCTGTACCAGTCTGCATTAGTATGTACCAGTCTATAGTCAAGTTTCAGTCTGCGACTAATAAGATTACCATGAAGGTAAATGTATAGACACTTTTGTCAAGTATCAGAGATATAGGTGAGAATAAGATTAACGTACCAATGCCAAAGGAACTTCAGATTATCAATTGTAAATAGCATCCAGAACCAAGTTAAGTAATTTTTATGCTTGCTATTATTTTAATAAATGTGTGTGAAAATTAATCAAGTTCTGTTTAAAGTTGGTCACCGTCAATCTGCTACTCTAAGCGTGCAAGTGGCATTTCTATCGTCTGACCTAACGGCAGAAGATAAACACGCCACGATAAGACCACGAGACATATTGCTGACACTCGCCTACTTCGTTAGAGCGACAGGTCAAATAATCTGATGGTGTGTGCACTGAAGGTCTTACAGTACACACACCACAGCTACAGTACGCACGTGTCACATACATTTAATATATTTCACACGTATAAATCAGTAAGTGGCTCGAAACAGCATATCCAGACACTACGGGATGATGATGGCATTGAAACAGAGGATGACACGCGTAAAGCTGAAATACTAAACACCTTTTTCCAAAGCTGTTTCACAGAGGAAGACCGCACTGCAGTTCCTTCTCTAAATCCTCGCACAAACGAAAACATGGCTGACATCGAAATAAGTGTCCAAGGAATAGAAAAGCAACTGGAATCACTCAATAGAGGAAAGTCCACTGGACCTGACGGGATACCAATTCGATTCTACACAGAGTACGCGAAAGAACTTGCCCCCCTTCTAACAGCCGTGTACCGCAAGTCTCTAGAGGAACGGAGGGTTCCAAATGATTGGAAAAGAGCACAGATAGTCCCAGTCTTCAAGAAGGGTCGTCGAGCAGATGCGCAAAACTATAGACCTATATCTCTTACGTCGATCTCTTGTAGAATTTTAGAACATATTTTTTGCTCGCGTATCATGTCATTTCTGGAAACCCAGAATCTACTATGTAGGAATCAACATGGATTCCGGAAACAGCGATCGTGTGAGATCCAACTCGCCTTATTTGTTCATGAGACCCAGAAAATATTAGATACAGGCTCCCAGGTAGATGCTATTTTTCTTGACTTCCGGAAGGCGTTCGATACAGTTCCGCACTGTCGCCTGATAAACAAAGTAAGAGCCTACGGAATATCAGACCAGCTGTGTGGCTGGATTGAAGAGTTTTTAGCAAACAGAACACAGCATGTTGTTATCAATGGAGAGACGTCTTCAGCATTCTTCTGTAGCACCACATTTCGAAACCTTCTATTCTCTTCTTGTCTGAACTATTTATCGTCCATGTTTCACTTCCATACATGGCTACACTCCATACAAATACTTTCAGAAACGACTTCCTGACACTTAAATCAATACTCGATGTTAACAAATTTCTCTTCTTCAGAAATGCTTTCCTTACCATTGCCAGTCTACATTTTATATCCTCTCTACTTCGACCATCATCAGTTATTTTGCTCCCCAAATAGTTTCTTACTTGCCATCTTCAGGCGAAGTCTTCGCCTGAATATGGCAAGTAAGAAACTTGCTGAAACGTTGCTGGAGAACAACACATTGACTCGGCTGTCAACCCGAGAAGATTTCATCATCGAGATTCGCCGAGAAAGACTGCATTCTCATATGAAGCGATGTATTTTGCATATACTAATGACATGCTTACTTTTTAGGTATAACTGTAATCTACTTTAAAAAATATGTTGAGTGGATGGTTATTAATCCTTTAGGATAGTGTAGGTTTAGCGTTGGTCCTGACAAATGTTATTAGAAAACTTAAAAGTCAACAAATTGAAGCAGACTCACACACACTGACAACATCAAAAGAAATGGCTTAATACACACAAAAAACGCACTTGATAATGGGAATTATTTCTCGAAACGCGTTGTACGAATAGTAAAATAAAGAAAAATCGTGACTGGTAGCAGAAGATTTATTTATTTATAAACAAACCTATTGTTTCTAAAGTCGCAGGCTTTCAAAAACCATTTATAATGGATCAAATCACAAATGTTATTCTTGGGGCAGAATACGTCTTCATATTCAGCGAATAAATTGTAACAAAACAGTTATTTCAGTGGCTTGTGCGACTATAAGTGTCTTAATGCTCTTACTATTATAAATGTCTTGAAGCTAAGACATTTATTTTATTTTAATTTAGTTTAGTTTAAATTTTTGTGGTGCTTGACCCTAGACTATAGCCTACATAGCCTAGGGCCCTGAATGGGAATACAAAAGACGTCTACTCATCATTTAAGTGAATCTCTGCTTAGCACTGAAGTGCCTGTTTTCTCTAGAATCGAATTGTTGTCCACGCCATTTTTCTCCTGATGAAGGATACGTTGATTCCTCCCAAAGTTTGAGCCAAAATGTTCAACTACTTTCTAAATAAGACTTGCTAAATAAATCTATGTGACGATGCTGTGCAGATTATATTTATATCTTTTGACGATGCCATTATGGCCTTGTCACTTTAGGACATGGTGTAAAAAAAGATCTGAGGATGGTCATTACGGACTGAAACCGGTCATCGTCTAAAGAATTGATATTGTGATGAAAGACTGGAATAAAAAACATTTGACAGTGTTGGATCACTGTTTGTATACGCGACTATGTCGCAGTTGGTGAAACTACTCCTTTCTGTACTTCTCGGCCTGTCAGTCTACCTTTAAATAGGACAGTGCTGCAGTCATGAACATTTACGTACCAAAGAAAGTGAATACAGAATTTGAAATTCTTTATCAGGATGAAGAGTAGAAGATAATAGGATTTAAGTTACATACTTATAGAGGAATGCAAAAGAAACACAATAATTAGAGTTACGCTGAGTCCACATGAGTGTTGGCTCACGTCTCTGTGATACACTTGTCGCTCCTATAGCTTTTGCCTCTGATGAAGGACAATATCCCGAAAGCTCGAGTCTGTGTGCTATAGGTTTTCAGCTTAGTTGAGACTTGCAGAGCCACGCTGATAGCGGACGGGCGTGGTGCGCGGGTGTTGCAGCTGAACCAGCAGGCGCAGGCCGAGTCGGAGCAGCAGCAGCAGCTGAGCCAACAGCAGCAGCAGCAGCTCAACGGCTTCATCGAGAGCAGCCCCATCTACGTGACGTCGCTGCAGTCGCAGGCGCCGCCAGCCGCCCCCACCACGCGCCTCAAGCAGGCCCCGCCCACCACCGCCGCCGCTCCCACCGCCGGCTCCAAGACCCCCTCCAAGGTACGTCGCGAGATCCCGCACACCCAAACTGCTGTGCTGTACGCTCTGGACAACTGGGGAGAGCGAATAGATTTTACATGAAACGACTGAGTAGACACTGTGGTGGGAGAGGGAACGGTGGTTGAACTGTAGTACTACCCAATTTTTTATATATTCAAAATTACAATCTCACCATGGTTATTTAAAGAAAATGGGAAGCCCGGGATCACTGGTGATGGAGAAGCTTGTGATTGTCTTACAGTTTAAACTCAAAACAGACTTTATTGCCCGCATCTCGTGGTCGTGCAGTAGCGTTCTCGCTTCCAACGCCCGGGTTCCCGGGTTCGATTCCCGGCGGGGTCAGGGATTTTCTCTGCCTCGTGATGGCTGGGTGTTGTGTGCTGTCCTTAGGTTAGTTAGGTTTAAGTAGTTCTAAGTTCTAGGGGACTGATGACCATAGATGTTAAGTCCCATAGTGCTGAGAGCCATTTGAACCATTTGAACCAGACTTTATTATAAACTCCAATTCGGAGATTTGCCCTTTTACTGATGCAATATACACTACCGGCCATTAAAATTGCTACACCAAGAAGAAATGCAGATCATAAACGGGTATTCATTGGACAAATATATTACAGTTGAACTGACATATGATTGCATTTTCATGCAATTTGGCTGCATAGATCCTGAGAAATCAGTACCCAGAACAACCACCTCTGGCCATAATAACGGCCTTGATACGCCTGGGCATTGAGTCAAACAGAGCTTGGATGGCGGGTACAGGTACAGCTGCCCATGCAGCTTCAACACGATACCATAGTTCATGAAGAGGTGAAGGCCCATATAGGACTTGCAACATTCGGTCGTGCATTATCCTGCTGAAATGTAGGGTTTCGCAGGGATCGAATGAAGGGTAGAGCCACGGGTCGTAACACATCTGATATGTGACGTCCATTGGTCAAAGTGCCGTAAGTGCGAACAAGAGGTGACCGACACGTGTAACCGATGGCACCCCATACTATCACGCCGGGTGATACACCAGTATGGCGATGACGAATACACGCTTGCAATGTGCGTTCACCGCGATGTCGCCACACACGGATGCGACCATCATGATGCTGTAAACAGAACCTGGATTCATCCGAAAAAATGACGTTTTGCCATTCATGCACCTAGCATCGTCGTTGAGTTCACCATCGCAGGCGCTCCTGTCTGTGATGCAGCATCAAGGGTAACCGCAGCCACGGTCTCCGAGCTGAGAGTCCATGCGCTGCGAACGTCGTCGAACTGTTCGTGCAGATGGTTGTTGTCTTGGAAACATCCCATCTGTTGACTGAGGGATCGAGACGTGGCTGCACGATCCGTTACAGCCATGCGGATAAGATGCCTATCATCTCTACTGCTAGTGATACGAGGCCGTTGGGATCCAGCACGGCGTTCCGTATTACAGTCATTGGATCTGGACCAACGCGAGCAGAAAATGTCGCGATAGGATAAACCGCAATCGCGATAGGCTACAATCCGACCTTTATCAAAGTCGGAGACGTGATGGTACACATTTCTCCTCCTTTCACGAGGCATCACAACAACGCTTCAGCGGGCAACGCCGGTCAACTGCTGTTTGTGTATGAGAAATCGTTTGGAAACTTTCCTCATGTTAGCACGTTGTAAGTGTCGCCACCGGCGCCAACCTTGTGTGAATGCTCTGAAAAGCTAATCATTTGCATATCACAGCATCTTGTCGCTTAAATTTCGCGTCTGTAGCACGTCATCTTCGAGGTGTAGTAATTTTAATGGCCAGTAGTGTACAAATCTTCACTTTGACTGAATTACATAAACACGAATAAGAATCATATTATTCTGCTTTCGCAACCAAAATCATTGATAGTAGACATAGTTATTAATCAATCACAAACAATCTTTCTTGTTTAACCCTGTCTCAAGAGACTAATAACACTATATACTTCCAATCATACACCGCCACATAATACCACAACTTCACGAAGAACAAGCTTAATAAAACTGAACTGCCCACATATAGGTCCACAGTGAAAGATGTTTATACTAAAATACAAAGTGGGCCAACCAAGGTCGCAAAACTTGCACACAGGAATAATAACAACTTGGTCGTTCATTAAAGATGCACAAATGATTAAGATTAATGTTAAATAAGAAGGGCTAGTAATAACTCAAACAATAAACTGACTTACAGTAACGCCAATATTAACAAGGTTGCCTCAATTAATTAAGGGACATAATGCGTCAGAAGGATTCCGAAATTGCACTTTAGAGAACAGCGTTAAGGCCAATAGCAGTGTTTGGAAGCCATAACGCTACGTCCGGCTCGCAAAACGAGCGTTCACTCCCCACGGCTTGGGCACAGGGTCACATAGCAGGCGGTACATATTTATATATAATCCGACCGGCCCCACAATGAGCAGTCCTGACGAGAATCCATAACCGCGCTTCGCCAGGGAACGAACAGTCTTAACAAATGGCCTGCAGCACAGATTGCAATGAAAACAAGGTCAAATCACAGCCACACTGGAATATATAATTATTGTGTCTCACTGTTTAGAGGCACGAAACGCGTTACTAAATGCAAATAAGTCGGAGGCCGAGTTGATAGGAGCTGAAGGAGTCCAGGTTGCAATAATATGCGGTACGGCACAATGTTAGAGAGGAGGATCATTATTCAAGAAACACGTAGTACAATGAAATTACTTAACCTCAGTAGTTTGTAGGACTGCAGCTGCGGCTATGACCTGACAATCTGGTAACATGGAATACCGTGAACTAATACAACATATTCCCAGGGACTAAGCCTGATAGGCCCTCCTCAGAGAATCAATGCAAACATTAGAGAACTGGCTGAGGGCCGATTATGGAAGTGCGTCTGCCTAGACTGAAGTCTAGCTAAGAAGTGCACGAGGCACACTCCAGTTCCGCCGAGCTGCACAGCCCGCTAGAGTGCGCTGTGCTCGGCAGACGAGGGACTGCCGACCTTGTGGTGGCGCGGCGTTGTAGTAGTATCTGTGGCTATGATACTGCAATAATAAGCATGCCCCCAAATTCTTAAGGAGCAATACTCTAACATTGCCCGTCTCCCAGGAAATTAGCCGGAAACTTAGAAATGAAATGTCGTGTGACGAGGGCCTCCCGTCGGGTAGACCGTTCGCCTGGTGCAAGTCTTTCGATTTGACGCCACTCCGGCGACTTGCGCGTCGATGGGGATGAAATGATGATGATTAGGACAACACAACACCCAGTCCCTGAGCGGAGAAAATCTCCGACCTAGCCGGGAATCGAACCCGGGCCCTTTGGATTGACAGTCTGTCGCGCTGACCACTCAGCTACCGGGGGCAGACACTTAGAAATCACTTCCAGTTGCCTTAAGGCACTTTCAACATTAAATAAACATACCAAATGCTACCGTGACAAATGATTAAACCATTAACTCTACGGCTGGCCGGCACGTACACAACCGCAGCCAGTCCCAAAGCGGACAATGTGTCCTAAAACAGGTTAAAATTTGCATGAAAACCACTTAAAACAGACACTGCACGGAAGATCGAAAATGAAATGAGGAATATCAGCCTCCCTCAAATAGCCACTGTGGAACCAAGTTCGGAATCATCTCCGGCAGCTTCCCGCGCCGCAATAAGTTTCAACAATCTTCTTAGTTAAACACAGAATAAAAGTCATACGTAACTTGGATCTTGCAAATTACGAGCTGGGAAGCTGTTCAGCGAGAGACGACGCACCCCCACCACAATTTTGCACGTGAAGGCGCCCAATGATCGGCACCATCCGGAGCGGCAAAAGACGAGGGCGGCGAGCACGGCGAGGCCCCTGCACCACGGTCAGGGACGCAGGCTCGGTTTCAACACAAGTTGGCTCGATGAACGCCGTCCGGAGACTGTGATGTGTTGGTAAATGTGCCAACACCTTGTAGATAGAGGAGGCCGAAATGCACGCAGACGGGCGTGAATTCTGGAACAGGATAAGTATTGAATGCTAATAAGAAAAGTATGCAGCTCCTCGAATACTTAACTTGTATTTATCCTTGTTGTGAATACAGCATTCTTGATGAGACATTTCATACGATAACTATCAAACTATGTGAGGCTAATGGCGTCTTGCTAGGTCGTAGCCATGGACTTAGCTGAAGGCTATTCTAACTGTCTCTCGGCAAATGAGAGAAAGGCTTCGTCCGTGTACTCGCTAGCAAAGTCGTCGTACAACTAGGGCGAGTGCTATTCCGTATCTCGAGACCTGCCTTGTGGTGGCGCTCGGTCTGCGATCACACAGTGGCGACACGCGGGTCCGACATGTACTAAATGGACCGCGGCCGATTTAAGCTACCACCTAGCAAGTGTGGTGTCTGGCGGTGACACCACAGACTGACCCGTCGCACGTTCACCCAGAAAACCCGCCGGGGGGAGCAGTCAAAGATAGCAGGACAGGCGAATATCGATATCAGCGATTGAAGTGGAACACCGTAGTGCCAGCCGGCACGGCTCAGTGATGGTGGTGGGGTCTCCACTGTGTGCGGGCACTTCAGAGTGGACGAGGAGCACTTCAACAGCTGGAGGTTACTCACAAACGGAGCCTGTAGGCTACAGCTAGCGACTGTGCAAACGATAGTATTAACAGGTTATGGCAGTAGGATAAATAATTCGACCTCGCTGCCTGGTTCCCTCCTCACAAACCAACCAACCAACCTACCATTACCTTCGTGTCCTCCAGAGTCTCTGTTGTTCGTTCCCGTGCAGCACTGTCCAGTACTGTGTCCTCCAGAACCCTCCCAAAAGCCGGCAGCCCCGCCTGTAGATGAACCTGTGTCCACCTGAGCTGGCTGGCTGGTGTGTGATCCGCGCGCCGTGGCTGCTGTCGCAGGCGGGCAGCGGCGCGCTGAGCAACGGCCACGCCCCCCCGCCGCCGGCGCAGTCGCAGTCCGAGGACTCTGGAGACACGCTGGAGCTCAAGCAGGACCTCAGCGACGACCAGGAGCACGACCGCGACCGCGACCGCGACCAGCCGCCGGCCGCCAACACGACCGTCACCACGGCCATCGTAGAGGCGCCCGCGCACGAGCAGCTCATCGACAACAACGCCGGCTCCAGGTAGGGGGCACTGGGCTGCTGCTGCTGCTGCTGCTGCTGCTTCTCTAGGCTACACCAGATATTTGTAATTTTGCATTAACCTGAAATTAGTCTTGCCCACAGGAATAAATTTTATGATGTGGTGCTTAGCTCGTTTTATGTCGGCTTCGCTGCCTTCTTCGGGGTATTGTTGGCACACATATTGTCAGTCGAGGAAAGTACAGAGATTTCAGTATTACAATACAGTCTACATTACACTATTGAAATATTAATAGTGAGGCGATATTGTTACTTCTTACCTTTAACAGTACAAATCAGTGGTTACCAACAGGTGGTGCGCGGACCCCAAGGGATCCGCGATCTATGCCAGAGGGGTCCGCAAGATGCTACTAGAATAAAAAATATCTTAAATATATTTCCTATGATAACAGATTTTTTGTTTTTGCCGCTTCCTGCATGAGCAGAGCTTTAGCGAACGCAAACTTCTGCATCTACCGTCTTCCTGGAGCCAACTGACACTAGCACACTCTAGCGCAAAACTGGAATTAGATAGAGGCAAATAGTTCTGCTGTATGCCGTTAGACTGCGCGCTGCCTCTTTGCAGCTGACAACTGACAGTCACTTTACGCAGAAACTCGCGTTTCAGACGACAATCGGCCCTTGTCAATTTATTGCCAGTGTTTTCACAGGCCGTGTTGTTTACATATTCAATATTCTGTATTAAAACAGTACTGTTTGTAAAGCGTTGCTTTTCGCGGAAGCTACAGTTCGCGTAGTTAAAAACGGACCGTTGGTTAAAAAGTGGTTTGTTAAAACGAGAAAGGCCTACAGATGAAGAGGAAGTACCAAAAGCACCAAGTATCAAAAATAGAAAACATATAAAAAGGCTCTTAATTTGGCTTTTTTAGATACTTGGTACTGTGATATGACAAGGTACCAATCATGCTCGATGAGGGGGCCCTCGAGAAAATTTTGTTGGCAACCCCTGGTATAAACCAATGTTGAAAATTACACCGTTCACCACCTTCTACACGCGCAGTAAAATTTATGTGTGATACAAAGTCAACATGCACACCACTCAAGTTGTTGCAAATATTAAACTGGTGGCTGCACTTTATTCCAAGCACCGCAAGTTTTCGCTATCTGCAGACTCAAGAAACACCAGCTGGCTCATATTGTGTGCCGACCTATAGTAACCGCAATTCTTCTAAGTTGTCAGTGAAGATTCATCGGGACAATCGACAGTACGTGCAGTCCACACGCGTTGCAGGCGGCTTACAAAACCTTCCGTCGACCAATACAGTACTGCTCGTCAGCCTGGGACACTTACCAGCATGATTGGCAGAAAGAACAGGCGAGATCCAAAGAAGAGCAGCACATTTTTGGTCGCGTAAGTGTGAAAGCGTGACATAGGTGCTCGTGCAACTCCAGTGGCAGAAACACACATCGCCTGTGAAGGTGTAACTTACTGTCAAAATTTTATTGATTGGCGACTCCATGGAGTATCCTGTGCACTACGACCGTATAATGGGTATACTTGGAAGGAGAGACAGCATTTGTCGTATTTTTTTGTTTTATTAAACGCAAAATCGATTTTCAGTCACTTACTGACCATCTTCAGTGCTGTAATATATAATTTAAATTGGTAGGCACTGGTGTCAACAAGCTTAGAGCACACATATGTGATCGCTGTAGGCTTGTTGACACCAGTGCCTACCAATTTAAATTATATATTACAGCACTGAAGATGGTCAGTAAGTGACCGAAAATCGATTTTGCGTTTAATAAAACAAAAAAATACGACCAATGCTGTCTCTCCTTCCAAGTTTACTGTCAAAACTTTGAGAGTGTACCTCCGTCGAAGAGTCGCCATGTTGCTTCCTCCAAAATACACCTCGCGAGAAAACCGTGGCGCTTACGTCAGAGAATTCTGAACTAGGACGGAGGCTTACACACGGTTGTTCTTCCTGCGGGCCATTCGCGAATGGAACTGCAAAGGGACAAATTGCACATGAAATACCCTCCGCCTCATACCGTAAGTTTGGCTGCAGAGTATACATAGACGAGCTTGTACGGTTGATCGCGGTTCTGGATTCCGCCACAAGCCGTCGAGGTCCGCCATTTCTCGGCTGAAGTGCCGTGATGAAAGACTCCGAAGACCAGCAATCGCCAGTGAGGTAACGCAATGGTTGGAAGCCACGGGGATTGTCTTCGGTTGTTCGACCTTGTGGCCAAGACCGCTACACTCCCGCGTTTCGTGAAGCTCGCAGCTTTATATTTCCTTAAACTGAGAGCTAGTTACTACCCTTTGCCGAAGAGCGATATTCAGTTCTCAGATGACTCCACAGTACTGTAGTTTTTATCGGAATAAAATTGTTCATAGGTATCATCTCTGGTTGATCAATTTCTGTTCAGGATAGCATAGTAGTATGTTCTGCCAGTCAGTAAGACATCAGTATAGTCCCGAATTCTGTTAAGCCTGGTGTATTGGATGGCATCACCATTTCTGTTGTATTCAGTCCACTCAGATCGTGTGCCAGAATGCCGACAAGATAATGACTCCCTGTGACCCCATTATATTCCTCACATACTTCAGAACATAAAGTACACCTAGAAAAGTTTCAGTGTGCCACAGAATCATGCGAGCCCTTCTTGAAAGACAGGCTATATTAGTAGCAACGACAGACGTTTAGCAGGTCATGCAGTCATCTGTGATGTGCTGTCTGAAAAGAGCAGCACAAATATTCAGTGAGAGCTTGATAAAATTCTAATGTGGTGCAAAGGACTGCAATTAGTTAAAACGTTCATATACCTAAAACGGTATACATGGTAGAACGAAAAAAATATCAGTGAGTCATAGTTAGGATCGGTCAATTCATACAAGTACCGGAATGTACCAATCTCTGCGGATATGAAATTGGATGACCACATCGGCTCATTTGTTGGTAAGACAGGTGGAAAACCGCAGTTCAGACGTAGGACAATGGGAAAATTCAGTCAATATGTGAAAGATATTGTTTACTGAACATGCCATTTTTTGTATTGCATGCGAAAGTTGTCCGAGTTAACCACGTTAGCTACACAATTACAGTGTGACAGAACTAATCAAAGTCACCACATGTATTGCAAGTAAGGTAAACACAGTTCTAACGCTTGTGAAAAATGTCAATATAAAATGCACAAGTACACTACTGGTCACTTGGTCATAAATTCCAACATTTTAAGCCCATTTGAGGGGCGTTGGCCTGCAGGGTGGAAGTGGGTCAATGTAGAGAACTCGGTGACAGGTCGATGTTGACTGGAAAGCAACTCCGTGGTGACTAGAGGGCAACTCGATGCTGACCCGAAGGCAACTAGCTGTCCTCAGGCCCTGCACAACCTAAGTAAACGACGAGCAGATGAATACAATCACGCTTCAGTACGGAGCACACGGCTGGCGTAGTAAAGTAGTGCAGCTACGTTGGCAGCACGTGGCAGAATTGGCCCCATCCGTAACGCAGTCCTTCGACGTACTGCTGTTAAGCTGTTTACGCCTGCGAGTACGCAACCATGCAGACACAGCTGTAGTGCAGGAAGTCGCAGACCGCCTGAAATACAATAGTACCAGGCACGGCTAACAGGGGTTACTGCATCAAAGTAGGGCAGCATGTATGATGACAGGCTGTTTGATCCATGGGAAAATGTCACGGAGATTTTGGAAAATCCTGAACCTGTCTATGCTTGTCTATCGCATGAAAGCCAACTTAACTAAGGTTCAAGAACCAGTACTAAATGAAGAATCTAAGACTACGCCACGTGCTCCTATGTATCGCCATACGTATCGTGATGACAAGATTAAACTAATTATAGCAGGCACAGAGACATTTAAATAGTCAGTTTTTCCGCACTCTATACACGAATCGAATTGCAAGAAGTTCTACTTACGATATACAGGGACGTTTCCTCCGGCATCCACATCACGTTAGTTTGGTGAGTATAGGTGCAGATGTACGTACGGCCTGTGACAAAGGTATCTTGAGAACGCTTCAGTATGGTATTACTATGATAGACTGAAACTTGGAGATAGGAGACGAGGTACTGGTGGAAGTAAAACTGTGAGGAATCGTGATTGGGTAGCTCAGTCGGTAGAGCACTTGCCCGCGAAAGGCAAAGAGGTCCCGATTTCGAGTCTAGGAGCGGTACACGGGTTTAATCTACCAGGAAGTTTCATATCAGCGCACAATCCACTACAGAGTGAAAATTTCATTCTGGAGCGATAGCTTGTCCAAACACAATCCCCCAGTCGCGCTTGTCCACGGCTGGCGTGATACTTCTGCATCTACATCCATACTCCGCAAGCCACCTGACGGTGTGTGGCGGAGGGTACGTTGAGTACCTCTATCGGTTCTCCTTTCAATCCCAGTCTCGTATTGTTCGTGGAAAGAAGGATTGTCGGTATGCCTCTGTGTGGGCTCTAATCTCTCTCATTTTATCCTCATGGTCTTTTCGCGAGATATACGTAGGAGGGAGCAATATACTGCTTGACTCCTCGGTGAAGGTATGTTCTCGAAACTTCACCAAAAGCCCGTACCGAGCTACTGAGCGTCTCTCCTGCAGAGTCTTCCACTGGGGTTTATCTATCATCTCTGTAACGCTTTCCCGATTACTAAATGATCCTGTAACAAATCGCGCTGCTCTCCGCTGGATCTTCTCTATCTCTTCTATCAACCCTATCTGGTACAGATCCCACACTGCTGAGCAGTATTCAAGCAGTGGGCGAACAAGCGTACTGTAACCTACTTCCTTTGTTTTCGGATTGCATTTCCTTAGGATTCTTCCACTGAGTCTGGCATCTGCTTTACCGACGATCAACTTTATATGATCATTCCATTTTAAATCACTCCTAATGCCTACTCCCAGATAATTTATGGAACTAACTGCTTCCAGTTGCTGACCTGCTATATTGTAGCTAAATGATAAGGGATCTTTCTTTCTATGTATTCGCAGCACATTACACTTGTCTACATTGAGATTCAATTGCCATTCCTTGCACCATGCGTCAATTCGCTGCAGATCAGCCTGCATTTCAGTACAATTTTGCAGTGTTACAACCTCTCAATATACCACAGCATCATCCGCAAAAAGCCTCAGTGAACTTCCGATGTCATCCACAAGGTCATTTATGTATATTGTGAATAGCAACGGTCCTACGACACTCCCCTGCGGCACACCTGAAATCACTCTTACGTCGGAAGACTTCTCTCTTCTACTTACTTACTCCTCGTCTCTACAGCCCTTGAAGGGCCCTGCCATTCTATCCGTCTCCATCCTCTGACACCCAGCTTTTTCACGTCTTCTTCAACTCCGTCCACCCATCTCTTTCTGGGGCATCCCCTCCGCCGTCTGTCTCCAGCCTTGCCATCACAAATCCTCTTACACGCTGTGTCTTCTTCCACTCTGACCACGTGTCCTGCCCACCGCAGCCTTTTTATTTTAACGGTGATGTCACGTGTGATAAGGCCAGTGTGCCGCGTTACTCGCGGGTCAGTCCGCCGCTGCCTCGACTGCTGTGGCCGCGGTTTCAAAGGCGGGATCTGAAGCGTTCGCCGCGGTCGGCGCACTGACCCCACGGGGTTCGGAGCCGCCGGCCCGGAACAGCAGGTGCGGCGGCCTTCACAGCAGGTCGGGTCTCCCAGCATCACCGACCCTGCAAGCGCGCCCCAGGTCGACAGGGTCTGCCGCGGGTGGCGGTTCTTCCTTAGCCTCAAAAGTCACGTCTTCTAGCGCCCGCAACATGCACTGATCAAACATGTGTCTTAATATCATTAGCTGCTTTCTAAAAATATACAGGGTGTTACAAAAAGGTACTGCCAAACTTTCAGGAAACATTCCTCACACACAAATAAAGAAAAGATGTTCTGTGGACATGTGTCCGGAAACGCTTAATTTCCATGTTAGAGCTCATTTTAGTTTCGTCAGTATGTACTGTACTTCCTCGATTCACCGCCAGTTGGCCCAGTTGAAGGAACGTAATGTTGACTCCGGTGCTTGTGTTGACATGCGACTCATTGCTCTACAGTACTAGCATCAAGCTGGTCTGCTGCTTTCGGCATTTTAAGTTAAGTCGTCTTTTGCCCAGGCGTCACTGACCGTTTGATAATCTCGCATGTATAATTTAAAAAAATATTTTGAAATTTCCAGAATGAGATTTTCACTCTCAGCGGAATGTGCGCTGATATGAAACTTCCTGGAAGATTAAAACTATGTGCCGGACCGAGACTCGAACTCGGGATCTTTGCCTTTCGCATAGTCCTAGAGCACTTGCCCGCGAAAGGCAAAGGTCCCGAGTTCGAGTCTCGCTCGGGCACACAGTTTTAATCTGCCAGGACGTTTCATATCAGCGCACACTCCCCTGCAGAGTGAAAATCTCATTCTGGAGACATCCCCCAGGCTGTGGCTAAGCCATGTTTCCGCAATATCCTTTCTTTCAGGAGTGCTAGTTCTGCAAGGTTCGCAAGAGAGCTTCTGTAAAGTTTAGAAGGTAAGACACGAGGTACTGGCAGAAGTAAAGCTGTGAGGACGGGGCGTGAGTCGTGCTTAGGTAGCTCAGTTGGTAGAGCACTTGCCCGAGGCAAAGGTCCCGAGTTCGAGTCTCGGTCCGGCACACAGTTTTAATCTGTCAGGAAGATTCATTTTGAAATTTTCTTGCCATTCCACATTTCTTTGAATCACTTCTGATGCAATTTACTGTTCGTTAAGTAATTGTATTTTCCTCCTTGCTTAACAAGGAAGCTGTCATTTTTCGATATTGTCTTAATGATGCCCACATGTTGATAGTACGTTAGCTGTTTTTGTAAATGTGGTCTTGAATAAATTATTGATCTACTAGTCGTTTAAGGACCTTCCATGCTAATCTCGACTTTCTAAGTCAGAATACCATAAGTGGAACTCCTTACAATTCGATTCGCGTATGGAGTGGGGGAAAACTGACTATATAAATGTCCTTGTGCCTGCTGTAATTAATTTAATCTTGTCCTCACGATACGTATGGCAACGATACCTAGGAGCTCGTGGTGTATTCAACAGGTTAGTGTTCATCACGGACGTGGTTTTGCAGTCAGTGCAATGTTTACAAATGCGGAGTTGGAAGATGCCCATTTGATGTATGGATTAGCACGGGGCAATAGTCGTGGCGCGGTACGTTTGTATCGGGACAGATTTCCAGACCGAAGGTGTCCCGACAGGAAGACGATCGAAGCAATTGATCGGCGTCTTAGGGAGCACGGAACATTCCAACCTATGACTCGCGACTGGGGAAGACCTAGAACGACGATGACACCTGCAATGGACGAGGCAATTCTTCGTCCAGTTGACGATAACCCTAATGTCAGCGTCAGAGAAGTTGCTGCTGTACAAGGTAACGTTGACCACGTCACTGTATGGAGAGTGCTACGGGAGAACCAGTTGTTTCCGTACCATGTACAGCGTGTGCAGGTACTATCAGCAGCTGATTGGCCTCCACGGGTATACTTCTGCGAATGGTTCATCCAACAATGTGTCAATCCTCATTTCAGTGCAAATGTTCTCTTTACGGCTGAGGCTTCATTCCAATGTGACCAAATTGTAAATTTCCACAATCGACATGTGTGGGCTGACGAGAATCCGCACGCAATTGTGCAATCACGTCATCAACACAGATTTTCTGTGAACGTTTGGGCAGGCATTGTTGTTTATGTCTTGATTGGGCCCCGTGTTCTTCCACCTACGCTCAATGGAGCATGTTATCATGATTTCATACGGGACATTCTACCTGTGCTGCTAGAACATGTGCCTTTACAAGTACGACACAACATGTGGTTCATGCACGATGGAGCTCCTGCACATTTCAGTCGAAGTGGTCGTACGCTTCTCAACAACAGATTCGGTGACCGATGGATTGGTAGAGGCGGACCAATTCCATGGCGTCCACGCTCTCCTGACCTCAACCTTCTTGACTTTCATTTATGGGGGCATTTGAGTCTACGCAACCCCGGTACCAAATGTAGAGACTCTTCGTGCTCGTATTGTGGACGGCTGTTATACAATGTGCCATTCTCCAGGGCTGCATCAGCGCATCAGGGATTCCATGCGACGGAGGGAGGATGCATGTATCCTCGCTAACGGAGGACATTTTGAACATTTCCTTTAACAAAGTGTTTGAAGTCACGCTGGTACGTTCTTTTGCTGTGTGTTTCCATTCCATGATTAATGTGATTTGAAGGAAAATAATAAAATGAGCTCTAACATGGAAAGTAAACGTTTCCGGACCCATGTCCACATAACATATTTTCTTTCTTTGTGTGTGAGGAATGTTTCCCGAAAGTTTGGCCGTACCTTTTTGTAACACCCTGTATATTCAAATGATATGTCTAAAATTGCTGTTCGCAATGCCAGAAACTCTGTGTGAGTAACAAACCAACACAAATATTAAAAAAAAATTAAATAGCGCTGTAATACCAAGGGTGTTATAACCCTTTAAACTAAGAATTGATGGATGATAATTAATTGAAACGCTCAGGTGCCGACAGGTGTTGCTTATATACCTCGATGGGGACAGCTGAAAACGTGTGCCCTGACCGGGACTCGAACCCGGGATATCCTGCTTACATGGCAGATGCTCTATCCATCTCAGCCACCGAGGACACAGATGAATAGGTTCGAGTCCCGGTCGGGGCACACGTTTTCAGCGTGGTATATCAACAACACCTGTCGGCAGCTGAGAGTTTCAATTAATTACCGTTTATTCTGGACAAGCTGCACGGTCATCAATGGTATCTGTTCTTTCGACAATAGTTACTATCTTCATATAAACAATTGATGGTTCATTTTTTTGCCATACTCACATTCACTGATCAGCCAAAACATTATGACCACTGGCCATGCAACGTTGGATACCGCTTGGTGGCGTTGTGTGGGCACGTGACGCAGTAACAAAAGTACGTAAGCGTAGCAGAAACGGACGGGGATAACCTTAGCAAACATGTGGGCTGCAAATGGGGGAATTCATTGCGATAAGTGAGTTTAACATAGGGCGCACAATTATTAAGCAGAGCCTGTGAACGAGTCTCTCGAAAACGGCGAAGACGGTCGGATATTCACGTGCTACTGTCGTGAGCATCTACGGAAAGAGGTAGGACAGTGAAACTACCTCTAGGCGGTAAACAAATGGACGTCAACGACTCTTCGCAGAGCGTGGGGTGTGGAGCCTTGTCTGCTCTGTAAAGCAGTATACAGGGTGAAAAGTATTTAAACCGACAAACTCTGGGAGGTTGTAGGGGACATCAAAACAAATATTTTTCTCTAATGTCATTTTTTCCTATGAGGAGTATTTAAAGCGGTGGAGGAAGATTTCTCTGGCGGCAAATTAATTAAACCAACAAACACTTTTCCATTTTTTTTATGACCAAGAGACAACAACTGGGTAGCAGTTACTATCTAATTAAACAGTCTCCAACAACACTGACCCACACATTAACGAACAACAGCACTTGATGAGCGCTAGTAACTGTGGCATGTGGGTTATCCTCACTCCAAACATGCGAATTGTGCATGCTGGCCGGCCGGTGTGGCCGTGCGGTTCTAGGCGCTTCAGTCCGGAACCGCGATACTGGTACGGTCGCAGGTTCGAATCCTGCCTCGGACGTGGATGTGTGTGATGTCTTTAGCTTAGTTACGTTTAAGTAGTTCTAAGTTCTAGAGGACTGATGACCACAGATGTTAAGTCCCATAGTGCTCAGAGCCATTTGAACCATTTTTTGTGCATGTTGAAGACTCCATCACGCCCGAACGTTGCTTCATCGGCAAACAACACAGAGGATGGAAATATAGGATGCATTTCACACTGTCCCAGGTACCACTGCGAAAACTGTACTCTGGGTGGATAATCAACTGGTTCCAGGTTGTGGACACGCTGTAAGTGAAACGGACGTAACAACTTCTCTCGAAGGACTGTTCTTACAGTCGTCTGATTCGTCCGCATGTGACGTGCAATTGCACGAGTGCTGATTGAAGGATCCCGCTCCACATGCTGCAAGACAGCTTCCTCAAATTGCAGCGTTCTTACCGTGCGACGGCGTCCCTGTCCAGGTAATCTGCTAAATGACCCGGTCTCACGCAGACGTTGGTACACAGCAGCAAAGGTCGTATGATGCGGGACACGGCGATTAGGATATTGTTGTTGATAAACCCGCTGTGCAGCTCGTCCGTTGTGGTGCGCTACGTAGTACGCACCAACCATATCAATGTACTCACTCCAGGTGTATCGCTCCATCAGTAAACAGAGACAATGCACTACTACACTGGTGGACAGCAACTGCCTACAACTGAAGAGCGTAATACGCCCTCTAACAACTGAAGATCGTAATACGGTCTCTAACAACTGAAGAGCGTAATACGGCCTCCACCGGTTTAAATGATTCTCGTAGGAAAAAATGACATTAGGGAAAAATATTTGTTTTGATGTCCCCTACAACCTCCCAGAGTTTGTCGGTTTAAATACTTTTCACTCTGTAGACGGAGACCTGTGGCACCTCTGCCGAAACAGCACAATGTTGGCGCACGTACAAGTGTTTCGGAGCACACCGTTGATTGTACATTGTCGAACATGGAGTTCCGCAGCAGACCACCCCTACGTGTTCTCATGTTGACGCAACGACATCGTCAATTACGATTGCAGTGTGCTTTGGACCATCGGAATTCGACCGTTAATCAATGGAAACGTGTCGGCTTTTCGGGTGAATCACTTTTTTGCTACAGTAGTCGATGGTCGTCTCAACGGACGCCGTCATCGAGATGAATGGCGGCTGGAAACGTGCAGCGCGCCACGGACGGAGGCTGGTGGGAGCAGTACTATGCTGTGTGGAGACATTCTCCTGCGCTTGCGTGGGGCCTGTGGTAGTAATCGGAGACACGCTCATGGCTGCGAACCGCCTACATCTCCTCATACTTGATCTCTTACCCGACGGCGACGTCATGTTTCAGCAGTATAACTGTGCGTGTCTCGGAGCCAGAAGCGTGCTACAGTGGTTTTAGGAGCATTACAGTGAACTGACGTTGATGTCTCGGCGACCAAATTCGCCTGATGTAAATTTTATGGAACCCATCTGGGTCGCTATGGGCCGTCTCACCGCCTACAAAAACTAACTGCCCTTTATTTACGCGAATTACATGATCTGTGCGTAGACATCTAATATACCTCCACAAAACTACCAACAAACTATCGGGTCCCTGATACTCGGGCCGGCCGCGGTGGTCTAGCGGTTCTAGGCGCGCAGTCCGGAACCGCGCGACTGCTACGGTCGCAGGTTCGAATCCTGCCTCGGGCATGGATGTGTGTGGTGTCCTTACTTTAGTTAGGTTTAAGTGGTTCTAAGTTTTAGGGGACTGATGACCACAGATGTTAAGTCCCATAGTGCTCAGAGCCATTTGAAACATTTGATACTCGGAGTCAGTGATGTATTTCGTTCGGAAGATGGACAAATAAGCTATTAAGTAAGTGGCCATAATGCTTTTGCTCATCAGTGTAAGTTACAACAAAGATATGCAAACTAATACTAAACGTTTTGAACATCCATGTGGTACTATAAACACAATATCGAACAACGAGAAAAGAAATGAACCCAAAATGAAAATTTATAAGCTGACAGTAACACAAGTTACAATATGTGGGACTGAGACTAGGTTTGCCTGCACAAAAAGACATTAGTAAGATCCAAACAGCAGAAGAGGAGATTTTTAAGAAGGAATCAAGGATACGTTTACATGGTAGTTCAACAGAACTTTATAACACTGTGGAAAAAGTGGACAACTACAGAAGAAAATGGAAAAAACATATCAGAATCAGTGAGTATAGGTAAAGAGACAAGGTTTTATGAGCCACAATGTAGAAGAGAGATGCTGGAAGGCCTGGAAAAACATGAATATCGTTTGCCAATTGTGACTTTCCTCTGTCAAAACTGTCACATTTAATAATAAAACATTCCGGGTTACTGTACACTGCAATAATGAATTTCTTGCGGAGCTATACGTTTTGTCCCCTTCTGTAGACAGCATCTTTAAAGAGGTGGTTGTAGGTTCCATCAATCTTCCTATTCACAGTACGGCCAGTACCAAGTAAGGGTGCGAATCAGAGCTTTATAGAGACTATAAAGCAAGGGGAAATTAGAGCCGTAATTTTTCCCCAGGGCATGAAAGCAAAACGAAGATAATGGAATGTAGTCGAATTAAGTCGGGTGATGCTGAGGGAATTAGATTAGGAAATGAGACACTTAAAGTAGTAAAGGAGTTTTGCTATTTGGGGAGCAATATAACTGATGATGGTCGAAGTAGAGAGGATATAAAATGTAGACTGGCAATGGTAAGGAAAGCGTTTGTGAAGAAGAGAAATTTGTTAACATCGAGTATAGATTTTAGTGTCAGGAAGTCGTTTCTGAAAGTATTTGTATGGAGTGTAGCCATGTGTGGAAGTGAAACATGGACGATAAATAGTTTGGACAAGAAGAGAATAGAAGCTTTCGAAATGTGGTGCTACAGAAGATTGCTGAAGATTAGATGGGTAGATCACATAACTAATGAGGAGGTATTGAATAGGATTGGGGAGAAGAGGAGTTTGTGGCACAACTTGACTAGAATGAGGGATCGGTTGGTAGGACATGTTCTGAGGCATCAAGGGATCACCAATATAGTATTGGAGGGTAGCGTGGAGTGTAAAAATCGTAGAGGGAGACCAAAAGATGAATACACTAAGCAGATTCAGAAGGATGTAGGCTGCAGTAGTTACTGGGAGATGAAGAAGCTTGCACAAGGTAGAGTAGCATGGAGAGCTGCATCAAAGCAGTCTCAGGACTGAAGACCACAACAACAACAAACTACCTTGAAGATATCCTCTGAAGATGACCACGAAGCGTTGGGTTTCAACAAGAAATTCATTCAATCATAGCACAACAGCTCGGAATGTCTCCTTAAGTGCAATAGTTTCAATACATACGTAAATGTTTTAGTTACAATGTAGTGCACAGCCGAAATATTTTTTTTCCGGCAAACACGCAATACGCAACAAATCAGCAGGGACTAAGAAACAGCGTGCAATGACGTACACCCTAAGACAAAAAAAAATCACTACGAAGGAATTATCCGAAAGGAACGGAATTCGGTAGATGTGATGTGCATGTACAGACAAACAGATGATTATAATTTCAGAAAAATTAGATGATTTATTCAAGACAAATAGCTTCACAAATAGAGCAAGTCAATAACATGTTGGTCCTCCTCTGGCCCCTCTGCAAGCAATTACTCGCTTTGGCATTGACTGACAGTTGTTTTATGTCCCCCTGAAGTATACCGTGGCAATGTCTGTCCAGCTGGCGCATTAGCTCATGAATATCCCCAGCTGGTGGCAGGGCGCTGCCGATAATGTTCCAGACGTTCTCATGTTCGAGCATAATGACTTTTCTGGAGACTAGACACGTACTCTGTAGGAATCAGCATGGGTTTCGAAATAGACGATCGTGTGAAACCCAGCTCGCGATATTGGCCACGAGACTCAGATGACCATAGACACGGGTTCCCAGGTAGATGCCGTGTTCCTTGACTTCCGCTAGGCGTTAGATACAGTTCCCTCGGTCGTTTAATGAACAAAGTAAGAGCATATGGATTACCAGATCAATTGTGTGATTGGATTGAAGAGTTCCTAGATAACAGAGCGCAGCATGTCATTCGCAATGGAGAGAAGTCTTCCGAAGTAAGAGTGATTTCAGGTGTGCCGCAGGGGAGTGTCGAAGGACCGTTGCTATTCACAATATATATAAATGACCTTGTGGATGACATCGGAAGTTCACTGAGGCTTTTTGCGGATGTGCTGTGGTATATCGAGAGGTTGTAACAATGGAAAATTGTACTGAAATGCAGGAGGATCTGCAGCGAATTGACGCATGGTGCAGGGAATGGCAATTGAATCTCAATGTAGACAAGTGTAATGTGCTGCGAATACACAGAAAGAAAGATCCCTTATCATTAGCTACAATATAGCAGGTCAGCAACTGGAAGCAATTACTTCCATAAACTATCTGGGAGTAGGCATTAGGAGTGATTTAAAATGGAATGATCATATAAAGTTGATCGTCGGTAAAGCAGATGCCACACTGAGATTCATTGGAAGAATCCTAAGGAAATGCAATCCGAAAACAAAGGAAGTAAGTTACAGTACGCTTGTTCGCCCACTGCTTGAATACTGCTCAGCAGTGTGGGATCCGTACCAGGTAGGGTTGATAGAAGAAATAGAGAAGATCCAACGGAGAGCAGCGTGCTTCGTTACAGGATCATTTAGTAATCGCGAAAGCGTTACGGAGATGATAAACTCCAGTGGAAGACTCTGCAGGAGAGACGCTCAGTAGCTCGGTACGGGCTTTTGTTGAAGTTTCGAGAACATACCTTCACGGAGGAGTCAAGCAGTATATTGCTCCCTCGTACGTATATCTCGCGAAGAAACCATGAGGATAAAATGAGAGAGATTAGAGCCCACACAGAGGCATACCGACAATCCTTCTTTCCACGAACAATACGAGACTGGAATAGAAGGGAGAACCGATAGAGGTACTCAAGGTACGCTCCGCCACACACCGTCAGGAGGGTTGCGGAGTATGGATGTCGATGTAGATAATTGCGTACTTGTGCTGATTTCGAATGGCAAGATTACCTAGCCAATGCAACGAAAACATTCCGCAGACCATAACGCTACCTTCCCCGGCCTGTCTCTCCGAAAGTTGCTGCATGCTGTTTGCTTTCAGACGTTTCACGCCCGATGGGGCATACAAGGTGACTCGTCTGAAAACGCCAGCTGTCGCCAGTATGGTCGACGTCCGGTAGCGGTACTAGCGTGAAAATTCCAGCCTTCGTCGCCGACGAATAGGAGTCAGCATGGGTGTATGAACCGGACGCTCGCTGCGGACATCCATACTCAGTAACGTTCGCTGAATGGTGGTTGAAGAGGCACTGTTGATAGCCCCTTGATTTATCTGAGCCTTCGCTAACTCAACCGTTACACGTTGTGCCTGCCGCAGTGGCCGAGCTGTTCTAGGCGCTTCAGTGTGGAACCGCGCGACCGCTACGGTCCGAATCCCGCCTCGGGCACGGATGTGTGTGATGTCCTTAGGTTAGTTAAGTTTAAGTACACTCCTGGAAATGGAAAAAAGAACACATTGACACCGGTGTGTCAGACCCACACTCCGGACACTGCGAGAGGGCTGTACAAGCAATGATCACACGCACGGCACAGCGGACACACCAGGAACCGCGGTGTTGGCCGTCGAATGGCGCTAGCTGCGCAGCATTTGTGCACCGCCGCCGTCAGTGTCAGCCAGTTTGCCGTGGCATACGGAGCTCCATCGCAGTCTTTAACACTGGTAGCATGCCGCGACAGCGTGGACGTGAACCGTATGTGCAGTTGACGGACTTTGAGCGAGGGCGTATAGTGGGCATGCGGGAGGCCGGGTGGACGTACCGCCGAATTGCTCAACACGTGGGGCGTGAGGCCTCCACAGTACATCGATGTTGTCGCCAGTGGTCGGCGGAAGGTGCACGTGCCCGTCGACCTGGGACCGGACCGCAGCGACGCACGGATGCACGCCAAGACCGTAGGATCCTACGCAGTGCCGTAGGGGACCGCACCGCCACTTCCCAGCAAATTAGGGACACTGTTGCTCCTGGGGTATCGGCGAGGACCATTCGCAACCGTCTCCATGAAGCTGGGATACGGTCCCGCACACCGTTAGGCCGTCTTCCGCTCACGCCCCAACATCGTGCAGCCCGACTCCAGTGGTGTCGCGACAGGCGTGAATGGAGGGACGAATGGAGACGTGTCGTCTTCAGCGATGAGAGTCGCTTCTGCCTTGGTGCCAATGATGGTCGTATGCGTGTTTGGCGCCGTGCAGGTGAGCGCCACAATCAGGACTGCATACGATCGAGGCACACAGGGCCAACACCCGGCATCATGGTTTGGGGAGCGATCTCCTACACTGGCCGTTCACCACTGGTGATCGTCGAGGGGACACTGAATAGTGCACGGTACATCCAAACCGTCATCGAACCCATCGTTCTACCATTCCTAGACCGGCAAGGGAACTTGCTGTTCCAACAGGACAATGCACGTCCGCATGTATCCCGTGCCACCCAACGTGCTCTAGAAGGTGTAAGTCAACTACCCTGGCCAGCAAGATCTCCGGATCTGTCCCCCATTGAGCATGTTTGGGACTGGATGAAGCGTCGTCTCACGCGGTCTGCACGTCCAGCACGAACGCTGGTCCAACTGAGGCGCCAGGTGGAAATGGCATGGCAAGCCGTTCCACAGGACTACATCCAGCATCTCTACGATCGTCTCCATGGGAGAATAGCAGCCTGCATTGCTGCGAAAGGTGGATATACACTGTACTAGTGCCGACATTGTGCATGCTCTGTTGCCTGTGTCTATGTGCCTGTGGTTCTGTCAGTGTGATCATGTGATGTATCCGACCCCAGGAATGTGTCAATAAAGTTTCCCCTTCCTGGGACAATGAATTCACGGTGTTCTTATTTCAATTTCCAGGAGTGTAGTTCTAAGTTCTAGGGGACTGATGACCTCAGATTTTAAGTCCCATAGTGCTCAGAGCCATTTGAACGGCTGTTTGCTCTCGTTAACCCCCTGTGAACGCATCGTGGCGCATCACATTTATCACAACGGTTTTGGGTTAGGCCATTTTGCCATGCACGGTATATTTAAACCACGGCGGCACGTGAACAGATTTCAGACTTATCCGTTTCTAAAGTGCTTCCACCCTTGGTCCGAAAGCCAATGATCGTGCGTTTTTGGAGGTCAGATAAATCGCTCCGTTTCCGTATTACGACGATTGCATCGGTTTCCGCCTCTCCACGACACGCTTTATACAGGGTGATTTTTTTTCCCACCGTATACAAACTCTAGGAATTGATCGAAAAGAGAGTACGGAACAAAAAAGGTCTAGTGAACTTACGTCCGGAAATGCGTGGTTCAGGTGCTAGAGAATATTTATTCAGCCATACTTTGTTACAGGGACTGCGGCTGTAGCATGCAGCCACGGTTACAGTGTGAGTGGTTTCCTCCTAGAGGGTTCCTCTTACGTCGTGCCCTAGCGCCCTCTCCTGCCATAGTAATTGTTGTGTCCGATTCACTTCTGTTGTTGACTCACCTTCTAGTGGATGTGATACAGCGTTGTACACAGTGGTTCCGTATTCGAATCGAGATCTTGCCGACTTGGTGTTTACTTACGCGAAGGCAAATGGCAACGAGCGGCGGGCAGCGAGGTTGCTTCAGGAGACGTGTCTCCGCCGACCACAATGACAGCATTCAATGCTTGCAACGGTGTGTCGACGTTTGCCTGACACAGGAAGCAGGAAATCATGAAGGACGTCCCCGAAATGTTCTGACACCAGACGTGGAGGAAAACGTGATTAGTAGTGTGGAAGGCGACCGCCGTGTCAGTACCAGGCAGATGGCCCGCCAGTACAGGGCGAGCCAGACGGACGTGTGGAACATTCTCCATGACAATTGTTCCCACCCTTATCACTTACAGCGTGTGCAGATATTACTAGCGACAACTTTCTACATCGGGAGCGGTTTAGTAATTGGTTTGTTCACCAGGCGACCACGATCCCGGGATTTGTGTCCTATTCACAGATGACGCCACCTTTACCCAGAGTGGTATCTTCAGCTTTCATAACAGTCATCTGTGGGATAGTATCCAGAACCCCCATGGTATCGCGACAGCGAATCATCAGAATCGGTGCAGCCGGAACGCGTGGGCCGGGATAATTGGCGATCATATTCTGGGACCAGTCTTCCTTCCACGCCGCCCAACAGGCCGGAACTACCGGCGTTTCTTGCGAGTGACTTTGCCGCCCCTGCTGAAAGAAGAGCCACTGATGATTGGAAGCGTTACGTGGCTGCTACGTGGTGGTGCTCCAGCCCACTTCGCCGTTAACGTCTGGACGCATCTCAGTCGTGTCTTCCCTGGTCGATGGCTCGGACGAGGGAGTCCAGATACACGGTCTGCTCGTCCACCAGATCTCAACCCGTGCGATTTCTGGTTATGGGGCCATGTCAACAGTATTGTGAATGCAGAGTCCATTCCAGATGTGGAGACACTGGAGCAGCGTATTCGTGCTGCCTTGGGCGGTGATCGGATGCAGCCTGACCGATGTGCACGTGTAACATGCTACGGCGCGTACACGCATTCGTTGAGGCAGCTGGAAACCATTTTCAACACGTACCGTTACTGTGTGGCTGCATGGTACTGCGGCTATTACATCTTACTCTCTGTAACAATGTATGATTAAATAAATGGTCACTAGCATGGAAAGGAAGCATTTCGGGACACAAGTTCCTTATACCTTTTGTAAGTAGGCTATTTAGGTTTTTATGTTGGTAACGCCATGTAGCGCTCTATATGAAAATCACTGACTGTGCTGTGTGCAGTCTGTGGCTCGTTTGCATTGTTGGAATTTGCTATTGTAGTGTTGGGCAGTTGGATGTGAACAGCGCGTAGCGTTGCGCAGTTGGAGGTGAGCCGCCAGCACTGGTGGATGTGGGGGGAGAGTGGCAGAATTTTGAGAGCGGACGATCTGGACCTGTCTCCATCAGAAAGAGTAAATTTGTAAGACTGGATGTCTGAGATATATATACAGGGACATGTTTACGATGACGACCGTGTTTACGAGTGTGGCTGTAGTGCACTGTTGTGGTTTTGTCTAGCTGTCGCAGTGTCCGCATGTAGCGCTTGCTGCTATTGTTATTCTGCATTCGTCTCCGCACGCAGACCAACTGTAGTACACCGTGTATATATATATATATATATATATATATATATATATATATATATATATATATATATATATATAGGGTGAGTCACCTAACGTTACCGCTGGATATATTTCGTAAAACCACATAAAATACTGACGAACCGATTCCACAGACCGAACTTGAGGAGAGGGGCTAGTGTAATAGGTTAATACAAACCATAAAAAAATGCACGGAAGTATGTTTTTTTAACACAAACCTACGTTTTTTTAAATGGAACCACGTTATTTTTGTTAGCACATCTGAACATATAAACAAATACGTAATCAGTGCCGTTTGTTGCATTGCAAAATGTTAATTACATCCGCAGATATTGTAACCTAAAGTTGACGCTTGAAACCTCCGACGTTCAGTTGCGTGTTGTAACAAACACGGGCCACGGTCGGCGAGCAGCATCTGCAGGGACATGTTTACGATGACGACCGTGTTTACGAGTGTGGCTGTAGTGCACTGTTGTGGTTTTGTCTAGCTGTCGCAGTGTCCGCATGTAGTGCTTGCTGCTATTGTTATTCTGCATTCGTCTCCGCACGCAGACCAACTGTAGTACACCGTGTTACCAGACGTGTGTGATAGTGTAGTGTTGTAGGAACTGTGTGGCCATGGTGTATTCGAACTCTGAAAAGGCGGAGATGATACTCATCTATGGCGAGTGTCGACGAAATGCAGCTGAAGCCTGCAGGGTGTATGCAGAACGGTACCCGGACAGAGAGCATCCAACGTGCCGCACATTGCAAAACATCTACCGCCAACTGCATGCAACAGGTATGGTCGTAGCACGCAAACGGGTTCGTAACAGGCCCGTCACAGGAGAAGCGGGTGCAGTTGGTATGTTAGCTGCTGTTGCCATGAACCCACACATGACCACACGGGATATTGCGAGAGCCGGTGGACTGAGTCAAAGTAGTGTCATGTGCATACTGCATCGTCACCGCTTTCACCCGTTTGTGAATCTATGGAACATGCATTATTGGTCCGTGGACAATCCTCGCTGGGTCAGACAGGTAGAGCGACAGAGACCGTGGACTGTAAATGTATGGTGCGGAATCACTGGCGACCACCTCATTGGTCCTCACTTCATTGCAGGGGCCCAAACAGCTGCAACATACATCGCGTTTCTACAGAATGATCTGCCAACGTTGCTCGAAAATGTCCCACTGGAAACGCGTCGACGAATGTGGTATCAGCATAATGGTGCACCTGCACATTCCGCAATTAACACTAGGCTGACCCTTGACAGGATGTTCGACGGGCGTTTCATAGGACGTGGAGGACGCATAAATTGGCCAGCCCGTTCTCCTGATCTTACACCTCTGGACTTCTTTCTGTGGGGTACGTTAAAGGAGAATGTGTACCGTGATGTGCCTACAACCCCAGAGGATATGAAACAACGTATTGTGGCAACCTGCGGCGACATTACACCAGATGTACTGCGGCGTGTACGACATTCATTACGCCAGAGATTGCAATTGTGTGCAGCAAATGATGGCCACCACATTGAACATCTATTGGCCTGACATGTCGGGTCACACTCTACTCCACTCCGTAATTGAAAACGGAAACCACGTGTGTACGTGTACCTCACCCCTCATGGTAATGTACATGTGCGTCAGTGAAAAACACCAATAAAAAGGTGTTAGCATGTGGACGTAATGTGCTGTTCCAGTCTCTTCCGTACCTAAGGTCCATCACCGTTCCCTTTGCATCCCTACGTAATTCGGTGCTCTCCGATACACACGATCGAACAGCGGAGGAGTGGTACTCAAGTGTCAAATTTAGGTTACAATATCTCCGGATGTAATTAACATTTTACAATGCAACAAACGGCACTGATTACGTATTTGTTTATATGTTCAGATGTGCTAACAAAACTAACGGGGTCCCATTTTAAAAAAAAACGTAGGTTTGTATTAAAAAAATACTTCCGTGCAATTTTTTATGGTTTTTATTAACCAATTACACTAGCCCCTCTCCTCACGTTCGGTCTGTGGAATCGATTCGTCAGTATTTGATGTGGTTTACGAAATATATCCAGCGGTTATGTTAGGTGACTCACCCTGTATATATATATTATGACTTTTGAACACTATTAAGGTAAATACATTGTTTGTTCCCAGAATGAGATTTTCACTCTGCAGCGGAGTGTGCGCTGATATGAAACTTCCTGGCAGATTAAAACTGTGTGCCCGACCGAGACTCGAACTCGGGACCTTTGCCTTTCGCGGGCAAGTGCTCTACCACTGGCAGAAGTGAAGCTGTGAGTACCGGACGTGAGTCGTGCTTCGGTAGCTCAGTTGGTAGAGCACTTGCCCGCGAAAGGCAAAGGTCCCGAGTTCGAGTCTCGGTCGGGCACACAGTTTTAATCTGCCAGGAAGTTTCACATTGTTTGTTCTCTATCAAAATCTTTCGTTTGCTAACTATGCCTATCAGTAGGTAGTGCCTTCAGTAGTTAGAATCTTTTATTTAGCTGGCAGTATTGGCGCTCGCTGTATTGCAGTAGTTCGAGTAACGAAGATTTTTGTGAGGTAAGTGATTCATGAAAGGTATAGGTTATTGTTAGTCAGGGACATTCTTCTGTAGGGATTATTGAAAGTCAGATTGCGTTGCGCTAAAAATATTGTGTGTCAGTTTAGTGTTGATCAGAATAAGTAAAGAGCGAAATGTCTGAATACGTTCAGTTCTGCTGAGCTGTTTAAAAATCAAATAATGTAAGAAGTTTATCAGTACAATCATTCATTAATTTTCCAAAGGGGATGTTTCACTTTATTGTTCCGTGTCCTCTCATCGATCGATCCCTAGAGTTTGTACACGGTGGAAAATATCGCCCTGTAAATCCTCCAGTGTTTATTGCACGTGGAAGTCAAACACAGCCGGTGGTCACACTAAGGTGAGACGAAAGTATATCATCGCTACGCCAGACGAATCGTCCGCCGTACAGACTTCCGTGTTATCCGTGGGAAGCCCGGTTGGGTAGGCCATTAGTACCGTAGTGAGTTAGCCTGCTCTGCTTACTACGTTACTTGTCTGAATCTCTAGGTCGCGTTTGAAAAACGGAGAAACATCATAAAAATTTGTTGAGAAAGACAACAACCATCTGCACGAACAGTTCGACGACGTTTGCAGCATCATGGACTATCAGCTCGGAGACCATGGCTGCGGTTACCCTTGACGCTGCATCACAGACAAGAGCGCCTGCGATGGTGTACTCGACGACGAACCTGGGTGCACGAATGGCAAAACGTCATTTTTTCGGATGAATCCAGGTTCTGTTTACAGCATCGTGATGGTCGCATCCGTGTTTGAGGACATCGCGGTGAACGCACATTGGGAAGCGTGTATGCGTCATCGCCATACTGGCGTAGCACCCGGCGTGATGGTATGGGGTGACATTGGTTGCACGTCTCGGTCACCTCTTGTTCGCATTGACGGCACTTTGAACAGTGGACGTTACATTTCAGATGTGTTACGACCCGTGGCTCTACCATTCATTCGATCCCTGCGGAACACTACATTTCAGTAGGATAATGCACGATCGCATGTTGCAGGTCCTGTACGGGCCTTTCTGGATACAGAAAATGTTCGACTGCTGCCCTGGCCAGCACACTCTCCAGATCTCTCACCACTTGAAAACGTCTGGTCAATGGTGGCCGATCAACTGACTCGTCACAATACGCCAGTCACTACTCTTGATGAAGTGTGGTATCGTGTTGAAGCTGCATGGGCAGCTGTACCTGTACACGTAATCCAACCTGTGTTTGACTGAATGCCCAGGCGCATCAAGGCCGATATTACGGCCAGAGGTGGTTGTACTGGGTACTGATTTCTCAGGATCTATGCACCCAAACTGCATGAAAATGTAATCACATGTCAGTTCTAGTATGATATATTTGTCCAATGAATACCCGTTTATCATCTGCGTTTCTTCTTAGTGTAGCAATTTTTATGGCGCTTAGTGTACGTTACTTGTCTGCAACTCTAGGTCGTGTGTGAAAAGCGGAGAAGCGCCATAAAAAATTGATAAGAAAGGAAAGGCAGAGACAGAAACGAAAATTAACTGTGTTTTAATGATATACGTTGTGGATGTAGTACTGTAACGTGACAAGCAGCTGTGTCGCGGTACTCGCCGGCCTGGTTCAAATGGTTCAAATGGCTCCGAGCACTATGCGACTTAACTTCTGAGGTCATCAGTCGCCTAGAACTTAGAACTAATTAAACCTAACTAACCTAAGGACATCACACACATCCATGCCCGAGGCAGGATTCGAACCTGCGACCGTAGCGGTCGCGCGGTTCCAGACTGAAGCGCCTTCAACCGCACGGCCACACCTCGCCGGCCTGGGTTCGGTGCCCAGCAGGGCTGTGCAGCCGCGCCTCCCGCCGTGCGCTCTAAATGTGTGTCACCACGGCAGCCCACAGGCCGCACCGGGCGGCAACCTCGCCACTCTATAATTACACGCGGCCTCTGGCAGCGCGGCCGCGTGATCTTGCGAAACCGCCGCGACACCGCTACTGCGGCACGGCGAGCACACGCTTCGCCACCGCGTGCAACATATTATTTTCGGATACCTCCTTACTGCGTTTACCGCACTGCGGCCTCTCCGAAAAATTACATTTTCTACATCTACATCTACATGATTACTCTGCAATTCACATTTAAGTGCTTGGCAGAGGGCTCATCTACCATTCCACTCCCGAACAGCGCGCGCGGAAAACGAACACCTAAACCTTTCTGTTCGAGCTCTGATTTCTCTTATTTTATTTTGATGATCATTCCTACCTATGTAGGTTGGGCTCAACAAAATATGTTCGCATTCGGAAGAGAAAGTTGGTGACTGAAAGTTCGTAAATAGATCTCGCCGCGACGAAAAACGTCTTTGCTTTAATGACTTCCATCCCAACTCCCCTATAATATCTGCCACACTCTCTCCCCTATTACGTGATGATACAAAACGAGCTACCCTTTTTTGCACCCTTTCTATGTCCTCCGTCAATCCCACCTGGTAAGGATCCCACACCGCGCAGCAATATTCTAACAGAGGACGAACGAGTGTAGTGCAAGCTGTCTCTTTAGTAGACTTGTTGCATCTTCTAAGTGTCCTGCCAATGAAACGCAACCTTTGGGTCGCCTTCCCCACAATATTATCTATGTGGTCTTTCCAACTGAAGTTGTCCGTAATTTTAACACCCAGGTACTTAGTTGAATTGACAGCCTTGATAATTGCACTACTTATCGAGTAATCGAATTCCAATGGATTTCTTTTGGAACTCGTGTGGATCACCTCACACTTTTCGTTATTTAGCGTCAACTGCCACCTGCCACACCATACAGCAATCTTTTCTAAATCGCTTTGCAACTGATACTGGTCTTCGGATGACCTTACTAGACGGTAAATTACAGCATCATCTGCGAACAACCTAAGAGAACTGCTCAGATTGTCACCCAGGTCATTTATAAAGATCAGGAACACCAGAGCTCCCAGGACGCTTCCCTGGGGAACACCTTATACCACTTCAGTTTTACTCGATGATTTGCCGTCTATTACTACGAACTGCAACCTTCCTGACAGGAAATCGCGAATCCAGTCGCACAACTGAGACGATACCCCATAGGCCCGCAGCTTGATTAGAAGTCGCTGGTGAGGAACGGTGTCAAAAGCTTTCCGGAAATCTAGAAATACGGAATCAACTTGAGATCCCCTGTCGATAGCGGCCATTACTTCGTGCGAATAAAGAGCATTGTGCAACGCTCTGGGCCAACCGCATGTAGCCGAAAACAGTTTTTATGTTTAAATTGTTTCCGTCATGTTTCGATGCCGTTAACCATCGTCGGTTACTTTTTACCGCCCTGCCAGTGTCTAGCTCAGGGGTCTCCAGACTTTTTAGTCCGCGGGCCACACTGACTCCTCCACGAAGTCATAAGGGCCAAGATCTACCTAGTGGGATTAAAGCACCCTAGCACTCCATGACCACCGTAATGTAAGGCTAAAGGAAAAATGAAATCGCAAAAATCTTAGGTTGTGGGAATAGCTAGCACTGAAACGAACTACGATTTTTGTTTAATTGCATAATTTTGATTAGTGGACCTACCTGACCGAAATTCTGGAGTATTTTATGCTGGCGAATTTCACCGACAAAAAAGTATGTCACTGCACATTTTACAACTTACTCAAAAGAAAGTGAAACCTCGCTTAAGAAGGATCTTCCATAATGGTTGATTTCTAAGGCTAGTCGCCGAAGTGGCGTCCATTTGAAAGACTTGCACCAGACTCGTGAGTAGAATAAAACGCAAAGAATTCTTTTTTTTTTCCACTATCGCAAGGAGAATGGTCTGTCTGTTTATTGTTGATAGCCACAGGTTTAACCACGACCTTCCGCTTTGTGAAGATAGAGCTCCGACAATGTCGCGGAGTATTGATCGCGATAGGCCTCGAAACTCAATAGTTGGCAGTATAGGTGCCACCTCAAATACCGGGTGATCAAAAAGTCAGTATAAATTTGAAAACTGAATAAATAACGGAATAATGTATATAGAAAGGTACAAATTGACACACATGCTTGGAATGACATGGGGTTTTGTTAGAACCAAAAAAATACAAAAGTTCAAAAAATGTCCGACAGATGGCGCTTCATCTGATCAGAATAGCAATAATTAGCATAACAAAGTAAGACAAAGCAAAGATGATGTTCTTTATAGGAAATGCTCTATATTTTCCACCATCATTCCTCAACAATAGCTGTAGCCGAGGAATAATGTTGTGAACAGCACTCTAAAGCATGTCCGGAGTTATGGTGAGGCATTGCCGAATAGATCTTAAGGATATGACCTTTGGCTTGAAAAGGAATACCCCTATTGGATTTTGGAATGTAAGAATATTGAGACAGGTCGAAAACGACTTCAGGTAACCCCTAAGCCAATAATCGCACGGACTGAGGACTGGGGATCTGGGAGGCCAAGCACTACGAAAGTAGCGGCTGAGCACACGATCATCACCAAACGACGCGCGCAAGAGATCTTTCACGCGTCTAGCAATACTTTGTTTTTTGTTTTTCTTCTAATAAAACCCCATGTCATTCCAAGCATGTGTGTCAATTTTTAGCTCTCTATGTACATTATTCCGTGGTTTATTAAGTTTTCAAATTTATACTGACTTTTTGATCACCCGGTATTTGGCGGGCCGGATACCTGGAACGTCCGGACAGCTAACGCGGGCCGAGTTTGGAGACCTCTGGTCTAGCTAAAAGCTGTAGTAGAAAATACTAGACCACTACTGTCTACTGCAGGTCGCAACATACATAGAATTGTCCGGTAAACGGGATGTGCCTAGCTACTGAAATACATGTTTTAACTTGGCAACATAAATTTTCAGGTGTATTATTACGATAAAGATCACAGTTAACACTGCCAAGGCCGTACTAAGTGGCAGCACAATGTAAAGTTCACACGCACACCACAATCGCACACGTAGCCAGTTTATGGTATTTATTCCCGTTACCGAAGTTAATAGAGTTCACCGGATCGTTTAGTTATGAAAATGCTCGCTCAAATGTTGTGCACTCTGCTCTACACATAATACCTGTTCCAGTCTTACAAGGAGACGGCACGACCGTGGGGTCGGGGATTTGTCCGAAATTTTGTGTGGTGAAAGACGACCCCTAACACCTCACGTGGTTGAAATATTAGGACGCACTACTCGGAAAATCTCTGCAAAAATCAATCCAAAGTTTCTTAGGTGTCTTATGAGTATAAAATGTTAATATTATACACTACTGGCCATTAAAATTGCTACACCAAGAAGAAATGCAGATGATAAACGGGTATTCATTGGACAAATATATTAGACTAGAACTGACATGTCACTACATTTTCACGCAATTTCGGTGCATAGATCCTGAGAAATCAGTACCCAGAACAACCACCTCTGGCCGTAATAACGGCCTTGATACGCCTGGACACTGAGTCAAACACAGCTTGGATGGTGCGTACAGGTACAGCTGCCCATGCAGCTTCAACACGATACCACGGTTCATCAAGAGTAGTGACTGGCGTATTGTGACGAGCCAGTTGCTCGGCAACCATTGACCAGACGTTTTCAGTTGGAGAGAGATCTGGAGAATGTGCTTGCCAGGGCAGCAGTCGAACGTTTTCTGTATCCAGAGAGGCCTGTACAGGATCTCTAACGTGCGGTCGTGCATTATCCTGCTGAAATGTAGTGTTTCGCAGGAATCGAATGAAGGGTAGAGCCACGGGTCGTAACACATCTGAAATGTAACGTCCACTGTTCAGTGCCGTCAATGCGAACAAGAGGTCACCGAGACGCGTAACCAATGGCACCCAATACCATCACGCTGGGTGATACACCAGTATGGCGATGACGAATACACGCTTCCAATGTTCGTTCACCGCGATGTCGCCAGACACGGATGCGACCGACATGATGCTGTAAACAGAACCTGGATTAATCCGAAAAAATGACGTTTTGCCATTCGTGCACCCAGGTTCGTCGTCGAGTACACCATCGCAGGCGCTCCTGTCTGTGATGCAGCGTCAAGGGTAACCGCAGCTATGGACTCCGAGCTGATAGTCCATGATGCTGCAAACGTCGTCGAACTGTTCGTGCAGATGGTTATTGTCTTGCAAACGGCCCCATCTGTTGACTCAGGGATCGAGACGTGGCTGCACGATCCGTTACAGCCATGAGGATAAGATGCCTATCATCTCGACTGATAGTGATACGAGGCCGTTGGGATCCAGCACGGCGTTCCGTATTACCCTCCTGAAGCCACCGATTCCATATTCTGCTAACAGTCATTGGATCTCTACCAACGCGAGCAGCAATGTCGCGATACGATAAACCGCAATCGCTCTAGGCTACAATCCGACCTTTATCAAAGTCGGGAACGTGATGGTACGCATTTCTCCTCCTTACACGAGGCATCAGAACAACGTTTCACCAGGCAACGCCGATCATCTGCTGTTTGTGTATGAGAAATCGGATGGAAACTTTCCTCATGTAAGTACGTTGTAGGTGTTGCCACCGGCATCAACCTTGTGCGAATGCTCTAAAAAGCTAATCATTTGCGTATCACAGCATCTTCTTCCTTTCGGTTAAATTTCACGTCTATAGCACGTCACCTTCATGTGACTGTTTTCCTGTGGCAACACGGTGAAAGAACTGTGCGAAGTATTGCCATTAACCGGATATATATCGTAAATACTAAAGACATTGCATAATTCCGAACTACCCGCACCGCATGATTAATAAATTTCTAATAATGAAACGTCGTGGGCGTAACGACAACGCACACACTGGAACTATTATTATCGCGCCAGCTGATTCGACTACAACGGAGACGTGGACCACCGCCGTAACTGGAATATTAGTGAAACAGGAGGATCCATCATTATCTTCACGCCACGAACCAGCATTCACTTCACATATCGTCCGCGCGGACCACCGCTGACGTCATCGCAATGCCTGCAGCAACAGTTAAGACATTAAAAGAAAATTATAACGCTCTCTCTCATTTCAAAATTGAAGACAATTGCATTTAAAATAAATATTTTAAAAATGCAATAAATAAATTCCAATAAATATTCTTTCTTCAAAACCCGCCAAATTAAAGTTCAATTAATAATTTTGTTTCAAAATTCTTCTCAGACATTTTGCTGCTCATTACAATTTTATTTTAATGTTTGTTTGTAACTTCTTTTGGAGGGAGTACATATTTTATTTTTTGTGTATTAAAAGTTAGCCACCATAAAATTACGTATATTACCAGCTGACGCTGTCCGCCATTACTGCTTGAAAACTGCACCTATTTTCTCTTTGGCTGTCAGCTTCAAAACAAAATTACGTATTTCGTGGGTATCTAGCCGATGTGCGATGTCTAAGTAGGCCCCTACAATAATTTAGGGATTGGAACAGACCCAGCAAATAATTGAGGACGTGGCTTGCAAGTGCTGCTCTGGGATGAAGAGGCTGGCACAGGAGAATAATTCGTGGCGGTCGCATCAAACCAGTCGTTGATGACCAAAAATAAAAACAAAAAGCAGTTTCAAATTGATGTCGGTTGCAGTAGTTTTTCAGAGATGAAGAGGCTTGAGTAGGACAGCGTAGCGTGGGGAGCTGTACCATCTCTTTCCTCAGACTGGACACTACAATAGCAAGAAATATCGGGAGAATGAGGACAGGCAAAAGTTAGTAGAGATCCGTGCTGCTGAGAAAAGAGCGATGCGCGAAGCATTCAACCACTACCACCGTCATACCTTAGCAAAAGATCTTGCTGAAAACCCAAGGAAATTCTGGTCTTACGTAAAGTCGGTAAGCGGGTCGAAGGCTTCCATCCACTCACTCACTGATCAGTCTGGCCTGGCAACGGAAGACAGCAAAAGGAAAGCTGAAATATTAAATTTAGCATTTGAGAAATCTTTCTACCACCGTTTGAGTCTCGTTCAGATTCCCGTATGGAGGACATAGTGATAGACATCCCTGGGGTTGTTAAGCAGCTGAATGGGTTGAAAATAAATAAATCGCCAGGTCCTGATGGGATTCTAGTTCGGTTTTACAGAGAGTACTCTACTGCATTGGCTCCTTACTTAGCTTGCATTTATCGCGAATCTCTTGCCCAACGTAAAGTCCCGAGCGACTGGAAAAAAGTGCAGGTGAGGCCTGTATATAAGAAGGGTAGAAGGACGGAACCTCAAAATTACAGACCAATATCATTAACATCGGTTTGTTGTAGGATTCTCGAACATCTTCTCAGTTCGAATATAATGAATTTCCTTGAGACAGAGAAGTTGCTGTCCATGCATCAGCACGGCTTTAGAAGGCATCGCTCCTGCGAAACGCAACTCACCCTTTTTTCACATGATATCTTCCGAACCATGGATGAAGGGTATCAGACGGATGCCATATTCCTTGACTTCCGGAGTGGCCGATTGGTTAAAGGCGCTACAGTCTGGAACCGCACGACCACTACGGTCGCAGGTTCGAATCCTGCCTCGGGCATGGATGTGTGTGATGTCCTTAGGTTAGTTAGGTTTAAGTAGTTCTAAGTTCTAGGGGACTTATGACCACAGCAGTTGAGTCCCATAGTGCTCAGAGCCATTTGAACCATTTTGAACCTTGACTTCCGGAAAGCGTTTGACTCGGTGCCCCACTGCAGACTCCTAACTAAGGTACGAGGATATGGGATCGGTTCCCAAGTATGTGAGTGGCTCGAAGACTTCTTATGTAATAAAACCCAGTACGTTGTCCTCGATGGTGAGTGTTCATCGGAGGTGAGGATATCATCTGGAGTGCCCCAGGGAAGTGTGGTAGGTCCGCTGTTGTTTTCTATCTACTTAAATGATCATTTGGATAGGGTGCATAGCAATGTGCGGCTGTTTGCTGATGATGCTGTGGTGTACGGGAAAGTGTCGTCGTTGAGTGACTGTAGGAGGATACAAGATGACTTGGACAGGATTTGTGATTGGTGCAAAGAATGGCAGCTAACTATAAATATAGATAAATGTAAATTAATGCTGATGAAGAGGAACAAGAGTCCCGTAATGTTTGAATACTCCATTAGTAGTGTAGCGCTTGTCGCAGTCGCGTCGATTAAATATTTGGACGTAACATTGCAGAGCGATATGAAGTGGGACAAGCATGTAATGGCATTTGTGGGGAAGGCGGATAGTCGTCTTCGGTTCATTGTTAGAATTTTGGGAAGATGTGGTTCATCTGTAAAGGAAACCGCTTATAAAACACCAATACGACCTGTTCTTGAGTACTGCTCGAACGTTTGGGATCCCTATCAGGTCGGATTGAGGGAGGACATAGAAGCAATTCAAAGGCGGGCTGCTAGATTTGTTACTGGTAGGTTTGATCATCACACGATTGTTACGGAAATGCTTCAGGAACTCGGGTGGGAGTCTCTGGAGGAAAGGAAGCGTTCTTTTCGTGAATCGCTACTGAGGAAATTTAGAGAACCAGCATTTGAGGCTGACTGCAGTACAATTTTCCTGCCGCCAACTTACATTTCGCGGAAACACCACAAAGATAAGAGAGATTAGGGCTCGTACAGAGGCATATAGGCAACCATTTTCCCCTCGTTCTTTTTGGGAGTGGAACAGGAGAGAAGATACTAGTTGTGGTACGAGGTCCCCTCCGCCACGCACCGTATGGTGGATTGCGGAGTATGTAGATGTAGATGTAGAACGACGGCGACTCAACACCAGTGAATCCAAAGAAGTCGAATAGTACACTCGGTTAGTTCTTAAGTTACCCGTAGCGGCAATCATCCGTACTGCAAACGCAGATGAAGGAAGAGGCATCGTTAATTCTAGGCAATGGGTCTTCCTGTCCATCTGCTGTACCGAACGCTTGGCACTCTCCACTTGTCGTACGCTGTAGCTTGAGGAGCAGGCGTGCATAGCCGGCCCCGGTGGTTGCAGGCCTCAGGCGTGCAGCACGTGGCCCCTGCCTGCTGATGGACGGTGCGGCCCTTGGTGACCCTCGAAAGCTGTTGACGGCCCGACGTCGGGCGGTAAACACTTTGCAGCCGAGCGCCCTCCCCCGTCTCCCAGAGATTCGCTTCAGCGAGCTTCGGGGACTCTCCAGAAGCTTCGTGGGTAGAGGGCCTGCATACAGGCTGAATATTAACACCCCCTAATACCCTGATAAATTTCTGCTTGAAAGAAAAAATCAAAATACTTTGAAACCAATACTGAAGTGCTACAGAGTGTACAGGGTGAAAAGTATTTAAACCGACAAACTCTGGGTGGTTGTAGGGGACATCAAAACAAATATTTTTCCCCACTGTCATTTTTTCATGAGGATTATTTAAACCGGTAGAGGCCGTATGACGCTCTTCAGTTGTTAGAGGCCATATTAGAATCTCCAGCCATTAGAGGGCGTATTACGCTCTTCAGTTGTAGGCAACTGCTGTCCACCAGTGTAGTAGTGCATTGTCTCTGTTTACTAATGGGGAGATACACCTGGAGTGAGTACACTGATACGGTTGGTGCGTACTACGTAGCGCACCACAACGGACGAGTTGCACAGCGGGTTTATCAATAACGATACCCTAATCGCCGTATCCCGCATCATACGACCTTTGGTGCTGTGTACCAACGTCTGCGTGAGACCGGGTCATTTGGCAGATTACCTGGACAGGGACGCCGTAGCACGGTAAGAACGCTGCAATTTGAGGAAGCTGTCTTGCAGCATGTGGAGCGGGATCCTTCAATCAGGTCTCGTGCAATTGCACGTAGCATGGGGACTAATCAGACGAATGTAAGAACAGTCCTTCGAGAGCAATTTTTACGTCAATTTCACATACAGCGTGTCCACAACCTTGAACCAGTTGATTATCCACCCAGAGCACAGTTTTCGCAGTGTTACCTGGAACAGTGTGAAATGCATCCTACATTTCCATCCTCTGTGTTATTTACCGATGAAGCAACGTTCGGGCGTGACGGAGTCTTCAACATGCACAATTCGCATGTTTGGAGTGAGGATAACCCACATGCCACAGTTACTAGCGCTCATCAAGTGCGGTTCTTCGTTAATGTGTGGGTCTGTGTTGTTGGGGACTGTTTAATTGGACCGTATCTGCTACATAGGCCATTAAATGGCAGGCACTATTAAAATTTTGTCGCCAGAGCATTGCCAAAATTGCTGGAAGACAACCCGCTCTCTACAAGACAACGCATGTGGTTCCAACATGACAGGGCGCCGGCATATTTCAGTCGTCGTGTGCGTCGATTCCTGGACCGACGGTTCCCAGAAACTTGGATTGGCAGAGGTGGTCCTGTACCATGGCCTGTTCGCTCCCCAGACATGTCCTCTCTGGACTTTTTGTGTGGGGAGAAATGCACAACCTTGTTTACGCAACTGCTGTCGCATCAGAAGAGGATCTGGTTACCTGGATAATAGCAGCGGATACAGCACCAGGAACAATTCAGGGTACTCCTGCGGTTTTTGCCCGCGTGAAACAGAACATGATCCGACGGTGTAACCTTTGTTTACGTGTCAATGGAGGCATTTTTGAACATTTACTGTAATTCAGATTGGGTTGTGTTAATGTGTTGTCTCTTGGTCATAAAGAAAAGGTAAAGTGTATTTGGTTTAATTAATTTGCCGCCAAATAAATCTTCCTCTACCGGTTTAAATACTCCTACAGGGAAAAATGACATTAGGGAAATATATTTGTTTTGATGTCCCCTACAACCTCCCAGAGTTTGTCGATTTAAATACTTTACACCCTGTATAAGATCAAATCTAAGATATGTCAGATATAATTTCATATGTCGCATATTTACAACAGGCATTTGATAAAATGTACACTCAGGACACATCATTTAGTTAAAGATTTTTATTTGTCTTTTTGACGATACAGTCACAGGATTTCCATGCTTCAACGTAAAAGTTACATTTTAACAAGTATGTACACTAGAGGGCCAAAGCAGTTGGTACACCTGAGTAATATCGTGTAGGGCCCCCGCGAGCACCCAGAAGTCCCGCAACACGACGTGGCATGGAGTCGACTAATGTCTCAAGTAGTGCTGGAGGGAACTGACACCATAAATCCTATAAATCCTGAACGGATGTCCATAAATCCGTAAGAGTATGAGGGGGTGGATATCTCTTCTGAACAGCACATCGCAAGGTATCCCAGATATGCTCAATAGTGTTCAAGTCTGGCAGCCAGCGGAAGTGTTTAAACTCAGAAGAGTGTTCCTGGAGCCACTCTGTAGCAATTCTGGACGTGTGGCGTGTCGCATTGTCCTGCTGGAATTGCCCAATTCCGTCGGAATCCACAATGCACATGAATGAGTGTCACCTATCAGAGTCGTATCTAGACGTGTCAGGGGTCCCATATCACTCCAGCTTCACATGACCCACACCATTAAAGAGGCTTCACCAGCTTAAACAGTTCCCTGCTGACATGCACGGTCAATGGATTGTCTCCATAGCCGTAAACGTCCATCCGCTCGATACAACTTGAAACGAGACTCGTCCGACCAGGCAACATGTTTCCACTCATCAACAGTCCAACGTCGGTGTTGAGAGGCCCGAGTGAGGCGTAAAGCTTCGTGTCGTGCAGTCACCAAGTGTACATGAGTGTTGTTGTTGTTGTTGTTGTTGTGGTCTTCAGTCCTGAGACTGGTTTGATGCAGCTCTCCATGCTGCTCTATCCTGTGCAAGCTTCTTCATCTCCCAGTACCTACTGCAGCCTACATCCTTCTGAATCTGCTTAGTGTATTCATCTCTTGGTCTCCCTCTACGATTTTTACCCTCCACACTGCCCTCCAATACTAAATTGGTGATCCCTTGATGCCTCTGAACATGTCCTACCAACCGATCCCGTCTTCTGGTCAAGTTGTGCCACAAACTTCTCTTCTCCCCAATCCTATTCAATACCTCCTCATTAGTTATGTGATCTACCCATCTAAACTTCAGCATTGTTCTGTAGCATCACATTTCGAAAGCTTCTATTCTCATCTTGTCTAAACTATTTATCGTCCACGTTTCACTTCCATACATGGCCACACTGCATACACACACTTTCAGAAATGACTTCCTGACACTTAAATCTATACTCGATGTTAAAAAATTTCTCTTCTTCAGAAACGCTTTCCTTGCCATTGCCAGTCTACATTTTATATCCTCTCTACTTCGACCACCATCAGTTATTTTGCTCCCCAAATAGCAAAACTCCTTTACTACTTTAAGTGTCTCATTTCCTAATCTAATTCCCTCAGCATCACCCGACTTAATTCGACTACATTCCATTATCCTCGTTTTGATTTTGTTGATGTTCATCTTATACCCTCCTTTCAAGACACTGTCCATTCCGTTCAATTGCTCTTCCAGGTCCTTCGCTGTCTCTGACAGAATTACAATGTCATCGGCGAACCTCAAAGTTTTTATTTCTCCTCCATGGACTTTATAATGCCTACTCCGAATTTTTCTTTTGTTTCCTTTACTGCTTGCTCAATATACAGATTGAATAACATCGGGGAGAGGCTACAACCCTGTCTCACTCTCTTCCCAACCACTGCTTCCCTTTCATGCCCCTCGACTCTTATAACTGCTATCTGGTTTCTGTACAAATTGTAAATAGCCTTTCGCTCCCCGTATTTTACCCCTGCCAGCTTCAGAATTTGAAAGAGAGTATTCCAGTCAACATTGTCGAAAGCTTTGTACACGAGTGCGCCGTCGTATATGAAAGCCCATATCTGTTATGCTTCCTAGAACGGTTCGCGCGCTGACACTTGTTGATGGCCCAGCACTGAAATCTGCAGCAATTTGCGGAAGGGTTCCAATTCCGTCACGTAGAACGATTGTCTTCAGTCGTCGTTGGTCCTGTTCTTGCAACATCATTTCCCGGCAGCAGCGATGTTGGGGATTTGAAGTTTTACCGGATTCACAATCGTGAAATGGTCGTACGGAAAAATCCCCACTTCATTACTACCTCGGAGATGCTGTGTCCCATCGCTCGTTCGCCGACTATAAGATCACGTTCATACTCACTTAAGTCGTGATAACCTAACATTACAGCAGCAGTAACCGATCTGAGAACTGCGCCAGACACTTGTCGTCTTATGAGGCGTTGCAGACCGGTGCGCCGTATTCTGCATCTTTACATACACTCCTGGAAATTGAAATAAGAACACCGTGAATTCATTGTCCCAGGAAGCGGAAACTTTATTGACACATTCCTGGGGTCAGATACATCACATGATCACACTGACAGAACTACAGGCACATAGACACAGGCAACAGAGCATGCACAATGTCGGCACTAGTACAGTGTATATCCACCTTTCGCAGCAATGCAGGCTGCTATTCTCCCATGGAGACGATCGTAGAGATGCTGGATGTAGTCCTGTGGAACGGCTTGCCATGCCATTTCCACCTGGCGCCTCAGTTGGACCAGCGTTCGTGCTGGACGTGCAGACCGCGTGAGACGCCGCTTCATCCAGTCCCAAACATGCTCAATGGGGGACAGATCCGGAGATCTTGCTGGCCAGGGTAGTTGACTTACATCTTCTAAAGCACGTTGGGTGGCACGGGATACATGCGGACGTGCATTGTCCTGTTGGAACAGCAAGTTCCCTTGCCGGTCTAGGAATTGTAGAACGATGGGTTCGATGACGGTTTGGATGTACCGTGCACTATTCAGTGTCCCCTCGACGATCACCAGTGGTGTACGGCCAGTGTAGGAGATCGCTCCCCACACCATGATGCCGGGTGTTGGCCCTGTGTGCCTCGGTCGTATGCAGTCCTGATTGTGGCGCTCACCTGCACGGCGCCAAACACGCATACGACCATCATTGGCACCAAGGCAGAAGCGACTCTCATCGCTGAAGACGACACGTCTCCATTCGTCCCTCCATTCACGCCTGTCGCGACACCACTGGAGGCGGGCTGCACGATGTTGGGGCGTGAGCGGAAGACGGCCAAACGGTGTGCGGGACCGTAGCCCAGCTTCATGGAGACGGTTGCGAATGGTCCTCGCCGATACCCCAGGAGCAACAGTGTCCCTAATTTGCTGGGAAGTGGCGGTGCGGTCCCCTACGGCACTGCGTAGGATCCTACGGTCTTGGCGTGCATCCGTGCGTCGCTGCGGTCCGGTCCCAGGTCGACGGGCACGTGCACCTTCCGCCGACCACTGGCGACAACATCGATGTACTGTGGAGACCTCACGCCCCACGTGTTGAGCAATTCGGCGGTACGTCCACCCGGCCTCCCGCATGCCCACTATACGCCCTCGCTCAAACTCCGTCAACTGCACATACGGTTCACGTCCACGCTGTCGCGGCATGCTACCAGTGTTAAAGACTGCGATGGAGGTCCGTATGCCACGGCAAACTGGCTGACACTGACGGCGGCGGTGCACAAATGCTGCGCAGCTAGCGCCATTCGACGGCCAACACCGCGGTTCCTGGTGTGTCCGCTGTGCCGTGCGTGTGATCATTGCTTGTACAGCCCTCTCGCAGTGTCCGGAGCAAGTATGGTGGGTCTGACACACCGGTGTCAATGTGTTCTTTTTTCCATTTCCAGGAGTGTATCTGTGTATTTGAATGCGCATGCCTGTACCAGTTTCTTTGGAGCTGCAGTGTACATTGATACGCTAAACACAGGGACGGAAATAACTTTCTCATTACGTTTCACTGCCAATTAACATGGCTCGATATAACATGGACCATACATAGAAAGAACGTCTACATTGTAGTACAGAAAGAATGACGCAATGACACGAACCGAAATTACATTTTTATTCAAAAAAATAATAACTACACCAGGCACAGTTGTTAGATAGGTTACTGCTGCTACAAAGGTAGCTTATCAAGATTTAAGTTCGTTTGATTGTGGTGTTATACTCGACGCACAAGTGTTGGAACACATCATCTCCGAGGCAGCGATGAAGTGAGGATATTCCTGTACCACCATTTCATGAGTGTACCGTTAATTTCAGGAATCCGGCAAAATATCAAATATCCGATATCGCTGTGACTGGAAAAAGAGAATGCAATAACGGGACCAACGACGACTGAAGAGAGTCGTTCAACGGGACAAAGCTGCAAACCTTCCTCAAATTGCTGCAGATTTCAGTGTCAGCGTGCGAACCATTCAACGAAACATGACCGATACGCGCTTTCGGAGACGAAGGTCCGCTCGTGTACCTTTGATAACTGCACGACACAAAGCTTTACGCCTCACCTGGGCTCGTCAACACAGTTGATGACTAGAAACAGATTGCCTGGTCGGACGAGTCTCGGCTCAAATTGTATCGAGCGGACGAATGTGTACAGGTATGGAGACAACCACATGAATCCGTGGACCGTACATGTAAGCAGGGGACTGTTCAAGCTGGTGGAGGCTCCGTAATGACGTGGGGCGTGTGCAGTTGGAGTGATATGGGACTCTTGATACGTCTGAATACACCACCGACAGGTGACACGTACGTAAGCATCCTGTCTGATCACCTGCATCCATTCGTGTCCATTGTGCACCCCGACGAATTTGGGCAATTCCAGCAGGACAATGCGGCACCCCACAAGTCCAGAGTTGCTACAGAGTGGCTCCACTAACACTCTTCTGAGTTCAAACACTTCAGCTGCCCTACAAACTCTCCAGAAATTAGCATTATTGAGCACATCTGGGATGCCTTGCAACGTGCTGTTCCGAAGAGATCTCGACCTCGTGCTTTACGGATTTATGGGCAGCCCTGTAAGATTCATGGTGTCAGTTCCCTCGAGCACTACTCAAGACATTAGTGTCGCGACACTTCTGCGAGCTCGCGGGGCCCTACACGATATTACGAAGGTGTAGCAGTTTCTTGGGCTCTTCAGTGTAGAAAAGTTGGATAAGATCCAAAGATGGGCGGCGCGTTTCATCCCGGATTCGTGAATTAATGGCCAGTGCTTTTGCGGTGATATCGACCCAGCTGCAGTGGCAGACGGTGCAAGACAAGCGTTATGCAAGAGAGAGCTAATTACCGTTAAGAATTCGAGAGCGCGCATTGCAAGAAAAGTCGGACAGCATTTTACATTTTCCATGTACACCTCGCGAAATGACCGTATGGATAAAAATAAGAGAAGGTAGATCTCATACGGATATTCGTTCGTAATCGTTCTTCTAGCAGAACATTTACCAACGGAACAGCGAGACACTAATGCTGTCAAAACTACCCTCCCGTATACACTAAAAGGTGGCTTTTCGAGTACACATGGGGTCCCTGCTCATGAAAAAATTCTTCAACTCTTCTGCCAAAAGCCTCTCCTAACACTAATGTCTCACCAGGGATGACTCAATTCCGTTCCTCCGAAGACGTGCAAAAGCTGGTCTCCTTTGCTAGATGAGCTACTGTGGCACAAAGGTGCGTTACAGGGATTGCGTCTGAACTTACCTCCAGTTTTCGCGAAACAGGCACCATCAGAAATTATTGTTTCACAAAATGCCTTATGGCCAACAATATTTTGGTCTACAAGTATGGATTATGTTGGCTGTTCCCTAATCCGTCTATGAACAAAGTCTTTTGCAGTTATCCTACAATGGTTTTTTTGTCTGTGGTGGTATCCATCCGAGTAATTCAGACGTCTGACAATCGCCCGACTACCGACTCCAAGTTTATTCTTCACCCTTGTCTGACTTAGTTTGCACCAACTAATTGACAATCGATTACCTGTAATAGAGAGAGATGGCACTAGCCAGAGATAGTTTTAAAATCGAAAGCACGTGATGAGTGGTGGCGCCATCTAATCGCTCTGTGTAGGTGGGACCTCCAGCGCCTAGCGGCCAGTCACCGACTCACTTCAGAAGATGTTGCCCGCAGTGGGCAACGAAACGTCAGGAAGGAGAAGAAGTTTTATATGTGGACCACGGCAATTCAGCCCGGAAGTTTTAATTAATGAACTTATACTGTTTCAACTCTTTAGAAAAGGCTTGGCTTTCGAGACAGTCTTGTCAGTCATCATTAGAAAATATTCAGACGTGTGTGAAATCTTATGGGACTTAACTGCTAAGGTCATCAGTCCCTAAGCTTACACACCACTTAACCTAAATTATCCTAAGGACAAACACACACACCCATGCCCGAGGGAGGACTCGAACCTCCGCCGGGACCAGCCGCACAGTCCATGACTGCAGCGCCTGAGACCGCTCTGTTAATCCCGCGCGGCAGTCTTCATTAGAGAATATTATACAAATTTCAAGAGACATTTAGCCGACTTCGTGTCGCTTCCAGGGAGCACTACCATTTACGGTATTTACAAGATTGCCAATGATTACATTAAACTACTTTTCAATATTTACGAATTTTTCAACGATTCTGACGTTTTCTTACTCATTGTAACTTCTGTGCGTAAGCCACGCAAATCACAAATGTTTTTAAGTTTCCATCAGTCTGGAGTTTCTTTAAAGCCTTTGCAATCGTTTCGTCAGTCTTCTTTGCTGACTTTTTTCCTCTCTTCCCCTCAATGTTTACAGTTAGTGGGTCATAATGGTGGCCGTGGTACTCTGCACATTCTCGAAGATTTTTCACTACTGACTAAACAATGGGATGAACTTTTGGTATTAATGTATTTATTCTTCGGCTCCATCTTTCTGACGTGTCCTTAGTGCGGTGGTGCCACATCTCTCTTGGAATGTCTTCGTTGCCGAGCCACTGGTCCACAAAATAGTCATAAAAATCCTGATGTTTTTGCTTTTAGGCGTGCTCTCCTGCATACGCAGCCAAGCATCGTCAAACATTTCCAGGGGAAGATGTGCTAGAGCATAATACATGTTTATGCGACAGCGTATTTCCTCGTTTTAAAAAAAAATGGCTCTGAGCACTATGGGACTCAACTGCTGAGGTCATTAGTCCCCTAGAACTTAGAACTAGTTAAACCTAACTAACCTAAGGACATCACAAACATCCATGCCCGAGGCAGGATTCGAACCTGCGACCGTAGCGATCTTGCGGTTCCAGACTGCAGCGCCTTTAACCGCACGGCCACTTCGGCCGGCTCCTCGTTTTCCTTATAGGCTGGAACGAGGACGCAACACTGAACTTGTTTCCACAAACATTGATTAAGATGCTAATTGCAACCAGTAAACTCCGTTCCAAGAAACAAACTGTTAGTCGATTGGACGATGGCGATGTCGAAGTCCATCATGAGAAGTGCGGGGTTCCATCCAGTCACTTTACTTTTAATAGCTTTAAAAAGACGTTCTTGTGTTTGTCGTTTTTTACTTGGCAGCAAAGTGTAAACAACTGGAGTTGTGTTTGTTTCCTCCTGTTAAGGTCGGCGTCTAGTACAGTGTTAACAACTGTCGAAATCGCTTGCTCGAACTCTTGAACGTTCCGTCCACGAAGAATGATTCGCAGTTTGATAAACACACTTTTCCATTTTCTCTGGCAAACACCGATATTCAATGATTCGGTTTCCTGTTATCATCTGCAAGTAAATTATGTTGTTGGAAGTATATTCCTGCAGACTCGATGTAGTTGTGTAGTTCCCGCCTACTGCGATGTAACGATTGTTTCGCACTTCTGAGTGAGCGAAACTGTGTTACTAAGCTGTAGCCTCGACTGAAGAGATGCCCTACTTCTTCAACATAAACTGATGAAACTCTAACGTCTGTCTCTTTTGCACTCTTCTTTGCGCTGACAAAATGATTTCGCACTTCAGTTGCTGATTCATCTGGAATACAAACCCCTAAAACTGTGTTATTTTATGTAGATAGTCTTCCTTTGCATTCATTCTTTATAAAGTTTATACAACGGGCGTAAGTTACTTCTTGTTTGTTTGTTTGTATAGTCTACTATATACGGATCCCCGTTGTAAATCAATAAAGGCTTCCCTTTGGTGGTCTCATTGAATTCCCTTATCACAGAACTAAAACACGGAACACTTCTTGCCAGTCAGAGATCAACTGCAGTACAGAACTTGTACTATGAGAGAAAGCCACGCACACTACAAACTGGTGGGGGGACAGGGAATTTTTTGCAGCAAGTGGGTTTTGACCTTCCCCAGGACACGTCGCAGCTAGCGGTACACAGATCGGTGTATCCTTCTTCTGAAACACACTGTCCACTACCTACATTGTCATCGGCTCCGTGCAAACGTCAACACATTCCCTCTCCATACAAGTGTCACACACACTCCCTCAGCATTACCCGATTCAGTTTCAATACTTTCCATTATCCTTGTTTTATTTAAGGCGACAGCCATCTTTTAAAACCTCTGCAAGGTACTACCCATTCCACACATTTGCTGCTCCGAGTCCTTCGCCTCCGCCATAATTACAATATCATCGGCAAATCTCAATTTTTTTCCCTCAGTCACTTCTTCCCTTTCATGTCATCCGACTTTATTAACTTCAGACTGGTTTCTGTACAAGATGTGATTAACCTTTCGCTCCCCATATTGTTCGGTAATACAGAAGTCTTCTTTGGTACTGAGATAATTACATTCTTGTTGAAGTCTGTCGCTATTTCTCCGGTCTCATATAACCTACGTACCAGTTGAATTGCGTTTGTCTTACTACATTCTCCCAAAGTCTTAACAATTCTGGGAGGGGGGGGGGCGGGGGGATTATCGTCTAATCATTCAACATTTATCCTCTCCTTCGTTGCTTGGTTACGGCTCAACTATTGATAGTCATACATCTGACTGTTTTTATCTGTTGTTGTTGTGGTCTTCAGTCCATAGACTGGTTTGATGCAGCTTCCCATGATACCCTATTCTTCATCTCCCAGTACCTACTGCAACCTACATCCTTCTGAATCTGCGTAGTGTATTCATCTCGTGGTCTCCCTCTACGATTTTTACCCTCCAGCTGCCCTCCAAAACTAAAGTGGTGATCCCTAGATGCCTCTGAACATGTCCTACCAACCGATCCCTTCTTGTCGAGTTGTGCCACAAATTTCTCTTCTCCTCGTTTCTATTCAATGCCTCCTTATTAGGTATGTGATCTACCCATCTAAACTTCAGCATTGTTCTGTAGCATCACATTTCGAAAGCTTCTATTCTCATCTTGTCTAAACTATTTATCGTCCACGTTTCACTTCCATACATGGCCACACTGCATACAAACACTTTCAGAAATGACTTCCTGACACTTAAATCTATACTCGAGGTTAAAAAATTTCTCTTCTTCAGAAATGTTTTCCTTGCCATTGGCAGTCTACATTTTATATCCTCTCTACTTCGACCATCATCAGTTATTTTGTTCCCCAAACAGCAAAACTCCTTTACTACTTTAAGTGTCTCATTCCCTAATCTAATTCCCTCAGCATCACCCGACTTAAATCGACTACATTCCATTATCCTCGTTTTGCTTTTGTTGATGTTCATCTTATATCCTCCTTTCAAGACACTGTCCATTCCGTTCAACTGCTCTTCCAGGTCTTTTGCTGTCTCTGACAGAATTACAATGTCATCGGCGAACCTCAAAGTTTTTATTTCTTCTCCATGGATTTTAATACCTACTCGGTATTTTTCTTTTGTTTCCTTTACTGCTTGCTCAATATACAGATTGAATAACATCGGGGATAGTCTACAACCCTGTCTCACTCCCTTCGCAACCACTGCTTCCCTTTCATGCCCCTCGATTCTTTATAACTGCCATCTGGTTTCTGTTCAAATGGTTCAAATGGCTCTGAGCACTATGGGACTCAACTGCTGAGGTCATTAGTCCCCTAGAACTTAGAACTAGTTAAACCTAACTAAGCTAAGGACATCACAAACATCCATGCCCGAGGCAGGATTCGAACCTGCGACCGTAGCGGTCTTGCGGTTCCAGACTGCAGCGCCTTTAACCGCACGGCCACTTCGGCCGGCCATCTGGTTTCTGTGAAAATTATACATGGACTTTCGCTCCCTGTATTTTACCCCTGCTACCTTTTTATCTAAAGATTACTTTTATTTCCCTGTATGTTTCTTATGGTCATGCGTGAGCCGGCCGCTATGACCGAGCGGTTCTGGGCGCCTCTGTCCGGAACCACGCTGCTGCTGCGGTCGCAGGTTCGAATCCTGCCTCGGGCATGTATGTGTGTCATGTCCTTAGGTTAGTTAGGGGACTGATGACCTTAAATGTTAAGTCCCGTAGTGCTTAGAGCCATTTGAACCATTTTCTCGTGCGTGATTCTATAATTTGCGTTCTTCGATTAGCTATTCCCGCTTTGTCATTTTACATCTTCCATCGGCTTCACTTTTAGACGTCTGTATTCCCTTTTTTCTGCTTTATTTGGTGATTATATGTATTTCCATTTTAATCAATTAATTTACTATATCGTGCGTTATTTACGGACTGCCACTGCGTCTCATCGTTTTGGCTTGGTATTGCTCTGCTAGCTTCATAATTTCATTTCTCAAAGTTACTCATTTATATTCTTTTTTATTTCATTCGCCTATTTCGGTCAGTCGTTGCCTGATTTTCCTGCAACTCTCAACAGCTGTCGGTTATTTAAATGCAAGTGCGAGGAACCGCTATACGCCTGGTGCCACGGGAATGCTACGTGCGTGACGAATCAGTGTTGCGGGTGGCCGAACGATATATCTGCAGGCGTCACCCATAACTACTGTCTGCTTAATATTAAGTCTACAACTTTGCTTCCGATGTTTTTTCTTAACGTTCGAGACTTTACTGAGAAAAACTTACAAAAACTTTAAGATTCAAAGTATTGGCCATCGCTGGCCAGTACTTTCTCCCATCTTCCGGGCACCGAATGAAACTGGGGCTGGGACAACTGGGCATCTTTTGAAAACATCGATGCATTGATCCAATTTTTCACTTGTTCATATGACCGGAAGTGCTGATCAATCAGACCCTGTGCCATTAATCAACAAAAGTAGTGATCAGAGTGAGCAATGTCTGGAGAATACGGCGGGTGGGATAGGACTTCCCATTTCCACGTTTCTCGTTTCTAGATATGTTTCAGCAGGTTTTGCGATACGGAGTCGCGCATTGTCATGCTTCAAAATCAACTTTTCTTGTCTGTCGCTGTACTGTGGGCGTTTGTCTTCCAGTGGTCGCACTAAACGCAACAACCGCGTTCGATAACGATCTCCTGTGATGTTTCCATCGGTTTCACTAGTTTCGAAGACCTTCCCTCTTCCACTGCCATGCCGGTCGTCGACGTCAAAATCACCGTTCTTGAAGCTTTGAAACCATTCTCCGCACGTTCTCTCATTAATAAGTGCTCACCCTACGTCTTACCCAGCTTTATAAGAGACTCTGACTCATATTTCTTCATGTACAGCACAAAATTAAAACTTCCAGCAAATGACGAGAATTGGGGTCGTAAATTGACATATGCAATCGAGATTAACTTTATGATGGAGTCCTAAATTGAGTAATATTTTGATGGCGTTGTGTTTACAGATGCCCAAGGCATCACCAGTTGCTGCCATCTATTGCACAACGGCGGCAGCAAAGGTGTAGACCCAATACAAAATGAGAAGTCGATATTAATTACCTCGAGAAGAGAGTGTGCTGCATGACGGCCTTGTGTATGTCTCAATACAGCAACGATGTAGCTTATGTGCGGTTGCAGGTCTGGATGTTGAAATGCATTCAGAATATACAGCATTTCAACTACTACTACCAGAGATTATATATCGTAACCCACATTGCTGATTTGGAAGAAACCTGCTCGTACGTGATGACACACACAGTGGTTACGGTTACTACAAGCCACACCACAAGTTGGGAAAAGCGGCCAAATTTCTAGTAGTTTACTATCGAGTTGAGATTTTCACAAACAAATGTTGTATTCATATCGTACAGAAACTAGCAGTACGGCAATAAACACCCTTTTAAACACGTCGCTAACGGCAATCAAGTAATTTATAGCAATACAACAGTTTAAAATTTTTTTTTTAAAAAACGCTGAAGCTAGCGGTACGGCAATAAACTACCTTTTAAAACACTTCGCTAACGCCAGTCAAAGTAATTTATAGCAATACAACAATTTAAAAAAATTTAAAGAACATTAGTAAACAGGCTATTAAAGTAAATACAGAACTTTGTTAATAAGGTACGGTGAGGTAGTGAAGCTACCAACACCGCCATTAAAAAGATTAAACGGGTCTCAGCAAACATACGATTAATGGCAATAAAAGGAATTTACAAACTTGGAGGAATTTAAAAAAATTTTAAACAAAAGTGTCCTGGAATATCATTAGAACATAACAAATATGACGGACCCGTGTAAGGCGGCCACAAATCACCCACTCAGGGATGCTCAGGCTAGACAGAATACTGACCAATTTAAATACGCCCGTAAACACAATTGCCACTCTCAGGCTGGTCACTGCACCGACTTTTAGCCAGCGAAAATTTGTTATAAGATGGCTTAACTTACTGACAGAATTAGAGCTCACCTCGTGCAAGGAAACATTACACCACACAGTCCTGAATGAGCGACCACATGATCAACAAACAATTAGTAAGAATTTACTCATAACACACGACAGAATAGCGAAACAATTAAAACTCCAAAAGTACACCTCCCATCGGACAGTAACGAGAGAAGGAGGAAAGATCACTGTCTTCAATTACACCGGTGCAGGGGACAGGAAACGCGATCGCCGGAGGCCACAAGGCAGAAGAGACACTGGTTACGCAAACTTGCTACTTAATGATTAAACCTTCCACGAACTTAACTTGCAATTATGCTCGAACAGGCAGTACACGACCTCCGATGGCAAGGATCCTCACATCCGACCGCGCACGCGTCGCCAGCGTACCCAACACGCCACGGTCGCGCGACAACACGCTCTGTCACCGGAGTTCACGTCTTCTCTGCAACGTTGACGGGTAGTGACCGCTCCTTCATGTTAGGTGTCTCCTTTTAAACTCCAGTGTTGAAACGGAGGACTTAAAGAAGCTTGTTAACGTCCCACCAAGGTGAAATGAACAGCAGCTACTCGTGGGGCGATTCTGTATACAACCAACACGCGGGGAGCTCTTCCGTCAACTCGACGCGCTCGTTACACACAGCCGACACACATCACGTGGCGAGTCGGTACAACCGACCACGCCTGGACCGCGCTGGAGAGCCACACTGCCCTCCCGCGTCCCCCAGACTCTCTGCGCGCAACGCCCCTACTTCCGCGCCACCACACGAAGTTCCAACCGGTCAAAGATCTCACTTCCTCCATAGCACTTTCCCGGAAGCAAAACGCAGATATCGATAGCAGAGGGAAAAGACAACCAAGCAACCACTTAATGACAGACAACATATCTAACAAACATGTCAGGGGAAAATAAGGAAAATCAATGCAATCGAAACACAAGGTGTAGCACTATACTAGACATTTCTCCTTTCCGCTACTTTGCACACTTCGCACATTTCAGTTCCCTGTTACATTTAAAAAAAACCGCTGAAGCAGTTGATTCCGTTATCGCCATAATTATCTTCTCAAAAATTAATACACGTTTGTGTCGCGGTTTGTTCGACCGATACCATCCGTCCACAGAGAAAAAGCTGCAGGCGGCTTATGCTTTAGCTATGTTGCTTGCGACTGCTGTAGGTGTGACCTACCAACTGGGCAACATGAGGTGTCAGAGACATATCGTTCCCGTATTTAACGTCAAATAACTTTCAATTTGTGAAACATTTTTTAAATCTGTTTCCGCCCAGACGAATCACGGAATTAAGGTGTTCCCGACTTGGTCTGGTACACGTTCACATCTACCACGACTACACCTGTCCTCCTGTGTGTGGCAGAGCGTACCTGGGGAACCAGCGTCACCGCCCCACTTCCCTGCTCGTCTCGATCAGTGCGCAGAAAGAACGATTGCTGGTAAGCCTCCGTGGGATAACGAATCTCTCTGATTTTACCTACGTAGTCGATTCTTGAGAAATACGTACGTGGAAGCAACACACACTGAAGAGCCAAAGAAACTGGTACACCGGCTTAATATCGTGTAGGGCCCGCGCGAGCACGTTGAAATTCCGCAACACGACGTGAAATGGACTCGACTAATGTCTAAAGAAGTGCTAAAGGGAATTGACACCATGAATACCGCAGGGCTATCGATAAATCCATAAGAGGACGAGGGCGTTGGAGATTTCTTCTGTAACTGGGTAACCTCTTTTGATGATAGTCAATTGTCAGGATGAGCATTACTGCAAAGGGCATTTGATTCTAAAGCATTATGTCAGGATGAAAAACACTAAATAAATTACTTTTTCTCTCATAACAACATGTGGACACAGTGGGTTCTTCCTTGGCTCAGGTATGAGGTAGAATGAAACAGAATTTTTACATAAGATAACTTTTATTCAAAGATTTGTACAATGGTTTCCTTACTGGACTGTTCTGGCTGGGAGAGCGGCAGCTGTGTCGTTTGCGAAGCCTTGCTGTGTGAGCGGCGGCGTCTGATTACGCCTGGCGGTGTGTATCTGGTGTCACTGTTTCGCCCAGTTGACTGGTCCGTTTAATTATTGAGAACGAAGTCGTGAATCGGATGGTGATACCTTGGATGTGGCGTCCCAGTGTTTCTCTTCTCTATACGGGCGCGTGTGTTGTGCGTCGGCCAGTGGAGCGGAGCGGTGGGGGGGAAGGCCAGTGTCCCGGACTCGAACAACGGACTCCAGCTTGCCAGTCTTCGGCTGTCACATCTTCATCCCAGCTCACAGGTGACTGCTGATGTGAGGCCGTCTTCTTCCTGTCCTCACGAGTCACCCGGGTACGTAAAAATCAGTCTTCAAACACCTTTTAACTTCTGTCTTCTGGCGGTGAGGCTGCTGCTTGCTATTCCATTACAGCGGTGGACTTGGTGCTTCTGTGTATGATGTAGTATCTTCCTGCATGACGGCCTTCAGCACCGACTGAACTGTACTGCAACTGAAAACTACTACTGTCGGGCCCACTGCGTCTCGCGTATTTATTCACTTCAGTTCGCTGGAGGTGAACGACTTCATGGTCACTGCCTCTTCTGTCACGTTGAAAAGCTTCTCGAAGAATCTTCTTAACGTCGGTCATTGGCTCTTGGAATGTAGGCGAGGGCCTTTGATCACATGTAACAATTGAGAAACACGTGAGCCGGTCGGGCGATGCCCTGACGGCTGAATCGACAGCTTCTGCTTATGTGGGGAGGGCGATGGCTTCTCCTCAAAGTGCTGACTTGCAAGCGCCGGCCATTGCCTCTGCTGCTCTGCCCGCTGTTTGCCAGTGTGTAACTTTTCTAAACTAAACTAAGTTTTTCATTTATTTTCTAATTTCTACTTTGCTTCACATTGATTTCACTATCTTAAGTACCACTCAACACTTCTGAACAGCACGTTGCAACGCATCCCATGCATCCTCAATAATGTTCTTGTATGGGGAGTTTGGTGGCCAGTGCAAGTGTTTAAACTCCGAAGAGTGTTCCCGGAGCCACTATGTAGCAATTCTGGACGTGCGGGGTGTCGGATTGTCCTGCTGGAATTTCCCAGCTCCTTCGGAATGGACAATGGAACAGACAGGATGCTTACATGCGTGTCACCTGTCAGCATCGTACCTAGACGTATCAGGGATCCCATATCACTCCAACTGCACACACCCCACACCATTACAGAGCCTCCACCAGCTTGAACAGTCCCCTGCTGACATGCAGAGTCCATGGATCATGAGGTTGTCTCCATACCTGTACACGTCCACCCGCTCGATACAATTTGAAACGAGAGTCGTCCGACCAGGCAACACGTTTCTAGTCATCAACAGTCCAATATCGGTGTTGACGGGCCCTGGGCGAGGCGTAAAGCTTTGTGTCGTGCAGTCATCAACGGTACACGAGGGGGCCTTCGCCTCCGTAAGCCTATATCGATGACACTTGTTGATGTCCCAGCACTGAAATCTGCAGCAGTTTGCGGAAGGGTCGCGCTTCTGTCACGTTGAACGATTCTCTTCATTCGTCGTTGATCTGAGCGATGACGGAGATTTGATGTTTTACCGCATTCCTGATATTCACGGTACAGTCGTGAAATGATCGTACGGGAAAATCTCCACTCCATCGCTATCTCGGCTCATGGGGCGACTATCACACCAAGTTCAAATAGACTTAAATCTTGATAACCTGCCATTGTAGCAGCAGTAACGGATCTAACAACTGCGGTAGACACTTGTTGTCTTATACAGACGTTGCCGACCGCAGCGCCGTGTTCTTCCTGTTTTCATATCTATATTTGAATACGCACGCCTATACCAGTTTCTTTGGTGCTTTAGTGTATATTGATTGACTGTGCCTGGAGCTTCCGCTTTCGTTCAAAAATGGTTCAAATGGCTCTGAGCACTATAGGACTTAACATCTGAGGTCATCAGTCCCGTAGAACTTAGAACTACTTAAACCTAACTAACCTAAGGACATCACACACATCCATGCCCGAGGCAGGATTCGAACCTGCGACCGTAGCGGTCGGGCGGTTCCAGACTGCAGCGCCTGAAACCGCCCGGCCACACGGGCCGGCTCCTCTTTCGTAATTCTAACCGTAAATACGGAAGTACTGAGGAATGAAGAGATTTGCTCGAAATTCTTTGAGGCTTTATATACCACTATAAAGAATAGCTCAACGGGAAGTTCCGTTGAAGAGAAATGGACGTCTCTAAAAGGGAGAATTACAGAAGTTGGAAAAAAACATAGGCGTAAGGAAGATAACTGCAAGGAAGCCATGGGTTACGGAAGAAATAATTCATTTTATTGACGAAAGTCAACGGGTGTCCGAAAAGTCTATCCGCAGTGCCGTACGATTGTTAGCCGCGCGTGCCGTATGCCGCAGTGAATATACCGAAATGAAACTCAGTGAAATACAAATTATTAATTAATTGAATATTCATTTTTACTAAGAGAAACGAAACAGTGGAATGCTCGGAGAGTCCACATGAAGGTAAGTAACCCAGGCAGGCGAACAATCGAACGGCACTGCGGAGAGACTTTTTGAACACGCCGTACAGCAATATGCATGAAAATTCAGAAATATTGAAATACACTGCCAGAAAAAGAGTTAGTACACCCTTTTTAGAGGTGTCCCAATTCGCTAATGATGCACTGTTGCAACAGTGCATATGGAGCAGTAGACCGTACAGATGGGGAACACTGTCATGGGATGCGTTGTTCCGTACCTGCTCGACCTTTTCACGTAGTTCTGTAAGAGCTGTTGGTTGACGAGTCACGCGAGTTCTTATCCACCAGTCTCTACCGGAGACAAGTCCGGAGACCGTGCTGGCCAGGCAAGTGGTGCGCCTCTTACAGAGCACGATGAGTTTCGCAGGCAGCGTGTGGGCAAGCGTTATCATGTTGGAGCAACATATCACCTTGCTGTTCCAAGAACGGAAAGGACAGATCTGACAACACTCTGCACGTACCGAGCGCTGGTCAGCGTCCCCTCCAGAATGACCAAAGGTGAACGAGAGTTGTGGCTTATCGCACCACAGACTACACAGCCTGGGCTGGGGATAGTGTGTCTTGGACGAATGCATTCTACGAGAGGGTGCTCACCAGATCTACGTGATACGCGCACACGACTTGCGTGCAGGGAGAATCTGAAGACCACGACGCGCCATCACGTCTTCCGTGTGATCCTCTGACAGCTCCAGTCGAGCCGTGGACGTCGATACTGTGGCCTGAGTGGGAGACAGTTTGTCTGCCCTCGGGTGCTTCTCCACGGGAAAGGCTCCGTTGGGACAAGATTAGGATAAGTAGAGCGTTGAGAGTGACACTTACGGGAACCACACCCTGCCTATCTAACCCACGTTAATTTAGGCAAGTATTTGATCCATTTCTGAAAAAAACTGCTGGCCATTGAAATTGCTACACCACGAAGATGACGTGCTACAGACGCGAAATTTAACTGACAGGAAGAAGATGCTGTGATACGCAAATGATTAGCTTTTCAGAGCATTCACACAAGGTTGGCGCCGGTGGCGACACCTACAACGTGCTGACATGAGGAAAGTCTCCAACCGATTTCTCATACACAAACAGCAGTTGTCCGGCGTTGCCTGGTGAAGCGTTTTTGTGATGCCTCGTGTAAGGAGGAGAAATGTGTACCATCACGTTTCCGACTTTGATAAACGTGGGGTTGTAGCCGTCGCGATTGCGATTTATCTTATCGCGACATTTACTGCTCGCGTTGGTCGAGATCCAATGACTGTTAGCAGAATATGGAATCGGTGGGTTCAGTAGGGTAATACGGAACGGCCTCGTATCACTAGCAGTCGAGATGACAGGCATCTTATCCGCATGGCTGTAACGAATCGTGCAGCCACGTCTCGATCCCTGAGTCAACAGATGGGGACGTTTGCATGACAACAACCATCTGCACGAACAGTTCGTCGACGTTTGCAGCAGCGTGGACTATCAGCTCGGAGACCGTGACTGCGGTTACCCTTGATGCTGCATCACAGACAGGAGCGCCTGCGATGGTGTACTCAATGACGAACCTCGGTGCACGAATGGCAAAACGTCGTTTTTTCGGATGAATCCAGGTTCTGTTTACAGCATCATGATGTTCGCATCCGTGTTTGGCAACATCGCGGTGAACGCACATTGGAGGCGTGTATTCGTTCATAGCCCTACTGGCGTATTACCCGGTGTGTTGCTATGGGGTGCCATTGGTTACACGTCTCAGTCACCTCTTGTTCACATTGACGTTACATTTCAGATGTGTTACGACCCGTGGCTCTACCCTTCATTCGATCCCTGCGAAACCCTACATTTCAGCAGGATAATGTACACCGCATGTTGCAGGTCCTACACGGGCCTTTCTGGATACAGAAAATGTTTCACTGCTGCCCTGGCCAGCACATTCTCCAGATCTCTCACCAATTGAAAACGTCTGGTCAATGGTGGCCGACCAACTGGCTCGTCACAATTCGCCAGTCACTACTCTTGATGAACTGTAGTATCGTGTTGAATCTGCATGGGCAGCTGTACCTGTGCACGCCATCCAAGCTCTGTTTGACTCAATGCCCAAGCGTATCAAGGCTGTTATTACGGCGAGAGGTGGTTGTTCTGGGTACTGATTTCTCAGAAGCTATGTACCCAAACTGCGTGAAAATGTAATGACCTGTCGGTTCTAGTATAATATTTTTGTCCAATGAATACCCGTTTATCATCTGCATTTCTTGATTTAGCAATTTTAATGGCCAGTAGTGTATTTGATGCAGGACCTTAATATTTTTACTGTATGTTACAGGATGCTAATAGAGTCAAGTGTACTAAAATCTATTTTATCCATTTTATAGTTTTCAAGCAATACTTTTTTAAATTTATTAACAAAAAATATTAAGTTTTTTCTGCAGAAAATATTTTTTGTGAACTTCTTAATCGGGGAATATTAATGAATGTAATACCTAGCACCAGAGGCTTTTCATGTTATGCACATACTCGGAAAATTTAATTCATTTATCTATGATAGTTTCTGATATAATGGGGCATATTTACTAAAAATTTTTGTTTGCGGGTAAATGACTTTAAAGAAGATTTTTTTGAAATTTGTTACTTATAGTAAATTAAAACTGTCCTGCTGCATATGATGGCCCTTCTTTGGCCTCCAGCAGGTCTTCCAGCTTCTTTTTCACCTTCCTGGATGTTTGTCTCTCTTTCTTGACTATATTAGATGCAGACCTGTCTGCATCGGCTATCCTCATTTTATCGCAATGTTGTAGCCCAGTAATCATATTTTCACCAGGATTAATTCCCATCTTTTTCAGTAGCCAACACTTTCCAATATTACCACAATTGAATGTAATAACATTATCATGAACTCCTAGTTTCATTGTATGCATGCCTACAAATACAGTATTAGAAAGGCGGTTCCAAATTATGCTATTTGGGTTCTGTGTCTGACCATGCAGACAGTTCCTTACAAAGTCAGGATAAGTCTCTGAAATTATGTTTAATTGCTGTGTTAACAGCAGCAGGAAAAGAATACTGGTGAGAATAAGATTCTCCAGTTGCCTGAGCCACATTGTATTTGCACCACGAATTTTCTCCTGATGGACACAATCCATGACATGGCTTATCATCAGCAGAGAGGACTTGCGGAAGAACATGGCCCAAACATCTCTCTATTCATTGCCTCCAGATTTTCTTTATTTCTCCTAATTGCCTACCCATAGTATACCTGCAAGTTTTCTATAACAGCTACTCGCAATCACACTTGAACAAACCTAACCGCGTGTTTGAAAGGCAGACAGTTGCATTCCAAGGATAGCCAACACACTCGGGAATAAAAAGGATCCCTAACGTGCAATGTAGGGGATATAAAGATCTAAAATATATATGCAGGAAAGTGGGTGACAGAAAAGTGGGGGTGGTACATCTACATGTAAATAAATACTCCGCAATCCACCATGCGGTGCATGGCGGAGGGTACCTTGTACCACAACTAGCATCTTCTCTCCCTGTTCTACTCCCAAACAGAACGAGGGAAAAATGACTGCCTATATGCCTCTGTACGAGTCCTAATCTCTCTTATCTTATCTTTGTGGTCTTTCCACGAAATGTAAGTTGGCGGTAGTAAAATTGTACTGCAGTCAGCCTCAAATGCTCGTTCTCTAAATCTCCTCAGTAGCGATTCACGAAAAGAACGCCTCCTTTCCTCCAGAGACTCCCACCCGAGTTCCTGAAGCATTTCCGTAACACTCGCGTGATGATCAAACCAACCAGTAACAAATCTAGCAGCCCGCCTCTGAATTGCTTCTACGTCCTCCCTCAATCCGACCTGATAGGGATCCCAAACGCTCGATCAGTACTCAAGAATAGGTCGTATTAGTGTTTTATAAGCGGTCTCCTTTACAGATGAACCACATCTTCCCAAAATTCTACCAATGAACCGAAGACGACTATCCGCCTTCCCCACAACTGCCATTACATGCTTGTCCCACTTCATATCGCTCTGCAATGTTACGCCCAAATATTTAACCGTCATAACTGTGTCAAGCGCTACACTACTAATGGAGTATTCAAATATTACGGGATTCTTTTTCCTATTCATCTGCATTAATTTACATTTATCTATATTTACATTTATCTATATTTAGGTGGTAGCCTTTAAATCGGCCGCGGTCCGTTAGTATACGTCGGATCCGCGTATCGCCACTATCAGTGATTGCAGACCGAGCGCCGCCACATGGCAGGTCTAGAGAGACTTCCTAGCACTCGCTCCAGTTGTACAACCGACTTTGCTAGCGATGGTTCACTGACTACATACGCTCTCATTTGCCGAGACGATAGTTTAGGATAGCCTTCAGCTGCGTCATTTGCTACGACCTAGGAAGGCGCCATTACCAGTTACTATTGATATTGTGAATAATGTACCGTCAAGACCGACGTTCACCATTAACGGATTAAAGTTAAGTATTCCACCAGCTACGTCCGTTTTTCTAAATTATAATTTCCTTGTCCTGTTCCAGACCTCACGCCAGCCTGAGTGAATTAAAACGCGTGCCTTTCAGCCTCCTGTAGTAACCCGGTGTTGGCTCTCCTGCCAACCAAAACACACGTGTTAGTAAAATGCTCGGAAAAATTTTTGTTCAGGAAAATCCTTTTCAGAGTACTTAAATAAAACCTTATTCTATCGAAATATGATGAAAACCGAAAATCGATCTTTTTCGACCCGAACCACGGGATGGTCCCCATAACCATCCACTCTTCGCGCAATCCATACGCGAATGGAACGGGAGGAAGCGCTAGCGCACGGTACAACGGTAAGTACCCTCTGCCACGCACTTCACAGCGTTTTGCAGGATCCGGACGCAGATGCAGCCGCAGACGTGCCGTGGAGTGCGCGCAGGCCGCCTTTGTGGAGCCTTTGAGGCCTGCGGCCGAGCGGCTGCCTTTGTGCCGGGCCGCGGGCGCGCCGCGCCGATATCTGCGGGCCAGCAGGAGGAGGGGCGGGAGTGGAAGGCTGAGTGTGGGGGGAGGGGACAGGGGAACCTCCCACGCCTCAAGGCCACGGCCGCGCAGGCGCACTGCCGCGGCATAATCACCGACAGCGCTCACTCCACCTGCCCCGCGAATCGCGGAAGGCGAAACAGATTTCAGTCGCGGTGTTCAGCTCCGTATGTGCGACTGAAGGCCGTCATTTTCATGGGACGTGAGAACGCATCTACATCTACACGGCTACTCTAAAAATACACTCAAGTGCCTGGCAAAGGGTTCATCGAACCACCTTCACAATAATTCTCTGTTGTTCCACTCTCGAACAGCGTGCGGAAAATACGGACACCTATATCTTTCCGTGCGAGCTCTGATTTTCCTTATTTTTTTATGACGCCCGTTTCTCCATATTTAGTTTGGCATCAACAAAATATTTTCGCATTCGTGGGATATGAATGTAAATGTCGTGTGACTGGGGCCTCCCGTCGGGTAGACCGTTCGCCGAGTGCAAGTCTTTCGATATGACGCCACTTCGACGACTTGTGCGATTAGGACAACATAACACCCAGTCCCTGAGCGGAGAAAACCTCCGACCCAGCCGGGAATCGAACGCGGGCCCTTAAGATTGTTCCGCTAACCTGTCAGCTACCGGGGGCGAACGCATTCGGGGGAGAAAGCTGGTGAGAGAAAATCATGAGAACATACAGCCGCAACGACGAACGCCTTAATTTTGAAAGACGTTCACTTCAAATCCTACACTCCTGGAAATTGAAATAAGAACACCGTGAATTCATTGTCCCAGGAAGGGGAAACTTTATTGACACATTCCTGGGGTCAGATACATCACATGATCACACTGAAAGAACCACAGGCACATAGACACAGGCAACAGAGCATGCACAATGTCGGCACTAGTACAGTGTATATCCACCTTTCGCAGCAATGCAGGCTGCTATTCTCCCATGGAGACGCTCCGATCCGTGGAATGCCAGTTTTCTTTCTCCTGATAACGACGTCCTCTTGAGTAGTCCCCGCCCGGAGATCCGAATGGGGGACTATTTTACCTCCGGAATATTTTACCCAAGAGGACGCCATCATCATTTAATCATACAGTAAAGCTGCATGTCCTCGGGAGAAATTACGGCTGTAGTTTCCCCTTGCTTTCAGCCGTTCGCAGTACCAGCACAGCAAGGCCGTTTTTGTTAATGTTACTAGGCCAGATCAGTCAATCATCCAGACTGTTGCCCCTGCAACTACTGAAAAGGCTGCTGCCCCTCTTCAGGAACCACACGCTTGTCTGGCCTCTCAACAGATACCCCTCCGTTGTGGTTGCACCTACGGTACGGCCATCTGTATCGCTGAGGCACGCAAGCCTCCCCACCAACGGCAAGGTCCATGGTTAATGGGGGGGTACGAACACAGCAAATTGTATTTTAGCACTCTGCAGACAGTGAAATGGTCAACGTTACGTGTTGCAGCTGATTGTCCTGCGCTGACACCAGGGTCGTAGTCAATTGCACGGAGAAGTCTCTTCGAGTGAGGCATCCTAGTTCCCGTAGGCCTCCCTCATTGGCCAGTAGTAGGCTTAAACGACCCAAGTTCCCTAACCGTAGGATTACGATCAGCTGTTTGAAACGCCCCCCTGTCATGGAAATCTGCGTTGAGCGCCACGACCGTAACCACCTGCTAGTCCGTACAGCAAACGGGCATCTGCCGACTCCCCATTTGCTATGCTCCCTTTACACTATGCCGGAAACAAAGTCCATGATGAATACTAAACAGCTGATGCTAGGTGCCTGCACAGTCCGCGACGAACACTAAGCAGTTGTTGCCACGTGCTTGCATAGACCCTGACGAACGCTAAACAGTCGTTGTTACGTGCTCGCTGCTAGCAGAGCAATGAAGTCAACACAAGCACCGAAGTGAGTCACATATCGACGTTACCTTCATTCCAATGGAACGGCAAACATTAGCGGTGGATATAAGAACTACAGCTTTATCCAAGAGGGTAATCTGAACATTTCATGTAAAAAAACTTTTGATGTAATGCTAGTACGTTCCGTCTCTGTGTGCTTTCCATGATTAATGTGATTATGAAGAGAAGCAGAGAATCGGCTCTAACGTTTTATTCCTCTATGGGTGAGCAATGTTTGCTGAAAGTTTGACCCTGCCTCTTTGTTACACCCAACAGGAACATACTGGATCATGGCTAAGCAAGTGGAGGATAAGACCTATCTCCAAAAAAAGCCAATAATATTGTTTCGACACCGAGACCTCACTAATTTCCGAGTACAAAAACCACACAAATTAAAAATTTCCACTCTGGAGGCAAAAAATCGTCGCACAGTCAGACGTAAAATACCTTGGTATTCACGTAGGCTACTAAACTGGCAAAAAATAATTCAAGTGCACAGGTTGCCCAAACTCTTACGAGAATCCACCTTACTGGGCCCGAGTAATGAGTGGATGAGCAATATCTATTGGGAACATTACGTATGTAGATTGTGGACAGTTGGGAATGTGGGTCTCACGAGAAGCTTGCAAGGGATAAGTCCCTGCAGTCGCGCTATTCATCTGTGTCCTCGGTGGCTCAGATGGATAGAACGTCTGCCATGTAAGCAGGAGATCCCGGGTTCGAGTCGCGATTGGGGCACACATTTTCAGCTGACCCCATCGAGGTATATCAGCAACACCTGTCGGCAGCTGAGGGTTTCAACTAATTATCATTTAAATAAGAAAGGGTAATTTCAAAAGTCCCAAACGCTGCTCTTGTGGGACCGTGAGTGGGACTACAGGCGTGACGGTCGTATGTGTGTTTGCTGGTTCGTGTCTCTGTGTCGTGAGTAATTCAGTTTTATAAAGGATCTTGAAAGCGAGTCCCAGCATTTCCACGCCTAAATCGAACCCCAAGTGGAAAACAACCCAACCCAAATCTAGATAGAACGCTTTGAGAGAGGTGCGTGGGAATAATTAAGTTAATGGATTGTAGCACAGTATCACGGTGCTCTGCCGGTTTCCGTGAAGATCGGGTAAGCAATGAGGACAACCCGAGTTGTGGAAGGCCATCAACTGCAACAGACCACACCTCTCAGGTCATTGTTAATAACATTTTGAGGGAGAAGCGACGTAAAAACGTATGAGGAAAGTGCATATGAGGCTACAACGTCAGTCAGTTCAGTTTACAGATTCATAAATGAAAAGTTAAAAATGAGAAAACTTGCTACCAGGTGGGTTCCGCGTGAGCTGAGTGAAGAACAGACAGCAGAGCGCAAAAGAATCACAGATGAATTGCTTCAGCGTATACGAACCTAAGGAGAACAATTTCTGAAAAGGACTGTTCCACTTGAAACATGGATACGACATTTTCAGCTAGAACGGAAGTCTCATTCGTCACAGTGGAAAACTACCGAGTCTCGACGCCTGAAAAAGATCCGCTGCCAGCAACTAAAGTGAAACTGATGAGGATCTTTGCGTCTGACACGAATGGAGTCATAACTACTGGCAGAGTGCCCCAGGGGACGTCAGTAACAGCCGCGTATTACAGGCCGTGTCTGCAAAAAGCACTGCCCCCCAAAATTCGTCAAAGAAGGCCCGACATACTTGCAGCTGTTGTCCTCATTTTGCACGACAATGAAAGACCACAAGCTTCCCTACCACTAAGAGAAACGCTCGAAAAACGTGGACGGGAAATACTTCACCAACCACCATACGGTTCTGACAGGGGTCTACCAGACGGTATTCTGTAAAATAAATTATTTTTGTATTCTATCTTACAATGTGCAAGATTTTCGGCATGACGCTCATATACACTGAAGAGCCAAAGAAACTGGTACAGGCATGCGTATTCAAATACAGAGATTTGTATACAAGCAGAATACTGCGCTGCAAGCGGCAATGCATATATAAGACAAGAAGTGTCTGGCGCAGTTGTTAGATCGGTCACTGCTGCTACAATGGCAGGTTATCAAGATTTAAGTGAGTCTGAACGTGGTGTTATAGTCGGCACACAAGCGATGGGACAGAGCATCTGCGAGGTAGATCCTGCAAGAACGGGACCAACGACGACTGAAGGGAATGGTTCAGCGTGACAGAAGTGCAACCCTTCCGCAGATTGCTGCAGATTTCAGTGCTGGGCCATCAACAAGTGTCAGCGTGTAAACCATTCAACGTAACATAATTGATATGGGCTGTCGTAGCCGAAGGCCCACTCGTGTACCCTTGATGACTGCACGACACAAAGCTTTACGCGTCGTCTGGGCCCGTCAACACCGACATTGGAGTGTTGATGACTGGAAACATGTCGCCTGGTCGGAGAGTCTAGTTTCAAAGTCTATCGAGCGGATGGACGTGTACGGGTATGGGGACAACCTCGTGAATCCATGGATCCTCCATGTCAGCAGGGGACTGTTCAAGCTGGTGGAGGCTCTGTGATGGTGTGAGGCACGCGCAGTTGGAGTGATACGGGACCCCTCATACGTCTAGACATGACTCTGACGGGTGACACGTACGTAAGCATCCTGTCTGATCACCTGCATCCATTCATGTCCATTGTGCATTCCGACGGAGTTGGGTAATTCCATCAGGACAATGCGACACCCCAAACGTCAAGAATTGCTACATAGTGGCACCAGGAATACTCTTCTGAATTTAAACACTTCCGTTGGCCACCAAACTCCCCAGACATGAACATTATTGAGCATATCTGGGAAGCCTTGCAACGTGCTGTTGCGAAGAGATCTCCACCCCCTTGTACTCTTACGGATTTATAGACAGACCTGCAGGATTCATGGCGTCAGTTCCATCCAACACTATTTCAAACATTAGACGAGTCCATGACCCATCTTGTTGCTGCACTTCCGCCTGCTTGTTGGGGCCCTACACGATATTAGGCTGTGTATCAGTTGCTTTGGCTCTTCAGTGAATAACTCGCAACATGCTTCTCTCCAAATTACACTGAACAGGCGTCAGTGTTCGACTAGTTTCCTGAGCGAATGTTATGTCACAAATTTAAGTCGAATCTCCCAATATTCGTCATCATCATCATCATCATCACCATCATCATTTAAGACTGATTATGCCTTTCAGCGTTCAGTCTGGAGCATAGCCCCCCTTATAAAATTCCTCCATGATCCCCTATTCAGTGCTAACATTGGTGCCTCTTCTGATGTTAAGCTTATTACTTCAAAATCATTCTTAACCGAATCCAGGTACCTTCTCCTTGGTCTACCCCGACTCCTCCTACCCTCTACTGCTGAACCCATGAGTCTCTTGAGTAACCTTGCTTCTCTCATGCGTGTAACATGATCCCACCATCTAAGCCTGTTGGCCCTGACTGCTACATCTATGAGTTCATTCCCAGTTTTTCATTGATTTCCTCATTGTGGACACCCTCCTACCATTGTTCCCATCTACTGGTACCTGCAATCATCCTAGCTACTTTCATATCCATAACCTCAATCTTATTGATGAGGTAACCTGAATCCACCCAGCTTTCGCACCCATACAATAAAGTTGGTCGAAAGATTGAACGGTGCACAGATAACTTAGTCTTGGTACTGACTTCCTTCTTGCAGAAGAGAGTAGATCGCAGCTGAGCGCTCACTGCATTAGCTTTAATACACCTTGCTTCCAGTTCTTTCACTATGTTGCCATCCTGTGAGAATATGCATCCTAAGTACTTGAAACCGTCCACCTGTTCTAACTTTGTTCCTCCTATTTGGCACTCAATCCGTTTATATCTCTTTCCCACTGAAATTACTTTCGTTTTGCAGATGCTAATCTTCATACCATAGTCCTTACATTTCTGATTTAGCTCTGAAATATTACTTTGCAAACTTTTAATCGAATCTGCCATCACAACTAAGTCATCCGCATATGCGAGACTGCTTATTTTGTGTTCACATATCTTAATCTCACCCAGCCAGCCAATTGTTTTCAACATATGATCCAAAAATAATATGAACAACAGCGGAGATAAAAAATGGTTGAAATGGCTCTGAGCACTATCGGACTTAACTTCTAAGGTCATCAGTCCCCTAGAACTTGGAAGTACTTAAACCTAACTAACCTAAGGACATCACACACATCCACGCCCGAGGCAGGATTCGAACCTGCGACCGTAGCGGTCGCGCAGTTCCAGACTGTAGCGCCTAGAACCGCCCGGCCACCCAGGCCGGCCACAGTGGAGACAGGTTGCAGCCTTGTCTTACCCCTGAAACTACTCTGAACCATGAACTCAACTTACCGTCAACTGTAACTGCTTCCTGACTATCTATGTAAAGACCTTTAATTGCTGGCAAAAGTTCGCCTCCTATTCCATAATCTCGTAGAACAGACAATGACGTCCCCCTAGGAACCCGGACATATGCCTTTCCTAGATCTATAAAGCATAGATACAATTCCCTGCTCCACTCGCTTCTCCATTATTTGCCATAAGCTAAAGATTTGGTCCTGACAACCTCTAAGAGGTCTAAACCTACACTGATTTTCATCCAACTTGTCCTCAACTAATACTCGCACTTTTCTTTCAACAATACCTGAGAAGATTTTACCCACAACGCTGATTAAAGAGATACCTTTGTAGTTGTTACAATCTTTTCTGTTTCCATGTTTGAAGATTGGTGTGATTACTGCTTTCGTCCAGTCTGATGGAACCTGTCCCGACTCCCACGCCATTTCAATTATCCTGTGTAAGCATTTAAGACCTGACATTCCACTGTATTTGATGAGTTCCGACTTAATTTCATCCACCACAGCCGCTTTATTGCACTGCAATCTATTGACCATTTTCTCCACTTCCTCAAATGTGATCCTATTTCCATCATCATTCCTATCCCATTGTACATCGAAATCTGAAACATTACTGATCGTATTTTCACCTACATTGAGCAACTCTTCAAAATATCCCCTCCATCTGCCCAAGGCATCAACAGGATTCACCAGCAGTTTTCCTGACCTGTCCAAAATACTTGTCATTTCCTTCTTATCTCCCTTTCGAAGACTGCTAATTACACTCCAGAATGGTTTTCCAGCAGCTTGACCCAAAGTCTCCGCCGGCCGGAGTGGCCGAGCGGTTCTAGGCGCTACAGTCTGGAACCGCGCGATCGCTACGGTCGCAGGTTCGAATCCTGCCTCGGGCATGGATGTGTGTGATGTCCTTAGTTAGGTTTAAGTAGTTCTACGTTCTAGAGGACTGATGACCTCAGAAGTTAAGTCCCATAGTGCTCAGAGCCATTTGAACTAAAGTCTCCAACCTGCTTCCAAAGTCTTTCCAAGATTTCTTCTTGGATGCTGCAATTATCTGTTTGGCTTTGTTTCTTTCTTCAATATTTTTTCTGTGTACCTGAGTTCTAGTATGTAGCCATTTTTGATACGCCTTCTTTCTCCTTTTACAGGCCGCCTTGACTGTGTCATTCCACCAAGCTGTTTGCTTCATCCTACCTTTCCACACTACCTACCTGTTCCAAGACATTCTTTAGCCACTTCTAGTACTGTGTCCCTGTACCTTGTCCATTCCTTTTCCAATGACTGTAATTGACTACATTCAACTAACTGGTACCTTTCTGAGATCACTGTTATGTACTTGTGCCTGATTTCCTTATCCTGAAGTTTCTCCACTCTTATCCTCCTACATATGGACCTGACCTCCTGCACTTTCGGCCTCACAATCCCAATTTCACTGCAGATTAAATAATGATCAGTGTCATCAAAGAATCCCCTGAATACACGTGTGTCCCTCACAGCCTTCCTGAATTCCTGATCTGTTATTATATAGTCAATGACCGATCTGGTACCCCTGCCTTCCCAAGTATACCGGTGAATGTTCTTATGTCTAAAAAAGGAGTTTGTGATTACTAAGCCCATACTGGCACAGAAATCCAAGAGTTGTTTCCCGTTCCTGTTGGCCTCCATATCCTCTCCAAATTTACCCATAACCTTTTCATACCCTTCTGTTCGATTTCCAATCCTGGAATTAAGATCACCCATGAGCAGAACACTATCCTTGTCCTTCACTCTAACAACTACATCACTGAGAGCGTCATAAAAACTATCCCTCATATCTTGATCTGTCCTTCACAATGCGAATATACTGACACAATCCTAATTTTCTTGCTAGACACTGTCAAATCTATCCACATCAGTCGTTCGTTTACATACCTTATTGCAACTGCGCTGGGTTCCATTTCTTTCCAGATGTAAAGCCCTACACCCCATTGTGCTATTTCTGCTTTGACTCCTGACAGGTAGACCTATTATTCTCCCACTTCCTCTTCTTTCTCAATCCTACCCGAATGTCACTAACAGCTAAAACGTCCGACCCCATCTTACTTGCAGCCTCTGCCAGCTCTACCTTCTTCCCAGAGTAACCCCCATTGATATTAATAGCTCCCCATCTCGTTACCATTCGTTTGTCGAGTTGTATCTTAGGAGTCCCTGGTTTGTCAGTTAGAGGTGAGACTCCGTCACCTCCAATGGTCGGAGGCATTTTGCTCTGATTGTTGCCAGCATCATATTTAAAGTACCAGGGAAGCAGGTTGCTAGCCTTACTTTCCCTTGGGTCCCATTGAGTTTTACACCTAACGGTTGAGGGACTAACCGGTGGATTTGGTAGTCTTTGCAGTCTGAGCACAAAGGTGACCACGACTCAGAATATGTCCGAGATACCCTTCTTTTCAAAAGTATCTGGTATATTCGATGACGGAAAAAAGCACTTTATTATTGACTGCGACGGAGGCTACTGAGCGATCCGTTATGGTGTAATCGAGCAGTATTGGACCTTTTTGGTCGTGGTTGGTGGTTTAAAATCTCTTTCTGTGTAGGCGCGCTGGAACGGTAATCTAGATAGAGTATGTGGCGCGTGCCCCCGGACTCCAACCACGTGCTGATGTAGTCCACGCCGTAGAGCTGCTACTGCCACAGCTCTCGCGGCAGAGGAGACACACGATGTGATATAACGTCGGTCCCTGTAGATTAACGGGAGAAAAAAAAAACTCGAAAAACTTCCGAAAAGGCGTTCCTCGCGTAGTCTTTGTATCTCAATTACAAGTCCGCAGCGTTTCCACTTATGCGAACTCATATAATTGATGCTTTTTATTATTAATATTGTTTTGTTAATTGCCCGGATTTGCAGTAGTTATTAATTCTTCTCTCGTTCGCATAGCACACAGCACTGATTGCGAGGAAATATTTTAGTTAACAATTTTTTCTTACGCTGTTGTCTCGTTGCTATGGAATTGTGCTAGTATGCAGCGAGATCCAGAGATACTCTTTGATTCAGTCTTTGTAAGATTGCGTCTAATACGAAAATATTTTAAAGTTCACTTCTCAACTAATGACGTGGATATTTGCACTTCAATGAAATAGTCTTTCATGAGTAGTCGTTGATTTAGTTATTTATCAAACTATTTAATGATGTAGTCCACACCGGGTATTTAACTGGTAACGAACAGTTTATTGTTATTTTGTCACTAAATACTTCAACTCCCGCACCACACGTAACTGTTTTATGTTCATGAAGTCGTGTACTTGGGTCCTACTCAAGACTAATAGCGTGTATTCTTTCATAGAATGTTCACTTCTCCTTAAGGTCCAACTATAGTTCAATTCTTTTATCTTGGCGGCTCGCGCATGCCCGCCCAGACGCTGGAGATTGCTGCGTTGCCAGTTGCACACGACGCACGCGCCAATAGAAGCAGCGCCGTAGTATAGCATAGTTCGCAAGCTTACGTGTAGGGGGGAGCGCGCAGTTCATGAAGTAAAGCCACCAGGGCCGCATTAACCCTTTCGCTGCTACAAAGACGTGCTCCCTGCATTCCGCGCTGTGGGCGATTTTGTCACTGCACTGCTCGCCTGTGCAGACACATTGTGTTCCGACTGCTTTGACACTCTTTATCATTAGATTCCACAAAAACTATTTGGCTCAAAAATTAGATTTTTACCTATCTTCTTGACTGATACCTTCCCCCCATAAATGACTTAATTTTGTTTCGATGTTCAACGCAGTTATTATGCAGCATTAAATATAGTAAACCTTTGCACGAAATTTTGAAGAGTTTGCAGAGGTAAAAGTCCATAGAGTATACTTTCCGTATGGTCGATTTTAGTTGCCACAATGTTGAGAATGAAATGTGGACAAGATACCTATATATTTCATTTAATTTAAGTACCACATAAGTGTCGTATGTAATATTGAGAAATATTCCACCTTTCGCGACTGTAACAAAAGTTTTACTTACACTGGGCACGTTTGGCTTTATTTTAAAGCACTTCAATCAATCAAAAGGAAGTAGACAAAATACATTAAACAAAACTGTGGACTTACAAAAACATTAGGACTTGAATATACCGTCTATCAGTGAAGTGCTCAGAGCTATGTCAAATATAATTTTGTGTGTGGCACACACAAACAGCATTTATTTGCTAAAACACTGATGAGCCAACACAAACGTTGAATATTGTGCTACCGCAGCACAAAACTACGAAAGGTGACTTGGCAATGGAGGACGCAAAATACAGTCCTCTTATGATGCTTCAAAAGAGAGAAACGCGTCTGGTCTAAATAAGTCGCTTATTACAGTTGCAGAAGAGGGATATATTTCAATACCATTGGTAAAACGGCGACTGTGGAACAAAAACAAGAAATAGAACATGAATACCATTGTGTATGTGCCATACCTTTCACCGATGGAAGTGCTTTAAAATAAAGCCAAACGCGCCGTGTGTATATAAAACTTTTATTACAGTCGCGAAAGACGGAATATTTATCAATATTACATACGACACCTATGTGGTACTTAAATTAAATGAGATATTGTTATACAGTAAATATTATATGAAATTTGGGTATCTTGTCGACATTTCATTCGCAACATTGTGGCAACTAAAATCGACAATACCGAAAGTATACGCTATGGACTTTTACCTCTGCAAACTCTTCAAAATTTCTACATTTAATGCTGCACATCAAAACAATATTAAGTCATTTATGGGGGGAAGGTATCAGGCAAGAAGACGTGTAAAAATCAAATTTTTTGGCCAAATAGTTTTTGTGAAATCGAATGATAAGTGTGTCAAAGCAGTGGGAACACCATGTGTCTGCACAGGCGAGCAGTGCAGTGATGACAAAATCGCGCACAGCGCGGAATGCGGGGAGCACGTGTTTGCAGCAGCGAAAAAGTTAATGAAGAGGCAAAGCACTAGAAATTTTATTCAAACGAATAAAATTCGTGAAGTAAGGCACTCCAATATTGTTTTTTAATAAAGAAAATATTAAGCACCACACAAAGTTTGAACTCATAACCTTTCACTTGGCAGCCCAACACCTTAACCGTTCCGCTACCTCAGCTCAACGAACAGTGTAACTCCATAAGGACTGTAACATCTCACGCAGCTACTTATAAACACTGTTGGTATGACTATGAAATACTCACGCTTCGTCGAAGTACAATAGGAAATAAACAATTACCGCTGTTCTTTATTGCGAAAAAGCAGTTCGTGAGATTGAAACAAACACCTTTTCTTGCTATCGCCTAAATTAGGAGTCTTATTGCTTGTTTGGTTTAATTAAGTAATAGAATATGAAGCAATTGGTATAAAAGTAAAGTCTGCTATCAAGAGATTGCTTTTGTTCTATTACTTTATTTATGACTGAACGTTTCTAAAACTGAAGACACTCGTCCGTGCTCTGCACTGCTGTCGAGATCTGGCAACGTCGTTCTCTGTTCATTGGCTGACTGTGTTTTGTGACATCAGATGCGCAGAACGAACCTAAACTCGGCCGCCAAGATATATGACGCGCACTTTAATTTAAAGTCAAGTGCAGTGTTCACTGATTCCGTTATTACATTTCAATTAAACCGTAGTGCACGGTTAAGTGAGTCTATCTGTTCCTGTCTCAGTTCATAAAATCAGTTTCTTAAGCCGTGAATCCCGCAACGCAACACTTCTAAACTCGAAAACAATCTCGTCACGATTCGCAAGCTCAATAATTCAGATAAGAACTGCTCTCGTACGTCTGCACTGGATGAGTTTTAGCAAGCGACTTCTTCTGTGGAAGAGCATTGTAGGCGCATTGAATTTCTTCGTTGCGCTTACAACTCTCTCCCACATAAAATTTATCTCTGATGACATTACTTTGGACTTTACGTTTGAGTATTAATTTCACATTCGTCACATGGATATTTGTCGACTGCTGAAATACGATGTTTCTTCTTTCCCTTTCGCTGACAAATATGCTCAGTGATGTACAGTGTAGTTGTTGACAAAACTCTTTGGTGTTAGCTCATCGGCAAAGATTTCGTAACTGCCAAGATAACTTTCCCTACTTCACGTTCTTTCTTAATTGACTTTAAGGTGGTCGTTGGAACGTTACAAATAGCACATCCATCGGAAGGGGAATATCGTCGATCGACTCTTGGCTTGGCGCGCAGTCTTTTTTATTTTATCGTATATTTTATTAGCTATGGGTCTGTGTAGAGGGAGTGACAGGAAGGGGTGGGGATGCGAGTAGCCGCACGCAGCGATGTCGCGGCAGATAGCGGCGCCGACGGGGAACCGGAAGGGGGCCCTCCAGATGCGGCGGTTGGCCGGAAGCTCCGCCAGGTGGCGCTGTGTGAGAGGGCGGCGTGAGGGGCGGCCGCAAGGGGAGGGGGCAGAGAGGGGCGGGGTTGCGTTGCAAAGCCTACCTGTGCACGCCGCAGGAGATCTGCTCGCCCCCCTGGGTAAGCAATGGGCTGACTGTGACTTTACGATATCAGTGCTTTCTGTCACTGCTGCTTTCCGGTAACTGCAACTGTTGCGATTTATGATATTTATCAGTCTACGTTTTATATTCTCCGTACTTGGACCATAATCAGTTACACTACTAGCCATTAAAATTACTACACAACGAAGATGACGTGCTACAGACGCGAAATTTAACTGACAGGAAGAAGATGCTGTCATATGCAAATGATTAGCTTTTCAGAGCATTCACGCAAGGTTGGCGCCGGTGGCGACACCTACAACGTGCTGACACGAGGAAAGTTTCGAACCGATTTATAATACACAAAAAGCAGTTGACCGGCGTTGCCTGGTGAAACGTTGTTGTGGTGCCTCGTGTAAGGAAGAGAAATGCGTACCATCACGTTTCCGACTTTGATGATCGCATTGTAGCCTATCGCGATTGCGGTTTATCGTATCGCGACATTGCTGCTCGCGTTGGTCGAGATCCAATGACTGTTAGCGGAATATGGAATCGGTGGGTTCAGGAGGGTAATACGGAACGCCGTTCTGGATCCCAACGGCCTCGTATCACTACCAGTCGAGATGACAGGCGTCTTATCCGCATGGCTGTAACGGATTGTGCAGCCACGTCTCGATCCCCGAGTCAACAGATGGGGACGTTTGCAATACAAGAACCATCTGCACGAACAGTTCGACGACGTTCCCAGCAGCATGGACTATAAGCTCGGAGACCGTGGCTGCGGTTACCCTTGACGCTCCATCACAGACAGGAGCGCCTGCAATGGGGTACTCCACGACAAACCTGGGTGCACGAATGGCAAAACGTCATGTTTTCGGATGAATCCAGGTTCTGTTTACAGCATCGTGATGGTCGCATCCGTGTTTGGCAACATCGCGGTGAACGCACATTGGAAGTGTGTATTCGTCATCGCCATACTGGCGTATCACCCGGCGTGATGGTATGGGTTGCCATTGGCTACACATCTCGGTCAGCTCTTGTTCGCATTGACGGCACTTTGAACAGTGGACGTTACATTTCAGATGTGTTACGACCCGTGGCTCTACCCTTCATTCCATCACTGCGAAACCCTACATTTCAGTAGGATAATGCACGACCGCATGTTGCAGGTCCTGTACTGGCCTTTCTGGATACAGAAAATGTTCGACTGCTGCCCTGGCCAGCACATTCTCCAGATCTCTCATCAATTGAAAACATCTGGTCAATGGTGGCCGAGCAACTGGCTCGTCACAATACGCCACTGCCCTTCATGAACTGTGGTATCGTGTTGAAGCTGCATGGGCAGCTGTACCTGTACACGCCATCCAAGCTCTGTTTGACTCAATGCCCAGGCGTATCAAGGCCGTTATTACGGCCAGAGGTGGTTGTTCTGCGTACTGATTTCTCAGGATCTATACACCCAAATTGCGTGAAAATGTAATCACATGTCAGTTCTAGTATAGTATATTTGTCCAATGAATACCCGTTTATCATCTGCATTTCTTATTGATGTAGCAATTTTAATGGTCAGTAGTGTAGCATAACTCATGCACTACTTTAGGTGTCTCATTTCCTAATCTAATCTTCTGAGCATTATCTGATTTAAGTCGATTACATTCCATTATCCTCGTTTTGCTTTTGTTGATGTTCATCATTGTCCTCTTTTGAAGACACCCTCCATTCTGCTCAACTGCTCTTGCCAGTCCTTCGCTGTCTCCGACAGAATTACAGTGTCACCGGCAAACCTCAAAGTTTTTATTTCTTCTGCCTGGCCTTTAATTCGTACTGCAATCTTTTGTTTTGTGTCCTTTACTACTTGCTCAATATAGAGATTGAATAACATCGGGGACTAGGTACAACTCTGTGTCACGCCCTTCTCAACCACTGCTTTCTTTTTATGCCCCTCGATTGTTATAACTGCCATATGGTTTTGTAGAAACTGTAAATAACCTTTTGCTCCATGTATTTTACCCCTGCCACTTTACTATTTGAAAGACAGTATTATATTCAACACTGTCAAAAGCTTTCTATAAGTCCACAAATGCTGTAAACATAGGTTTGCCTTTCGTTAACCTGTCTTCTGTGAGAAGTCGTAGGATGAGTTCATACATTTCTCCGGAATCCAAACTGATCTTCCTCAAGGTCGACTTCTACCAGCTTTTCCGTTCTTCGGTAAAGGATTCGTGTTTATCACCACTCATCTTCCTCAAGGTCGACTTCTACCAGCTTTTCCGTTCTTCGGTAAAGGATTCGTGTTTATCACCACACGTATTACACTATCGTTAGTCGAAAGTTCCAATGAACAGGCACTGGTTAAGTATATCTACTAACTAGTATATCTGGCCAGGTGCACTGTGTAATTGTGTGTAAAGAACGCAAACTACACTCTTAGACAAAAAAAAAAAAATCGACGCACCACGGATGAGTTAACCAAGTTGTTCACAGACGGATTTTCATGCAGATAGCGAAGGAAAAAGTACAAGTGTAAATTTTGGCGGCTGGGCAGTTTCGTGGCTTAGCTGGCAAGGATAGTAAACCGCAGCCAAGTCGATACCAGGGCTTAGACACTAGCTGTGCCTGGCAGACACGCGCGTGAGCGATATAGGCAGATGACAGATTAAATACAGCTGCAAGAATTTCTTCATTTTTAATATAAATTTATTCCAGCTGACGTGCCACTGTCCTCCATTTCAACTATGGACGTACGAAGATCACACTAAGCTAAATCGTAACAATTACGTGCATCCGCCTGTACTGGTAAGATTACATGACTGGCGAAAGAAAATATTGCGCGACAGACACGCCGAGACATGATCTGTCTCTTGTGGCCTCAGCCGCTGTTTATACCGGGTGGTTAGAATTAAACTTTCCCAATTTAACACGTTGTAACACAAAAACTAGTTACCGCACGAGTAGCAAACATGGTAGCATTAATGTCAAGGACGCCGGAAAGAGAAATACTGCAGAATCAATTCAATTGAAATACTTTTATGTCTTCAAATGGTACATCAAACCGTTACATACCGGTACCATTAGTACTACAAAAGGGGCTCAATATGGCGCCCATCGGTGTCCAGAAGAGTCTGAAAGCGCAGGATTGCATTCTGAACAGCTCAGCGAAACATGTCCTTAGGTATGGTGTTTACCTCATTTGATATGCTGCGCTTCGGATCAGCACATGTGTGAATGTTCTCCTGCTAAACCCTGCCTTTCAGTTAGCCCCGCACCGGAAATCACAGGGCATGAAATTAGGTGTTCGTGCCGGCCAAGCATTTGAATACGTTAGGCTGATAATTCGATCGTTACCAAATGTCTTTCAGAGGAGTAGGTGAACTTGACGAGCGATGTGCAGTGCGGCCCCGTCTTGCATGAAAACTGTCGATTTCAATGCATCTTCTCCTGTAAGGGGGGGGGGGGGGTGGGGGAGGGGTATGACATGCTTGCATATCGCTGTGACACTGGCCAGTCATACCGTACGTCTTTGGTCCTTGAGCGCCATCCAGTTCAGAGAATGAGGGGCCAACGACGAACGTACCCGTGAAGCCACACCGTTCGATGACACGTCCACCATACAAAGGAGCTTCATACGCAGTGACTGGAGCTGAAGATCGGCACAGTTGGCAATTCTGTGTGTTCGCCTCACCCGTCAGAGAAAAATGAGTTTCGTCTGTCCATAGGATGGTCAAGGGCCAGCCCTCGTCAACTACAATCCTTGCGAGAAAGAGCAGAGCGAAGTCAACACGTCGTTGTGGTGCAAGCTGCTGTACGATATGGATCTTGTACGGGTACCACTTGGGAATAGTTCGAAGCATCTTCCGCACAGTGGACCAGAGACACAGCACGCGCTCCGCCTGACGATCGGGAATTGCGCGCAGCGTGGTCTGCCGTAGCAACAGCGGTTTCCTCTACCACCTGTGGTGCAACCGGTCGCAGGCCTCTTCGCGGAGCGACGACCAGTTCTCCGGTCGATTCGAACTTCTTCATCTGTTCCGCACAGCAAAATGGCTGTAAGAACTATGGGACTTATCTTGAGGTCGTCAGTCCCCTAGAGCTTAGAACTACTTAAACCTAACTAACCTAAGAACATCACACACATCCATGCGCGAGGCAGGATTCGAACCTGCGGCCGTAGCGGTCGCGCGGTTTCAGACTGCAGCGCCTACAACCGCTCGGCCACACCGGCCGGCTTCCGCACAGTAGGTGGAGAAAGAGGTCACTTCCGTACTCCTTTCAGCCGGCGATATTCTCGAAGTGCAGCAGCAGCATTACTGTTGTTTTTGATAACAGAGCTTCACCAATAACGCCCTGCTCATTTAGTCCAAGCTCATGTTGACACGTCAACAATTGCACTGAGACTGGGCAGCTGTTCAAATGGCTCTGAGCACTATGGGACTCAACTTCTGAGGTCATCAGTCCCCTAGAACTTAGAACTACTTAATCCTAACTAATCTAAGGACATCACACACATCCATGCCCAAGGCAACCGAGCGAGGTGGCGCAGTGGTTAGACACTGGACTCGCATTCGGGAGGATGACGGTTCAATCCCGCGTCCGGCCATCCTGATTTAGGTTTTCCGTGATTTCCCTAAATCGCTCCAGGCAAATGCCGGGATGGTTCCTTTCAAAGGGCACGGCCGACTTCCTTCCCTGTCCTTCCCTAATCCGATGAGACCGATGACCTCGCTGTCTGGTCTCCTTCCCCAACACAACCAACCATGCCCAAGGCAGGATTCGAACCTGCGACCGTAGCAGTCCCACGGTTCCGGACTGCGCGCCTAGAACCGCGAGACCACCGCGGCCGGCCTGGAGAGGTGTGTGAGACTCTGAATCACGATGACTGATCACGACACCTGGTGTGCATAGTTGGAACCGGACGGTGGAGCTGTGACGCACGGAAATCATGCACTCCGTACTCTGGACATTAATGCTACCAAGTTTGGTACTCGTTTGGTAATTAGTTTCCATTTCATAACGTGTTAAGTAGGTTAAGTTTAATTATAACCTCCTTGTACATTATTAGTCTCGTAGTCATTAGAGGATTAACCCTGGCGGTGTGTTGTCACACAAGAAACGTTCGTCGGACGAGGGAGAGGATGGTCTCACGACCAGAAATACGCCGACGCTAGTCACTGAAGAGGAGGGAACGTCAGTTCTCTGCCTGTAGACGGGACAGGGGGGAAGTGCCGGTTACTGTGGGAACGTCCGGCAGTGGCAGGGGGGACGGGAGAGAGCCTGCCTGCGTCTGGGCGGCTACAGAGGCGGAGGCGCCTGGCTGCGGCCGTGACGGCGGCGGGGCACGCCTTCCGGGAAACGCGTGTGCGTGCCGCAGGTGCGTGGGGGCGGCGGAGCGCGCGTCAAGTGCGTGCCGAGCAGAGCGGAGCAGCCAGGCCGCCTCCGCTGCTGCCCGCCGGCCCAGGCGTCCCGCTCGCCAAGAAGGCACCCGGCTTTGGAGGGAAATGTAGTCTACAGCCGTCGGCACACGGGCCGTGCTGTCGAACGTTAACGTTGAGCGTGCCAAGTTCAACGTGCTGCTGAACGCTCAGGAACGATGCGACTTGTGCATACGGTACGTGGACCCCAACGTGGTATACGCTATCGCAACGCACTCCAGCGGCAGTTGAGGGATGTTTCTAGTTCGTAAATCACACTGTTTACTCACCGGGCCCGCGTAAAATTCCCACGTTAGCTCTATTAAAACGCACATTTCCTCCATCGTCCCCGAAAAGGAAAGTACCGTCTCCAATCAATAAGGACACAGGCTTATAAAAGTTCCATTACAAACAGTGCGGTACAAATTTGGAATACTTCTCTGCATAAGATAAACATTATTTCGTCATTCCCACATTTTAGTAAAACCCCAAGGTCAATCTTACGTGATCACTGTTCCTACCCAGTAGCACAATCTTTGCAACATGTGAATTACGCAGCGTAAAAGAAAAAGGAGCAATAATAGCTTTATACAAATAGAGGAAGCTGTCCTGTAGATTAAGCCAATCGCACAGTCACCCCACAAAAAAGGTGAGCTTATATTTACATAACATCAAATATTATAACATATACGTATATTAAACTAATAATAATGTATCAGAACCTAATGAAAACGCGAATGTTAGAAAAAAGAAATTTGGAAGTGGTAAGACGCGAACCACCGCCCCAACAAAAATTTATTAGTAGACAGATACACTATTCATTATACTTTTTTTGTGTTAAATCTCATTTTGTTCGCTTTTGTTCCTTGCATCTGCTCGGGGCGGACGTCGTAAGACATCCGTTTAAGTTCGTTGTTGATCGATTAACTCAGTTTTTTTTTATTACAGAGAGCAGCTAACCCTCTGACCGAACACGCTGAGCTAACCGTGCCAGCAAATCTCATTTTGGTCGCTTTTGTTCGTTGCATCTTCTCGGTGCGGACGTCGTTAAAAAAAAAAAAAAAAAAGAAAAAAGAAACGTTAATCGTAAATAGTTATGTTACTAATTGGAATTTAATTATAACAAATTGTACCAAGAACAATACGTTTTGGGTGGATCTTCAGTGTGTCGCTGCCTTGAAATAGCATATTCTCATAATACGCAAGTAACAACAATTCTTTTGCCACGAATGTGATGTTTCTCTTTATTTTATTGGAACAAATAACACAACTAACAACGGGTTTTCCAGTGATTCTCAATTTGCTGGTGCACAGAAACGGCATATATACTTATAGGCTTGAAATGAACGCCAATATGGCGCCTCACAACTCTGTACTGAAGGGGGACGGCGTGCGTGTGGCGTAGGTGGCGTTGTGCCATCTCATTGGACAACGCTCAGAATATCTGACACGCGAGATATTGCTCTGCACGTTGGGAAAGACTCCCGAGCGTGCTATTCCACGCTATGACGTCACAAACTCGACACGCTCAACGCTCAACGTTCGGATGCACGGTCCGTGTGCCGACGGCTTTAGGTTGCTGTCGGTGGGCCGCTTAAACAAAATGCTTCGCTACAATCGTAAAATTTTTGGCAGTTTTGCGGTTCCATGCATCTTAATTACACGACTATACATATCTCAAAAACAGACTTTACAATTATGAAATGTTAAGTACATATTACAAAAATAAAAATGCAGGATGTACCAAAGGGAATTATCGGATTCGGCAAGTCTATATTTCTGGAACTAATAAACATATACAATGAATTTTTTGTTATCTGATGAATGGGAAACTCAAAAAGTCTTTTTTTCATAACTTTTCATACGTTTTCAATACGCCTCCCTTGAGATGCACGGCATATGTCAATGCGGTATTACGATTGTTCCCCACATTGCAGCAAGTATGTCTTGAGTAGCTTCCGCAGCTGCGGTTGTGCGATGTCTCCGTTCATTCACTGTTGTTGGCAATGCAGGCATATAAACAGAATCTTTTCTGAACCCCCCCACAAGAAATTATCACGTACAGCCAGGTCCGGTGACCTTGGAGGCCAGCAATGGAAATTTGAATCATTTGGTCCAGTGCGACCGATCCATCGTCCAGTAACCCTTTAATTTAAAAAAATTCCCGCACTTCCAGACGCCACTGTGGCGGTGCTCCATCCTGTTGGTAAATGAAGTCGTTCGAATGAGTCTCCAACTGTGGGAAAAGAAAGTTCTCAAGCATATCGAGACACGTGCTTCGTGTAACAGTGTTCTCGGCAAAGAAATATGGACCATACACCTATTCCCGTGAAGCTGAACAAAACACATTAAATTTTGGAGAGTGACTCTCATGTTGCACAAGTTCATGCGGTTGTTCCGTACCCCACATAGCATTTAAAAGGAAATTAAAATAATTTCTTAATGGCAACTCCTTCTACTCATTAGATGATTTTTGGATATAGTAAGTGGGTAATTTCCCAACCTCCACAAAAAAATTAAAAATATTGTCATGTAATATTTTGTCGTATTCATGATCTATGGAACAAGTACTAATCTAATCTAATCCAATCCCATACTCTCACACTGTGACGGTTCCCCTTCACATTTAAATGGAGTGTTGGCTTGTCACTAAACGCTTCGTGTAAGAAAATTGTCATCCTCCATCTTGCCGAGAACGAAATTAAAGAACTCGACACTTTGTTTTTTCCCGCCTTCACGAGAGATTGCAGTGGCTGAATTTTGTACGGTTTCACGTGTAAACGTCGACGCAACACACGCCAGACGGACATTGGGGGCAAGCTGAGCTGTTGGCCTGCACGGCGAACGGATTCCTGCGGACTCCTTGTGAAACTATGGCGGATGCGTTGGACGTCTGTGTCGGACACTCGGGGACGGCCCGGCGGTTTGCCTTGACATAGGCAACCTGTTTCTCGGAATTGTTCTCGTCATCGTCTAATGCTCTGTGCTGTAGGAGGACCCACACCATACCTAGTACGAAAGTCACACTGAACAGTTATTACTCACCCTGTAACACGCCCGGGAGTACGAATGGGTGGGGGACCTTGAACTGGTTGTCGTTCCTGCTTTTCTTGACCGTGCGTCCTGTCCACACCGCGTATCTGGTAATCCCGCGGCGGTCGTATTGCCCTGCTGCACACTGCTGTTGGCTTGCCTGAAATTATCTATCGAAATATGCAAGCGGGTTTAGGGGAGCTGCCGGCCGGGGTAGCCGAGAGGTTCTAGGCGCTACAGTCCGGAACTGCGTGACCGCTACGGTCGCAGGTTCGAATCCTGCCTCGGGCATGGATGTGTGTGATGTCCTTAGGTTGTTGTTGTTGCTGTTGTGGTCTTCAGTCCTGAGACTGGTTTGATGCAGCTCTCCATGCTACTCTATCAAAAATGGTTCAAATGGCTCTGAGCACTATGGGACTTAACTTCTAAGGTCATCAGTCCCCTAGAACTTAGAACTACTTAAACCTAACTAACCTAAGGACATCACACACATCCATGCCCGAGGCAGGATTCGAACCTGCGACCGTAGCAGTCGCGCGGTTCCAGACTGTAGCGCCTTTAACCGCTTGGCCACTCCGGCCGCTACTACTCTACCCTGTGCTAGCTTCTTCATCTCCCAGTACCTACTGCAGCCTAAATCCTTCTGAATCTGCTTAGTGTATTCGTCTCTTGGTCTCCCTCTACGATTTTTACCCTCCACGCTGCCCTCCAGTACCAAATTGGTGATCCCTTGATGCCTCAGAACATGTCCTACCATCCGATCCCTTCTTATAGTCAAGTTGTGCCACAAGCTCCTCTTCTCCCCAATTCTATTCAATACCTCCTCATTAGTTATGTGATCCACCCATCTAATCTTCAGCATTCTTCTGTAGCACCACATTTCGAAAGCTTCTATTCTCTTCTTGTCCAGACTATTTATCGTCCATGTTTCACTTCCATACATGGCTACACCCCATACAAATACTTTCAGAAACGTCTTCCTGACACTTAAATCTATACTCGATGTTAAGACATTTTTCTTCTTCAGAAACGCTTTCCTTGCCATTGTCAGTCTACATTTTATATCCTCTCTACTTCGACCATCATCAGTTATTTTGCTCCCCAAATAGCAAAACTCCTTTACTACTTTAAGTGTCTCATTTCCTAATCTAATTCCATCAGCATCACCCGACTTAATTCGACCACATTCCATTATCCTCGTTTTGCTTTTGTTGATGTTCATCTTATACCCTCCTTTCAAGACACTGTACATTCCGTTCAACTGCTCTTCCAAGTCCTTTGCTGTCTCTGACAGAATTACAATGTCATCGGCATCATAGGTTAGTTGGGTTTACGTAGTTCTAAGTTCTAGGGGACTGGTGACCTCAGAAGTTAAGTCCCATAGTGCTCAGAGCCATCTGAACCATTTTTTTTAGGGGAGCCACTCAACGTTAAAACACAACACTGTCCTATGTCTGGTATGAACATCTATATTCTGAGACGATATGGAAACCACAGGTTGCACTGTTTACACTCTAAATCATAAATTTTTATCTCAATTAACAATCTTGACAATTAACAGTCCAAAATATAATTCAGACGAGCGTGCGCGTAACCGTCGCGGCGCGGCTGATTGTTGATAATGCGGAAACGCGATGATCGAACACACGTCCTCACGCTCGCTGCAAGACACTGGCACTTGACTGCACTCTTTTATGGTGACTAATTTTTACTGATTCACATCAGGTCATTCTGGGAGACCGAGCACGGCGTGGATGATTGATACTGTGCGACACGCAACGAGAGGATACACAAATACGTTATCGGCAGCACTGCTCATTTTTAATTACATCTTGACGCATTTTTCCTCTGAATTACTTCTATATTTAATCACTTTACTGTACCAGCACTTGTAGCAACACTTCAACCTGAATACTACCAATGCTTCTACATGCAGAGCTACACACTACACAACATAAGAGTTTCGTGTCCCGTGCTTGACTCTACGGCACGGCTGCCCGCAAAGATACTCCACAACTAAGCCAGCGATATGACAATAAGCTTACAACAAGCTTTTGTGTTGGCAGAAGAGCCAACACCGTGTTACGAGTGGAGGCCGAAATGCACGCGTTTTAGCTCACGCAGGCTGGCGTGAGGAGGGAATAACTATACTGACGTGAGGTCTGGGACAAGGAATGAGAATTCAGAAAGCGGACGTAGTTAGTTTGGTACTTAACTTTAATCCATTAATGATGAACGTCGCTCTTGACGGTACACGAGGCACAGTATTATCAGCCCAGAATACATTTTTGAAGTTATTACTTATAGTAACTTAATATGGCGCCTTGCTAGATCGTAGCAAATGACGTAACTGAAGGCTATGCAAAACTGTCATCTGTGCAAATGAGAGCGTGTGTAGACAGTGAACCATCGCTAGCGAAGTCGGCTGTACAACTGGGGCGAGTGCTAGGGAGTCTCTCTAGACTTGACCTGCCGTGTGGCGGCGCTCGGTCTGCAACCACTGACAGTGGCGACACGCGGGTCCGACGTTTACTAACGGACCGCGGCCGATTTAAAGGCTACCACCTAGCAAGTGTGGTGTCTGGCGGTGAGACCACACAAGGACTGCGCAGAACGTAAAACACAAAATACTTTCTATTGCCCCGACACCATTTTTACTCGAACTGAAGTAGGCGTACATCACTGCTACCTAGCGGGAAACATGTAAAACTCGAGTGTTTGTCCTCTCCAACAGTACGTTATTCACCCACATATCTCAAATAACATAATAGTTACCATTTTTTTAAAAATCGGATGACTTTTCTTGATACGCCCTGTATACTGTTTCAATGCTACTGCACAGTGATAATCTATCAAAGTCCCTGTTTCTGGTACATACTGACATTTCCAGTCTATACCGTCGTGACGTGTTAAGGGAAAGGTAGCAGGCTCGCGCCCAACTCCTTCCTATTTGTTTTCACGTTTTTTTCTTTAAGATTCTGGGTTTTTCGTATTCATTTAATAGAAGGATTATCTGTGTAGTAATTGGTATTTATTATAAACAGTGTGAACCGTGAATTTACTTTCAAAATCTTTTCTTAAAGTGGTCCCGGCAGAGGTTCGAGTACTCCTTCGGCCGTGTGTGTGTGTGTGTGTGTGTGTGTGTGTGTGTGTGTGTGTGTGTGTGTGTGCGTGCGTGCGCGCGCGCTCGCGCGCGTTTGTCCTTAGGATAATTTAGGTTAAATAGTGTGTAAGCTTAGGGATTGATGACCTTAGCAGTTAAGTCCCATAACATTTCACACACATTTGAACATTTTTTCTTAAAGAATTTACTTTATTTACTAGCGATTCACAAAGAGCATTAACACATTTAATCACACTAGGTGAGCGTGGAAGTAGTTGCCAGGGAGTGACTGATAAAATGAAATTACCTTTAACAAATGGGAATTTTATTGATAAAAGCCTTTTCAAAAACAGATTTAAAATTTATAAGCAGAAAAGCACCCTCAAAATATCAAGCTACAATTTTATTTAGAGGCAGAAAGAAGAATATTGACAGTATGAGCCTTCGGGCTGAGAAGCTTGCCGTTCCCTTTCAACACTGCCGTAGTCACGACCGCTCACAATTATTTGCCACCGGAAGTGCAATTTGTTTTTAAAAGGACTCTTACGGTGGAAGGGTGGCAACTTTATAAAAAATGACTATTTAAATAAAACCCATGAAACTCAGACTTACATAAAATGTACAACATGCTCTACATTACACATATACCGCCTCGCAAGATGATAGGCAAGATAAAAACATATTTCAGAAATTCGGCCTTTACACCTTAATTGTATAAATCATGGGAGAGGTAACTATTAACGTATGGCAGATTGACAGGGGGATTACTGTACAACCCGAACCACAGATTGCTCTAACCCTTCCCAACTTCACGAAAAACGAACCACCCAATTCACAAATAACCACCTTCCCGCGGGTGGGCAAACGGAGAAGAATGGTGGGACGACCCCAAAACAAAGCGGCTGGTGACCTCACCAAGAAAACAAGTAGAATTTAACAAGTAAATGAAACAACGTATCTCCAATCACGGAGTGGCCGAGCGGTTCTAGGCGCTACAGACTGGAACTGCGCGACCGCTACGGTCGCAGGTTCGAAGCCTGCCTCGGGCATGGATGTGTGTGATGTCCTTAGATTGGTTAGGTTTAAGGAGTTCTAAGTTCTAGGGGACTGATGACCTCAGAAGTTGAGCCATTTTTGAACTTCTAATAAACTGCGATTTCTGGCGAAGACCTGGCGCAGCACCCCCTACCCTCTCCCGAATCGTCCGCTGCTAGCCGCTTCAACGGACGCAGGAAGGCGCGCCGATCTCCCGTCTCACGGCGTCGCAGCTCGCCCCGGCCAGCCCGATGTCGTGGTTTCGCTCCTGTTGCTCTCGTGTCAACCGCGAAGCCACTACGCCTTTCTATACGGCGCGGCCCACTGGACTCACGTGGGGACCTGACATGCGCCGACGCACAGGGCGGACAAGTCATCTCGTGTCTCAGTGCGCGACCGACCAACCGACCGATCCAACCGCCAATGACCGTTGCCCGAGCAACTCGAGCAGACTGGCGGCCTAACGCGCAGACCCAGATGCAGGAACTCAGCCCCGACCTGGCGACCACTAGCTGAGTTCTGTTACTGGCGGAGTGGCAAGACTCTAATTTTCTGGCCTGAAGTTTGATCCAAACGACAGACATACTCGCACTCCGACGACAGACAGACACTAACTGCCGCACAAATGCGAACGAGAGACAGACCAGCAACTGGTGACCCGAGACTGACCTAGCCTCATTCCGACTGACCAACTACCCAGACTAGCCGCCTAGCGAGGTTTTTTTTTTCCTTTATTGTAATTTTAATCACCTATACAGGCGGGCTGGCAGCAGCACATTACGCTGCTCTTCAGTCTTAAGTCGAACAATAACATGACATAGAGGTGATACAGACAATACAAAAAACGGCGGGCAAAATATGGAGAGACAAAAAAAAACAATAAACATGAAGCCGTTCACGTTGGACGATAAAAACACTAACACTTGTGGACACGGCGCACAAAACACGGAGAACGGCGATGGCACATGTGAACAGTGGAGTCGTAACTGCACGAAACACAAAACGAAGCACACACACGAGACACTGATGGCGATGATCTCCGGCGCGCGAATGTTCACTATGCGTGTGCGAGTCCGGGGACCTGCCAAGAGAGGAGGAGGAGGAAGGGGAGTGGGAGAGCGAGAGGGGAGAGCAGAGATGCCACGGGCAGGGGAGAAAGGGGGGAGGGAGGAAGGGGGAGGGGAAACCCGGGGGAAGAGGGGTGGAGGGAGGGGACGTGGGAAAAGGAAAGAGAAAGGAAGGGAAGAGGGTGCCCAAAGAAAAGGACACCGGAAGTGGGGGGGGCAGGGTCAAAGTTGATAGGAGGGGTAGATGGAGGGGAGGAGGACATCATCAGGGAGGGGGAGCTGGCGGAAGCCACCTTGGGAGAGGGTAAGGAGGGTGGAGAGATGGAGACCGGGTGGGACGTGCGAATACAGGCGCGGCAGCAGGCGGGGGTGGGAGAGGATCGGGGAGACGACGGGTGAGGAGGATCGAGTTTGCGGGAGGTGTACAGGATCCGTATCCTTTCAAGGAAAAGGAGAAGGTGGGGGAAGGGGATGAGATCATACAGGATCCGCGTGGGGGAGGGGAGACGGATGCGATAGGCGAGGCGGAGAGCATGACGTTCAAGGATTTGGAGGGATTTATAAAAGGTAGGGGGGGGGGCGGAGATCCAAGCCGGATGGGCATAACAAAGGATAGGGCGGATGAGGGACTTATAGGTGTGAAGGATGGTGGAGGGGTCCAGACCCCACGTACGGCCAGAGAGGAGCTTGAGGAGACTGAGGCGGGAGCGTGCCTTGGCTTGGATTGTCCGGAGGTGGGGAGTCCAGGAGAGGCGACGGTCGAGGGTGACGCCAAGGTACTTAAGGGTGGGAGTGAGGGCGATAAGACGGCCATAGATGGTGAGATAGAAATCAAGGAGGCGGAAGGAAGGGGTGGTTTTGCCTACAATGATCGCCTGGGTTTTGGAGGGATTGACCTTGAGCAACCACTGGTTGCACCAAGCGGTGAACCGGTCAAGATGGGATTGGAGAAGGTGTTGGGAGCGCTCTAGGGTGGGGGCAAGGGCAAGGAAGGCAGTGTCATCGGCAAACTGGAGAAGGTGGACGGGGGCTGACAGCGGCGGCATGTCTGCCGTGTACGAAAGGTACAGAAGGGGGGAGAGGACGGAGCCTTGGGGCACACCGGCAGAGGGGAAAAAGGTGTAGGAATCTGTGTTATGGATGGTGACATAGGAAGGACTGCGGGAGAGAAAGGAGCCGATCAGACGGACGTAGTTAATGGGAAGGGCGAAGGTTTGGAGCTTGAAGAGGAGACTGGAATGCCATACGCGGTCATATGCACGTTCGAGGTTCAGGAAGTGGAAGATTGCGGAGCGACGGGAATTAAGCTGTTCAGAAAGGAGATGAGTGAGGGGAAGGAGAAGGTCGTCGGAAGAGAAGGACTGCCGAAAGCCACACTGGGTAACGGGAAGGAGGCGGTGCTGGCGGAGATGCTGGTGGATGTGTCGGGTGAGGATAGATTCCAGGACCTTGCTGAAGACCGAGGTAAGGCTGATGGGATGGTAGGAGGAGACGGCGGACGGCGGTTTGCCAGGTTTAAGGAACATGAGGATACGGGAGGTTTTCCACAGGTCGGGGTAGTAACCGGTGGACAGGACTACATTGTAGAGCCTGGCCAGGGTGGAGAGGAAAGAGACAGGAGCTTCACGAAGGTGACGGTAGGTGACACGATCGTGACCAGGAGCGGTGTTGCGTTTTGTGCGGAGTGTAGCAATGAGATCCTGTGTGTAGTGATAGGGGCATTGAGTTCCGTGTGTGCAATGTTGTCCATGTACTGGAAACCAGGAGCGAGGGGAGGGACGGAGGTGTCAGTTCGATCGCGGACATCCGGGAAGAGGGAGTAATCGAACTGGGGATCATCGGGAATGGAAAATACATCGGAGAGGTAGGAGGCAAAGTGTTTGGCCTTACTAAGGGTGTCAGGGAAAGGGTGATCATCATGGAGAAGAGGATAATAGGGGGAGAGTTTAGTTCCGGTAAGGTGACGGAAGGCCGACCAGAACTTGGACGAGTTGATTGGTAGGGTAGCATTTAAACGGGTGCATGTCTGTCGCCAGTCCCGGCGTTTCTTAGCCGCGAGCAAATTACGAATGTGTCGCTGGAGTTGCCGGTGGTGTTGTAGTGTGTCCGGGTCACGCGTGCGGAGGAAGGCACGGTAGAGACGACGGGATTCACGGAGGAGGAGAACGGCCTGTGGGGGTAAGGTAGGACGGTGGGGGTGGATGGCGACAGTAGGGACGTGGGCCTCCACAGCCTCAGACAAGGTCTGCTGGAGAAAGGAGGCAGCATGGGTGACATCGTCAGGGTGGAGGTAGGTGAAGGGGTGGCTATCGACCTGGGTGGAAAGGGTATCCTGGTAGGCATTCCAGTCGGCACGGGAATAGTCGTGGACATACTTAGGTGGAGGGTCAGTATGAGGGTCGGGGCGAGGGCGACGACCGTCTGAAACGATGTGGAGGACAGGGAGATGGTCGCTACCAATAGGCTCCAGGACATCCATCGTTATGCGGCCAAGGAGGTTGGGGGAGGAGAGGATAACATCAGGAGTGGAGTTGGATTCGGGACAGGTGTGCTGGGGGATGGGAATGAGGTCGCCTTGAAGGGAGGAGAGGAACCGATGCCACCGCCGTAACTGGGCGGCGGAACGACTATGGATGTTGAGGTCGGCGGTGATCACGTAGGAGGAGAAGGTACAGTCAATGTGGGAGAGGAAGTCGAAGGGAATAGGGGCGTTAGGGCGGACATAGATGGTGGTGCAGGTAACGGTAAGGCCGGGGAAGAAGAGACTAAGGATCAGGTGTTCGGTGGGGTCAGGAAGGAGAGGTTGGAGCTGAACGGGGATCTGTCAGTGGTGACCAATGGCAACTCCGCCACGCGCAATTGGGAGGGGGTTATCGGAGTGGTGGAGGAGATAGGGTGAGGTGTGGATGGAGTGGTGGGGTTGGAGGAAGGTTTCATTGAGGAGGAAGGCATCCACGTGGTGGGTGGCAAGGGTATGCAGGAAGAGGTTCTTGTTGGCGGAGAGGGAGCGGATATTGTTGAAAAGGATACGTTGCTGTCGCGCCATGACAGGGATTTAGACGAGGGTGTCAAGACGGGAGAAGGTGAAATGGGCCTGGTTGTTGGAGTAGGTGGCGTACATCTTGAGTTGGAATATGGAACGGGTGGCAAGGGAGATCTGCTGGAAGGTGTGGGGGCGCTGAAAGGGATGAACATTTTGAAGGACGATGGTGATGGACCTGATGATGTCCTCAGCGGTGGGGGGGGGGGGGGGACGAAGGGAATTGCCAGGAGGGGTGGGGGCGTCCAGGGGACGGACAGGGACGGTGAGTTCAGGAGTGGTCGGAGGGGGTCGGGCTTTACACTTTTGGGAGTAGGTGGGATGGGGGAGATTGCAGGTATTGCAGGAAGGAGGGGATTGGAGGTTAGGGCACTGCCTGAGGAAGTGCGCTTGCCTACAATGCGGGCAGGTGGTGGCCTCGCGGCACTCAGCTGTGGGGTGCGCATTATAGTGCAGACACCCCTGGCAGCGCAGGGATTGAGGAGGGGAACGGGAGGGGTCAACCTTATAACGCTGGTTAAAAAGGAGGGCACCCTCCTTCAGGAGACGGTCTATGGAGGGGGCGTGCTCAGAAAAAAACCTGCATAAGGCGGGTGGGGCCGGCAGCGTTATGGATCCGGCGAACCGCACGCACCTCCAGATGGGGATGGGCCTGAAGGTACGCCAACACCTCCTCCTCCGTGATCACTGGACTGAGCCGAGTGATCACGGCAGTGAGGGTCGGCGGGCAACGCGGAGGTTGGGGTTGGCGGGAGGGAGGTGGCGAGGGAGCAGGGGTGAGAGAGGCATGAGGGCCAAAGCGGGTGACAGGGATGCGGGAAAGGAGGTCTGTGTGGAGGGTAGGGCTGGGGGAGGAGATGAGTACCGAATCATGGCGAGGAGTGAGGAGGGAGATGGGGGCACCAGGACAATTCTGGCGAAGGAAGAGGGTGAGGTTCCGGGCTTCAAGGAGGGAGGGATCCAGACGGGAGAGGAGGTAGCGGTAGGAGGAGGGGGTAGAGGAGGAGGAGGAGGGGGCAGGGACGGGCGGGGAGACATCCATGGCATCAGGGGTGGGGGAAGGGGGACGAGGCGCAGCCTTTTTTGGAGCAGACGAGGCAGGGGTGCCACTGGGGCGCTTGACGGCGGCGGAGGAGGTGTGGGGGATGGGAACAACTGGAATGTGGCGGGGAGTGGCAGGTCCCGGGGCTGGAGTCGGCGCCGGAGATGGTGACGGTGAAGGCGAAGGCGACGGCGACAATGACGATGACGGTGGCGGTGGCGGCGGTGATGGCGAAGGCGACGGGGAGAGCTGGGCATGGACATAGCCGGAGCTGCAGTGACAGGCCGGGGGAGTGGGGGGAAAGGATCAGATCGAGAGGAGCAGGAGGAAGAAGCTGGAGAGGGGGCGACAAAGAGCGAGGGCGAAGGGAGAGTGAGAAGAGGTGGGATGGAAGGAGGGGGGTGGGACTGGGCACACCACGTTATAGTGGTGGAGGCGGCGGAAGGGGAAGTGTAAACTATGGCGGTGGTGGTAGTGATGGCGGTGGTGGCGGGGGCGGACATGACGACAGGGAGAAACAATAACGCACAGAACGAAAGGGAAAGGATACAAACCGGGGCAGACGAAGACAAAGACGGAGGAAGACGAGGACGGCCGAAGACCAGGGTCGGACGGCGACCAGGCGGCGGCGGCGGCGGCGGCGGCGGCGGCGACCAGGCGGCGGCGGCGGCGGCGGCGGCGAGCACCGGCTGGCGGCGGCGACGGCGGCGGCGAACAGACAGACGGACGGACGGACAGCAGGCAGCAGCGGTAGCGGCGGAGACGGACAGCGAGCAGGCAGGCGGACGGACGGACGGACGGACGAACGAACAGCTACAGCAGTAAGCGGCGGGCAGACGGGCAGACAGACAGACAGACAGACAGACAGACGGACACAATCTTCGAAAGCGGAGATTCCAACCTGAGAGTAGCCCAGGCTTTGCAATCGGGCGCCTTCGAATGAGGGGATCCAACCCTCTGATGGCCTAGCGAGCTCACAGCGCCCCTTAAATGCACGTGAGCAGGCTACCATTCCCCTTTCCCACCAGAGGGAGACACCAAAGCTGCGATTGCCACAGCGGCGCCACCGCCAGAAAAGCAGGGCGACTGCTTTACACTAGGGGCTGCGGCGCGCTCTTCAAAACAGCAAACTTTACCACGGCTCACAGTCTGTTTGCTGCAATTGTTATCGGAAAGGCGAACGACTGACTGGAACGTTTCTCCAGTGGCCAGAAATCGTAAGGTGAGTGCCGTCTATGCCTGAAAGTAAACACAAATTACAAACTGGAAGTTTTTGTGGGTTTGTGGACTGGCTCATGTTTGTATCGTGCCGGTAAATATACACTGAGGAGGTGAAGAACCTGGTACACAAAACGCCACATTGTTGTGTGTACAATTTGTTTAAAGTTTTATATTAGGCGAAAGAATACATTGTGCAGAAACAATTTGTCTGCAGGTTTCAACCCCCAGTTATTGTAGTTAAAAATATGATGAACAAACCAAAACGCTACGTCTCCAATGCACAGCCTTTTCTTTTTCATAGTCGCTTTTAAAAATGTATAGCCTATGTCCATATAAATGTTCATTAGAGTATCGTGTAGAAATTTGAAGTACGTAAGTCAAGACCTTTTCCGAGATTTTTGCTTACAACCATATATATTCGTATATAATGTCCATCTGAATGTTTAATAAAGTACAAGGTGTATTTTTTAAGCAAGTACCGTTTTGAAATTTAAAAAAGCCGTGCTTAGATATCTCAATAATTTTATTTTTACATGAAAGCCTACGTAAGTCAAGAACTTTTCCGAGATTTTTGCTTACAACCATATATATTCGTATATAATGTCCATCTGAATGTTTAATAAAGTACAAGTATTTTTTAAGCAAGTACCGTTTTGAAATTTAAAAAAGCCGTGCTTAGATATCTCAATAATTTTATTTTTACATGAAAGCCTGTACCTTAATCTACTTTTCTACATAATTTCCGTCAATAATGAGGCACTTGTCATAACGTTGTACCAGTTTTTGAATACCCTCCTGATAGAAGTCTGCCGGCTGACTTGTTAACCACTGCATCACCACTGTTTTGACTTCGTCATCGTCTTGAAGACGCTGACCGCCCAGATGTTTCTTGAAGATGAAACATGGGTGGCCTATGTCACACCAGAATCAAAACAACAGTCCATGGAATGGCGGCATTCAGATTCACCCAGAAAAGTGAAGTTTAAGCAAACAGTTTCTGCCCGGAAAACCATGTGCACAGTTTTTAGGGACAGAAAAGGAGTACTGCTTGTGGAATTTCTGCCTCGTAATGAGTCAATTAATGCAGCAGCTTACTCTAAGACATTGCACAATCTGCGCCGTTCAATTCAGAACAAAAGAGGTGGCAAGTTGAGCAAGGGCACCGTTTTGCTGCAAGACAATGCCCGTCCGCATGTGGCGAATCAGAACAAAGATTTCACCACATCTTTTCGATGGGAAACTCTAGATAATCCTACGTACAGCCCCGATCTTGCGCCCAGTGACTACCATCTGTTCCTGCACTTTAAGGTGTTGTGTGATGTCCTTAGGTTAGTTAGGTTTAAGTAGTTCTAAGTTCTAGGGGACTGATGACCACAGCAGTTAAGTCCCATAGTGCTCAGAGCCATTTGAACCATTTTGCACTTGAAGAAACACCTGTAGCGCTCTACTGGCCTCTGACATTGTGTAAGCTGTCCATTTCAAACGTGTCGCCACTGTGGAACCCCTGCTCTCGGTCATGCTAGTGCACCGTTTCAGTCTGGTATTCAAATTACGTACCGTCCGATCTGTACAGAATTTCTGGTACCCGTTGCAGTTAGTTCTGTAGTTCGCAAACTCAGGCAAGAGGTGCACTTTCCTGCTGAAACATCCCCTTAGAAAAATTAATGAATTACTGTGCGGATAAACCTCTACGTTAATTGATTTTCAAACAGCTGATCAAAACTGAACGTACTCAGACATTACTCTCTTTACTTATACTGATCAACACTAAACTGACACAATAGCACAACGCAATCAGACTTCCAAAAATCCCTAGAAAAGAATGGCCCTGACTAACAATAACCTATAACTTTCATGAATCACTTACCTCACAAAAATCTTTGTTACTCGAACTATTGCAATACAGCGAGCGCCACTACTGCCAGCTAAATAAAAGATTCGAACTACTGAAGTCACTAACTACTGATAGGCGCAAATTTACTCTTTCTGGCGGACAAGTCCAGATCGTCCGCTCTTAAAATTCTGCCATCTCTCTTCCCACATCCACCACTGCTGGCGGCTCACCTCCAACTGTGCAACGCTACGCGCTGTTCACATCCAACTGCCCAACACTACAATGGCGAATATTCCAACAATGCCAGCCAGCCACAGACTGCACACAGCACACTCAGTGATTTTCATATAGAACGCTACGTGGCGTTACCAATATAAAAACCTAAACAGCCTACTGACAGCGTTTCTGTCTGAAATTTTACCAATACATGGTACCAAGGAATACTGAGCTTTTGCCATTATTTCATCTTAAGGAATCCACGCTTATTTTCTTGAGGGTTTGCGCTCTACTTCTCTTTATCAGCGGATATTCCATCTACACTCCTGGAAATTGAAATAAGAACACCGTGAATTCATTGTCCCAGGAAGGGGAAACTTTATTGACACATTCCTGGGGTCAGATACATCACATGATCACACTGACAGAACCACAGGCACATAGACACAGGCAACAGAGCATGCTCAATGTCGGCACTAGTACAGTGTATATCCACCTTTCGCAGCAATGCAGGCTGCTATTCTCCCATGGAGACGATCGTAGAGATGCTGGATGTAGTCCTGTGGAACGGCTTGCCATGCCATTTCCACCTGGCGCCTCAGTTGGACCAGCGTTCGTGCTGGACGTGCAGACCGCGTGAGACGACGCTTCATCCAGTCCCAAACATGCTCAATGGGGGACAGATCCGGAGATCTTGCTGGCCAGGGTAGTTGACTTACACCTTCCAGAGCACGTTGGGTGGCACGGGATACATGCGGACGTGCATTGTCCTGTTGGAACAGCAAGTTCCCTTGCCGGTCTAGGAATGGTAGAACGATGGGTTCGATGACGGTTTGGATGTACCGTGCACTATTCAGTGTCCCCTCGACGATCACCAGTGGTGTACGGCCAGTGTAGGAGATCGCTCCCCACACCATGATGCCGGGTGGCCCTGTGTGCCTCGGTCGTATGCAGTCCTGATTGTGGCGCTCACCTGCACGGCGCCAAACACGCATACGACCATCATTGGCACCAAGGCAGAAGGGACTCTCATCGCTGAAGACGACACGTCTCCATTCGTCCCTGCATTCACGCCTGTCGCGACACCACTGGAGGCGGGCTGCACGATGTTGGGGCGTGAGCGGAAGACGGCCTAACGGTGTGCGGGACCGTAGCCCAGCTTCATGGAGACGGTTGCGAATGGTCCTCGCCGATACCCCAGGAGCAACAGTGTCCCTAATTTGCTGGGAAGTGGCGGTGCGGTCCCCTACGGCACTGCGACCACTGGCGACAACATCGATGTACTGTGGAGACCTCACGCCCCACGTGTTGAGCAATTCGGCAGTACGTCCACCCGGCCTCCCGCATGCCCACTATACGCCCTCGCTCAAAGTCCGTCAACTGCACATACGGTTCACGTCCACGCTGTCGCGGCATGCTACCAGTGTTAAAGACTGCGATGGAGCTCCGTATGCCACGGCAAACTGGCTGACACTGACGGCGGCGGTGCACAAATGCTGCGCAGCTAGCGCCATTCGACGGCCAACACCGCGGTTCCTGGTGTGTCCGCTGTGCCGTGCGTGTGATCATTGCTTGTACAGCCCTCTCGCAGCGTCCGGAGCAAGTATGGTGGGTCTGACACACCGGTGTCAATGTGTTCTTTTTTCCATTTCCAGGAGTGTATTATACCGGATGGTTACAAATAAACTCTCGCTATTTAACACGTTATAACACAGAAACTTATTACCGTACATGTACCAAACTTGATAGCATTAATGTCAAGGACATAGGGAAGAGAAATAATGCATTCTCAATTCAATTGAAACACTTTTAATCTGCTGCTACGGTATATCGTACCATCAAATACCGGTACCGTTACTGTTACAAAAGGGGTTCACAATGGCGCCCATCAGCAACCAGAAGAGCCTGAAAGAGCAGGATTGCATTCTGCTGTGCAGAACGAAGCATGTCCGTAGATCAGCACATGTTCCCTGGTAAATACTGTATGCTGTCCTTCAGATAGCCCCACAACCAGAAACCACAGGGAGTGAGGTCAGGTGATCGTGCTGGCCAAGCATATGGAAACGATCGGCTGATAATTAGACCGTTTCTATATGTGTTTCGAAGTAGCAGGTGAACGTCACGAGCGATGTGCAGTGGGAGGCCCCGTCTTGCAGGAAAACTGTTGATGCATGTTCAATGCGTCTCTCTCCTGTAAGGCGCGTGTGAAATGCTGGGGAAGAATATCGCAGTAACTATGCTGGTCAGACAGCCCGTCTTTGGACCTTGAGCGCCAACCTGCTCAGAAAAGAATGGGCCTATGATGAGCGTAGATGTGAAGCGACACCATACAGTGACATGTTCACAATATGAGGAAATTCGTACACAGTGATTGGAGGTGAAGCCCCAACACTTGGCAAATTTGTGTCTTCGCCTCACCCGTCAGAGAAAAATGAGTTTCGTCTGTCCACAGGATGGTCCAGGGCCAGCCCTCGTCAACTTCAATCCTTGCGAGAAAGTGGAGCGCGAAATCAGCACCAAGTTGTGCGTGCTGTGGTGCAAGCTGCTGTACGATATGGATCTTGTACGGATACCATTTGAGAATGGTTCGAAGGACCTTCCGTACAGTGGGCCACGGGACGTTCAACTGTCGTGACACAGCAGGCGCACTGCCTAACGGTCGGGAATTGCGCGCAGCGTTGTCCGCCATCACCATCATCATCATCATCATCATCATCATCATAAACTAAAGGCTATGCCTTGTCGATTTAGCCACGTCCCTCTCTCCATTGTCATTCTCTTCAATTCTTCATCCCCATACCTTCTCTGATTCATTAAAATACGTTGGCCTGCCTCTTGGTTTTTTCCCTAAAACTTTTCCTTCAAATACGTTCTTTAGGAACTGCTTGTGTCTCATTATGTGCCCTATCATTTTTGATTTTCTTCTTCCTATACAATTTAGCAGCGTTCTGTTCTCAATCATTTCGCTTAAGACCTGTTCATTACTTTTTCTATCTACCCAATTTGTTTTCGTCATTCTTCTCCGCATTCACATTTCCATTGCTTCTTTTTCTCTGCCTTTCCCAGAGACCACGCTTCACATCCGTACGTTAAGACACTCCAGACAAAAGTTTTGGCAAACTTTTTCCTACTTTCTAGGCTTTTTTGATTGTCTGTTAGCAAATTCCTTTTATTTTGGAGAGCTTGCTTTGCCAAGGCTATTCTTCTCTTTATATCTGTGATATATCTATTGTCGTCAGTGATTGTGCTCCCTAAAAGAAGTTCTCAACCTGCTCTACATCATCATCTTCTAGTTAAATACTAACTTTACCATTCTCTTTTGTCTTCTCTACTACCATAGTTTTTGTTTTCTTCTTATTTATTTTTAGATTAAATTCTCTTAGGATTTTGTCAAATTTTAGCAACATAAACTCCATTTCCTTAACTGAGTCTGCAAGTACTACTATATCATCTGCAAAACGGATACCGTGTTTTCGTTCCCAGTTAATTTTAATTCCTTTGGTTATTCTTTTCAATTTTTCAACGGTTTTTTCAATAAGTAAATTCAACAAATGTGGTGATAATGGGCATCCTTGCCTTATTCCCCCCCTCATTTTTTCTTTTTTTTTCTTTGCACCATTCACTTCTATCTCTGCTGCCTGCCTTTTATACAGGTTCCAGATTAATCTTCTGTTCCTCCAATCAAGATGTTCGGAATAACAATTTCCAATTAACCATGTCAAATGTTTTTTGTAAATCTATAAAGATCAAGTAGGTTTTCCTATTAACTCCAATTCTGCCTTTTCCGGATCTAAAACCAAATGTTTGCCTCAGCTTTATTTTTTATTCGATTTTTTATTATGTTTAACATTATTTTGGAAGTGTGGGATAGTAAGGAGATAGTACTATAGTTCTCACTGTCCAGAGCATTTCCTTTTTTGGGATTATTACTGTTTTGCTATTAAGCAAATCTGTAAGTGGTTGTTTTCCATCTTCATAGTACTCTTTAATAAGTTTATGTAAGTACTCTTTTGTTGATTCTGCAATTTCCTTCAGTATTTCTGCTGGGATGTTATCTGTGCCTGTCGCTTTGCCATTACTTAGATCACTCAAGCAAGGCACTGTTGAATTCCTCTTTAGATATAGTTGTTCCTATCACGTCGATATTCACACTGCTCTCTTCTTCCAGAATTTCCCCATTAGCAATATCTTCTCCTTCATACAGTTCCTCAATATACTCTTTCCATCTTTCGCATACATCCTCTAATTCGAAAAGTAGGTCACCGTTTTTATTCTTGACCATATTTGCTTTTGTTCTTGGCTTTATCTGCATTGATTTAATTTTAGAGTAGGCCCTATCAATTTGACCTGCACTTAGATCTTGTTGAATTTCCATTTGTGTGTCGTGCATCCACTTTTCTTTTTCAAATCTACATTTCTGTGTAATTGCATCCCGGGTTCGATTCCCGGCGGGGTCAGGGATTTTCTCTGCCTCGTGATGGCTGGGTGTTGTGTGCTGTCCTTAGGTTAGTTAGGTTTAAGTAGTTCCAAGTTCTAGGGGACTGATGACCATAGATGTTAAGTCCCATAGTGCTCAGAGCCATTTGAACCATTTTTTGTAATTGCATTTTTTACTCTTTTGTACTTATCGAAATCTTTTTTCCTCAGCCTGTTTCGTTCTTGAACAAGGTCTAGTCTTTCCTTGGTCATCCACGGTTTCCTCGGTTCTAATTTCCTTAATCCTACTATTTCTTTAGCAGCTACTTCTATGGTCTCTTTGAATCCTTCCCATCCTTCCCTGTTACCCATCAGGTTATCGGTCAATTCTTTCGTGTCCGCAGCTGCTTGCTTTTCCTTAAGTTTTTCTACAAACAATCTCTGTTGGTTAGTTCTTTTATATTTCTGAAATCTGCTACTAAAGTCTGCTATCATTAGAACATGGTCACTGTCTATAATCAAATCCAGGGTATGAGTGGCTAGACTTTATTTGATCCATAAATTTCTTCTTGACTAGGATATAATCTATCTGATACTTTTGCCATCTGCTGGACTTTTCCATGTGTATCTTCTTCTCTTGGGCATTTCAAAACACGTGTTGGTGACTATCATCTCATACTGTTCACAGAATTCTAGCAAACTTTCTCCTCTAGCATTCATTTTTCGTAGCCCAAACTTGCCATTCCATAATCGTTTGCTACCTTCAACAATCGATGCATTGAAATCATAGCTGCAGCGATTTCCTCAACCACCTGTGGTGCAACCGGTCGTCGTCCTCTTCCCGGAGCGACGTCCCGTTCTCCAGTTGATTCGAACTTCTCCATCAAGCTCTGCGCAACTGGTGGAGAAAGAGGACCCTTCCGTAACCCTTTCACCCGGCGATATTCCCGAAGTGCAGCTGCAGCATTACTGTTGTTTTGATAATAGAGCTTCACCAATAACACCCTACTGCTTTTGTCGAAGCTCATGTTGACACGTCAACAAGTGCACTGCGACTGGTGTGTGAGACTGTGAGTCACGATGACTGACCACGGTACCTGCTGGCCATAGTTGGAACTGGACGGTGGAGCTGTGACGCACGGAAATCACGCACCCTGTAGAGTCTGTCGGTAAACTGAAGAGCGCGCGAGCGAGCCCCCACTCTGCCAACCCAGCTACGTCACAGGGCGCTTCTACAGGCTTTTTCACAACGTAGTACCGACCCTGTCGCGGCGCGCGCTTTAAATATGAGGCGACGTCGTATACAGATACGTCTCGGCTGCGTTCATTTTTAGACAAACGTATTAAGACCATAAGGAATACAAAAACGATACCTTCTTCCGAAACACAACATTATACAGGGTGTTACAAAAAGGTACGGCCAAACTTTCAGGAAACATGTTATGTGGACATGTGTCCGGAAACGCTTACTTTCCATGTTAGAGCTCATTTTATTGCTTCTCTTCAAATCACATTAATCATGGAATGGAAACACACAGCAACAGAACGTACCAGCGTGACTTCAAACACTTTGTTACAGGAAATGTTCAAAATGTCCTCCGTTAGCGATGATACATGCATCCATCCTCCGTCGCTTGGAATCCCTGATGCGCTGATGCAGCCCTGGAGAATGGCGTATTGTATCACAGCCGTCCACAATACGAGCACGAAGAGTCTCTACATTTGGTACCGGGGTTGCGCAGACAAGAGCTTTCAAATGCCCCCATAAATGAAAGTCAAGAGGGTTGAGGTCAGGAGAGCGTGGAGGCCATGGAATTGGTCCGCCTCTACCAATCCATCGGTCACCGAATCTGTTGTTGAGAAGCGTACGAACACTTCGACTGAAATGTGCAGGAGCTCCATCGTGCATGAACCACATGTTGTGTCGTACTTGTAAAGGCACATGTTCTAGCAGCACAGGTAGAGTATCCCGTATAAAATCATGGCGGTGAATCGAGGAAGTACAGTACCCACTGACGAAACTAAATGAGCTCTAACATGGAAATTAAGCGTTTCCGGACACATGTCCACATAGCATCTTTTTTTTTATTTGTGTTTGAGGAATATTTCCTGAAAGTTTGGCCGTACCTTTTTGTAACACCCTGTAGAGTAAATAATATGAAGATAAGAATGGAAGTCAGGATTGTATTACAAAGATAGAACCGAATGCCTGTTCATGTGAATGTATTGTATGTTCTTCTATTGCTATTCGCTAAACGACCCCATATAATGCAATCAATCTGTAGAATTTGAGGCTTGTTCTTACTTTGTGTTTCTACTAAAAGGTAGAAGTTTTCTTTGTAGGACTGCATTGTAACTTAAGAATTTTTGCAACACGAAGAGTGTTTAAAAATTAAGCAGAAATTTACAATTTTGCGTGTTGTATTAGTCCGATTTCACTACTTTTTGTCACTGTCTTCGTAAACATGTCTCAAAACTATGTGTACAATGTTATGCATATTGGGTATTTACTCTGCTGTTAGCTGTCAAAAAGGTTACATGTGTTTTGGGAGTATCAACGATTATTTGTTTTGTATAAAAATAGATTAGAGAATCTGTATTAAATTTTGTTATAGGAATGGAATGAAGTGTATGAAATTTTTTACAAATGTTAAATATTGCTTTTGGTGAGCCTGTTGTAAGTGAACCAAGGGAATACAAGTGGTATAAACATTTCAAAGCAGGCCTTAAAGGACAGCGGATTTACAAGCATGGATGAGATTAAAAATGCACAGTTAAGAGACCTATAAACTACCCCGAAGAAACAGTTCCTACAGAATTTCGGGAATTGGAAAAAGCACTGGCACAAGTACAGGGTGTTTCAAAAATGACTGGTATATTTGAAACGGCAATAAAAACTAAACGAGCAGCGATAGAAATACGCCGTTTGTTGCAATATGCTTGGGACAACAGTACATTTTCAGGCAGACAAACTTTCGAAATTACAGTAGTTACAAATTTCAACAACAGATGGCGCTGCGGTCTGGGAAACTCTATAGTACGATATTTTCCACATATCCACCATGCGTAGCAATAATATGGCGTAGTCTCTGACAACGTGTCTGGCGGAATGCCTTCACATGCAGATGAGATGTACTGCTTCAGCTGTTCAATTGTTTCTGGATTCTGGCGGTACACCTGGTCTTTCAAATGTCCCCCAGAAAGAAGTCACAGGGGTTCATGTCTGGCGAATAGGGAGGCCGATCCACGCCGCCTCCTGTATGTTTCGGATAGCCCAAAGCAATCACACGATCATCGAAATATTCATTCAGGAAATTAAAGACGTCGGCCGTGCGATGTGGCCGGGCACCATCTTGCATAAACCACGAGGTGTTCGCAGTGTCGTCTAAGGCAGTTTGTACCGCCACAAATTCACGAAGAATGTCCAGATAGCGTGATGCAGTAATCGTTTCGGATCTGAAAAATGGGCCAATGATTCCTTTGGAAGAAATGGCGGCCCAGACCAGTACTTTTTGAGGATGCAGGGACGATGGGACTGCAACATGGGGCTTTTCGGTTCCCCATATGCGCCAGTTCTGTCTACTGACGAAGCCGTCCAGGTAAAAATAAGCTTCGTCAGTAAACCAAATGCTGCCCACATGCATATCGCCGTCATCAATCCTGTGCACTATATCGTTAGCGAATGTCTCTCGTGCAGCAATGGTAGCGGCGCTGAGGGGTTGCCGCGTTTGAATTTTGTACGGATAGAGGTGTAAACTCTGGCGCATGAGACGATACGTGGACGTTGGCGTCATTTGGACCGCAGCTGCAACACGGCGAACAGAAACCCGAGGCCGCTGTTGGATCACCTGCTGCACTAGCTGCGCGTTGCCCTCTGTGGTTGCCGTACACGGTCGCCCTACCTTTCCAGGACGTTCATCCGTCACGTTCCCAGTCCGTTGAAATTTTTCAAACAGATCCTTTATTGTATCGCTTTTCGGTCCTTTGGTTACATTAAACCTCCGTTGAAAACTTCGTCTTGTTGCAACAACACTGTGTTCTAGGCGGTGGAATTCCAACACCAGAAAAATCCTCTGTTCTAAGGAATAAACCATGTTGTCTACAGCACACTTGCACGTTACTGCTTACAGCAGAAAGACGACGTACAGAATGGCGCACCCACAGACTGCGTTGTGTTCTATATCTTTCACATCACTTGCAGCGCCATCTGTTGTTGAAAATTGTAACTACTGTAATTTCGAAAGTTTGTCCGCCTGAAAATGTACTGTTGTCCCAAGCATATTGCAACAAACGGTGTATTTCTATCGCTGCTCGTTTAGTTTTTATTGCCGTTTCAAATATACTGGTCATTTTTGAAACACCCTGTATATAGTAGGTAATGGGGAATATTTTGAAGCGGATAGAATTACTGTAGATTAACAAATAAATTTCTTACAAGAAAATCAAAATTAATGCGTGAACGCATCTCGTATGTCAAGCTTTTTGCTTAAAAGTCCAGAATCGATGTATATATTTCGAAAAAAATTTCAGCAGTGTTTAGAATAGCTATTGCGCACAAATTTCAAGCAATATGTCTCAGAATCAGGTGAATAGTCACAGAGCTAGAGATTTAGTGTTCCATAAGCATCAAAGGTTTTATGTGATTTTGAAACTGTCTATAACGATCGGTTTCCTCCCAAGATTATTAGTATTCCTTCGTGGCGATTCCACTAAACTGTGCGGCTTATTTTCGCGTTCCTTCCTTATGCGTCCCATTGGACGCGGCTGACGTTTGCATAAATTGGAGCCCTTTGATTGGGACTGGTAATATTAGCCAACAGTTGTTTTTGGGTCGCCTCTTTAATACACGCTGTAATAACATTAGAGACGATCGAACGCTCGTTACTCCGCAAGTACCTCCTCTTCTTCGTATTCTGCACATTTTCTTGCAATCCTAGACGGTTATCCATCACTTCCGGAAATCGAAGTACATCAGTAAGTATACAAAGTTAACTGACTGGCACTGGCAACTAAGATCATACAACAGAAATGACGTATGTCACTGCACGCCGATCTACACGTCAAGACAGGTAACGGGCAACAGATTTTGGCAGCGTTCTTCCGGGAAAGGCCACTTCCCCCACCAAAAGCGCTGCTCGCTCTTGAGTTTACAGACAGACTATACTCTGGACATTAATGCTACCAAGTGTGGTACTCGCATAGTAATTAGTTTTCGTGTTATAACGTGTTAAACAGGGAAAGTTGAATTATAACCACCCTGTATCTGTATGGGAGCTATTTTGAGCTACCTGCCGCAAAATTCTGGATCATTTGTTCACCTCTGGACTTTGTAATTGAATGCTACTCACCCGTTGCAGCATGGTGCGAAAATATGTGTTTTATGTGTGTTTGAGTGACGAGACGTGTTATGGAGACACGACACGACACGAAACGCTGTACTCATTTCAGTAAGCGCGACGTAAGGTAAATATTCTTAGACACGCTTCTTTGTCGGTTCGCCGGCCTTCGCGCACGGCTAACTTCAATTCCGGTGCTAGGGAGTCAGTTCAAATTTGCTTTCTGCTCGCGCGTACTCGGCAGGTGTACGAGTTGTGTGGACGTTGCGTTGTGCGAGGGCGGAACTGCCGCTGCTGCCACGCATCGCCGCCTGCGTAACGCACTGTGGCACACGGACCGTGTGTTCCAGGGTTCAGCGCGCCGCGTGTCTGACGTCATAGCGTGGCAAAGGCACCTCGGGGAGTCTTTACGAACGTCGGAGCAATGTCTAGCATGTCAGATATTACGATCGAGAGACGGTTGCAACCGTTGGAACCACAAGAATGCATCCCACGAGGAACATTAACCCAGTTCCCGCGGTTTTGTTCGAATGGCGGCCAATGGATGGTTCGACTGACCAAAGGAAATTCTTCTGACTGACTTCAAAGCGTTTAATAACATTACTTCAAAGAGATCAGCGCGCGCTTGCGGATAGCTTCGGTCTCGTAACCTTCTCGAGTATTAGGTTCCTGCTGGCATTCTAAGGGAACGATACGTATCAACCTTATCAAAATTTAATACATCCTTATGTAATTTTGTTCCCTTGTTGGACTTTTCTGCAGAGATTTGTTGCATATATAAATGAAGGAGTTTAAAAAGCAAAAGAATCTCACTATCGTCTGTTAACTTTACTTGCATATTAAATAAATTTTCGCTCTCACATACAAGTATCGGATCACAAGAGCCGATAATTGTGGATCACATATTATACTCTCTGCTATAAATAACACGCACACATTTAGTTGTCTCACTTTAAAGGGGAGGCGGATTAGGTAGAAATACAGCTTAGGTAGAAATACCCATGCCACAGTGTTACACACATTGAAATATATATGTATGAAATATGGTTGAAATTACGTAACTGACAGTAGTCTTAAACACAACTGTTAGATTGGGAATGACATGCGACTGTGTATTTCATCTCGTCACTTCTGCACATTGCCCTGTACTGCGAGAATGAAAATGTAATTTAGCTGCGAGAATGTAAACTGTCAATAACTTAAAGCAAGCCAAAACTGTATGAATTTACGTTGCACAAAAACTCAAAACTGATGCAACACTAATGATTTGAAATTGGCCCTGGTAATAAAACAAAACTTGATCATTTTGAAAATAATGGTCCCTGTGGTTAATGAATGTTACCATGAAATAATAAAATTTCTTACCGTACCTTCACCCGCGCAGTGGTAACGCTCTTCGCACTGCTCTCTATTAGTACTTTAAACAGTTAGCAAACAGCTGATGTGCGAGGCTGTTGCTTAGCATACATTTTAATTAAATTGAATGTGACTGAGAGAATAAGTTCTTGAAAAAAATAGTTAATCAAAAATAACATGGGAACTGATATGGCACTAAAACTTGTATTTTGACTCTTTGAAAAGTAATAATGCTCACAATTAACACACCCAATAAATTGATTATACATTAGCAATTAGCTTTACGAAATCATTGGATGTGAGTGCTGTACATTGTCTCAATCACCACTTTTGAATACGAGCATTGCATTAGTAACAAAACAACTTTCTTTATCTTAATTATTTCCAACTTCTGTTGAGATTCCTTTTACAGTTAGCAAACATCATAGTTCTTGCAAATAAAAGTTTGATGTTGAGCAGCGACGCTACTAACAATCGGTACTACATTTGGCCATCTCTGGTTCAATACAAAATTTTCTTACAGAACTAGAATTAATTTACCCTGTATCTACACTTTTCAGTATGTTACTCAATTATGCTGCGTACCTGATTCGTAGCCAATGGACAATGTACCACTCCCTACCAACTAAACCAGCGACAATTTTTCTTCAAATCAGATAATTTCCAGCATTTGTAATGTCTGGACATTTATTGCATTGTAGTTTCTTAACATTTGTAGTAATTATCTGCAACGTATTGTCGATCAGCAACAAAATTTGTGTTAGTAAAATCAACGAAACAAGCTTATCAAATTTGTATTCATACGTGTGTAATCAAAACACGTAAAAGAAAATAGGATGTTGACGAGGAGAGAGACAAATGTCAGGAATAATGCAGAGCTTCTTCACTTAACATCTCGTAACACTTCCAAGAAGTGCCGACCATAAGTCAGAAGCAGAATCGTTTGATTTAATTTCACTCATCCTAATCCATGTTTTTGGAGAGCCATTAATTGTGTCGTTCGTTATTTAAAAAATGAAACACTGTACCACTTACCGAGTTTTTCCGTCCTTAGCACTACGCGTTCGAGGATTTCTCATAATCATGAAACATTTACATTGTTATTTTGTACGTTGTTCTGCTTGTCTTGTAATGTTGTCGTCTTTTTGTTGTTAGAAAGTTCTGTGCCTCCTCCATTCTCCATAAACATCATACACCCAAACCATAATTGATTTTGTTCGTCAAATTTCACACTGTATGTGTAGTTTCCTGCATTATGGAGAAGGCACAGCATCTCATTACCTGAAAAGGACGTCACAGTACAGTGCAAGACAGACATAACACACATACAAACATCACACGAAGTACTTATGTCGTAGAAGAGCTCCTGTAAAGTTTGGAGGGTAGGAGACGAGGTACTGGCAGAAGTAAAGCTGTGAGGACGGGGCATGAGTCGTGTTTGGGTATCTCAGATGGTAGAGCACTTGCCCGCGAAAGGCAAAGGTCCCGAGTTCGAGTCTCGGTCCGGTACACAGTTTTAATCTACCAGGGAGTTTCATATCAGCGCACACTCCGCTGCAGAGTGAATATCCTATTCTGATTTCTTTCCATAGTCACAGCTGCTTCACCTCGGTTCCTAATCTCACTAGTATATCCTATCTGTTTGTAATTTACGACCTGCTAAAGACAGGGCTATTTTGTTCAGACATTCCATTGTAACATGTCACCAAAACTTACTGTTCAATTTATTTTCTTGTAAGAACAACTGCTTGTAATTTAGTCCATTAGTATTATGTGTCACATTTTATTTCATCTTATTTAACTAATCCTATACCGTGTTTTCACTCAAATAATTCCTCTCGTTTTATTCCTAAATCTAACATTAACAAAAAATGGCTCTGAGCACTATGGGACTTAACTTCCGAGGTCATCAGTCCCCTAGAACTTAAAACCACTTAAACCTAACTAATCTAAGGACATCACACACATCCATGCCCGAGGCAGGATTCGAGCCTGCGACCGTAGCGATCGCGCGGTTCCAGACTGTAGCGCCTAGAACCGCTCGGCCACTTCGGCCGGCTCTAACATTAACAGTTTCGTATTTGGAAACGGAGATAGAATTTACACGCAACGGTTTAAAGTCCTACAAAAATTTCAGTGCCCCATACATTTGTCTTCGTACCTGATGACGGCGTAAAAGTCGAAAACCTGTTTATGAAATGAATAACAAGCATTGTAGAGTGTTACACCAGTGATGTGTGTATGTGTGTGTGTTTTCATTCATAATGTAGAAAATATTCTACCAAGAACCGACGGAACACAATCAGTGAGCCGGCCGCGGTGGTCTAGCGGTTCTCGGCGCTCAGTCTGGAACCGCGCGACTGCTACGGTCGCAGGTTCGAATCCTGCCTCGGGCATGGATGTGTGTGATGTCCTTAGGTTAGTTAGGTTTAAGTAGTTCTAAGTTCTAGGGGACTGATGACCACAGATGTTAAGTCCCATAGTGCTCAGAGCCATTTGAGCCATTTGAACCACAATCAGTGATGAAACGTCTACAAATGTAACTGCAAGGACCTTTCCCCTCTAAAACCTGTCTTATTTGTGCCCCTCTAGATGGGTTATTTGTGCTGTACAGTTTCTTTGGCGTCTGAAACGGGCCTGTTCAACTGAAACACCATCTGATAATTAAAAAACAGTCTTGATAGCAACATTTATTTTAATCGGAGTGACCGTTTTCAATCCTTAAGCATCATCTCCAGACTCCAGAACTGAGCAGTCACTTCAGCGTCGTGGGTCGGCGCAGCTTGCTCCATGGAAGTCCACCTGCCGTTCTGGAGTCTGAAGATGATCCTCAAGGATCGAAACCGGTCACTCCGATTAAAAGAAATTTTGCGATCAAGACTGTTTTTTAATTATCATATTAATATAATTCCAATCCCAAAGAAAGCAGGTGTTGACAGATGTGAAAATTACCGAACTGTCAGTTTAATAAGTCACAGCTGCAAAATACTAACGCGAATTCTTTACAGACGAATGGAAAAACTGGTAGAAGCGGACCTCGGGGAAGATCAGTTTGGATTCCGTAGAAATGTTGGAACACGTGAGGCAATACTGACCCTACGACTTATCTTAGAAGAAAGATTAAGGAAAGGCAGACCTACGTTTCTAGCATTTGTAGACTTAGAGAAAGCTTTTGACAATGTTGAGTGGAATACTCGCTTTCAAATTCTGAAGGTGGCAGGGGTAAAATACAGGGAGCGAAAGGCTATTTACAATTTGTACAGAAACCAGGTGGCAGTTATAAGAGTTGATGGGCACGAAAGGGAAGCAGTCGTTGGGAAGGGAGTGAGGCAGGGTTGTAGCCTCTCCCCGATGTTATTCAATCTGTATATTGAGCAAGCACTAAAGGAAACAAAAGAAAAGTTTGGAGTAGACATTAAAATCCATGGAGAAGAAATAAAAACTTTGAGGTTCGCCGATGACATTGTAATTCTGTCAGAGACAGCAAAGGACTTGGAAGAGCAGTTGAACGGAATGGACAGTGTATTGGAAGGAGGGTATAAGATGAAGATCAACAAAAGCAAAACGAGAATAATGGAATGTAGTCGAATTAAGTCGGGTGATGCTGAGGGAATTAGATTAGGAAATGAGACACTTAAAGTAGTAAAGGAGTTTTGCTATTTGGGGAGCAAAATAACTGATGATGGTCGAAGTAGAGAGGATATAAAATGTCGACTGGCAATGGCAAGGAAATCGTTTCTGAAGAAGAGAAATTTGTTAACATCGAGTATCGATTTAAGTGTCAGGAAGTCGTTTCTGAAAGTATTTGTATGGAGTGTAGCCATGTATGGAAGTGAAACATGGACGATAACCAGTTTGGACAAGAAGAGAACAGAAGCTTTCGAAATGTGGTGCTACAGAAGAATGCTGAAGATTAGATGGGTAGATCACATAAGTAGAACTGGGGAGAAGAGGAGTTTGTGGCAGAACTTGACTAGAAGAAGGGACCGGTTGGTAGGACATGTTCTGAGGCATCAAGGAATCACAAATTTAGTACTGGAGGGCAGCGTGGAGGGTATAAATCGTAGAGGGAGACCAAGAGATGAATACACTAAGCAGACTCAGAAGGATGCAGGCTGCAGTAGGTACTGGGAGATGAAGAAGCTTGCAGAGGATAGAGTGGCATGGAGAGCTGCATCAAACCAGTCTCAGGACTGAAGACCACAACAACAACATTAATATAAGATCGCTGATAATGTTATCAAAAACTTTATGAAACACAGTCGTCTCCGCGCTCATACACATTCTATTGTACTGTCTCTCCACGTTGAAGTTCGCAACTCGAGACTGGTTTCGTGCGATTCGCCGTGGATCCGAGCGGTGGACAGTGTTTAAACTGCCGCCGGACACGGAAGTTGACCCCCAGAGTGGCACCTCGCCTCTTTGTGACACTGGCTGGGCTGTGACGTGACGTGCGGCGCTGGAGTATGATGCATCGTCTGGAGGGACGCGCGACCATTACAGAAATTACGCGGAGGGCCTAAGAGTGGGCCGTGATGAATGTGCTGCCCTCTGTTCTCCTCTCCACGGCACTCCATCACGCAGACACCTGCCGCACGCCTCAGAATCCCGCCTAAATTGTTAGCAAGTGTTACAGCCGCTCTGCTGTCCCTAGTCTACATAAACCATTTAGGGGATAATCTGAACAGCCCTCTTACGTTGCTTGCAGAGATGCTGTCATTTACCGTCTAGCAAAGTCAGTAAAATATCTAAAACAGTTCAAAACGATTTAGACACATTTTGCAAAAAGTAAATTCCAGTAGCTGCAATATAAAATTTATTTGCTTGTACCTACACTGGTTTCAGCACGGCTTTAGAAAGCATCGCTGCTGCAAAACGCAACTCGCCCTTTTTTCACATGATATCTTGCGAACCATGGATGAAGGCTATCAGACTGATGCCGTATTCCTTGACTTCCGGAAAGCGTTTGACTCGGTGCCCCACTGCAGACTCCTAACTAAGGTACGAGCATATGCGATTGGTTCCCAAGTATGTGAGTGGCTCGAAGACTTCTTAAGTAATAGAACCCATCACGTTGTCCTCGATGGTGAATGTTCATCGGAGGTGAGGGTATCATCTGGAGTGCCCCAGGGAAGTGTGGTAGGTCCGCTGTTGTTTTCTATCTACATAAATGATCTTTTGTATAGGGTGGATAGCAATGTACGGCTGTTTGCTGATGATGCTGTGGTGTACGGGAAGGTGTGGTCATTGAGTGACTGTAGGAGGATAAAAGATGACTTGGACAGGATTTGTGATTGGTGTAAAGAATGGCAGCTAACTCTAAATATAGATAAATGTAAATTAATGCAGATGAATATGAAAAAGAATCCCGTAATGTTTGAATACTCCATTAGTAGTGTAGCGCTTGACACAGTCAAGTCGATTAAATATTTGGACGTAACATTGCAATGCGATATGAAGTGGGACAAGCGTGCAATGGCAGTTGTGGGGAAGGCAGATAATCGTCTTCGGTTCATTGTTATAATTTTGGGAGGATGTGGTTCATCTGTAAAGGAGACCGCTTATAAAACACTAATACGACCTGTTCTTGAGTACTGTTCGAGCGTTTGGGATCCCTATCAGGTCGGATTGAGGGAGAACATAGAAGCAATTCAGAGGCGGGCTGCTAGATTTGTTACTGGTAGGTTTGATCGTCACGCGAGTGTTACGGAAATGCTTCAGGAACTCGGGTGGGAGTCTCTAGAGGAAAGGAGGCGTTCTTTTCGTGAATCGTTACTGAGGAAATTTAGAGAACCAGCATTTGAGGCTGACTGCAGTACAATTTTACTGCCGCCAACTTACATTTCGCGGAAAGACCACAAAGATAAGATAGATTAGGGCTCGTACAGAGACATATAGGCAGTCATTTTTCCCTCGTTCTGTTTGGCAGTGGAACAGGGAGAGAAGATGCTAGTTGTGGTACGAGGTACCCTCCGCCACGCACCGTATGGTGGATTGCGAAGTATGTATGTAGATGTAGATGGTTGCCAAAATTAGGGCAACAAACCATTCTTTCTTAATCCTGTATTTAATTCACCATACTGTCAACAGACGTCCGTACTGTCGTGTTCCGAAAGGAAGATGGCATTTTGGTCAACGGGAAACTATGCCAAGTATGACGTCAGGGCATCTATGAAACGGACTAGTGTTTGTCGGGTAGTCCCACATCCACAATCGCTGTGTACTCAGTCATAGACGGCGCAGTATGTCACAGGGAAGACGCCTACCAGACTTTCTACAGTAGAGGAAGGAAGAATGGAAGCAGGACAGTGGCAAACTCATGTGGCCCGATGGCTTAACGTGAATCGTTCTGTTGTTTCTCGGATGTAGCGACAGCTTATAGAGACCGAAACTGTATCAAGGAGACCGGGGCAAGGCCAACCGTGTGTGAAAAGAGGACCGTTATTTGGCCATAAAGGCACGACGCTACTGCCTTAGTACTGCGTACCAAATGCCATCTGAGCTCGCAGCACCCACTGGACGTGTTGTATCGAGGCAGTTATTGTCGGAGACCTGCTGTGCCTCAAACGCGTCTTCACAGAAAGGGACAAGTAGAGTGGATTCGTCAACATGCCACCTGGATAGTCGTAGAGTGGGCCAATCTTCTTCCCACAGATGAGACCCGATATGGTCTCGTGAGTGATCCTCGACGGATTCACATCTGAAGGGAACGTGGGACGCGACTTGGAGACCCGAATATGGTGTAAAGAGACCTATATCGAGGAGGATCGCTAATGGTGCAGGCAGGGATTATGTTGACCACTCGAAGATCTCTTCATGAAATTGTACGGGCGAATCGGAAAGGTTTAACTGCCGTGATGAAGTCTTGGAACCTCATGTACGGTTGTTGCGAGGTGCTGTGCGCCCAGACGTCGTACTGATACACGATAGTACTTGACGTCATGGAGAACAAGTGGTTGATGTTTTCTTGGAAACGGAAGATGTTGCACGCATCCCACAGAGCATGTCTGGATGCGCTAGGGAGACGGCGTGCATCACGTCAGCATCCACCAACCAGTCCCCAAGACTTGCGAGCAGCTCTGCAAGAAGAATGGGCGTTGTTGCCTCAACGTGAGATTCCTGAAGCTGCTGAAACATCCCCTTAGAAAAATTAAAAATGAGGGTGCATGAAAAACTCTTACGTTATTTGATTTTCAAATAGCTGAGCAAAACTGAACGTATTCTATACTTAATGTGATCATCACTAAATTGACACACAATATTTTTAGCGCAACGCAGTCTGACTTTCAGTAATCCCTACAAAAGAATGGCCCTGACTAACAATAACCTATACCTTTCGTGAATCACTTACAAAAATCTTCGTTACTTGAACTACTACAATACAGCGAGCGCCAATACTGCCAGCTAAATAAAAGATTCTAACTACTGAAGGCACTAACTACTGATACGCATAGTTAGCAAATGAAAGATTTTGATAGAGAACAAACAATGTATTTACCTTAATAATGTTCAAAAGTCATCAGATATATATTCATGACCTCCATCTTTACAAATTTCCTTTTTCTGGCGGACACACGTCCAGATCGTCCTCTTATAGTAACCTCTCAAAAGTCTGGCATCTCTCCCTCCACATCCACCACTGCTGGCGGCTCACCTCCAATTGCCCAACGCCACGGGCTGTTCCCATCCAACTGCCCAACACTACACAAGCGAATATTCCAACAATGAGTCCAACCAGCAACACACTGCACACAGCACAGTCAGTGATTTTCATAAAGAGCGTTGCGTGGTGTTACCAACATAAAAACCTAAACAGTCTACTTACAATATTCTCAGCATGCTGCGTCGTTGTCAGGCCTGTATTTCTGCCAGAGGTGGGCACACCGCTTACTGAGCACATTAACCAATTGTCGGTATGTGTGCACAAATCTGTTAAGTTGAAAAAAACGAAGAAAATTTTCATCTACTGCTCTGCACATTTCAGTTGTTTAGATTCTGTTTTTTTAACGTTATTTCTACTTTCCTATCACCTGCTTATACTGTTTTGTGGCGAAATAAACGCAACATTGCAAAATACCCGTTTGTTGCTTTAATTTTGCACACCGGTGTAGACATTTCTGTACAAAAAGCTTTCCTGTTTTGGCTTACACTACCATTTTCAAGTGCACCTCTTGTTGTTGTAAATAATGAATCTTATTTCAATCTTGCTTACGATTAAGAACGTATTTTTATAGATCTTTTGTGGAGTTGGCGATCATATAGCATCCAGGGACGAACTGTGAGCTGTCTATTACGAAATAATGTTGTTATAGTCACATAGCTGTCCTAACACGAAATTTTTGAAATAATAATTATTTGACAGATATTTGGCAATTGGGGTCATCAGATTCTGTATATTTACAGACTTTTTTATCTTCAGAAATCAGGAGATGATGTGTTTGTTGCGTAGATATTATGTAGCTAAATTTTTTTTGTGTATGTGTGATCTATAATTTCGTACGTTTATCCTTTCAGTAAAATTTTCTAAGTATGTCAGTTTGTTCGTTTAATAATTCGTTCGTGAAACTTTTCATATGCGTGTATATTCCCAGTTCTTTGATGTGCCTTCCTTTTTGTTCTGCATAAAATTTCTCACAGTTTTCACAAGCAAATCCCAGAATTTTCTAACCCAGGAGTCTACAATAGTTCTTGCGAAAATAGTAAGGCATTGCTCATCCGTCAAACGGAAAGAAGAATTTGTGTTAATTCCTGCTGTTGTTCCGTAGCTGGCAGCACCAACCATAGCGCTTCAATGTTCTACCACGATATCAAGTATGATTGGCATATCCCTCATTGACCCTACTATAAAGAATCCGCTAAATTCCGGTTACACGATGAATCGCAGAAATCTAAAGCCTGTCAATTCAACTACGCTGAAGAGCCAAAGAAACTGATACACCTGCCTAATATCATATAGGGCCCCGCGAGAACGCAGAAGTGCCGCAACACGACGTGGCGTGGACTCGACTAATGTCTGAAGTAGTGCTGGACGGAACTGACACCATGAATCCTGCAGGGCTGTCCATAAATCCGAAAGAATACGAGAGGGTGGACATATCTTCTGAAGACATCACAGATATGCTCAATAATGTTCATGTTTGGGGAGGTTGGTGGCCAGCGAAATTGATTAAACTCAGAAGAGTGTTCCTGGAGCCACTCTGTAGCAATTCTTGACGTGTGCGGTGTCGCATTGCCCTGCTGGAACTGCCCAGGTTCATCGGAATGCACAATGGACATGAATGGATGCAGGCGATCAGACAGGATGCTTACGTACGTGTCACCTCTCAGAGTCGTATCTAGACGTATCACGTGTCGCATATCACTCCAACTGCAGACGTCCCACACCATTACAGAGCCTCCACCAGGTTGAGAAGGGTCCATGGATTCGTGGCGTTGTCTCCATACCCGTACACGTCCATCCCCTCGATACAATTTGAAAAGAGACAGCGTATTCAGTCATCGACAGTCCAATGTTGATGTTGACAGGACCAGTCAAGGGAACACGAGTGGGCCTCCGGCTCCGAAAGCCCGTATCGATATGTTTTACTGAAAGGTTCGCATGCTGATGGCCCAGCATTGAAATCTGCGGAAGAATTGCACTTTTGTCACGTTGAACGGTTCTCTTCTGACGTCGTTTCTCCCGTTCTTGCAGGATCTCTTTCCGCCAGCAGCGATGTCGTAGATTTGATGTTTTACCGGATTCCTGATATTCACCGTAATCTCGTGAAATGATCGTACGGAAAAATCCCCATGTCATAGTTACCTCGGTGATGCTGTGCCCTACCCCTCGTGCGCCGACTATAACAGCACGTTTGAACTCACTCACATCTTGATAACCTGCCATTGTAGCAGCAGTAACCGATTTAACAACTGCGCCTGTCACTTATCTTATACAGGCGACCGCAGCGCCGTGTTCTGCCTGTTTACATATCTCTGTATTTAAATACGCATGCCTATACCAATTTCTTTGGCGCTTCACTGTAGATGTAGATGTGTGTGAGCTGAGGTTGAAATGTTTAGTAATAATAATAATAATAATAATAATAATAAAAGGCAGTGGTTTGAGAGTTTTGTTACTTTTTATATCTGCTGCATCATACGCGTGTCCAGAACTGACCGTAAATGCATTTAGAAATTAGTTCGCTGGTTGTGTAAAACACTATGATACAGTTCATTAAGGAACACTATCAGATAATTTGACACTTAAGAGAGCTATTATCGATATGAATGATTTGCCTTATTGGCTTCTTAAATTATATAAATCACTTTCGATTATCTCGGTACCTGAAAATGGAATGTGCCGTAATCGGATCTCATAACATTCAGTCAAAACTCCTGGACAGTGTGTGTGTCCGCTTCTTACGCAGGGTGGTTCAAAAAGAAAGAACAGTTTTTCAGTTGTTTATTACAAACTATAAAAGACAGAAACACACTGCGCACACTGCTGGACGGAGGAAGGTTCAAAGTTTCGACATACTTGCGCTGTTGTTTGTTAGTAGCATCATGGCGACTACCCCACGAGAGAAACCATTTTGTGTGTTGGAATTTGCGCGAAGTGAACCAGCTGTTCAGGTGCAACTTGCGTTCCGCCGTCTGTTCAGCAAGAAGTCGCCTCTGCACAAGCGGATTCGTCAGTGGCTCATAAAATTATTGGAAGTTGGTTGCACGCGCAAAGGAAAGAACACTGGTCCGCCTCGTACGACTGATAAAAATGTGAAGCCTATTCTGTTTGCTAATGACACGGGTTTGAAGAGAAAGAGAAGAAAATACTGTATGCAGATGACACGACAACAGTGAACAACGACCAAACTATGGCACAGCTTGGGAGAAGATCATACATGTCTGCAAACACCACAGTTCAATGTCTCCTGGAAAATGGACTTGTTATAAACCTGAAAGACATTATGCACGCAGTGTTCAGAAATAAAGAGACGGCTGTACACATGGATTTAGAGGTGGATGAAACGAGACTAGAAGAAGTAGAATCCACAAGATTCTTTGGTATTACTGTGGATAACAAGCTGAAGTGGAAACGACATATTAATTGTGTCTGTAAGAAACTCAGCTGCGTCATATTTATAATGAGGCAGCTAGCACTGTAAGCTAGCACAGTGTGCAAAGTATACCATGTGCTCTTCGAGCCATTCCTGCAGTATGGAGTGGTAGCGTGGGTAAACTCAAGCATTCAAGAAATAAAGTGTTCAAATTACATAAAAAAAGCAGTCAGAATCATATTAAGAAGAAAGACTTCTGAAACATACAGAAACTCCTTCAAAAGACTGGGCATCACATACATAAAACTATGTTATATGTCACAAAAGATAGTCCACAAATGCTAGTGTACACAACACACGGAGGAAAAATGTCATACGAAACATACCCCACCGACTGACAATGCTTGAAAAAGGACCCCAGTCCTCAGGTATGAAATTAGTAAGAACTCTGTTAAACAACTGCGTGACAACGTACATCACACTAAGTTTTCAAAGAATCTAAAAGACTATCTGGTGGAAAATGAATTTTACAGTGTTGATTACTGATCACATTAAATTTGTAAATATTGTTAATTATAATCAGTGGTGTTACAATAGTCAGGAAGTATGTGGTACTGGACGTTTCTGTATTTTTGACATGTCCTATGTTACATGCACATCCACTGTACACCATGTAATCCTACAGGAACAAATTTAGTTTTATTTATTTATTGTTCCGTGGGACCAAATTAAGAAGTCTCCATGGTCATGGAACGAGTCAATACATGAAATTATAACACGATTGTAGAAACAGATAAAATGAAATATAAGAAACATATTCAGGCGACAAGTCGTAAGTTTAAATAAAGAAAATCAACAATGTAACACTGGAATTTGCTTAATTTTTTAGGTCTTCCAGGAGCTCCTCGACAGAATAGAAGGAGTGAGCAATCAACAATGTAACACTGGAATCTGCTTAATTTTTTAGCTCTTCCAGGAGCTCCTCGACAGAATAGAAGGAGTGAGCCATGAGGAAACTCTTCAGTTTCGACTTAAGAGAGTTTGGGCTACTGCTAAGATTTTTGAGTTCTTGTGGTAGCTTATTGAAAATGGATGCAGCAGAATACTGCACTCCTTTCTGCACAAGAGTCAAGGAGGTGCATTCGACATGCAGATTTGATTTTAGCCTACTAGTAACTGAGTGAAAGCTGCTAACTCTTGGGAATAAGTTAATATTGCTAACAACAAACGACATTAAAGAAAATACACTCCTGGAAATGGAAAAAAGAACACATTGACACCGGTGTGTCAGACCCACCATACTTGCTCCGGACACTGCGAGAGGGCTGTACAAGCAATGATCACACGCACGGCACAGCGGACACACTAGGAACCGCGGTGTTGGCCGTCGAATGGCGCTAGCTGCGCAGCACCTGTGCACCGCCGCCGTCAGTGTCAGCCAGTTTGCCGTGGCATACGGAGCTCCATCGCAGTCTTTAACACTGGTAGCATGCCGCGACAGCGTGGACGTGAACCGTATGTGCAGTTGACGGACTTTGAGCGAGGGCGTACAGTGGGCATGCGGGAGGCCGGGTGGACGTACCGCCGAATTGCTCAACACGTGGGGCGTGAGGTCTCCACAGTACATCGATGTTGTCGCCAGTGGTCGGCGGAAGGTGCACGTGCCCGTCGACCTGGGACCGGACCGCAGCGACGCACGGATGCACGCCAAGACCGTAGGATCCTACGCAGTGCCGTAGGGGACCGCACCGCCACTTCCCAGCAAATTAGGGACACTGTTGCTCCTGGGGTATCGGCGAGGACCATTCGCAACCGTCTCCATGAAGCTGGGCTACGGTCCCGCACACCGTTAGGCCGTCTTCCGCTCACGCCCCAACATCGTGCAGCCCGCCTCCAGTGGTGTCGCGACAGGCGTGAATGGAGGGACGAATGGAGACGTGTCGTCTTCAGCGATGAGAGTCGCTTCTGCCTTGGTGCCAATGATGGTCGTATGCGTGTTTGGCGCCGTGCAGGTGAGCGCCACAATCAGGACTGCATACGACCGAGGCACACAGGGCCAACACCCGGCATCATGGTGTGGGGAGCGATCTCCTACACTGGCCGTACACCACTGGTGATCGTCGAGGGGACACTGAATAGTGCACAGTACATCCAAACCACCATCGAACCCACCGTTCTACCATTTCTAGACCGGCAAGGGAACTTGCTGTTCCAACAGGACAATGCACGTCTGCATGTATCCTGTGCTACCCAACGTGCTCTAGAAGGTGTAAGTCAACTACCCTGGCCAGCAAGATCTCCGGATCTGTCCCATGTTGAGCATGTTTGGGACTGGATGAAGCGTCGTCTCACGCGGTCTGCACGTCCAGCACGAACGCTGGTCCAACTGAGGCGCCAGGTGGAAATGGCATGGCAATCCGTTCCACAGGACTACATCCAGCATCTCTACGATCGTCTCCATGGGAGAATAGCAGCCTGCATTGCTGCGAAAGGTGGATATACACTGTACTAGTGCCGACATTGTGCATGCTCTGTTGCCTGTGTCTATGTGCCTGTGGTTCTGTCAGTGTGATCATGTGATGTAGCTGACCCCAGGAATGTGTCAATAAAGTTTCCCCTTCCTGGGACAATGAATTCACGGTGTTCTTATTTCAATTTCCAGGAGTGTATATACTGTGAGGGCAATGTCAGTATTCCCAGACTATTGAATAGGGGTCGACAAGAGGTCCTCGAACAGCCCGTTTTTGAGCCAAAAATACCCTTTTTGAATTAGAAGAATTACCCCAAAAGATAATACCATACATACGACATAAGCATATGAAAATATGCGGACTACTTTTCGTGTTGAACTGTCACTTATTTCAGATACTGTTCTAATGGTAAATAAAGCAGCATTTAGTTTCTGAACAAGATCCTGAACATGGGCTTCCCACGACAGCTTACTATCTATCCGAACGCCTAGGAACTTGAACTGCTCCGTCTCGCTTATAATATGCCCATTCTGTCTGATCAAAATATCGGTTCTTGTTGAATTGTGAGTTAGAAACTGTAAAAACTGAGTCTAACTGTGATTTAGCATCAAATTATTTTCCACAAGCCACGAACTTATTTCATGAACTAAATTACTTACACAGGATCCTTCACTAGCAAGCTGGTGTCATCAGGAAACAGAAATATTTTTGAATCACCTGTAATATTAGAAGGCATATCATTTATATAAATAAGAAACAGCAGTGGCCCCAGCACCGACCCTTGGGGAACGCCCCACTTAACAATGCCCCATTGGGACTGAACATCACTACCACTCTCAATATTGCGGAGAATTACCTTCTGCTTTTTGTTCTTAAAGTAAGAGGCGAACCAATTGTAAGCTACTCCCCTTACTACATAATGGTCAAACTTCTGCAGTAATATTTTGTGGTCAACACAGTCAAAAGCCTTCGTTAAATCAAAGAAAACACCCAGCGTTCGCAACCTTTTATTTAATCCGTCCAAAACCTCACAGAGAAAAGAGAATATAGCATTTTCAGTTGTTAAACCATTTCTAAAACCAAACTGTACATTCGACAGAAAATTATGTGAATTTAAATGCTCCAGTAACCTTGTATATACAACCTTCTCGATAAATTTAGCAAACACCGATGGCATAGAAATAGGTCTGAAATTGTCGACATTATCCCTGTCTCCCTTTTTATAAAGTGGTTTCACTACCGAGTACTTTAATCGGTCAGGAAACTGACCACTCCTAAAGGAAAAGTTACAGATATGGCTAAGTACTGGGCTAACATACATTCAATTCAAAATGCGTTCACACGGACACCCGGAAATCCACAAGCCGGGCAGGCCAGGAGCCTCAAACGTCCTCAAAGAACGATGTGGCGTGTCCTGAAACGACGCCTGCATGTGAGGCCTTACATGTTGCACTTACTGCAGCAATTGCGTCCCCGCGACCATAAAAGAAGGTACGAATTTTGCGTTTCAGTGCTGCAGGATACGGCAGAGAACACTTTTTTTTCCCGAACGACTCATCTTTTCGGACGAATCGGCGTTCCATCTATCGGCTGCAGTAATCCACTACACTAATTTCGGAGTCACAAAACCATGGCGCCGTCGCCGTCGAACATGAAAGAGACTCACCGAAACCGAGCGTGTGTTTTGTGCCGTTTCTGTCCACAAAGTCTACGGACCTTTCATTTTTGTGGAGAAAACTGTGACAGGACTTGCTGCAAAATTGTTTGTTTCCACAACTTCTCGCAGATTCCAATGATTTGATTTTTCTTAATGACGGCGCCCCGCTTCACTGTCACCCTGAGGTGCGCCGTTACATTGACAACACCATCCCCCAACGAGGGACTGGAAGATCTTGTTCATTGGAAAGTTTTTGATGTTGCTGAACAACACTCGTGCAATAATTCTTAAATGAAAGCACCGCCATTTGGCAATATTGTTTTTTATTTAATTACGATCCAAGTTTCGGCATTTTATGTCATTTTAAAGTGATTGAGTTTATATCATTAACATATATTGCAGGACATCAAGCTCGAAACTGGCCATAAATTAAGAAAAGTATCCGCTCCTCCTGAAGTGCCAGACGTAAAATCATCATCTTGCAAAAAAAGTCAGTAAATAACAGTGGGAGCACGTCATGATGATGTGTTAATTGGTTTTGTCCTCTCAGGCCACCTGACGTCATACCTTGGGATTTTATTCCGTGGGTGTACATGAAAGACAGAGGCTTTGTCCCACATATGGCAGCTACTCTTTTAGATCTGAGAAATCTAATTGTTAAAGCTGTCGATTCCATAAACAGGGACTTGTTGATTCGTATGTATAATGAAATGGACTACCGTTTCGATGTTTATCGAGCAACGCATCATGCTAATGTTGAAGCCATGCTACAGTGTATCTGCGAACACAAAATTTGAACCTTCCTCTGTCTAGTGACATGCGCAATGTGTTCCATCTTCCACAGTTTGCCTGTAATGAACAACTGAAATACACTACTGGCCATTAAAATTGCTACACCACCAAGATGACGTGCTACAGATGCGAAATTTAACCGACAGGAAGAAGATGCTGTCATATGCAAATGATTAGCTGTTCAGAGCATTCACACAAGGTTGGCGCCGGTGGCGACACCTACAACGTGCTGACATGAGGAAAGTTTCCAACCGACTTCTCACACACAAACTGTAGTTGACGGGCGTTGCCTGTTGAAACGTTGTTGTGATGCCTCGTGTAAGGAGGAGAAATGCGCACCATCACGTTTCAGACTTTGATAAAAGTCGGATAGTTGCCTATCGCGATTGCGGTTTATGGTATCGCGACATTGCTGTTCGCGTTGGTTGAGCTCCAACGACTGTTAGCAGAATATGGAATCGGTGGGTTCAGGAGGGCAATACGGAACGTCGCACTGGATCCGAACGGCCTCGTATCACTAGCAGTCGAGATGACAGGCATCTTATCCGCACGGCTGTAACGGACCGTGCAGCCACGTCTCGATCCCTGAGTCAACAGATGGGGACGTTTGCAAGACAACAACAATCTGCACGAACAGTTCGACGACATTTGCAGCAGCATGGACTATCAGCAGGGAGTCCATGACTGCGGTTACCCTTGATGCTGCATCACAGAAAGGAGCGCCTGCGATGGTGTACTTCACGACGAACCTGGGTGCACGAATGGCAAAACGTCATTTTTTCGTATGAATCCAGATTCTGTTTACAGCATAATGATGGTCGCATCCGTGTTTGGCGACATCGCGGTGAACGCACATTGGAAGATTGTATTCGTCATTGCCATACAGGTGTATCACCCGGCGTTATTGTATGAGGTGCCATTGGATACACGTCTCTGTCACCTCTTGTTCGCATTGACGGCACTTTGAACAGTCGACGTTACATTCCACATGTGTTACGACCCGTGGCTCTACCCTTCATTCGATCCCTGCGAAACCCTACATTTCAGCAGGATAATGCACGACCGCATGTGTCAGGTCCTGTACGGGCCTTTCTGGATACAGAAAATGTTCGACTGCTGCCCTGGCCAGCACATTTTCCAGATCTCTCACCAATTGAAAACGTCTGGTCAATGGTGGCCGAGCAACTTGCTCGTCACAATACGCCAGTAACTACTCTTAATGAACTGTGCTATCGTGTTGAAGCTGCATGGGCAGCTGTACGTGTACACGCCATCACAGCTCTGACTCAATGCCCAGGCGTATGAAGGCCGTTATTACAGCCACAGGTGGTTGTTCTGGGTACTGATTTCTCAGGATATATGGACCCAAATTGCTTGAAAATGTAATCACATGTCAGTTCTAGTATAATTTATTTGTCCAATGAATACCCGTTTATCATGTGCATTTCTTCTTGGTGTAGCAATTTTAATGGCCAGTAGTGTATCTCCATTGTTTTTGAATTAGCCTGTACACTTCAATCTTATTTTACAGATGTAATACAATGCGGAAACAATAGAAATCTAAAGTGAATTATTTCCTTTTTTGTTACAGGTAAGCGTAACCGATGGAATATGGAGGCAGAGCGACATGGTATGTGCTTCATTTTGAAATATTTCGTAGGTTTGTGTGTGTGTGTGTGTTAATTTGATAACGCTTTCGCGATGATCAACGTTCCGCAAGTTACCTGACAATTGAGAAATTTGCGTACAGCTGGTTGTAAGAGAAGGTTTGCTCTCTCTGCAGCAGGGTATATTTTTCACTTCAGGCAGATGGCTGCCGAGGTCGATGAAATGTTGTCACTGCTGCTGTTTGAAACGGCATTCTTTCGCTCTGGAATATTAAAATCCATATTATGTCGAAACTGTAACATATTAACATGTTGTTTCATCTGAGACATAATTCGACAGTCACTTGCTGTGTTCCTTCAGCAGTATCAGGGTCTTGTTCTATATTTATTTATTTATTTATTTATTTACGCGTCAAGTTCCGTAGGACCAAATTGAGGAGCAAATCTCCAAGGTCATGAAACGTGTCAGTACATGAGCTTACAACATAAAAGTAAAAACAGATAAAAATAAATAAATAAATGTTCATGAACCTGAAAAAAAGCCATCCATAAGTTTGAGTTAACGCTATCAGTAATACCATAAGAATCAGCTTAATTTTTAAAGGAACTCCTCGACAGAATAGAAGGAGTGACCCATGAGGAAACTCTTCAGTTTCGATTTGAAAGCGCGTGGATTACAGCAAAGATTTTTGAATTCGAGTGGCAGCTTATTGAAAATGGATGCAGCAGTATACTGCACACCTTTCTGCACAAGAGTTAAGGAAGTCCGATCCAAATGGAGGTTAGATTTCTGCCGAGTACTAACCGAGTGAAAGCTGCTTATTCTTGGAAATAAACTAATATTGGTAACAAGAAATGACTATAAGGGATATACATATTGAGAGGTCAGTTTCAAAATACCCAGATTCGTGAACAGAGGTCGAGAAGAGGTTCGTGAACTCACACCACCTATTGCCCGAACCGCCCGTTTCTGAGCCAAAAATATCCTTCTAGAATGGGAAGAGTTGCCCCAAAACATAATACCATACGACATAAGTGAATGAAAATAAACAAAGTAGACTAATTTACGTGCCGAAGTATCACTCACTTTTGATATCGTTCGAATAGTGAAAATGGCAGTATTGAGTCTTTGAACAAGATCCTGAACGTGGGCTTTCCACGACACCTTACTATCTATCTGAACACCTAGTAATTTGAACTGTTCAGTTTCACTAATCATATGCCCGTTCTGTGAAATTAAAACGTCAGGTTTTGTTGTATTGTGTGTTAGAAACTGTATAAACTGAGTCTTACTGTGATTTAACGTTAGTTTATTTTCTACAAGCCATGAACTGAGGTCATGTACTGCACTACTTGAACCGAGCCAATGTTGCACACAACATCCTTTACTACCAAGCTAGTGTTTACTATCTTCGTGCCATAAGAACGCCCATTTCTCCTAGTAATCTACAGAATGAAATTAATGCAATAAAATTCTTTGCTACTATCAATGGATATAAGCAAGACGTAGTAGATCGTATTCTCAGAAACAAAACTGCAAAAAAATTTTCTACTGTGCAAGGTAAAGATCCGCATACAGTTGAGGGGACAATAATTAATTCATTTCTATTCCTTTTGAGGCATTGTGTCCCGTTGGTGAATAAATACGAATGCAAGGTAACATATTCTAATAACAACCACGTAAAGAAACATCTTGTGCATAGAATCAAAAATTCTGAGTATCCGATCCCAGATTCAGGCATTCAGAGAATGGTCTGCAGCTATTGTCCCAGTTACCACATTGGAATAACAGGTACAGCAGTGTGGGATATGAAGAACATGTATTGGGAAAGAAAGGCAGTAACGTAACAATTCCATCATTGCAGAAAGATCATTATTGCTGGTCATACTCCGAAGGATTTAGAAGATAACATAATCTTACACAAAGAAGTAAAAGGGCATAGATTAAATATATGGGAAGAGCGAAATTTTCGGACACTTAAAGACGATGGCCACATTTTAAATGATCAGCTCAAGCTTGCAACTAAACATTTGCTGGAAGGCTTTTAAGTCTCTGCTTGTGGCTGCTCGGTGCTGTTTGTTTCCCTCCAAATTCGATATTCCACAAGAATTTAATTAGTTATTTTGCGTTGTAAACTTCTTCACCCACAGTTAAGCTGTTATTCAACATTTTAGAAATGTACCACCTCCCTTAGACCCATTCCCCCTGCCTGTGTTTTATTCTGCCTATAACATCGTGATTTATAGGTAAATATAGACTGCTTAGAGAGGCGTCGTTTATTCATTACTTTACTGGGTGTTTTATAAATCCTACCCTTTTATTATAATTGTTTATATACTATGTTTCGTCAGTACGACCACTTCCGTTAGGGTGGTGCTTCACAGTTTATGATCTACCCGCTCCTCCATTCCACTATTCTCTTTCCTATTTTGCGTTTCTTTTTTAATATTTGCAGTTTCTCCATCACAGTGTGTCCTTTTACGGTATGCCTTTATGTTGAAGATCAGCTTAATACATCAAATATTGGGCCTCTTATACACTGATAACTTTTCCTTGAAGTATTTTTGGTTTTTTCACTTAACCTTGTTACGGTTGCGTATTTACGTACATGTGCTTTTCGTGCATCTTTGCACATTCTTCTAAAGAGAAACCTCTGTTTACCTGAGCCTACGGGCTCTTTTTGTAATCCATATGACTTCACCCGCACTCTCCCATCCCCCCTACCTCCCCCCCCCCCCCACCCCCAATATCTTTTCAATACAGAACCACCAAAGAAACTGGAATAGGCAAGTATATTCAAATACAGATATATGTGAACAGGTAGAACACGGCCTTGCGGTCGGTAACACCTATATACGACAAGTGTCTGGCGCAGTTGTTAGATCGGTTGCTGCTGCTACCGTGGCAGGTTATCAACATTTAAGTGATTTTCAACGTGATTTATAGTCGGCGCACGAGCGATGGGACACATCTCCGACGTAGCAATGAAGTGGGGATTTTCCTGTACGAGCATTTCGCGAATGTACCGGGAATATCAGAAATCGTGTAAAACATAAAAAACATTCTGCGACAACGGCACCAACGACGACTGAAGAGAATCGTTTAACGTGACAGAAGTGAAACCCTTCCGGAAATTGCTGCAGATTTCAATGCTGGGCCATCAACAAGTGTCAGCTTGCGAACCATTCAACGAACGTCATCGATTGGGGCTTCCGGAGCCGATGGCCCATTCGTGTACTCTTGATGACTACACGACACAAGCTTTACGCCTCGCCTGGGCCCGTCAACACCGACATTGGACTGTTGATGACTGGATACATGTTCCCTGGTGGGATGAGTCTTGTCTCAAATTGTATCGAGCGGATGGACGTGTACGGATATGGAGACAACCTCATGAATCCATGGTCCCTGCATGTCAGCATGGACTGTTCAAGCTGGTGGCGGCTCTGCAGTGGTGTGGGGCGAGTGCAGTCGGAGTGATATGGGATCACTGATACGTCTAGATACGACTCTGACACGTGACACGTACATAAGCATCCTGTCTGATCACCTACATCCATTCGTGTTCATTGTGCATTCCTACGGACTTGGGCAATTCCAGCAGGACAATGCGACACCCTACACGTCCATAATAGCTACAGAGTGGCTCCAGGATCACGCTTGTGAGTTTAAACACTTCCACTGGTCACCAAACTCCCCAGACATAAACATTATTGTGCATATCTGGGATGCCTTGCAACATGTTGTTCAGAAGATATCTCCACCACCTCTTACTCTTGCTGATTTATGGACAGCCTTGCAGAATTCATGGTGTCACTTCCCTCTAGCACCACTTCAGACATTACTAGAGTCCATGCCACGTCGTGTTGCGCCACATCTGCACGCTCGCGGGGGCTCGACACGATATTGGGCATGTGTACCAGTTTCTTTGGCTATTCATTACGTCATATCCTTTCTGCACACAGTGTAATATCTGTTAATAGGTACAATACGTTAAAACTGACGAAACCACTGTCTGGGTTTTATAAACCTCTATTTTACAACACTGGTTGGCTGTTATTTCCAATCCATTGAATTGTTCTTGTTTCTGTTGTTATAGACATCATTTTTCACTTTTCGTCGTCATCGCCCCGTTTTTTTTCCAGCCTTTCAGATTGGTATTAGGTGACACACACACACACACACACACACACACACACACACACACACACGCACGCACGCACGCGCGCGCGCGTGTGTGTGTGGGTGTGTGTGTTGTTTTGTGTGTTCCGACAGAACACGTCGACGTGCAACACTCGCAGTGAGGTTATATAAGGCGTGTTGGGGGGACCTGCAAAACAGTGCAGTTATATGTACAACATGTTGTGCTAAGCTGCTATTTTAATGGAGGTTTTCCGTGTGGTATTGCAGTATAGTGCGCAACGCCTTCCCAATATCTACCCACACGGAATTCATCATAACTCGCTCGACATGTCGTGAGGAACGTGCAACCTGAGAGACACAACGAACATTACGACCATTTACCACCCCCGAGATTGAATGTCTGCGTGGTGACGTGACGCGGTGGGGAAAGTACATAAGCAGAACAGACACAAATGGGGATTCACTCCAGAGGTGGTGAGGGCCGCATATGGGGAAATACGCTAACACAAGTGACTTTGGCGAAGGGCAGATACTTGTCGCCCATGCACCTGGGAACCAACATTTCGGAAACGGCGAAGTTGCTCGGCTGTTCGTGTACTACTTCCGTGAGCGGAAGTCTATGGGAAGTGGTTGAAGTACTGTGAAATCATGAGTGCGGGATAATGTGCTGAATAACCAGAAGTTGTACAGAGTTTCAGGGGGAGCATGAGGGAACAACTACCACGAATCGGGGAAAGAAATACAATAGAAGAAGAATTGGTAGCTTTGAGGGATGAAATAGTGAAGGCAGCAGAGCATAAAGTAGGTAAAAAGACGAGGGCTACTAGAAATCACTGGGTAACAGAAGAAATATTGAATTTAATTGATGAAAGGAGAAAATATAAAAATGCAGTAAATGAAACAGTCAAAAAGGAATACAAACGTCTCAAAAATGAGGAAATGCAAAATGGCTAAGCAGGGATGGCTAGAGGACAAGTGTAAGGATGTAGAGGCTTATCTCACCAGGGGTAAGATAGATACTGCCTACAGGAAAATTAGAGAGTCCTTTGGAGAAAAGAGACCCACTTGTATGAATGTCAAGAGCTCAGATGGAAACCCAGTTCTAAGCAAAGAAGGGAAAGCAGAAAGGTGGAAGGAGTATATAAAGGGTCCAGAAAAGGGCGATGTACTTGAGGGCAATATTATGGAAATGTAAGAGGATGTAGATGAAGATGAAAGGGGAGATATGATACTGCGTGAAGAGTCTGACAGAGCACTGAAAGACCTGAGTCGAAACAAGGCCCCGGGAGTAGACAACATTCCATCAGAACTACTGACGGCCTTGGGAGAGCCAGTCCTGACAAAACTCTACCATCTGGTGAGCAAGATATATAAGACAGGCGAAATACCCTCAGGCTTCAAGAGGAATATAATAATTCCAATCCCAAAGAAACCAGGTGTTGAGAGATGTGAAAATTACCGAACTATCAGTTTAGTAAGTCACAGCTACAAAATACTAACGCGAATTCATTACAGACGAATGGAAAAAGTAGAAGCCGACATCGGGGAAGATCAATTTGGATTCCGTAGAAATTCTGGAACACGTGAGGCATTCCTGACCCTACGACTTATCTTAGAAGCTAGATTAAAGAAAGGCAAACCTACGTTTCTAGCATTTGTAGACTTAGAGAAATCTTTTGACAATGTTGACTGGAATACTCTCTTTCAAATTCTGAAGTTGGTAGGGGTAAAATACAGGGAGCGAAAGGCTATTTACAATTTGTACAGAAACCAGATGGCAGTTATAAGAGTCGAGGGACACGAAAGGGAAGCAGTGGTTGGGAAGGGAGTGAGATAGGGTTGTAGCCTCTCCCCGATGTTGTTCAATCTGTATATTCAGCAAGCAGTGAAGCCAACAAAAGAAGAATTCGGAGTAGATGTTAAAATCCATGGAGAAGAAATAAAAATTTTGAGGTTCGCCGATGACATTGTAATTCTGTCAGAGACAGCAAAGGACTTGGAAGAGCAGTTGAACGGAATGGACAGTGTCTTGAAAGGAGGATATAAGATGAACATCAACAAAAGAAAAGGAGGATAATGGAAAGTGGTCGAATAAAGTCGGGTGATGCTGAGGGAATTAGATTGGAAAATGAGACACTTAAAGTAGTAAAGGAGTTTTGCTATTTGGGGAGCAAATTAACTGATGATGGTCGAAGTAGAGAGGATATAAAATGTAGACTGGCAATGGCAAGGAAATTGTTTCTGAAGAAGAGAAATTTGTTAACATCGAGTATAGATTGAAGTGTCAGGAAGTCGTTTCTGAAAGTATTTGTATGGAGTGTAGCCATGTATGGAAGTGAAACATGGACGTTAAATAGTTTGGACAGGAAGAGAATAGAAGCTTTCGAAATGTGGTGCTACAGAAGAATGCTGAAGATTATATCACATAACTAATGAGGAGGTATTGAATAGGATTGGGGAGAAGAGAAGTTTGTGGGACAACTTGACTAGAAGAATGGACCGGTTGGTAGGACATGTTTTGAGGTATCAAGGGAACACCAATTTAGTATTGGAGGGTAGCGTGGAGGGTAAAAATCGTAGAGGGAGACCAAGAGATGAATACACTAAGCATATTCAGAAGGATGTAGGTTGCAGTAAGTACTGGGAGATGAAGGAGCTTGCACAGGATAGAATAGCATGGAGAGCTGCATCAAACCAGTCTCAGGACTGAAGACCACATCAACAACAATCCATGTCTCACCACACGAGACATCAACGCGACTTCATTGTAGCAATCATCAAACCACTGTAGAACAATTGTGACGTGCTTGGACAGCTATCCTGCTGAAAGATGCCACCGCCGACGAGAAAGACATCGAGCATGAATGGATGCAGGTTGTAATGCGCCAAGCCATCCACAGCCCGAAAAAAGCGCTCCCTTGTTTATATATCCTCAACTTGCTATCGACTTTTATGTGCTAGAAGAATGGAGAGATTGTTCATACAGCTTTCTTAAATTTTTGTGTAAGAACGTTGTAGATATGCGACACTTGGTGGTCGAGGAAAGCTGTGTCCTGTCAGGTCAGCGAGTTTGCAAGGACCAGCCGATTGCTGAATCGCGGCGTGCGGCAAAGATAACTACTACGATTCATCGAGTAGTGAACCTCGAGAGAGATTATCTCACGAGTGTGATGATATCGGTTCACACGTACGATACATGAACTAGTTTGCAATGGTGATAGAAAAATGTGTTCAAAGCAGTTTTCAAGTCTTTAGAAAGGTATTTTGAGAAGATTATCGGCTTCATAGTAAATGACTGTTTCGGCGATTTTTGGTAGAGTGTAGACTCATCAGGTATAGGCAAAGCTCTGATTTATTGAAGTGTGACATCAGTTTCTCCTAGATGTGATTAATAGTGCGTTGTGCTGCTTAATACACACGCAGTGGTAGGCGAACCGTATTTCATTATTCTTGTGAGATTTTCCGCTGGATGGTGTATGTGAAGAGACGTGTTCGTGCGAAGTCGTTTAGTTGTTTTGTGATTGAGGATTAAAGCAAGCACTAAGGGATAGCACGGTTGCATTGTATTATTGTGGTTTACAGGTGTACGCAAGCACTAAGGGGTTGTGACTTAGCGGCATTCGGGTTAGGACTTAGGCGCGAGCGTCGCAATGCAGTAATTTCCGGAAATCTCGCTGGATGCACTGAATATGTAGAGAGAACTGTCGTCCCCAAGCCACAGTTATTTATTGAGAAACAATCAGAAGTTCATCTACAATGCGATAGCTTTTCTCTTTGGCCCTAAACGATGAATCAAGAACCATTTAAAAGAAAACACGCTACTTCTCTCTGAAAGAGATCATCGAGTGCTGTGTTTCCGGTGTTAAATATTAGTGGGTCGCGAAAGTCAACTCCTGCAGTGGTTGAGCTTTTTCTGATTAATTGAAGTTGATACAGCTGAAAAGTGGCGGTGACACTCAGAGTTTTTGGTTTATTTTTTTAATTAAATTTCCACTTAGTGCAGTTTTGAAGAGATAACCAGCACTCGTAGAATAAAACGCTCACTTGTAGCTGTAATTGATTTAATTGCACGAAATAAAGAAAACGGTTTTAAACTGGAAAAGTCAGTACCCGACTTGTCCTTTATCACAATATTATTTCAAGAAAAAAAATCAAAGGTTTTGGAGACTAATATCTGGAATATATCTTTTCCGAATAAAGTAAATCCAAACGCCAAGAAAGCAAAAGACTGGAATAATGGTAAAAGCAAAGTTCAAAGAAATTAGAGAAAAGGAATAGTATTTTTCAGTGAATGTATTGTAACGAAAATAAAGATAATTAATCTTTACACAGGAAAAGTAAGTTCGCTTGTTGTGGAAAAGTGATTAATTGTAAATGAAAAGTTAGTCTATTTTATTCTGAAAGACTGAGATTAACGAAAGTATTATGATAAAATTTCGATAGAGTCAAGGATATTGTTGTAGCAAGGCGCCACTTATAGAGGTTATCGTTGATTGACAACGAGACATAAACAGCATAAAACTAATTCTTTGCCTTGTGAACGTGTTATCTGATATACGTTGCTGTTACCAGTAAAGTAAATATTTGATTCCTACTCTCCGTAGACTCTCGCATATAGTATTTTTCTGGTTATTATTTTGATACTGGCTTTGGTGGCAGTTTATCTTACGAGCCTAGTGAACCCTGATAGTCGGATGCCTTGTAGTGTTCAATATCCACATAGCTATCAGTGGTGCAATTACACCACGAAAGTGGTGTTGTGTCCATTCTTTCGTACCTAGTGGTGTCGTAGCAAGCGGTAGTGTAATTTATAGCGTGAGAAGTTGAATATCAAGTCTTACGTCAAGTCGTTGTGTTAGTGCAGACGATTTTTTCAAGTCGCACAGACTTCGTCGTTGAGTATTGGCAAGATATTGTCAGGAAAACTAATTTTAGTACTACGAGAGCGAGCTACATTGGCCGACGTTGCTTTTCACCTACGTATTAGAGCTTGTTCACACACTATATATCCTACTATGGAACAAAGTTGGCGTTAGTGACATCTAAAGGCTGGCGCAGTACAAGAAGGTGGTCTGCAATAATGTTCACATACACCAGAGCTGTCATGGGGCTTTGGATTACTGCCACAGGTGCCATGGACGTCCAAGAAATGTCCATCCCCCTCTCCCCCCCCCCCCCCCACACACACACACACAAAACCAAAGGATAAATACACTATTGGCCATTAAAATTGCTACACCAAGAAGAAATGCAGACGATAAACGGGTATTCATTGGACAAATATATTATACTAGAACTCACATGTGATTACATTTTCACGCAATTTGGGTGCATAGATCCTGAGAAATCAGTACCCAGAACAACCACCTCTGGCCGTAATAACGGCCTTGATACGCCTGGGCATTGAGTCAATGAGTCAAACACAGCTTGGATGGCGTGTGCAGGTACAGCTGCCCATGGAGCTTCAATATGATACCACAGTTCATCAAGAGTAGTGACTGGCGTATTGTGACGAGTCAGTTGCTCGGCCACCATTGACCAGACATTTCCCATTGGTGAGAGATCTGGAGAATGTGCTGGTCAGGGCAGCAGTCGAACATTTTCTGTATCGAGAAAGGCCCGTACAGGACCTGCAACATGCGGTCGTGCACTATCCTGCTGAAATGTAGGGTTTCGCAGGGATCGAATGAATGGTAGAGCCACGGGTCGTAACGCATCTGAAATGTAACGTCCAGTGTTCAAATTGCCGTCAATGCGAACAAGAGGTGACCGAGACGTGTAACCAATGCCACCCCATACCATCAAGCCAGGTGATACGCCAGTATGGCGATGACGAATACGCGCTTCCAATGTGCGTTCACCGCGATCGCGCCAAACACGGATGCGACCATCATGATGCTGTAAACAGAACCGGGATTCATTCGAAAAAATGACGTTTTGCCATTCGTGCACCCAGGTTCGTCGTCGAGTACATCATCGCAGGCGCTCCTGTCTGTGATGCAGCATCAAGGGTAACCGCAGCCATGGTCTCCGAGCTGATAGTCCATGCTGCTGCAAACGTCGTCGAACTGTTCGTGCAGATGGTTGTTGTCTTGCAAACGTCCCCATCTGTTGACTCAGGGATCGGGACGTGGCTGCACGATCAGATACAGCCTTGCCGATAAGATGCCTGTCATCTCTCGACAGCTAATGATACGAGGCCGTTGGGATCCAGCACGGCATTCCGTATTACCCTCCTGAACCCACCGATTCCATATTCTGCTAACAGTCATTGGATCTCGACCAACGCGAGCAGCAATGTCGCGATAGGATAAACCGCAATCGCGATAGGCTACAATCCGACCTTTATCAAAGTTGGAAACGTGATGGTACGCATTTCTCGTCCTTACACGAGGCATCACAACAATGTTTCACCAGGCAACGCCGGTGAACTGCTGTTTGTGTATGAGAAATCGGTTGGAAACTTTCCTCATGTCACCACGTTGTAGGTGTCACCACCGGCGCCAACCTTGTGTGAATGCTCCGAAAAGCTAATCATTTGCATATCACGGCATCTTCTTCCTGTCGGTTAAATTTCGCGTCTGTAGCACGTCATCTTCGTGGTGTAGCATTTTAATGACCAGTTGTGTACTGCCTCCTCAGACGTGCATACGTGTATTTCGAGCAGCTGTTTCCCTGGATTATGATGTAGCCGTATTCGACCATAGACCTGGTGTAACAAGAAGTGTGGTTCATACGGCCAGGTGAGACATTTACATTGATCAGTGTCTAAACTCAAAGATCCCGAGCCCACTGCAATCGTAATTGACGATAACATCAGGACGTGTAGAATTTTTGTGCTGTCGACCGCGCGTTTAACAATGTGCACGTAACAGTGTGTTCCGCAACACTCGTGCCTGCAGCAGAGCAGTGCTCTGTTGTCAGATCTGCCGCGGATCATCGTCTGTCCGGTTTTACAAATGGCGGCTGGTTATTATGTGCGAATGTGATACTACCCACCGTAAACATCAGAATAAAATTACGCCATTTCTTTCGGAATGCGTGGTGGTATGCTCATAAAATGACAGAAAACTTGTTTTGTGTTGCTCTCGCTGATAACTTAGAAACCAGAGTCGAGTGCTGAAATGATGATCAGACATTCCTCGCAATGTTAAAGAATTTGTTATAAATTTTAAATGTCTAAACAGGTCAGTTGATATAAATAAATTAAATATATTCAATATAGTTACCTTACTACGGGAAAAGGCTATACAGGGTGAAAAGTATTTAAATCGACAAACTCTGGGAGGTTCTAGGGGACATCAAAACAAATATTTTTCCCTAATGTCATTTTTTCCTATGAGGAGTATTTAAAGCGGTGGAGGCCGTATTACGCTCTTCAGTTGTAGGCAACTGCTGTCCACCAGTGTAGTAGTGCATTGTCTCTGTTTACCAATAGGGAGATACACCTGGAGTGAGTACACTGATACGGTTGGTGCGTACTACGTAGTGCACCACAACGGACGGGCTTCACAGCGGGTTTATCAACAACAATATCCTAATCGCCGTATCCCGCATCATACGATCTTTGCTATACCAACGTCTGCGTGAGACTGGGTCATTTAGCAGATTACCTGGACAGGGATGCCGTCGCACGGTAAGAACGCTACAATTTGAGGAAGCTGTCTTGGAGCATGTGGAGCGGAATCCTTCAATCAGCACTCGTGCAATTGCAGGTAACATGGGGACGAATCAGACGAATGTAACAACAGTCCTTCGAGAGCAGTTGTTACGTCCATTTCACTTACAGCGTGTCCACAACCTGGAACCAGTTGATTATCCACCCAGACCACAGTTTTCGCAGTGGTACCTGGAACAGTGTGAAATGCGTCCTACATTTCCATCCTCTGAGTTGTTTACCGAGGAAGGAACGTTCGGGCCTGATGGGACAATTCGCATGTTTGGAGTGAGGGTAACCCCCACGTCACAGTTACTAGCGCTCATCAAGTGTGGTTCTTCGTTAATGTGTGGGCCGGTGATGTTGGGGACTGTTTAATTGGACCGTATCTGCTACCTAGGCCATTAAATGACAGGCACTATTGCAATTTTCTCGCCAGAGCATTGCCAGAATTGCTGGAAAACGTCCCGCTCCCTACAAGACAACGCATGTGGTTCCAACATGACGGGGCGCCGACGGCACGTTTCGGTCGTCGTGTGCGTCGATTCCTGGAACGACGGTTCCCAGAAACGTGGATTGGCAGAGGCAGAGTGTTTGTTGGTTTAATGAATTTGCCGCCAGAGAAATCTTCCTCTGCCGGTTTAAATACTCCTCATAGGAAAAAATGAAATTAGGGAAAATATTTGTTTTTATGTCCCCTACAACCTCCCAGAGTTTGACGGTTTAAATACTTTTCACCCTGTATATTGAGGTGACACGTCATGGGACAGCGGAATGCGCATGTACAGATGGCGGTGGTATCGCGTACAGAAGTGCAGTACATTGGCGGATTTGTCATACACCAATACTCAGGTGATTCATGTGAAAAGGTTTCCGACGTGGTTATGGCTGCATGACGGGAGTTTTGACTTTGAACACGGAATGGTTGTCGCATCTAGACGCATGGGACATTCCATGGAAATCGTTAAGGAATTCAGTATTTCGTGATCCACACTGTCAAGAGTGTGCCGAGAATACCAAATTTCAGGCATTGCCTCTGACCACGAACAATACGGTGTCTGAGGGCCTTCACTTAACGAGCGAGAGCAGCGGCGTGTGCCTCGAGTTGACAGTGCTAATGTGAGTTAGCTTGCGTCATGGTCACTATGTATAAGTTGCGGAAAAAAATGGCGTTATGTGTAAGTTGCGTGAAGCTCACTTTAAATAAGAAAATGCTATCTGACATTGAAATCAACATGAAAGATTGGGTCGCTACCAACTCTAGCCACACGACAAATAAAGGTTTCGGCTGAATCGGAAAATTAATTAATTTAAGCATAAGAAAAAGACTCATAAGAGAACATTCATTGTACTATCACTCGTAAGGAATGGGATGTAATTACTAGTTTGGTCCAGGTATTGTTCACGTGAATCAAATATTAAAATAAAGTAAATAATGCGTGAACACTGTGCATAAGAGCAGCTTGCAGCAGCACTCCTGAGAACAACATCCATTCTAAAGAATTTGTTTTAAATAAAAAGGGAACACCAGTCCACTCACTAGGCGAATTCCAGATAGATCACGTGGCAATCTCCTATGAATACCAGAAAGAAATCCACGACGTCCAAGTGAGAAAAGGCGCCAACATAGATTCGGACCACTACCTAACAAGAATCAAAATCAAACTCACACCAAGAAGACAACACAAAAAGAAATTGACCTCACCGAAATTTGATACAAGAAAGATCAGAGAATCGAACATCACAGAACACTGGGAAAAACAAGAGGCGGAAGATTGGACCAGCTTTAAACAAAAAATTGTGAACACAGCCAAAGAACTGATCCCGCTGACTAGAAAACCCAGGCACCCTTGGTGGAACACTACCTCCGAAATCGCCCTACAAAATCGAAGAACAGCTATCACAAACTACAACAGCAACAAAACACAAGAAACACAGGACAACTTCTATGAAATTCGAAGACAAACATCGAAAACAATAAGACAAGAGAAACGCAAATACATAAACGATCAGCTAACCTCCATCGAAGAAGACTTCAGAAATTTCAACACACGGGATTTCTACAGGACGTTCGCCAACCAAGTCAAAGGATACTCACCACAGAACCTCTGCTTCAGAAAAGAAGACGGAAAACTGGCACTTACCAACAAAGAAAACTGTGAAGAGCTCGCGAAGTACTTTTCAAAATTACTAAATTGCCCGGAACCTAACTCAACCTTCGAACCCCGAGAACCGGCCAACGCACCGGAAGACTCACCATCACCAACAAAAGAAGAAATCCTCCACTGCATAAAGAAACTGAAAAACAACAAGGCAGCCGGTGAAGACGGAATAACGGCAGAACTGCTGAAGAACCTAGGACCAAACTCGCTAAACGAAATCACACAAATCATACAGAACACCTGGACAACCGAAATCATACCTGACGACTGGAAGACCGCACTCATTCACCCGCTACACAAGAAAGGTGACAGGACAGACACAAACAATTATAGAGGAATTTCCCTGCTACCGGTCATCTACAAAATTCTATCAACCTGCCTTCTCAACAGAACGCAAGGACAACTGGAACCCGCCATCTCGGAATACCAAGCGGGTTTCAGACCCAACAGAGCCTGCCCCGAACAAATCTTCAACCTGAAATCAATCATAAAGTCCCACATGACAAGCCCCAAAAAAATCATCTGCACTTTCGTCGACTTCAAAAAGGCTTACGACTCGATCGACAGAAAGTCCCTCATCCAAATCCTCAGAGAAAAAGGCCTAGACCAAAAGACCCGAAGACTAATCGAACAGACACTAACCAATACAAAATCCAAAGTCAAATTCATGGGCGAAATCTCGGACCCTTTGAAATCCACACTGGCCTAAGACAAGGAGATGGACTATCCCCGCTATTGTTCAACATCGTCCTGGACAAAGTAATGAGCGAATGGGAAGCTGAAGTCAGGAGACAAAACACCTGGAGACCAGTCACATTAGGAAGGAAAAGACTGGAAATTCCTTACCTAGCATTCGCAGACGACCTAGCGATACTGACCTATGACCCAACATCAGCAAAAACACAGATCGAAATCCTGAAAGAATGCGCCGAGAAAGTCGGCCTACAAATCTCTTTTGAAAAAACGCAAGTCCTAACAAGAGAAGGCGACGACATCACAACCAAGTACGGCAAAATTAAAGGGGTCACACACTTCAGATACCTAGGCGAAATCATCGAACCGACCGGAACAGAGAAACTGGCTTACGAAGACAGACAACAGAAGACACGGAAATCACTAGGCATGGTACGAAACGTCTACAACAAACAATGCATTTCCAGAAACACCAAGATCAGACACTATAACACAGTGATCAAACCCGCCGTACTGTATGCCAGCGAAACACTAGCACTCAACAGGAAAATCAAAATTGAAGAAATCAAAAAAGAAGAACGCAAAATCATGAGGAAAATTTTAGGAGGAAGACCCACACCAGATGGCTACAGACTACAGAAGAACTCGACACTAGAAGCATATTCGAACATCGAGAACGATATGAGAAAAAGGCGCCTTAAATTCTACGGACATTTAGATAGACTCCCTGAAACAAGACTCACCAAGAAAATTCTAGAACACATCAAGACACTTAAAGTCTCGACACCCTGGATGGAAGGAGTCCGAAAAGACCTACAAGCAATTGGCACCACAAACACCACAGACAGAAGCACCTTCCGAAAACACATAGACAACTGGGAAGTAAAGTCAGAAGCGCTAAAACAGCGGACCAAACAAGAATGGTCTGAGGAGAGAAAAGAGGCCCTCTCCAAGAGAATGAAGGAGTACTGGAAGGACAAGAAGAATAAGCCTTCAAAGTCATAAGCTTAACGATTTCCTTTTAGGGAAAATTCGCCAACAATAAATAAATAAATAAAAAGGGAACAGTAATTATTGGACCTGCGCGCATGGAAATGCTATGGCGCTACAGTCCGGAACCGCGCTCCCGCTAGGGTCGCAGGTTCGAATCCTGCCTCGGGCATGGATGTGTGTGATGTCCTTAGGTTAGTTAGGTTTAAGTAGTTCTAAGTTCTAGGGGACTGATGACCTCAGATGTTAAGTCCCATAGTACTCAGAGCCATTTGAACCAATTTTTGAAATGCTATGAATGGGCTAGCAAGGAAACTACGAGGTAAATGACATAGGTGACAGAGACGTAACATCGGTACATAGGATAAGATTGGTGGCTAAATTATTTATTCCTTCAAACATTGATGTAATGCAGGTACACAACTGCTGTTACCTGGTAACTAAGTACAATTTCTTGTGAAACGGTACACGATTCACAACACACTCGCATGTCCATATGTTTTGTGGAGACACGATTTCTACATACCGTGGCCAAGTTTTAATCACATCCGCGGGCAATTAACATTTTTCAGAAGGCACATTTGAATGGACAAAGGGTGATGGCAATGGGCCAACAAACTCTAATATTAAGCCACGTGGATGGCTTCCAACGAACATAGGGTAAATGAGACAAAGAAAATTCACGAAGAGGCAAAGTTATTACGGTTCAGGAAAGATTAGAACGTATACAGACGCAGCTGCAGACAGACAAACATTCACACTGAACCGAGGGGGCACTTCTTACATATGCAACACCTTTGTGTTACGTTCTTACGGATCAAAGTCTGCATTGGGAATCAAACTGAAAAGTCAGCAAAAGCCTTGCATTCCTTGCTGCGACAAGGTTAAACAATCTTTATAAGAGGAGAGGCGAGACCAAAAGCTAAAAGCTCCCCTCTCGCTACGAGACAACGCTTCACGCGGTTAAACCAACTCCCCGTCCTTCAGAGAGAGCTCGGCTGCAGACCTTCGGCGCGCTGGAAGCAGACTCACCCTCTCACACACTCCAACGTCTCCTACGCGATTCCGTGGACAGGAAAACTCAGAGATGGAGCTTCTGCCACCAACCTAAAGCTGGGTTTACACTAGCAAGTCGCTTGCAGAAGTTATTGCTGCAAGTTATTGCTAGCCGCTTGCAGCTGTGTTTACACAGCAGGGCAAGAGTTAAGCAAGATTCTTCCGAAGGTTCTTTGGCAAGAAACTTGCGTCAACAACTTGCTGATACTGTTTACGTATGCTTTCAGTACCACTACGAGTGTCAGCCGAAGTGTAAAATGAGAAGTAGGCGAGTGAGATATGCTGCAGCTCTTCTAATTGTAATGAAAAACGTGAAAAAGAAAAAGAAGTATTTGGGTTAGAGAGTAGATAATAAGAAGATCGCAAAATGGTGCCTATGATAACCTTTTGCAAGAACTTAGTATCGGGAACATGGATACTTTTGAAAACTTTTGCAGAATGTCCTCAAATGACCTGGAGTATTTGTTGATGTTACTAGCGCCCGTGATATCAAAACGAGACACAAACTTCCGTACTATTATTTCAGCAAAGGAACGTTTGCTAGTCACTCTACAGTTTATAGCTACCGGTGAGCTACGAATAAAATAGGTATTTCATTTACTTATGTGAAACATAGAATCAAAAGAAGTTTGAATTTTGAAATCTTTTCTTTTTAGGAGACTCATACAAGCCCCTAATGTTTCATATTCCCGTCAGCACGGTTTCTCTGATCGTACCCGATGTATGTAGAGCCATTTTTAACGTCTTGAAAAGGGAAAATTATTTGAAGGTATGTGAAAACACAACAATGAAATTAAATTTTTATTGAAATAAACTGCATTTTACAGAATGATATGATTATAAAAATGTTTTTTTTCTAATGCTCATAAAATGAAAAGTGACAAGCTAATTAAATAGACCATGTAATAATTACAAATCGTCTTTTTCTAGACTCCTAAGAAAACAAGCGAGTGGATGCAGGTGGCAAAGGGATTGTGTCTTCAAGTTACGCTACTTTCTCCGTACTTCTTTCACAGATGTGTCGAAAACCGACGAGATTTCATTTAATGCCCTCATCTTCTTCACTCTATCCTTAAAGTCTCGGTTATGCACGTTCCAAATTTCGGGGTAGCTCTCCAGGGCTTCAATAAAATGTTCTGTATCCTGCTTCATCCATTCCCGTTTCTCCTCCATTTCTGAAATTTTTTTGCATATAATACGTAAGATGGTTGCATAAAATTAAGTCACAACATTAAGTAAAATGTCAAATATGAGTGTTATGCAGACGACATACTTAATATAACTTGCGCTTCCTACTTGCAGGAAATAGAAATAAATCCTAAAAGCTGCAAGTTACTTGCAGATACTTCTCGCGTGGTGTTCACACTGGAAGCGGAAAACCCGCAGCAAGTCACTTCCGCAATAAATTGCTACGGTCGCAAGTCGACTTGGCGATATGTTTACACTCGCAACTCGCGCGGCAAGTTCCTCCGCGCAAGTAAATTGCTGCAATAACTTGCTCGTGTAAACCGAGCATAACACCGGTAACTTTCACGCAAGGAGAGCAAACCTCTTTGCCTACCTGAAAACTACAGGGGTTGGCCATTCTGTACGAATACCGCTGATGCTCTGCAGCAGACTAAACCTCCGTATAGCAACATGAAACACACCACATTCACTCACGCCTGCCAGAGAGTTTTGTATCACCGGAAAGTAAATAAAATGATAATGAAAGGGGACTACAGGCCCCTTTCTCTAACAGACAAGCAACACTGCGTCAAACCAATGTGAGGCGCACGACGAACGTACACGTTTGGACAGTGCGGCGAAATCTGGCGTTAATGGGCTATGGCAGCAGACAGCTGACGTGATTGCCTGCGCTAACAGCACGACAGCGCCTGCAGCGCCTCTCCTGGACTCGTGACCACATTGGTTGGAATCTAGACGACGGGAAAACCGTGGGCTGGTCAGATGAGTCGCGATTTCAGTTGGTAAGAGTTGATGGTAGGGTTCGAGTGTAGCCCAGAAGGGAAAAAAGCCCTTTACCCAAATTGTGAACAAGGCACTGTGGAAGCTGTTGGTGGCTCCATAATGGTGTGGGCTGTGTTTATGTGGAATGTAGTGTATCCTGGATCCAGCTGAACCGAGCATTGGCTGGAAATATGTTTGTTCCCAAACAACGATTGAATTTTTAAGGATAACAGTGAGCCATGTCAGGGGAACACAATTGTTCGCGACTGGTTTGTAGAACATTCTACACAGTTCATGCGTATGATTTGTGTAACCAGATCGCCCCATCGAACATTTATAGCACATAAGCGAGAGGCCATTTCGTGCACCAGTGACCCTTCCGCAGTTATGGATGACTACAAAGTCATGGCTCCGTATTTCTGCAGGGGACTCCCAACGACTTGAGTCCATGCCACGTCATGTTGCCAAACTGCACCGAGTAAAAGGAGGTCTGACCCGATATTAGGAGGTACCGCATACTTCCGTCGCCTCAGTGTAAATGGTCGTTATAAAAAAAGTAGATGAGCAAATTTAGTACGAATTTTTTTCCATAATGAGTACTACAGCAGTGAATATTTAAGAGAAGGGGGCAGTTTCCACATTTGCTGTTTTAATTTTATTTCTTCATGGCTAGTTTCAGTCTTCTAGGCCATTCTCAACTGATTTTGTGTTTCTACAGGGTGAAAAGTATTTAAACCGACAAACTCTGGAAGGTTGTAGGGGACATCAAAACAAATATTTTTTTCTATTGTCATTTTTTCCCATGAGGAATATTTAAACCGGTAGAGGAAGATTTCTCTGGTCGCAAATTAATCAAACCAACAAACACTTTTCCATTTTTTTATGACCAAGAGACTGCACATTAACACAACCCAATTTCAATTATAATAGATTTTCAAAAATGCCTCCATTGACACGTAAACAAAGATTATAGCGTCGGATCATGTTCTGTCTGACACGGGCAAAAACCCCAGGAGTATCCCCGAATTGTTCCTGCTGCTGCTGCTGCTATATCCGGGCAACCGGATCCTCTTCTGATGCAACAGGAGTTGCGTAAACAAGGTTGCGCATCTAGCCCCACACAAAAAAGTCCAGAGGAGACATGTCTGGGGATCAAGCAGGCCACGGTACAGGACCACCTCTGCCAATCCACGTTTCTGGGAACTGTCGGTCCAGGAATCGACGCACACGACGACCGACATGTGCCGGCGCCCCGTCATGTTGGAACCACATCCGTTGTCTTGTAGGGAGCGGGACTCTTCCAGCGATTCTGGCAAGCTCTGGTGAGAAAAGTGTGATAGTTCCTGCCATTTAATGGCCTAGGTAGCAGATACGGCCCAATTAAACAATCCCCAACAACACCGACCCACACATTAACGAAGAACCGCACTGATTGAAGGATCCCGCTCCATATGCTGCAAGACAGCTTCCTCAAATTGCAGAGTTCTTACCGTGCGACGGCGTCCCTGTCCAGGTAACCTGCTAAATGACCCGATCTCACGCAGACGTTGGTACACAGCAGCTAAGGTCGTATGATGCGGGATACGGCGATTAGGATATCGTTGTTGATAAACCCGCTGTGCAGCTCGTCCGTTTTGGTGCGCTACGTAGTACGCACCAAGCATATCAGTGTACTCACTCCAGGTGTATCTCCCCATTAGTAAACAGAGACAATGCACTACTACACTGGTAGACTGCAGTTTCCTACAACTGAAGATCCTAATACGGCCTCTAACAACTGAAGAGCGTAATACGGCCTCCACCGGTTTAAATAATCCTCATAGGAAAAAATGACATTAGGGAAAAATATTTGTTGTGTGTCCCCTACAACCTCTCAGAGTTTGTCGGTTTAAATACTTTTCACCCTGTATAATACACTGAAGAGCCAAAGAAATAGGTACACCTGCATAATATCGCGTAGGGGCCGCGCGAGCACGCAGAATGCCGCAATACGACGTGGCATAGACTCAACTACCGTCTGAAGTAGTACTCGAGGGAACTGACACCATGAATCCTATAGGGATGTCCATGAATCCGTAAGAGTATAAGGGGAGGGGGGGGGGGGGTGGAGATCTCTTCTGACAGCACGTTGCAAGGCGTCCCAGATATACTCAACAATGTTCGTAACTGAGGAGTTTGGTAGCGAGCGATAGTGTTTAAATTCGGAAGAATCTTCCAGGAGCAACTCTGCAGCAGTCCAAGACGTGCAGGGTGTCGTATTGTCCTGCTGGAATTGCTCACCTGTCAGAGACATATCTAGTCGTATCAAGGGTCCCATACCACTCCAACTGCACACGCCCCACACCATTACAGAGTCTCCGCCAGTTTGAACAGTCCCCTGCTGACATGCAGGGTCCATGGATTCATGAGGTCGTCTCCATATGTATACACGTCCATCCGCTCGATACAATTTGAGACGAGACTCGTCCGACAAGGCAACATGTTTTCCGTCATCAACAGTCCAATGTCGATGTTGACGGGCCCAGGCGAGGAGTAATGCTTTGTATTGTGCAGTCATCAAGATTACACGAGTGGGCCTTCGGTTTCTAAAGCCCATATCGATGATGTTTCTCACGCTGACACTTGTTGATGGCCCAGAATTGAAAACTGCAGTAATTTGCGGAAGGATTACACTTCTGTCACGTTGAATGACTCTCTTCAGTCGTCGTGGGTCACGCTCTTGCAGGATCTTTTTTCAGCCGCAGCGATGTCGGAGATTTGATGTTTTACCGGATTCCTAGTATTGACGGAACACTCGTGAAACGGTCGTACGGGAAAATCGCACTTCGTCGCTACCTCGGAGATATTGTGTCCCATGTCTCGTGCGCCGAATGTAAAACGACGCTCAAACTCACGTAAATCTTGATAACCTCCCATTGCAGCAGCAGTAACCGATCTAAGAGCCAGCCCGGTTGGCCGTGCGGCTTTCCGGAGCGGGAAGGAGCGCCTGGTCCCCGGCACGAATGCGCCCGGCGGATTTGTGTCGAGGTCCGGTGAACCGGCCAGTCTGTGGATGGTTTTTAGGGGGTTTTCTATCTGCCTCGGCGAATGCGGGCTGGTTCCCCTTATTCCACCTCAGTTACACTACGTCGGCGATTGCTGCGCAAACAAGTTCTCCACGTACGCGTACACCACCATTACTCTACCACGCAAACATAGGGGTTACACTGGTCTGATGTGAGACGTTCCCTGAGGGGTCCACTGGGGACCGAACCGCACAAAAACCCTGGGTTCGGTGTGGGGCGGCGGAGGGGTGAAGTGGACTGCGGTAGTCGTCGTGGGGTTGTGGACCACTGCGGCTGCGGCGGGGACGGAGCCTCTCAGTCGTTTCTAGGTCCCCGGTTAACATACAGCCTGCCGGAATGGCCGTGCGGTTCTAGGCGCTACAGTGTGGAGCCGAGCGACCGCTCCGGTCGCAGGTTTGAATCCTGCCTCGGGCATGGATGTGTGTGATGTCCTTAGGTTAGTTAGGTTTAATTAGGTCTAAGTTCTAGGCGACTGATGACCTCAGAAGTTAAGTCGCATAGTGCTCAGAGCCATCTGAACCAATTTTTGTTAACATACAATACAATACAACCGATCTAAGAACTGCGCCAGATACTTGTTATGTCGTATAGGCGTTGCCGATCGCAGCGCCATATTCTGCCTCTTTAATACCTCTATATTTGAATACGCATGCCTATACCAGTTTCTTTGGCACTTCAGTGTAAAAATAAAAATAAAAATACGGTTTACGTGTCGAAATGTCAGCGTCTTTTAATTTCTGTCTTCTGTTCGTTTTGGTTTCGAAATACTGTCTTTTAGGTTTGACAACTTTACATTTACAAGTGTGTAGAATAGAAAACACGAATTTAAAGACACTGATTTATGTAGGTTACCAATTAATAATAATATTGGTGCATTTGCGGCGCGAGGTGGAGTCCCACAATGTCACTATTGGGTGTTGAGCAAAACCGTTTGACGACCACTGGTGTGAAGGTCGAATCGCGTTTCCCACAAGAGGCGTGTGTCTTACAGCAGGCTTTGTTACACAGCAGAGCATCGTTCGCCAGCAAGATGGCCTACGATATCGACCAGGCCGTGTGTGTACACGGTGGACGGTTGCGGCTGGCTGGTAAGAAATCAACGATGCGCGGAGGCGGGAAGTGACTGCCGGCGGTTGTTCGGCAGCAGCGGCCAGTGAAGAATTCGTCGCCGCGCCGGCCGCTGTTCCGGGCCGATGGCGGCCCACCGCGCGCTGCTTTGTTTCCTAACGAGCGCGCGGCTTCCCAGAAACCCGCCGGCGCAGATAACGGGCCGAAGTGTCTCTCCAGAAACGTGGGCGGAGTCGACATTCCTGTCTGCCGTGTCCCGCCACGGGCGGGCTCGTAAAGGAACGCGCTCACTCGGGCTGTGGTATTTCCACAGCGGCGTATGAATTATTAGTTCAAAAAAGGGAGCTTTCTCTATTTTGTATGGCGCTCTTTAGTGGTAACTGAAAAATACATTTTGATAAGAGGAAATTTACTGAAGTGCCGTTACTTAAAAGAAGCAGCCAAGTAAAAATAAATAAATTAAATTAAATAAATTTCAATGCGAACATTTTAGGTTAGGCTTTACCGTGACTGCTATTGAAGTTAAATGAACCAACAAGTTCACTGTTACCAGTCACTGTTTATTTTTCTCCATATTTGTTTACAAATAACCACAGTTTGTTTGTGTGGCCATCCTCCGCAGCAAGCATATAATACTTGGTTTGCAAATCAAACTGCCTTTTCCTGCTGCTAGTTATTTTATTTATCCCATACGCGTTTCGTCTTCTCCTGTTCTAAGGCATCATCAGTGGAATCTATAACGGTACAGTCTTGTTAGTTATAGATTATCAAACAGTTCACTTCGCGACTTTTTGCTGATCTGCGTTTCCTCACATCTGGTCTGGGGGTCGCACTACCACTTTTATCACTGCCGTCACTGGACCCACTGTATACAGAGTGCAAACAAATGATATCGACAAATTTCAGTCGAATGCAGAAGAAGAATTTGAGGATCAAGTTAAAGGCGAAAACACCTGCCGCTGGCATACAACTTGGGCAGCGAACCTGAGATTGTTCACTGTCTGTATGCAACTGGCGTTACAACAGTGGCCACCCGTATTCCCTGTTGCCTTCTGTCTCGGTGTCTGTGATCGACGTTTAGTCGTTATCAGACATTAATCCTCCATTGTTGCTGATGGCGTTGCTGTCAGGGTTCCTCCGAGCCATAATCCGTACGTAGCGATCATCCATTGCAGTAGTGGCCCTTGGGTGGCCTGAGCATGTCATCGACAGTTCCTGTCTCTCTGCATTTCATCGCTTTGGTTCACCCCGGGACGCCTGGACACTTCTCTTGTTGAGAGCCCTTCCTGGCACAAAGTAACAGACTCGATCGACCATCTAGGCATTGTTGAACTACAGACAACACGAACCGTGTACCTCCTTCCTGGTGGAATGACTGGAACTGATCGGCTGTCGGACCCCTCTGTCTAATAGGCGCTGCTCATGCATTTTTGTTTACATCTTTAGGCGGCTTTAGTGGCATTTCTGGTCAGTCAAAGGGACTCTGTGATACAATATCCGCAGTCAACGTCTAGCTTCAGGAGTTCTGTGAAAGGGGGCGAGGCAAAACTTTGATTTGCGTATTTTTATACCGCAAAAGTCACTGATGAAAACGTATAATGTGCTCCCCGGTGACATAGAATCATGAAATTAAGCAAGAAGCAAGATTTCCCAAGACAAGTGCAGGAAAAAAATTCATTTTGTCATTTGCGTATCTGAATGTCTGTCCGTCTTTCAAGATCCCTTTTTCTCTGCAACAGGTTGGCCTATCAGGTTCAGATTTATATCACATACTAAGATCTATGCTCCCGCGTCGGTGTAAAAAAATTGAAGCTTCTAAATCAGTGCAGTGAAGAGATACGGCCATTTACGTGCTATATTTTGGTACTCGCAATCTCACCCGTCAGTACCTGTATGGTATGCGTGTTGACCTAGAATCGTGAAATTCGGCAAGACGCAAGCTTCCACAACACAAGTAAAGTAAAAACTCTGAAACTTGTTAAATGGTAATTGTAACATATAAAAGATATCTTATGCCGTATATTGCATTCCGGAACGAAATTTTCACTCTGCAATGGAGTGTGCCATGATACGAAACTTCGCTGACAAATTCTCTGCCATCTGAGCTACCCAAGCACGGTTCACGACGTGTCCCCACAGCTTTAATTCCGCCAGTACCTCATCACCCACATTCCAAGCTTCAAAGAAGCTCTCCTCCAGACCTTGCAGAACTAGCACTCCTGGAAGAAAGGATATTGCAGGGATATGGCTTAGGCACAATCTCGGGGATGTTTCCAGAATGAGCACTTGACCGCGAAAGCCAAACGTGCCAAGTTCGAGTGTCGGTCCAGCACACAGTTTTAATCTGCCAGGAAGTTTAATATCAGCGCACACTCCGATGCAGAGTGAAACTTTTCTGGAAGCATCCCCCAGGCTGTGGTTAAGCCATGTCTCCGGAACGTCCCTTCTTCCAGGAGTGCTAGTTCTGCAAGGTCTTCAGGAGAGCTTCTGTGAAGTTTGGAAGGTAGCAAACGTAGTGGCGGAATTGAAGCTGCGAGGATAGCTCAGATGGGTGAGCACTTTCCCGCGAAAGGTAAATGTCCCGAATTCGACTCTCGGTCTGGCACACCGTTTTAATCTGTCAGGAAGTTTCATATATTGCATTCATCGTCCGTCAAAAGCATAATAGACGAATATTACTGTATTCAAACATAAAATGTAAGTAGTAGTCATGTTTTAATGAATAAGTAACAATGTCGTAGTAAATGTTCTCTCCCTGCGCATATAAACTGAAATCCCCTCCTCGCTTCTTTTTGTGTGTGCTGGTTAGTATGAGGAACTACTCTAGAGATTCTGATACGGTCTTGGAACTTCTGGGACCCATTGCGTGACTACCACACTCTATGTCTACTTCTCCGACTCCTCGTCGCGTAAGCACCCCAGTATCTTGCTTCAGAGATTAAACACCTTCCAAGCCATCATAATCGAAACATGAGGTCACTCTTATTTGGTATCTTAACTGTGCCCACTCACAAAACAAAAACTTTTGCAAACTCCTTCTCAGTTGCCGCTGTCCGCCTCTGGAATAAACTGCCCCTTACCTTGCGCAAAATTCAATCCCCTGCTGTTTTTAAGAAGAAGTTGAAGCATTTCCTACTATCCTCCTCATTACGTTTTCCACAAAATTAATGTACAAGGCCAATCCTCTCCTCTGTCAAATAGCAAAGCTAGTGTCTCCTATCTTGCTCCTTTCTCTTCTTCCTCTTCATCTATCTCTATTAACCACGCAATCTTCTTTTCCTTTATGTTTCCTTAATTATGTTACATCATGTCTCTCTTCTTCTCCTCCCTTCACCATCAGTCTCCTTCATACTCCCTGCTGCTAGCACTCCTATCTACAATCTGTCTCTTTCATAATGTCTAATTATAACAGTACTTATCTTCCACGAATAGAAACTCTGTATGTATGTATTTTTCCAAGTGTGCCTTTGTAGTTGTTTATTTCACTTTTTGCACTAGATGTAGTTTAACATGCCTGCTAAAACATATGAATGTAAAATAAGTAGAATGCCTGGTTAGATGCAAGAGAGGGCCTGATGGCCCTAATGTTGCCAGGTTAAATAAATAAATAAATAAATACCTTTCGAGAAATTCTCAGCGCGCGAGTGCTAGTACCACTTGGCCAGTTTTTCTCGAATAACTCGAAGTCAGTGACCTCCAGCGAAAAGGTCTATTGTTGTTGTTGTTGTGGTCATCAGTCCTGAGACTGGTTTGACGCAGCTACTCTATCCTGTGCAAGCTTCTTCATCTGCCAGCACCTACTGCAGCTTACATCCTTCTGAATCTGCTTAGTATATTCGTCTCTTCGTCTGTCTCTACGATTTTTACCGTCCACGCTGCCCTCCAGTACTAAATTGGTGATCCCTTGATGCCTCAGAACATGTCCTACCAACCGTTCCCTTCTTCTAGTCAAATTGTGCCACAAACTCCACTTCTCCCCAATTCTATTCAATACCTCCCCATTAGTTATGTGATCTTCCCATCTAACCTTCAGCAGTCTTCTGTAGCACCACATTTCGAAAGCTTCTATTCTCTTCTTGTCCAAACTATTTATCGTCCATGTTTCACTTCCATACATGGCTACACTCCATACAAATACTATCAGAAACGACTTCCTGACACTTAAATCTATACTCGATGTTAACAAATTTCTCTTCTTCAGAAACGCTTTCCTTGCCATTGCCAGTCTACATTTTATATCCTCTCTACTTCGACCATCATCAGTTATTTTGCCGGCCGCGGTGGCCGTGCGGTTCTAGGCGCTGCAGTCTGGAACCGCGGGACTGCTACGGTCGCAGGTTTGAATCCTGCCTTGGGCATGGATGTGTGTGATGTCCTTAGGTTAGTTAGGTTTAAGTAGTTCTAAGTTCTAGGGGACTGATGACCTAAGTCCCATAGTGCTCAGAGCCATCAGTTATTTTGCTCCCCAAATAGCAAAACTCCTTTATTACACTCCTGGAAATTGAAATAAGAACACCGTGAATTCATTGTCCCAGGATGGGGAAACTTTATTGACACATTCCTGGGGTCAGATACATCACATGATCACACTGACAGAACCACAGGCACATAGACACAGGCAACAGAGCATGCACAATGTCGGCACTAGTACAGTGTATATCCACCTTTCGCAGCAATGCAGGCTGCTATTCTCCCATGGAGACGATCGTAGAGATGTTGGATGTAGTCCTGTGGAACGGCTTGCCATGCCATTTCCACCTGGCGCCTCAGTTGGACCAGCGTTCGTGCTGGACGTGCAGACCGCGTGAGACGACGCTTCATCCAGTCCCAAACATGCTCAATGGGGGACAGATCCGGAGATCTTGCTGGCCAGGGTAGTTGACGTACACCTTCTAGAGCACGTTGGGTGGCACGGGATACATGCGGACGTGCATTGTCCTGTTGGAACAGCAAGTTCCCTTGTCGGTCTAGGAATGGTAGAACGATGGGTTCGATGACGGTTTGGATGTACCGTGCACTATTCAGTGTCCCCTCGACGATCACCAGTGGTGTACGGCCAGTGTAGGAGATCGCTCCCCACACCATGATGCCGGGTGTTGGCCCTGTGTGCCTCGGTCGTATGCAGTCCTGATTGTGGCGCTCACCTGCACGGCGCCAAACACGCATACGACCATCATTGGCACCAAGGCAGAAGTGACTCTCATCGCTGAAGACGACACGTCTCCATTCGTCCCTCCATTCACGCCTGTCGCGACACCACTGGAGGCGGGCTGCACGATGTTGGGGCGTGAGCGGAAGACGGCCTAACGGTGTGCGGGACCGCAGCCCAGCTTCATGGAGACGGTTGCGAATGGTCCTCGCCGATACCCCAGGAGCAACAGTGTCCCTAATTTGCTGGGAAGTGGCGGTGCGGTCCCCTACGGCACTGCTTAGGATCCTACGGTCTTGGCGTGCATCCGTGGGTCGCTGCGGTTCGGTCCCAGGTCGACGGGCACGTGCACCTTCCGCCGACCACTGGCGACAACATCGATGTACTGTGGAGACCTCATGCCCCACGTGTTGAGCAATTCGGCGGTACGTCCACCCGGCCTCCCGCATGCCCACTATACGCCCTCGCTCAAAGTCCGTCAACTGCACATACGGTTCACGTCCACGCTGTCGCGGCATGCTACCAGTGTTAAAGACTGCGATGGAGCTCCGTATGCCACGGCAAACTGGCTGACACTGACGGCGGCGGTGCACAAATGCTGCGCAGCTAGCGCCATTCGACGGCCAACACCGCGGTTCCTGGTGTGTCCGCTGTGCCGTGTGTGTGATCGTTGCTTGTACAGCTCTCTCGCAGTGTCCGGAGCAAGTATGGTGGGTCTGACACACCGGTGTCAATGTGTTCTTTTTTCCATTTCCAGGAGTGTACTTTAAGTGTCTGATTTCCTAATCTGATTCCCTCAGCATCAGCCCACTTAATTCGACTACATTCCATTATCCTCGTTTTGCTTTTGTTAATGTTGGTCTTATACCCTCCTTTCAAGACACTGTCCATTCTGTTCAACTGCTTTTCCAAGTATTTTGGTGTCTCTGACTAAATTACAATGTCATCGGCAAACCTCAAAGTTTTTATTTCTTCTCCATGGATTCTAATACCTACTCCGAACTTTTCTTTTGTTTCCCTTACTGCTTGCTCAATATACAGATTGAATAGCATCGGGGAGAAGCTACAACCCTATCTCACTCGCTTTCCAACCACTGCTTCCCTTTCATGCCCCTCGACTCTTTATAACCGTCATCTCCTTTCTGTACAAATTGTAAATAGCCTTTCGCTCCCTGTGTTTTACCCCTGCCACCTTCAGAATTTGAAAGAGAGTATTCCAGTCAACATTGTCAAGAGCTTTCTCTAAGTCTACAAATGCTAGAAACGTAGGTTTGCCTTTCCTTAATCTTTCTTCTAATATAAGTCGTAGGGTCAGTATTGCCTCACGTGTTCCAATATTTCTATGGGATCCAAACTGATCTTCCCCGAGGTATCGCGGTGCAAAACTTAACATTAAATTTCCTAGAAAAAGGTCCTGTTCATTTTTTTTTTCTATATTAGTTTCGCGTAGCGAACGAAAGAATAGGAAAATCTCGCGCCTGGTTTTTGAAGGCCAGATATAACATCACGGGTTGCGCTAAATGACGTCGGTAGAGGCAGCCGTATCGCCCCGTAGAACGGAGCCACCTGCGCATTTTATTTCCCCAGACGCTTGGGACCTGGCGCCGGGCGAGCTATACGCGATAAATGCGCCTAGCTAGCAAGTGCTCGGTGGTGTTCAAGTCTGTGAATTGAGCATTGTGTGCGCAGCTGACGAGGAGGCGTCTGCTGCCGAAACGCAGCATGTCCGCGGGCGCTGCTGACGAGCGCACAGCCCGGGAGGTGCGCGCAGCTAGGTGTTGTCCCCTGCCTCATCCCGCCAGCAGGCTCCGCCCGGCGCTGTCCTCTGCCCCCAGACGCGGATGTCCACATTGTCCCCGCCGCCAGGGCTATGCTGCCCGACCGTGGCATTAGTCAATGAACGAGCGTTGTGCCGCCACCGCGCCTGAATACACCCGCGCTCAGCGGTCGCGCATAAAAGAGCGCGTGTCCCAGGAAGCAGCATTCTCGGCGCCGTAATTAACCGGTAAGAGGCGAGGGTGGCGAGCGGAAAAAAAAAAGAACTGCGCGTGGCGAGGGAGCAGATATTCATTTCGAAACAATGGCGCCGATGCTGCCTACTGTTCAAAAGTTGGGCAGAGCAGCCTTAAGCCGTCGGCACACGGGCCGTGCTGTCGAACGTCAACGTTGAGCGTGCCAAGTTCAACGTGCTGCTGAACGCTCAGGAACGATGCGACTTGTGCACACGGTATACGCGATCGCAACGCACGCCAGCGGCAGTTGAGGGATGTTTCTAGTTCGTAAATCACACTTCTTTACTCAACGGGCGCGCGTAAAATTCCCACGTTACCTCTATTAAAACGCACATTTCCTCCGTCGTACACGAAAAGGAAAGTACCATGTCCAATCAATAAGGACACAGACTTACAAAAAGTTCAATTACAAACAGTGCGGTACAAATTTGGAATACTCCTCCGCATAAGATAAACATTATTTCATCATTCGCACATTTTAGTAAAACCGCAAGGTCAGTCTTACTTGATCACTGTTCCTACCCAGTAGCAGAATCTTTGTAACATACGAATTACGAAGCGTAAAAGAAAAAGGAGCAAGCTGTCCTGTAGACTAAGCCAATCGATCAAAGTCACCCCTCAAAAACAGGTGAACTTATATTTACATAACATCAAATATTATAGCATATACTTATTTTAAACTAATAATAAAGTATCAGAACCTAATAAAACGAGAATGTTAGGAAAAAAAAATTGGAAGTGTTAAGACGCGATCCACCGCCCCCAACAAAAACTCATTAGCTGACAGAGACGCTACTCATTACGCTAAACCAAGAACACGCACCTTATACTTAATCATATTGCATTACTCTTACTAAAAACGTTAATCGTGGATAATTATGTAGTAATTGAAATTTAATTATAACAAATTGTACCAAGAACAATGCGTTTTGGGTGGATCTTCATTGTATTTCGACTAAAGTTCAGTCTTGATCACACCATTTATGTTTTAATGATATAGGTAACCGGTTTCGGTTCTTTTTACAAAACCATCATCAGACCTGTGGATAAATTTTAGGAAATACTAGAGACCAATCTTTAAATAAAATGAAAGTGTCTATGTTGTTGTTGTTGTGGTCTTCAGTCCTGAGACTGGTTTGATGCAGCTCTCCATGCTACTCTATCCTGTGCAAGCTTCTTCATCTCCCAGTACCTACTGCAACCTACATCCTTCTGAATCTGCTTAGTGTATTCATCTCTTGGCCTCCCCCTATGATTTTTACCCTCCACGCTGCCCTCAAATACTAAATTGGTGATCCCTTGATGCCTCAGAACATGTCCTACCAACCGATCCCTTCTTCTGGTCAAGTTGTGCCACAAACTTCTCTTCTCCCCAATCCTATTCAATACTTCCTCATTAGTTATGTGATCTACCCATCTAATCTTCAGCATTCTTCTGTAGCACCACATTTCAAAAGCTTCTATTCTCTTCTTGTCCAAACTATTTACCGTCCATGTTTCACTTCCATACATGGCTACACTCCATACAAATACTTTCAGAAATGACTTCCTGACACTTAAATCTATACTCGATGTTAACAAATTTCTCTTCTTCAGAAACGCTTTCCTTGCCATTGCCAGTCTACATTTTATATCCTCTCTACTTCGTCCATCATCAGTTATTTTGCTCCCCAAATAGCAAAACTCGAAAGTGTCTAATGATGTCAAAATTCAACAAGATAAAATAAAATTAATTATACCCCTGGCTCCCTTAGGATGGTAGGCGGAGCTCTCCTCAGCTGCTACGAAGTCAACTGATGGTTATGAGCGCTGAGCATGAGCTTAAATACGCAGAGGCTCCGCCTACTTCCTGTCACACTACTTCACAACTGCCAATCAGCGTTCATAATATGATGCCATCATCAAAGTATAAAAGTAGGAAATACACTAATAACATAAAATTGATTCATTTAAATGTCTGATTAACAGATAGTTAGCATGTGTACAGCTTATTTATATTTTGGATAAAAACAGTAAACTACGATGTGTAATAGTCGTGCCCTCTATGGGCAACCTTAATACTATTACAGTGTCAGTTACATCAAAGATGTGAAAGTCCTTGGAGTTATGGTGTATATCGATATATGTTTTTTCAAATGAAATTTGTAATCCTATTTTTCTGCCTGTTCTTGTAATAATTCTAGCTGTTTCTGTGCATCGGTAATGTCTTGTGCGATCAGTGCCATGTCATCAGCAAATGCTAAACAGTCTAATTCCGTGCCCTTACGTCTTTGTCCCAGTGTGTGCTGGTGGGCCTGCTTTTCTCCATTCTCTAACAAGGGTACCTCCCCATCGCACCCGCCTCAGATTTCGTTATAAGTTGGCACAGTGGATAGGCCTTGAAAAACTGAACACAGATCAATCGGGTAAACAGGAAGTTGTCTGTAATTCTGAAAAAAATAAGCAAAATATACAAACTGAGTTGTCCTTGAGCAAGATAGTGTGAGCTCAGGAGCGCCGTGGTCCCGTGGTTTGCGTGAGCAATTGCGGAACGAGAGGTCATTGGTTCAGGTCTTCCCTCGAGTGAAAAGTTTAATTTTTTATTTTCAGACAATTATTATCTGTCCGTCCGTCCGTCCGATGCGATCACTTTTTTGGGAGTGATTATCACATCCACAAGAAAACCTAAATCGGGCAAGGTAGAATCTTTTTACCCATTCGCCAAGTGTACAAGTTAGGTGGGTCGAAAACATATTCCCGTCATGTGACGAACATGCCGTCACCAGTGTCGTATAGAATATATGAGACGTGTTTTCCTGTGGAGGAATCGGTTGACCTATGACCTTGCGATCAAATGTTTTTGGTTCCCATTGGAGAGGCACGTCCTTTCGTCTACTAATCGCACGGTCGCAAAACACATAGACACTAAACTTATTACAGTGAACAGAGACGTCAATCAACGAACGGATAGATCATAACTTTGCGAAAATGAAGAAAGTAAACTTTTCACTCGAGGGAAGACTTGAACCAAGGACCTCTCGTTCCGCAGCTGCTCACGCTAACCACGGGACCACGGCGCTCCTGTGCTTACGCTGTCCTTGTTGTTGCCTATCTTGCGCATGGATTACTCAGTTTGTGCATTTTGCTTATTTTTTCATAGTTCCACACAACTTCTTCCTGTTTTCTCGACTGATCTGTGTTCAGTTTTTCAAGGCCTATCCACTGTGCCAACTTATAACTAAATCTGAGGGGGATGCGATGGGGAGGTTCCCTTGTAAGAACTTTTTCAAGAGCACAATTGAAGAGCACTGGGGACAGTACATCCCCTTGCACTGTTTAACACGATATAACACGGTAACTAATTACAGTACGAGTACCAAAGTTGGTAGCATTAATGTCCAGAGTATGGAATGCATTATTTCCATGCGTAACAGCGCCGCCGTCCAGTTCCAGCTATGGCCAACAGGTGCCGCGATCAGTCATCGTGATCCGTAGTCTCAGACACCTGACCAGTCGCAGTGCACTTGTTGACGTGTCAATAAGAGCTTCGACGAAAGGAGAAGGGCATTATTGGAGAAGCCCTGTTATCAAGACAACAGTAATGCTGCAGCTGCACTCCGAGAATACCGCCGGCTAAAAGGGTTACGGAAGGGTTCTCTTTCTCTGCCTGCTGTGCGGAGCATGACGAAGAAATTAGAATCAACCGGAGAACTGGACGTCGCTCCGCGAAGAGGCCGACGACCGGTTGCACCACAGGTGGTTGATGAAGCCGCTGTTGCTACGGCAGACCACGCTGCTCGCATTCCCGATCTTTAGGCAATCCGCCTGCTGTGTCATGACAGTTGAATAACCCGTGGGCCACTGTAAAAAGGTCCTTCGAACCATTCTCAAATGATATCCGTTCAAGATCCATATCGTACAACAGCTTGCACCCCAGGACGTACAACGACGTGTTGATTTCGGTCTCCACTTCCTCGCAAGGATTGAAATTCACAAGCGCGACCCTGGACCATCCTGTGGGCAGACGAAGCTCATTTTTGCTCTGCCTGGTGAGGTGAACACACAGAATTTCCAACTGTGCCGACCTTCAAATCCAGTCATTGTGTACGAAGCTCCTTTGTATGGTGAACGTGTCATCATACGGTGTAACTTCACGGCTACGTTCATCATTGGCCCATCATTTTCTGGACAGGTTGGCGCTCAAGGACCAAAGACGTACAGTGTGACTGGCCAGCGTCACTGTGATATGGAAGCATGTCATACCCCCTCTGCAGGAGAGAGACGCATTGAACTCAACAATTTTCATGCAAGATGGGGCCACACCGCACATCGCTCGTGAAGTTCATCCACTTCTCGAAACGATCGAATTACCAGCCGGTCGTTTCCAAATGCTTGGCCGGCACGATCAGCTGATCTCCCTCCCTGCTGTGATTTCGGGTTTTGGGGCTACCTGTAGGACAGGGTTTACCAGTGGAACATTCACACATGTGCTGATCTGAAGCGCATCATATCAAGAGAGGTAGCCAGAATACCTAGGCACAGACTCTTCTGGAAACTGATGGGCGCCATATGGAGCCCCTTCTGTAGCAGTGATCGCACTGGTATGTAATGGCATGATTTATCGTAGCACCATATTAAAAGTGTTACAGGTGAGTTGTTTCTGCATTATTTCTCTTACCCTTGACATTAATGCTACAAAGTTTGATACTGGTACAGTAATTAGTTTCCGTGTTATGACGTATTAAATAGGGGAAGTTTAATTATAACCACCCGGTATGTGAATATCAGCGAATACTGAAGAACTTACCTGTATTGCGTGAATAATAATACCAGAATCTGTTGCAAATGCGAAGATGAAAAAAAACACGGCATGTTCACATTAATGTGACTACTTGTCAAAAGGAAGAGCGGCTTTGCCTATTATTATAACAAAATCTATTATGAATTACCATATACACAAGAAAAGAGTTCGTCTTTTGCAACTGAATAAGACATTCACATGCAAAAGATTCAAATCATTATTACCTAGGCTAAAGCATAATTGCAGTAGTACTTGAAAAAAAGTTAGTGGAGATATTAACGATATTATTACACGAATGTGACAGGTGATTGCCTAGCCTTTGCGGATAAGATCGTGACTATTTATGATTCGCTAGACGCAGCTGCACTGAAGACACACGCCGCACAGGTGGTACTCCAGATCTCCTTCCAGAAAACTGAATTTATTGCAAGTACCGAAATACCACGTAGAATACTAGAGACAGGAGGAGGGTAAATGAAACGGATGGAGGAAAACACCTCTGAGAAAGAAGCTTTTGCATCACGGATAGAAAAATGGAATAGCGTATCAGCTAACCAAAAGTGTTTATGAATAGAACTCATTGTCAGATGCGTTACCAGTGAACGAAACTAACCGACTGCGAGGAATTACAAGAGATACCATAGGTGTCTACAGTATCGATAAACGATTGTCGATAATTTATTGTCTTTGACATAATTCCCGTTACATTTTAGGATGTCGTTAGCCGATTATTGAAAATGGATAATGACTCCTGCACATACCGGACGCTGTTGGACGGCACTTCACGTCTGGAGCTCGTGACATGCGACGGAATAAAAAGCGCCCCGCGAGTATTTCCCAGGGACAGAGCTGGCTGCACTTCCAGCAGTTCATCTGGAACGCTGTAGTGACTCCATGCCCAGCCAGATGCTGGTGGCACACGCAGACCACCCAGCGACGGCGCATTCTCTGTTGCTAACAGATGAACAGATAGAGAAAGTGTATGAGGATATTGAAAGGGTAATGCAGTATGTAAAGGCGGACGAAAATCTAATAGTCATGGGCGACTGGAATGCAGTTGTAGGGGAAGGAGTAGAAGAAAAGGTTACAGGAGAATATGGGCTTGGGACAAGGAATGAAAGAGGAGAAAGACTAATTGAGTTCTGTAACAAGTTTCAGCTAGTAATAGCGAATACCCTGTTCAAGAATCACAAGAGGAGGAGGTATACTTGGAAAAGGCCGGGAGATAAGGGAAGATTTCAGTTAGCTTACATCATGGTCAGACAGAGATTCCGAAATCAGATACTGGACTGTAAGGTGTACCCAGGAGCAGATATAGGTTCAGATCACAATATAGTAGTGATGAAGAGTAGGCTGAAGTTCAAGACATTAGTCAGGAAGAATCAATACTCAAAGAAGTGGGATACGGAAGTACTAAGGAATGACGAGATACGTTTGAAGTTCTCTAACGCTATGGATACAGCAATAAGGAATAGCGCAGTAAGCAGTACAGTTGAAGAGGAATGGACATCTCTAAAAAGGGCCATCACAGAAGTTGGGAAGGAAAACATAGGTACAAAGAAGGTAGCTGCGAAGAAACCATGGGTAACTGAAGAAATACTTCAGCTGATTGATGAATGGAGGAAGTACAGACATGTTCCGGGAAAATCAGGAATACAGAAATACAAGTCACTGAGGAATGAAATAAATAGGAAGTACAGGGAAGTTAAGACGAAATGGCTGCAGGAAAAATGTGAAGACATCGAAAAAGATATGATTGTCGGAAGGATAGACTCAGCATACAGGAAAGTCAAAACAACCTTTGGTGACATTAAAAGGAACGGTGGTAACATTAAGAGTGCAACGGGAATTCCACTGTTAAATGCAGAGGAGAGAGCAGAAAGGTGGAAAGAATACATTGAAAGCCTCTATGAGGGTAAAGATTTGTCTGATGTGCTGGAGGAAGAAACAGGAGTCGATTTAGAAGAGATAGGGGATCCACTATTAGAATCGGAATTTAAAAGAGCTTTGGAGGACTTCGGTCAAATAAGGCAGAAGGAATAGATAACATTCAATCAAAATTTCTAAAATCATTGGGGGAAGTGGCAACAAAACGACTATTCACGTTGATGTGTAGAATATATGAGTCTGGCGACATGCCATCTGACTTTCGGAAAAGCATCATCCACACAATTCCGAAGACGGCAAGAGCTGACAAGTGCGAGAATTATCGCACAATCAGCTTAACAGCTCATGCATCGAAGCTGCTTACAAGAATAATATACAGAAGAATGGAAAAGAAAATTGAGAATGCGCTAGGTGAAGATCAGTTTGGCTCTAGGAAAAGTAAAGGGACGAGAGAGGCAATTCTGACGTTACGGCTAATAATGGAAGCAAGGCTAAAGAAAAATCAAGACACTTTCATAGGATTTGTTGACCTGGAAAAAGCGTTCGACAATATAAAATGGTGCAAGCTGTTCGAGATTCAGAAAAAAGTAGGGGTAAGCTATAGGGAGAGGCGGGTCATATGCAATATGTACAACAACCAAGAGGGAATAATAAGAGTGGACGATTAAGAACGAAGTGCTCGTATTAAGAAGGGTTTAAGACAAGCCTTTCGCTCCTACTCTTCAATCTGTACATCGAGGGAGATATGATGGAAATAAAAGAAAGGTTCAGGAGTGGAATTAAAACACAAGGTGAAAGGATATCAATGATACGATTCGCTGATGACATTGCTATCCTGAGTGAAAGTGAAGAAGAATTAAATGATCTGCTGAACGGAATGAACAGTCTAACGAGTACACAGTATGGTTTGAGAGTAAATCGGAGAAATACGAAGGTAATGAGAAGTAGTAGAAATGAGAACAGCGCGAAACTTAACATCAGGATTGATGGTCACGAAGTCAATGAAGTTAAGGAATTCTGCTACCTAGGCAGTAAAATAACCAATGACGGACGGAGCAAGGAGGACATCAAAAGCGGACTCGCTATGGCAAAAAAGGCATTTCTGGCCAAGAGAACTCTACTAATATCAAATACCGGCCTTGATTTGAGGAAGAGATTTCTGAGGATGTACGTCTGGAGTACAGCATTGTATGGTAGTGAAACATGGACTGTGGGAAAACCGGAACAGAAGAGAATCGAAGCATTTGAGATGTGGTGCTACAGACGAATGTTGATAATTAGGTGGACATAAGGTAAGGAATGAGGAAGTTCTACGCAGAATCGGAGAGGAAAGGAATATGTGGAAAACACTGATAAGGAGAAGGGACAGGATGATAGGTCATCTGCTAAGACATGAGGGAGTGACTTCCATGGTACTAGAGGGAGCTGTAGAGGGCAAAAACTGTAGAGGAAGACAGAGATTGGAATACGTCAAGCAAATAATTGAGGACGTAGGGTGCTACTCTGAGATGAAGAGGTTAGCACAGGAAAGGAATTCGTGGCGGGCCGCATCAAACCAGTCCGTAGACCGATGACAAAAAAAAAAAAAAAAAAAAAAACAGCTGTAAAAATGTCAGGAGGTACTGTGCCGGCTCTAACATAATAAATGAAGACATTTCTGCTGTAACAGATACGGGTCTTTATTTTTGTACTTCGTTGATCGGGCCTACACATTTCGAAGGGACGCCATTAGCATCACGATTGCGTACATACACTACTGGCCATTAAAATTGCTACAGCACAAAGATGACGTGCTACAGACGCGAAATTTAACCGACAGGAAGAAGATGCCGTGATATGCAAATGATTAGCTTTTCAGAGCATTCACCCAAGGTTGGCACCGGTGGCGATACCTACAAAGCGCTGACATGAGGAAAGTTTACAACCGATTTCTCATACACAAACAGCAGTTGACCGACGTTGCCTGGTGAAACATTGTTGTGATGCCTCGTGAAAGGCGGAGAAATGCGTACCATCACGTTTACGACTTTGAGGAAGGTCGGGTTGTAGCCTATCGCGACTGCGGTTTATCGTATCGCGACATTGCTGCTCGCGTTGGTCGAGATCCAATGACTGTTAGCAGAACATGGAATCGGTGGGTTCCGGAGGGTAATACGGAACGCTGTGCTGGATCCCAACGCCCTCTTATCACTAGCAGTCGAGATGACAGGCATCTTACCCGCATGCCTGTAACGGATCATTCAGCCACGTTTCGATCCCTGAGTCTACAGATGGGGACGTTTGCAAGACAACAACCATCTGCACGAACACCTGGACGACGTTTGCAGCGGCATGGACTATGAGCTCGGCGACCATGGCTGCGGTTACCCTTGATGCTGCATCACAGACAGGAGCGCCTGCGATGGTGTACTCGACGACGAACCTGGGTGCACGAATGGCAAAACGTCATTTTTTCAGATGAATCCAGGTTCTGTTTACAGCATCACGATGGTCGCATCCGTGTTTGGCAACATCGCGGTGAACGCACATTGGAAGCGTGTATTCGTCATCGCCATACTGGCGTATCACCCGGCGTCATGGTATGGGGTGTTATTGGTTACAAGTCTCGGTCACCTCTTGTTCGCACTGACGGCACTTTGAACAGTGGACGTTACATTTCAGATGTGTTACTACCCGTGGCTCTACCCTTCACTCGATCCCTGCGAAACCCTACATTTGAGCAGGATAATGCACGACCGCATGTTGCAGGTCCAGTACGGGCCTTTCTGGATACAGAAAATGTTCGACTGCTGCCCTGGCCAGCACATTCTCCAGATCTCTCACCAATTGCAAACGTCTGGTCAATGGTGGCCGAGCAATTGGTTCGTCACAATACGCCAATCACTACTCTTGATGAACTGTGGTATCGTATTGAATCTGCATGGGCAGCTGTACCTGTACCCGCCATCCAACCTGTGTTTGACTGAATGCCCAGGCGTATCAAGGCCGTTATTACGGCCAGAGGTGGTTGTTCTGTGTACTGATTTCTCAGGATCTATGCACCCAAACTGCGTGACAGTGTAATCACATGTCAGTTGTAGTATAATATATTTGTCCAATGAATACCCGTTTATCATCTGCATTTCTTCTTGGTGTAGCAATTTTAAAGGCCAGCATTGGATTTGTGTTGTTGTGACGCCTCTTCATGCTCTCGTCGTCGAACTGTTCGTGCAGATGGTTGTTGACCCAGGGATCGAGGCGTGGCTGCACGATCCGTTATGGCCATGCGGATAAGATGCCTTTCATATCGACTGCTAGTGGTACGAGGACGTTGGGATCCAGCACGGCTTTCCGTATTACCCTCCTGAACCCACCTATTCCATATTCTGCTAACGGTCATTGGATGTCGACCAACGCGAGCAGCAATGTCGCGATACGATAAACCGCAGTCGCGATAGGCTACAATCCGACCTTTATGAAAGTCGGAAACGTGATGGTATGCATTTCTCCTCCTTACACGAGGCATCACAACAATGTTTCACCAGGCAACGCCGGTCAACTGCTGTTTGTGTATGAGAAATCGGTTGGAAACTTTTCTCATGTCAGCACGTTGTAGGTGTCGCTACCGGCGCCAACCTTGTGCGAATCCTCTGAAAAACTAATCATTTGCATATCACAGCATCTTATTCCAGTCGGTTAAATTTCGCGTTTGTAGTACTTCATCTTCGTGGTGTAGCAATTTTAATGGCCAGTAGTGTAATTAGTTGTAACGAAAAATAATGGGACGACAGCTGCAAAAGTGACTGCAGAACTGGACGGCGCACTAAAAGAACACGGAGGGAGCTCCATGAGCTGGGAATCGCAGGGGCAGCTAGAATTCCAAAACAATTCATTACTGAGGCGAATGTCTGGGATAGGAAAACCCGCTGCCGAAGCCACAAAACCTTAACCGAGGAGATATGGGAGGGAGTCGTGTATCACGCTGTTCGCAACTTCTGGCCGAGTTTACGTCCCAAGAGTGAAATACGTGATTACCTGGGCAGCCATATGATGTGGTATTCCCCAGGTCGCATGTTTGCAATGTAACGTCACCACCAAGGACTATGAAACAGTTCTGGCCGGTCAGGTCCACCCCGTTGTACAGTGTACGGTGACGGTACTCAGGACTGCAGAGAGTACCCTTAGCACAGTCTGCAAGCCCCGCTGGAAACACTCGTTCCGCCGCAGCTGTGTGCGTTGGCAGTACCACCTATACCAAGGTCCACCAGGGGCCACAGCTGCCGACCCGTGGGCATCGCGTGTGTGGATAGCGATTGGTCGATGTCTCGTTGAATACCGGAGCACTGAGGTACGGCCGAAATCCTTCGAAGACCCAGGCGATAATTGTAGGCAAAACTACCCCTTCCTTCCGTCTCCTCGATTTCTATTTCACCATCTACGGCCGTCCTACCAACCTCACCCACACCCTCAAGTACCTTGGCGTCACCCTTGACCGTCGCCTCTCCTGGACCCCCCATCTCCTGAGAATCCAAGCCAAGGCACGCTCCCGAGAGCGAGGTGGCGCAGTGGTTAGCACACTGGACTCGCATTCGGGAGGACGACGGTTCAATCCCGTCTCCGGCCATCCTGATTTAGGTTTTCCATGATTTCCCTAAATCGTTTCAAGCAAATGCCGGGATGGTTCCTTTGAAAGGGCACGGCCGATTTCCTTCCCAATCCTTCCCTAACCCGGGCTTGCGCTCAGTCTCTAATGACCTCGTTGTCGACGGGACGTTAAACACTAACCACCACCACCACCACCACCACCACCACCACCACCACGCTCCCGACTCCTCAACCTCCTTTCCGGCCGCACATGGGGTCTGGATCCCTCCACCATCCTCCACACCCATAAATCCCTCATCCATCCTATCCTCTGCTACGCCCACCCTGCCTGAATCTCCGCCCCTCCTACCTTTTACAAATTCCTTCAAATCCTAGAACGCCATGCGCTGCACTTCGCCTATCGCATCTGTCTCCCCTCCCCCAAGCGGATCCTGTATGACCTCATTCCGTCCCCACACCTCCTCCTTTTCCTCGAATGGATACGGATCCTCTCCCACCCCCGTCTACTGCCGCGCCTGTATTCCCACGTCCCACCTGCTCTCCATCTCTCCACTCTCCATACCCTCGCCCAAGGTGGCTTCCACCAACTCCCCCTCCCTGATGATGCCCTCATCCCCTCCATCTACCCCTTCTACCAACTTTGATGCTCCTCTACCACACCCTGTGTTTTTTCCCAAGGTCACCCTCTCTCCCTTCTCTCCCTCCTCCCTTCCTCCTCCCCCCAGGCTTCCCCTACCCCCAACCTTCTTTCCTTCCCCTCCCATCTCCTCTGCCACTGGCATCTACATCCTCCCCTCTCCCTCCTCCCCCACTTTTTCCCCTTTTTGGCAGGTCCCCGGACTCGTACACTTATAGTGAACTTTCGCGCGCTGGAGATCATCGCCTAGTGTTTGTGTGTGCCGTCGTGTTCGTGTTCCAGTGTTTTATCGTTTGTACTCCATTGTTCGCGTGTGTCGTCTTTGTCATCTCTGTGTGTGTCCACGTTTCTACACGTTTTTATTTTGGACACTGCGCCGGTGTACGGCTCCATGTGTTTTAATTTTGTATGTCTACTTTTGTATATCCACCAAGTCTGTTTTTCGATTGTCTCCTTTTGTATCATTTGTCATACGTGTGGTCGAAGAGCGGCGTAGTAAGCCGCTGCTGGCCTACCTGTATCAGGTGTGAAAATAACAATAAAGGAAAAAAGTTTTGGATCTTATCATAGAAGAATCATTAGAGGTGCTGAGAATCATGAAGCATATCGCCGTTAGACAGTAGCATTTATTTGTGCTTCTGGCTTTTGTTGATCTTACCGTGAGGCCGGCCAAAGTGGCAGAGCGGTTCTAGGCGCTTCAGTCTGGAACCGCGAGACCGCTAAGGTCTCAGGTTCGAATCCTGCCTCGGGCATGGATGTGTGAGATGTCCTTAGGGTAGTTAGGTTTAAGTAGTTCTAAGTTCTAGGGGACTGATGACCTAAGATGTTAAGTCCCATAGTGCTCAGAGCCATTCGAACCATTTTTTTCTTACCGTGAATCAGGTTTATCTGCACTGTAGGCCTACATCCTACGTATTTCTGAACATTCACGAAAAGCTGTCTAACTGTTTCCTCTGATATTTACTTAAATTTGGTTGGGGGGGGGGGGGGGGGGGCTCGAAGACGGTGTCCTTTTGGCCCTAATGGCTCTCAGCGCCGCGTTTGTACTCTAGCCAATCGACTTTTTTGCTACATACTACTACTTGAATTTAATGATTTTCGCAAACGGCGCCGACCGATGTGACCGAGCGCTTCTAGGCGCTACAGTCTGGAACCGCGAGACCGCCACGGTCGCAGGTTCGAATCCTGCCCCGAGCATGGATCTGTGTGATGTCGTTAGGTTAGTTCGGTTTAAGTAGTTCTAAGTTCTCTGGGACTGATGACCTCAGAAGTTAAGTCCCATACTGCTCAGAGCCATTTGAACCGCAAACGGCAGTTTGCGTGTGGAGTTGGTGTTGTGCTGTATACGAATCGGCTTTCCTGTGGAGTGTCAACGCGAACTCTGTTGGACTTTTATTAGCGGCAACAGAAAAGAAAATTATCAGGAAAATACAGCCCCAAGAAACTAGGCCATTCCAGACTTGATCGGTAGTCTGAGAAAGTGACGAAATCAAACAAGTCTGACTACAAGCGAACATCTAACAAAGCAGTGTATAATAAACGAAGGTTTTCGTGTGGGTGGAACTTCAGAGTGCCTGATTTTCAGCCCAGAACTTAATTCGTTAACTAATATATAATTTAGAAGTCTTGTACATTTGTCCGAAAAAATAGAAAATTACGAAAACTCCCGCTTACACAGAAATGTGAAAAGGAGAGTAGCGAAAGCTTAAACATTATTTCGTTCTTCCGATAACCTGTACTTACTTGTGTACAAAACAACATAATTCCACAAAAACAATTCTTACTTTTTTTTAGACTTTTGTGCATATTATTATTACCATAACGGATTTACAGCAGATACTATTAATTTCGCACTCTCATATTTATCTGAATTTAAAAATTTTTGAACACCCGGAATGTATACCTACGCGCCACCATTGATTCTGATGTACGGCGTGTTTATAAATGCATATCGGGGTTTTAACGCTTTATAATATTTAACTTGCAGTTACAAATGATATGTCAAATGGATGAGCAACTCAAACAGTTTTACCAAGAACCTTGTAAATGTTCAATCAGAGCACCATTCGTCACACGGCACACATCACGTCTGTACCCAAACGCTGGATGGGCCGCTAGGGGCCCAATGACAGGGCTCGCTTTGCGTGGCCTCCACGTTCACCCGACCTAACGCCATGCGGTTTTTTCCTTTGGGGCTTCATCAAGGATCGTGTGTACGTGCCTCCGCTACCAGCAGACCTCCCTGAATTAAGAAACCGGATTGAAGCAGCTGTTGCTACAATCACTGGAAACACACTTACCAACGTTTGGGAAGAACTCGGCTATAGACTTGATGTGTGCCGTGTGACAAATGGTGCTCACATTGAACATTTATAAGGTTATTGGTAAAACTGTTTGAGTTGACATATCATTTATAACTGTAAGTTTAATATAATAAATATTATAAAGTGTTAAAACCCCGATGTTCATTTATAAACACCCTCTACTGTGTTCTCGGTGTTTCCGCATCCTTGCCCACCCCCTGCAGATCCCACCGCAGGCTGCCATACGTCGACTCCAACTCCCTGCCACATGCAGTGGCCGGTGAGAACACCAGTCACTCGTGCAGGCCAAACGTCAGGGAAATAGGTAAACAAATATTGGTCGAACAACTGGAGACAGAAGCCAACACGCGACACGTATTTCATAATGTCGAAACACAGTACGCGTTCCAAAATCCTGCGTTACTGTGCATCCTGTACAAGTTGTGAAAGTGAATGGGAGGCACCGCCTACGGAAGGACCCTCTTGGCCACGGCCACGATTCGTTCAGGCAGGCGGGCTTAAGCAACACCGACTCAAAGGAAGACCTCGGCGCTTGTTGGTGACGTCACGTCAGCTAGGCACGGCAAACGCCAGGTCTGTTGCAGGCAGAAACGCCTGGGCGTGCTTGTCACTATAAATCTCTTATTTTTGGACAAAATGTTTGGTATTGTTTTGGATTCTGCAGTTATATTTAGATGAAAGGTTTTCTTACTATCGTAAAGCTACAAATGAAGATCATAGTTCTGTATTACTGAATCCTGTCGAAACAAACGTAGATCAATATGAGAAGATGCTTTGCCCCATTGCAAACTTCGGAAATTTTACGTTCAAGTAACTATATTTACTTGATCCATTTTGTTATCGAAACTTACCCCAACCCCCTTACAATGAACTCGTTTCTTTTATTTATTTATTTTCGTTTGACATCGTCACTGGAAATATGAACTAATTTACATGTGTAAATATCCAACTGTTGCCAGTCATTAGATTACAGTCGTTTTCAATGAAAGGAATTCTAAACAGGAAACAAAATTAGCTTCATACATCGTAAATACTGCTGAGCTTAAACTTTTTTAAACAAGCACATTAGAAAAGATAATTTTTCCCCTCTTGCAACTGAAAGGAGAAACTTTATAAGATAAAAAATTATATTTGATAAAACAAGTATCTCTGTTTTGCCTCTTTTTCTGTCCCCCACCCCCACCCCCAACGTGTACAATGGCAAGATATTTCATTAACATTCAGTGCTCCTCACCCCATAGTCAACCAAGCTAACTAAAGAAGAGCACCAATATGTTCACAGTTTCTTGTAAAAGCAACCCAGTACAAACGTAACTTCCTCAGATTTACAAATAAGGTAAAGAAGCACGAATTCTGTTGCTGCTGGCCCATGAAGTTGTTTTTGCATGTCAATCCTTAAAACAGGTGGAAATTTAAGTTCAGGATTACACTGTTTGTTAAGAAGTGTAATGAATTGCATAATTAATTGATTGCAGAAATCTCTCAGAACAATGGGTATTGGTCAACTACCGCCAATAGCTTCCCTTTTTCCTGCGTCAGGGAGGGAGACACCACCATTATGAGTATGCCTGCAACAGACCTGGCGTTCGCCGTGCTTAGCTGACGTGACGTCACGAACAAGCGCCGAGTCCTTCCTTTGAACCGGTGTTGGCTTAAGCCGTCGGCACACGGACCGTGCTGTCCAACGTCAACGTTGAGCGTGCCAAGTTCAACGTGCTGCTGAACGCTCAGGAACGATGCGACTTGTGCATACGGTACGTGGGCCCCAACGTGGTACACGCTATCGCAACGCTCTCAGGCGTCAGTTACGGGAAGTTTCTAGGTCGTAAATCACACTTCACTAAACGGGCGCCGGCCACGGTGGTCTAGCGGTTCTGGCGCTGCAGTCCGGAACCGCGGGACTGCTACGGTCGCAGGTTCGAATCCTGCCTCGGGCATGGGTGTGTGTGATGTCCTTAGGTTAGTTAGGTTTAAGTAGTTCTAAGTTCTAGGGGACTTATGACCTAAGATGTTGAGTCCCATAGTGCTCAGAGCCAACTAAACGGGCGCGCGTAAAATTCCCACGTTACCTCCATTGTCCACGAAAAGGAAAGTACCATGTCCAGTCAACAAGGATACAGGCCTATAAAAGTTCCGTTACAAACAGTGCGATACAAATTTCCAATACTTCTTCAAAAAAATGGTTCAAATGGCTTTGAGCACTATGGGACTTAACATCTATGGTCATAAATCCCCTAGAACTTAGAGCTACTTAAACCTAACTAACCTAAGGACATCACACAACACCCAGTCATCACGAGGCAGAGAAAATCCCTGACCCCGCCGGGAATCGAACCCTGGAGCCCGGGCGCGGGAAGCGAGAACGCTACCGCACGACCACGAGCTGCGGACTATACTTCTTCACGTAAGGTAAACATTATTTCATCATTCCCACATTTTAGTGAAACCCCAACCAAGGTCAGTCTTACTTGATCACTGGTCCTACCCAGTAGCAGAATATTTGCAACATGTGAATTACGAAGCGTAAAAGAAAAAGGAGCAAAATAGCTTTACACGAGAAGCGCAAGCTGTCCTGTAGATCAAGCCAATCGAACACCCAAAGAAAGGCGAACTTATATTTACATAACATCAAAAATTATAGTATATACTTCTATTAAAGTATTAATAAAGTAACAGGACCTAATAAAAACGCAAATGTTAGGAAAAACATTATGTACCGGCGAGTCGCGAACCACTGCCCAGACATAAAAATTTCACGATTTAGTGACGCTACTCACCCTGGTTTTTTTTCGTTGTGTTTGGACGTCGCAAGACATCCTGTTCAAGGGTTTTTTTTTTAATCTCATTTTGTTCGCTTTGGTTCGTTGTATCTGCTCGGTGCGGACGTCGCAAGACACCCCGTTTCAGTTCGTCGTTGATCCACTAACTCAGTTTTTTTATTACAGAGGGCAGTTAACCCTCTGACCGAGCCGGCCGGTGTGGCCGTGCGGTTCTAGGCGCTTCAGTCTGGAACTGCGTGACCGCTACGGTCGCGGGTTCGAATCCTGCCTCGGGCATGGATGTGTGTGATGTCCTTAGGTTAGTTAGGTTTAAGTAGTTCTAAGTTCTAGGGGACTGATGACCGCAGATATTATTAAGTCCCATAGTGCTCAGAGCCATTTTTGAACCTCTGACCGAACACGCTGAGCTACCGTGGCGGCATAAGTTCGTTTGTTGATCCTTCCACTCAGTTTTTTATTACAGAGGCCAACCGGCTCTCTGGCCGAACGCGCTGAGCTACCGTGCCGGCTAGCTAAACCAACATCATGAACTTACTTGCCAATCCTAGGTTCTTACGAATTTTAGCACTTGCAGAAAGTTTTAATTTAGCTATGTTACTAAATGAAATTTAATTATAACAAATTTTACCAAGAACAATGCGTTTTGTGTGCATCCTCAGTGTATTGCTGCATTCAAATAGCATATTCTCATAATACGCAAGTTAGAATAATTCTTTTGCTACGAATATGATGTTTCTCATTATTTTATTGCAACGGATCACACAGTTAACAACGGGTTTTCCAGTGGTTCTCAATTTGCTGGTGCGCAGAAACGGCATATATACGTATAGGCTTGAAATAAATGCCAATATGGCGCCCCACAACTTTGTGCTGAAGGGATATGGCCTGCATGTGACGTAGGTGGCATTATGCCATCTCATTGGTCAACGCTCAGACGCACGCTCAGAATATCTGACATGCTAGAGATTGCTTAAAGCCGTCGGCACACGGACCGTGCATCCGAACGTTGAGCGTTGAGCGTGCCGAGTTTCTGACGTCATAGCGTGGAATAGCACGTTCGGGAGTCTTTCCGAACGTGCAGAGCAATATCTGGCATGTCAGATATTCTGAGCGTTGACCAATGAGATGGCACAACGCCACCTACGTCACACGCACGCCGTCTCCCTTCAGTACAGAGTTGTGAGGCGCCATTTTGGCATTCATTTCAAGCCTGTGTGTATATTTGCCGTTTCTGAACACCAGCAAAGTGAGAATCACTGGAAAATCCGTTGTTAGTTGTGTGATTTATTCCAATAAAATAATGAGAAACATCATATTCGTTACAAAAGAATTATTGTAACTTGCGTATTATGAGAAAAGGCTATTTGAAGACAGCGACACACTGAAGATCCACCGAAAACGTATTATACTTGGTATAATTTGTTATAATTAAATTTCAATTAGTAACATAATAATGTACGATTAACGTTTATAGGACGGGTAATACTATATGATTACACACAAGGATTGTGTGGTAGTTTTAGCGTAATGAGTAGCGTCTGAGAATGATAATGAGATTTAGTTGAGGCAGTGGTTCGCGTCATAACACTCCCAAATTTCTTTTCGTAATATTCGCGTTTTTATTAGGTTCTGATACTCTATTATTAGTTTAATATAAGTAAATGCTATAATTTGATGTTATGTAAATATAAATTCACCTTTTTTGAGGGGTGATTTTGTTCGATTGGCTTAATCTACAGGACAGCTTTGTTGCTTTTTCATTTACGCTTCGTAATTCACATGTCGCAAAGATTCTGCTGCTGGGTAGTGATCAAGTAGGGCTGACCTTGCGGTTTTACTAAAATGTGTGAATGATGGAATAATGTTTATCTTATGCGGAGAAGTGTTCCAAATTTGTACCGCACTGTATGTAATGGAACTTTTATAAGTCTGTGTCCTTATTGATTGGACATGGTAATTTACTTTTCGTGGGCGATGGAGGAAATGTGCGTTTTAATAGAGCTAACGTGGGAATTTTACGCGCGTCCGTTGAGTAACCAGTGTGATTTACGAACTAGAAACGTCCCTCAACTGCCGCTGGAGCGCGTTGCGATCGCGTATACCAGGTTGGGGCCACGTACCGTATGCACAAGTCGCATCGTTCGTGAGCGTTCAGCAGCACGTTGAACTTGGCACGCTCAGCGTTAACGTTCGACAGCACGGTCCGTGTGCCGACGGCTTTACCCTCCGGCGTCGGTGCCGTGCCAGCTAAGCGGGCTGGCCGCTGTCGTGACGTCACGTGACGTGGCTCTGGACGGCTCGAGCGGTCGCGTGGCGGCGACACGCCCACTCCGTTCCAGGAAGGCCAGCTGTGCGCGTACGCAAGGGCTGGCTGGCAGGCGGGCTACGCCGTGTCCCCGGGACGTTTATAGCCGGTGCGTCGATATTTCGCCCCCGATCGATCGTGCCCTTTCACGTCACCGTGCTGACGGGCACACGTGACGTCACCGAGTGGCTGTGGCCGGCAGCTTCGACTCGTGTGCTACCGTACCCCGCGACTGCGACGTGTACGGGCTGTCTACTGTAACACACACACACACACACACACACGGACGCTTACATACGTATACAGGGTGTTACAAAAAGGTACGGCCAAACTTTCAGGAAACATTCCTCACACACAAATAAAGATGTTATGTGGACATGTGTCCGCAAACGCTTACTTTCCATGTTAGAGCTCATTTTAGTTTCGTCAATATGTACTGTACTTGCTCGATTCACCGCCAATTGGCCCAATTGAAGGAAGGTAATATTGACTTCGGTGCTTGTGTTGACGTGCGACTCATTGCTCTACAGTACTAGCGTCAAGCACATCAGTACGTAGCATCAACAGGTTAGTGTTCATCACGAACGTTGTTTTGCAGTCAGTGCAATGTTTACAAATGCGGAGTTGGCAGATGCCCATTTGATGTATGGATTAGCACAGGGCAATAGCCGTGGCGCGATGCGTTTGTATCGTGACAGGTTTCCAGAACCAAGGTGTCCCGACAGGAAGACGTTCGAAGCAATTGATCGGCTTCTTAGGGAGCACGGAACATTCCAGCCTATGACTCGCGACTGGGGAGGACCTAGAACGACGAGGACACCTGCAATGGACGAGGCAATTCTTCTTGCAGTTGACGATAACCCTAATGTCAGCGTCAGAGAAGTTGCTGCTGTACAAGGTAACGTTGACCACGTCACTGTATGGAGAGCGCTACGAGAGAACCAGTTGTTTCCGTACCATGTACAGCGTGTGCAGGCACTATCAACAGCTGTTTGGCATCCACCTGCGAATGGTTCATCCAACAATGTGTCAATCCTCATTTCAGTGCAAATGTTCTCTTTACGGATGAGGCTTCATTCCAATGTGATCAAATTGTAAATTTTCACAATCAAAATGTGTGGGCTGACGAGAATCCGCACGCAATTGTACAATCACGTCATCAACACAGATTTTCTGTGAACGTTTGGGCAGGTGTTGTTGGTGATGTGTTGATTGGGCCCCATGTTCTTCCACTTACGCTCAATGGAGCACGTTATCATGATTTCATACGGGATACTCTACCTGTGCTGCTAGAACATGTGCCTTTACAAATACGACACAACATGTGGTTCGTGCACGATGGAGCTCCTGCACATTTCAGTCGAAGTGTTCGTACGCTTCTCAACAACAGATTCGGTGACCGATGGATTGGTAGAGGCGGACCAATTCCATGGCCTCCACGCTCTCCTGACCTCAACCCTCTTGACTTTCATTTATAGGGGCATTTGAAAGCTCTTGTCTACGCAACCCCGGTACCAAATGTAGAGACTCTTCGTGCTCGTATTGTGGACGGCTGTGATACAATACGCCATTCTCCAGGGCTGCATCAGCGCATCAGGGATTCCATGCGACGGAGGGTGGATGCATGTATCCTCGCTAACGGAGGACATTTTGAACATTTCCTGTAACAAAGTGTTTGAAGTCACGCTGGTAAGTTCTGTTGCTGTGTGTTTCCATTCCATGATTAATGTGATTTGAAAAATAATAAAATGAGCTCTAACATGGAAAGTAAGCGTTTCCGGACACATGTCCACATAACATATTTTCTTTCTTTGTGTGTCAGGAATGTTTCCTGAAAGTTTGGCCGTACCTTTTTGTAACACCATGTATACAGGGTGGGCCATTGATCGTGACCGGGCCAAATATCTCACGAAATGAGCGTCAAATGAAAAAACTACAAAGAACGAAACTCGTCTAGCTTGCAGGGGCAAACCAGATGGCACTATGGTTGGCCCACTAGATGGCGCTGCCATACGTAAAACGGATATCAACTGCGTGTTTTTAATAGTAACCCCCGTTTTTATTACATATTCGTAATGGTCACAAATATATGACTCACAATTTTAGACAAATAGTTGGTATCAGGTAGGTTTTTTAAATTGAAATGCAGAACGTAGGTACGTTTGAACATTTTATTTTGGTTGTTCCAATGTGATACAATTATCTTTGTGAACTTATCATTTCTGATAACGCATGCTGTGACAGCGTGATTACCTGTAAATACCACATTAATGCAATAAATGCTCAAAATGTCCATCAACCTCAACACGTATAACGACATTCCTCTCAACAGCGAGTAGTTCGCCTTCCGTAACGTTCGCACATGCATTGACAATGCGCTGACGCATGTTGTCAGGCGTTGTCGGTGGATCACGATAGCAAATATCCTTCAACTTTCCCCACAGGAAGAAATCCGGGGACGTCATATGGTGCTTCGACGACCAATCCACCCGTCATGAAATATGATAGTCAATACCGTTTCAACTGCATGCGAGCCATGTGCCAGACATCCATTATGTTGGAAGTACATCGCCATTCTGTCATGCAGTGAAACATCTTGTAGTAACATCGGTAGTACATTACATAGGGAATCAGCATACAATGCACCATTGAGATTGCCATCGATAAAATGGGGGCCAACCTCCCATAACGCCGCACCATTCATTAACCCGCCAAGGTCGCCGCTGTTCCACTTGTCCCAGCCGTCGTGGATTTTCCGTTGCCCAATAGAGCATATTACGCCGGTTTACGTTATCACTGTTGGTGAGTGACGCTTCGTCGCTAAATAGAACGCGTGGATCGTCCCGTAATTTCTCTTGTTCCCAGTGGCAGATCTGTACACGACGTTCAAAGTCGTCGCTATGCAATTCCTGGTGCAAAGAAATATGGTACGGCTGCAATAGATGTTGATGTAGCATTCTCAACACCGACGTTTTTGAGATTCCCGATTCTCGCGCAATTTGTCTGCTACTGATGTGAGGATTAGCCCCGACAGCAGCTAAAACACCTACTTGGGCAGCATACATAGAACACCCTCGTTGGGCATTTTGACCACAATAGCCATACATCAACACGATATCGACCTTTTCCGCAATTGGTCAACGGTCCATTTAGACACGGGTAATTTATCACGAAGCAAATACTGTCCGCACTGGCGGAATGTTACGTGATACTACATACTTATGCGTTTGTGACTATTACAGCGCCATCTATCACAGAGCGAAAAAAGTGGCACAACTAAAACATTCATATTTCTTTACGTACTACACGAATATGTAATAAAAAATGGGGGTTCCTATTTAAAAAGCGTAGTTGATATCCGTTTGACCTATGGCAGCGCCATCTAGCGGGCCAACCATAGCGCCATCTGGTTTCCCCCTTCAACCTAGACTAGTTTCGTTCTTTGTAGTGTTTTCGTTTGATGCTTATTTCGTGAGATATTTGGCCCCGTCATTATCAGTGGACCTTCCTGTATATATATTACTGTAACGTTGTACATGTGAATATAATGGTATATATACGAGGGTAATCTCAAAAGTGAGGTCTCCTATAGAGACCTATAGACCTGTTTATTTCTACAATGGTTTACATCAGTTTACACCTTGAACAATCAGCTATTTTTCGACATAATCACCATTTCTGCGGTTGCATATTTGTAGACGCTGTGGCAGTTTTTGTATGCCCATGTCATATCAGCTCGCTGCTATGCTATGAACCTCTTCTTTCAAGTCGTCGGAGCTGAATCACTTTCCGGCCAAATGTTCTTTTAACCTAGGGAACAGGTGATAGTTACTGGACGCCAAGTCAGGCCTATAGGGTGGGTGGGTGATCATGTTCCACTGTTATGTTCTGTTGCAGGAGAGCAACGGATTGCGATGTATGGGCGAGCGTTGTCGTGGAGAATGTGTACGCCCTTGCTCAACATTCCTCTTCTCCGGTTCTGAATTGCCCGTTTGAGTTTTTTGAGAGTCTCACATTACATGTCAGCGTTAATTGTGGTCCCAGTGGGCATAAAGTAGACCAACAATACCTCTTTCCGATCCCAAAAAACGGTTGTCATGACTTTACCGGCAGACTGTGTTTGTTTGAATTTCCGCGGCTTTGGCGAAGAAGGATGCCGCCATTGGCGTGATTGTTGCTTGGTCTCAGGTGTAAAGTGGTATGCCCAGGTTTCGTCGCCTGTGACAATTGATTCCAGAAAGTTGTCCTGTTCGGCTGCAAGGCAGTGAAGAAATGCGCGGAAAGCATCAACTCGTTGCCGCATGTGGTCCTCAGTCAGCATGCGTGGCGCCCATCTTGCGCACACCTTCCGGTAGTCCAATGTTTCCGTTAAAATTCTGTGAGCGGTGCTTCGGGAAACCTCAGGAACCAACGTGCAGAGATCATCCAGGATGATCCGCCGATCTTCACGCATGCTCTGCTCAACCTTCAACACTGTCTCCTCAGAAATAGACGGCGTCCCGCTCCTTTGTTCGTCGTGAATTTCGGTCCCACCAGCTGCAAACTCTCTGCACCACTTACGACCGTTTTTGACATCCATGCACGACTCACCATACACTTCCTTCAATTGGCGATGGATTTCAATCGGCGCAGTGCCCTTTGCGTTCAAAAATCGAATAACTGCGCGCAATTTGTATTTGGCGGTAAAATCCAACGAGAGCTTACCGATCGAGGTGGCGCAATGGTTATCACACTGGACTCGCATTTGCGAGGACGACGGTTCAATCCCGCGTCCTGCCATCCTGATTTAGGTTTTCCGTGATTTCCCTAAATCGCTCCAGGCAAATGCTGGGATGGTCCCTTTGAAAGGGCACGGCCGACTTCCTTCCCCGTCCTTCCCTAATCCGATGAGACCGATGACCTCGCTGTTTGGCCTCTTACCCCAAAAACAATACAATCCAATCCAATCCAACGGGAGTTCCATTCTCAACGGCTGCCAAGCCAAGACTAAGCGCCTCAGAGCTGCGTGCGCATGTTTACACACAGCGGGTGAAGCACTCTTCGTAACAGTGTGACCAACTGCCACACACAGTTCTGTACTTAAAAAAAAAAATAGGAGACCTTACTTTTGGGATTACCCAGAAAGAGAGAGAGAGAGAGAGAGAAAGAGAAAGAGAAAGAGAAAGAGAGAGAGAGAGAGAGAGAGAGACTGATTCTGTACGTGTATCATAGAGGAATGGAAAAACTGGTGCTAGCCGATCTCGGGGAAGATCAGTTTGCATTCCGTACAAATTTTGAAACACGCGAAATAATCAAATTCAAATGGTTCAAAAGGCATCTTAGCGCTAGGGGACTTAACATCTGAGGTCACCAGTCCTCTAGAACTTAGAACTACTTAAACCTAACTAATCTAAGGACATCACACACATCCATGCCCGAGGCAGAATTCGAACGTGCGACCGTAGCAGGACCGCGGCACGAAAGGGAAGCAGTGGTTGAGATGCGAGTGAGACAGTGTTGTAGACTATCCCTGATGCTATTCAATCTGTATATTGAGCAAATAGTTAATCAAATAAAAGAAAAATTTGGAGTAGGAATTAAAATCCATGGAGAAGAAATGAAAAATGTGAGGTTTGCCGATGACACTGTAATTCTGTCAGAGAGAGCAAAGAACCTGGAAGAGCAGCTGAACGGAATGGACAGTGTCTTGAAAGGTGAATATAAGATGAACATCAACAAAAGCAAAACGATGATAATGGAATGTAGTCGAATTAAATCAGGTGATGCTGAGTGAATTAGATTAGAAAATGAGACACTTCATGTAGTAGATGAGTTTTGCTATTCGGGAACCAAAATAACTGATGATGGTCGACGTAGAGAGGATATGAAATGTAGACTGGGAATGGCAAGGATAGCGTATCTGAAGAAGAGAAATTTGTTAAAATCGAATATACAATTATGTGCCAGGAAGTGTTTTGTCAAAGTATTTGTATGGAGTACGTCAAACATGGACAATAAACAGTTTGGACAAAAAGACAATAGAAGCTTTCGAAATGTGGTGCTACAGAAGAATGCTAAAGATTAGATGTTTGCATGGCGTGATTAATTAGCTACTGGATAGAATTGGGGAGAAGAGAAATTTGCGGCACAACTTGATTAGAAGAAGGGATTGGTTGGTTGGACGCATTCTGAGCCATCAAGTAATCACCAATTTAGTAGTGAAGGGAAGCGTGGAGGGTAAAAATCGTAGAGGAAGACCATGAGATGAATATACTAACGAGGGAACCTACCCATCGCACCCCCTTCAGATTTAGTTATAAGTTGGCACAGTGGATAGGCCTTGAAAACCTGAACACAGATCAATCGAGAAAACAGGAAGACGTTGTGTGAAACTATGAAAAAAATAAGCAAAATATACAATCTGAGTAGCGCATAAGTAAGATAGGCAACTTCAGGGATACTCTGAGCTCAGGAGCACCGTGGTCCCGTGGTTAGCGTGAGCAGCTGCGGAACGAGAAGTCCGTGGTTCAAGTCTTCCCTCGAGTGAAAAGTTTAATTTTTTATTTTCAGACAATTATATATTAGAGGGGCACGTCCCTTCGTCTACTTTCTTTACTTTCGTTTACTTTCTTTATTTTCGCAAACTTATGATCTGTCCGTTCGTTCATTGACGTCTCTGTTCACTGTAATAAGTTTAGTGTCTGTGTTTTACGACCGCACCGCAAAACCGTGCGATTAGTAGGCGAAAGGACGTGCCTCTCCAATAAATAATTGTCTGAAAATAGAAAATTAAGCTCTTCAGTCGAGGGAAGACTTGAACCAAGGACCTCTTGTTCCGTAGCTGCTCACGCTAACCACGGGACCACGGCGCTCCTGAGCTCACACTATCCTTGATGTTGCCTATGTTGCATATGGACTACTCAGTATGTATATTTTGCTTATTTTTTTCATAGTTCCACACAACTTCTTCCTATTTTCTCTATTGATCTGTGTTCAGTTTTTCAAGGCCTATCCACTGTGACAACTTGTAACTAAATCTGAGGGGGGTGCGATGGGGAGGTTCCCTTGTAAGCAGATTCAGAAGAATGTAGGTTCCAGTACGTACTGGGAGATGAAGAAGCTTGCACAGGACGGAGTTACACAGAGAGCTGCATCAAACCAGAGTTGAGATTGAAGACCACAACAACAACAACAACAAGAACAACATCACAGGCTGACAGTTCACGTCACGAAGAAAATGGCGCACACTCATCCTGTGAGATAATACGGCTTTAATTCCTTTTTTTTTTTTTAATTTTTCGGGTTGGTTTTTGCCAGATAATACAGAGTATCCTAGGAGAAAAGGTCAGTATTCGGCCATATGACATGAACGGCCATTCGAAGCAAAAGAGTCTAGCAAACATGGACTCCAAAACGCTCACCTCAACCCTCTGAGTCCCAACAGTATGAAAATATTATTTCATAGTTTTTGACAAAATTAATCTTTATTATCATAAGAAGAAATTGATAAAAAGTAACTAATCGTTCGTTTTATCGAGCAGGTTTACAAGTAGGGCATCCATCACCTAAATACAGGGTGATTCAAAAAGAATACCACAACTTTAAAAATATGTATTTAATGAAAGAAACATAATATAGCCTTCTGTTATACATCATTACAAAGAGTATTTAAAAAGGTTTTTTTTCACTCAAAAACAAATTCAGAGATGTTCAATATGGCCCCTTCCAGACACTCGAGCAATATCAACCCGATACTCCAACTCGTTCCACACTCTCTGTAGCATATCAGGCGTAACAGTTTGGATAGCTGCTGTTATTTCTCGTTTCAAATCATCAATGGTGGCTGGGAGAGGTGGCCGAAACACCATATCCTTAACATACTCCCATAAGAAAAAATCGCAGGGGATAAGATCAGGGCTTCTTGGAGGCCAGTGATGAAGTGCTCTGTCACGGGCTGCCTGGCGGCCGATCCACCGCCTCGGGTAGTTGACGTTTAAGTAGTTACGGACAGATAAGTGCCAATGTGGTGGCGCTCCATTCTGCTGAAATATGAATTGTTGTGCTTCTTGTTCGAGCTGAGGGAACAGCCAATTCTCTAACGATACTGTAGTCCAGTTACAGTAGCACCTTCGAAGAAAAAGGGACCAAAAACTTTATTGGCTGAAATGGCACAGAAAACGTTCACCTTAGGCGAGTCACGTACATACTGAGTTGTTTCCCGCTGATTCTCAGTGCCCCACGCTGAACAACTGTCGTCGATTCACTTCTGCCGTACTCAGTAACACAAAAAGCTTTCTGTTGAGCGGTCGCCATCTTAGCATCAACTGACGCTGACGCCTAGTCAACAGCGCCTCAAGCGAACAAATGTACAACTAAATGAAACTTTATAGCTCCCTTAATTCACCGACAGATAGTGCTTAGCTCTGCCTTTTGTCGTTGCAGAGTTTTATATTCCTAAAGTTGTGGTATTCTTTTTGAATCACCCTGTACTTATACGGAATGAAATTTTCACTCTCCAGCGGAGTGTGCGGTGATATGAAACATCCTAAGACTGTGTGCCGGGCCAAGACTTGAACTCGGGACCTTTGCCTTTCGCGGGCAAGTGCTCTACCGACTGAGCTTCCCAAGTAGGACTCACCACCCGTCCTCACAGCTCTACTGCCCGAGTTCGACTCTCGTTGCGGCACACAGTTTTAATCTGCCAGGGTGTTCCATATCAGCGCACACTCCGCTGCAGAGTGAAAATTTCAATTCTAAAAACATCCCGCAGGCTGTGGCTGATCCATGTCTCCGCAATATCGTTTCTTTCAGGAGTTCTTTCAAGGTTCGCAGTATAGCTTGTGTGAAGTTTGGGAGGTAGAAAAGGACGTACTGGCAGAAGTAAAGCTGTGTGGACAGGGCGTGAGTCGCCCATGGATAGCTCAGTCAAATGTTCGGTCAGAGGGTTAGCTACCCTTGTGATATAATAACTGGGTGAACGAATCAACGAAGAACCTGAACGGCTATCATCGGACGTTCGCGCAGAACAAATTCAGCAAACAATATAGAACAAAATGAGATAAAAAATGTCGATAGAGCACTTGCCCGCCAAAGGTAAAGGTCCCAGTTTCGACTTTCGGTCTGGCACACAGTTTTAACCCGCCAGGAAGTTTCAAAATAATTATACATACTGAAAGGAACACTCAAACGAATAAGAAATATGGACGCATTGCAGTGTTGGTGAAACTGACTGAGAGGACAACTTCCCGCATTAGCTGTTCTGTTGAAGTCGCTCAGAGACTGGTACGTGTAGTTTCGTACCATGCAGGAATATCCTCAGATGTATTTCCGCGTAAAAATGATTTTAGACTAAACTTTAGAACAGCCGTGGTACTAACTTACTAAGTTTTTAAAATGGGAACGGTAGACAAAGATGAACTCACCGCTGGCATCTCAAAATTCGGATGTACAGTAGTGTAGACCGTTTCACGTTACCACATGTGAGTCCAACATTATTCTTTAATTATTCGTTTATTTGGGTCTACTTACAGCCCCTGAAAGACCTTTCTGACCATTACTTTTGTATCACTTTTATTTTAGTGAACACGTGGCGCTGCCGGCCGCTGTGACCGAGCGGTTCTAGGCGCTTCAGTCTGGAACCGCGCCACCGCTACGGTCGCAGGTTCGAATCCTGCCTCGGGCATGGATGTGTGTGATGTCCCTAGGTTAGTTAGGTTTAAGTAGTTCTAAGTTCTAGGGGACTGATGACCTCAGAAGTTAAGTCCCACAGTGCTCAGAGCCATTTGAACCATTTGAACACCTGGTGCTCTCCGAACGCTAATTATCAGTAATAATTGGCTTCATTAAATATGAATAACTTTGGTGGTTCCTTCAGTTAGTGCTGCTCATTCCAGCTTTGAACGTGCATTAAGTCATTCACATAACGTGAGACATTAGACCTTGTAAGTAATTTTATAATACCGGCTCATATCTGCTGTCATTAATTTGCATGCCATGATTGTAATTTTTTAGTGTTAAGCATTCTGGACTTAGCAAGTTACTAGTAGTGCTCTTGTGAGGATGTACCTGCGTGGTACGAAACCGATAGTATCTGTCTCTGAGCAATTCCAATAAAACACCCAACACGGCAAATTGGTCTGTCAATCAGTTTTACCAGCGTTTCAACATCTCAATGTATTTCTATTTGTTTGAACGTTTCAGTATGTACGTTTCTTTTAAGGAGGTGGTTTCTTGTTGGAACAAAATTTTGAAATTTTTCACAAAATTAACCTTTATCATAGTAAGCAACGAATACAAGAAGAAATTGGCAAAAAGTAAACCATCAGTTGTTTCTAGGAGGTGGCTTCACTTTGGAATTACTGAGACATACAGTTTTCAACCACCTTTCATTTCATGTAATGAATCTGAAAGCAATTTCGCATTTTTCTTGGACACAGTAGGACATGTCGAAAATCCCATGAACTCATGTCACCTAAAACAGAATACAGACATAAATTACAAGCAAATATGGGCGTAAAAATGTAATAAACCTATATCAGAACTACATACTGCTCCATGTGAGTTAACGAGCATTTCGCTCTCGTTTAAGTATGTGGCCGAGAGAGTCGGCCTTCAGGAATTGTGAAACGAACCCTGTCGTCCAGGACCGTATGCCACAAGGGGAACAGATTGACCACGAGCTGGGGAAACTCACAGGCGTCTGTTGTCTCGTGAGGCCTAAGCGCTGTAGTGTGCGAGTGAGACAGACGAGAACCTACGTCATAGGGAAACCCAGTAGAAGCCTTTTGTGACCGAGGAGACGTAGCAGTGTTAATCATGGCGGACCAAAGATCGGCCATAAAGGGAAACATTTATGAAAACTATTGGATTCCTTAGTAACGCGGGGAATCAAGTCTTAATAACTTTAATCTGCCATCCTCCATAAATTTTCACGGTTATACCAATAAAACTTGAATATTTGTCATGGCTATAAGAGTTTAGGATTTACTGTTAAAGTGAAATCAACAAGCTTTGTAAGAAAGCTCTGAATGCTAAAATCTGAACGATTTGGTCGATCTTAACGATTGACATTTCATATAGAAGCGCATCATTAAAATGACAAACGTTGTAAATATCAACTCTGTAACTTTATTTGTTTAAAAGACATAGTAAATTTACATTATCAGTATTTTCAGTCAAGCATCAGATGTTGATTTCCTCCACACAAAACACCTTGAACGATGACGGCGTGACACCTTATTGAATCATTAGGTTATAGAATATTTGTTGTAAAGTTTTGTTCTTTATTTATTTATCAGAAATCACATTGGTGCAAGGCTACTGGCCGTGAAATTCAAAGTTAAGAAGGTAATTGTACTGGTTTTATGTAAGAGAATTTAGCGTTTATTATGTAATGGTCTAACAACTGCGCCAGACACTTGTTGTCTTATACAGACGTTGCCGAAAGCAGCGCCGTATTCGGCCTGTTTGCATATCTCTGTACTTGAACAAGCACGCCTATACCAGTTTCTTTGACCCTTCAGTGTAGTTCTTGGTAGCTGTCATTTAAAGTGTTCAAAGCGACAGTCGGCGAAGATAGAGTGCAAGTTGTTAGTGGGAAATTGTGACACACTTATTTCTTCAAATGGTTCAAATGGCTCTGAGCACTATGGGACTCAACTGCTGTGGTCATAAGTCCCCTAGAACTTAGAACTACTTAAATCTAACTAACCTAAGGACATCACACACATCCATGCCCGAGGCAGGATTCGAACCTGCGACCGTAGCGGTCGTGCGGTTCCAGACTGTAGCGCCTTTAACCGCTCGGCCACTCCGGCCGGCACACTTATTTCTTCTTTTTCTGTAGTGAGCATACATAAGTTTTGTATTTATTTAGAACGTGAAAGTGGTCAAATATGTTAAAATGTAAAATAACGTATAATGAGCTGTAGCCTCAGGAAAGGGAACTGCCCTAGTCAGTTGAGCGAGGATATTCGGCGCGCGAGAAACGCGGCCAGGGACGGGCAGACTGTGCTACTGGAGACGCGAAAGCGGACGGTCGGTCTTTATGCAGCTAGGAAGTGAAACGACTTAGAAAATTCGCGTTGTGTGGTACCGCGGGGCTTACGTCTCTGAGCGGTGAGCAGCCGCGCACCTCTTCTGAACTCAAACTTTTCGCATAGTTAACGAGGTGGAGTAGTGAACTAGTACTTCGCGATGAGATTGTAAATGATTGTATCAAATGGATATACGCTCGAGGGTAACAGTAACACTAAATACGACCACTTTCGCTATTAGTTTGCTTTCTGAGTAAACAAATCCTGTATCACTTCAGTGAATCTCTCTCCCCTATTTCGCGATAATACAAAACTTATGTATGCTCACTACAGAAAAAGAAGAAATAAGTATGTCACAATTTCCCACTAACAACTTGCAGTCTCTCTTCGCCGACTGTCGCTTTGAACACTGTAAATGACCGCTACCATGAACTACACTGAAGGGTCAAAGAAACTGGTATAGGCGTGCGTGTTCAAATACAGAGGTATGCAAACAGGCAGAATACGGCGCTGCTTTCGACAACGCCTGTATAAGACAACAAGTGTCTGGCGCAGTTGTTAGATCGGTTACTGTTGCTACATGGCAGGTTATCAAGATTTAAATGAGGTTGAACGTGGTGTTATAGTCAGCGCACGAGCGATTGGACACAGCATCTCAGGGATAGCGGTGAAGAGGGGATTTTTCCGTACGGCCACTTCACGATTGTACCGTGAATATCAGGAATCGGATAAAACTTTAAATCTCCGACATCGCTGCTGCCGGAAAAAGCTGTTGCAAGAACACGGCCAACGACGACTGAAGACAATCGTTCAACGTGACCTAAATGCAACCCTTCTGTAAATTTCTGCAGATTCCAATGCTGGGCCATCAACAAGTGTCAGTGTGCGAACCATTCAACGAAACATCATCTCTCGCTTCCCACGCCCGGGTTCCCGGGTTCGAATCCCGGCGGGGTCAGGGATTTTCTCTGCCTCGTGATGGCTGGGTGTTGTGTGATGTCCTTAGGTTAGTTAGGTTTAAGTAGTTCTAAGTTCTAGGGGACTGTTGACCATAGATGTTAAGTCCCATAGTGCTCAGAGCCATTTTTGAAACATCATCGATAAGGGCTTTCGGAGCCGAAGGCCCACTCGTGTACCCTTGATGATTGCACGACGCAAAGCCTTTCGCATCGCCTGGGCCCGTCAACACCGACATTGGACTGTTGATGACTGGAAACATGTTGCCTGGGCGGACGAGTTTCGTTTCAAATTGTATCGAGCGGATGGACGTGTACGGGTATGGAGACAACGTTACGAATCCATGGACCCTGCATGTCAGCAGGGGACTGTTCAAGCTGGTGAAGGCTCTGTAATAGTGTGGGGAGTGTGCAGCTGGAATGATATGGGACTCCGGACACGTCTAGATACCGCTCTGACAGGTGACACGTACGTAAGTATCCTGTCTGATCACCTGCATCCATTCATGTCCATTGTGCGTTCCGACGGACTTGGGCAATTCCAGGAGGACAATGCGACAATCCACATGCCCAGAATTGCTACAGAGTGGCTTCAGGAACACTTTTCTGAGTTTGCTGTTCAGAGGAGATCTCCAGCCTCTTGTACTCTTATGGATTTATGGACAGCCCTGTCAGTTCCTTCCAGCAATACTTGAGACATTAGTCGAATCCATGGAACGTCGTGTTGCGGCACTTCCGCGTGTTGACGGGGACCCTGCGCGATATGAGGCTGGTGTACTAATTTCTTTGGCTCTTCAGTGTACACCCATAGGAGTACCTTTGTGTACAACTGTGTGTCTCTGTAATGCAACAGCTTCGCCGATTTCATGCGAAAGGCACTAGTACTTCCAATAAACAATAAGTTCTGGTTTGAGGCAGAAACAACTGGTACATAAGACGCAAAGTCCTATGACCACTTCTTGCTCTTCTGCACTGTGAGACAAATTTCTTCTGTTACAACATCTTTGCTTTCCGTGTTTGGGAGCAGGGAGTATAGACTAAGACAAGCAAAAAGGTCCAGTGAACATGTGTCCTAAACACCGTACGTTAACAACTACGAGCACTTGTTCTGTGCCGGCCGGGGTGGCCGAGCGGTTCTAGGCGCTACAGTCTGGAATCGCGCGACCGCTACGGTCGCAGGTTCGAATCCTGCCTCGGGCGTGGATGTGTGTGATGTCCTTAGGTTAGTTCGGTTTAACTAGTTCTAAATCCAGGGGACTGGTGACCTTAGAAGTTAAGTCCCATAGTGCTCAGAGCCATTCTTTGAACTTGTTCTGTAGAAGAGACGTGCTTATCAGCAGCGAATACGAACAACTTCCCGCAGCTCTTAAGTATGCATTTTAAACCCAAGTTTACTCTACACTTTTTATACGACTACTACACAAAATTTGGGAAGCGAACTGAAGACGAATGCTCATGACGTATACGTAAAATCAATAAGTGGTTCTAAATCCTCTACTCACTCAGTGACGATAATGGCACCGAGCTGCAAGGTAATAGAGAGAAGGTCGAAGAAATGAATACGCCTGCCGACACTTTTTCACTGCGGATCCCTCATTTAAATCATCGAACCAACGTCGAAATGGAAGATACTGAGATAAGTGATTGCGAAATAGAAAGCCATCAGGAGCAGATGAGATACCTATAACATTCTACAAAGGTTACGCGAAAGAAGTAGCTCCCCTACCGGCAGTAATCTATTGCAGATCGCTTGAGCAACGAAGAGTACCTAGAGACTGTAAAAAGGGCAGGTCATTCCCATTTTCTAGATGTTTGGCTTAGGACAGATGCAGAAAATTGTAGGCCTATATCGTTGGCGTCAATCTGTTGTAGAAGAATGGAATACGCTTTATGCTCAAGAATTATGATGTTTTTCGAGAACGAAAATCGCCTCTGTAAAAATCAACATGGATTCCACAAACAGAGATCCTGCGAAACTAAGCTGGTTCTGTTCCGCGATCAGATCCCTAACTCTGCAGACATCAGCGCTCAGGTTGATGCCGTGTTCCTTGACCCCAGGAAGGTATTTTACACGGCCCCGCACTGCCGCTTAGTGAAAAAATACTAACTTACCGAGTATCGCACCAAATTTGACGCTCGATTCTAGACTTTCTTGAAGACAGAACTCAGCGCGTCACTCTTAACGGAATAAAATCGACAGATGTATAGGAAATTTTCGGAGTATCCCAAGAAAATAGAATGAAACATAATGCAAAGCTTTTCTTGATGATTAGGCCTGCAGTAAAATACTCTGAAGAGCCAAAGAAACTGGCACACCTGCCAAAAACATCGTGTAGGGCCCCCGCGATAACGCAGAAGTGCCGCAACACGACGTGGCGTGGACTAGACTAATGTCTGAAGTAGTGCTGGAGGGATCTGACTCCATGAATCCTGCAGGGCTGTCCATAAATCCGTAAGACTACGGAGGGGTGCAGATCTCTTCTGAACAGCGCGTTGCAGAGCATCCTAGATGTACTCAAGAATGTTCTTGTCTGGGGAGTTTTGTGGCCAGCGGAAGTGGTTAAAGTTAGAAGAGTTAACTTTCGATAACCTGCCATTGTGCAGCAGCAACCAATATAACAACTGTGAGAAACACTTGTTGTCTTACATAGGCGTTGCCGCATTCTGCCTGTTTACATCTGTCTTTATGCATCCCTATACCAGTTTTTTTTGAGCGCTTCAGTGTACATTGTAACGCATACATACACGGTCCAGCCACATTTACGTGACCACCGGCTTTGCTCGACGTCAGCGTGCAGTAGCCACTCACACATGACAGGTGGCACCACTAGCGGTAGAGGCTACTCTACATCGCGGGGTAGCCGAGCGGTCTCTTGCGCCTTGCCACGGTTCGCGCGGATGCCCCCTCGCTCCCCCCCCCCCTTCCCATCCGTCGAGGTTCGAGTCCTCCTCAGGCATGGATGTGTGTGTTGTCCTTAGCGTAAGTTAGGTTAAGTAGTGTGTAAGTCTAGAGACCGATGACCTCAGCAGTTCATAGGTACTTACCACAAATTTCCATTTTTTGTTACTCTGCAGGGTGGAGAAAAATTAGGTCACGAAATTTTAACCGTGGATAGCTGATGCCAGTAGGAACCAAAATTACTGATGTTGTGTGGGTCAACAACTCACAATTTTTAAACTACGGAAACTTGGCGCCACGCGCTCCCATTGGCCGCGGAATTGCCCTGTTGCCGGATGCTCTGCACAATGCATGACCGCGAATGCTTTGCCTGCCGGAGATCTTGATGTATGCAAGCGGGCCGCACGCTCGGTGGTAGAGCGCCAGCCTTCCTCTCTGGGGGCGAATCGAAAGCGGTCCCAACACGTCCATTGCACTTTCGTGGTAAGACGTACCGGGAACAAACCCGTCAACAGCTGTTAGTCCGCCTACAGAAAGTCTTTAACAAATTCGGCGAATATTTACTATTTGTACAATATACGAGAGAGAATTGTCAGAGTATGTACTTCGATAAGTGCCGAAGTGATAAGGAATACCACTCAATCCATCATAAGAATATCGCAGCACTGCATTTATACCAATGGTCATCACTTCGAACACCTTCTGTAAGTGGACGTTCATGCCACCTTCTTGACCTTCGCTACACATCATTCGATTCACCTCGATGAGTACCAAACTGTAGAATTCCATAAAAAAAAAAAAAAATAGTTGACCTTCATCTTATGAAGTGACCCCATTTAGCAACAAAAAACCAACGTGATCTTACGACCCCCGTTGTCCCATGCAACTTTTGTCCTACAGACTTTTCAGCTACTATCGTACTTTCGGACCCATTCTTGGTGGCAATAGTTAGTCACTCACCCCGTATGTCTCCATAAATATACCACGTGATGAAAAAGTCAGTATAAATTTGAAAAATGAATAAATCACGGAATAATGTAGATAGAGGGATACAAATTGACACACATGCTTGGAATGACATGACGTTTTATTAGAACCAAACAAGTACAAACCTTCAAAAAATGTCCGACAGATCGCGCTTCATCTGATCAGAATAGCAATAATTAGCATAACAAAGTAAGACAAAGCAAAGATGATGTTCTTTACAGGAAATGCTCAATATGTCCACCATCATTCTTCAACAATAGCTGCAGTCGAGGAATAATGTTGTGAACAGCACTGTAAATCATGTCCTGAGTTATGGTGAGGCATTGGCGTCGGATGTTGTCTTTCAGCATCCCTAGAGATGTCGGTTGATCACGATACACTTGCGACTTCAGGTAACTCCAAAGCCAATTATCGCACGGACTGAGGTCTGGGGACCTGGGAGGCCAAGCATGTCGAAAGTGGACGCTGAGCACACGATCATCACCAAACGGCGCGCGCAAGAGATCTTTCACGCGCCCAGCAATATGGGGTGGAGCGCCATCCTGCATAAACATCGTACGTTCCAGCAGGTGTTTATCAGCCAGGCTGCGGATGACGCGATTCTGTAACATATCGACGTACCTCTCACCCGTCACGGTAGCAGTTACAAAACCGGAATCACACATTTTCTCGAAGAAAAAAAGGTCCGATAACAGTAGATGTGGTAAATCCAACTCATACCGTGACATTCTCGTCGTGCAATGGAGTTTCCACGACAGTTCTAGGATTTTCGGTAGCCCAAATTCTACAGTTGTGGGCGTTGAAAGACCCTCGGAGCATGAAATGAGCTTCGTCGGTCCACAACACGTTACTCAACCAATCGTCATCTTCCGCCGTCTTTTCAAACGCCCACACCGCAAATGCCCTCCGCTTCACTAAATCGCCAGTAACAGTTCGTGATGCCGATGGATTTTGTGCGGATAGCATCGGAGGGTACGCCTAAATGCCAACCAAATAGTAGTGTATGGAATGCCGGTGCGACGTGCGACTGCACGAGAACTGACTTCCCCGTGCATAGACGAGCCCGCTACAGTCTCCATTTCTTCCTGAACTGTCTCAGCAGCATTACGCCTTGTGCTCGGTCGGCCACTACGGGGTCTATCGTCTAAACAACCCGTGGCTTCGAACTTCGAAATCATTCTCGCCACAGCTGCATTTGTCAACGGACCATTACCCGTTCAAATCCCCTTCCCATGGCGATAGGATCGTAACGCTGAACTAGCACATTCCCCATTCTGATAATAGAGCTTCACTAAAAGCGCCTTTTCATGTAACGTCAACATGCTGCGATTGCTAGCGCATCTGAGTCTCTCTCTCATTACAGCTCCTTTTATACACGATTGTCACGCGCAGTCACTGATGTTTTGCTGTCCAGCGCCATCTGTTGGACATTTTGTGAACTTTTTTTTTGGGTTCTAATAAAACTCCATGTCATTCCAAGCATGTGTGTCTATTTTTACCTCTCTATCTACATTATTCCGTGGTTTATTTAGTTTTCAAATTTATACTGACTTTTTAATCACCCTTATGCGTAAACGAAACAATATCTACCCGTCGCACTCGACAGTTGCGAAAATGGGGAAAACGCGACGAGTTCTCCGTTGTACCGGTACTTGCGAACTCGTGTACTCACTCTCCTTCCTACGGTGGTGCGGTCCCCTCGTACCCGGCGACAGACTCGAGGAACGATTTTTTCGGTCAAACCGGCGGCGGCCACAGACTTGCGAGTCGAGTGTCGGAGCTTGCGGAGGCGGCGGGTTTGGAGCTGACGTGACAGGCCTCGCTGGCGAGTGTAAGGCGAGTACGCAGAGCTCACTTCTGACCTCTACTTGGCGGTGTAGCACTTTCCATTTCCGTCCAGTGTACTTGGGCGGGTAAAATTTTGGGTCATTTGTTGTGGGCGTGCAGCAAGCGTCGCTCCACCTGCCCGCTAGTGCCCCGGGCAGCTGTTGCCGGCCCCTGTCATTGCCGTCATCTGGAGGGCAGAGACCAGCTGGCACCGGAGGATGGCTGCTGCCGGCTGTGACGCGTGTCGCAGGTCGCAGCCTGCCGCACATCACATGCTCCCTCAGCAGGTCGCGTGTCCGCCGCTCTGTAGCGCACGCCTTCCCCCCACGTGGCCGAGTGTGCTCTAAGTGCCGTGTTCTTCCCGCGGGTGGGCGTAGCACGTGCCGTCTGTTTGGAACCTTGCGTTACAGCAGCTGCAGCTGACAGCTGCCGCCCTGCTGCAGGGAACTCGCAAGCTCGCGCCGACTCGGGACCTCGCCATCTGGACTTAAGACCTCAGCGAGGCGTTCCCAGCTCACAAAGAGGACGGCCGCATCGCACGAAGTGCCGTCATCAGAGACGTCTCGTAGGATACGTCACCCGCTGCGACACACACGAAAAGACGGCAGTACTGCGCCAACTAAATCCCGCACCACTGCATGGTGGTAATTACACTACTGGCCATTAAAATTGCTACACCACGAAGATGACGTGCATACAGACGCGAAATTTGACCGACAGGAAGAAGATGCTCTGATATGCAAATGATTAGCTTTTCAGAGTATTCACACAAGGTTGGCGACACAAACAACCCGCTCACACGAGGAAAGTTTCCATCCGATTTCTCATACACAAACAGCAGCTGACCGGCGTTGCCTGGTGAAACGTTGTTGTGATTCCTCGTGTAAGGAGGAGAAATGCGTACCATCACGTTTCCGACTTTGATAAAGGTCGGATTGTAGCCTATCGCGACTGCGGTTTCTCGTATCGCGACACTGCTGCTCGCGTTGGTCGAGATCCAGTTGTTAGCAGAATATGGAATCGGTGGGTTCAGGAGGGTAATACGGAACGCCGTGCTGGATCCCAATGGCCTCGTATCACTAGCAGTCGAGATGACAGGCATCTTATCCGCACGGCTGTAACGGATCGTGCAGCCACGTCCCGATCCCTGAGTCAACAGATGGGGACGTTTGCAAGACAACAACCATCTGCACGAACAGCTCGACGATGTTTGCAGCAACATGGACTATCAGCTCGGAGACCGTGGCTGCGGTTCCCCTTGACGCTGCATCACACACAGGAGCGCCTGCGATGGTGTACTCAACGGCGAACCCGGGTGCAAGAATGACAAAACATCAGTTTTTCGGATGAATCCAGGTTCTGTTTACACCATCGTGATGGTCTCATCCGTGTTTGCCGACATCGCAGTGAATGCAAATTGGAAGTGTGTATTCGTCATCGCCATACGGGCGTATCACCCGGCGTGATGGTTTGGGGTCCCATTGGTTACGCGTCTCGGTCACCTCTTGTTCGCACTGACGGCACTTTCAACAGTGGACATTACATTTCAGATGTGTTACTTCCCGTGGCTCTACCCTTCATTCCATCCCTGCGAAACCCTACATTTCATCAGGATAATGCACGACCGCATGTTGCAGGTCCTGTACGGTCCTTTCTGGATAGAGAAAATGTTCGACTGCTGCCCTGGCCATCTCATTCTCCAGATCTCTCACCACTTGAAAACGTCTGGTCAATGGTGGCCGAGCAGCTGGCTCGTCACAATACGCCAGTCACTACTCTTGATGGACTGTGCTATCGTCTTGAAGTTTCATGGGCAGCTGTACCTGGACACGTCATCCAAGCTCTGTTGACTCAATGCTCAGGCGTATCAAGGTCATTATGAACGTCAGAGGTGGTTGTTCTGGGTACTGATTTCTCAGGATCTATGCACCCAAATTGCGTGAAAATGTAAACACGTATCAGTTGTAGTATAATATATTTGTCCAATGAATACCCGATTATTATCTGCATTTGTTCTTGGTGTAGCAATTTTAATGGCCAGTAGTGTAGTATGTGAATATGGTATGGTTTAGCGACGAAGCCCACTTTCATTTGGATGGATATGTCAATATACAAAATTGGCGCACTTGGTGGACCGAGAATCCGCATTTCGCGATCGAGAAGTCTCTTCACCCCCAACGGGTGACTGTGTGGTGTGTAATGTCCAGTCACGGAATAATCGGTGCGATATTCCTTGACGGCACGGTGACTCCCAGACGGTTACGTGAAGGTCTTGGGAGATGATTTCATCCCCATTATCCAAAGTGACCCTGATGTCGACAAGATGTGGCTCGTGCAAGACAGAGTTCGACCCCATCGAAGCACGAAGTGTTTTCTGTCCTCCTGGAGGAGCACTCTGCGGACCGCATTCTGGCTCTGCTTATTATCCAAAATACCATGATATACAGAATCAAGCGAAATTTATCACTGAATTGAGCATTTCTTTTCTGTAGGGAGGAGGAAGCCAATTACCTTGGATGGACATACACCGACAGATATGAAAGTAACCTCGGGCTTGCTACTGTCTCTGTTCATATTCTATATCAAGGACCTCTCAGACAATATTAGTAACTACTTCAGAGTTAGCGCAGATGTTGAAGTTATCTATATAATGAGGTACTGTCTGAAAGTAGCCGGAGTTTGGTAAGACTTCAGACTGATGTGAAGACTGGAAACTCTCTTTAAAAGTTCAGAAACCTAAAATTTTGGACCACAAAACGAAAAAATCCTAGTATCCTACAACGATAATATGAGAGTCACAGTGGGAATCGACCCACTCGGACAAATACTTACGTTTAACACTTTGTAGGGGAATGAAATGGGCAGATCATGTAGACTCAGTCGTAGGTAAAAAGCAGGTGGTAGACTCAGTTTCACTAGTAGAGTAGCAGGGAAATTCAATTGTACCAATTGTTAGCGCTTTCTCCCGTCTCACTCACGTATGGAGCACGGGGAGAATGTCTGAGTCTCGCGTGACTGACCTCACCTCGTCTTCACAATCCACACGTGAGCGATACATAGGGGATTGTAGTGTATTCCTAGAGTTACGATTTAAAGTCATCTCTTGAAACTTTGTTCGTAGACCTTCTCGGAATAGTTTCCGTCCGTCTTCGAGAGTCTTTCAGTTCAGTTTCTTCAGCATTCCTGTGACGTTCTGCCTCGGGTCGAACAAACCTGTAACCATTCGTACTGCTCTTCTCTGTATACGTTTAGTACGCTCTGTTAGTCGTATCTGGTACGCATTCCTCACACTTGGGCGATATTGGCCGCGCGAGTGATTTGTAGGCAATCTCTTTCCCCAGTATTCTACTAATAACCCGGAATCTACCACCTACCTTATTCGTGACTGCGCCAATGTGACTACTCTATTTCATGCCCTTTCAGAGTGTTAACAAACAGATATTTGTATTGCTGAAGTCCACACTATATTTCGAAAGTGTGCGAACCGTCTTCATTCTTGGAGATTTTTCATGCTTTTAAACCTGGGATGCATTTCTCATTGCCTTCTGTAGCTGTGTCCTGACCTGTCTTGTGTAACATGGGGAGAACTGTTCCGTCCCTTACGTATTTAGTCGATTATAAAATTCTCAATTGCCGCCAAAACTATTTTTTTTCAATTTAAGCCACACTTGATCGGCGCTTTAAGTTGTGTATGTGGAAAGAGTGGAGAATGGCTCTTAGGAACGTGTCAAACGAATTTTATCTGCTTTCCTGAATGGATATATTTTGTTCGATTTTGAAGAATTTCGATGCAAAGTTCAGCTTTATTGGAGAGTAAAATTGACGATGAATTGGAAATCTTCAATTTGCACGAGAAGTTATACACTGAAGCGCCAGAGAAACTGGTTCAGGGATGGGTATTCGAATAGAGAGGTACGTAAACAGGCAGAACACAGCGCGCTGCGGTCTGTAACGCCTATGTAAGATCACAAGTGCCTGGCCACTACAGTGGCAGTCTATCAACATTTAAGTGAGTTTCTACGTGACGTTATAGTCGATCCACGAGCGATCGGACACAGCATCTCCGAGGTAGCGATGGAGTGGGGATTTTTCCGTGCGATCATTTCACGAGTATACCGTGAATATCAGGAATCCGGTAAAACATCAAATCTCCTACATCGCGTCGGGAGGAAAAAGATCCTGCAACAACGGGACCAACGACGACTGAAGAAGTTCTTTCAACGTGACAGAAGGGCAACCCTTCCGCAAATTGCTGCAGATTTCAATGCTAGCCCGTCAGTGTGTGAACCATTCAACGAAACTTCATCGATATGGGTTTTCAGGCCGACTCGTGTACCCTTGTGACTGCCCTACATAAAGCTTTAGACCTCGCCAGGGCCGTCAACACCAACATTGGACTCTTGATGCCTGGAGACATGTTGCCTGGTCGGACGAGTCTCAGCAGCGGACTGTTCAAACTGATGGAGGCTCTGTAATGGTGTCCGGTGTTTTGCAGTTGCAGTGATATGGGACCCCGGTTACGTCTAGATACGACTGTGACGTGTGAAACGTACGTTAGCATCCTGTCTGATCACCTGCATTCATTCATGTCCACTGTGCATTCCGACGGACTTGGGCAATTCCATCATGACAATGCGACACCCCACACGTACAGAACTGTTACAGAGTGGCTCCAGGAACACTGTTCTGAGATTAAACTCGTCCGCTGGCCACCAAACTCCCCAGACACGAACATTATTGAGCATATCTGGGATGCTTTACAATGTGCTGTTCAGAAGAGATTGTAAGTAGGTTGTTTAGGTTTTTATATTGGTAACGCCACGTAGCGCTCTGTATGAAAATCACTGGCTGTGGTGTGTGCAGTCTGTGGCTGGTTAGCATTGTTGTAATATTCGCTATTGTAGTGGGCAGTCGGATGTTAACAGCGCGTAGCGTTGCGCAGTTGGAGGTGAGCCGCCAGCAGTGGTGGATGTGGGGAGTGAGATAGCGGAGTTTTGAGAGCGAATGATCTGGACAGAGACAAGTATATTTGTAAGACTGGATGTCATGAACTGATATATATATATATATATATCATGACTTTTTGAAAACTATAAAGGTAAATACATTGTTTGTTCTCTATCAAAATCTTTCATTTGCTAACTATGCCTATCAGTAGTTAGTGCCTTTAGTAGTTAGAATCTTTTATTTAGCTGGCAGTATTGGTGCTCGTTGTATTGCAGTAGTTCGAGTAACGAAGATTTTTGTGAGGCAAGTGATTCATGAAAGGTATAGGTTATTGTTAGTCAGGGCCATTCTTTTGTAGGGATTACTGAAAGTCAGACTGCGTTGCTCTAAAAATGTTGTGTGTCACTTTAGTGAATGTCTGAGTACGTTCAATTTTGCTCAGCTGTTTGAAAATCAAATAACGTAGGGGTTTATCAGCACAGTAATTCATTAATTTTTCTAAGGGGACGTTCCAAGATTTCCACCCCTTGGTACTCTTACGGTTTTATGGACAGCCCAGCAGGATTCATGGAGTCAGTTCCCTCCAGCACTACTTCAGACATTACTCGATGTCACGTCGTCTTGCGGCACTTCTGAGGGCTCGCAGGGGCCCTACACAATATTAGGCAGGTGTACCACTTTCTTTGGCTTTTCAGTGTAGATGTGTTCTAAAAAGAAATATTTCATTTAAATAAGAAAGTAAATGAAAAGTAGTACTACGGCTCTATGAACAGTATTGACCTTCGCTGCAACGACCTTGTTGTCATTAATCGCTGTCTTCTCTGTGGCGATCTGAGGGAGCTCAATCCTGTATCGTTTTCAGCCGAGGCACAAGACACGCACGAGCTTAGAATCTCTCACGCGATCGCGACCAGAGGGAATCGGGAAGAGTGTCGCTATCCGATGCCGGCAGGGCGTCGCAGTGTGTGGCGGTCTGCCGTCGGTGTTTCTTTTTTCCCCCCTCTTTTCGGCGACGACCGGAAAGGTGGGCGTGAGAAGTGGTCCGCTGTCTGCCGACTGCAGACCACCCACGCAGCGGGCCCATCCCCCGTCGTCCTCTGACTAACGCGATCAGCGCTTCCCAAACGCCGATACCCGGAAATAGCACCCGTCTGCTTTGACGCGCGACGCGATGCAGAGAACAGACATAAACCACGGATCCATCTACATCTGAATATGCATATGTAATCCGCGAGCCACCGTGTGGTGTGTGGTTGAATGCGTTTTCTGCACCACTATCGCTCCCCACTCGTTTCCTGTTCCAGTCGCGAATAGTCCGCGAGCAGAACGCCTCTTCGTAACCATCCATGTGGGCTGGAATCTCTCTCGTTTTACTTTGATGGCCTCTCGGTGAGATGTGCCGGGTGGCTATAACTAAACTTTCGCTATTTAACACGTTATAACACGGAAACTAACTACCGTACAAGGACCAAACTTGGTAGCATTAATTTCGAGAACATACGGAAGAGAAATTATCCAGAATCAATTGAATTGAAACACGTTAAATGTGCTGATACATCGTAGCATCAAATACCGGTACCATTACTGCAACAAAAGGGGCTCAATATGGCGGCCATCAGTGTCCAGAAGAGTCCGAAAGCGCAGGATTGGATTCTGCACAGCAGAACGAGGCATGTCCGTAGGTATGCTGGCCACCTCTCTCGATATGTTGCGCTTCATATCGGTGAGTGTGTGGATGTTGCCCTGGTAAACCCTGTCCTTCAGGTAGCCCCACAACCAGAAATCACAGGGAGTCAAAAATGGTTCAAATGAGTCTGAGCACTATGGTACTTAACATCAGTCCCCTAGAACTTAGAACTACTTAAACCTAACTAACCTAATGACAAGGTCATCAGTCCCCTAGACCGTAGAACTACCTAAACCTCACTAACCTAAGGACATCACACACATCCATCCCCGAGGCAGGATTCGAACCTGCGACCGTAGCGGTCACGCGGTTCCCAACTGAAGCGCCTAGAACCGCTCGGCCACTCCGGCCGGCACAGGGAGTCAGATCAGGTGATCGTCCTGCAAGGCATTTGGAAACGATAGGCTGATCATTCGAACGTTTCCAAATCTGTTTCGGACAAGCAGGTGAACTTCACGTGCCATGTGCGATGGGGTTCCATGCTGCATGCATGAAAACTGATTTTAATTTTAATAATTAACAGCCCCAGTTGCACTGTTTGCCTAGAATTTTCCTAGGTTTCAATCGGGATAACCCAACCTTCTTCAGAATAACAGTAACTACCGTCTTCCCATAGTGGACATCGTCAAGCTAAAACTACAAATCCATAAATTATCGCCAGACTGTAAAACTTATCTGGAACTGCCTCGGCCCAACTTCGCGACCGCGATGCGGCAGCCACCAGTACTGTGCTGGAACTCGCAACTGACGCTATGAATTATTAAAATTAAATTTAATATTTACACAGTTGCTGACAGGGCCGCGAAATGTTTAAGTTATTTATGCATGAAAACTTTTGACTCCAGTGCGGCCCTCTCCTGTAGGGCGGGTGCGACATGCTGGCGAAGCGTCTCGTAGCAACGCCGGCCGGTCACACTGCACCTCCTTGGTCCTTGAACGCAACCTGTTCAGAAAAGAACGGGTCAATGATGAAAGTGGCCGTGAAGTCACACCGTATGGCAGATGTTTACCATACAGAGGAAATTCATGCACGGAGACTGGAGGTGAAGATCCCCACACTCGGCAATTCTGTGTGTTCACCTCACTCGTGTGCGCCCCTATAGCTGAGTGGGCAGCGCTTTGGAATGCCTTGTAAATGCGCCCGGGTTCGATTCTCGGCTCGGTTGGATATTTTTCCCCTCGGGGACTGGGTGTTGTGTTGTCTTCATCGTCGTCATATCATCCCCATCGACGCGCAAGTCGCCAAAGTGGTGTCAACTCAAAAGTCTTGCAGCAGCCGACTGGCATACTCAACGGGAAGCCCTAGCCATACGACATTTCATTTTACCTCACCCGTGGGATAAAAAGTGAGCTTCGTCTGTAGATAGGATGGTCCAGGCCGAGCCCTCGTGAACGTCAATCCTTGAAGGAAAGCCGGCCGGAGTGGCCGTACGGTTCTCGGCGCTACAGTCTGGAGCCGAGTGATCGCTACGGTCGCAGGTTCGAATCCTGCCTCGGGCATGGATGTGTGTGATGTCCTTGGGTTAGTTAGGTTTAAGTAGTTCTAAGTTCTAGGGGACTGATGACCTCACAAGTTAAGTCCCATAGTGCTCAGAGCCATGTGAACCATTTGAACCCTGAAGGAAAGTGGAGAGTGAAGTCAACATGTCGTAGTGCGTCCTGTGGTCCAAGCTGCTGTACGATATGGATTTGTACGGGTACCACTTGGGAATGGTTCTAAGCGCCTTCCGTACAGTGGACTACAGGATGTTCAAGTGTCGTGACACAGCACGCGCATTGACTGACAATCGGGAATTGCACGCAGCGTTGTCAGCCATAGCAACAGCTATTTCATCAACCACCTGTGGTGGAACCGGTCGTCGGCCTCTTCCCAGAGCGACGCCCAGTTCTCCAAATGGTTCAAATGGCTCTGAGCACTATGGGACTTAACATCTGACCTCTTGTTGGCTGTTATCTGCCTTCTGCGTGTACAATGTCGCGTATTGTGTAGTGTACGGCAACTTACAGCTAGACTGCGCCTGGCCGCCCAGGCATCCCGCCCATCACGCCGGGGGACCCTTATCTCTGCGGCCAGAAGACAAACACTCGACACTAAACAATGAACGCCTGCTGTGCAAAGTGGCAAACTGTCTCGCCTTTCGGTGCGCCAATAACAGAGGCTGGATTTAGCGGTGTGCAACTGCCATGGCATAAATATAAAACTGCGCTTCACGACACGGAAAGAAAACCTTTTAGTGCCCTTGTGACTACAATCATTAATGAGTCGCAGTCGGAATCAGCTGACACAATTTCCAGGGATATTTATTGTGATCCGTCCTGGTCAGGATGGTTCAAATGGCTATGAGCACTATGGGACTTAACTTCTGAGGTCATCAGTCCCCTGGAACTTAGAACTACTTAAACCTAACTAACCTAAGGACATCACAAACATACATGCCCCAGGCAGGATTTGAACCTGCGACCGCAGCGGTCGCGCGGTTCGAAACGGTAGCGCCTAGAACCGCTCGGCCACCCCGGCCGGCCAGTTCTCCAGTTGATTCACACTTGTTCATCATGCTCTGCACAGCAGGTGGAGGAAGAGCACACTTGCGGTAATCCTTTCAGCCGGCGATATTGTCGAAGTGCAGCTGCAGCGTTACTGTTGTCTTGATAACAGAGCTTCACCAGTAATGCCCTGCTTCTTTTGTCCAAGCTCATGTTGACAGGTCAACAAGTGCACTGCGACTGGTCAGGTGTGTGAGACTACGGATCACGATGACTGATCACAGCACCTGCTGGCTATAGTTGGAACTGGACGGTGGCGCTGTGGCGCATGGAAATCATGCACCCGAAACCATGGACATTAACGGTACCAAGTTAGGTAACCGTGCAGTAATTAGTTTACGTTTTATGCCGTGGTAAGTAGGGAATATTTAAGTATGAGGGTTGGGACTTAAATAGTGGAAACACTGCTTTGGAGACACTATGCAATGGAATCTCCCATTGTCGCTGATAGCACACACTGTTGACATGCCTACCTTACCTCCGAGCAAATGGACTCGCCCGTCCCACGTCACCGGCGTGCGCACAATCGAGGAAAACAAAGTCCCTTGTGAGCGAGTGGTCTAACGTAACGGTGTCACTACGCTTTCGAAACAGGAACAACGGAGCTGAATCAAGGTTGTATGTGCCAGAGGTCGTTCAGCACGACAGTGTCATCAAGGTCTTCTGGAGCACCACCTGCGATCAGCTTTGCGAAAGAAGCGACGACACTTTCTGCGCAACCCACCCATCATTTTGCACGACAATGTGTGGGCGCATACAACGCAAGGTGTGGCTGCTCTGTTCGGTCGATGGGACTGGGAAGTACTGTACCATCCACCACACTCCCTGGACTTCAGTCCTTGTGACTTTGATTTTATTCCGAAGGTGAATGAACCACTTCGTGGCATTCGCTTCAGCACTGTTCCAGAGATTCGACATGCAGTAGACCGCTCCATTCGCACCATCAACAGAACAGGCTCTGCTAATCGTATACTGCGCCTTCCACATCGCTGGCAACGGGTTCTACACAACGCTGGTGACTACTTTGAAGGACAGTAACAGGTGGAAACGTGTAAGTCTTTTTCATGGGTTGTGAATCTATAGTTGACACTATTTTAAGTTGCAACCGTCGTATAACCATCCGGTACCTATCAGGGAAGTAATACACTGCCGCATCAAAATTACGTGGATACCCTACAGCGGACATTAGTATCAGAAATGCCCGTCTTTTTTACGTCGATATGCAGTCTGCTGGAGACACTTCGAGATGTGCCGAATGTCTCTGGAGGAATGGCAGAACAGTCTTCATCGAGAGCCGAAACCAAGGGCGGTCTGGAGCGAAATCGACTTTCTAGTTCATCCCAAAGGTGTTGTATTGGGTTCAGAGCAGGGCTGTGGGCAGTCCAGTACATTTCAGTAATTTTAACTGTCCACGAGACACTGCCTCACATTTGCTGCCTTATGACAGGGTGCTTTGTCAGGCTGGTACAGTCATCGTCCCCGGACTGTTCTTCGACTGTAAGCAGTACACGGTGCTCTGAAACGTCTTCATATCCTTCCGCATTCAGCACTTTCTTAAGCGCAATAAGGGGACCGCAAGCTAATGACGAAAAACACCCGCGTACCGCAACACGACGTGCGTTCTTCAGTATTGCCATTACATATGATGGTAGGAGCGTTCTCCAGGCAGTATATAAATCCCAAACCGTGATACCGGATTTCCAAAGTGATTCGTCACTCGATTCCAGTGATCCTCTGTCCAGACGCCTGAAGCAGCGTTTACCATTGTCTACAGTGATGCGTGTCTCATGAGAAGCTGCCCGACCACCGTACCCCATTCTTTTTAACCCCTTACGCACACTCACTGTACTAGCAGAGCTGCTGGTAACACGCTGGAACTCACGAGTGCTTCCTTCCGCTCATTTCGTGCGAGTTTTTACATCCAGCCTCCGCTCTAAGTTGCTGTCAGCAGTTGCTCATCTTCGCTTCTGCGAAATAAATATCTTCCACTGAACAAGTGCTCATTGCTTTTAAGGTATGTGTGGTGTCACCGCCAGACACCACACTTGCTAGGTGGTAGCCTTTAAATCGGCCGTGGTCCGCTAGTATACGCCGGACCTGCGTGTCGCCACTATCAGTGATTGCAGACCGAGCGCCGCCACACGGCAGGTCTAGAGAGACTTACTGGCACTCGCCCCAGTTGTACAGCCGACGTTGCTAGCTATGGTTCACTGAGAATTACGCTCTCAATTGCCGAGACGATAGTTAGCATAGCCTTCAGCTAAGTCAATTGCTACGACCTAGCAAGGCGCCATTTATCCTGTGCTATGTATCTAATGACGCATATACTGTATCAACAAGACCAATGTTCACCAATTGTGGATTAAAGTTAAGTATTCCAGCAGCTACGTACTTTTCTTTATAGCATTCATTACGCATCCTGTTTCAGACCTGCGTGAGTTTAAGCGCGTGCTTTTCGGTTACCCGTCACTGTGGATTGGCTGCCTTGCCAATCCACAACAGTATGCATTTTAGACCCCATGTTTACTTGACTTTTTTGCTTCGAATGATCTGTGCTGTCATATACCTGAGTACTGACCATTCCTCCTGCGACACCCTGTGTAAAAATGATCTAGAAGGTAACATAGCATGCCCCCGGTCGTAGCGTTAATGCTGACTGTTGATACAGCCTGAATGAGGGCATTGTTTGGCCCATTTTATGGCTGAATATGTAATTCGTGTTAGTATGCGCCGGCCGAGGTGGCCGAGCGGTTGAAGGCGCTTCAGTCTGGAACCGCGCGACCGCTACGGTCGCAGGTTCGAATCCTGCCTCGGGCATGTCCTTAGGTTAGTTAGGTCTAAGTTCTAGGGGACTGATGACCTCAGATCTTAAGTCCCATAGTGCTCAGGGCCATTTGAACCATTTGTTAGTATGTGACAACAGTGACTAATTCAGAGATTTTATTAACTGACGCCACTATTTCTGTATCGCCTTCTATAGTATGTACATGCTTTTACGAACCGAATGATGTTCTGTGGGCCGAAAGTGGCGGTCCGATAAAGAAATTTTGTCGGCCGCTCTTGGAGGCGAATCATGACGTTTTTCAAAGTTTGCTGTCTGAGTGAAACACGTGCAAAGGTGAAGATGGGAGACTGCGTAACTGAGGAATTTGAAATTGTGACAGGCCTCAGGGAAGGAGATAGGTCGTGCCCTATCCTGTTCAACTTTGCCCTCGAGAAGACCGTACGCCAGACCTTCCAAGAGAACGAAGGGATTGAAATACACGGTGATCAAAAGGTCAGTATATAATTCAAAACTTAATAAACCACGGAATAATTTAGATAGAGAGGTAAAAATTGACATACATGTTTGGAATGACATGGGATTTTATTAGGACAAAACAAAACAATGTTCACAAAATGTCCGACAGATGGTGCTGGACAGCAAAACCGCTACCGTGATGGGTGAGAGGTACGCCGATATGTTACAGAATCGCATCATCCCCAGCCTGGCTGATAAACACCTGCTGGAACGTACGATGTTTGTACACGATGGCGCTCCATCCCATACTGCTAGACGCGTGAAAGATCTTTTACGCGCGTCGTTTGGTGATGATCGTGTGCTCAGCCGCCGCTTTCGTCATGCTTGGCCTCCCAGGTCCCCAGACCTCAGTCCGTGCGATTATTGGCTATGGGGTTACCTGAAGTCGCAAGTGTATCGTGATCGACCGACATCTCTAGGGATGCTGAAAGACAACATCCGACGCCAATGCCTCACCATAACTCCGGACATGCTTTACAGTGCTGTTCACAACATTATTCCTCGACTACAGCTATTGTTGACAAATGATGGTGGACGTATCGAGCATTTCCTGTAAAGAACATCTTCTTTGCTTTGTCTTACTTTGTTATGCTAATTATTGCTATTCTGATCAGATGAAGCGCCATCTGTCGGACATTTTTTTGAACGTTTGTATTTTTTTTAGTTCTAATAAAACCCCATGTCATTCCAAACATGTGTGTCAATTTGTACCTCTCTATGTACATTTTTCCGTGATTTATTCGGTTTTCAAATTTATACTGACTTTTTGATCACCCGGTAGAAGAAAAAGGGACTGGCATACTTAGCCTATGGAGACGACATTTCTTTAGTCTCTAGTTTGGAAGAGGAGTTGGAGCAAATGACGAAAGCACTAAAGGAGGCTGCCAGCAAATTTGGGCTAAACATAAAAAAAGCCAAGACAGAGTGCCGCGTTATGACGCGTGGTCAAAGTCAGACTGCTGGTCATCTACAATCACTGCAGGTTGGGGACCAGTCCTGCAAGAGAGTGCATGAATTCAAATACCTAGGGGCACTTTTACTGAGAACTCGTCATGTGATGCAGAGATCAATGCCAGAATACAAGCAGGAAACCGATCTTACTTACCACAGTCGAGCACAACTGCTCCGGTCCAGATATCTCTCCAGACAGTTCAAGATTCGACTGTACAAAACCCTGATCCAGTCTGTTGTTCTATATGGCTGTGAGACCTGGAGTATACGGAAACAGGACTTCCATAGGCTCCTCATTTTTGAGAAAAAAGTGCTTCGAAAGATCTTCGGTCCGGTTTTGGATGCAGATACAGGGGAATGGAGAATCAGATAGAACCGAGAGCTTGAGGAACTATACCAGCAGCCCAACATAGCAGGAACTGTCAAAGCCAAACGAATGCAGTGGGCTGGCCATGTGGCCCGGATGGAGGATCACAGATGGCCTCGGAAGCTCCTGGATTTCACACCTACAGGAAAGAGACCGCCAGGGAGACCCAAGAAGTGTTGGAGGGATGGACTCCATGAAGTTTTAAACCAGGCATCAGCAGATGTGGACCAATGGCGGATAGCAGCAGTGGACAGAATACAGTGGAGGAGGAAACTTGTAAGAGCGTGCGGTCCACTGGGCCTCATCACGTAGTAGTAGTGGTAGTAGTAATTGCTTTATTGCTAAATCTCCTAGAGTATACATTCCAACAAGAGGAGCAGGCGACCCACAAACATTTTGTAAACTGACCATGAATGGAAAATCAGAGAAACTCCAAGTTACAGGAAGGCGCACTGACAATCCTTATAGCGTTTTTTAATGATTCTGCGAACAGCAGCAGTATTTATGTTAGGCGACTAATTTCGAACCTGAAAGGTTTCCAATCCTGGCCTAATGAGACTGCACTGGCAGAGTCTGATTTTAATTTTAAAAAAACATCAAAGTGACTACATACGATTTATAAATGTTTGCAGAATCAATGCCACAATACAAACATGCCTATTACCAAGTAAAAAATCGAACTGATTTGATTTGGTAAGAGGCATACATGATTTGATTTTGACTTGGTACGAGACATGTGTGGATTGCATTCATTCTGCAAACATTTGTAGAGTTTGAACACTTCCTCTGGTCACTATACTCCCCAGACATGAACATTATTGAGCATATGTGGGATGCTTTGCAACGTGCTGTTCAAAATACAGGGTGTCCCAAAAAGAACGACCCAATTTTAACCCGTAATAATATTGAGACAAATGTCACTAGATAACTGAAACAGCGCTAGATGTAATCGGCGTGGTCTAGAGTTTCAGAAAAGCACAACAACGTGCGCAGTTTCCTCAGTGCCAACGTGCCTCAACGTTGGTTGGGGCGTACAGGACCGCGAGACCAGGCTTTACTCTCTTGACCTCCAAGGTACCCTGGCTTAACGCCATGTGATTTCTTCCTGTGGGTATATGTTAAAAAATGTATTTACGTTCCTCCCTTACCTCGTGACACTGATGAACTACACTCCTGGAAATGGAAAAAAGAACACATTGACACCGGTGTGTCAGACCCACCATACTTGCTCCGGACACTGCGAGAGGGCTGTACAAGCAATGATCACACGCACGGCACAGCGGACACACCAGGAACCGCGGTGTTGGCCGTCAAATGGCGCTAGCTGCGCAGCATTTGTGCACCGCCGCCGTCAGTGTCAGCCAGTTTGCCGTGGCATACGAAGCTCCATCGCAGTCTTTAACACTGGTAGCATGCCGCGACAGCGTGGACGTGAACCGTATGTGCAGTTGACGGACTTTGAGCGAGGGCGTATAGTGGGCATGCGGGAGGCCGGGTGGAAGTACCGCCGAATTGCTCAACACGTGGGGCGTGAGGTCTCCACAGTACATCAATGTTGTCGCCAGTGGTCGGCGGAAGGTGCACGTGCCCGTCGACCTGGGACCGTACCGCAGCGACGCACGGATGCACGCCAAGACCGTAGGATCCTACGCAGTGCCGTAGGGGACCGCACCGCCACTTCCCAGCAAATTAGGGACACTGTTGCTCCTGGGGTATCGGCGAGGACCATTCGCAACCGTCTCCATGAAGCTGGGCTACGGTCCCGCACACTGTTAGGCCGTCTTCCGCTCACGCCCCAATATCGTGCAGCCCGCCTCCAGTGGTGTCGCGACAGGCATGAATGGAGGGACGGACACGTGTCGTCTTCAGCGATGAGAGTCGCTTCTGCCTTGGTGCCAATGATGGTCGTATGCGTGTTTGGCGCCGTGCAGGTGAGCGTCACGATCAGGACTGCATACGACCGAGGCACACAGGGCCAACACCCGGCATCATGGTGTGGGGAGCGATCTCCTACACTGGCCGTACACCACTGGTGATCGTCGAGGGGACACTGAATAGTGCACGGTACATCCAAACCGTCATCGAACCCATCGTTCTACCATTCCTAGACCGGCAAGGGAACTTGCTGTTCCAACAGGACAATGCACGTCCGCATGTATCCCATGCCACCCAACGTGCTCTAGAAGGTGTACGTCAACTACCCTGGCCAGCAAGATCTCCGGAGCTGTCCCCCATTGAGCATGTTTGGGACTGGATGAAGCGTCGTCTCACGCGGTCTGCACGTCCAGCACGAACGCTGGTCCAACTGAGGCGCCAGGTGGAAATGGCATGGCAAGCCGTTCCACAGGACTACATCCAGCATCTCTACGATCGTCTCCATGGGAGAATAGCAGCCTGCATTGCTGCGAAAGGTGAATATACACTGTACTAGTGCCGACATTGTGCATGCTCTGTTGCCTGTGTCTATGTGCCTGTGGTTCTGTCAGTGTGATCATGTGATGTATCTGACCCCAGGAATGTGTCAATTAAGTTTCCCCTTCCTGGGACAATGAATTCACGGTGTTCTTATTTCAATTTCCAGGAGTGTAAAAACCAGTTTATCAGCTGCTGTAGCTTCAGTGACAGAAGACACCTTACGCTTAGTTTGGGATGAATTCGGCTATTGGCTAGATGTCGTCCGTGCAACCAATGGAGGACATATTGTACATTTATGGTGGATTTTTGTAAACTTCTGCCTTTTCTGAGTAATTTAGTATGCAATTTGTTAGTGCCAAACCCTTCTTGCTAGTAAATAATTCTACTTAAAATCGGGTAATTCTTTATTGGACACCCTGTAGGTCTCCACCCCCTCGTACCCTTAGGATTTATGGAAGCCCTGCAAGATTCATGGCCTCATTTCCCTGCAGCACTACTTCAGACATCAGTTGATTCCATGCCACGTCGTGTTGCGGCACTTCTGCATGCTCGCCGGGGCCCTACACGATGTTAGGCAGGTGTACGAGTTTCTTTGGCTCTTCAGTGTGTGTCTGAATCCTATTTCGCCGTCCGTTTAAAAGAGTATGCTGCAACTTATTAATAAAAAAATCATCTAATTTGGCACTGAAGAGGGCTCCTTATTGATACCAGTGAGTTCACTTATCGGCTTCTTAAATTGTATAAATCATTTTCGATTATCTCGACATTTGAAAATGGAATGTGCACTAATTTATGCTGATACAGCTGAGTCAAAACTCTTGAGCAGAAAGGGTGTCCACATCGTATATACTTCTGTCTTATTTAATAGAAACAATAATATACAGAACCATCAAAAATTTAATTTGCGTTATTTCTTTTTCTTTACAGGTAAGCACAACGATAACCTGTGGGGGCGAAGCGAAATGGTACGTGTTTATTTTTGACATACTTCACATTGGTGCGTGCGTGCGTGCGTGTGTGTGTGTGTGTGTGTGTGTGTGTGTGTGTGTGTGTGTGTTTGTGTTTGGAGGCCTGCTGCTTGGAGTTCCAGAAGTGCTAGCGCTGTCAGAAGAAACTGGAAGTCGTTCGTCCTGCGGCTTTTGAGACTTTTGTTAATATAGCACGAAATTATGAAATATTATCTTGCACATCTTCTCAGTGGTCAAATACTTCTCGATTAAATCGTGAAGCATGCAAAGATTTCAGTAATGAATGGAGGACAACAAAATTTCATTAACCGCGAATGGTTACGTGAAACGCAAAACTCGTGACGTCACTCACTGTAAAGCTTAATGTCGCTAGTTTTGCGCAAAAGGCATTTATAGTTATCCACTAGCAAATGCAGTCACGTAAACTGGAAAACATCGTGATGATTAGATTTAATAATCACTTCATTGTAATTCACAGTTACGTAATCTGCAAAACTGGTTTTCAACTGCAAGAAGTACATAGAAATTCGAGAATGACTTTACTGGTTTGTTGATCTCAAATAACTTCAACTTTCGCTATTATTCATTAACAGTTACTGAAAATCACTTTGTACAATTACTACCATTGATGCTCAAGAGTTGCCGGACAATTCTCACTGAGTGCAGTTGCATAAATTGAAAACTTTTTTATCACTGCAAAAATATGCCTAAAAAATCTTTTACCGAATTTTAAGCACTGCTTTTGGAATTACTGTTCACTTTGCTAGACATATGCTCTTTGGTTAATTACTGTCTAGCAAACAACTGCAACTTCAATTACTGTTACTTCTTTCAGCACAGTAAAATGTTACCCACTGCTTAGTTATTTCATTTAACTTAATTTTTTTGTAGAAAGACATTACAATTGCTTTTCAGCCATTAGGATTTTCTTGAGTTAGTTGTAATGGATAACATGGGTCGAACATTGGTACATTGTCTTAGGTATAACTGATAATCGGCACTTTGAAATATCGTGCTATTATTTTGTCTCAAAATTACTTGTGACGCTGGCTAGTCGTTTACAAGTCTAAACCAACAAATGGTTCGGTTTTACTTCGTGTCGTCGCTGGTGCATGTAAAACACTGTTCGTTGCCAGTGTGTCGCACAGTCTCTCCTCGTTGCAGCTCCACGATAAATAACCTTGAACCCACATTACTCTTCGTGTTAACTGGTATCCCCTTGCAGTGATTGTACTGTACCCGCTTAATGCGGCCACACCGAACTTCCACCGAGTCATTATGTGCTCTGCCATCGCTGCCTTACGACCTCGTCTCGACACACACATGCCGTGTAGCTACTCTCTGCAGCGTTGTCTGTAGACTCGACACGACTCGACTATTCACGCCTCAACACGGTTCTACACTGCAATGCCGACGCGCTCACACGCACGTCCAGCGATAATGCGATTGCAACTTCACAACATTCAAATCGAATGTTTGACGACAACGTCTAACTCTGAGTAGGCCAGCATGTGTACGTAAAACTAGCGTACATTTCATACTCATTCAATCTTACAACAGAAAAACAGTATAACATTTCATAAGAAAAATGTTAGTATGATTATTTACAACCTTTATTTCACAGGAAAAAAGTCCCGGCAACAGACAAATTTGAAAGGAAAAAAAAAGAAGTAATTCATAGAGTAGTTGTGACACAACGTAGACGAATTGTTGTCGTTGGTGCTGCAAGGAAGGATGTCGTTTCTCTCTTGTTCGAGATCGCTATAAAATGTCGGAACTTGAACACAGTAACCTGGAGTTGACAGTGGGGTATGTAAGTAGCAAGTAACACACCTTAACAGATAATGTTAACAGACGCCGCCATTAGTCCCTTGTGTCTGCGAATGCGCAGTGTGCAGAATATTCACAAACGGAGACCACGACGTTGGGATCACTGATTGACGTAAAATTTCGTACACCTTCAGTAGATCATTCAGACAACATAATGTGCAAGTATTACGGTATGCTAGTCTGACAACTCCGAGAAAATCTCAAGAAAAGTTTTACGGGTCTGTTATGTCAATCATCTATTTGTGCAAAAGGTGCCGGTTGTGAGATGTCGATGTCGTTAACGTTCTCGGTCCCGCGTTCGAAACCCACCACTGCTTAAATTTTACCCGGTTCGAACCCCACCGTCGCTTAAATTTTGCCGGAACAGTAGCTCAACATGTTCGGTCAGAGGATTAGTTGCTCTCTGTACTAAAATAACCTGAGTGAATGGATCAAAGGGTGAACTTGCACGGATGTCATGGGACGTCCGCCCCGAACAAATGCAACGAACAAAATGAAATCGTCAAGTGGTTAGCATTCGTACCTTGCAAAGAGGCAACGGTTGGAATCCCGCTACATGGGGTCATCTTCATTTTTGTTCAAAAATGGTTCAAAATGGCTCTGAGCACTATGGGACTTAATATCTGAGGTCATCAGTCGCCTAGAACTTGGAACTACTTAAACATAACTAACCTAAGGACATCAGACACATCCATGCCCGAGGCAGGATTCGAACCTGCGACCGTAGCGGTCGCGCGGTTCCGCACTGAATCGCCTAGAACCGCTCGACCACCACGGCCGGCTTCATTTTTGTACTGCAGGTGTAAATTCTGTGATATTCAAAAAAATTTGGGCATTGAGCTTTCGTTCTCGCTACATTAGGAACATCTCATCGCTGCGCAGGTTAACTGCCGAATGGGGCCTGCCTCTGTGTCTGCAGCTCGAAGCGCTGAAGTGCAAAGAAGTCCAGGTACCTTACCAAAATGTTAAAATTAAAATTTGAAACAGTCTTGGCCTCAATCTTGTTAAAATATTTTTCATTGGAGTGAGTGACCGGTTTCGACTCTTATGGAAGAGTCATCTTCAGACCCCGTAAAGATATATTGCCAAAGTAGTATAGACGTTATAATAAGCATATATAAATATATACATATATAAAAATAAGATAAATAGTAATAAATTATACCCAGAGCGGTGGATGGACACTGCTAGGTGAATTCCGTCGACGCTCGTGTAAGTGCTGACTGTGCATAGAGGGACCGGGTATTAATAGGGCTAATCACACCCACCGTTCTGAGTATGACATCATAAGTAGGCAATCAGAAGACACGTTCATGATTAGATAACTAGTACATAACTATGAAGGAATATTTTCAATTGGAATACATGGTAATGTCAATTATTGATCATTATTCGCCAATGAATATAAATTATACTATTAAAATGGTTCATTGGTGTAAAATAGGCTTAGAGTATGCTGCCTTCTAAACTCAGAACTACAAATCTGCACCAAAGGTTGTCGTTGCCCCAGCGTTTACGTGGATAATCGAGGGTGACCATGGAGATAGCGTCCTGTTCCGCTGTGGCCGTTAGTGGTGTTGTCAAAGATTATACTAGGGGGAGATACGTCGTATGTTACGCTTATGTGATATCATAGAAATACGGTTAATTTTTCTCTCTTCTGATGTCAGCGCCATAAAAGAGCTGTACTATGGCGGAACCACACCAACATTTCTGTAATAATAGCGGAACGATGTTACTAAAGTGCATCGATAGTTGCCGTAGAAACGGCGTCCTAGCCCCGTGAAGCAGGCATCAGATGATCATAGATTATTGTGTACTGCGAAAGATATCTCACGGGTTGACATTCCGACCACGAAAACAATGTCTGCATACATACATCGGCGGTTGCTATGGAAATACGCCTTATTCTCAAAAATTTCGAGAACTTACCAGATTGAATGTATAAGGGATTTCGCGAATCACGACAAGCATACATTTTTAGGAAAACTATGTGCTTCTTAGTTTACTTTTAGATATGAGTTTGGTTTGATAATATAATTTAATTAAAAATAATGAGTAGCCAAATAATATTGTTGTGGCGTAGCAAGACAGCCACGCCACGGAAGTAGCCGAAAGGCACGCGTTTAGTTCACGCGGGCAAGAGATAGGTCTGTAACACGATACGTAATGAAGGCTATAAAGAAAAGTACGTAGCTTCTGGAATACTTAACTTTAATCCATCCTTGGTACATCGCTATTGACGATATAAGTGAGACTCCATAGATACATGCAGAGGGTGGGCTTACACACGCACGCACGCACGCACGCACTAACGTGAAGTATGTCAAAAATAAACACGTCAGAAGAAACTGGAAGTCGTTACTTACTGGGCTCACTGGTAGTTGGGAGCTCCAACGTCAGGCGCGTAATGGGGCCCCTTAGGGAAATGGCAGCAAGAGAGGGGAAGGAAACCAATGTGCACTCCGTGTGCATACCGGGGCGAGTCATTCCAGATGTGGAAAGGGTCCTTCCGGATGCCATGAAGGGTACAGGGTGCACCCATCTGCAGGTGGTCGCTCATGTCGGCACCAATGATGTGTGTCGCTATGGATCGGAGGAAATCCTCTCTGGCTTCCGGCGGCTATCTGATTTGGTGAAGACTGCCAGTCTCGCTAGCGGGATGAAAGCAGAGCTCACCATCTGCAGCATCGTCGACAGGACTGACTGCGGACCTTTGGTACAGAGCCGAGTGGAGGGTCTGAATCAGAGGCTGAGACGGTTCTGCGACCTTGTGAGCTGCAGATTCCTCGACTTGTGCCATAGGGTGGTGGGGTTTCGGGTTCCGCTGGATAGGTCAGGAGTCCACTACACGCAACAAGCGGCTACACGGGTAGCAGGGGTTGTGTGGCGAGGGCTGGGCGTTTTTTTAGGTTAGATGGCCTTGGGCAAGTACAGAAAGGGCAACAGCCTCAACGGGTGCGGGGCAAAGTCAGGACATGCGGGGACCAAGCAGCAATCGGTATTGTAATTGTCAACTGTCGAAGCTGCGTTGGCAAAGTACCGGAACTTCAAGCGCTGATAGAAAGCACCGAAGCTGAAATCGTTATAGGTACAGAAAGCTGGCTTAAGCCAGAGATAAATTCTGCCGAAATTTTTACAAAGGTACAGACGGTGTTTAGAAAGGATAGATTGCATGCAACCGGTGGTGGAGTGTTCGTCGCTGTTAGTAGTAGTTTATCCTGTAGTGAAGTAGAAGTGGATAGTTCCTGTGAATTATTATGGCTGGAGGTTACACTAAACAACCGAACTAGGTTAATAATTGGCTCCTATTACCGACCTCCCGACTCAGCAGCATTAGTGGCAGAACAACTGAGAGAAAATTTGGAATACATTTCACATAAATTTTCTCAGCATATTATAGTCTTAGGTGGAGATTTCAATTTACCAGATATAGACTGGGACACTCAGATGTTTAGGACGGGTGGTAGGGACAGAGCATCGAGTGACATTATACTGAGTGCACTATCCGAAAATTACCTCGAGCAATTAAACAGAGAACCGACTCGTGGAGATAACATCTTGGACCTACTGATAACAAACAGACCCGAACTTTTCGACTCTGTATGTACAGAACAGGGAATCAGTGATCATAAGGCCGTTGCAGCATCCCTGAATATGGAAGTTAATAGGAATATAAAAAAAGGGAGGAAGGTTTATCTGTTTAGCAAGAGTAATAGAAGGCAGATTTCAGACTACCTAACAGATCAAAACGAAAATTTCTGTTCCGACACTGACAATGTTGAGTGTTTATGGAAAAAGTTCAAGGCAATCGTAAAATGCGTTTTAGACAGGTACGTGCCGAGTAAAACTGTGAGGGACGGGAAAAATCCACCGTGGTACAACAACAAAGTTAGGAAACTACTGCGAAAGCAAAGAGAGCTCCACTCCAAGTTTGAACGCAGCCAAAACCTCTCAGACAAACAGAAGCTAAACTATGTCAAAGTTAGTGTAAGGAGGGCTATGCGTGAAGCGTTCATTGAATTCGAAAGTAAAATTCTATGTACCGACTTGACAGAAAATCCTAGGAAGTTCTGGTCTTACGTTAAATCAGTAAGTGGCTCGAAACAGCATATCCAGGCACTACGGGATGATGATGGCATTGAAACAGAGGATGACACGCGTAAAGCTGAAATACTAAACACCTTTTTCCAAAGCTGTTTCACAGAGGAAGACCGCACTGCAGTTCCTTCTCTAAATCCTCGCACAAACGAAAAAATGGCTGACATCGAAATAAGTGTCCAAGGAATAGAAAAGCAACTGGAATCACTCAATAGAGGAAAGTCCACTGGACCTGACGGGATACCAATTCGATTCTACACAGAGTACGCGAAAGAACTTGCCCCCCTTCTAACAGCCGTGTACCGCAAGTCTCTAGAGGAACGGAGGGTTCCAAATGATTGGAAAAGAGCACAGATAGTCCCAGTCTTCAAGAAGGGTCGTCGAGCAGATGCGCAAAACTATAGACCTATATCTCTTACGTCGATCTCTTGTAGAATTTTAGAACATGTTTTTTGCTCGCGTATCATGTCATTTCTGGAAACCCAGAATCTACTATGTAGGAATCAACTTGGATTCCGGAAACAGCGATCGTGTGAGACCCAACTCGCCTTATTTGTTCATGAGACCCAGAAAATATTAGATACAGGCTCCCAGGTAGATGCTATTTTTCTTGACTTCCGGAAGGCGTTCGATACAGTTCCGCACTGTCGCCTGATAAACAAAGTAAGAGCCTACGGAATATCAGACCAGCTGTGTGGCTGGATTGAAGAGTTTTTAGCAAACAGAACACAGCATGTTGTTGTCAATGGAGAGACGTCTAGAGGCGTTAAAGTAACCTCTGGCATGCCACAGGGGAGTGTTATGGGACCATTGCTTTTCACAATATATGTAAATGACCTAGTAGATAGTGTCGGAAGTTCCATGCGGCTTTTCGCGGATGATGCTGTAGTATACAGAGAAGTTGCAGCATTAGAAAACTGTAGCGAAATACTGGAAGATCTGCAGCGGATAGGCACTTGGTGCAGGGAGTGGCAACTGACCCTTAACATAGACAAATGTAATGTATTGCGAATACATAGAAAGAAGGATCCTTTATTGTATGATTATATGATAGCGGGACAAACACTGGTAGCAGTTACTTCTGTAAAATATCTGGGAGTGTGCGTACGGAACGATTTGAAGTGGAATGATCATATAAAATTAATTGTTGGTAAGGCGGGTACCAGGTTGAGATTCATTGGGAGAGTGCTTAGAAAATGTAGTCCATCAACAAAGGAGGTGGCTTACAAAACACTCGTTCGACCTATACTTGAGTATTGCTCATCAGTGTGGGATCCGTACCAGGTCGGGTTGACGGAGGAGATAGAGAAGATCCAAAGAAGAGCGGCGCGTTTCGTCACCGGGTTATTTGGTAACCGTGATAGCGTTACGGAGATGTTTAATAAACTCAAGTGGCAGACTCTGCAAGAGAGGCGCTCTGCATCGCGGTGTAGCTTGCTGTCCAGGTTTCGAGAGGGTGCGTTTCTGGATGAGGTATCGAATATATTGCTTCCCCCTACTTATACCTCCCGAGGAGATCACGAATGTAAAATTAGAGAGATTAGAGCGCGCACGGAGGCTTTCAGACAGTCGTTCTTCCCGCGAACCATACGCGACTGGAACAGGAAAGGGAGGTAATGACAGTGGCACGTAAAGTGCCCTCCGCCACACACCGTTGGGTGGCTTGCGGAGCATCAATGTAGATGTAGACATGCAATGTTACTAATGGCGCCTTGCTAGGTCGTAGCCATTGACTTAGCTGAAGGCTATTCTAACTGTCTCTCGGCAAATGAGAGAAAGGCTTCGTCAGTGTAGTCGCTAGCAAAGTCGTCGTACAACTGGGGCGAGTGCTAGTCCGTATCTCGAGACCTCCCTTGTGGTGGCGCTCGGTCTGCGATCACACAGTGGCGACACGCGGGTCCGACATGTACTAATGGACCGCGGCCGATTTAAAGCTACCACCTAGCAAGTGTGGTGTCTGGCGGTGACACCACAAATATAATATTCACTAAAGCTTCATGCAAATAGATGTGTGTGTATGTGTTTTTTTAAATTATATTATCCCTCAAATATCATACAAATTAAATAATATGACCAGTGATGAAAAACTATAGATTCAGAAGTTAGGAGTCGAACCGTCGCCTTATTCACGGTCGTCATACGAAGCTAGAGCGCTAGTCACTCGACCAGCATGAACTCCTATCTCCGCCGCCTACGCGCAAGTACGAACGCCAAACAACAGACGCGTAAAACTTCTCTCGTGATTTTCACAGAATTGTCAGAGTAGTGCAACTTACCACTTGCGCATTATGTTGTTTTAAAGACCTCGGGGAAGATCAGTTTGGATTCCGTAGAAATGTTGGAACACGTGAGGCAATACTGACCCTACGACTTATCTTAGAAAATAGAGTAAGGAAAACCTACGTTTCTAGCATTTCTAGACATAGAGAAAGATTTTGACAATGTTGACTGAAATACTCTCTTTCAAATTCTGAAGGTGGCAGGGGTAAAATAAAATGGTTCAAATGGCTCTGAGCACTGTGGGACTTAACATCTGTGGTCATCAGTCCCCTTGAACTTAGAACTACTTAAACCTAACTAACCTAAGGACATCACACACATCCATGCTCAAGGCAGGATTCGAACCTGCGACCGTAGCAGTCGCGCGGTTCCGGACTGAGCGCCTAGAACCGCTAGACCACCGCGGCCGGCCAGGGGTAAAATACAGGGAGCGAAAGGCTATTTACAATTTGTACAGAAACCAGATAGCAGTTATAAGAGTCGAGGGGCATGAAAGGGAAGCAGTGGTTGGGAAGGGAGTGAGACAGGGTTGTAGTCTATTCCCGATGTTATTCAATCTGTGTATTGAGCAAGCAGTAAAGGAAACAAAAGAAAAATTCGTAGTAGGAATTAAAATCCATGGAGAAGAAATAAAAACTTTGAGGTTCGCCGATGATAATGTAATTCCGCCAGAGACAGTAAAGAACCTGGAAGAGCAGCTGAACGGAATGGACAGTGTCTTGAAAGGAGGATATAAGATGAACATCGACGAAAGCAAAACGAGGATAATGGAATGCAGTGGAATTAAATCAGGTGATGCTGCGAGAATTAGATTAGGAAATGAGAGACTTAAAGTAGTAAAGGAGTTTTGCTATTTGGGGAGCAAAATAACTGATGATGGTCGAAGTAGAGAGGATATAAAATGTAGACTGGTAATGGAATGGAAAGCGTTTCTGAAGAAGAGAAATGTGTTAACATCGAGTATAGATTTAAGGTTCAGGAAGTCGTTTCTGAAAGTATTTATTTGGAGTGTAGCCATGTATGGAAGTGAAACATGGACGATAAATAGTTTGGACAAGAAGAGAATAGAAGCTTTCGAAATGTGGTGCTACAGAAGAATGCTGAAGATTAGATGGGTAGATCACATAACTAATGAGGAAGTACTGAACAGAATTGGGGAGAAGAGGAGTTTGTGGCACAACTTGACGAGAGGAATGGACCTGTTGGTAGGACATGTTCTGAGGCATCAAGGGATCACCAATTTAGTATTGGAGGGCAGCGTGGAGGGTAAAAATCGTAGAGGGAGACCAAGAAATGAATACACTAAGGAGATTCAGAAGGATGTAGGTTGCAATAGGTACTGGGAGATGAAGAACCTTGCACAGGATAGAGTAGTATGGAGAGCTGCATCAAACCAGTCTCTGGACTGAAGACCGCAACAACAACAACAACAACAACTAAAGGTGTACAAAGTTCGAAGTAAATATGTGATCCCAACGTCGTCTGGTCTCGCCTTTATACTCGGCACAGTCTGTAGATCATTGACGTTCGGAAACCTGTTTAGGAAAAAAGTAACTATTTTAAGAAAATGTCACTCGTTGCAGCTTTACGTATTTATATAAAAATTTCAAAACACAGTCTGTGTGGTCGACCTCGTCAACAGAGACAGTGTAGCGCCTTCCACTGCTTGCTGGCTCGCGTCCACTCGTTGGTGAGTGTCCGCACGGTCGCCCCCATTCAGCGGTGCTCGGCTTAGCTTCCAGTTCGTACCGTGCGCGGGAGAATCGTAACGGCCACCTGTCCACCCCCTCTCCCTCCGTGTCAGGTGGCGCGGCAGGTGGAGTGGGGGCGGGCGCCGGCCGTGCCCCCACCACGCACCCCTTCCCCCTCCCGGCGCCCCTGGCCGTGCCGCGCAGTGCGTTGCCCTCCTCCCCTCCCGCTCCGCTACCCCCACCCCTCCACCCGTCGTTCCTTGCGCCGCCAGCCCGCGACCAACCTCAGTCCGTCGCCCGGTGCCATCACCGCAGCATCGGAGGCGTCCCGCTATTGTAGTGTCGCGCGCGTTTAAGTGTCGAGCGAAGTGCCAGACTCCGACCAGCAGCCTACGCGCGCCGTAGCAGCCTCTGAGCTTCTTTATACCGGAACCGACTGCATCTCTCGCAGCTGTTACTAGTCGCATCTCCGTATTACAACGATCCGGCCAGTGATTTTACCTGGCACAATAGAAGGCTGGACCAGTAACGATTCTCCACGTAAAGAAAAGCGATAGAAATTTCGTCTTCGACAGCCTGCTATGTCAAGAAATCTTCTCGAGTCAAACAGTCGCTGAGACCAATCTCAGAATCTCGACATTGGAAAAAATTCTTCGACAACGCGTGAACACATGGAATTCGAGGATTTCCACAACAAAATTCGCAGATAAAAAGTCGCTGAACCTCAGTCCTGGCCGCGACGCGGAAACGGCGGCGCTAGAAACTGTGCACAAGTGTGTATGTGTGTGTGTGTGTGTATGTGGCTGTGAGTGTTTTTGTTGGCTTCGCGGATTGCCGGTTCGCACCGTCTGATCCTGTTAAGGTGGCGGCGGTGACGTAGTGCCTTCTCCGTCGGCGACGCCACGTGGATCAGCTAGCACGTGTGAGGCCACACAGCGGCAGATTTCTGCAGATCGCAGTTGGCATCTTCAGTACAGTTTTCTGTCAGGAATGCAAAGAAGTGTTCGGTTATGACGGTTAGTACACATTTTTGTTGTTACGAGTAAACTGAGAGTAATGCCAATTATTGTCAATTTTTCCCCCCCTTGCAATTAATAGCACCCGGTTTCTTTCACGATCTTTGCTAGCGTCAGTTGAAATACATTTCACCACAGTTGCAACATCGTCAGTGTGTAACCGTCAACTCGTCCCCTCTTGCTATACTTCGATGGTTATTCACAACAATATGGGAATTGTGAGTCCGCCTTGATGCAAAAGACTTTTTTATTTATTTACTTGTTTCTTCCCCAAAGTAGTTCCGGCGACAAATACCGCCACCATCCGTGGGTCTTTAAATCTAAAACATGCAGAAAATAGTGTAGTTATAGAAACGAATTACATTTTTACTGTTCGTTTTCTTAAATATGGTTGTCTTTGGATAGTTTCATACTATCTTTGCCCATCCATCGTCTTTGTCACGTGCTTTCTCTGTTGCCGTATTTTCTCAGCGTACACCATGTCATCTGCAACTGTATTCGTCGCCGCAACTAGTTTGGGCAATAAATAAGTAAACAATTAACAAAGTGATTTGTATCATTGGCTGACTCACAATTGCCAAATTGTTGTTTTTCTATACAAACACAGACCAGATGGAAAAGTTCCAAGATAGTCATGGTTGACAAACTGCCGTTTGGCTTCTGTCTCGGGTTCTTTGGCCGACGTTCATCTAATGATTTTTCTGACGTTTCGCCAGCACGAGTGGCTGGCATTGTCAAAGCTTCACCCTCCACTGCCGGTGGTGAACTGGAGCCGAGCTCGCGGCCGCAGACTATATGTATGTGGCGGACGTTGGCGCGCCACGTACATATAGTTTGCGGCCGCGACCTCGGCTCCAGTTCACCATCGGCAATGGAGGGTGAAGCTTTGACAATGCCAGCTACTCGTGCTGGCGAAACGTCGGTAATATCATCAGATGAACGTCGGCCGAAGAACCCGAGATAGAAGCCAATAGGCAGTTTGTCAACAAGTGGCCACGAAAGCCTTAACAATTTTGTATAGTCATGGTTATCCACGATGGCAAATACAGTGTATCAAGAAGAATCATCCGATTTTAAAAAATCATATCTATGTTATTTGGGATATGTACGTGAACAAGATACTGTTGGAAAGAGCAAACCACCACGATGGGGCACCGCCACACTGGCATGTGGAAGGGCGGGAAGTTTTAAATCAAAGGTTTACTGAACGATGGGTCGGTCGTACTGGACGTAATGATGCAGCCTTACATTATTGGCCTCCAAGGTCACCTGACCTGACTGTATGTGATTATTTCTTGCGGGGGGGTTCATAAGAAACTCTGTTTACGTCCCTCAATTACCAACAACAATGAAAATGAATGGACTGAGACATCGCATAACAGCAGCTGTGACAGCTGTATCTCAAGACATGCTCGTTGCAGCGTGGGAACAATGTGGATACCACATCGACATATCCCTTGAATCTCAAAGGGGTGATATTGAACACTTATGAAAACGTATGACAAAAACCCTTTTCAATTTCCCGTTCATCAAAAAAACAAAATTCATTGTATAGGTTTATTACTTTCGGAAATATAGACGTGCCAAATCGGATGATTCTTCTTGATACACCCTGAATAACAAAAAGCAACTTAGGTAGTTGGGGGTAAGGAAGCCACATATGGTTAATCAAGGCAATAACAGCGATACGGTCCATGACACGCTGTTTCCATTTTAACACAGCTGGATTCTTTTTAGTTGAAATTTTATACATAAATGGGTGCTCTTCGTTTATATTCAATAATTCTCATGAGCGACACTTATAATACAACCACTGTTTATCAGACACCTGTTTCACCTCTACCAAGTTCCAGTTTGACCCCGCAGTTGTCTCTATGTTTGCAGTATAGTATTTACACTCTGGTTGGATTGCCTAACGTCATAGCGCAGTGGTCAGCACACTGTCATTCGGGAGGACGACGTTTCAAACCCGCGTCCGGCCATCCTCATTTAGCATTCCTGTAAATTACTTAAGGCAAATGCCGGGATGGTTCCCCCGAAAGTGCACGGCCGCTGTTCTCCTCCGTGCTTCCGCAGTCCGAGCCTGTGTTCCCTCGCTGAAGACACTGTTGTCGACGGGACGCCAAACACTAATGTCGTCACCCCACTCCTGCTTCACCTCCTGCGGCTGGTGCCATTCACGGGAAGTCCTCATGAAAATTAATGAATCGCCCATGAGAAATCACAGATGACAATTAATGATTGTTATCATTCACACGCGGTCGTTAAGCTGTAAACACTTGAGACGCATGTGAGTTAGACCGCAGCTTTCATAACAACTTCTTATTGACATTTTTCGCTGTGAATTCCCCAGTTGATTTTCTGCCCCTCCTCATTCAATTTCCACTGCTTTGCTACTGTCGACGTTTCGTCTAAAAAATTCAATACAAAACACTTTTTGCCTCCTCTCGCGACGTGACTACGGGAAGAACGGTCGCTCATATCGTAAACGTCGTGTATTGAAAAGCCGTTGGCTCCCGGCAGGTATGGTACGCTTACAAGAGCTCATTGCTTTTTTTAAAACTTGCTAAAATACAGCTCTATACCGTGGGGATAACGAATCTGTTTGCGCGAAATCAATTGCCCAGGCTTATCGTTTTCGGATGGTTTATGAACAGTACTTCGTCACATATCGTGACTGATAATTCCATACTGAACATGTATCGCCTCACAAGTGTTCTTCGGTATGTTTCCAAAATAAACAAGCAAACGCCCACTGATAATGTCACAACCGTGTTGAATTTATTTTTTCTTTTTTTTTCTGCCGCGCGGAATTAGCCGAGCGGTCTGCGGCACTGCAGTCATGGACTGTGCGGCTGGTCCCGGCGGGGGTTCGAGTCCTCCCTCGGGCATGGGGGTGTGTGTTTGTCCTTAGGATAATTTAGGTTAAGTAGTGTGTAAACTTAGGGACTGATGACCTTAGCAGTTAAGTCCCATAGGATTTCACATACATTTGAACGTTTTTTTTATTTTTTTCTGTAAAAGCAAACATATATTGAGTCCTCGTAATAGTATGGGCCGTGAAAGTTATTCTTTTCCAAAAACATTGAAACAGGTATTGTATTCATTCACAATGGCAATTCATACCTCGTGAGTGCTGGATGAGATGCATTAGCTTCTCTGCATGGATGTCTCAAAAATTCTCGTCTTCTCCAAGCGAATTTCTGTAGTTTTCTTTTTTTTTATGTGTTAGCATGTTCCACTTGGTCAAGTCAAATAGGTTCAGTGCATTTCTGTTGGCTAGCGACTTTCTTGTGCAGTAAATCCGATCACGTGCGCAGGAACACCCATGGAAACCGAATAAAATGATTCACCGAACCTCCATGGGTGGTAGAAACATACAAATTTTCACGTAAACGATGAAGTATCATCGCAAATTAAGTAAGATGCATCCACTTTGCCTGATTCCAAACAAAGTTGTATAAAATTTTCTAATCGGTAAAAATGTGTGCCAGCCTGGGGTTCGGTCTTTTCCTTTCCCGCAGGGAACACTGGCATTGCTGTAGGGTAACGGGATACTAGAGTGACGCACCAGCAGACTCAAGTATAGTAGTCACGAGAGTCGGTGCTGAGGTAATACAGCTCGTGGGAATGCGTGGTTGTGGGTTCGAATCCTGTTACGGCACACACTTTTGATTGCTAGGAAGTTTCACAAGCGCACACTCTATTCCCGGGCGGGACATTCAGTTTGAGAAGGGCTTCAAGCTGTTGTTGTTGTGGTCTTCACTCCTGAGACTGGTTTGATGCAGTTTTCCATGCTACTCTATCCTGTGCAAGCTTCTACATTTCCCAGTACCTACTGCAATCTACATCCTTCTGAATCTGCTTAGTGTATCCATCTCTTGGTCTCCCTCTACGAATTTTACCCTCCACGCTGCCCTCCAATACTAAATTGGTGATCCCATGATGCCTCAGAACATGTCCTACCAACCGATCCCTTCTTCTAGTCAAGTTGTGCCACAAGCTCCTCTTCTCCCCAATTCTATTCAGTACCTCCTCATTAGATATGTAATCTACCCATCTCATCTTCAGCATTCTTCTGTAGCACCACATTTCGAAAGCTTCTATTCTCTTCTTGTCCAAACTATTTATCGTCCATGTTTCACTTCCATACATGGTTACACTCCATACAAATACTATCAGAAACGACTTCCTGACACTTAAATCTATACTCGATGTTAACAAATTTCTCTTCTCCAGAAACGCTTTCACTGCCATTGCCAGTCTACATTTTATATCCTCTCTACTTCGACCATCATCAGTTATTTTGCTCCCAAATAGCAAAACTCCTTTACTACTTTAAGTGTCTCTTTTCCTAATGTAATTCCCTCAGCATCACTCGACTTAATTCGACTACATTCCATTATCCTCGTTTTGCTTTTGTTGATGTTCATCTTATATCCTCCTTTCAAGACACTGTCCATTCCGTTCAACTGCTCTTCCAAGTCCCTTGCTGTCCCTGTCAGAATTACAGTGTCATCGGCGAACCCCAAAGTTTTTATTTCTTCTCCATGGATTTTAATAATTTAATAATTTCTTTCGTTTCCTTTACTGCTTGCTCAATATACAGATTGAATAACATCGGGGAGAGGCTACAACCATGTCTCACTCCCTTCGCAACCACTGCATCCCTTTCATGCCCCTCGACTGTTATAACTGCGATCTGATTTCTGTACAAATTGTAAATAGCCTTTCGCTCCCTGTATTTTACCCCTGCCACCTTTAGAATTTGAAAGAGAGTATTCTAGTCACCATTGTCAAAAGCTTTCTCTAAGTCTACAAATGCCAGAAATGTAGGTTTGCCTTTCCTTGTTCTCTTGCTTTTTCTTCTAAGATACGTCGTAGGGTCAGTATTGCCTCACGTGTTGCAATATCTCTACGGAATCCAAACTGATCTTCCCCGAGGTCGGCTTCTACCAGTTTTTCCATTCGTCTGTAAAGAATTCATGTTAGTATTTTGCAGCCGTGGCTTATTAAACTGATAGTTCGGTAATTTTCACATCTGTCAACACCTGCATTCTTTGAGATTGGAATTATTATATTCTTCTTGAAGTCTGAGGGTATTTCGCCTGTCTCATACATCTTGCTCACCAGATGGTAGAGTTTTGTCAGGACTGGCTCTCCCACGGCCGTCAGTAGTTCCAATGGAATATTGTCTACTCCGGGGGCCTTGTTTCGACTCAGGTCTTTCAGTGCTCTGTCAAACTCTTCACGCAGTATCATATCTCCCATTTCATCTTCATCTACATCCTCTTTCATTTCCATGATATTGTCCTCAAGTACAGCGAAAAAGTTACAAAAAATATCCCGTCTGTCCCGGTTACTGCAAATGATCCGGCCACTCGTACCATATCATCCGTGCATCTTTCTTCATTCTGATGACTTGTCATGCCCCGGCTATGCATAAACCAGCACAGGATATTCAAGGGAGTACCTCGTTTCGGCATATATTTGCAACTTCGTTTTTGCAACGTGTAACCCCAAGGAAATACTGCTCACCATGTCTTTCATGCGACCACCAGTGTCGACCGAAAGCGTCGATTTGATTTCCGTTACAAACAAAATTATTTTTAAACCGGAATTTTACGTGCCCATTCGATAGAGCGGTCCGAAATTAGTCTATTGCAATATTCGTTTTATCGGTATGAATTAACGGGGACATTAAAAAACTAGCAAGAGGTTCGCCTTTCTTCCACCCTCCCCTCCCACCCAATTCTTCTCCATATATATTGCTTCATATAGAGTGCATTTCTTTTCGTTGTGCGAGCAATGATTAAATTCTGCTGCATAGCATTGGAGTACAGAGTTCACATACTTGCAGCGCGGCAAACACCATCGCGCAGGATTCCTTCCCACGCAGCTTTCATAGTCTTGTATTTGGGGAAAGAAACAACACCTGTCATCCATCCCGTCTGCAGTGGTCTTACACCAACGGTCTCGTGTCTGCCCAACTAGCTCTCTATACGGGGAGTAACTTTTAAGTTGACAAACCAGAGTAACTCGAAAAATAAGCTCCACACACAAAAAAATGTGTAGAATCCAAAGTTGATTATTTTCGAGGGGGACATCTGCTGGTGGTAAAATTAGCCCACCACCCCCTGTGGGTGGAGCTGAAGGCAACTTAAGAATTTCGTATGGGAACCCCCATTTTTTATTGCGGAATCAGATTCTACATAAAAAAGCTATGTACATTTTGTCTTAAACATTTGTTCTGATTCTTGGTAGTTGACGCTGTAATTCAAGAAAATCCATGTTCTCATTTTTGCGTGAAAAATTGTTACGGATAGATAAAAAAAAGTAGGAAGTTTGGTTAGTAAGTTAGTTAGTTAGCTAGTCAGATGATTCGTTTGATATTTAAAAGTTGTGTGGCCTCATGACCACGAAACAAACAAAACTTATCCGAATCTGCGGAAAAAATTAATGCAGTGTTTGGGTCAACGTTTGTAAAACTCTAGTTCCTCTATCTCGAACTCCACCCTATGGGGAGAGAGGGAAAGTTTTAGTTTCAGCGAGTCAAAATTTATGAGATAAATAAGTACTTTTTATTTGTCCGTAATCATTTTCCACGCAAAAACGAGAGCATGGATTTTCTTAAATACAGCGCCAACTACCAAGAATCAAAACAAATTTTTAAGACAAAATGTACGTAGTTTTTTTACGTAGAATTTGATTCTGCAATAAAAAATGGGGGTTCCAATTTGAAATTTTGAAGTTGCCACCCACCCCAGCCCCAGGGGGCTTGGGTGGCGGCCTAATTTTAGCACCAGCAGATGTCTCCCTCGAAAATAATGAATTTTGGATTCTACACACTTCTTTGTGTGAAGCTTATTTTTCGAGTTATTCTGGTTTGTCAACGTAAAATTTGCACCCTGTATATAGTGCCAGATAAAGGCTCGCCATTCAGGCTGCTGGTCACGGAACAACAAGTCCACGTCCACCGAAGAATGTCTTCTTCTTTCTCTTCTACTTCCCTCAGCTGTTCGCCTTTTCTCTGCTACGTTCTCATGTTCCTCTACACGCCTAAAGGTCCCTTCTCTACGGGTCGACAGTTCAGTATGATTTTTGATGTTGTATTTTCCTTTATGACTGTCACATGTCCCCCCCCCCCCCCCCCTCCCTCCTATTTCTGTATAACCTCTTCATTTTTATTTTTATCTTCTGACTAGTTTCATGCGGTCTTTCAGAAAATCCTCTCCTGTGCCGAGTTTTCCGTCCCATAATAGCCCGTGTGCTCTAAGTCATCAATTATTTGTAGAATGTATTCGAATCTCTGCTTTCCTCTACAGTTTTTACCCTTTACAACTCCCTCTAGTACCGTTGAAGTTATTCCCTAATATCTTAGCAGATGTCCTGTCATCCCGTCCTTTCTTCTTGTAAATACGTTCCACATATTCCTTTCCTCGCCAATCCTGCGAAGAACCCCCTCATCCCTCACCTTATTATTCCACCTGTAGCACCACATCTCAAATGCTTCGATTCTCTTCTACTGCGGTTATCGCACAGCCCATATTTAACTACCATACAAAGCTGTACTGCAAACGTACATTCTCAGAAATTTATTCCTCAGATTAAGGCCTATGTTTGGTACTAGTAGACTTGTCTTAGTCAGGACTGCCCTTTAGTCAGTACTCGTTAGCTTATTATGTCCTTCCTACTGTGCCCATCATGGGTTATTTTGCTTCCTAGGTAGGAGAATTTCCTAAATTCGTCTACTTCGTGATCTCCAAGTCTGATAAGTTTCTTCCTGTTTTTCTGCGACTTCTCATTACTTTCGTCTTCCTTCGATTTACTCTCAGTCCATATTCTGTACTCATTAGACCGTTCATTCCATTCTTCATGTCCTGTAATTCTTCACTTTCGCTGACGACATTGCTTTCACCTTGAAGTTTAAGCCCACTCTTGACCCTTTCTTATATTTCAGTCACTGTTTCTTCGATGTATGGATTGAACAGTAGGGGCGATAGACTACATCCGTGTCTTATCTATTTGTAATTTGAGCACTTCTTTCTTGATCTCCGAGGTTAAAATTCCCTCTTGATTCTTGTGCATGTTTCCCGTCTTTACCTAGAGGTTGCCCTTATTTTTCTCAGAATTTCAAATATCTTGGACCATTTTACGTTGTCGAAAGCTTTTTTCCGATCAACAAATACTATGGATGTGTCTTGAGGTTTCTTCAGTGCTGATTTCATTGTCAACCACATCGTCAGAACTGCCTCTCTGTTGCCTTTATTTTTCCTAAAGCCAAACTGATAATCATCAAAAAGTTCATAGATAATTTTATACTGAAGAACGCAAGATTTGAATACAGTGTAGAAATCATTAGAGACCTTTGACCTCGTTGAGGGGACTACCTTTGAAGTTGTTTAGAGAATACTTCATTACGGTAGGTGACCAGAGCCAAACATTGAGTCTACTCATTCCGAGTATAGTGTCCTAAATAGTCTGAACTTGAGTGGTACAGATGCTAAAAGAAAGCTAGTGCAAATGTAAACTCCACTCATCCTACAATTTTCTGTATTTGCTCTTATTGTGCTATTTCATTCCACCGTTTAGCAGCACACGAGTTGCAGCTCCGTTGGCTAGAATGCGATGCTGCCCTTCCCACCTTGAAATCTTGGCTGTGCTGACAGATTCATCTGTTACGGAGCCGGAGGTCTAGGTTAGGTTTTGCGGTGATATTTCGAATGCGAGTTAGCGAAGCCAACGAATGAGAATATCAGACAAGGGTTGCGCTAACAGATCGATGTGTAGAGTAGCCTCTCGTGTACGTTCGGACCATATTTAACGCACTTTGTCGCATTTCACACATTTCTCGTTATAAATACTAAAGCTGCAAAGTAAATGGAGAAAACCTGTACTAGATAATAGGTATTTTGGAATAGTATACGTCGTACAAAATACTACGAAAATTCCAGTGGACGGACTAAATAACTTTTACCATATATTTCTATGTTATGGAGAAAAATTCATTTTTGGAACGACAATAATTTGCTTTACGGAGAAATGTGTCCTGTCGACCAGTTTTGGTCGTAATGCCATTTTCAAGCCGATCACTGTTACGGAGAGGACTAAACATTACAGATTTCTTCCCCCTTCCTTTATTTGAAATTTTGTCACTCCATTCAGCCTTCCGTGCTGCACCACCATTATCGCCGTAATTACTGTTGCGCCGAAAGCCAGATTTTCGCATGGAAACTCTCCACGATTTCCTGCCTTCTGCTATCCTTTTCAGATCAGCGTAATTTCCGCTCCCTTTGATGTCATTTATTGTGTTGCACCTCTTCCTTCCGCTCAATCTCCTCTCACAAAATAGACCTTCCAAAACCTCTGTTAACAAACGCTCCTGTCTCAACGAATGTCCCATTCAGTTCTTCGTTTCTCTTATAACCCGCAGCAAATTTCTCCTCTCACCAGCCCTCCCGAACACTCTTATGCTACCCACTTTTTCCATGTAGCTTATCCTTTCTCTTCCACATCCGCACCTCAAATACATCTGCACTTTTTTTTATACCCTCGTCTCAGTGAACATGTGTCTGCACTTTGCAAGTCTTTTCCTTGAATCTTTATCTAGCCTGCCACATCAAAGTCTACTCCTATTGAATGTCTCCTTCACTGTAGCAGTGCGAGTTTTCACTCCCTGATGACATTTCATGCACTCTGTGACCGTACTTCCAAGATATTTAAATGCTCCTACACGTTATACAGTGTCATGTGTGAACATGTGTCTGCACTTTGCAAGTCTTTTCCTTGAATCTTTATCTTGCCTGCCACATCAAAGTCTACTCCTATTGAATGTCTCCTTCACTGTAGCAGTGCGAGTTTTCACTCCCTGATGACATTTCATGCACTCTGTGACCGTACTTCCAAGATATTTAAATGCTCCTACACGTTATACAGGGTGATTCAAAAAGAATACCACAACTTAAGGAATTTAAAACTCTGCAACGACAAAAGGCAGAGCTAAGCACTATCTGTCGGCGAATTAAGGGAGCTATAAAGTTTCATTTAGTTGTACATTTGTTCGCTTGAGGCGCCATTTTTGGTTTTCGGTCCCCTTTTCTTCGAAGGTGCTACTGTAACTGGACTACAGTATCTGGAGATGTTAGAGAACTGGCTGTTCCCTCAGCTCGAACAAGAGGCACAACAATTCATATTTCAGCAAGATGGAGCGCCACCACATTGGCACTTATCTGTCCGTAACTACCTGAACGTCAACTACCCGAGGCGATGGATCGGCCGCCAGGCAGCCCGTGACAGAGCACTTCATCACTGGCCTCCAAGAAGCCCTGATCTTACCCCCTGCGATTTTTTCTTATGGGGGTATGTTAAGGATATGGTGTTTCGGCCACCTCTCCCAGCCACCATTGATGATTTGAAACGAGAAATAACAGCAGCTATCCAAACTGTTACGCCTGATATGCTACAGAGAGTGTGGAATGAGTTGGAGTATCGGGTTGATATTGCTCGTGTGTCTGGAGGGGGCCATATTGAACATCTCTGAACTTGTTTTTGAGTGAAAAAAAACCTTTTTAAATACTCTTTGTAATGATGTATAACAGAAGGTTATATTATGTTTCTTTCATTAAATACACATTTTTAAAGTTGTGGTATTCTTTTTGAATCACCCTGTATTATTAAATAAAATCAGTATGTAATGTGATATAAAGTGCATATAGAACACTTACACTGAGGAGACAAGAGTCACGGGATACCTCGTAATATCGGGTCGGACCTCCTTTCGGCCGACGTGTAGTGCACCAGCTTGACTCAACAAGTCGTTTGAAGTCCCCTGCACAAGTACTGACTCATGCTGCCTCTATATCTGCGAAAGTGTTGCCGGTGCAGGATTTTGTGCACAGAATGGCCTCTTGATTATGTACCATAAATGTTCCAAAATGGTTCAAATTGCTGTAAGCAGTGTGGGACGTAACATCTGAGGTCATCAGTCCCCTAGACTTAGAACTACTTAAACCTAACTAACCTAAAGACATCACACACAACTATGCCCGAGGCAGGGTTCGAACCTGCGACCGTACCCAAAGACTGGAAAGTTGCACAGGTCACACCAATATTCAAGAAAGGAAGTAGGAGTAATCCACTAAATTACAGGCCCATATCGTTAACCTCGATATGCAGCAGGACATTGGAACATATATTGTGTTCGAACATTATGAATTACCACGAAGAAAACGGTCTACTGACACACAGTCAACGTGGATTTAGAAAACATCGTTCCTGTGAAGCACAACTAGCTCTTTATTCACATGAAGTGTTGAGTGCTATTGCCAACGGATTTCGGAACGATTGCGCACTCCTGGTTTTCCAGAAGGCTTTTGACACTGTACCACACAAGCGGCTCGTAGTGAAATTGCGTGCTTACGGAATATCGTCTCAGTTATGTGACTGGATTTGTGATTTCCTGTCAGAGAGGTCACAGTTCGTAGTAATTGACAGAAATCATCGTGTAAAACAGAGTTGATTTCTGGCGTTCCCCAAGGTAGCGTTACAGGCCCTTTGCTGTTCCTTATCTATATAAACGATTTTGGAGACAATCTGAGCAGCCGTCTTCGGTTGTTTGCAGATGACGCTGTCGTTTATCGACTAATAAAGTCATCAGAAGATAAAAACAAACTGCAAAACGATTTACGAAAGATACCTGAATGGTGCGAAAAGTGGCAGTTGACCCTGAAAAACGAAGCGTGCTAAAAAGAACTCGTTAAACTTCGGTTACACGATAAATCAGTCTAATCTAAAAATGCGGAGAGAGGCAAAGTTTTAGTTTTAGCGATCAAAAATTTACGAAGTAAGTAAGTATTTTTTATTTATCTGTAATCAATTTCTATACAAAAATGAGAACATGGATTTTCTTGAATTACAGCGCCAACTACCAGGAATCAAAACAAATGTTCAACACAAAATGCATGTAGTTTTTTTTTCTGTGGAATCTGATTCTGCAATAAAAAATGGGGGTTTCCATTGATAAAGTTGCCTCCCTTCACACCTTCAGGGGGTTGGGGAATGCGGGCTAATTTTAGCACCAGCAGACGTCTCCCTAGAAAATTATCGACTTTAGATTGTACACATATTTTCGTATGAAGCTTATTTTTCGAGTTATTCTGATTTGTCAACTTAAAATTGACACCCTGTATGTGGGGATCGTGTCAATCCCTTCAGCATCAACTACAGCCCTGAAGAAAGCGCGTTGAAGCGCCGAAAGTGGTACCTACAAAATAAATAAAATCACAAGGACGGCCGTAGGCGTTTGATTCTCTCATAAACTGCTAAGTAGTGCAACACGTCAGGCAGACAGGCAGGCAAGCGAGATTCCTTTAGCCTGCTCGGGTTGGGCACAGCACGGCACGGCTTGGGTGGGAGCAAGGCGGCCAGCCCGTTCTACTGATAACGTGCGGCCGCTTGCCTGCCTGGCTAACAGGCAAGCGTGCGCAGGTTAGGAGCGGAATGTGTACACCTGTGAATGCAAACACAGCCGCCGTGTCAAATTGTTTTACGCTGACACGCAAAGATAAAAGACGCGCTGAAGCCACAGTGACCGCGACAGGTACAGGTGTGAGGTTTAAGCGCCGGCGTGCGGCATCACTGTACACACTACTGGCCATTAAAATTGCAACACGAAGAAGAAATGCAGATGATAAACGGGTATTCATTGGACAAATATATTATACTAGAACTGACAAGTGATTACATTTCACGCAATTTGGCTCCATAGAACCTGAGAAATCAGTACCCAGAACAACCACATCTGGCCGCAATAACGGCCTTGATACGCCTGGGCGTTGAGTCAAACAGAGCTTGGATGGCGTGTACAGGTAGAGCTGACCTTGCAGCTTCAATACGAAACCACAGTTCATCACGATTAGTGACTGGCGTATTGTGACGAGCCAGTTGCTCGATGACCATTGACCAGACGTTTTCAGTTGGTGAGAGATCTGGAGAATGTGCTGGCCAGGGAGGAAGTCGAACATCTTCTGTATCCAGAAAGGCCAGTACAGGACCTGCAACATGCGGTCGTCCACTATGCTGATGAAATGTAGGGTTTCGCAGGGATCGAATGAAGGGTAGAGCCACGGGTCGTAACACATCTGAAATGTAACGTCCACTGTTCAAAGTGCCGTCTATGTGAACAAGAGGTGACCGAGACGTGTAGCCAATGGCACCCCATACCATCACGCCTGGTGAAACGCCAGTATGACGATGACGAATACACCCTTCCAATGTGCGTTCACCGCGATGTCGCCAAACACGGATGCGAACATCACGATGCTGTAAACAGAACCTGGATTCATCCGAAAAAATGGACGTTTTGCTATTCGTGCACCCACGTTCGTCGTCGAGTACACCATCGCAGGCGCTCCTGTCTGTGATGCAGCATCAAGGGTAACCGCAGCCATGGACTCCCAGCTGATAGTCCATGCTGCTGCAAACGTCGTCGAACTGTTCGTGCATATGGTTGTTGTCTCGCAAACGTCCCCATGTGTTGACTCAGGGATCGAGACGTGGCTGCACGATCCGTTACAGCCGTGCGGATAAGTTGCCTGTCATCTCGACTGCTAGTGATACGAGGCCGTTGGGATCCAGCACGGCGTCCCGTATTACCTTCCTGAACCCACCGATTCCGTATTCTGCTAACAGTCATTGGCTCTCGACCGGCGCGAGAAGCAATGTCGCGATACGATAAACCGCAATCGCGATAGGCTACAATCCGACCTTCATCGAAGTCGGAAACGTGATGGTACGCATTTCTGCTCCTTACACGAGACATCACAACAACGTTTCACCAGACAACGCCGGTCAACTGCTGTTTGTGTATGAGAAATCGGTTGGAAACTTTCCTCATGTCAGCACGTTGTAGGTGTCGCCACCGGCACCAACGTTGTGTGAATGCTCTGAAAAGCTGATAATTTGCATATCACAGCATCTTCTTCCTGTCGGTTAAATTTCGCGTCTGTAGCACGTCATCTTCGTGGTGCAGCAATTTTAATGGCCAGTAGTGCACATAGCACCCTGAGCTACGCCGCTGCTACCTGTGCAGACCTGGGCTGGTCGCTGCAGAAGCGCCAGGAAGCGGCGGATCCCGGCGGAATGGCGAAGCGGCTTCCTCCCATTTGTGGCCGTGGCGTGGCGTGGCGTGGCGTGGCGTGGCGCGCCGATAGCGTCAGCTTCACCAGGCCGGGCGGCGAGGCGTTGGCGAATCGCCCGGCCAGGAAATTGGACGCGTTCTGAGGCGGGCGCGGCGGACGCCCGCTTGGCAATTTCCCACCCCTCCTGCTCGCTGTCGTAACGCCCACGCACCTCCCTACCCCCTTACCTGTTGCCGAGTGAGCGAGTCACCTGCTATCTGTTCTACCGCGGCACTCGGTGATACCTGTAACACAGACGGTCTGAACAAGGAGATGAAGCATCGAGAAGGGAAGGAAGAGACGAGATGATGCTTCACGATGTTATCTGACCTTGTCGAAGGGGAATATAGGCGATCTGTTATGCTAAAATGTCTCCTGGGTCAGGACTGCTAAAGTTCCTTTATTCGTTAGTCTACTAGTTTCAGCAAAGAAGAGAAAGCAGGAAGGTGAAAGGAGTACAGAGGGTCTGTACAAGAGAGATGTATTTGAGGGCAGTATTATGGAAATGGCAGAGGACTTAGATGAAGATGGGAAGGGAGATATGATACTGCTTGAAGAATTTGACAGAAGAACTGAAAAAGTCGAAACAAGGCCCCAGGAGTAGATAATGTTCCGTTGGAGCTACTGATAGCCTTGGAAGGGCCAGCCATGACGAAACTCCTCCATCTGGCGAGCAAGATGTTTGAGATAGGCGAAATACCCTCAGACAGCAAGAAAAATATAATAATCCCAATTCCAAAGAAAGCGGGTGCTGACAGGTGTGAAAATTACCGAACTGTCAGTTTAATAAGCCACGGCTGCAAAATACTAACACGAGTACTTGACAGCAGAATGGAAAAAACTGGTAGAAGCCGACCTCGGAGAAGATCAGTTTCGATTCCGGAGAAATATTGGAGCACACGTCGCATGTCCGAAAGAACAGATACCATCTTAGTAAATATATAGTTAAGGCTCACCGGCCACTTGACCATCTTCTCCTTCTGTGCGAATGCACAAACAGTGCCCGAACTCTTACGGGAATCGGCAACGCGCCGCGAGTAATGAGTACAATGGGCGGGGGCACTACGAATGTAGTGCGGGGCAATACGCTGAGAATGTGGGTTTCGCGGGAGGCATGCCAGAGATAAATCCCTGCAGTCGCGCTATCCTCTGTGTCCTCGGTGGCTCAGACGGATAGAGTCTCCCATGTAAGCAGGAGATCCCGGGTTCGAGTCCCGGTCGGACACACATTTTCATCCGTCCCGTTGACGTATGTCAACGCCTGTAAGCAGCTAAGGGTGTTCATGTCATTGTAATTTCATTTCACGAGTGTACCGTGAATACGAGGGATCAGGTAAAACATCAAATCTCCGACATCGCTGAGGCCGGAAAAAGATCCAGCAAGAACGCGACCAACGATGACTGAAGAGAATCGTTCAACGTGACAGAACTGCAACCCTTCCACAAATTGCTGCACATTTCAATGCTGCACTATCAAAAAGTATCAGCGTGCGATCTATTCAACGAAATATCATCGATATGGCTTTCGGCGACGAAGGCCCCCTCGTGTAAATCGTTAAAATGGCTCTGAGTACTATGGGACTTAACATCTGAGGTCATCAGTCCCCTAGAACTTAGAACTACTTAAACCTAACTAACCTAAGGACATCACACACATCCATGCCCGAGGCAGGATTCGAACCTGCGACCGTAGCAGTCGCGCAGTTCCGGACTGCAGCGCCTAGAATCGCTCGGCCACCGCGGCCGGCTCCCCTCGTGTACCCTTGATGAATGCGCGACGCGAAGCTTCACGCCTCGCCTGTGTCCGTCTACATCGATATGACTGGAAACGTGTTGCCTGGTCGGACGAGTCTCGTTTCAAATTGTATCGTACGGATGGACGTATACGGGTATGGAGAGACATTCATGAAACCATGGACCCTTGCATGTCAGCAGGGGACTGTTCAAGATGGTGGAGGCTCTGTAATGATGTAGGGCATGTGCAATTGGAGTGATTGGTTCAAATGGCTCTGAGCACTATGGGACTTAACATCTTAGGTCATCAGTCCCCTAGACTTAGAACTACTTAAACCTAACTAACCTAAGGACATCACACACATCCATGCCCGAGGCAGGATTCGAACCTGCGACCGTAGCAGCAGCGCGGTTTCGGACTGAAGCGTCTAGAACCACTCGGCCACAACGGCCGGCTAATTGGAGTGATATGGGACCCGCGACACGTCAAGCTACGATTCTGACAGGTGACACGTACGTAAGAATCCTGTCTGATGACGTGCGTCCATCCGTGTCCATTGTGGATTCCGACGGACGTGGACAATTCAAGTAGAACAGTGCGACATCCCACACGTCCAGAATTGCTACAGAGTGGCTCCAGGAACACTCTTCTGAATTTAAACACTTCCGCTGTCCGCCAAACTCCCCAGACATGAACATTATTGAGCATATCTGGGACACCTTGCAACGTGCCGTTCAGAAGAGATCTCCACCCTCTCTTAACGGATTAATGGACATCCCTTCAGCACTACATCAGAGTTTAGTCGAGTCCATGCTACGTCGTGTCGCAGCACTTCTACGTGATCGCGGGGGCCCTACACGATATTAGGCTCTTCAGTGTATGTCCACATTCGTCCAAGTACAAACGGAATACTCGGTAAATGTTAACATGTGGACGTCACTGGTGTTGGACGGTTGTTTTGCGTGTCACTCCTGCTGCGTTTCCTGTACACGGGTGTGACGTGTGCTTTCTTCTAATGCTAAAGGGCCGAGTTCCACCAGTTTGCGTAGCGTAATGTACCTCTCGGCTCCACGTCCCCCCCCCCCCCCCCCCCACCCGCTGATGCCTTATCATGCCTGCGAGACGTCGCGCTCGTTAAGATAACCGCCAGCCAGCCAGCCAGCCAGATGTGTGTCAGCCGCTTTCTGCTCCTCTCCGGCAGTCGCGGATCGACCTCGGCTGGACACGGAACTCTCTCCAGCAGACTCTGGCCAGCAGCAGTGACGTCACTCAGCTGCAACGTCGACTGCGTAAGTCGAACGCTCTGGAGCAGAAGCTGTCGTCGGTCGCCTTTAGACAGCTCTGCTCTAATTCTGCGCATCTGGGGACGTGGCAGAAGATACGTCATCGCTCAAGTTCTGCGGCTTCTTGTGGAACTACTGTTAACATTATAGACCGCCAACCGATCCGTGAAATCACTTCAGCTGTGCGGAATTAGTAATGCGTAAAGTGTCAGTCAGTGCACATTGTTGTGTGATTCTTCTGGGACTCGACAGCAAAGTTTCGTGTCACTTTCGTGTTGAGCCTGTTGCTGTCCTCGATGGTGGGTCAGTATTTCAAACAGAGTATGGGAATACTTTTCCCTGTTAAGCTATCTTTTCACGTCAACAAAGTGGAGAAGGAAGTAGTGTATACGTTTTTAAATGAACACACCGCCATTTGACTCTATTGTTGTTTATTTAATTACGACTCAAGTGTTGTCCTTTTACGCCATTTTCAAAATGGCCTTTTACTAAATATGACGAGCTCCCACAATTATTTACTGACATTTTTACAAGATGGTGATTTTACGTCTGCCATTTCGTGCGGAGCGAATTTTCTTCATAATTTATGGCCAATTTTGAGCCTGATGTCGTGCAGTATACGTTAATGACACATACACAATTACTTCGCCGGCCCGTGTGGCCGAGCGGTTCTAGGCGCTTCAGTCTGGAACCGCGCGACCGCTGCGGTCGCAGGTTCGAATCCTGCCTCGGGCATGGATGTGTCTGATGTCCTTAGGTTAGCTAGGTTTAAGTAGTTCTAAGTTCTAGGGGACTGATGACCTCAGATGTTAAGTCCCATAGTGCTCAGTGCCATTTGAACCAGCCAATTACTTCAATATGGCATAAAAGGCCGAAACCTGGGTCATAATTAAATAAACAACAATACAGTCAAATGGCGGTGTGTTTATTCAAAAATTATTGTAGGACTGTTGCTCAGCAACATCAAAAACTGTTTACTGTGTATCATTTTTCTTTAGGCTGGTACTTAAATGTGATTTACAAAATATCCGTGTAGATGTAGCTATCAGAGCTCGCACGGAAACATATAGGTGTTCCTCTCTTCCACGCGCGCTATTCTAGATTGGAATAATAGAGAATTATTGTGAAGGTGGTTCGATGAACCCTCTGCCAGGCACTTATATGTGATTTGCAGCCGGCCGGAGTGGCCGAGAGGCTCTAGGCGCTTCAGTCTGGAACCGCGCGTCCGCTACGGTCGCAGGTTCGAATCCTGCCTCGGGCATGGATGTGTGTGCTGTCCTTAGGTTAGTTAGGTCCCATAGTGCTCAAAGCCATTTGAACCATTTTTTTGTGATTTGCATAATTGCCATGTAGATTTCAGGAAAACATTGTTTTCTCCATTTAGGTCGGACAACACTGCAGCTGTTTTCGTAAATTATACTGTAAAAATTCTTCAACCAGCCACAAGTTTTTTTGTATGAGTTTATTGTAGCATTACTAGTTTCGATCTTGAGACCATCGTCAGATATTAGCGTTGACTTCCTTGTAAGTTTTACATTTGTGTCTTCCTGGAAAGCCCGTCTTGACATATTATAAAACAGAGGTACTATTTTCTTTTATAATGCATCTTGATCGAAAAAAATCAAATCTCTTTCCTATAATACGTAAAGGAGCGCTTCAGAGGAAGGCACAAATGTAATACTTCCAAAGGAGCCAACGCTAACATCTGACAATGGGCTCCACTTCGAAACTAGTATTGCTACAATCAAATGATTAAAAAATCTTTTGGGCTGTTGCAGTATTTCCAACAGTGAACACTATTTTCTCCCGTGTTTGCATAAAGTATTGTTCTAAGCCGAGGATTTCGTATTGAGCACACATGATTCGGTGATATTACACCATTATCATTGGTTTCTGTTTATTTCACTGTAAAACAGAAGTAATCTATGAAGAACATTCTTATAGCTTAGTATTTTGGCCACCAGACTTACAAAATCGTTTCAACAAAAGATAAATAGTTAATAACAAGTAGATGGTAGTAGCAAATACTAAGTATTAGCGACAAAGTAGACCGAACACTAGCCCGGACACCAATAGTTCCGTTTTAAAACTAAATTTTCGTTCCATGAAATCGACAGCAATGCAAACAAAATAAAAAGTAGTTGTAGGTGACAAACTGTGTAAACAGAAAACAACAGTACTTTTCTAAGTTCTTGTTGGAACCGTTTGGTGAATGTTATTGGCATGGTCCTCAACTGGAATGTATTTTTATCCAATATTACGTATGTCCTATTTAAAATCGCTAAGCGGGTCTAAGGCTTCCACTTAATCCCTTGTTGACCGGTCTGGTGCGGGAATTGAGGGTAGCCGAAGTTTTAAAGTTAACGTTCAATAAATTATTCATGTAGGAGAATCGTACAGACATTCCGTCATTTGACCACCGGACAGATTTCAGTATGGACGACGTATCAATAAGCATCCCTGGCGTAGAGGAACAACTGAATGATTTGAAAGCAAATAAATCACCATGTCCGGATGAAATCCCAGTTCGGTACTCTACGGTATTGGCCCCTTACCTAGCTTGCATTTACCATGAATTGTCGCCCAGTACAAAGTCCCAAGTGACTGGCAAAAAGCGCAGGTAGCTCCAGTACATAAGAAAGGCAAAAGAACGGAACCGCAGAATTACAGGTTCCAGGATCCTTGAACATTTCTCAGTTCGAATATAATAAACTTTCTTGAGACTGAGAAGTTTATGTCCACGAATCAACACGGTTTTAGAAAGCATCGCTAGTGCGAAACTCAGTTTGCCCTTTTCTGACACGATATATTGAGAACTATGGATGAAAGGCAACAGGCAGATTCCATATTCCCAGATTCCCTGAAAGCATTTGACACAGTGCCCCGCTGCATGCTGTTAAAGAAGGGACGAGCATGTGGAATAGGTTCCGAGATGTGTGAGTGACTCGAAGACTTCTTAAGAAATAGGACCCAGTATGTTGTCCTCTAAGGCGAGTGTTCATCAGAGACAACGGTACCTTCAGGAGTGCCCTAGGGAAGTGTGATAGGGCCGGTGTTGTTCTTTATATACGTAAATGATTTGGCAGACAGGGTGGGCAACAATCTGCAATTGTTTGCTGGTGATGCCGTGGTATAGGTTAAAGTGTAGAAGATGAGTGACTGTAGGAAGATAGAGAGCGACGTAGACAAAATTTCCAGTTGGTGTGATGAATGGCAGCTACCTCTAAATGTGGGAAAATACAAGTTAATCCGGAAGAACAACCAAGTCGTTTAAATATCTGGGCATAACGTTGCAAAGCCATATGAGGTGGAACGAGCATTTGACAACTGTGGTAGGAAAGGCGAATAATCGACTTCGATTAATTGGGAGAATTTTTGGAAAGAGTGGTTCACCTGTAAAGGAGACCGCATATAGGGCGCTAGTGCGTCTTATTCTTGAGTACTGCTCGAGTGTTTGGGATCCGTACCAGGTCGGATTGAAGGAATACATCGAAGCAATTCAGAGGTGGCCTGCTAGATTTGTTATCGGTAGGTTCGTAAAACATGTGAGCATTACTGAGATGAGATGCTTCAGGAAGTCAAAGGGAATCACTGCAGGAAAGGCGTCGTTCTTTTCGAGAAACGCTATTGAGAAATTTTAGAGAATAGACATTTGAAGCTAATTGCCAAATGATTCTACTGTCGCCAACATTTGTTTCGCATGAGGACCGCGAAGATAAGATACGAGAAATTAGGGCTGATGTGGAGGCATATAGATAGTCATCTTCGTTCGCTCTATTTGCGAGTGGAACATTTTTTTTTTAATAGAGGTGGAGCCCCTCCACGCCCACACCGGCATGATGGCCAACACAAAAGGTCTACTGCCATCTCTGCATAAGGGTTAGTATTCACTAAAGTGAGGTGTCGCAGGATGTGGGTACTGCGATATTTGCGTACGTCTGGTTAGGATTAACCATTAATACGCGCTCATCTGGAGATAGATTGGTTGAGATCTGACGAAGGGTAGCGGTTTGAAGGGCAGAGGAAAAAAAGTGCCAAGGCAAGAGCCAAGGAAAAAAAAAAAACCTCTGCGAAAGTTAGGTCGGGCGGCAAGAGCAGTAGCGGTTGTCTTGCTGCCTGCGATAGGTTGTGCAAGGATAGGCTTTGTTAGTAGTGGGTATCATGCATGTCGATACCTTGACGTTGTGCGGTTGTGCTGCTCGGAGGCTGGCGCTGGATGCCGGTGTAGAGTCCTCGTTCAGTGTCAGCAACCTGCAACAGTTAGGTTTATTATCGTTCTTCTGTCCTTTAGGTCATGTATCGGAAGCACAGTGTAACGTAACGTTGGCGGATTGTTTGTGCGTCAGTGGGCGAGCTCGTCGCAGTCCCTGCTGTGGCCCGTTGGTCGGCTCCAATAGCAGCTGGTAGTCCAGTCAGTGTTGCTGATGTGCAGCGGCTTACCGGCGTTTGTCGCTGTTTGCGTATGTTAGTTTACCATAGGTGGTTATGCCCTAGCTAGCAGTGTCTTTGGCCGCTTGTGTTTCCACCCGTGGTTGTGATCGTAATTTCCCAGAGTGAGGATGAAAGGATTGTTCGAGTGTCTCGAGTTCCTGTATAGTCGTGTGGCGTGTTTCTTGAATACTTCCTTGAGGGTATCAAGGCGGTATTCATGGTGAAGATCCACGGTGCGTGTGTAGCGTGGAGCATTGCTGATGATTCGTAGCACCTTGTTCAAATGACCAGTAGTGTCACATTGTACCCTCCGCCACACACCGCACGGTGGCTTGCGTAGAATTTAAGTAGATGTATTGTGTAGCAAAATAAAAATAAAATCACCGATGACGATCCATCATCAGCGAAACGTATTTGGGTAAACGGAGTGAAAGAAGAAATTGTATTTTGTCCAGGGCGTAACCCTGAAAATATGAGTAAGGAAGTAACATTACCGAGTGTTTAGCTTTGTGGGTGTAATGCTGCAATGCCGCCCATGTTGGCCTGTTATCTGGGAACCGCGAGTATTTATAATAATAAGAGATGAATTAAAACAGTTATCTGTGTCATTTACCTTTAATTTTCTCCCGCGACGCGTTTCGAGACCTCACACTCTTAACTTCAGGTGGAGCAGTGGGTTACATTACGTTTTTGTTTGCTGGATGTAGCCAGGTGTCTATTCTGAGATTCATTTCGCTGTATATAAAGTATAATTTACACTTGTTACCGTAATATCGTAATGAAATTATAAATTTCAAATAATAATAGCCATAAAGCTACTCAGAAGATGTTTAGCGGAAAGAACCGTGAGGTTCGTTATAAATATTCATTTTCATCATTCGATGGCACACAAACACAAATCGACAACACAAACAGTCCAGAGATTGTACAGAGCTAGAAATACAGAGCATTACCAGCGTACATTGCGAATCTCAAGATAATTATTTCTTGATGCATTGGTTTGGTGACCCTTAGATGCGAGAAAACTGTTCTCCCTTCAGTTCTTCTCTAATTACTTCTTTCCTACACCTAGTTTTTATACTGAATTTGCCTACGATATACAGGTATTTTTCATATTTTTCGCAAGCTACTGCACTTTGAATGACGTCAGATTGACTTCCTGTGAAACTGTTATGCAGATTAACTGCATGGTTTTGCAATGTCTTTTTTTTCAGATTATCAAATTACATACTATGGGATGTGAAAGGAAATCAAAGATGCACATTTTAGGTGACTTACAATAGAACGACTTAAATTTATAAAATACTTGCTTAACACACGCTGCTTCACTAGCATACACTATATGATCTGCACAGCTTTTTTTTTGTTTTTCTTTAATCAAATTTTTATGTCGTTCATAAATTGCAATATTTTCTAAACTTTTCACGCCAATTAAGGCCATAGATGAATGGTCTTCTCCGAATGTACTTCTGACCAAAAAAAAAGTCAGGTAGATGCAACCGGAGCTTTCTGTTAATCCTTACTTTTGAGCTCTTGTGATTGTATTTTCACTAAAGCTTCCCTAGAAGTCAAATAACATTTATCATAGTTTTAGCTTTATAAATGTTTTAATATAACGAAATATTTTCAAAAAATTTTCGTCGTTTGCTTTACCCCTTAGGGTTTGAATTTCCAAAAACGCTTAAACATGTCATTTTTTATTTCTAACCGTGACGCCAAATACAAATTTTCATTGATTTAGCTTCGAAAACTCTTTCGTAATGAAACATTTCCATAAAAACTTTCATCTCCTTGTTCACCCCCTTATTGACTGAATTCCCAAAAACACATTTGAAACCTAAAAGTCAAGATACCAGTTTTCATAGATTAGCTTTAAAATTGGTTTAGTAGTATTTTACTAGTGTTTTGTTTTTAAAAAATTTACCAACTATTTCAGCCCATAGGGTCTTAATTTCCAAACATGCACAAACACGTCTTTATATATTTTTGACCGAGAAACCAAATGCTAGTTCTCGTAGTTCTAGTTTCAAAATTTGATTAATACGTTTCATTCTGTATTTCGCCCCCATAGGGAAGGGATTTATAAAAAAAATCTCTTCTTAAAAGATGCCTATAGTACAAGATCAACACCCTCGCCAAATTTCATGTTTCTAGCCTTTTAGCCTTCTAGGGTGGGCGATGATTGGTGAGTCAGTCCGTGAGGACATTGCCTTTTACATGTAGAGACTGTTAGATCATTATCTGTGTTGCCGAAAGCATGTGGTGGTGTTTCGTGGCTACATCCAGCAATGAAAATGTACTGTAATCCACTGATCCACCTGAAGAGGTTTATGGTCGATATGATTGAAGTTTCGACCCCTCTACTGGAATATTCTTCAGGATCTTATGGTGTGCCCAGCGGATTGCAGACTTACATAAAGTTGTAGAATTTGGACGACAATAGTTTCCAAGCCCATCGTAAGAGACCTTTTTTTTTTTTTAATGACCTTAAGTCTCTCACTTTTGTTCGGCAGGAAGGCCTAAACCTCTCGCGAACATTGTTTCTTCCAAAGAACTTTACGAGATTGGTGTGAAGAGTAAACAAATGGCGACAATGATTGCTCGAAAGAGCCTTTCTCAAGTGATACGCCGCAGGCAGTGGGTGTTGCACTACTTCTGGAACAGCCTGTTCTGAAGTGGACTACTTGAAGTGCCTCGGGTTTCGCAGAAATGTCAACAACATTCCATCTCCGCACGAGCGTTCCTCACAACAACAAAAAAGGGGTTCGCTGTTTGGCGATAACTGCCAAGGTCGACTGGAGAAGTGTAGCATCTTTCTGGGCTGCGCGTGTTAACGCGGTTTCCCTGATACCGATCTTCTGTGTAAGGGACCTGTGCGCTGATAACATCACGCGGGCCGCAGTTTAATTAGCGCGGATTGCCAGAACACAGAATTAGTTTCAGTGCACGGAAATAAATCCGCCGGCAGAAACGGGTGCGGCGCACGCGAGATTTAATTAAGCCCTCGGTTCGATACTCAGCTAATTCGCAGCAGCCAGGTATTCGCAAGGAACCGCTGTTCTCCAGTGACCGGCTGCGTCTCGTGCGCCGCCCGCGGCGGATCGCTCAAAACACTGTGCTGCACCGACCGCGGAAACGACCGGAATTACGAGTGGATCTTAAACAGACAATGTTTGCCTTCTACTGCTTCAGTGCACGGCTGAAACTACCTGTTCCGTAACTAATCGACGTGTCCACCAGCAATCTTATGTAGCGCCACAATTCAAAAGTTTCTTTTTATCTACTTGCCGGAACTGCGTATTGCTTTCGTCACACTTCCGATCAAGGCTATACTTCGACCAATGCATTCAGAAAAGCCTTTTTTTTTTTGTCATCAGTCTTCTGACTGGTTTGATGCGGCCCGCCACGAATTCCTCTCCTGTGACAACCTCTTCATCGCATAGTAGCACTTGCCACCTACATCGTCAATTATCTGCTGGCTGTATTCCAATCTCTGTCTTCTAGTTTTGCCCTCTACAGCTGCCTCTACTACCATGGAAGTCATTCCCTGATGTCTTAACGCATGTCCTATCATCCTGTCCCTTCTCCTTGTTTTTTCCACACATTCCTTTCCACTCCGATCCTGCGCAGAACCTCCTCATTCCTTACCTTATCAGTCCACCTAATTTTCGACATTCGTCTGTAGCACCGAATCTCAAATGCTTCGATTCTCTTTTATTCCGGTTTTCCCACAGTCCGTTCACTGTTCTCCAGACGTACATTCTCAGAAATTTCTTCCGCACGTTAAGGCCGATATTTGATATTAGTAGACTTCTCTTGGCCAGGAATGACCGTTTTGCCAGTGCTACCCTGCTTTTAATGTCCTTCTTGCTCCGTCCGTCATTGGTTATTTTGCTGCATAGGTAGCAGAATTCCTTAAGTTCATCTATTTCGTGACCATCAATCCTGATGTTACGTTTTTCGCTGTTCTCATTTCTACTACTTCTCGTTACTTTCGTCTTTCTTCGATTTACTCTCAAGCCATTTCTGTACTCATTAGATTGTTCATTCCATTTAGCATATCATTTAATTCTTCTTCACTTTCACTCAAGATAGCAATGCCATCAGCGAATCCTGTCATTGGTATTCCTTCACCCTGAATTATATTTCCACTCCTGAATCTTTCTTTTTTTCCGTCATTGCTTTTTCGCTGTACAGATTGAACAATATGGGAAAAAGGCTACATCTCTGTCTTACACCTCTCTTAATCCGTCGTACCAGCACTTAAATTTATATCGATGTTAACAACTTTCACTTTTGCGGATACACTTTATCTTATTATAGCTCTACTTGGGTAGAGCCGAATCGCTGTAAGTGATTCCGTTTTCAGCAACCTGTATCTCGTTACAATTATCACTTGAAAATGGTGGTTGCTGTTGTTGTTGTTGTTGTTGTTGTGGTGGTCTTCTGTCTGAAGACTGGTTTGGTTCAGCTCTCCATGCTACTCTATCCTGTGCAAGCCTCATTATCTCCGAATAATTACGGTAACCTACATCCTTCTGAATCTGCTTACTTATTGATCTTTTGCTCTCCCTCTGCGGTTGTAACACCTCACACTTCCTTCCAGTACAATTTGGTGATCCTTTGATATCTGAGAATGTGTCGTATCAACCAATCCAATCGTCTTGTCAGGCTATGCCACAAGTTTCTTTTCTCCCCTGTTCTGTTCAGTACCATGTCACTAGTTACATGATCTACCCGTCTGTCGATCAGCATTCTTTCGCAGCATCGCATTTGAAAATCTTCTGTTCTCTTTTCCTCCAAACTGTTTATCGTCCATATTTCACTTCCAAACAAGTATTTTCACAAAAGACTTTCTGACAATCTGTATTCGACGTTAATAAATTTCTCTTCTTCAGAAACGCGTTTCATTTCTCCATCTACCTACATGGATACTCCACAAATCAAATTTAAATGCCTGGCAGAGGGTTCATCGAATCGCCTTCACAATAATAATAATTCTCTATTATTCCAATCTCGTAAAGCAAGCGGAAAAAACGAACACCAATCTCATTCTGTGCGTGCCCTCATTTCCCTTATTTTATTTTGATGATCATTTCTCCCTATGTAGGTCGACGCCAACAAAATATTTTCGCATTCGGAGGGGAAAGTAGGCGATTGAAATTTGGTGAAAAGATTCCGCTGCAACGAAAAACGCTTTTGTTTTAATGGTGTCCACCCCAAATCATGTATCACTTCAGTGACACTCTCTCCCCTATTTCGCGATAAAACAAAACGTGCTTCCCTTCTTTGAACTTTCTCGATGTACTCCCTCAATCCTGCCTGGTAAGGATCCCAAACCGCGTAGGAGTATTCTAAAAGAGGACAGACAAGTATAGTGTAGGCAGTCCCTTTAGTAGCTGTATTACGTTTTCTAAGTGCCCTCCTAATAAAACGCAGTCTTTGGTTAGCCTTCCCCGCAACATTTTCTAGCTGTTCGTCCCAATTTAAGCTCCTTGTAATTCGTAATTGTCACTGCCAGTCTACATTTTATGCCCTCTCTACTTCCGCCATCATCAGTTATTTTGCTGCCCAAATAACAAGACTCACCTACTGCTGTGGTGTCTTGTTTCCTATTCTAATTCCCTCAGCATCACCTGGTTTACTTTGCGACATTCCATTATCCTTGTTTTGCTTTTGTTGGTGATCATCTTATTTCCTCCTTTCAAGACACTGTCGATTCCGTTCAGCCGCCACTCACGCCGAAATCGGGATTATGAGATAAATAAGGCGGTGAGAAGTATGTTGTCGATTCCGGAACAAAAGTGTTGCTTGCCTCTGCTACCACGCAGCTCCACCTGCGCTACGACGAGCTCCTTGTTATAAATTTTCCTTTTCCCATTTACTGCTGACGATTTCCTTTCTATTTTATTTTCTACGCAGGGAGGGGGGGGGGGGGGGAGGAGGGAGGAGACGGTCGAAAAGACAAACTAGAGACGCCTCTCCAGTTACGTTAAGGAAGTCGGCTTCTGCGGTTGTATTATGTTCGAGGAGAGTCGCGCGCGATATAACGAGCAGCAGTGCCCTGTGATCTGCGTCTCCAGCGCGAATGCCGGCGTGGAGTGCCCAACCTGAGCTGCTGCGCTGCCTGGAAGAGCAGTGGGTGGATTCAACCGCCCCTCCTCCTCCTCTACACGCGCACGCCTGTATAATTCAGAGCGAGGCCTTTCTACACGCGGACGCGCTGAGGTCTGTATAGAGTCTCAGCCGGTCAGGGCATGGCAGGGGGTTGGGGGAGGGGGTGGGGGTGGTATTTACCCCAGTGTAAAATACCCCTGCCCCGCGTCTCAGACGCACACAAAGGCGCACCTGCAGAAAGTCTGCGCAGGTAGCGAGGGGGTGCAGTGTAGGCACGGGAAGGGACGGGAAGGGACCGAAGGGAGAGTCGAGAATTCCTGGCCGCTGCTGCGGAAGCAATAAAGTGATACGGACCAGCTTTCGCAGCTTGCTCGCTCCTCTGCCCTGCGCCCGTCGTAAATAAAACTCCGAGAACGGCGAAACGGGGTCACCCGCATTATGCGCAGCGAAAAATGAAATGTAACCAGGTCTCTCTCTCTCTCTCTCTCTTTCACACACACACACACACACACACACACACACACACACACACACACACACACACACACACAATCAGGAACTTGTGCTCTATAATTCAACCTATCTTGGACGGAGACAAAATTTTAGCGAACGGCGAAAAAAATCGTAAAGGGAATCCCGCAAGGTTCAATTTTGCATTCACTCTTAAAGTATAGGAAAGAACTTTCACTCCGTTCCACATCATTTCGATAAAACATTCGTTCAGATTATCTACGGAACATGTAAATAATACACAAACATACGGTGCAAAACGTTCTGCTGAATAATTCAAACAATGTTAGAGGGAGACTAAATTTTAGTGATCGGCAAGAAATTGCGAAGGGAGTCCCACAAGGCTAAATTTTGGACAGAGAGAGAGAGAGAGAGAGAGAGAGGAGGGGAGAGGGAGTGTAAGAAAGTCTTATTGAAAAGGCCATTGTTGTTGTTGTGGCCTTCAGTCCTGAGACTGGTTTGATGCAGCTCTCCTCGCTACTCTATCCTGTGCAAGCTTCTTCATCTCCCAGTACCTACTGCACCCTACATCCTTCTGAATCTGCTTAATCTCATGGTCTCCCTCTACGATTTTTACCCTCCACACTGCCCTCCAGTACTAAATTGGTGATCCCATGATGCCTCAAAACATGTCCTACCAACCGATCCCTTCTTCTAGTCAAGTTGTGCCACAAACTCCTCTTCTCCCCAATTCTGTTCAATACCTCCTCATTAGTTAGGTGATCTACCCATCTAATATTCAGCACCACATTTCGAAAGCTTCTATTCTCTTCTTGCCCAAACTATTTATCGTTCATGTTTCACTTCCATACATGGCTACACTCCATACACATACTTTCAGAAACGACTTCCTGGCACTTAAATAATTACTCGATGTTAACAAATTTCTCTTCTTCAGAAACGCTTTCCTTGCCATTACCAGTCTACATTTTATATCCTCTCTACTTCGACCATCATCAATTATTTTGCTCTCCAAATAGCAAAACTCCTTTACTACTTTAAGTGTCTCATTTCCTAATCTAGTTCCCGCAGCATCACCCGACTTAATTCTACTACATTCCATTATCCTCGTTTTGCTTTTGTTGATGTTCCTCTTATATCCTCCTTTCAAGATACTGTCCATTCCGTTCAACTGCTCTTCCAAGTCCTTTGCTGACTCTGACAGAATTACAATGTCATCGGCGAACCTCAAAGTTTTTATTTCTTCTCCATGGATTTTAATACCTACTCTGAACTTTTCTTTTGTTTCTTTTACTGCTTGCTCAATATACAGATTGAATAACGTCGGGGATAGGCTCCAACCCTTTCTCATTCCCTTCCCAACCACTGCTTCCCTTTCATGTCCCTCGACTCGTATAACTGCCATCTGGTTTCTGTACAAATCGTAAATAGCTTTTCGCTCCCTGTATTTTACCCCTGCCACATTCAGAATTTGAAAGAGAGTATTCCAATCAACATTGTCAAAAGCTTTCTCTAAGTCTACTAATGCTAGATACGTAGGTTTGCCTTTCCTTAATCTTTCTTCTAGGATAAGTCGTAGGGTCAGTATTGCCTGACGTGTTCCAACATTCCTACGGAATCCAAGCTCATGTTCCCCGAGGTTGGCTTCTGCCAGTTTTTCCATTCGTCTGTAAAGAATTCGCGTTAGTATTTTGTGAAAAGGCCATAAATTAGTTTTTAAAAAAAGTAAAACTAAAACGGCGGTGGACATATGCAAGAATGCACAGAAAATTTGTTTCGACTATTACGTCTTCTAGTCACTTTGTTACGGTGTAGACTCACTTAGGCGGAAAAGCAGAAGCAAAGCAAACGCGAAATCCGTCTCTGGAAGTAGTTCCAGATTTGAACCTCTGCTGCCTGCGACACGGGAATGTATTATCTCAATCCGAGCAGTAACACACACGATCATACGCCACTAACTGCATCTACATGCACGCTATGCAAACCACTGTGAAGTGCATGGCGGAGAGCACTTCCCACTGCACCAGTTACTGGGGCTTCTTCTTGTTCCACTCACAAGAATGGCAGTTTACATGCCGCTGTGTGCGCTGCAATTAATTTGATATCTAATATTGGCCCTGATTGCTGCCAGCATCATATTTAAAGTACCAGGGAAGCAGGTTGCTAGCCTTACTTGCCCCGAGTCCCATTGGGTTTTACCCCTAACGGTTGAGGGACTAACCGATGGGTTCAGCAGTAGAGGGTAGGAGGAGTCGGGGCAGACCAAGGAGAAGGTACCTGGATTCGGTTAAGAATGATCTTGAAGTAATAGGTTTAACATCTGAAGAAGCACCAATGTTAGCACTGAATAGCGGATCATGGAGGAATTTTATAAGGGGGCTATGCTCCAGACTGAACGCTGAAAGGCATAATCAGTCTTAAATGATGATGATGATGATCTAATATTGGCCTCTCGATCCCAATGTGAGCGATATGTAGACCATTTTAGCATAGTTCTAATGTCATAACTTACGGCTGACTCTTTAAATTATGTAAGTAGATTTCCTCAGCATTGTTGCGTCGATCTTCAACTGCCTCCTATACGTGAAACTAAGGTGTTTAGAATAGCGCTGCCCTCGTCTGCATAGTTAAGTATCCCCTGTTAGTCGTCCTCTTTGGCATGGGTCTCACACAACTGAAGTATATTCCAGTATGGGTAGCTCGAGTAATTTGTAAGCAATCTGATTTGTAGACTGATAGCATTTCCCTAGTATTCTACCAAAAAACCGTAGTTTCCCACCTGCTTTATTCATGAGCGGGCCATTTCATATCCCTATAAAGTTTTAGATCCAGTTTTTTGTATGAGTTGACCGATCCCAACTATGAGTCATTGATATTACGTATAGTCATAGGACGCTAGGTTTTATCGTTTTGCGAAGTGCACAGTTTTGCAATTATGAACATTCAAAGCAGTCTTTGCACTACTTTGAAAACTTATCAAGGACTGAAAATATTTGTGCAGTTTTGTTCAGACTTCATTATAGATAAATACGTCACTGCAAAAAGCCTGCACTATTAATATTGTTTCCAGGGACATTAATACTCAGCATGAATACCACGGGTCCCAACACACATCCCTGGGGTACACAGGAAGTCACTTCCGCATCTGTTGACGACCCTCGGTGGAAGATAACATTCTGCGTCCCCCTTACCTATAAGCCCTCCACGCACAAGTTTCACTCGATACACCATACGATCGTACTTTTGATAATTAGCGGAAATGTAGTATCGAGTCAAACACCTTTCAAAAATCGAGAAATACTGGAAATGGAAATGATCGTATGGCATTGTTGGTCGGGAAGCCCCATTCGGGGTAGTTCGGCCGCCGTATTGCAAGCCCTTTTTAGCTGACGCCACATCGGAGACCTGCGAGTCAATGATGATCCAGGACACACAACACCCAATCCCCTGCCGGGAATCGAACCCGGGCCCCCTGGGTGGTTGGCTGTGACGCTGCCGCTACGCCACGGAGGTGGACTGCATCTACTTGACTGCCTGTAACCACGGCTTTCAAGATATCATGTCAGAAAAGTGCGAGTTGGGCTTCATATGATTGATGTTTGCGGAATCCATGCCAACCGGCATTCTGTTTTAGATACCTGATTACGTTTGAGCTCAGAATATGTTATACGATTCCACAACAAATGCATGTAAAGGATATTGGACAGTAGTTTTGCGGATCGTTTTTGCTACCCTGCTTGTAGACGGGTGTGACCTGTGCTTTCTTCCAACTGGCAACAGTACCATAGACTACAATTAAAAAAGGGCTAACTCAGCCTCAAATTCGTTACAGAATATGACAGTGATTCCATTGGGTCCTGGAGCTACGTTCAGGTTAAGCAATTTGAGCTTTCTCTCAACGCCAGTGACTCTAATAACTATTTCACTCATCTTTGCAGTGGTATGACAAATAAATGCGACAATACACTTGGATTTTCATTTGTAAGCAAATATTTGAAAAGTGGGTTTAGAGTTTCTACTTTAAACTTTTTTGTGGGACATGAAGGACACTATTTCACAAATGCACTGACGGAAAAAACAGCGTCAAAAAATGATTAATGTAGAGTAATGAAATTTTGGGAATTAATTTGCGTAGGTAACATATTCAAGTGATTAACGTAGCAAGATTACAGGTTAATGTCAGCGTGAGATAAGCCACTGCAAATGTGAAATTCTGGTACATTAATAACCGGTGTATCCGCCAGAATCTTGAACTCAAGCATGCAAACGGGGATGCCTTGGTATTGTACAGGTGCCGGATGTCAGCCTGTGCCGTGGAGTTGCACGCCTGTTGCACTCGGTCGGTTAATACACGGACGGTTAATGCGCTGGAATTGTCGTCCAGTGATGCCCCACATGTGCTCGGTTGGAAACTGATCTGGTGATCGAGCAGGCCGAGGCAACATTTCCACACTCCGTACAGCACTTCGGGTTACAAAAGCGGTATGTGAGCGAGCGTTATCCTGTTGGAAGATAACCCCTGTAATTCCGGTCATGATTGGCAGCACAGTAGGTCGAATCACCACCAGCCTGGCATTGCTGCCTCTGGATCACGGGGTCGCGGGTTCGATTACCGGCCTGGTTGAGGATTTTCGCTGCCCAGGGACTGTGTGTGGGTGTTGTCCTCGTCATTTCATCATCATCATCATTATGATCGTCGTCGTCATTCGTGACAGTGGCTCGATTGGATTGCGTGAAAAATTGGACTGGGTAGAAATTGGGACTTTGTACGGCCGCTGACGACCGCGCAGTTGAGCGCCCCAGAAACCAAACATGATCTACATCTACATATATACTCCGCTAGCCACCAAGCGGTGTGTGGCGGAGGGCACAATTCGCGCCAAAATCTTATTCCCCCCCCCCCCCCCCTTCCCCTGTTCCACTTGCGGATCGCGCGAGGGAAAAACGACTATCTGAACGCCTCAGTACGAGCTCTTATTTCCCTTATCTTTGAATGATGATCATTACGCGATTTGAAAGTTGGTGGTAATAATATATGCTCTACATCCTCGGTGAAGATTGGATTTCGGAATTTAGAGAGCAGCCCCTTCTGTTTAGCGCGTCGTCTATCTGCGAGTGTGTCCGACTTCAAACTTTCTATGAGATTTGTAAAGCTCTCGCGATGGCTAAATGTACCAGTCACGAATCTTGCCGCTCTTCTTTGGACCTTCTCAATCTCTTGAATCAGACCTAACTGGCAAGGGTTCCATACAGACGAGCAATACTCTAAGACTGGACGAACTAACGTATTGTAAGCTACTTCCATTGTGGAAGGACTGCATCGCTTCAGGATTCTACCAATAAATCGGAATCTAGAGTTCGGCTTCCCCTTTACTTGTGTAATCTGATCATTCCATTTGAGATCATTTCGAATAGTCCCACCTAGGTACTTGATGGATGTTACCGCTTCGAAAGACTGGGCATTTATTTTGTACTCATACATTAATGGGGATTTTCGCCTTGTTATACGCAGTAGATTACACTTACTAATATTGAGAGATAACTGCCAGTAATTACACCACGCATTTATTTTCTGCAAATCCTCATTGATTTGTTCACAACTTTCGTGTGATACTACTTTCCTGTAGACTACAGCATCATTGGCAAACAGTCTAAGGCCGCTGTCAATACCATCAACCATATCGTTTACGTAAATCGTAAAAAGCAGCGGACCTATTACGGTGCCCTGGGGTACACCTGAAGTTACTCTTGTTTCTATTGAAGTTACCCCGTTGAGGACGACATACTGCTCCCTGACTGTTAGAAAAATTTCTATCCAACCACGTGTGTCACTGGATAGACAGTAAGCGCGCACTTTTTGTAGCAAGTGACAGTGCGGAACTGAGTCGAACGCCTTTCGATAGTCGAGAAATATGGCACCAACCAGGGAGCCGGTATCTAGAGCCTGTTGTATATCATGCACAAAGAGGGCCAGCTGTGTCTCGCATGACCGCTGTTTCCTAAAACCATGCTGGTTTCTGCAGATGAGCTTCTCAGAGTCTAGAAAGGTCATTATGTCTGAACACAAAATACACTCCTGGAAATGGAAAAAAGAACACATTGACACCGGTTTGTCACACCCACCATACTTGCTCCGGACACTGCGAGAGGGCTGTACAAGCAATGATCACACGCACGGCACAGCGGACACACCAGGAACCGCGGTGTTGGCCGTCGAATGGCGCTAGCTGCGCAGCATTTGTGCACCGCCGCCGTCAGTGTCAGCCAGTTTGCCGTGGCATACGGAGCTCCATCGCAGTCTTTAACACTGGTAGCATGCCGCGACAGCGTGGACGTGAACCGTATGTGCAGTTGACGGACTTTGAGCGAGGGCGTATAGTGGGCATGCGGGAGGCCGGGTGGACGTACCGCCGAATTGCTCAACACGTGGCGCGTGAGGTCTCCACAGTACATCGATGTTGTCGGCAGTGGTCGGCGGAAGGTGCACGTGCCCGTCGACCTGGGACCGGACCGCAGCGACGCACGGATGCACGCCCAGACCGTAGGATCCTACGCAGTGCCGTAGGGGACCGCACCGCCACTTCCCAGCAAATTAGGGACACTGTTGCTCCTGGGGTATCGGCGAGGACCATTCGCAACCGTCTCCATGAAGCTGGGCTACGGTCCCGCACACCGTTAGGCAGTCTTCCGCTCACGCCCCAACATCGTGCAGCCCGCCTCCAGTGGTGTCGCGACAGGCGTGAATGGAGGGACGAATGGAGACGTGTCGTCTTCAGGGATGAGAGTCGCTTCTGCCTTGGTGCCAATGATGGTCGTATGCGTGTTTGGCGCCGTGCAGGTGAGCGCCACAATAAGGACTGCATACGACCGAGGCACACAGGGCCAACACCCGGCATCATGGTGTGGGGAGCGATCTCCTACACTGGCCGTACACCACTGGTGATCGTCGAGGGGACACTGAATAGTGCACGGTACATCCAAACCGTCATCGAACCCATCGTTCTACCATTCCTAGACCGGCAAGGGAACTTGCTGTTCCAACAGGACAATGCACGTCCGCATGTATCCCGTGCCACCCAACGTGCTCTAGAAGGTGTAAGTCAACTACCCTGGCCAGCAAGATCTCCGGATCTGTCCCCCATTGAGCATGTTTGGGACTGGATGAAGCGTCGTCTCACGCGGTCTGCACGTCCAGCACGAACGCTGGTCCAACTGAGGCGCCAGGTGGAAATGGCATGGCAAGCCGTTCCACAGGACTACATCCAGCATCTCTACGATCGTCTCCATGGGAGAATAGCAGCCTGCATTGCTGCGAAAGGTGGATATACACTGTACTAGTGCCGACATTGTGCATGCTCTGTTGCCTGTGTCTATGTGCCTGTGGTTCTGTCAGTGTGATCATGTGATGTATCTGACCCCAGGAATGTGTCAATAAAGTTTCCCCTTCCTGGGACAATGAATTCACGGTGTTCTTATTTCAATTTCCAGGAGTGTATGTTCAATGATTCTACAACAAATCGATGTCAGTGAAATTGGCCTACCCTTTTTATAGATTGCCATGACCTGGGCCTTCTTCCTGTCCCGTGGAACTTTCCGCCGTTCCGGTGATCCCTGATGGATGGCGGATAAGAATGGTGCTATATTTGTAGCATAGTCAACATAAAATCTTAACGTGGATACCGTCTGGGTCAGATGCCTTCCTGGCGTCTAAGGATCTTAACTGTCTTACAATCTCAGAAACGCTAAACACTATGTCAGCCATCCTTTCGTTTGGTCGATAATTGAAAGGGGGAATGGTGCTGCAGTCCTCTATCGTATACGAGTTTTTGAAAGCTAGGTTTATAATTTCGGCCTTCTGTTTATCACCATCAGTTACATTATCCGTACTGTCAGCAAGAGAAAGTATTGAATTATTTGTTGAATTTGCAGATAAAATATTGCTTTCAAATTTGTTAAAAGTCTCTCATTGTCCTTCTGACAGCTGCAGCACCACCAGCCTGACATAAAGATTTGCGTCATGGTGAGTGGGATAGTAACTAGAGTGGTGCTGCTGTATAGGAGATCACACCCCAGAGCTTAACTGTAGTTGTAGATCCAGTGGGGCCGCACGCAAGTCCCATAACCAACACACAGCCATCACTGCCACCTCGACAGAACCAGCTCTCACTGGAAAAGACACCCAGACCTCCCCCCCCTCTCCAGCGATCTCTCGCTTGACACCACTGAGGTCAAAAACGGCGGTGGTTTGGGTACACTGGATTGCACGCTACAGGGCTCGGACGTGTCCATGAAATAACGGATTTGTGAAAGTTCGCTGTCTTCCCTCTCGGTAGCGCCATGTGGCCTTCCGGATCCCAGTCTTCTTGTGACCGTACATTCCCATGACCACCGCTGCCAGCAATCGTGTATCTACATCTACATCCATACCCCGCAAGCCACCTGACGGTGTGTGACGGAGGGTACCTTGAGTACCTCTATCGGTTCTCCCTTCTATTCCAGTCTCGTATTGTTCGTGGAAAGAAAGATTGTCAGTATGCCTCTGTGTGGGCTCTAATCTGTCTGATTTTACCCTCATGGTCTCTTCGCGAGATATACGTTGGAGGGAGCAATATACTGCTTGACTGCTCGGTGAAGGTATGTTCTCGAAACTTCAACAAAAGCCCGTACCGAGATACTCAGCGTCTCTCCTGCAGAGTCTTCCACTGGAGTTTATCTATCATCTCCGTAACGCTTTCGCGATTACTAAATAATCCTGTAACGAAGCGCGCTGCTTTCCGTTGGATATTCTCTATCTCTTCTATTAACCCTATCTGGAACGGATCCCACACTGCTGAGCAGTATTCAAGCAGTGGGCGAACAAGCGTACTGTAACCTACTTCCTTTGTTTTCGGATCGCATTTCCTTAGGATTCTACCAATGAATGTCAATCTGGCATCTGCTTTACCGACGATCAACTTTATATGATCATTCCATTTTAAATCACTCCTAATGCGTACTCCCAGATAATTTATGGAATTAACTGCTTCCACTTGCTGACTTGCTGAATGACAAGGGATCTTCCTTTGTATGTATTCGCAGCACATTACACTTGTGTACATTGAGATTCAATTGCCATTCCCTGCACCATGCGTCAATTCGCTGCAGATCCTCCTGCATTTCAGTACAATTTTCCAGTGTTACAACCTCTCGATATACCACAACATCATCCGCAAAAAGCCTTAGTGAACTTCCGATGTCATCCACAAGGTCATATATATATATATATATATATATATATATATATATATATATATATATATATACATATATTGTGAATAGCAACGGTCTTACGACACTCCCCTGCGACACACCTGAGGGGGGAAATGTACAGTGGCTACATTCCTGCCAAGTCTTTCTGCAGTATCGCAGAAGTAAAATCCAGCTTCTCATAGCCTCAGTGTGGTATTTATAATGCCTTAAAGGCATTTTTGATTAATATCACCTCACCACGTCCAGTCTCAAAGGTACCTAACGCCCACGACCGTTACAGCGCGTATTTAAAGCATAGTGGGGATACTGGTGTCCCTCTGGCCGCCATCATTCACATGTATAGAAGCACGCTTACCAACTTTCGTTTATGTCGCAGAACTCTTTCTTGGTGTTGTGATTTTTTTCCCCCGTCAGTGTACATTAAGCAGCTCCAGTCTTTCAGTTCCAACAACCGTTTTCTGTACGTTTCACTTGGTTCTCAAGTAAGTAGAGAAAGTGGTGGTTCAAATGGGTCTGAGCACTATGGGACTTAACATCTGAGGTCATCAGTCCCCTAGAACTTAGAACTAATTAAACCTAACTCACCTAAGGACATAACACACATCCATGCCCGAGGCAGGATTCGAACCTGCGACCGTAACGGTCGCGAGGTTCCAGACTGAAGCGCGTAGAACCGCATGGCCACTGCGGCCGGCAGAGAAAGTGATAAGACATTGTCATTCATTCCTGTTAAGTTATCAGCTCACTGCATAATTGGTTGAAAAAAAGCATGACCCTGTTATGGACTGGAACTAAAAGAAAAAAGGAAAAAAAAGCAGCCCGCTCTACTCCTTGGATCGAAATAAAAGTGAAACGAAAATGTTTTACAACAGGAGGCCTCCGTCTGTGAAACAGGGAATGCAAATAAATAAATAAATAAATCGTGGAAGCTTCTCGGCCCTATTTCCAGCCCACTGGTACATTTGACTGGAAAGAACAACGTTTGTTCTGCAACAGCCCATCCAGCTTTCATGAGTGATGGATAAGCGACTGCAGAAATTTTTAAAAATGCAATATTTTATCTGAGACAGTGGACAACACGAAACCCAGTACTGGTTGCTACCAGTTTTCGAGAGGTTTCATTTGATTGTCACGCGAGTAGCGGACTTGCTTGTCCCCTCCAATTTATTTCCGGTACGGAATCGCTCTCTGTCAGTACCATCTCTCGTGGTTCACTGACAATACTGGGAAGGGAGACGGGGTTGAAACACTTGCAGGAAGTCACACTCACACGGAGGGACATTTGCGCGGAGTGTGGGGCTCTCCAGGTAGCAACGAGCGAGTAGAGGCGCCTTGGGAATTCGTTTCCCGTCTAGTGGCATAGCACAGTGTGCTGTGGCCTATCATCAACGTTACTAGGAATTACTGTTAACTCGTGTGATGAAAGCTCAAACAAAACGGTTCCAGACCAGAGGGTGGTTACATATGAACGCTTACATATCAGGACATGAGTTTCGCATAAATTGTTGCTTTCGGGAACTCTCATTACATGAATACGGAATCAAAATAAGCGAACACGTCTCTCATCTCGTCCGTAGAAACTCGACCGCTTCGAAGAGACCGACGGCTATGGCCGCGCGGTTCTAGGCGCTTCAGTCCGGAATCGCACTGCTGCTACGGTCGCGAGTTCGAATCCTGCCTCGGGCATGGATGTGTCTGATGTCCTTTGGTTAGTTACGTTTACGTAGTTCTAAGTCCTAGGGACTGATGACCTCAGATGTTAAGTCCATTACTGCTTGGAGCCATTTTTGAGCTTCGGAGGAAACGACGGTCAAAGTTTTCGATGTAATATCTCCTTCTAGCGCCAGCTAATCTCAGCCGAAATGGGCTTAACAGTGGCTGGCGTCGTGGCATCTCATTTTCCAAATCCAATTATTTTAATTTATATATTTATTTTAGTTATTTATTTATTTATTTATTTATTTACTTTATCTACCGATGTCGGTAGCAAATTGCTCCACGATTTTGTCTTGTGAAGTTAGGGCGTACAAAGATATTATACATTGAAGAGTCAAAGAAACTGGTAGAGCCTCCGCGAGCACGCAGACGTGTGGCATGGACTCGACTAATGTCTGAGTTAGTGCTGGAGGGAACTGACACCATGAGTCTTGCAGGGCTGTCCATAAATCCGTAAGAGTACGAGGGGGTGGAGATCTCTTCTGAATAGCACGTTGCAAGGCATCCCAGATATGCTCAATAATGTTCATGACTGGGGAATTTGGTGACAAGCGGAAGGGTTCAAACTCAGAAGACTGTTTCTGAAGCCACTCTGTAGCAGTTCAGGACGTGTGTTGTGTCGCATTGTCCTCTGGAATTTCCCAAGTCCGTCGGAATGCACAATGGACATGAATGGACGCAGGTGATCAAATAGGATGATTACCTACGTGTCACGTGTCACAGTCGTATCTAGAGATATCAGGGGTCCCATATCACTCCAACTGCACATGCCCTAACCATTACAGGGCCACCATCAGCTTGAACGGCCCCTGCTGACGTGCAGGGTGAATGGATTCATGAGGTTTCCTCAACACCTGTACACGTCCACCGCTGAGTACAGTTTGAAACGAGACTCGTCCGACCAGGCAACATGTCTCCAGTCATCAACAGTCCAATGTCGGTGGTGACGTGCCCAGGCGAGGCGTAAGGCTTTGTGTCGTGCAGTCATCTTGGGCACACGAGTGGGCCTCCGTCTCTGAAAGCCCATATCGATGATGTTTCGTTGAACAGCTCGCACGCTGACACTTCTTCATGGCCCGACATTGAAATATTCAGCAATTTGCCGAAGGTTTCTGTCACATTGAACGACTCTGTTTGGTCGTTGTTGGTCCCGATCTTGCAGGATCTTTTTCCGGCCAAAGCGTTATCAGAGTTTTGATGTTTTACCGGACTCCTCATCTTCACGGTACACTTGTGAAATGGTCGTACGGCAAAATCCCCAATTCATCGCTACCTCGCAGGTGCTGTGTTCCATCGCTCTTGCGCCGACTATAACACCACTCTGATGCTCACTTAAATCTTGAAAACCTGGCACTGTAGCAGCTGTAACAGATCTAACAACTGCGCCAGACACGAGGTGAGTTGTATAGGCGTTTCCGACCGCAGCGCCGTATTCTGCCTGTTTACATATATCTCGGTATTTGAGTACGCTTGCCTATACCAGATTCTTTGGCGGTTCAGTGTATTTACGCACTTACAGTTTTCGAGGTACTCTGCGTGTCCCTGGCCATCGTTTTCTCAGAAGCGGTCTAGATCTGCGAATACGCCGAGACATTTGTTTGCTTATTACGATTCCCGTTCCACTGAGATCGGGCTATGGCACTTGCCCTGTTCTATGCGTTACAGCAGGAAGCTTCCCAAGTAGTACGAAGTAAGTGTAGCGGCTGACAGCTTTGTCCATCCTAATTCGGAAACAGCCCGTTCCGACGCTCTACTGCCTGAAGCGCCTCGGGCTTCGTGGAAATATCGGCGCATTCCATCTCCGTGGAAGTGTCGCTTCGTGGAAGTGTCACAATCTCGGTGTGGGGGGTTCCGCAACCTGCCGCGGCTACTGGCGACCCTGCCAGGCGCGGGATAAGGATGAGGCTGAAGGCCGAGGCGTCGGGCCCGTAAGGAGCGCGCAGGCAACCAGCCGCAGGCTTCACGCTCGGCGGAGCGTGCGCGCCGCGGCCGCACGGCCGTTCCCAGGGCTGGAAAGCCGACACGCCGCATCCCGCACCACGTCACCACTCGCCGCTTCTCGCCTCCCAGCGACCCGACGCTCCACGGCAGCTGCCCCGCTGGACTCAGTGCGCTGCGCGATACGCACGTATACAGACGGCGGCGGCATCGCGTACACGGGCCAGTGTAATTTGTACTCAGGTGATTCATTTGAAAAGCTGTCAGACGTGATCGTGGCCATGCGACGGGAATGAACAGACTTTAATCCCAGAATGGTAGTTGGAGCTAGACGCACTGGACATTCCATTTCGGAAAACGTTAGAGAATTCACTTAACGAGCGAGAGCAGCGTCGTATGAGTAGAGTTGTCAGTGCTAACAGACAAGCAACTCCATAAATCAGTATAGGACGTACGACGAATGTACCCGTTAAGTAATTTTTTAGAACATTTCGCTTGGAGAACAGCGTTTTTTTGTATTACTTAGAAATGAACATGAACAGTCACAACCCCAAGAAACTTTTTTTTGTGAGGTTACCGTTTTCGATTTATCTGCTTTGATCCATTATAAATGGTTTGTTTATAAATAAATAAATCTTCTGCTACTAGTCACGATTTTTCTTATTTTACTCTTCGCACCACGCGTTTCGAGAAATTTCCCATTTTCAAGTGCTTTTTTTGTGTGTATTAAGCCATTTCTTTTGATGTTGTCAGTGTGTGTGAGTCCGTTTCATTTCGTTGACTTTTCAATTTTCTAATGGTCCATTTGTGCAGAGTCTTACACACACTAAACATCACACACAACTTGTACACTTTACACATCAAAAATATCTTATGTAAACAAAAGTTACCTACCTGTTTTGTTTATATAAGATATTTTCGATGTGTGAAGGGTACAAATGTTCAAAATGTTCAAATGTGTGTGAAATCTTGTGGGACTTAACTGCTAAGGTCATCAGTCCCTAAGCTTACACACTACTTAACCTAAATTATCCTAAGGACAAACACACACACACACCCATGCCCGAGGGAGGACTCGAACCAGCCGCACAGTCCATGACTGCAGCGCCTCAGACCGCTCGGGTAATCCCGCGCGGCGTGTAGGGTACAAGAAAATTGTGTGTGATGTTTAGTTCAAAAATGGTTCAAATGGCTCTGAGGACTATGGGACTTAACATCTTAGGTCATCAGTCCCCTAGAACTTAGAACTACTTAAACCTAACTAACGTAAGGACATCACACACATCCCTGCCCGAGGCAGGATTCGAACCTGCGACCGTAGCAATCCCGCGGTTCCGGACTGCAGTGCCTAGAACCGCACGGCCACCGCGGCCGGCCGATGTTTAGTGTGTGCAAGGCTCTACACAAATGGACCATTAGAAAACTGAAAAGTCAACGAAATGAAGCAGACTCACACACAAAAGACTCACAACAGCAAAAGAAATGGCATAATACACACAGAAAACGCACTTGAAAATGGGAATTATTTCTCGAAACGAATCGTGCGAAGAGTAAAATAATGAAAAATCGTGACTGGTAGCAGAAGTAGTGTGGGAAGTTCCATGCGACTTTTCGCGGATGATGCTGTAGTATACAGAGAAGTTGCAGCATTAGAAAATTGTAGCGAAATGCAGGAAGATCTGCAGCGGATAGGCACTTGGTGCAGGGAGTGACAACTGACCCTTAACATAGACAAATGTAATGTATTGCGAATACATAGAAAGAAGGATCCTTTATTGTATGATTATATGATAGCGGAACAAACACTGGTAGCTGTTACTTCTGTAAAATATCTGGGAGTATGCGTGCGGAACGATTTGAAGTGGAATGATCATATAAAATTAATTGTTGGTAAGGCGGGTACCAGGTTGAGATTCATTGGGAGAGTGCTTAGAAAATGTAGTCCATCAACAAAGGAGATGGCTTACAAAACACTCGTTCGACCTATACTTGAGTATTGCTCATCAGTGTGGGATCCGTACCAGATCGGTTTGACAGAGGAGATAGAGAAGATCCAAAGAAGAGCGGCGCGTTTCGTCACAGGGTTATTTGGTAACCGTGATAGCGTTACGGAGATGTTTAATAAACTCAAGTGGCAGACTCTGCAAGAGAGGCGCTCTGCATCGCGGTGTAGCTTGCTCGCCAGGTTTCGAGAGGGTGCGTTTCTGGATGAGGTATCGAATATATTGCTTCCCCCTACGTATACCTCCCGAGGAGATCACGAATGTAAAATTAGAGAGATTAGAGCGCGCACGGAGGCTTTCAGACAGTCGTTCTTCCCGCGAACCATACGCGACTGGAACAGGAAAGGGAGGTAATGACAGTGGCACGTAAAGTGCCCTCCGCCACACACCGTTGGGTGGCTTGCGGAATATAAATGTAGATGTAGAAGATGTATTTATTTATAAACAAACCTGTAGTTTCTATTTATTTTAGACCGTCTTCAGGCCTCACACCATGATGGTGGATGGCGGCTGTGAACTTTGAAATTAGTGTTCGTGGAGTCATAGCGCCTGCTCCGATCACAGCCACCGTCTACCATCATGGTGTGAGGTCTGAAGATGTTCTGAAACAGACTGAAGCCGCTAACTTCGTAAAAAAGGAAGTTTCTAGCGGTTGTGACTGTTCATGTTCATTTTTAAGTATCGTTCAGAATAGTGCGGTAAAGTTTGGCGTTAATGGGCTGTGGCACCAGACGAACGACGCGAGTGCCTTTGATAATAGCAGGACAAGGCCTGCAGAGATACTCCCGGGCTCGTGACCCTAGACGACTGGAAAACCGTGGCCTGGTCAGAAGAGTCCCCATTTCAGTTGGTAAGAGCTGACGTTAGGGCTCGAGTGTGACGCAGACCCCACGAAGCTATGGGCCCAAGTTGTGAACAAGGCACTGTGCAAGCCGGTGGTGGCTCCGTAATGGTTTGGAATGTGTCCACATGGAATTGTCCTCTGGTCCAACTGTACTGGAGACGATGATGTTCGGCTGCTTTCGGACCACTTGCAGCCACTCGTGGACTTCATGTTCCCAAATAACGAAACAGTTTTCATGAATGACAGTAGGCGATGTCAATTATTGTTGGCGATTGTTTTGGAGAGCGTTCCAGACAATTGGAGCGAATGATTTGGCCACCCAGATCGCCCGACATCAATCCCATCCAACATTTGTGGGACATAATCGAGAGTGTAGTTCGTACACAACATCCTGCACCGGCAACACTTTCGCAATTATGGGCGGCTGTAGATGCAGCATGGCTTAATATTTCAGCAGGAGACCTCCAACGACTTGCTGAGTCGATACCACGTCGAGTTTCTGCACCAAGCCGAGCGCAAGGAAGTCCGACACGGTATTAGGAGATATCCGACGACTTTTGTCGCCTCAGTTTATAACGTTCTATCTGGATTTCCCTTCACACCTGCACACAGCCAGTGAGACGGGGTTTCGGGAGGTTCTGTCTTCGAATACCCGTCAGGGAAATTTTGTAGCGATGGCGCTATTCACGAAGTAGCCACGTTGCTCTTATTCTGCTCACCACTATTTCTATGATTTTGATCTGATGCTCAATAAGAGTCCAACATCCGCATGTTGTTCCGTCTATACAGTCTGAGCTGCGTTTGGAACAGGGGTGTCCAACCAGCTGCTCGCAGGCCGCACGCGGCCCAAAACAAGTGTCAGTGAGGCCCAGAAAGTGTGCAGCTACTACACAATCGTGAAAGAACATAAAATTCCATTTATGTAAAGTTATGATAAATTGAACATTTTAAGTTTTGGTAATTGCTGGTGTAGAGCATATTATGTGCCGCCGCAAAATATTGCTCTTCTTCTGTTGTGGTCCAGATGAGCTAAAAGACTGTATACCCCTGATTTAGAATCAGCTTACTGTGTGGTTTGATTACGCTGCTCAAATTGCTTACTTACTTACTTACTTCAGTTAATCACAACCACAAGAAAACTCCTTGAAGCAAAGAGCAAACATAGGAGTAGTCAGAAAAAGACTGCGGAAAAAATGGCGCAGGCTCGGTGGTGTAAGATGTTCAAACAGACCATCCAGAGGCAGCGTTGAATTTAAAAAGTTGTAACACAGAACTATTACAAAATTAATTAAAATCGGAAACTCATGACATTAAAGTTTTACGTCACTGCATTCAACAAATGGTTCTTGTTGCGGAAGCAACCAGCTACAGGCCCTCTCTGAATGCCAACATCGGTCCCCCTGACATCAGCTTTACACAACATTTTGCATTAGTATGTACAGGAATTTGTAAAACACATACAAAGTAAAAATAAATTACAACACGTTAAATATTTCAATAAACCACTGAGTTAAAATTTTAAAAAACCTTTAACAGAAAACCCATTCGAGCTCGTGACTACATGTGACTTTTAACCAACAAATTGGTAAATACTTTCAATTAGATTGGAATTCGTATTGCGCAGCGGTCGTTGAATATAGAAAATGGAGGAAAGAACAACGAAAAAGTTGCAAATTTTACTTTTTTTATTCACTCATTGACTAGTTTCTGGCCGAGAACCATTTTCAAATCTTTTGCTGAGCCACCGCTATTTCAGCACCCCTAGAAGTTTGTAAATGGCCGAAATACGTCGTTTTATTTCAGCAGATCTAAATTTCAGCCATTAAATGGCCATGTTCAGTGCTAAGAGTTACAAAATAGGAGAATGAAAAATACGTAAACGGAAACTAGGCAACAACGTATCTCAACTGCAAACATCACCACCACACAGTTACATACTGTATAACAACAGGTGACATTAGTTTAGTTACGAAGTAAACAGTATTGGTTGATGTAGGACTCTAACATGAATGAAAGCCGTTGCTAAGGTGGTTGAACAAGAAGAAAATGTAACTCCAGAGACATGCGGTGCCCTATATATTTTATTGCCCGTAACTCATACATTCCTTTATTTGACTTATTTGTTCATGTTTTACACACCACTTCCTAGCTGCCTGCCTTTCGTCGTTTTACTGCTGTTTTATTTCACACGTTTATACCGTTACCCGAGAGATGGCCCTACTGTATTCTTGCGACCTATGTGATTCTAGTATATGGCCAGAGACGCCACACCATCGTTTATTGTACTTTTTTCATTCCTTTATATTTTAATGATTTTGGTACATTATTTTAATATTGTACATTTCGTTGTTACATGGAATTTTAGGATCTTCTTCTACTGATTTGTAGTGTAGCAATACTTTCTGTTACTGATTAGGTTGTATTTATGGCTTCACACATGTAATTCGTTTTCTTTGGTCAATCATTACTTTTGGTTTTATTTTTTTTAAATTGAAAATTATATAGCTTCACTGTTATTTACTTGTTCGCTAATGTGGCAACCGATTGCACCACAGGTCTCCAAGTTACATTTCCTTCCTGTTCAATCATGTAAGAAACGGCTTCCGTTCATATTGGACTCGTGTATGCTCTGAAAAAAACCAATACTGTTTGTTTCGTGACACTTTGGTCTAATGTCTCCTGTTATATCGTATTTGACTATGTGGTACTTATGTTGCCTTGACGATACGTTGTTCTCTATATTCTGTTTCTTTCTCATGCTCCTTTTTTGTAATTTGTAGGACTGCACATGACTGCGTAATAGCTGAAGATCTGTTGTAATAAAACGACGGATTTCACGATCCACTTCTGCTCTTTCCTCCATTGGATCAATAATTAAAATCACTTATACTTGAAAAAACACACAGATTTCTCGAACGTGCAGAGATTAGCACGAGCTTAAAAAGTATATGTAAGACAAATGAAGCTTTAAAAACCAAGTCGGCGAGTAAAATTAACGGCTCGGATCTAAAATTTTAAAAATCTAGACTAACTGCTAACCACTCTGTTCTCAAACAGTTTACAAGCAGGCACAGTTCTGAATTAAATGAGCCAGAATATGCTTTAAATTAACAGCAGACAAATAAAGCTGTTATTTTACGACTACAGAAGGGAGAAAAACGTTTTTCAAAACCAGCAGCACTGCACATCCAACACAATAGGTCGCCCCACACCGCTGCCCGGAAGCTAACAACTCAGTAAAATTAAAACGTAACACTGCCCAGTTGTTTCACAACGAGGGCAAGAAAGTACAGGGTGTATAAAAAAGTATCGTCCTATTTGGTACGTTTACATTTCTGAAACTAATAAACGTATACAAGGAGTTTTGTTTTTTGGTGAACGGGAAACTCAAAAAGTTATTGTTAATGCCTTCTCATAGGTGTTCAATATGCCCGTTTTGAGATTCACGATATATGCAGCGAGCATGTCATGAGTTACAGCCTCCACTGTTGCTGTTATGCGACATCTCAGGTCATTCATTGTTGTTGGTAACGGAGGCACATAAATAGGCTCTTTTATGAACCACCACAAGAAATAATCAGATACAGTAAAGCTGAATCATTTGGTCCAGTGCGACAGATCCAACGTTCAGTAATCCTTTGATTTAAACCGCGCGACCGCTGCGGTCGCAGGTTCGAATCCTCCCTCGAGCATGGATGTGTGTGATGTTCTTAGGTTAGTTAGGTTTAAGTAGTTGTAAGTTCCAGGGGCCTAATTGATGTGTTGGCAAATGTGCCAACACCTTGTAGATAGAGGAGGCCGAAATGCACGCTATCTAACGCAGACGGGAGTGAATTCTGGAACAGGATAAGTAGTCAATTCTAATAAGAAAAGTATGCAGCTCCTCGAATACTTAACTTTTATTTATCCTTGTGTGAATACAGCATTCTTGATGATACCTTTCATACGATAACTATCAAACTATGTAAGGCTAATGGCGCCTTGCTAGGTCGTAGCCATGGACTTAGCTGAAGGCTATTCTAACGGTCTCTCGGCAAATGAGAGAAAGGCTTCGTAAGTGTAGTCGCTAGCAATGTCGTCCGTACAACTGGGGCGAGTGCTAGTCCGTATCTCGAGACCTGCCTTGTGGTGGCGCTCGGTCTGCGATCACACAGTGGCGACACGCGGGTCCGACATGTACTAAATGGACCGCGGCCGATTTAAGCTACCACCTAGCAAGTGTGGTGTCTGGCGGTGACACCACACTAATGACCTCAGATGTTAAGTCCCATAGTGCTCAGAACCATTTGAACCATTTTGAATCTCTGATATTGTACAGCTTCATGTGTATGCTCCGTACCCCATATTCTCTCATTATGACGGTTCACCTTTCCATTTAAATGGAGTGTTATCTCCTCACTAAACACTACGTGTGGAAGAAACTGTCACTCTCCATCTTCCCAAGAACGAAATACAGAAATACACGTCGTTGTTTGATACCTTTACGAAGAGCTTGCAGTAACGGAATTTTGTTTTGTTTCTGTGTAAACGTCGACGCAACACGCGTCAGACGAACTTCGGGGGCGTGCTGAGCTGTCGAGCTGCACGGCGAACGGATTTCTGGGGACCCCTTGTGAAACTGTGGCGGATGTGTTCGACGTCCGTGTCAGACACTCGGGGACTGGAAACATCCCCCAGGAGTGCTAGTTCTGAAAGTTGTGCAGGAGAGCTTCCGTGAAGTTTGGAAGGTAGGAGACGAGATACTGGCAGAACTGAAGCTGTGAGGCCGGGGCGTGAGTCGTGCTTGGGTAGCTCAGACGGTAGAGCACTTGCCCGTGAAAGGCAAAGGTCCCGAGTTCGAGTCCCAGTCGTGCACACAGTTTTTATCTGCCAGGAAGTTTCATCTCTGTGTCCTGATGGCTCAGTGGTCAGAGCATCTGCCTAGTAAGCTGGAGACTCGGGTTCGAATCCCGTTACGGCACAAATTTTCAGCTTTGCCCATTGATTTCAGTCAATGTCCGCTAGCAGCCAATGTTTGTAACTCCTTTGTGTCCTTTTCAGTTTTATTAGGGTCTACTTTGTTTATACTCAAAATGGCTGTACAAGCCCAAATTGTGTGTGTGTGTGTGACTTGACAAGGAAGAGAGCCTAAGACAGTTTAAATTAACAGCCTTGGTGGAAAGACATCGCCTTCGTTTGAGAAAATTACGGCCTTGATGCGCAGCAGTAACAATATGTTAAAACTATATAGCTGGACCGGGTTTCGAACCCACACCATTGTCTGTCGTGGGCGGTTGTGGCCCCAGGGAACGCTTCGCGGACGCAGTCAGAGCTCCATCTCGGGCTGCCTTCCCTCTTTCGTTCGCGACAACGATGACGAGGCAGTAGGTGAGCTAAAAGCCGCCCTCTGCATATCCGTTCCCTGGTGGCTGCAGCGTTTGGAAGACGAGGCGGCTATCGGTCCCTCAGGCGTGCTTTGGCGGCTGGATTCACAGCTCGAAGTCATCAGAAGTCCTGGTCGTGGGTTCCAGTCCCGACACGGCCCACATTTTTGATTCGTTGCGTACATTTAATACTCCAGAGGTCCTAGAAAAAATGACAATGCAAGTGACATCTGCAGTCACAGAAATTGAGCGATGAGTGCACGCGTAGTTTCAGGTATGAAAATGCCTGTGCGCCGAATAACGGTCAGTGCTGTGCAAAGGATGAGATCGATGAGGACGACTTGGACGAAGTACAGCGCGGCATCGAACGATTTTGGGTTGGGTTGGTTGTTTGGGGGAAGAGACCAAACAGCGAGGTCATTGGTCTCATCAGATTAGGGGAGGACGGGAAAGTAAGTCGGCCGTGCCCTTTCAAAGGAACCATCCAGACATTTGCCTGGAGCGATTTAGGGAAATAACGGAAACCCTAAATCAGGATGGCCGGACGCGGGATTGAACCGTCGTCCTCCCGAATGCGAGTCCACATGTGCTAACCACTGCGCCACCTCGCTCGGTGAACGATTTTAGTGAGTGGGTTCAGAAGTGCTGAACCAGCGAGGTAATAAATGTGCCCTGACAAACGAGAACCTGTGCCAGACTCCGGCAGCCTCCAGCTTACTGCTGGAAGTCGCCTGCATTTTTTTTTTATTTATTTGATTTTTACATAAGCGGCTCAGGCTGTTTACCGTCCTTTGTAGCCTTTAGTGACTTTGGATTTTTTCCACGAGATAATTTTTTGTCGTCTACAAACAAAACTTCTTTACTCTTGAAAACGAAACTTAAAAGGGAAATGTTTACCTTTTCCAAACTGAAATATTCGTTTCGAGTTGATTTTTGTCCTCTTGAAAAATTAAACTACTTTACTCTCGAGTAGTGAAAATTCTTCAAACGTTATAAAAGAAAAGTTTGTTTCGTTTTCTTCTTCTGTTTCACCCGATTTTCGGACACGATAAATCAGTTTTTTATGCTCTGTGCTTACTGTCAGCCCAGTATTGATTCACGTTTTGTGATCTTGCTTTCCTTTCTTCGGAGATTTAGAGCTTGCATTTTGATTTATAACTGTTCTTTCTTGTCTTTTTTTATGCAGTTTTACCTATGAGCATATTTTCTGTGATTTAGAATTCAAGTCTTCTCCGTTTCCTTAAACCGATTTGCATTCTTTTGTTTTTGTTTGAACTTAAAATTTTTCCTTCTTCAAAATTAAATTTCTTCCTTGTTTAAGATTTAATTTTTTCCTTTTTCACAACTTCAAATTATTCTTTAATTTTTAATTGTAGTTATTTTTTTCATCTCTGCTGACGACCTGTAGATTTTAAACGAGGATATAAAGAAAGCTTCTCTCAAAGTTGGTACTTTGCCTCTCCTACACATCGGACAGTGTCGGCAGAATTTATTAAATATTTGCTCTTGTTATTGCAACAAACAAAGCACAGAATAAAGCCCTCGAGGGAATATTTTAAACTTATTTCCGTGTAAAAAGCCATCTCGACAGTGTCCCTAAGGACACTTTGAATTTTTTTGCTTCTTTCTGAGATGTTAATAAAAAGTTACATTCAAACGAAGACGATCTTCTGTGACTCCTCTACATACAAAGGGTGTCGTGATACTTGGGCCGAGATTTGTGTCACATTTAGCACTGTTGTCTCGTCAGGTATTAAGAAACCATTAGGCTATCCAAATACGCCTCAAGGTCAGACTTAAATTTCCACTGTCACTCACGTTTCCATCTTTGATTACGGAACGCTTCTACCAGATAACTTAAGTTGCGACTTAAATACACGTAGTACGCCTGCAAGTGTAATGTAAATTGTGAACACTTCTTATACATTGCTGATTTGTGTCGATCAAAAACACCAGATCCCTTGTTGATTAAAAAAAAGTCATACTTGACACGTTTCGGGCTTAGACCATCCAGAGAACATCAAACAAAATGCCTTTTTGCGTACTATAGCGTCACATACATCGGTGCTCAACTGAGCTAAGCCCGAAACGCGGCAAAAGTATACAAAAAAAATAGCAACAGGGAATCTCTTTGTTTTGAAGCAAGGTATAACAGCAGTGTATAAGATGTGCTTACAGACTACTATCTGACGTCCTCCAACAAAATATGTGACAATAGAATATACAGCACCACTCGTGAGAAGGTGTTACACACCATAAGGGGAGTACCTACGCCAACTGAAATACTGTATCAAGTCTTATTACGGCACATATTACATTGTTCACGACATATTCACTACATCGCAAAGTCATCATTTCTGAGGCCGCTTTGCCGATATTGTTTCATCCTGTTAGATCTGTATTGGCTTCGCGCTCACGACCTGTGTGCGTTTTATGTCAGTGAACTAAGTTCAGTTATTATAATTACATCGTAGCAAGGCAGTGGAGAGAGCCACCTAGTCCTGCGAAAACAAAAAATCACGTTGGTTACAAATGCCATTTTGTGGCAGATAGGCTGGATGGCGTTCATCTTCAGGACGCATTCAAAAATTTAATACTCAGCTTCACGAAAATTGGATGTTTAATATGTTCTGACTGAGTATGGTTTCTGTACCCAGTGGTAGATATTTTTATTCCTAAAACGCTTCGCGTGTTATTGAATAAAATTCCAGGCTAGAGCGCTTACATTTACTATCTTTGATCATTAAGACTCTCGCTAATCCTAATCTATGTTTGATGTAGAACCAGCCAAAGTTGTAAGATTCAATTTTTTTTATTTAATTGATGACTCGTTTCGGGTTACCTGAACCCAGTTTTAAATCATCCTGTGGGATGCAAAGTTAAAATTACAATTTATCCAATAAACTGCTCGAAATCACAGTGCATATTACAGGATACAGCGCGTATCGTACGAGGATATATGAATCAGTCAGGCAAAACAGTATTTTCCGTAACAGCATACAAGCCATGTTAATACTGTACATAAACGAACATCAAAGTCAAGTTTTTCTATGAACATTGGCAGGACGAACGTACAACAGATAGACCACTTCCACCTTACCGACCTCAGGTACAAGGCGCCCTATCAGGTTGCACGAAATTTCTCTTTTTACAATTTCCAATGAAAGACAAAAAAATTGGTACAATAAAAGTACAAGTCAGCTACCACATTTCAATTTTTTTTAAATCTTCCAGAAACAGCAGGTCGTTTAAAAGCTCTTCAAAATTTTCGAATCAGTAGGACATTTAAATGCAATGAACAGTAAACAGCAGCGTCACATTCAGCGTATACGAACAAAAATCGTATGCTATAGCGACATGAAGCAACGTCTGTTGTGAATCATAACACATCATCAGAATAATAAAAATTGTAGTGTAACCCTGAAAACACATCACCACCTTTCGAGTTACTTCATAATCATGAAACACTGAACCAGAAGCAAACCTAACAGAATATATATCTATAAAGGCCATTTTAATGAAACTTCATAGCTAAAACAGAAATTAAAATGCTAAGTTGTCTCTTCCAATCTATAAAATCGTAGGGCCCTTAATTGCATGTGACAACATGAGGTATCTACTTAATCCCCCTCTAAAGTAGGGATTTCAGGTACGTAAAATATATGAAAGGTTAAAGCCAAATAGACAAGCAATGGAAAAACAAGGGGAGGCATGGTGGAGGAAAGTAGTCAACAATTAAATCAATGAAGTGAATCTTGGAACTACATCAAACTGGTTAACAAAAGTTGCTATCTCGTTATCAACCCAGCATTCTAGAAATCCTTAATTTATGTGATTTTATTTTAGTAGTGTCCTTATGGGACTAATTGTGATGTTTTATCCTGGCAGGCTTCATTGTTGGTTGTGATTCGTCTCTCGGCTGAGAGAGATAGCTAGCGAATCATCGACGGCTCAAATCCCGGTGGGCGCTTCGAGCGCACAGTACTCGCGACCTGTTTGCCACAACAAACTGGTTAGAGTCGCCAGCGCACGCAGACACCGCCCCTCCGTCCGGCAGCTAGAGCTGGGAAGCGCTTCGGCTGTGCTGTCTGCGCGCGCGCGCGTGTGTGTGTGTGTCGAGGCGGACACGGACTAGGTGGATGTCGGCGTCGGCGGCCGACTGCGTGTGTCGCAAAGTGCGTGTGTCTGTGGCGGCGCCGTGTGCGTGATGCGTGTGACAGGGACAGGTGCGCGACGCAGCTGCGTGGGTGCGTGACAGCGGCGGGCCCAGCCAGCAGGGGACGAGAGACGCAAGACACGGGGAGCAGCGGCAGTAGTAGACGGCCGCCATGAGGCTCATCAAGAAGTACTGGTGAGTAACCTGCCTAGCACAGCCTCTGAAAGCACTCGGCCAAGTGTCGCCGCTCTGGCAAAACAGCCCTACAACTCGTAATTTTGTCAAAAGTCAGATTCGATCTTACTCGTAATATTGGAAATGTGACGGCGACTGCATACATTACTTTCAACTTCAATAAACCAAAACACTATATACTTCGCTGTAGTGAACAGACGTGTAAAAGGTTAAGGGCCCTACACACCAACCGACCGACCGACTGTCTGACAGACAAACTGCACGAGTTAGGCGATATGGCCAACCGACCGACCAACTTCTCTCGTCGGGCTGTCTGTTGAGTAGGACCACTCGATTCCCCCCCCCCCCTCCCCCTCCCTTTTAGTCGCTTACAAGGGAACCTCCCCATCGCACCCCCCTCAGAATTAGTTATAAGTTAGCACAGTGGATAGGCCTTGAAAAACTGAACACAGATCAATCGAGAAAACAGGAAGAAGTTGTGTGGAACTATGAAACAAATAAGCAAAATATACAAACTGAGTACTACATGCGGAAGACAGGCAACATCAAGGACAGCGTAAGCTCAGGAGCGCCGTGGTCCCGTGGTCAGCGTAAGCAGCTGCGGAACGAGAGGTCCTTGGTTCAAGCATTCGCTCGCGTGAAAAGTATACGGAAATACGGAAGCGTCCGATCCCGCCCGTCTGCTTTGACCCATGACGTCACAAATATGGCTGAAACGACCATAAACCACGATTCCAATATGGCGCATATAAAGTTGGTACGTACACATTATGAGGACGAAAATATATCGAGAAACAAACACACACACTTTCTACAAAACGTATAATGACACTAACGCGACAAGCGCGGGAAATGGAGTGTTTCTGGGTGAGGGCAAACCAAATATAAACAAATTTCGACCACAACCCGCATACAAAACCACAGAAAACGACGAAAAAAACCGGCATCACAAAACTCCCCAAATACCACTAAACACAATATCATCTGGAATCGGACACTTCCCTTGACCTATATAGCTCAACAGCAGCTCTCGATCTCATAAATTAGGGTCAAACACTTCCCTTGGTCTATATAGCTCAAAAACATCTCCCGATACCAATATCAACATACACAGCCACACATTGGGATCGAACACTTCCCTTGGCCTGCGCACTGTTAATTTGATCCGTCATATCCATTCCTGAACAAAAACAACAACCGATTAATTTTACTAAAATTACCACACGATGTACAGCGAACAACACTAAATTAACCTTCACACAAAATCGTTAACTCACTGAAACGAATTCCACTACAAAACAGACCCGACACTCAAACAGAGCCCATTACACCACACAAACGAAAACCCTGAACATACCACCAGAGAACACAACAAACCACAACACGACAACATCTACAAACACGCCACACACACAAACCAAACTCCGCGCCGTCATGACGTCACACACGACAACACCCTTACGTCACGGGTCAAAGCTGACTGGGCGCTGATGACCCCGCTGTTTAGCGCCCATAAACCTCAAACACACACACACACACACAGCCGACGCGAGGGATCGGACGCTTCTGTCGACCCAAATAATACTTTCTTTATTTTCGCAAAGTTATTATCTGTCCGTTCGTTCATTGCCGTCTCTGTTCACTGTAATAAGTTTAGCGTCTGTGTTTTGCGACCGCACCGCAAAACCGTGCGATTAGTAGACGAAAGGACTTGCCTCTCCAATGGGAACCAAAAACATTTGATCGCAAATACGTCAACCGATTCCTCCACAGGAAAACACGTCTGATACATTCTATACGACACTGGTGACGGCATGTGCGTCACATGACAGGAATATGTTGTCGACCCACCTAACTTGTACACTTGGCGAATGGGTAAAAAGATTCTTCTACCTTGCCCAATTTAGGTTTTCTTGTGGATGTGAAAATTACTCCAAAAAAGTGATGAAAACATAAGAGTTTGTCACATAAACTGCAACAAATGAAAGCAACAGTTACACAGTCGCCAGAGTTTTCCCTGTGCTCTGTCAAAACATACGTTTTTAATGTTTTCAAATTTTTCCGTGTGTAGACCGTCAAATCCTGCATATGTCCAAGCAAATCTGAACATGTCCTGGAATTTTGGAGATCGAAGTTGATTATGTGTGAGTGCCTGAACTTTGATAATTGACACACGATCACGTAAACAATACTGCTCTGTGTACCTGTGCAGCTTCGCAAAATCATAGAATCTTTCCACAAAGTATTTCACTTGCCGAAAACCAAACACATCTAAAGGTTGCACAAGAGGTGTACAACCTGGAGGTATGGTAATCACATCTACTCCCACACTAAAATTGTACAATGCCTGATCCTTCTGTCCTGTATAGCTGTCAAGGAGTGAGGCAAAATCTTTGTCCGTGTAAGGAGCAATCACACGTCCATTAAAGTCTTTCACTAGTCTTTCCTCCACTTTTCCTGACGCACTGCGATTCACAATGACATTCGGTGTTTGCGCAAGTACCCTATTCACCTGTTGCTGAACTTGCGGTCCAAATACACAAAAAATTAAACTTTTCACTCGAGGGAAGACTTGAACCGAGGACCTCCCGTTCCGCAGCTGCTCACGCTAACCACGGCGCTTCTGAGCTCACACGATCCATGATGTTGCCTGTCTTGCACATGCACTACTCAGTTTGTATATTTTGCTTATTTTTTTCATAGTTCCACACAACTTCTTCCTGTTTTCTCGATTGATCTGTGTTCAGTTTTTCAAGGCCTATCCACTGTGCCTGCTTATAACTAAATCTGAGAGGGGTGCGATGGGAAGGTACCCTTGTTAGTAGTATGGCGTGTTACGCTCTCCACTTGCTTTGAATGACGTTAGTGGTCGCGCACTTAATCTGGCGCTGACTGCCTAAGTAAAGATAGCGTGGCGGCCCTTTGTTATTTACGAACAACAATTCTGATTAAGCTCCACCTGCTTCACAGCATACTATATGCACCAGCGTTCGATTAGGGAAACCTGGCCTGCTATACCGCCTCACGTTTCCCTCAAGGGCAAGCATAGAATGGAACCAAAACCTTCCAACATCTGAGCGGCAACACCCGTCAATCTGCGCAGTCTAATGTAAGAAGCACCTGTCCCATTAGCACCAAGCAGACGCAGAGTTCAATCTTGCGTAATTACAGTGATTCTACAAATAATTGCTTAACAAATATTACCGCATGTTATGCAACAAAAATGACAGGAAACTACGCAGGTACTATATGTAACAGTTAATTAAGTAATAAGCCGTAAGCTCACTGCACTCCTGTTTCCACTCTTATGTGATATACTGACCATTAGTTATTTGATTAAAGAGACGCTACATTCTAATTAACATGTATTTGATATGGGTTATTGCCATCACAAAACAATGAGGAAGAAAAATATGCCGTTAAAGTGTTATTACACAGCCTACAAGATATATGTTCCCCCAATCACATTTTTTGTCTTAAAAACACTACTGTTTATACAAGCTACAATCCAGGAAACGTTTGTTAATGATAGTCGACAGATTTTTCAGAACTGGAGCTGAATTATCCTACTAGGTCCACTAGATATTTACTGGCAATTGTGATGAAATATTTTGAGCAGTTCGTACGTAATAAGTGACAAGCAATCGGAAAATTCAAGTTTTCGACTGTAAGAAGGTTGTTTTAAGAGTCAATCACAATTCCCCGTCATTTACTTTGCGGTAAACTTCCTTGTTTTCTGCTGTTGACTCTACTACAGTAATGAATGTTCACGTTTTCGATACAGTAGTTGTTTGCCACTCCACATCTAGCCATAGATATTTTAAATACAGCTGGAAACGTATATTTAAAGTCAGATAGTTTTTCTCTGTTTTGATTGAACAGGACCGCAACCAATTTAAGTTGCGGAATCCTGCGAAACGCGTGAGTTCGTACTGCAGTGCTGTGTAGGTAAAAAAGGTACCCATTCATAATCGTCAGATGACTGACGGAATCTGCGAAACTTAGTTATTATGTATTACTTGTAGGCGCTTTTCTGTCGCTTATGTGCACTGTTTTTTGAGTTGTGGAGTTGTAACGTTTGTCTTCAGTAGGTGTGATGTTTATGACTAACAAAGAACAGTTATATCAAGTGGTTTGCTGACTGCGTACCTCATTGTGTGTCCCTGTATGTTTATTTACCTGACCCTTTTTTAAACAATCCGTCTACTAGCAAGAAAGCAATACCAGTAAACCTAAACCAATTAAAACCTGTGCTCGATAACGTCAAAGTAGAGGTAAGTACATTCAGATCTTACTGCGACCCTGTAAATCTGAATAAGCACAAAAGTGTCCCTGTGCGAAAATCCATAAAATGTGTGAAATAAATATCTTACCTCTTATTCGTGTCGCCTTGGATGTTAGCGTTGTTCTGTTCTCAGCACTACTAAACTAACTACTGTTGCAAAAGCCAGAATACAAGATGTTTGACTAAGTCAGATTTAGAATTTGTTTAAATTAAACGACTTTAATTTGGGAGGCGGAACATGACTGAGGAGAATCGCTGTAATACCTTACTTGAAAATCGTACTGTATTGTGAAACTGACTTGGAGTTTTTAAGCCATATCATAAAAATAAGATTTATGCAAACAAATGATCTTTACAAATAAATACAATAAAAAACGTGGGGTTGCATACAAAGGTGGTCTCATTCGTTCTATAGCAATAGCGCATAAACACATGAATATTGATTATCTTATTGTAGATCGATGTAACAATATGTAGATTCTTCAACAAAATTTCATAATAATATTTACAGCATTTTCTTAATTAATTTTCTTCAAGGAATCCCACAAACGCGTGAGTCCGTATTGCTGCAGCGTTGCGTAGGTAAAAAGGTAGCCATTCATAATCGTCAGATAACTGATGAAGTTTGCGAAACTTAAGTAATAATTATTTACTAGTTACAGGCGCTTTTGACTTTTTTGGGGGGGGGGGGGTGGAGTAAGAACGATGGAAACATCTGACGTGCGCCGTACGGAATATTCGTATTTACCTGAAGTATTTGTCTTCTAGGCGCTCAGTCCGGAACCGCGCTACTGCTACGGTCGCAGGTTCGAATCCTGCCTCGGGCATGGATGTGTGTGATGTCCTTAGGTTAGTTAGGTTTAAGTAGTTCTAAGTTCTACGGGACTGATGACCACAGATGTTAAGTCCCATAGTGCTCAGAGCCATTTGAACCATTTATCTTCAGACCAACGACAGAATAACCAGTGAGAAGCTGACAAGAAGCTGCTCAGTATACATCGTGATTCCGTGATGATGTCGCAGACTTCCAAGGATGATGGAGAAGGCTAAGTGGATCAATTTGACGTAAGGGAACCGAAAATTATCAGCGAAAATCGTTCTGATACCTCTGATAACTGGACCTCTTCTAATGAACTTCTTTGCTTTCCGTATTTTGGGAGGAGGTAGTATGGACCAAACAAGAGAAACTGTGTCGTAAACATGGGCTCTAAACTACGTTCCTTAAGAACTACGAGCACTTGTTCAATGGAAGAGATGTGTTTCACAGTAGTGATGATGAACAAGAGCTCGTAGTTCTTAAGGTAGGCACTTTAGAGCCCAGTATCAGTGGCCGTTTTGTCTTGTTATGGTCCATAGTACCAGCTCTCTAAGCAAAGATCGAGAAGCAGAAGAGGGCCACTGTCAGTGGTATGAGAAAGATTTTCGTTTATAACTTTCGATTCGGTAGTTTCCGAACCAGAGGTCCCATATCGCAAATTCATACAATTATTTTTCTCCATCATTCCCAAAAATTTGTACCACCATCACGTAATCATGCTGTAGGTATAAATCTGCGTTCATTGTCATAAACTAGGTGACATCCACAGTGGCTGTAGTGGAAAGAGGGGGGGGGGGGGGGTAGTGTGCGTGGGCGTGAGCAATGGTGTAGTAGGCCGTAACAATTTTTTATAGCCTCCGAAACGGGATGATAGTTTGCTGCGAAAGAAATTAAATTGTCGGCAGAAAGATGCAAGTATAGAGCGTTTTGATGCGATTAACTGGTATATAACTGGTCTGTGTTTTGTTTGGCATGCGAAGGTGTTGATACTGTTCGTCCACTATTGTGCGGTTCTTTCACAGGCAGAAATTACTCGTGGGGCTGAACGACAATCGACGTAATGGTAGTTCGGAATTATGTACTGTATAAGCACTGTAAGGCCAGTCTCGACAAATTCTAGAACCATCTGCCCATCTGTGCCGTCGCATTACAACTCGATAATTCTTATCAGATTATTATGGCAGCCGGGAGGCACCGTTCGAGTGAAAACGTCAGGGGCTAAATCAGCAGACGCTGCATAGAACATCAGCACCACGTCGATCTTGCTAAACCAGCTGTTATTTCGGGTTCTCTCTGTCTTAAAGCGTACTACAAGTTGAAATGCTCTTCTTCGTAGACGCTTTTATTGACGAAACATCAGAAGTGGTAATATCGTAATCACTACAAGTAGATGACTTTTCTCGCTCTTTCAGTGTTCACAGACTGAATGACACTACATGACCGTCTTTCTTAAGCATGACTTATTCAAGACATTACTGTCAGCGTTCCGTGTTCCTTGTTCCACTTTCTGGTGACAAATGCTTCTCCTCTCACGTTGTTGTTGTTGTTGTGGTCTTCAATCCTTATACGGGTTTGATGCAGCTCTCCATGCTACTCTATCCTGTGCAAGCTTTTTCATCTCCCAGTACCTACTGCAACCTACATGCTTCTGAATCTGCTTAGTGTATTCATCTCTTGGTCTCCCTCAACGATTTTTACCCTCCACGCTGCCCTCCAATACTAAATTGGTGATCCCTTGATGCCTCAGAACACGTCCTACGAACCGATCCCTTCTTCTGGTCAAGTTGTGCCACAAACTTCTCTTCTACCCAATCCTATTCAATACTTCCTCATTAGTTATGTGATCTACCCATCTAATCTTCAGCATTCTTCTGTAGCACCACATTTCGAAAGCTTCTATTCTCTTCTTGTCCAAACTATTTATCGTCCATGTTTCACTTCCATACATGGCTACACTCCATACAAATACTTTCAGAAATGACTTCCTGACACTTAAATCTATACTCGATGTTAACAAATTTCTCTTCTTCAGAAACGCTTTCCTTGCCATTGCCAGTCTACATTTTATATCCTCTCTACTTCGACCATCATCAGTTATTTTGCTCCCCAAATAGCAAAACTCCTTTACTACTTTAAGTGTCTCATTTCCTAATCTAATTCCCTCAGCATCACCCGACTTAATTCGACTACATTCCATTATCCTCATTTGGCTTTTGTTCATGTTCATCTTATATCCTCCTTTCAAGACGGTATCCATTCCGTTCAACTGCTCTTCCAAGTCCTTTGCTGTCTCTGACAGAATTACATCGGCGAACCTCAAAGTTTTTATTTCTTCTCCATGAATTTTAATACCTACTCCGAATTTTTCTTTTGTTTCCTTTACTGCTTGCTCAATATACAGATTGAATAACATCGGGGAGGGGCTACAACCCTGTCTTACTCCCTTCCCATCAACTGCTTCCCTTTCATGTCCCTCGACTCTTATAACTGCCATCTGGTTTCTGTACAAATTGTAAATAGCCTTTCGCTCCCTGTATTTTAGCCCTGCCAACTTCAGAATTTGAAAGAGAGTATTCCAGTCAACATTGTCAAAAGCTTTCTCTAAGTCTACAAATGCTAGAAACGTAGGTTTGCCTTTCCTTAATCTTTCTTCTAAGATAAGTCGTAAGGTCAGTATTGCCTCACGTGTTCCAGTATTTCTACGGAATCCAAACTGATCTTCCCCGAGGTCGGCTTCTACTAGTTTTTCCATTCGTCTGAAAGAATTCGTGTTAGTATTTTGCAGCTGTGGCTTATTAAACTGACTGTTCGGTAATTTTCACATCTGTCAACACCTGCTTTCTTTGGGATTGGAATTATTATATTCTTCTTGAAGTCTGAGGGTATTTCGCCTGTTTCATACACCTTGCTCACCAGATGGTAGAGTTTTGTCAGGACTGGCTCTCCCACGGCCGTCAGTAGTTGCAATGGAATGTTGTGTACTCCGGGGGCCTTGTTTCGACTCAGGTCTTTCAGTGCTCTGTCAAACTCTTCACGCAGTATCGTATCTCCCATTTCATCTTCATCTACATCCTCTTCCATTTCCATAATATTGTCCTCAAGTACACGTTAGCTGATTTAATTTTCTCCACTCGCTTTGGGGACACGGCGTCTGGTTTCCGTGCACGGTGGACTACTTGTTTTGGAACTTAATGTTATTCACAGCTTACGAAGAGTCTCTGCGGATCTTCACGTTTTGCAATCAATGCTGCGTTGTCAAATTTTCACTTGTACTTTTCTGTTTTGAGGACAGCGCTAATGACAGAATTCTTAAGGAAAATATTTTCATAGTGTACGAGACCAATAGACGTGTCGCCTACTCATAATGTTTACAATATAACCACTGGAATGGTCCAAATATGTGACTCGAGTATTTTGAATGAGATTTTGAGTATTCAGGGCGCTTAAGGTAGAAAAAAAATAATTCTTACAGTTATTGATTTAGTGTATTTAATTTGTAGTGTCAGTGCATGTAAGTATTACGACTACGCCCCCTAAAGCTAGTTAAAGAAATGGCTATAAAACTCAGTGATGTATACTGTTGATATTCCGATCCTCAGCGGCCTCGACCTTGAGTAATCACTTCCGAGGCTGCTCAGGGCTGGTATTCTCCCTGCTGATAATGTAACTGACCTTGGCAACAACGGAGAATGAGTGCGGCAACTCTGTGACCGACGAGTTACTTCCTGGATAGCACAGAATTATCCTGCTAAATTCGCTTGGCTTTACATGTCATTACCATTGAATAATTTTCACTTAAGGTGAGGCGTGATGTTATCAATTTACGGTTACGAGTCCAGGAAAGTCGTTCCACGTGGACATTGCAGCTAATTCCGTCTTTCACGTTGCTATTTATCTGTCCTACTCACCACTGCGGGAAGATGTGAGAGGCTAATACTCCAGCCTTTCGCTACCTCTGGATTAATGTAGTCACGTATCAAACTAAGACTGTATTGGATTATGGTTTTAGTCCTGCTGAAGCCAATATTTTTAGCTGTTCTGTCACAGAGCTACAAGCAACCACATTGAAAGCCAATAAGGACATCTTAAGAAAACTTCTCCATCGAATATCATCTCTATACTTCCAGTATCTCTTCGTGTAAGGGCGAGAAACTTATGATATTGCACAACTGACAATGTCTCTTTCCGCTTCTACTGGCATAACTTTCGGTTTTGGTGAATACACAGTTTTATTTATGAAATTCCACATTCCCATAGTACCTGAGTATGACATAGGACAGCAAGTAAACATAGACCGTTTAGAAGCTGAAAGTGAATATCATCTAATTCATGCTGATATAGGCACACTCGTGTTACAGATACATATTCTTTTATTATAATAGACTTTCGTCATAAGGTTATATTGGTAAGTTGTATCTCATTCACGTTTGTGGTTCAAATGGCTCTGAGCACTATGGGACTTAACTTCTGAGGTCATCAGTCCGTAGACTTAGAACTACTTAAACTAACTAACCTAAGGACATCATACACATCCATGCCCGAGGCAGGATTCGAACCTGCGGCCGTAACAGTCGCGCGGTTCCGGACTGAAGCGCCTAGAACCGCTCGGCCGGCTCTTAATTCCCTCTGCATCACCTGATTTAATTCGACTACATTCCATTATCCTCGTTTTGCTTTTTTTGGTGTTCATCTTATATCTTCCTTTCAAAATACTGTGCATTCCGTTCAACTGCTCTTCCAGGTGCTTTGCTGTCTCTGACAGAATTACAATGTCGTCGGCAAATCTCAAAGCTTTAATTTCTCCTCCATGGATTTTAATTCCTACTTCAAATTTTTCTTTTGTTTCCTTTATTGCTTGCTCAGTATACAGATTGAATAAAGTAACGATTGCTTGTAAGTCGCAGAATATCGGAACAAATCGAGTGTGGTATGACCACTAATTTGATCGATTTCTCTGCTTTAGAATGGTATACAACATGTCATACCATCTATTAAAAGAGATGGAGAAACACTAAGAAGAAACTGTAGCTGGTCGGCCGTCTCCCAGCGGGCAATGGAAATGAGAGTACGGCATCGTGGGCCGGGAGTCCCCCATTCAGGAAGGCAAGTACTTACTTACTGCGTTCGACGCCACATTGGACGACTTGCGCGTCGGAGATGGGGATGAAATGATGATGATGACAGCCGGCTGGAGTGGCCGAGCGGTTCTAGGCGCTACTGTGTGGAACCGCGCGACCGCAGCCGTTGCAGGTTCGAATCCGGCATGGATGTGTGTGATGTCCTTAGTTTAGTTAGGATTAAGCAGTTCTAGGGGACTGATGACCTCAGAAGTTAAGACCCGTAGTGTTCAGAGCCATTTGAACCATTTTGAACCTAAGCGGAGAAAATCTCCTGCCCCAGCCGGGAATCGAACCCGAGCCCCTTGGCGTGGCATTCCGCCGCGCTGACCATGCAGCTAATGGTGGCGGACTACCCGGCAATGAAAGAAAGGACTAGAAACCTGCGACCGACTGTGAGCTGGCTGTGTGACTTCATGGAAGGATGAAGCCAGCTGACCTGTAACCTTTCAGCTGTGAAGTCGACGCAGACAGCCCGCTAGCTGACCGTTCTTTCTAGCGTGGGCCTCTCTCAGCTGGCCCAGCACGTGCAGCAGAACAAGTGCGTGACGTGGGACTGGCTTTCGTGCCCGGACGCCGGCCTGTAGAGCCCTCCGCCTCAGTCTCAATCTGTCCCTCCCTGCGGGAATTATGCAGGACCAGAGCTCGCCGTATCGACGGCTTTCCCGCGCTGGTGACGTAAGCAGGCCAGTCTGGGCCGCCCTACAATGAGGCGCCCACCCCGGCCACAATAACACACTTATCGACCACCCCCTCCCCACCTGACGCTGCTATTCTCGTTCTCCCCCCCCCCCCCCCCTCCACCAAACCCTCCCCTTAGTGCCGGCTCTCTTTTGTTAAGAGCCTATTTTCCCCTCTGGCCGCCTTATTCTGCAAAAGCCTCCGCGCAATCTTATTCCTGCGAGTATCCAACAACAAACGTGCCGTCTACACAGGAACGAAGCTTCGGATACAATGGACTTCGCAAATTAAGGAACGAGATGGGAGTGCCTAGCAAACCCAAAAAGATTTGTTCCGAGAGCGTACCATTCCGATACGCACAGCCACCACCATCACCGGCCGCACCATTACTGTTACCAGTCAACTGATGTGCAACGTTTCATCAACAATATACTGCTGACTTTTTTTAAATTTATCAATGCATAATTAGAGAAAGATATTTCCGTAAACGGATTTACGCAGCACAAAACTGTATGGAAGAAACGATTCGAACGCAAGCGACACACACACACACACACACACACACACACACACACACACACACACTCCCACTCGTGTGTGTGTGTGTGTGTGTGTGTGTGTGTGTGTGTGTGTGTTTGTTTGTTTGTTTGTTTTCAGTGCCTCCCTGTACCAAAAAAGGAAGACAACCAGGATTTGAGCTGATACGGAATTCCCAGATGGCAGCCAAACCTATACGCACGTGATGTATGACGGGCATTCAGTAAGTAATCCAACAGGCCTGCAGTATAATTTTTTTTTTTGGAAGGAGGTTGGTTTTGTTCAGGATCACTAACGTCGATTTGCAGTAGGGTTTTGGAACATATACTGTATTCGAACATTATGAAGTACCTCGAAGAAAACGATTTATTGACATATAGTCAGCAGGGATTCAGAAAATATCGTTCTTGTGAAAGACAACTAGCTCTTTATACTCATGAAGTAGTAAGCGCTATTGACGGAGGATGTCAATTTGGTTCCATATTTTTAGATTTCCAGAAGGCTTTAGACACCGTTCCTCACAGGGGTCTTCTAACCAAACTGCGTGCCTACACAGTATCGCCTCAGTTGTGCGACTGGATTCGTGATTTCCTGTCAGAAAGGTCACAGTTCGTAGTAATAGACGGAAAGTCATCGAGTAAAACAGAAGTAATATCCGGCGTCCCCCAAGGAAGTGTTATCGGCCGTCTGTTGTTGCTGATCTAAATTAACGACATAGGAGACAATCTGAGTAGCCCTCTTACATTATTCGCAGATGATGCTGTCATTTATCGTCTTGTAAAGTCATCAGATGATCAAAACGACTTGCAAAATGGTTTAGATAAGATATCTGTATGGTGCGAAAAGTGGAAATTGACCCTGAATAAGGAAAAGTGTGAAGTTATTCACATGAGTACTTAAAAAAATCAGCTAAATTTCGATTGCGCGATAGTTCACACAAATCTGAAGGCAGTAAATTCAACTAAATACTTAGGGATTACAATTACAAATAACCTAAGTTGGAACGATCACATAGATAATATTGTCGTAGAACAAACCAAAGACTGCGATTCATTGGCAGAACACTTAGAAGGTGCAACAGGTCTACCAAAGAGACTGCTTCCACCACGCTTGCCCGCCCTATTCTGGAGTACTGCTGTGCGGCGTGGGATCCGCATCAGGTGGGACTGACGGATGACATCGAAAAAGTAGAAACAAGGGCGGCTCGTTTTGTATTATCGCTTAATAGGGGAGATGGTGTCAAAGACATGATACGTGAATTGGAGTGGCAATCATTAAAACATAGGCGTTTTTCGTTGCGACGGGATCTTCTCTACAAATTTCAATCACCATTTTTCTCCTCCGATTGCGAAAACTTTGTGCTGGCAGCCACCTACATAGGGAGAAATGATAATCACGATAAAATAGAGAAATCAGGGCTCGCACAGAAAAAATTAAGTGCTAGTTTTTCCCGCGTGCCGTTCGAGAGTGGGACGGTAGAGATACAGCTTGAATGTGGTTCATTGAACCCTCTGCCAGGCACTTTATTGTGAGTAGCAGAGTAATCACGTAAATGTAGAATACACCATAATATTCTTCATTCTTTTGGCTACGAAGCCATATCTTTCAACATAACATCCATTCAGTTTGATGGCCTTACTCCACCTTACTACGGGGACCTGTACGCCTGCATAGTGCCACTCCATTGGCCGACGTCGGAGGCAACGTCTTGCTGCGTCAATAACATCCCCACAGCACCCACGCACTCCTTACTGCTGAGAGCATCCTTCATTCAGCTAAACACGTGGAATTCGGAAGAAGCGAGATCCGCTTTGCAGGGGGGATGAGGGAGAACACTCAGACGAAGTCAGGCCCTCTCGGGTGTGCCGACTTGTTGGGTTGGTTTGGGTTGGGTTGTGTTAGGGGAAGAGACCAAACAGCGAGGTCATCGGTCTCATCGGATACGGGGAAGGAAATCGGCCGCGCCCTTTCAAAGGAACCATCCCGGCATTTGCCCGGAGCGATTTAGGGAAATCGTGGAAAACCTAAATCAGGATGTCCGGACGCGGGATTGATCCGTCGTCCTCCCCAATGCGAGTCCAGTGTGCTAGACTTGTCTGAGGCCTTGCGTTATGATGGCGAAGCAAAAGTTCGTTTGGATTTTTGTGGCGACGAACACGCTGAAGTCGGTTCTTCATATACTCGAGGGTTCCGCATGACACTTGACAGTTGATCGTTGCACCATGAGGGAGACCTCCGAACAGAATATCACCTTCAGTGTCCAGGAAAACCGTCGCCATGACTTTACCGGTGGCAGGTGCGGCTTTGAACACTTTATTCTGAGGAGATGTGGTGTCACGCCACTCCTTGGACTGTCATTTTGTTTCCGGTTCAAAATGATGAACCCACGTCTCAACGCCTGTGAGGATGTTTGACAAAAAAAAAAAAAAATGCCATAGTCAGCGTCGTAACCCGGAAGCAGTTCCGTACAGATGATTCCTCACTACCCCTTATGGTCTGTTAGACTGAGGAACTCAGCGGCCAGACTCCTTTGAGTACCCCGACTGGTGGACGAATGTGTCAGCACTACCAATATACACGTCCGGCTGACGAGCGAGGTGTTAAGAGTGCGATCCGTCGATCACTTCCAATGAGAGTGTCCGCACGTTCCAGCATTGCAGGAATCACAGCTGTCTAGCGGCCGGTCGTTAGAAGCGAGACCGGGCAGGTTTGCATGACCTGCTGTCGGTGCCAGACATCTCGCTCAAGGACTCACCGAGCTTTTGTTCACCGCCAGTTATCCGTAGACATTCCGCAAGCGGGTGTGAATACCATCAATGCTATAGCTTCCCGCCAAAAGAAACTCGGTGACAGCTCAAATGGTTGAAATGGCTCTGAGCAGTAAGGGACTTAACACCTGAGGTCATCAGTCCCCTAGAACTTAGAACTACTTAAACCTAACTAAGCTAAAGATATCACACACATCCATGCCGGAGGCAGGATTCGAACCTGCGCCCGTAGCGGTCGCGCGGTTCCAGACTGAAACGCCTAGAACCGCTCGGCCACAGCGGACAGCTGCCTGCTTGGAACGCACCTCAGTTACAGACGCCATTTTGAAGGCTGCGTATTGCACCGTCACGTACGGGAACTGAGATGCTGTGCCCCACCGCTCGTGCGCCGACTGTAACACCACATTGAAGCTCGCTTGAATCTTGATAAACTGCCATCGTAGCAGCAGTAACCGATCTAATAACTGTGCCAGACACTTGTCTTATGTAGGCTATGCTGACCGCAGCGCAATATTCTGCCTGTTTACGTATCTCTGTATTTGAATACGCATGCCTATATCAGTTTCTTTGGCGGCTCAGTATATGACAAAAAGGAAAAATGTGTAGTAGATATAGATTCTAAAGTGCGTACCTTAAGAGTTATGAACGCTTTTTCAACAGAAAAGACGTTCCACAGTAGCAAAGATGAACTAGTGGTCGTAGCTCTTAATGTATGCATGTTTACTATTCTTCTTTTTTTTACGAGATATCGTTTCCCTAAGTTTTGAATCACCCTGTACATTAGAAACAGTGGAAAGCTAGGAGAGCTACACGTTCGTGTAAGTTGCTCGAATAAAAGTGTAATAATCAATACTCGTATATGCCACTTCACTCCTGAACTTCCTGTGATTAACGCAGCTGATAAAAAAGCTAATATTTCGAGCGGCGAGGTAGTGTTTCGGTACCCTGCAGTTGGGCACATTTAAGACTAACCAGCAGACACAAAAGCACGTGCTACCAAGCCGTTGCAGCGAGGTACCTTTCCCGCAAAATACTTTTTTTTAGCGTCACAGCAGAGTAACTGAAGTAGTAGAACGCTCAGAAAGGGAGCGCTACTTTGCGGATAGCTATTGCGGTCACACTTCGTGGAAGAGATGCAAACTCGGCAGCGTGCGTCATGGCAGGCGTGCCGTAAAGCGCAGCCGGCGATAAGATAAGGGCAATTACTGCCGAGGCTCGGCCGGCGGGCGAAGACAGCCGCCGGCGCGTGGCGCTGCTCTGGCCGGAGGAGGCCAGGTGTGCGAGGCACCCTCTGCCACTCACCGGGCACCGACAGGCAGGCAGGCAGGCAGGCAGGCGCGCTTCCTGTAAGGACGCGCGGCGCAGGCGGGACCTGCTCGCGGTTAGAGTTAAAATTCTTATTTGGTGTTGTGGATGTGAATGTCGAAGAAATATAAACTAATCCAAATGATAGTAATGGAAACTGAAGAAATGAATTAGAATTTGTGCCACCGTTGGGATTTGAACCCAAGTCCCCTTTGCTTACGAAGCAGGAATGCTGACCATTACACCAGAGCAGCACTATGTACTACCCAGGCCCAATGCCCTCCCTCGCACGAACTTCATATCTTCTGCTTACCCCGTAAATCGTCACTATTATTATAACATCTAATCCAGAATATCTAGGCATAACGTTGCGACGAGGACATAACGATGCCCGTAGGGAAGGCGAATCGTCAACTTCGGGTTTATTGCGAAATTTACAGGAAGGTGTAGCTCATCTGTGAAGGAGACCATCTGCAGAACAGTTGAAAAACCCATTCTCGAGTACTCCTCCAGTTATCTGGATGCACATTAGGTCCGATCAAAGGGAGACAGCGGAACAAATCGAATGCCTGCTGCTATATTTTTTTCTTTTTTACCTTTAGGGTTCGAGAATGTAAAATGGTGCCAGATGTTCGAGACAGAGAAAATTGGGGTGAGCTATAGGTAGAGACTGATAATATACAATATATGTAAAAGCCAAGAGGGAATAATAATAAAGCCAGCCATTGTGGCCGAGCGGTTCTAGGCGCTGCTGCCACGGTCGCAGGTTCGAATCCTGCCTCGGGCGTGGATGTCTGTGATGTCCTTAGGTTAGTTAGGCTTAAGTAGTTCTAAGTCTAGGGGACCGATGACCGCCGATGTTAAGTCCTATAGTGCTTAGGGCCATTTTGGAATAATAAATGTGGACGATCAAGAACGAAGTGTTCGGATTAAAAAGTGTAACAAAGGGATGTAGCCTTTCCCCCCTACTGTTCAATCTATACCTCGAAGAATCAATGACGGACATAAAAGAGAAGTTCAGGTAGGGGGATCAAAATTCAAGGCGAAAGGACATCAATGACACGGTTTGGTGATGACATTGCTGTCCTGTGTGAAAGTGAAGAAGAATTACAGCATATGTTGAACGGAAGCAACAATCTAATGGGTACAGAATATGAACTCAGAGTGAACCGAAGAAAGACGAAAGTAATGGGAAGAGTCAGTAATGATAACAGTGAGAAACTTAACATCATAATTGTTGCTGACGAAGTAGATGAAGTTAAGGAATTCTGCTACCTAGGCAGTAAAATAACCAATGACGGACGTAGCAAGCGGGAACATCAAAAGCAGACTAGCACTGACAGAAAGGGCAATCCTCGCCCAGACAAGAATTATCAAACATTGTCCTTAATTTGAGGAAGAAATTTCTGAGAATGTACGTTTGGAGCACAGCATTATATGGTAGTGAAACATGGATTGTGGGAAAAACGGAAGAGAATCGATTTGAGATGTGGTGCTACAGACGAATGTTGAAAATTAGGACTGATAAGGAATGGGGAGATTCTGCGCAGAATCGGAGAGGAAAGGAATATGTGGAAAGCACTGAGAAGGAGAAGACACAGGATGATAGAACATCTATTAAGACATCAGGGAATGACTTCACTGGTACTAGAGGGAGCTGTAGAGGGCAAAAACTGTAGAGGAAGACAGAGACTGGAATACATCCAGCAGATAATTGAGGACGTAGGTTGCAAGTGCTACTCTGAGATGAGGAGATTGACGCAGGATAGGAATTCGTGGCGGGCCGCATCAAACCAGTCAGAATACTGATGACTCAAAGAAAAAGGGGTTGGATGAACACGTGATGTTATAGAAATGCTGCATCATTTCAAATGGATCTTCCTGGAGGGAAAATGTCCGCGAGATACCATTGACGTAGTTTAAGACAAGCGGTATGTGGGACAAAATGCAAAACGATTCTAGTGCCACTAAGACATATCTCTAGTAAGAGCCGTAAAGACGACAGAAATCACTGCTCATGCGAAACCATGTAGTTTCTCCCTCGCCCTGTTTGCGAGTGAACAGCAAAAGAAATGACTAGCAATGGTAGAGGGTATCCCCCACCATGCACCGATTGGTGACTTGCTGCTTGTATGTACCCAGATGTACACCAATGGTTGTTGTATCCAATTATGAGCTACAAACGTCCCCCGAAGCACCCATGCAGGTCTACGGGATACCCCGATACACCGTTTCTCACAAATGTCATCTACAGGAGCGTGCTGAAAAGTAACGCGTCCGAATTTTTATGTTTAAACTCTTAAAACTTTTTAAACAAAAACATTTCTAACAGTCTACATCTTTGTTCTTCATGTCTACATACTGATTCCTCAATTTACTCACCGTGCCAACGAACACAGTTCTCCAAACGAGGGACCAGTTTGTTGATACCGTCACTGTAAAATGTTTAACTTTTTTGACAGAGCCATGACATCAGCTCTGCTTGCATCGTTTCATCACTATAAAGCGAAGTCCTCGAAGGTTTTGGAAGCAAATAATAATCGGATGGGGCCAAGTCGTGAGTATGCGGAAGACGATCGATGACAGTGAACCAGAGGCGTCAGATTGTTGCAGATGTCGCAGCACTGGCAAGTGGTGTGGCATTGTTAGGGTGAAGGAGAGGGTCCGAAGTCGTCGGATTCGAAGGAAACAGCACGCTATTTCTCACGCACAGACACACCTGTAGTTACAGGGTCACAGTTATTCAACTACATGAAATACAATCGTCATAACTTCTGAACGGTTTGCGTTAGGACATTCAAACTGCATGCTTGGCCGCGGGGCATGATAGGAATTTGTATGGTATGGTTTGGTTTAGAGACGAATCCCACTTTCATTTGGATGGGTTCGTCAATAATCAAAAGTGACGCATTTGGGGGACTGAGAATCCGATCGAGAACATCCTCAACAGGTGACTGTGTAGTGTGGAATGTCCAGTCACCGAATAATCGGTGCGATATTCCTTGATGGTACAGTGACTACCGAACGGTACGTGAGAGTTTTGGAAGGTGATTTCATCCCCGTTATCGAAAGTGACGCTGATTTCCCCAAGATGTGGTTCATGCAAGACGGAGCTCGACCCCATCGAAGCAAAAAATGGTTCAAATGGCTCTGAGCAGTATGGGACTTAACTGCTGTGGTCATCAGTCCCCTAGAACTTAGAACTACTTAAACCTAACTAACCTAAGGAGATCACACACATCCATGCCCGAGGCAGTATTCGAACCTGCGACCGTAGCAATAGCGCGGTTCCGGACTGAAGCGCCTAGAACCGCTCGGCCACAACTGCCGGCCCATCGAAGCAGGAGAGTGTTTGATGTCCTGGAGGAGCCCTTTGGGAATCCCTGTGTGCTACTGGGGTCCCAGAGGCGACTAGTTCTCCGGATCTAAACAAGAGCGACTCCTTTCTGCGGAGCTACGTTAAAAACGAGGTGTACAGCAGTAACTCCAAAACGATTGCTGAGCTTGAAAACAGCCATTCAGGAGGTCATCGACAGCATCAATGTTTAGACGCTCCAGCGGGTCATGCAGAATATCGCTCTTCGTCTGCACCATCGCCAATGATGGCAGGCACATCGGTCATAACCTAAACCCGATTATCTGTAGTAAAGTTTACATGTTGAATAAAGTGTGCGCACGCCATAGATTGGAGCTAATTTACGGTTTTTTCGTATAGTTCAGTAATTGTCACCCTGCGGGCTACATGTTACGCGGTACAATGCGGAGCCCTATTTATTAATATGTAGAAATGAAGAATAAAGATGTTGAATATTAGTAACGCTTGTTTTATTTAACATAAATTCAGGGTAATTACTTCTCAGCATACCTTCGTAATCAGTTTGCATGCATGTGGAGTATCATCTGAGGTGTGCGACTGGATTAGTGATTTCCTGTCGCAAAATTCCCTGTTCGTGCTAACTGACCGGAACTCGTTTAGTGAAACAGAAGTGATATGCTGGCCATTCCCCGAGGAAGTGTTACAGATCCTCTGCTACTATTAGCCGGCCGGGGTGACCGAGCGGTTGTAGGCGCTACAGTCTGGAACTGCGCAACCGCTACGGTCGCAGGTTCGAATCCTGCCTCGGGCTTGGATGTGTGTGATGTCCTTAGGTTAGTTAGGTTTAAGTAGTTCTAAGTTCTAGGGGACTGATGACCTCAGAAGTTAAGTCCTCAGAGCCATCTGGTATTATTAATTACATAAACTGTTAATGAGAAAATCTCAGCGGCCGTCTTAGGTTGTTTGCAGATGATGCTGTCGTTTACCGTCTACTAAACAGCTGAGAAGATCAGAGCAAATGGCGAAATGATTCAAACAAGATCTTTGGAAGAAATTTTCACCTGCTAGGGGAAGAGAAATGGTGGCGTATAATTCCCGACAGCCACACTTAGCGGAAATTCTACCATTAGATTGTAAGCTTTTCTGGGATCTATCATGGCGTAAGGACGTGCGAAACTCTTGATGCTGATCAGTCGTCCGGATGGGGAGTTGACCTCCGCGCCTCGAACCGGCTGCCTCTGAATCGAGCGCCAAGGCATGAACCTCGATTACAGAGGCAGGTGCTTCCCTAGAAACTTTGTCCATCTTTCCTGCTTTTTATAGCTGGCAGAGGGGTTACATAAGGAAACGCAATTGTTTCCTTGTCCGTGAACCACTCCCACGTACGCCTGTATTTATGGATGCTACGGAACTTGCCGCAAAGACGCGGGCTTTTCCAGAGGGGGCGGGTTTACAGGAAAGGCCCCGCTAAACTGGAGGGTACTTACTCTCGTCTTGCGTAACTGGGCTGCTCTCTCCCCCTGATCGAGGACTCCTGGGCAGAAATGGCGCGCGATGCGTCTCGTAACTCAGCCGAAGCGAGCCCCATAAATCTCGCCGTCCTTCCAGAGTAATTTTTCCCCCCTCACTGTATCCCCGATGGATATACGCGTGGCTCTCGTGACTAAAGACTGAAACTGTATTTTTTTTTTTTTTGTGGAAACAGACTTTTTTTTTCAGGAAGTAAGTACTGTTTCCAGGTATGTCGTTTTATTCACACGCATCTTGAAAACAACAGATGCTGATGACGCGGTTGATTTCGATTTCGTACGAGAGACTCTCAATAAGTAATTTTTTCTGAAAGCAGATGGGCTTTATTCAGGATCCTAATGTACCACATTATTCGTCACTTTTTTGGCTACAAAAACCATATTTTTCAACGTAATCTCCGTTCAGTGCGACGACCTTTTAAGCCATCCAAAAAAAAAACTCCATCACCATTCCTTCCCTACTCTTACACAGTATATAAATACACAGCAACATAATTAAATAGAATTAAACACATACAATAATCTAATAATATTAAAAAAGATTGTAGGTCATCATAGGTGAAAGACAAACATGGCAAGGATATGTTGGCAACACTACAAAACACAAATCACAACATATATTTAGAAGTATAAAAACAAGTAGAAAACAGTGCGTGCGAAAAAGTGTGCTGTGAAAAACATAAGAAATGCACAGAGCTGCGGAATAACGAAAAATCAGACCACAGCTATCAGTGTATAAAGTAGAAAAACATCAACGATGTGCTAGCAGATGGAGATGGCATTTCCCGATGTAAGCGTGTAGTTAAACGAAAATCACTGTAAGTACAAACCAACATATTGTTAACGAACTGGTTTTCGATCTTAGAGCGAATCAAAATGAAAATAACTTAATTACAGACCACTGATGATGCTTAACCTCAATAAAGCGAAACGCCTATGGTGAGAGTTATCACGCATTATTGTAGCTGCAAAAGAAAAATACCCTCAAGAATTGTAAAGCAACTACGGACTGTATGGCCACACGAATGAACACATTTTACTGAATTGTATATTACGTACATTGGAGGAGCAGTTTGGAGATGATGATTGTATCGGCATGTCAATCCACCCCGATATAACACACGTTTGTGTGACAGTGTTGTTTGGGCAGCAACATTCCTAAATTGGCCTGGCGCCGTGGACCACTTAGGGGTTGAGTTAGGACGTCAACTTCGCTGCGGACCCGAGCGTAGAAAACCACGATTTTCTGTGGTTTCGCGTTGTGAGGGAGAATGGGCCGCCATTAACTCCACACACACACACAGCTCAGTGAAAGTGTTGCCAGCAGAGTTCAAGCTGCCGTAAAGGCGAAGAGCGTTCACATTCTGTCATATTAATGTTCACTAATAAGTTACCGAATACTTTTTATGATGTAGGATACGGTCATATGGACTATACATGCGGGCACGTGATTGGTTTCATGAATATCCAAAAATTTTGAGAAAGTAATGTATTCAAGAGTAGCTTCACATATCTGTAAAAATGAAGTACTAACAAAATGTCAGTTTGGTTTCCAGAAAGGTTTTTCAACAGAAAATGCCATATATGCTTTCACCAGTCAAATTTTGAATGATCTGAATAACCGAACACCTCCCATTGGGATTTTTTGTGATCTCTCAAAGGTTTTTGATTGCGTAAATCATAAAATTCTGCTAGACAAGCTCAAATGTTGTGGCATGAGTGGGACAGTGCACAAATGGTTCAATTCGTACCTAACTTGGCGAGTGCAGAAAGTTGAAATAAGCAATTCTCATAATATGCAAAGGGCAGCACATTCCTCAAACTGGGGAACTATCAAGAATGGGGTTCCACAAGGGTCAGTCTTGGGTCCTTTGTTGTTCTAAATATATATTAATGACTTGCCATTCTGTATTCATGAAGAGGCAAACTTCTCTTTGCTGATGATACAAGTGTAGTAATCACACCTGACAAAAAAGAATTAACTGATGAAATTGTCAATAATGTCTTTCATAAAATTACTAAGTGGTTCCTTGTAAACGGACTCTCACTGAATTTTGATAAGACACGGTACATACAGTTCCGTACAGTAAATGGTATGACGCCATTAATAAATATAGACCTTAATCAGAAGCGTATAGCTAAGGTAGAATATTCCAAATTTTTAGGTGTGTCCATTGATGAGAGATTAAATTGGAAGAAACACATTGATGATCTGCTGAAACGTTTGAGTTCAGCTACTTATGCAATAAGGGTCATTGCAAATTTTGGTGATAAACATCTTAGTAAATTAGCTTACTACGCCTACTTTCACTCATTGCTTTCATATGGTATCGTATTTTGGGGTAATTCCTCACTGATGAACAAAGTATTTATTGCACAAAAGCGTGTAATCAGAATAATAGCTGGAGTCCACCCAAGATCATCCTGCAGACATTTATTTAAGGATCTAGGGATATTCACAGTAGCTTCTCAGTATATATACTCTCTTATGAAATTTGTTATTAGCAACCAAACGCAATTCAAAAGTAACAGCAGTGTGCATAACTACAATACTAGGAGAAAGGATGATCTTCACTATTCAAGATGAAATCTAACTTGGCACAGAAAGGGGTGAATTATACTGCCACTAAAGCCTTTGGTCACTTACCAGACAGCATCAAAAGTCCGGCAGATAACCAACAAGTACGTAAGAAGAAATTAAAAGAATTTCCATAGAGGAATTTTTAGATATAAATTAAGGAAAAAAACAAAAAAATTATTTAAAAAAATTTAAAAAATAAAAAAAACACAAAAAATAAAAAAGTTGTTATATTAACTTAAGTATCTTGTTAAATTAACTTAATTATGTCATGTATTGGAAAATTTGACTCGTTCCACATCATTACGAAATATCGTATTCATGATCCATGTAACTAGTATTAATCTAATCTACCACTAATTACATTTGAGACTCACAGAAAATGAGGAAGCGATCAGTTGTGGGTGTCTTAAAATCAAAAGTAAAGAAACTAATTTTAATTTTTGATTAAGCGAGAATCTTCAGATCTGAGAATAAGCCAAAAACTGAAAAATTGCTTGAAGTTAAATTTTACGAACTACATCTCGAACTTCGAAAAGTTTGGAAGACAGGAAACAATTAAAAGTAGTAATGTACCACTTCTGGTAAAATACATTAATTATTTTTAGTTTATGAACCGTCTCCTTCCACCTGAATAATGGTAATGCATGTTTCGCTAGGCACGTTTCGCCTCAGTTTATTAGGGCATCGTCAGTGGCGTGAAATCCATACAAGTACATGTTTTCATTTGTGTGGAGCAGTATCAAGTGAAATACTCTGTTAGTGTATGTTGTTTGAACCATTCAGCACAACGCTCTGCATTATATGTACTGTAAGTTAGGTTCCAGCATCACTGCTTAGACCGTTTATTGATTATTGTGACAGCTGTTTCGGAAAATTTCCATTTTCAATTATATCCGCTTTGTCCTGCGGTATATATAATATCTAGTGTGACTTTATCTGGAGACTTTTCGCCCGCATCTCGTGGTCGTGCGGTAGCGTTCTCGCTTCCCACGCCCGGGTTCCCGGGTTCGATTCCCGGCGGGGTCAGAGATTTTCTCTGCCTCGTGATGGCTGGGTGTTGTGTGCTGTCCTTAGGTTCGTTAGGTTTAAGTAGTTCTAAGTTCTAGGGGACTTATGACCACAGCAGTTGAGTCCCATAGTGCTCAGAGCCATTTGAACCATTTGGAGACTTTTCTTGTTAGATTTCAAGTGAAATTCTAAAATATCGAAATCACGTCCATTTTGTGCTGTTTCTTACATTGTGCCGTGATATTTTCATATAACATAACTCCGTAATATTTTGATATAATACTGTGGATATTACCGGGTGATCAAAAAGTCAGTATAAATTTGAAAACTTAATAAACCACGGAATAATGCAGATAGAGAGGTAAAAATTTAGACACATAATAGGAATGACATGGGGTTTTATTAGAACCTAAAAAAAACGAAGTTCACAAAATGTCCGACAGATGGCGCTGGACAGCAAAACGTCAGTGACTGCGTATGACAATCGTGTATAAAAGGAGCTGTAATGAGAGAGAGACTCAGATGCGCTAGCAATCGCTGCATGTTGACGTTACCTGAAAAAGCGCTTTTAGTGAAGCTGTATTATCAGAATGGGGAATGTGCTAGTTCAGCGTTACGATCCTATCGCCATAGGAAGGGGATTTGAACGGGTAAAGGTCCGTTGGCAAATGCAGCTGTGGCGAGAATGATTTCGAAGCCACGGGTTGTTTAGACGATAGACCCCATAGTGGCCGACCGAGCACAAGGCGTAATGCTGCTGAGACAGTTCAGGAAGAAATGGAGACTGTAGCGGGTTCGTCTATGCACGGGGAAGTCAGCGCTCGTGCAGTCGCACGTCGCACCGGCATCCCATACACTACTGTTTGGTTGGCATTTAGGCGTACCCTCCGATGCTATCCGTACAAAATCCATCGGCATCATGAACTGTTACCTGGCGATTTAGTGAAGCGGACGGCATTTGCGGTGTGGGCGTTTGAAAAGACGGCGGCAGATGACGATTGGTTGAGTAACGTCGTGTGGACCGACGAAGCTCATTTCACGCTCCGAGGGTCTGTCAACGCCCAGAACTGCAGAATTTGGGCTACCGAAAATCCTAGAACTGTCGTGGAAACTCCATTGCACGACGAGAATGTCACGGTATGGGTTGGATTTACCACATCTACCGTTATCGGACCTTTTTTTCTTCGAGGAAATGCGTGATTCCAGTTTTGTAACTGCTACCGTGACGGGTGAGAGGTACGCCGATATGTTACAGAATCGCATCATCCCCAGCCTGGCTGATAAACACCTGCTGGAACGTGCGATGTTCAAGCAGGATGGCGCTCCACCCCATATTGCTAGACGCGTGAAAGATCTCTTGCGCGCGTCGTTTGGTGATGATCGTGTGCTCAGCCGCCACTTTCGTCATGCTTGGCCTCCCAGGTCCCCAGACCTCAGTCCGTGCGATTATTGGCTTTGGGGTTACCTGAAGTCGCAAGTGTATCGTGATCGACCGACATCTCTAGGGATGCTGAAAGACCATCCGACGCCAATGCCTCACCATAACTCCGGACATGCTTTACAGTGCTGTTCACAACATTGTTCCTCGACTACGGCTATTGTTGAGGAATGATGGTGGACAATATAGAGCATTTCCTGTAAAGAACATCATCTTTGCTTTGTCTTACTTTGTTATGCTAATTATTGCTATTCTGATCAGATGAAGCGCCATCTGTCGGACATTTTTTTGAACGTTAGTATTTTTTTTAGTTCTAATAAAACCCCATGTCATTCCAAGCATGTGTGTCAATTTGTACCTCTCTATCTACATTATTCCGTGATTTATTCGGTTATCAAATTTATAATGACTTTTTGATCACCCGGTATATCAAAATATCACTCCACGCTGTATAAAACAGCCCAGAATCGACGTGAAATAGATATTTTGTAATTTCACGTGAAATATAACGAGAACACTCAGCAATTGCGAATAAGGACTACAATCAGCTGTAGAATGGAATGACGACAGTGAAAATTTCTGCCGGACCGGGACTCGGATTTCCCGCTTATCGCGAGCGGTCGCCTTACCGGTTTTTTCTTCTTTTTATCATTCTGGGTCATGTTACACGCATGGGAGAAGCAAGGTTACCCAAGAGACTCATGGGTTCAGCAGTAGAGGGTAGGAGGAGTCGGGGCAGACCAAGGAGAAGGCACCTGGATTCGGTTAAGAATGATTTTGAAGTAATAGGCCATCAGTAGAGGCACCAATGTTAGCACTGAATAGGGGATCATGGAAGAATTTTATAAGGGGGACTCCAGACTGAACGCTGAAAGGCATAATGAGTCTTAAATGATGATGATTTTTCATTCTGTTCGATGTAGTTCGCTGCGTTTGGATTGAGCGGACGTCACAAGACATCCGTTCAAGTTGATCGTTGATGACTTGACTCAGTTTTTTTTATTACAGAGAGCACGGAGCCCTCTGACCGATCCCGCTGAGCTACCGTGCTGGCATAAAGAAATGAAATGATCGTATGGCATTTATTGGCCGGGATATCCCAATCGGGGTTCCGGCTGATACGTGCACGACTCACGGCCAAACCCTAAGTTCCATTTGTCGTCAACATACGTCTACGACCTCAGCTCGTGCATCCAGTATGTATATTCCCGCATGCATGCATGTCCAAAGGAACTTTGCATCGCAATCAGAATAACACAGGCACTGCAATATCGTACTCAGCAGATAAAGTCAAACCAGATGTTATACACTGAAGCGCGAAAGAAACTGGTACAGGCATGCATATTCAAATACAGAGATATCTAAACAGGCAGAATATTGCGCTTCGGTCGGTAATGTCCATATAAGACAATAAGTGTCTGGCGGAGTTGTCAGATCGGTTACTGCTACTACAATGGCAGGTTACCAAGATTTAAGTGAGTTTGAACGCGGTGTTATAGTCGGCGCACGAGCGATGTGACGCAGCATCTCCGGGTTGCGATGAAGTGGGGATCTTCCAGTACGAACATTTCACGAGTGTACCGCGAATATCAGGAATCCGGTAAAACATCAAATCTACGACATCGCTCCAGCCAGAAAAGACATCCTGCAAGAACGGGACCAACAACGGCTGAAAAGATGGTTGGTTGGTTGTTTTGGGGGAAGAGACCAAACTACGAGGTCATCGGTCTCATCGAATTAGGGAAGGACGGGGAAGGAATTCGGCTGTGCCCTTTCAAAGGAACCATCCCGGCATTTGCATGGAGCGATTTAGGGAAATCACGGAAAACCTAAATCAGGATGGCCGGATGCGGGATTAAACCGCCGTCCTCCCGAATGCGAGTCGAGTGTGGGCTGAAAAGAATCCTTCAACGAGACAGAACTGCAACCCTTCCGCAAATTGCTGCAGATCTCATTGCTGAGCCATGAACGAGTGTCTGCAAGCGAACCATTTAGCGAAACGTCATCCATATGGGCTTTCGGAGCCGAAGGCCCATTCATGTACCCTTGATAACTGCACGACTCAAAGCTTTACGCCTCGCCTAGGTCCGTCAACACCGACATCGGACTGTTGATGACTGGAAACATCTTTCCTGGTCGGACGAGTCTCGTTTCAAATTGTATCGAGCGGATTCCACGTGTACCGGTATGGAGACAACCTCGTGAATGCATCGACCCTGCATGTCAGCAGGGGACCGTTCAAACTGGTGGAGGCTCTGTAAGGCTGTGGGGCGTGTGGAGCTGGAGTGATACGTCTAGATACGACTGTGACAGGTGACACGTACGTAAGCATCCTATCTGATCAGCTGCGTCCATTCATGTGCATTGTGCATTCCGACGGTCCTCGGAAATTCCAGCAAGACAATGCGACACCCCCACACGTCCAGAATTGCTACATAGTGGCTACAGGAACACACTTCTGAGTTTAAACACTTCCGCTGTCCACCAAAATCCCCAGGAACGTTATTGAGCATATCTGGGCCGCCTTGCCTCGTACTCTCACGGATTTATGGACAGCCCTGCAGGATTCATGGTATCAGTTCCCTCCAGCACTACAGGGTGAAAAGTATTTAAACCAACAAACCGTGGGAGGTTGTAGGGGACATCAAAACAAATGTTTTTCCCTAATGTCATTTTTTCCTATGAGGATTATTTAAACCGGTGGAGGCCGTATTAAGCTCTTCAGTTGTTAGGGGCCGTATTACGATCTTCAATAGTTAGAGGGCGTATTACGCTCTTCAGTTGTAGGAAACTGCTATCCACCAGTGTAGTAGTGCTTTGTCTCTGTTTACTAATGGAGCGATACACCTGGAGTGAGTACACTGATATGGTTGGTGCGTACTACGTAGCGCACCACAACGGACCTGCTGTACAGCGGGTTTATCAACAACAATATCCTAATCGCCGTATCCCGCATCATACGACCTTCGCTGCTGTGTACCAACGTCTGCGTGAGACCGGGTCATTTAGCAGATTACCTGGACAGGGACGCCGTCACACGGTAAGAACGCTGCAATTTGAGGAAGCTGTCTTGCAGCATGTGGAGCGGGATCCTTCAATCAGCACTCGTGCAATTGCACGTCACATGGGGACGAATCAGAGCAATGTAAGAACAGTCCTTCGAGAGCAGTTGTTACGTCCATTACACTTACAGCGTGTCCACAACGTAGAACCAGTTGATTATCCTCCCAGAGCACTGTTTTCGCATTGGTACCTGGAACAGTGTGAAATGCATCCTACATTTTCATCCTCTGTGTTGTTTACCGATGAAGCAACGTTCGAGCGTGATGGAGTCTTCAACATGCACAATTCGCATGTTTGGAGTGAGGATAACCCACATGTCACAGTTACTAGCGCTCATCAAGTGCGGTTCTTCGTTAATGTGTGGGTCGGTGTTGTTGGGGACTGCTTAATTGGGCCGTATCTGCTACCTAGGCCATTAAATGGCAAACACTATAACAATTTTCTCGCCAGAGCATTGCCAGAATTTGCTGGAAGACGTCCCGCTCCCTGCAAGACAACGCATGTGGTTCCAACATGACGGGGCGGCGGCACATTTCAGTCGTCATGTGCATCGATTCCTGGACCGACAGTTCCCAGAAACGTGGATTGGTAGAGGTGGTCCTGTACCGTGGCCTGCTCGATCCCTAGATATGTCTCCTCTGGGCCGGCCGGTGTGGCCGTGCGGTTCTAGGCGCTACAGTCTGGAACCGAGCGACCGCTGCGGTCGCAGGTTCGAATCCTGCCTCGGGCATGGATGTGTGTGATGTCCTAAGGTTAGTTAGATTTAATTATTTCTAAGTTCTAGGCGACTGATGGCCTCAGAAGTCGCATAGTGCTCAGAGCCATTTGTCCGCTCTGGACTTTTTTGTCTGGGGAGAGATGCGCAACCTTGTTTACGCAACTCCTGTTGCATCAGAAGAGGATCTGGTTGCCCGGATAGTAGCAGAAGCAGGAACAATTCAGGATACTCCTGGGATTTTTGCCCGTGCCAGACAGAACATGATCCGACGGTGTAACCTTAGTTTACGTGTTAATGGGGGCATTTTTAAAAATCTAATGTAACTGAAATTGGGTTTTGTTAATATGTTGTCTCTTGGTCATAAAAATGTTTAAGTGTTTGTTGGTTTAATTAATTTGACCCCAGAGAAATCTTCCTCTACCAGTTTAAATACTCCTCATAGGAAAAAATGACATTAGGGGCAAGTATTGGTTTCGATGTCCCCTACAACCTCCCAGGGTTTGTCGGTTTAAATACTTTTCACCCTGTATATCAGACATTAGACGAGTCCACGCCACGTCGTGTTGCGGCACTTCTGCGTGCTCGCGGGGGCCATACACTATATTAGCCAGGTGTACCAGTTTCTTTGACTCTTCAGAGTATTTCGTCACGAAAAGCTTTGCATTATGTTTGTTGGCTATGTGCTTCACAGCGACGTCAGCAACTTAGGGCAGACGAATCGGCGACGTTTCCTTTCCTCCGTACTGCCACGTAACGTGTGGCGGCGGCTTCAGTTGTTGGGAAACACGATGGAGGTGAACCCGGCCGGCCGCTTACCGTCGCCGCTGCCACACTTTGAGTGCACTCCGGCCGGCTTATCTGCGCCTAACTCGCTTTACGGCCCTCTAGGCCCGCTTTACGGCGTGCAGCCAGCCGCCTGCAGGGTCTGCTCCGTCGTGTTCTCCTCTCGCACCGGCCTCTGGGGCTAATTCTGGCCCCCTCGACTCTCCGCCGCTTCCCTTCCCGTGTGCTGCTGGGAAAGGCTGCCTAAAGTCCCAAGCGACCACTCGTACTCTTCAACTCTCACACAGCATTCAACATGGCTCCACGTTACTTCAGGAGCAGCTGACGTAACCTGTCGTATAGTCGTTTCACAGCATTTCGGGAGAAATGGTAGATTTCGCTAACTCCGTGCCACCATGTTGTTGTTGTGGTCTTCAGTCCAGAGACTGGTTTGATGCAGCCCTCCACGCTACTCTAGCCTGTGCAAGCTGCTTCATCTCCCAGTACCTACTGCAACCTACATCCTTCTGAATCTGCTTAGTGTATTCATCTCTTGGTCTCCCTCTACCATTAATACCCTCCACGCTGCCCTCCAATACTAAATTGGTGATCCCTTGATGCCTCAGAACATGTCCTACCAACCGATCCCTTCTTCTAGTCAAGTTGTGCCACAAACTCCTCTTCTCCCCAATTGTACCTCCTCATTAGTTATGTGATCTACCCATCTAGTCTTCAGCATTCTTCTGTAGCACCACATTTCGAAAGCTTCTATTCTCTTCTTGTCTAAACTATTTATCGTCCATTTCTCGCTTCCATACATGGCTACACTTCATACAAATACTTTCAGAAACGACTTCCTGACATTTAAATCTATACTCGATGTTAACAAATTTCTCTTCTTCAGAAACGCTTTCCTTGCCATTGTCAGTCTACATTTTATATCCTCTCTACTTCGACCATCATCAGTTATTTTACTCCTCAAATAGCAAAACTCCTTTATTACTTTAAGTGTCTCATTTCCTAATCTAATTCCCTCAGCATCACCCGACTTAATTCAACTACATTCCATTATCCTTGTTTTGCTTTTGTTGATGTTCATCTTATACCCTCCCTTCAAGACACTGTCCATTCCGTTCACCGAGCATAGTGGCGCAGTGGTTAGACACTGGACTCGCATTCGGTAGGACGACGGTTCAATCCCGCGTCCGGCCATCCTGATTTAGGTTTTCCGTGATTTCCCTAAATCACTCCAGGCAAATGCCGGGATGGTTCCTTTGAAAGGGCACGGCCGACTTCCTTCCCCGTCCTTCTCTAATCCAATGAGACCGATGACCTCGCTGTCTGGTCTCCTTCCCCAAACAACCCCAACCCATTCCGTTCAACTGCTCTTCCAAGTCCTTTGCTGTCTCTGACAGAATTACAATGTCATCGGTGAACCTCAAAGTTTTTATTTCTTCTCCATGGATTTTAAAACCTACTCCGAACTTTTCTTTTGTTTCCTTTATTCCTTGCTCAATATACAGATTGAATAACATCGGGGATAGGCTACAACCCTGTCTCACTCGCTTCCCAACCACTGCTTCCCTTTCACACCCCTCTACTCTTATAACTGCCATCTGCTTTCTGTACAAATTGTAAATAGCCTTTCGCTCCCTGTATTTTACCCCTGCCACCTTCAGAATTTGAAAGAGAGTATTCCAATCAACATTGTCAAAAGCTTTCTCTAAGTCTCGAAATGCTAGAAAAGTAGGTTTTCCTTTCCTTAATCTATTTTCTAAGATAAGTCGTAGGGTCAGTATTGCCTCATGTGTTCCAACATTTCTACGGAATCCAAACTGATCTTCAAAAAAATGGTTCAAATGGCTCTGAGCACTATGAGACTTAACTTCTGTGGTCATCAGTCCCCTAGAACTTAGAACTACGTAAACCTAACTAACCTAAGGACATTACACACATCCATGCCCGAGGCAAAAAAATGGTTCAAATGGCTCTGAGCACTATGGGACTCAACATCTTAGGTCATAAGTCCCCTAGAACTTAGAACTACTTAAACCTAACTAACCTAAGGACATCACACACACCCATGCCCGAGGCAGGATTCGAACCTGCGACCGTAGCGGTCACGCGGCTCCAGACTGTAGCGCCCAGAACCGCACGACCACTCTGCCCGGCAACTGATCTTCCCCGAGGTCGGCTTCGACCACCATACTTCGACGTATTCTCCTCATCTTCAGGTGTGGGGACACATCAAAATACCTATACAACATTACGCCAGAATGTCAAGGAACTCTCTATAGAGAGGACGGTTTCAAATGGCACTTAACACTGCCCGGAAGAAAAGTTTTTTGAGCGATACAACCGCAGTTTGACTGTACAACAGGTTTTATTCCGCAATCCAGACTTTAGCCTGTGACTACTTTCAAGCGTTACAAGTATCAAAAATCTTATGAAAAGGAAAGTTGTCACCTACCATGTAGCGGAGACGCTGAGTCGCCGATAGGCACAACAAAAAAGGCTGTCACAAATAAAGCTTTCGGCCAGTAAGACCTTCGTCAAACATATACGACACCACTTCGGCCTTAGGCCATTTTGAAACCACTGTGGCTTCAGTTGCCTGAGACTGTAGTCTGTATATGCAGGGTGGTCCATTGATCGTGACCGGGCCAAATATCTCACGAAATAAGCGTCAAACGAAACAACTGCAAAGAACTAAACTTGTCTAGGTTGAAGGGGGAAACCAGATGCCGCTATGGTTGGCCAGCTAGATGGCGCTGCCATAGGTCAAACGGATATCAACTGCGTTTTTTTTTTAAATAGGACCCCCATTTTTTATAACATATTCGTGTAGTACGTAAAGAAATATGAATGTTTTAGTTGGACCACTTTTTTCGCTTTGTGATAGGTGGCGCTGTAATAGTCACAAACGTATAAGTACGTGGTATCACGTAACATTCCGCCAGTGCGGACGGTATTTGCTTCGTGATACATTACCCGTGTTAAAATGAACCGTTTACCAATTGCGGAAAGGGTCGATATCGTGTTGATGTATGGCTATTGTGATCAAAATTCCCAACGGGAGTGTGCTATGTATGCTGCTCGGTATCCTGGACGACATCATCCAAGTGTCCGGACCGCTCGCCTCATAGTTACGTTGTTTACGGAAACAGGAAGTGTTCAGCCGCATGTGAAACGTCAACAGCGGTAATATAACCCGGCATAATATGCACTATTGGGCAACGGAAAATCCACGATGGCTGCAACAAGTGGAACATCAGCGACCTTGGTGGATTAATGTATGGTGCGGCATTATGGGAGGAAGGATAATTGGCGCCCATTTTATAGATGGCCATGTACTTATACGTTTGTGACTATTACAGCGCCATCTATCACAAAGCGAAAAAAGTGGTCCACCTAAAACATTCACATTTCTTTACGTACTACACGAATACGTAATAAAAAATCGGGGTTTCTATTTAAAAAAACGCAGTTGTTATCCGTTTGACCTACGGCAGCGCCATCTAGCGGGCCAATCATAGCGCCATCTGGTTTCCCGTTCAAGCTAGACAAGTTTCGTCTTTGTAGTTTTTTCGTTTGACGCTCATTTCGTGAGATATTTGGCCCGGTCACGATCAATGGACCACTCTGTATATACACAATACAGGCAACTGAAGCTACAGTGGCTTCAAAATGGCCTAAGGCCGAAGCGTGTGTGTCGCATATTTTTGACGAAGGCCTTACTGGCAGAAAGCTTTATTTGTGACAGCCTTTTTGTTGCGCCCATCTGCGGCTCAGTGTCTCCGCTACATGGTGAATGGCAACTTTCCTTTTGATAATATTGTTACATTCCATTCTGGATTTTCCATTGTTTCATTTGAAGTATCAACAGTGATTAGATTTGAGTAGAATACAAGGCGCCATCGAAAAATGTATTCCTGTTGTATAAACCAGTTTTGTCAGAAGTAAATGCGAGTACATTTGTGTAATACGGTAATTTACTGGCAATTAGCGGAACTTATTCACTTGATATGGTTGTGGAATAAAATAGATGACCAAACCACGGTTTTAAACATTCGCTACACTGTGATTTGGGCATCTATTTTATTCCACAACCATATCAAGTAAACAAGTCACGCTAATTACCAGTAATTTAGCCTGTTACACAAATGTTCTCGCATTTACTTTTGACAAAATTGGTGTATATAAGTGAAGACAGAAATTTTGCCTACAGTGTACCGATTCACGGCTACCAACAGCACCTTGCCTTAAGTGCTGCGTCGACACTAGAGAATGTCGGTATTTTTGGAGAGGAAAAGGTAGGACTATAGGGAAGGAAGGAAATTAAGAAAAATTAAAGCTATGACACGGCTACCAACAGCACCTTGCTGTAAGTGCTGCGTCGACACTAGAGGATGTCGGCATTTTTGGAGAGGAAAAGGTAGGACTATACGGGAGGAAGGAAATTAAGAAATAAAAAGCTATGACAACGAGTCAGACACAAAGTAAAGTAAAATCAAACACTGAAAATGAGCGTGCAATTAGGTGTCATACTTGTAATTTGTGATGAAATGAAATAATAACGGTACAAATAGACTCTATAAGATAACTGTATAGGATCTTTGTGGTAATTAATTGTTCTTTTACTCGCTGGCAAAAGGAACTAAGAAAGACCAGCGTTATTACGCTCTCTTCTAGTCTCGAAGCTAACGCACTCTACAGCGGCCATTTCGCGTTGTAAGTCGTAAATTTTAAATAATATATGATAATTTATGCTGATCGTTCATGTTTTTCTTCATATGCCTGGTGACCATCATGCGGAAGTAAAAATATCATTTGTAAGGTTTTCAGCATGCTGGATAATTAACAAGAATGGCTGAACAATCGACCATTCTCGGCAGACATCTTGCGTAGGAATAATTTGAGTGCGTTCCGTCATCAACGGACGCTCTAAACTACTCGCACCATAATTATTAAGGAAAAGAAAGTGAATCTATTAATTTATGTGGCATTAAGGTAAAATCTAAGAACACTCAGTTAAGTTCAGACATTGGCCGCTTCTCGGCAAGACGAAGATTATTACTTTTAAAAAAGGGAAATACTGTTTTTCATTACAAGGTTTCCTTTAATTAAATTTCACTACAGTAAATATATCCTGCAGCAACATTTTAATGTGATAACACGAAATATAATCCCTGAGATTATGTTTATTTTTTTTTTTTGTTGTCAGTATGAACGCTCCACGTAGACATTAATTTTAACAAATTGTAAAAGCGCCTCGAGCAATCCTATATTAACAAGGCGCGCTGTTAAATAATCAGAGTTCAGAGAATTATTTTACGAAACTACAGATTCAGGTCCCACATATTATCATGATTCCTTCTTGTGTCCGCTCCGCAAATTAAGTGATCTATTCAGGCTCTTGCGGGGCGTAAATATCAGGTAAGTTAGGCGGTAAGATCTTACACTCTTTCCGTCAAATTCATAGAGTATACCGCAAGTATATTTGAGACGACGTCCTGAGCTGGGCGGTAGCGGTACAACAACATGTACACTACTGAAGTCTATACTTGTACCGCTTCAAATTGGCTTAAGGCCAAAATCTACACTCGGAATAAAACCTGTTATGCAGTGAAATGGCGGTTATATCTTTCAGCAAGCGTTATATGACTGTGGCTCCACACCAAAGTTAGCCGGCCGCTGTGCCCGAGCAGTTCTAGGCGCTTCAGTCCGGAACCGCGCTGTTGCTACGGCCGCAGGTTCGAATCCTGCCTCGGCCATGGATGTGTGTGATGTCCTTAGGTTAGTTAGGTTTAAGTAGTTCTAAGTTCTAGAGGACTGATGACCTCAGATGTTAAGTCCCATAGTGCTCAGAGCCATTTGATGTCCTCAATCTCGTGTTGAGGCAATAACGCCCACTCTCCCTGCAGAGCTGCTCGCAAGTCTTGTAAAGTGGTTGGTGGATGCTGACGTTATGCATCCCGTCTCCCTAGTGAATCCCACACATGCTCTATGTGATTCAAATCGGGAGAGCGAGCAGATCACGTCATGCATGCAATATCTTGTTTTAATGAGAGCTTTAAACGTGATCGTAGCGTTTTGTTTAGTGAATTTCGATTCCATTTTTTGCGAGTTGCTATCGCTGTTTGTGGTGGTAAGTCAAAAATCCTGCCTAAGTAAGCGGGAGACATATTTTGCTTTCGTCAAGCGGAAAGCACACGCATGCGCCTACCACAACTGTCGTTTGGAATGGTCAGTGCCTAGACGTAGTTTGTGAACAGTAACATTCCAGAAATGGACTGACCTGCCCAGATTCCTAACCAGAAACAAATGGAAGATCTCTGCGATGAGCTGGAACATTGACTTTGGTCAAGACCCCAGTGTCCAACATGAATACCAGCTGCGGTTGCGAGTCTTGAGGAAGAATAGGCTGCCATTCCTCCAATGGTTTGTGAACAGTAACTTTCCAGAAATGGACTGACCTGCCCAGAGTCACAACCAGAACCAAATGGAAAATTTCTGGGATGAGTTGGAACGTTGACTTTGCTCAAGACCCCAGTGTCCAACATGAATACCTGCTGCGGTTGCGAGTCTTGAGGAAGAATAGGCTGCCATTCCTCCAATGGTTTGTGAACAGTAACTTTCCAGAAATGGACTGACCTGCCCAGAGTCACAACCAGAACCAAATGGAAAATCTCTGGGATGAGTTGGAACATTGACTTTGCTCAATACCTGCTGTGGTTGCGAGTGTTGAGGAAGAATGGTCTGCCATTCGTCCAATGGTTTGTGAACAGTAACGTTCCAGTAATGGACTGACCTGCCCAGAGTCCCAACCAGAACCAAATGGAAGCTCTCTGGGATGAGTTGGAACGTTGACTTTGCTCAAGACCCCAGTGTCCAACATGAATACCTGCTGCGGTTGCGAGTCTTGAGGAAGAATAGGCTGCCATTCCTCCAATGGTTTGTGAACAGTAACTTTCCAGAAATGGACTGACCTGCCCAGAGTCACAACCAGAACCAAATGGAAAATCTCTGGGATGAGTTGGAACATTGACTTTGCTCAATACCTGCTGTGGTTGCGAGTCTTGAGGAAGAATGGGTTGCCATTCCTCTAATGCTTTGTGAACAGTAACATTCCAGACATGGACTGACCTCCATCGTTCGTGGATTGGACTTTTTTATAGTAATGAATAAAACGTTCACTTTTAGCTTCTTTGTTTTTAAACACACAAACAAATGGTCTACGATTACTCAGCTTCCATAGTAATACAATTGACATCTGTTGCCACGCGCTAGAAAATTCCAAATATTCACTAAGGTTGCGGAAACATCTAAGACATACATAATTTCTTTCCTTCTAGAGGGAGAAGTCAGAAGTCAGAGGTCAAAGGTTGTAGGCAACGAATCTAATCATTTACTTTACTGGCAACGGAAGTATTTAAATTGACTTCCTTCATATTTTCGCGTAAATATAACAAAACGTAGCAAAAATATTACTCTAAATAACTTTGTAGAATTTACACAGTTACGTTTCTTGTTATTTCACTTTAGAATTGGTGTATTCATATCGAGTGAAAGGATATCGTTTACACAGAAATTTATTGACGTACGATTCTTATACCCACCGGTATCGAAGGGTTCCTAATATGCATTAGTCTTGATTACATCTTATCGCATAGAACAAAGTACTCAATGACGACACGGTATTTCAATTTGTACATTTGGACCGGGACTAGCGAAGTTTTCCATTTAAGAAAATCACTTACACCACTCAAGTTAAAAAAAAAAGCAATACTGAAATACTTTGTTACCATATAGCCCCTCTCTCTTACATGCAATGTGCAATGAGGATAATCGTGTGTGACTTCTGCAACGACGACTTCGGCGAATTGTGATTTACGAATTTCTCATACTTGCATCTCACATGAACGACGTTTCCCTGAGGAGGATAATATTTACAGAACACGTTGGTTTAATATTTACAGTTTCGCTTCTCCCTCCTCCCCTCCCCGTTCGCTTTTAAGGAAGTGGAACGAGTGCGTGCATCACGCAAGCATACTGTGACCTTAAACAAAGGGTAAACATTTCAGACAGCATAGCAGCTGTTAGAAAAAGCTGGGAACAGTGTCTTTTTTTATTTTTGGTACACGTTTCTGCTGCACTACCGCTTTTATTACCTGTGGTGTTTGAAAAGTTACACGACTAACTCGTTTCGGCGGTTTTGCCGTTATCAATCATATCTGTACACATGGTCTAATAAGTGTAATATTGTTCCTTACGTCTGTGTTAGTTTTTATGTCTGCATATGGTACACTATACCTATTATACCATCCGCACAGGTACGCTTGATAGTGACAAAAACGCCGAAATGAGCTTTTCTTGTAACTTTGTAATAACTACGGGCAAATAAAGCAATAGTGCAGCAGAAACTTGTACGAAAAAATAAACATTTCGTTCTTCGAACTCAGGCATGCTGCGGACTCAATACAAAAGAAAAATTTGGGAGTCTGAAAGTTCATGTCTCCAGTTTATATTAAAAGTGGGCAGGTGACTTGAAGCTGGTTGACACTGGTGGTAGGGTTACGGAATCAGTACGGTGGTTTTTGGTGTCCATACCAAATTAATATGGACGAATGAGGTTAAGAACTATCCTGAGAGAGAGAGAGAGAGAGAGAGAGAGAGAACCATTTTTTGCTTCCATTATCAACCACAACGTCAGAACTGATTCTCTGGTGGCTTTATCTTTTCTCGCAGATTCTCAATTTCGTTTGCCATATTTCTGTATAATATTCTTGCCAGCAAGTTGGATGCATGAGCTACCAAGGTGACTGCGCGATAGGTTTCGCACATATATGTGCGTGATATCTTTGGCACTGTGTGGATGATGTTTTTTCTGGAAGTCTAACGGAATGTCGCCAGTCTCATACATTCTTCACATTAACGTGAATAATCGTTTTGTTGCCACTTCCCCCAATGATATTAGATATTCCATTGGAATGTTGCCTATCCATTCTACCTTATCCGATCCTAAGTCTTCCAAAGCTCTTGTAAATTCTGACAACGCAAGATCCCCCATCTCATCTATATCGCCTCCTGTTTCTTCTTCCAACACATTATCAGATAAATCCTTTCCCTCATAGAGACCCAGACACCCTCGATGTATCCTTTGTACCTGACAGCTCTTTCCTCTGCAGCATCATCGCCGTCATCAAAATCGTCCTCATAAAATAACTGACGTCGCTTGTCACGTGCGGAAGTAGGATGTGTAACGCTTTCGGCGGCGTGGCGCTTCATCACGCGAATGTTTGTGTCTTGCTGCCACCGCCGCAGCCGCCGCTGTCCCATTTGTGTTTGTGCTGGCACGGGCCGCCTGAATAATTAATGCGTGGGTCTGTTTAGAGGCAGCGTGGCCCCAATTACGCGTAAACACTTCAGCACGGCCGAAATCACCCGCGATGGCACGGGCGAACTCCAGAGCACAGCAGATGTTGCGTCCGGCGCTACGGCCTCACGAGGGAGTTCTTTTCTTAAGAATAAAAAGTAGCATGCATTCGTCTGTCTCGTGTAGTTCGTTAAGTTTCCAATTGCTGGCTCGTTCGAAATAATTTCGACGATATCCACTATCTGATCGAAAGTATTGGGTCACCTATGAGTGGACATCAATATGGAGTTCGTCGACGCTTCGCCTTCATGACTGCTTCATCTCAAATGGGGCATAAAGAGGTGTCTGAATGTCCGCAGATGAATGTCAGCCCATCCTTTGGTTCAAATGGCTCTGAGCACTATGGGACTCAACTGCTGTGGTCATAAGTCCCCTAGAACTTAGAACTACTTAAACCTAACTAACCTAAGGACATCACTCACATCCATGCCCGAGGCAGGATTCGAACCTGCGCCCGTAGCGGTCGTGCGGTTCCAGACTGTAGCGCCTTTAACCGCTCGGCCACTCCGGCCGGCTCAGCTCATCCTTTCTCAAGACTTGCAATGACAGCAGGTATTCATCTTAGACGCTGGGGTCTTGAGCAAAGTCAACGTTCCAACTTACCCGAGAGATCTTCCATTTGTTTCTGGTTGGGACTCTGGGCAGTTCAGTCCATTTCGGGAATGTTACTGTTCACAAACCACTGGAGGAATGGCAGCCCATTCTTCCTCAAGACTCGCAATGACAGCAGGTATTCATCTTGGACGCTGCGGTCTTGAGCCAAGTCAACGTTCCAACTCATCACAGAGATCTTCCATTTGGTTCTATTGGGACTCTGGGCAGGTCAGTCCATTTCTGGAATGTTACTGTTCACAAACCATTGGAGGAATGGCAGGCCATTCTTCCTCAAGTCTCACAACGACAGCAGGTATTCATGTTGGACTCTGGGGTCTTGAGCAAAGTGAACGTTCCAACTGATCCCAGATATCTTTCATTTGGTTCTAGGTGCGACTCTGGGCAGGTCAGTCATTTGTGTAATGTTATTGTTCACGAACCGTTGCCTCAAACATGTTTTTCGACATGTTTCCTGATCGTATTGATACATTCATCGTTTCCAAGCAGTTCCTCTACTGTAACCAGTACACAGTACTGTATCAAGTATTCTTAAGCGCAAAAAGGAGACCTCACTGTACACACGAGAAACACATCGATACCGTAACACCAGTTCACTTGTAGTCCAATGGCTGCAGGTAACATTTTCGAGGTATTCGCGGAACCCAAATCTTTGCATCGGATTGCCACAGGGTACAGCGTAAATCATCGCTTCAGATGACTCGTTTCCAATCATTCACTGTCGAGTCGCATCACTCTTTACATCACCCCAAGCGAAGCTTAGAACTGACCACAGTGATGTATGGGTCATAAGGAGTGCTATTGACAAGGAATTTCAAATTGATTCCGTATTGCTAGATTTCCGGAAGGCTTTTGATGCTGCACCACACAAGCGTCTTGTAGCGAAATTGCTTTCTTGCGGAAAATCGTCTCAGCTATGTGACTGGATTCGTGATTTCCTGTCAGAGAGGTCACAGTTCGTAGTAACTGACGGAGGGTCATCGGATCAGAGAGAAGTGATTTCTGGCGTTGCGCAAGGTTTACTTGTTTGTAGCGCAGCAGGAGGAACGGGGACTTTTACGTAAGTGCTGTGTCAGGCTCAGTAGTCATATAAAACAATAACAATCTAACTACACTTATTTTGTTCATAATTTGTCAGCTAAGTGCAATGCTGACAACACAGATAATTATCTATCGAGATTTTGAATAATGGACTGTCATTCTGTCTTTACAATTAGGTACTTTGCACAGTTTAATCTACTGATAATGAAATATATTGCCAATAATTGATTAACTATGTTTTGAATGATGACAATTCATTAATTGGGGGATTGTCAGGTGGAAAAAGCTTTAAAGTTTCATTAAGTATCCTGGAATTAACTTCAGCTGAATATGTATTGAAATAAATCTTAATAATCAAATTTATTACTTCAGTCTATTATTAAGTTACTACGGTTGGCGTAAGCTTATTTAGTGCAACAATTAACTACGATAACCAGTCTGAAATTTACTCTTCACCGTCTATGCAAATAATTTGATAATTAACATATTTTCTCTTGATAATGGCGTGACACACTCGGTTCAATAAGGTAAGGGTCGGAAGGAACCTACTTGGTGTTATTGTCGGGTGGAATGTAACTGCAACACTTCAGAGAAAAGCACAGTCACTGGCAAGCCGCCTAAAATTTTATCCTACGAAAATTACGTAGATCTTACTTCCCTCGTTGTCGGTGGATCGACGGAAGTCCACGGCAGCGACACAATGTGGCATCGAGCTTTTACTGTTGCGACTTGGGCCCACAGTGCGCTTCACATTCAAGTCCTCGTTTCTTCAGCACTATGCCCATTAATCCATAATAACTTGCCCGGCCATGCTTCCAGATATGCCGACCATTACTTTCCCGTCGTACTTAGGTCCACACACTAGCCGTTAGATGTAACACAGCTAGGACCAGCAGCACTCCGAGCACGGCGTCACTGCTACTACTGCCCGCTGGCGCGCTCCCGCGCCCAGAGGCGCGACAAAACAATCTCTCTGACTTCAGCGTTAACTAAATATGCCCTGACTTGCCAGTGTTCAATATTACATAATTCAAACATAGTATTTACAGTACATATTTACACTACACAATACATCGTATACAAACAGTTGCCTGTGTTAAGTAAGCGAAAAAATTCATAGGAAGGACTGCGTTGTAGCGTCACAAGTTGTCGAAATATCGTCCAAAAATGGAACCGACAGTCTGGCTGCGCCGCCGGAAGCACGCCGCTCAAGGCGTTTAAGCGCCTTATCTCTCTTCCCAACTCTCTCAGTCGTGCGTGTGAATAAAGACCTGTCCACTGATGACTCAAAACTTGCTCGCCTCTAAGAAAGCGCTTGTTCGCAAACCGTATAGACCTGTATCTGCCCTTCAACATTTTACCCTGATGAGAGTCACAACGGATTTACGAACATTGGCCTCCCACTAATTACGTCTTGCGAAATACTGGGGTGACTCCTCCGTCAAACCCACGCACACGTCATCACCCCGTCTCTGTGCAGCTGGCGCAACAGTTCGTCCCTGATGACCTGAGCGCGCACAGGACTCCAAAATCTGCCACAACTTTCGCATTTTGTGCCTCGTACGTCTATTTCCAGTGTCACGGCGTAGTGTTATTGCCACTGATTAGATCTCTGGAAAGAGAAGCAGCAACAGGAACTCGTTTTGGACGAGTACTTCTTAAGTGCTGGCGTTTCGCAAGACTGCCATTTATCGCCACGGGTAAGGAATTTTCCACTCAATTATAGCCATCGTTGCATAACGCGTTTAAATGCCGTGTCTTTGACGTCAGTTGAATCGATTTATTGCGTCATCAGTAGCTCTTGTGCCTCTGATCGTGCACGAAACCAATTCTCTTTGCATAACAACGCCCTACACAACACTTGAGAGTCCTTAAAGACTCGAACTACCGTGTATAGAACAGCGTTAGAACAGGAAAGGTGTGAAATTATATTCAGAGTCTGTAAGTTTTCTCATGGATGAGTACAGTGTGTGTAATTTGCGTTCTGTATCTTTTCTTAAAAAGCCGGTTTTTACCGAATCTCAAAGTGTCTGACGTCATACCTCCTGACTGTGCCGCACAGTCAACTAATATTGCGGGTGTATTTAGTGGTATGCGTGGATACTGAGAATAAAAAGAAAACCAAACTAAAAGAAATTTACGAACTTGGGTCAGAAACTTCAGTTAATCAATAGATCGAAAAACCAGTCCAGGTTGCAAATGTTTCATTTTTCATTCGATGACTAGTTTCGGTCCGAGACACGTTTTCAAATCAACATGAGAGTCGAAAGTGGCATTTCCGATGATGTCAAATAAATGTGTAATGTACATTCACAGTGCATACAGATAATCTTGAGTCCAGAGACTGGTTTGATGCAGCTCTCCATGCTATTCTATCCTCTGCAAGCCTCTTCATCTCCTAGTAACTACTGCAATCTACATCCCTCTGAATCTGCTTAGCGTATTCATCTCTTGGTCTCCCTCCACGAGTTTTGCTCCCCACACTTCCCTCCAGTACTAAACTGGTGATCCTTTGATGCCTCAGAACATGTCCTACCAACCGATCCCTTCTTTTATTCAAGTTGTACCACAAATTTCTCTTCTCCCCAATTCTATTTAGTACGTCTTCGTTACTTACGTGATCTACCAATCTGATCTTCAGCATTCTTCTGTAGCACCACATTTCGAAAGCTTCTATTCTCTTCTTGTCCAAACTATTTATCGTCCATGTTTCACTCCCATACATGGCTACAATCCATGCAAATACTTCCAGTAAGTACTTCCTGATACTTAAATCTATACTCGATATTGACAAATTTGTCTTCTTTAGAAGTGCTTTTCTTGCCATTCCCAGTCTACATTTTATATCCTCCCTACCTCCGCTATCATTAATTAGTTTGTTGCCCAAATAACAAAACTCATATATTACTTTGTGTGTCCTTTCCTATTCCAAATCCCCCAGTATCACCTGATTTAATTAGGCTGCACTCCAATATCCTCGTTTTGCTTTTGTTGATGTTCATCTTACATCCTCCTTTGAAGACACTGTCAATTCCGTTCAGCTGCTCTTCCAGGCCATTTGCTGTCTCTGACAGAATTACAATGTCATCGGTGAACCTCAAAGTTTTTATTTCTTCACCATGGATTTTAATTCCTACTCCGAATTTTTCTTTTGTTTCCTTTACTGCTTGCTCAATATACAGATTGAATAACGTCGGAGAGAGGCTACAACCCTGTCTCACCCCCCTTCCCAACCACTGCTTCCTTTTCATGTCACTCGATTCTTATAACTGCCGTCTGGTTTCTGTACAAATTGTAAGCAGCCTTTTGTTCCCTGTTACTCCTGCCACATTTAGAATTTCAAAGACAGTTTTCCAGTCAACATTGTCAAATGCTTTCTCTTAGAGCACAAATGCTATATACTATATAGCAAGCACTTCAGCGTAATTTTGTTAATGAAACAACTGATAAAGTTGCACTAAATACTCAAATGTTCTTGAGCAGTGTGGAGTAGAAGTCATGCCGTTAATCAAAACATCTATGTAACGAAAAATGTCATCCCTATGAAGATCGGCATGGTAGTCCGAAACCGGTTATGGCAGTAAAATAAACAATTCATAAAGTATTTGCAGCTGCTTGCGACATTCACCAACTATAATTAACGGTCGCGGAGTTCACGAGATCCAACACGGATAAAATAAGTACGTATTTGATGTTAAGGTCGTAACATTGCAACTCCCGCGACGTCAAAGTAGTTTCGTAAGAGGAGTCGACACGTTTTCTCACAGCGAGGTGACACGGTTAGAAACCAAGGTGCAGCGGATTACAAGACTTCTTTTTTTTCCCTTCTTTCCCAACGCTGCTGCTAACGACGGAGTAATCCCTTGGAAGGCCATCAGATTTTCTGGACGCGCACTTGGTCTGTGTGCACAACAGTTCAAGGCGAGTTTTGCTTGCGGCGGTTATGACCTATTCCAGATGGAGTTACTGTTACTGTTTCCGTTGTTCAGCAAAACCTGGCGTGTTAGGTGTAAGCTATGGGCTTCCACTAGCGAGCAACAATGGCACTCGGAGGGCATTCCCAGGCAAGGCGCGAGGAAATTTTCTCTGCGACTTTTGTCGGAAATGGACGCTGGGAATTTCCTTGGGGCTATCTGTGGGAACACACACGGGGCGCACCCACCGTTGTGAGGCAGATGGGACTGCTAGCGCAGGTTCTCCGTGACGTCAGTGGAATTGGGCGGGAGGCTTAATTTGGGGGGTGGGTGAAGCCAAACTTATCGTCAGGGACAGCTCGACGCGAAACCGCGAATAACCAATAGCATTTCACGGTAGCGGGAAACAATAGGATTGCCTCGTTTCGGATGAGTTTGTGTGCCATCTGGCGGTGCTCGTTCGTGGACTCTCTGACGGATATCGGTGAATGATTGATGGAATAGTATGTATTGTCACTGCAACTATTTTTGTGAGAAAAGCGAGCGAAGTAAAACATCGTCCGTATTTGCAATACGTGAGTGGTCGTGTTGCCGGCTTCTGTTTCTTGTGTATATTGACGTATTGTATAGATTGACCGAAAGCTTTCTATTATTTGTAGCACAAGCTGTCTTCGCGAATACTGCAGCAATTAAGTGTGTATTTCGTCTTCAAATGATCATTTAGCGAGACGTAAAACGTGTAATATGGGCATTATGGTGCAAATTACACAATAATCTCAATGTCCAATTTTTGTTTTGCACATAGTTCCTTATCACTCGCTGCGTTGTGCTACCCTAGTCTCGACCGCTGAATTTACGAAAGTGTTGTCAACGATTCGACTGCAGCTAAATATTTGTGACAAGCAAGAATATGCATTTAATTAATGCTCGGCCGGCCGGAGTGGCCGTGCGGTTCTAGGCGCTACAGTCTGGAACCGAGCGACCGCTACGTAAATATTTGTGACAAGCAAGAATATTTGTGACAAGCAAGAATATGCATTTAATTAATGCTCGGCCGGCCGGAGTGGCCGTGCGATTCTAGGCGCTACAGTCTGGAACCGAGCGACCGCTACGGTCGCAGGTTCGAATCCCGCCTCGGGCATAGATGTGTGTGATGTCCTTAGGTTAGTTAGGTTTAATTAGTTCTAAGTTCTAGGCGCTGATGACCTCAGAAGTTAAGTCGCATAGTGCTCTGAGCCAATTAGTGCTCGTTGCAGTCACAGCAAATTAAACTGTGCTGTGCGACATATTTGGAAATAAACAGCAAAATATATCCGACAAGCAACATTAGAAATATGATTGCTGCTTGTTTCACTCACAGAAATTTAAGCTGTCCTGCTAGTGTCGTGAACAGACGGAACTACGACTGTCTGGCCATAACTGTGGGTTTTTTGATAGATCTGTGAGAAGGGCTTATCAAACTAGGAGATATGAAACATTTGTTTATCTTATTACATAATTGAATAAAAAAATTTACTTAACGTCGACACAGTTCTCTGTCACAGGAGTACTGGATCATTTACAACTGTCGTTCACTGTGGTGTCACCGCCAGACACCACACTTGCTAGGTGGTAGCCTTTAAATCAGCCGCGGTCCATTAGTATACGCCGGACCCGCGTGTCGCCACTGTCAGTGATAGCAGACCGAGCGCCACCACACGGCAGGTCTAGTCTAGAGAGACTCTCTAGCACTCGCCCCAGTTGGACAGCCGACGTTGATAGCAATGGTTCACTGACAAATACGCTCTCATTTGCCGAGACGATAGTTAGCATAGACTTCAGCTACATTTGCTACGACCTAGCAAGGCGCCGTATTCAGTTGATAATTAATATTATGAAGCATGTATCGTAACGAGAGATGTTCTACAATTGTGGATTAAAGTTAAGTATTATATCAACTACGTACTTTATTTGCAATTCTCAAGATATTGTCCTGTTCCAGACCTCACGCCAGTCAGCGTGTAATTAAACGCGTGCATTTCGGCCTCCTCTAGCAACACAGTGTTGGCGCTTCTGCCAATACTACAAAATTCACTATGCAGCCGTCACTTAACGCACTAAGTGAGGAACTGTACTCTTGAGAGTACAGTGTTTGACATTTGCAACAGTAGAAGTTCATCTGAAACTTCGGCTGTCACTATCGCACACGATGATGTAGACTGCTGCAGCTGACGTCAGCACTGTGGCTGAGCCCCTCCTGGCTCCACACTATATTGACGTCAGTGTGAGGGACCAGCCATGCTGAGAGGGAGGCGCGGTCTTCTCGAGGGCCTCCCATTGGTTGTTGAGGATTGCAGGCAATCCCTCGATAATGCTTGTGGTTTCCATTCGCGTCGCCGGCGTTGCTGTGGCATCTCGGTGTGTGGACGATACGACAATTATGTTCCTCCTTATCCACAGACTTGGACATTGCAACATATTCGGAATAACTACACTGAAGAGTCAAACTAGTACACTTGCTTATTAGCATCTAGGGCCCCAGTGAGCACTCAGAAGTGCCGCAGAACGAAGTGGAATGGACTCGACTAATGTCTGAAGTAGTTCTGGAGGGAATTTACACCATGAATCCTGCAGGGCTGTCCATAAATCCGTAAGAGTACGAGAGGGTGGAAATCTCATCTGAATAGACGTTGTAAGTCAACCCAGATATCCTCAATAATGTTCGTTTCTGGGCAGTTTGGTGGCCAGCGGAAGTGTTTAAACTCAGAAGTGTGTTCCTGGAGCCACTCTGTAGCAATTCTGGACGTGTGGGGTGTCGCAGTGCCTGCTGGAATTGCCCACGTCCGTCAGAATACACAATGGACGTCACGAGTGGATGCAGGTGACCAGACAGTATGTTTACGTACGTGTCGCCTGTCAGAGTCGTATCTACACGTATCAGGGATTCCACATCACTCCTGCCGCACACGCCCCACACCATTACAGAACCTCCACCAGCTTGAAGAGTTCCCTGCTGACATCCAGGGTCCTAGGATTCTTGAGGTTGTCTCTATACCCACACACGTCCATCGCTCGATATAATTTGAAACGATACTCGTCCGACCAGGCAACATGTTTCCAGTCACCAACAGTCCAGTGTCGGTGTTGACGGGCCCTGGCGAGACGTAAAGCTTTGTGTCGAGCAGTCATCAAGGGTAGACGAGTGGGCCTTCGGCTCCGAAAGCCCATATCGATGATGATTCGCTGAATGGTTCGCACGCTGCCACTTGTTTATGGCCCAGCATTGAAATGTGCAGCAATTTGCGGTTCAAATGGCTCGGAGCACTATGGGACTTAACTACTGAGGTCATCAGTCCCCTAGAACTTAGAACTACTTAAACCTAACTAACCTAAGGACATCACACACATCCATGCCCGAGGCAGGATTCGAACCTGCGACCGTTGCGGTCACGCGGTTCCAAACTGACGCGCTTAGAACCGCACGGCCACACCGGCAGGCAGCAATTTGCGGAAGGGTTGCTCTTCTGTCACGTTGAGCGATTCTCTTCAGTCGTTGTTGGTCACGATTTTGGAGGATCTTTTTCCGGCCGCACCGATGTTGGAGTTTTGATGTTTTACCGGATTCCTCACACACGTGAGGTGGTCATACGACATAATTATCACTTTATCGCTACTTCGGAGATGCTGTGTCCCATCGCTCGTGCGCTGACTATAGCACCACGTTCAAACTCGCTTAAATCTTGATTACTTGCCATTGTAGCAGCAGTAACCGATCTGAAAACTGCGCCAGACACTTGTCTTACATGGCCTTTGCAGACAACTGCGCCCTATTGTGCCTGTTTACTTGTCTCTCTATTTGAATACGCATGCCTATACTAGTTTCTTTAGCGCTTCAGTGTGTAATCAAAATTAGTGTTACAAAGGTGTGATAAAAGTAATGTTCTTTTGAAAATAATTTAGTTTCGTGACTGAAACAGAATCGTTTGGTTTAGTTTTTACTCCTCAGAAAATTTCGTATTACCCCTCAGGGGATAATTACCCCCAGATTGGGACCGCCGCAGTAGAGTGTATGCAGCACGGAGGGCCACCGCTGGCTGTGAGTCATTTTCTCCACCCGGACAGCTGTTCCATTGTTGTGACGAAAGTGACGCGGCCGTGGACTGAGGAGAAACTGTTTGGCAGCCGTTGCGCAAACCTTGAGGAATGCGTTGTGTAACGCGAAGGCGCTGTGTGCCGTCGAGTTTCCGTTGCGAGGTATCCGGTCACCTTGGCGGAGGCGGCGGGGGCGGCGAGATCCCACACCAATTACCTGCCGCTGGCGTTCGCTGCAGAGATCCACATCGTAGCAAACGCCACTGGGTCCTTCCAGCACCGCTGCGGCTGCCCGGTGTCTTCCGCGCTAGACACGACGAGAGTTCTACACCTACATCCATACTCCGCAAGCCACCTGACGGTGTGTGGCGGAGGGTACCTTGAGTACCTCTATCGGTTCTCCCTTCTATTCCAGTCTCGTATTGTTCGTGGACAGAAAGATTGTCCGTATGCCTCCGTGTGAGCTCTAATCTCTCTGATTTTATCCTCATGGTCTCTTCGCGAGATATATGTAGGAGGGAGCAATATACTGGTTGACCCCTCGGTGAAGGTATGTTCTCGAATCTTCAACAAAAGCCCGTACCGAGCTACTGAGCGTCTCTCCTGCAGAGTCTTCCACTGGAGTTTATCATCTCCGTAACGCTTTCGCGATTACTAAATGATCCTGTAACGAAGCGCGCTGCTCTCCGTTGGACCTTCTCTCTCTCTTCTATCGACCCTGTCTGGTACGGATCCCACACTGGTGAGCAGTTCGAGCAGTGGGCGAACAAGCGTACTGTAACCTACTTCCTTTGTTTTCGGATCGCATTTCCTTAGGATACTTCCAATGAATCTCAGTCTGGCTTCTGCTTTACTGACGATCAACTTTATATGATCATTCCATTTTAAATCACTCCTAATGCGTATTCCCAGATAATTTATGGAATTAACTGCTTCCAGTTGCTGACCTGCTATTTTGTAGCTAAATGGTAAGGGATCTATCTTTCTGTGTATTCACAGCACATTACACTTGTCTACATTGAGATTCAATTGCCATTCCCTGCACCATGCGTCAATTCGCTGCAGATCCTCCTGCATCTCAGTACAATTTTCCAATGTTGCAACCGCTCGATATACCACATCATCATCCGCAAAAACCCTCAGTGAACTTCCAAAGTCATCCACAAGGTCATTTATGTATATTGTGAATAGCAACGGTCCTACGACACTCCCCTGCGGCACACCTGAAATCACTCTTACTTCGGAATACTTCTCTCCATTGAGAATGACATGCTGCGTTCTGTTATCTAAGAACTCTTCAGTCCAGTCACACAATTGGTCTGATAGTCCATATGCTCTTACTTTGTTCATTAAACGACTGTGGGGAACTGTATCGAAGGGCTTGCGGAAGTTAAGAAATACGGCATCTACCTGCGAACCCCTGTCTATGGCCCTCTGAGTCTCGTGGACGAATAGCGCGAACTGGGTTTCACGCGAAACCCATGCTGATTCCTACAGAGTAGTTGGCATTATACTCTGCTTGAGAACCGTACATGCCGATACCTCGTCCGTTCGAAACCAGACTGCGGATGCTTCGTTTATGCATCTGCACGTGCGCCCCTCTTACGCCGACTCAATACTGTCCACCATCGTGGCATCCGTTTGGCCACTGGCGCCTTTTACTCCAGCCCGATTGAGAGTCTGTATGCAGAAGCTGCCAAAGCTACCGCTGTCCTACCGCCGTGACTTTCTCCTCGGCAGATAGGTATACTGTTTGTCTGCCCGTTGTAATATTAGTAATTTTCGCCTCACAAACATTAATATACGCTCAATAGTAAACGGCTGATGGCCTAAAGTTATCGAACAATTGTAAAGTAAAAGAAATAAACCATCGCATAGCAGCGACAGAATCTATTATTCTTTATCTTTGCCGTTCTTGCGCGGTGCCTGTAAATCTCTATGTACATGTATCGATTAATGATATTAAAAAAAAGAATAATTTTGTTGTTTCAAGACAAATGAGGCAATTGGCGCCTCACCTTTTACTGTTTGTATTCCATGAAAGGCGGACGCGGACTTGCTGCGTTCCGCAACTGTATTTTATATTTTATGTGAAAATATTGAGTGAATATGCTAATTGTTATTTTTTCCAATCAGAAAACATGTAGTTTCTTGTAATTGATTATGAAGAGACAGCATCAAGAGGACATTTCGACTGTTATGGATAAATTATTTAACCACAATGGTCATCTATTGTAATTTAATATGAAACGTTCATCACCAGAAATTACGATCACGCTGATGGGGCGAGAGCAGCATGGGGCAGAAGGCACTGTGTCGTTTTCTATTATTTCTGAACCAATTTTTTTTTTAATTGTGTGGTGTTGCATTTCTTTTAAAGTCTATAAATCTTCTGGTCCCTTAGTGTTGTTCCAGGTATAACTACATCGCGAATATAAAAATGCATAGAAATGATAATGTTTCTCTTATTCAGGTATTTAATGCTCAACGTATGTTATTATAATAGTGTAATCAATCCCTGATTCTGTTGCCAAGGGGCCCACCAAAATACACACATTTTCGACATTTTTTCAAAAAAAAAAAATAACAATTCTTTTTCTTTTTGCCCACCCCCTCAAGAGCAACGCTACACCATCCTATGCCGGCTTCTTCGATGACTCCTTTGATCGCCAGTATGGGGCGCATTCCTCTTCTGTGTTAACTCTTGGAGTCCGCTTTCGGCTGTTGCTCCGGCAGCTTTTCACGCTACCTGCAACTTTCCTATGGATGTGAACCCTTCACCATCTTGGCTTCGTGCGTTGGCCCGTGTTCACCTTGGCCTTCATTCGCTTGCTAAGGACACAGTCCAGACTCGTCCATCGCCCTCAGTTTGACGAGCTTCCCTCGGAACTTCTCGACAGTACCTTTGTGTACACTGACGATTCTCGGACTGACCGTGGTGTCGGGTGTGCCTTCGTCATTGGCACCGACGTTTTTCGGTCTCGACTCCCGTAACACTCATCAGTATTTACGGCAGAGCTCTTCACCCTGTATCAGACCATGCAGTGGTGACACAGGCTTTTCAATTGCATCACCTGCTCCGACTCTCTGAGTCCCCTTCAAAACCGTTGTGCGCTGTACACCGCCCATCTCTTAGTGCAACTCAGCTGTCACTTGCTCACTCTTGATGGAGCCACTGCGATGTTTATATGGATTCCTGGCCACGTCGGTTGGACGGGAGACGAGGCCGCTGACGCTGCTGCCAAGGCTACAGTCCTCGTACCTCAACCCGCCAGTTCCGGTGTTCCCTCCGGTGATCTCTGTGCTGCCGTCCGTCAGCAGGTGGTGTCCCCTTGGCATCACCACTGGTCCTCCCTTCATGTGGAGAAGCGTCCGCCCCCAGTTCACAGAGCACTGAAAGACCTGAGTCGAAACAAGGCCCCGGGAGTAGACAACATTCCATTAGAACTACTGACAGCCTTGGGAGAGCCAGTCCTGACAGAACTCTACCATCTGGTGAGCAAGATGTATGAGACAGGCGAAATTACCTCAGACTTCAAGAAGAATATAATAATTCCAATCCCAAAGAAAGCAGGTGTTGACAGATGTGAAAATTACCGAACTATCAGTTTAATAAGTCACAGCTGCAAAATGCTAAGGCGAATTCTTTACAGACGAATGGAAAAACTAGTAGAAGCCAACCTCGGGGAGGATCAGTTTGGATTCCGCAGAAATATGGGAACACGTGAGGTAATACTTACCCTACGACTTATCTTCGAAGCTAGAATAAGGAAAGGCAAACCTACGTTTCTAACATTTGTACACTTGGAGAAAGCTTTTGACAATGTTGAGTGGAATACTCTCTTTTAAATTCTGAAGATGGGAGGGGTAAAATACAGGGAACGAAAGGTTATTTACAATTTGTAAAGAAACCAGATGGCAGTTATCAGAGTCGAGGGACATGAAAGGGAAGCAGTGGTTGGGAAGGGAGTGAGACAGGCTTGTAACCTCTCCCGATGTTATTCAATCTGTATATGGAGCAAGCAGTGAAGGAAACAAAAGAAAAATTCGGTATTAAAATTCATGGAGAAGATATAAAAACTTTGAGGTTCGCCGATGACATTGTAATTCTGTCAGAGACAGCAAAGGACTTGGAAGAGCAGTTGAACGGAATGGATAGTGTCTTGAAAGGAGGATATAAGATGAACATCAACAAAAACAAAACGAGGATAATGGAATGTAGTCGAATTAAGTCGGGCGATGCTGAGGGAATTAGATTAGGAAATGAGACGCTTAAAGTAGTAAAGGAGTTTTGCTATTTGGGGAGCAAAATAACTGATGATGGTCGAAGTAGAGAGGATATAAAATGTAGACTGACAATGGCAAGGAAAGCGTTTCTGAAGGAGAGAAATTAACAAATTTCTCTCCTTCAGAAACGCTTTCCTTGCCAGTGCCATCGAGTGTAGATTAAAGTGTCAGGAAGTCGTTTCTGAACGCATTTGTATGGAGTGTAGCCATGTATGGAAGTAAAACATGGACGATAAATAGTTTGGACAAGAAGAGAATAGAAGCTTTGGAAATGTGGTGCTACAGAAGAATGCTGAAAATTAGATCGGTAGATCACATAACTAATAAGGAAGTATTGGATAGGATTGGGGAGAAGAGGAGTTTGTGGCACAACTTGACTAGAAGAAGGGATCGGTTGGTAGGACATGTTCTGAGGCTTCAAGGGATCACCAATTTACTATTGGAGGGCAGCGTTTAGGGTAAAAATCGTAGAGGGATACCAAGAGATGAATACACTAAGCAGATTCAGAAGGATGTGAGTTGCAATAGGTACTGGTAGATGAAGAAGCTTGCACAGGATAGAGTAGCATGGAGAGCTGCATCAAACCAATCTCAGGACTGAAGACCACAACAACAACAACAACAACAACAAGACGTTCAGTTGTTGAATTCAATGCTCCTTTTCAAATATAGATGACAAAAACTGTAAATAACGATTTCACTTAGCCCAGTACTAACGACAGAAACTTGGCTTATCGGCCCCCGTCACATGTCACTGATATTGGTTTCTAACCTTAACAGGGCAGAGATAGGGGGGTGCGAAGTCTTTATAAGAGGACGTTTAATAAGTAATGCAACACATTTTTTTATCGACCAATTTCGGTTGAACAAGAAAGGAATTTGTTGTGTGACATCGTGGAATATTGCCGTTTCAGTCCCTCTGGTTTCACGAAGTTCCCATATGTGGCGTCTGTAACGGAGATGCGTTCCAAGCAGAGAGCTGTCATCGAGTTGCTTTTGAGGTAAAACCAGAGCGTCGCGGAATGTCTACGGAGACGTAGCAGTGAACAAAAGCAAGGTGAGTCGCCGGGCGAGGCGTCTGTCATCATCGCAACAAGGTCGCGCACACCTGTTACACCTTCCACATGCTCGCCCTTCCACATGCTCGCCTTCCGCGCACAGCTGTGACTTCTGGAACGTTGAAGCGTGCGGACACTCTCATTCGAGGTGATCGACGGATCACACACGAACGCTTCGCTTCAGAATTGGCAGTGCTGACACACTCGTCCACCAGTTGCGGTACTCACAGTGCCTGTCCGCTGGATTCCTCGCCGCCTAACAGAACACCATAAAGATTAGCGAAGGACCGTTTGCACGGAACCGCTTGCGCGTTGCGAGACTGATCGTGGCAATTTTTTGTCGAAAATCGTCACAGGCGATGAGTCATATGTTCATCAGTTGGAACTGCGAACAAAACGCAACCACGCCATGTGTCCTCCGAATGAAAAGTCCAGAGCCGCACTCGCAGCCTTTAAAGTCATCGCAACGGTGTTCTGGGACCCTGGGCAACTGTTATGTCTCACTGATATCCTCCCTCGCGGTGCAACGATCAACTCTAAAGTGTGTTGTGCAACCGTCAGGAAACTGAAGAGTAGACTTCAGATATTAGTCGTCACAAAATGCAAACGAACTTCTCCATCACAACATAAAGCCTCAAACATGTCTGCGCATCAGTGAGGAGCTGTTGAATAAATGCAGTACATTCAGACCTGAAAAAATAAAGTTAGAAATTATACTCTTAGCTGGTTTGAGTAACTTCTATAATCACAAGTAGTGCTATTCTAGATAAACTATATTCACTAAAAAAATATTAATGAACTTACGCGACCAGGTCAGACGTCAAAATCTCTCTGTTTTACGTTTTACTAAAAGAGATACAAATTATAAAGATATCCATGTACCCATCGCTATGATATTCTGGCTATCGTAAACACAGTTACTCAAATTAATTAAAAATAATACAGACTCCAGTGACTTTGACCTGTGTTTGTATAGAACTTGCTTTAAAGACATATACTGGAGTTAAAATTCGAGTTGTTTGCTAACAGTTACATATTTTCCCGATAGCTTTAACACAAAATAAAATTTCTCCTTACAGACTGGTTACACTACGTTTAAAAATATATAGAGGAAAGAGGTCAAAAAATAAAGAAACAACGAAAAGGAGAAAAAACAGAAAATAAGAGCAGCATCGTCAGCTGTGAACCGTTCAACGGCGAACATTTCACCAAGCTGCACTATTGTTTCCTAAAACTATCCTCCGTTGATACCCATAAACGTCACTCAAACGCTGCTTTATAGGAATCGCTTGATACTTTTACTGTTTACATTCTGCAGCGCATACACACTTAAAGAGTTCGAGGGAAATGTAATAAAGTGGATACGATCTGACATATCCTTCATATCACTGAAATGGGTATTTTATTTCAAACGCAGACAGTTTTGTCTTACAGCTGTACACATATATTTCTGTAGCTGAACAATATTCTGTTGAGTTTAGAAAACTCGTTTGCTACATCAGTGAAAATTAATTTTTGTACTATTAAGTCCCACATAAACGTTAAAGTAGAACATGCATGTTTCATAAATTTAGATTAAAATAATTGCATACGTTATACACTAACTCGGAGACAAGAAGAGACGAGTGAAATGCAAAAAAGTGAAAGTAAATTAGCAACATAATTTATCTATTAAATCGTGATTTTATGAGGGATACTACAAAGTCGGTGCGTATAAAGCAGACTTGTGAAGGAATACTAAATACAGCTAAAAATTAGTTCTCAAAGTGAAGCTCACACAGGCACAGAAAGGAGTGTTGTACACAGCTATCAAAGTCATTGATAATCTGCTCACAGACATGAAAAGTTTTGCTGAGATCAAAGATAAGTTTTAATGCAAATGAAAGTGGTTTGTCCTTGACAACTACTTGTGCATCGTAGATGAGCTCTTGGAAAAAAAAAAAAAAGAAACACAGCAGGTTTCATAACTGCAAATAGCGTGCATATATATTTCACACAGAGTTACACATATCGGCACTAGAATTTCATCAAGTACGCTCTGGTGTATTATTAATATTCCTAACTTATCTACCAAAACACTGAAAAATAAAGACTTTTAACATCAGAACCCTGTACTTTTTAACGGTATCTTGTAGAAATTGGAGTCTAGTGATATAACGTATGTCAATTCTCTCAGAGAAACTTATCGTAAAAATAGCAAGGGTGCAGGCGAGCCTCCATTGCCCTGTCGACATAGTATAATAGCTCTGAAATTGTACTTATAAACCCTGCAGCCCGAATAGCACATCTTCCTACTTTCATCTGTATGGTGCACTCGGCGTGAAGCAGTCGGTGGATGGTGTGGAGGTTATTGACGCAGCAAGGCTTTGGCTGTGACGTCGACGACAGAGTGGTACAAAACCTGCCAGTAAGGTGGTGTAAGACCGTTGCATTGAACGGAGTTTACGCTGTGTATTAGGGATTTATAGAGAAAAGGGTGGGGAATAATATGGTCTATTGCAATCCTGAGTGAAACCAACCTGGTTTCAGAAAAAAATTGTCGCATTACTTATTGAACGCCCTTCGTATGTACGGTGAAAGAGCCCAAATAACAGCCAGCGACCTTGCCGCCGTGGTAACACCGGTTCCTGTCAGATCACCTAAGTTAAGCGCTGTCGGTGTGGACTAGCACTTGGATGGGTGACCATTCGGTCTGCTGGGCGCTGTGGGCAAGTGGGGTGCATTCAGCCCTTGTGAGCCAAGATGAGGAGCTACTCACTCGATTGGGAAATAGCGGCTCCGGTCTCGTAAACTGACATACGGCTGGGATAGCAATGTGCTGATACATGTCCCTCCACACCCGCAAGAAATGAACACCAAACACATGGAGCAAGAAATGGTGACACCTTAAGCCGTCGGCACACGGACCGTGTTGTCGAACGTTAACGTTGAGCGTGGAAAGTTCAACGTGCTGCTGAACGCTCAGGAACGATGCGACTCGTGCATACGGTACGTGGGCGCCAACGTGGTATACCCGATCGCAACGCACTCAAGCGACAGTTGAGGGATGTTTCTAGTTCGTAAATCACAGTATTTACTCAACGAGCGAGCGGAAAATTCCCACGTTACCTCTATGAAAACGCACATTTCCTCCATCGTCCATGTAAAGGAAAGTACCATGTCCAATCAATAAGGACACAGACTTTCAAAAAGTTCCATTACAAATAGTGCGGTACAAATTTGGAATACTTCTCCGCATAAAATAAACATTATTTCATCATTCCATTTTAGTAAAACCCCAAGGTCAGTCTTACTTGATCACTGTTCCTACCCAGTAGCAGAATCTTTGCAACATGTGAATTACGAAGCGAAAAAGAAAAAGGAGCAAAACGTCTTTATGCAAGTAGCGCAAGCTGCCCTGTAGATTAAGCCAATCGAACAAAGTCACTCCGCAAAAAAAGTTGAACTTATATTTACATAACATCAACTATTGTAGTATATAGTTATATTAAACTAATAATAAAGTATCAGAACCTAATAAAAACGTGAATGATAGGAAAAAAAATTTGAAAGTGTCAAGACGCGAACCACCGCCCAGGATACAGTTTCATACAAGTCAGTGCCGCTACTCATTACGCTTTTTTTTTTTTATATCCCATTTTGTTCGCTTCGTCTTCTCGGGACATCCGTTTATGTTCGTTGTTGATCGATTAACTCAGTTTTTTATTACAGAGGGCAGCTAACCCTCTGACCGAACACGCTGAGCTACCGTGCCGGCTGCTAAACCAACACCACCTCATTCGTATCTAATATTATTGTGTTACGGCTTTCGGAAAAGCTAAATCGTAGATATGTTACCAATTGAAATTTAATTACAACAAATTGTACCAAGAACAATGCGTTTTGTGTGGTTCTTCAGTGTGTCGCTGACTTGAAATAGCCTACTCTCATAATACGCAAGTTACAATAATTCTTTTGCCACGAATATGATGTTTCTTATTAGTTTATTGGAACGAATCACACAGTTAACAACGGGTTTTCCAGTGATTCCCAATTTGCTGGTGCTCAGAAACGGCATATATACATATAGGCTTGAAATGAAGAATATATGGCGCCTCACAACTCTGTACTGAAGGGAGACGGCGTGCGTGTGACGTAGGTGGCGTTGTGCCATGTCATTGGTCAACGCTCAGAATGTCTGACATGCCAGATATTGCTCGGCACGTTCGGAAAGACTCGCGAACGTGCTGTTCCACGCTATGACGTTAGAAGCTCGGCACGCTCAACGCCCAACGTTCGGATGCACGGTCCGTGTGCCGACGGCTTTAGGGCTGAGAGTGACACGGCGGCCGGTCGCTACCGTTGAGCCTTCAAGGCCTGCTCGGGTGGAGTTTACTTCAGTTATTTTTAATAACTTACATTGCACTACAGTTTAGGTACTACTGAAGAGAGCGAAAAGTGCTGGCAATCGATTATGTATTGAAAGAAAGAAGTATTTACAACTGCGTGGCGCTACGCTGGTACGACATTCGCAGTAGTCTCGATCGCTATTCAGCGAGTGCTCTGCAGTGATTCCGTACCGGACTGCCAGCCCGCCTCATCTCGGCAAGTGTTTGGCCGCTATTTCCGCTCGCGCCGCGGGGTTTGCGATCGGAGCGGTTTTCCGGGTGAGGTTCCGGCATTAGCGGCGCGTGCAACTCGTGTGATGGGCCGCGCGCCCAATCAGCGCTCTGCGGCTTTGATCTGCTGCCGCTGCGGCCGCCGGTGGCTCCACCACACTATAGAGAACCCCCCCCCCCCCCCCCACACACACACACACACGTCCGCCATTTTCACCGGCAGACACCGAAAACTTGCGCAGGCTTCCGTCCTGGCTGCCACACACGGCTTTGTGCAGACACCCTGGTGTCTACCAAATGGCTGGTCTTGCAGTAGGGGTGCTGAGGACAGATACCTGTATTTCAGTTCTGATTAACCGGTAGTATTCGGTATTTGTTTGGTCTCGTCTGTAACAGGTGGTACTTCTCTTTTTCACTAATAAGTGGCTAAAAAAACATGTACCTACAGCAGCAGTGCTAAAATTTTTCGTTCGTAAAAAAAAACTAAAAAAAAAAAACACTTTTCTAACGAAACGAGTATCTTTTATTTTTGAAATTCGCATTGCTGTGAAATATTGCGTTATTGTAGAAAATGGGGAAAGCTGTCGTGCTACTTTAAGAATTATGCCGCCAGAAATGAACACCAAACACGTGGCATAATCATTGGTACAGCATTGCTGAGACGGTACATCTAAATCTACATCCATAATCCGTAAGCCACCAGACGGTGTGTGGCGGAGGGTACCTTGAGTACCTCTATCGGTTCTCCCTTGTATTCCAGTCTCGTATTGTTCGTGGAAAGAAGGATTGTCGGTATGCCTTTGTGTGGGCTCTAATCTCTCTGATTCTATCCTCATGGTCTCTTCGCAAGATATACGTAGGAGGGAGCAATATACTGCTTGACTCCTCGGTGAAGGTATGTTCTCGAAACTTCAATAAAAGCCCGTACCGAGCTACTGAACGTCTCTCCTGCAGTCTTCCACTGGAGTTTATCTATCATCTCTGTAACGCTTTCGCGATTACTAAATGATCCTGTGACGAAGCGTGCTGCTCTGCGTTGGACCTTCTCTAGCTCTTCTGTCAACCCTATGTGGTACAGATCGCACACTGCTGAGCAGTATTCAAGCAGTGGGCGAACAAGCGTACTGTAACCTACTTCTCTTGTTTTCGGATTGCATTTCCTTAGGATTCTTCCAATGAATCTCAGTCTGGCATCTGCTTTACCGACAATCAACTTTATATGATCATTCCATTTTAAATCACTCCTAATGCGTACTCCCAGATAAATTATGGAATTAACTGCTTCTAGTTGCTGACCTGCTATATTGTAGCTAAATGATAAGGGATCTTTGTTTCTATGTATTCGCAGCACATTACACTTGTCTACATTGAGATTCAATTGCCATTCCCTGCACCATGCGTCAATTCGCTGCAGATCCTCCTGCATTTCAGTACAATTTTCCATTGTTCCAACCTCTCGATATCATACAGCATCATCCGCAAAAAGCCTCAGTGAACTTCCGATGTCATCCACAAGGTCATTTATGTATATTGTGAACAGCAACGGTCCTACGACACTCCCCTGCGGCACACCTGAAATCAATCTTACTTCGAACGACTTCTCTCCGTTGAGAGTGACATGCTGCGTTCTGTGAACCTGTTAGCGTGTGGCGTGGCCTACTGGTGGTACGCGTGTGCGTAGAGTGTGCAACACCTGCCGCATCTGTTCTACGCTGAAGAGTCAAAGAAACTGGTACACCTGGCTAATATAGTGTAGAGCCTGCGCGACCACGCAGAAGTACCGCAACACGACGTGGCATGGACTCGACTAATGTCTGAAGTCGTGCTGGAGGGAACGGACACCACGAATCTTGCAAGGCTGTCCGTAAATCCGAAGTGTACGAGGAGGTGAAGATCTCTTCTGAACAGCACTTTGCAAGGCATGTCAGATATGCTCAATAATGTCCATGTCTGCTGTCTTTGGTGGCCAGTGGAACTTAAAATGTTTCTGAAGCCACTCAAGCAATTCTGGACGTGTGGGGTGTCGCATTATCCTGCTGGAATTGCCCAAGTCCGCCGGAATGCAGAGTGGACATGAAGGGATGCAGCTGATCAGATAGGATACTTACGTACGTGTCACCTCTCACAGTGGTATCTAGACGTATCAGAGGTCCCATATCATTAAACAGCACACGCCCCAGACCACTACAGAGCCTCCAACAACTTGTCCCCTGTTGAGATGCATGGTCTATGGATTCATGAGGTTGTCTCCATACTCGTACCTGTCCATCCACTCGATACAATTTGGAACAATACTCGTCTGACCAGGGAACATGTTACGTCATATACACTCAAGTGTCATAAAACTTTGTGTCGTGCAGACACCAAGGGTACACGAGTGGGCCTTTGGCTCCGAAAGCCCATATCGATGATGTTCCGTTGAATGGTTCGCACGCTGAACGTTGTTTATGGCCCATAATTGAAATCTACAGCAATTTGCGGAAGGGTTGCACTTGTGTGACGTTGAACGATTCTCTTCAGTTTTCGTCGTTCCTGTTCTTGTAAGATCTTTTTCCGGCCGCAGTGATGTCGCAGATGTTATGTTTTACCGGATTCCTGACATTCACGGCAGACTCTTGAAATGGTCGTACGACAAAATCCCCACTTCATCGCTGTCTCGGAGATAATGTGTCCCACTCGTGCGCCGGCTGTAACACCACGCTCAAACACACTTAATTCTTGATAACCTGCCATTTGAAACTTCTTAGCTTGAATCTATTGACATAAGTGAGTAGGTAAAACTTTTTTGTGTTTACTTAAACTGCTGAGTGAAACTAAACGTACGGAATTTTCCCTGAAAAATTGCAACTGAAACTTAACCTATTCCTTTATTACCCACTGTGGTGTGCATACTGTAAGACCTTCGGTACACGCACCATCAGATTATTTGACTTGTCGCTCTAAAGGTACGTTTACACTGGGATACATGTATCGCGACATGTATGAGCGACATGTCAATTTGACATGTCGCGATACATCACCTCATACAAAAATTCACGGAACTTGTATGCGGACCCTCGAGCTCATACATGTCGCGTATACATTTTGTATATCGCTTTTTGGCCATATACGCGACATGTATGAGCGACATTTGAACTCGCGCATGCGCAGTACTATCATTTCCTGTCGTTTTGTCGCCTGCCGCTTATTTTGACGATTAGCGCATGCGTAGTACCAGGCTCTTTGGCGGCTGTTTGAGTTTTGGAGGTGCCGACTATCGTTTCGACGTTAATGTATCTGCATAGAACATCAAAAAGTGCCATATGAAACATTATTCTTCGTGTTTGCGAGGCCATTGTGCAAGTTTTATTCCAAGAAGTGAAGGTAAAAGTTTTATATATATCAGAGTATGTAATACATTCTATAATGTTTTCATGCATCTGGCACGTATATCAATTTTTTGCTATTATTCCGGCGGCCTCGCGTGATAATGTTGACAACGGATGCCGACAATCGTGTGTGAGACGTTGGCATTAGCAATCGCGCGACAATGCAAATGTTTTGCAATGAAATCTTCGTTTCAAGAGGAATCCCCAGTGGCCAAAAAACGGAGTGTTACTGTCAACTGATCCTCTGGTGGAATCGCTTCCCGAAAGTTTGTGTTGGTTTTGGACACAAGAGGAGCCACAAGTGATAACAAACCGCGGAAATCCTCCATACTCATCCTAACATAATTTCTAAAATATGGGCCATCCTTAAGCGTTAATTCGCGAGACACTCTCTCTGCCACCATCTACGCTTCCTCCGCCTTTTCTTCCTATCATCTTCCAAAAGAGCAAGTGTTCCAGCACATAAAAATGTGAAATCTTCCAAATCGTCGTCGAAAGCTATCGCACAGTGATACATATCAACCAGTGTAAACGCACGCTCATACATGTATGAGGTTTATACTTGTCAACTCATACAAGTCGCGATACATGTCGCAAAGTCGCATATACATGTATCTCATACATGTGGCGATAAAAATGGCAGTGTAAACGCACCTTAACGAAGTAGGCGAGTGTCAGCAATATGTATTGTGGTCTTATTGTGGCGTGTTTAACTTCTGCCGTTAGGTCAGACGATAGAAATGCCACTGGCAATATTAGAGTAGCAGATTGACGGTGACCAACTTTAAACAGAACTTGATTAATTTTCACACACATTTATTAAAATAATAACAAGCATAAAAATTACTTAACTTGGTTCAGGATGCTATTTACAATTGACAATCTGAAGTTCCTTTGGTCTTGGTACGTTACTCTTATTCTCACATATATCTCTGATACTTGACAAAAGTGTCTATGCATTTATCTTCATGGCTATGTACAGGAATATGGTAATCTTAGTAGGCTGAGACTAAAGCTTGACTATAGACTGTTGCAGACAAATGTAGAACTCGTACAGACTGGTACAGACAAATGCAGACTGACTAATCGGAGGTCTGTACACTCGCTATAATACCTCGTGTGTTCATGTATCACTGCGCGAGTGTAATCCGCGAGGAGAATAGGTTCTACGTTAGCAGCAATCTCATTGGCTGCGTTACATATTAATACACGGATCGGCGGAAGCAGAATTTGGTCCGTCTGTATGGCAGCGCCATCTCGTAGTGCGGAGACGGACGAGCGCTGCGCCTGCGCTGTTGTGCTTAGCGGGGCGCGCTCTAGTGGGAAAGTTGTGTACGCGCTGACTACGCGGAACTATGTACACAACACCCACAATACACAAGCGCAACGCAATCTGACTGCTCTAAAATGACAACGTGACTTCAAATAATTAACACAAAAGAATGGCCCTGAAATGGAAGCAATCCTAACCATAACCACACTTTTTCATAAGTCACTTACCTCACAGAAAATCTTCATAACACGAACTACAGCAATTACATCAAGCAGCAACTACAGCCAGCTAATTAAAAAGATTCTAACTGCTATAGGCTCTAACTACTAAGACGCATATGGTTAGCAAACGAAAGATTTTGTTGAAGAGCAAGCAATGTATTTAGCAGATTTTACCTTGTTCATGTCACATCCAGTTCCAAAAATTATATAGTCGTCAATAATTCCATTATGCAAACATTACCAACAACATTCATCACCATTTTACAAAGCATGTCCTACCAACACTGAGTCTCCATGAAGGACACACGTCCAAGCAGTCCGCTCGCTTACTGTTTAACTGCTAACCGCTAGTCCGTCCAACCACAGAGTGTCTTACCAAGGGCGCAGACCGCTGTCAGCGATAGTAATTACTGTCTATAGTCCTGCCAACATACAAACATACACTCCTGGAAATGGAAAAAAGAACACATTGACACCGGTGTGTCAGACCCACCATACTTGCTCCGGACACTGCGAGAGGGCTGTACAAGCAATGATCACACGCACGGCACAGCGGACACACCAGGAACCGCGGTGTTGGCCGTCGAATGGCGCTAGCTGCGCAGCATTTGTGCACCGCCGCCGTCAGTGTCAGCCAGTTTGCCGTGGCATACGGAGCTCCATCGCAGTCTTTAACACTGGTAGCATGCCGCGACAGCGTGGACGTGAACCGTATGTGCAGTTGACGGACTTTGAGCGAGGGCGTATAGTGGGCATGCGGGAGGCCGGGTGGACGTACCGCCGAATTGCTCAACACGTGGGGCGTGAGGTCTCCACAGTACATCGATGTTGTCGCCAGTGGTCGGCGGAAGGTGCACGTGCCCGTCGACCTGGGACCGGACCGCAGCAACGCACGGATGCACGCCAAGACCGTAGGATCCTACGCAGTGCCGTAGGGGACCGCACCGCCACTTCCCAGCAAATTAGGGACACTGTTGCTCCTGGGGTATCGGCGAGGACCATTCGCAACCGTCTCCATGAAGCTGGGCTACGGTCCCGCACACCGTTAGGCCGTCTTCCGCTCACGCCCCAACATCGTGCAGCCCGCCTCCAGTGGTGTCGCGACAGGCGTGAATGGAGGGACGAATGGAGACGTGTCGTCTTCAGCGATGAGAGTCGCTTCTACCTTGGTGCCAATGATGGTCGTATGCGTGTTTGGCGCCGTGCAGGTGAGCGCCACAATCAGGACTGCATACGACCGAGGCACACAGGGCCAACACCCGGCATCATGGTGTGGGGAGCGATCTCCTACACTGGCCGTACACCACTGGTGATCGTCGAGGGGACACTGAATAGTGCACGGTACATCCAAACCGTCATCGAACCCATCGTTCTACCATTCCTAGACCGGCAAGGGAACTTGCTGTTCCAACAGGACAATGCACGTCCGCATGTATCCCGTGCCACCCAACGTGCTCTAGAAGGTGTAAGTCAACTACCCTGGCCAGCAAGATCGCCGGATCTGTCCCCTATTGAGCATGTTTGGGACTGGATGAAGCGTCGTCTCACGCGGTCTGCACGTCCAGCACGAACGCTGGTCCAACTGAGGCGCCAGGTGGAAATGGCATGGCAAGCCGTTCCACAGGACTACATCCAGCATCTCTACGATCGTCTCCATGGGAGAATAGCAGCCTGCATTGCTGCGTAAGGTGGATATACACTGTACTAGTGCCGACATTGTGCATGCTCTGTTGCCTGTGTCTATGTGCCTGTGGTTCTGTCAGTGTGATCATGTGATGTATCTGACCCCAGGAATGTGTCAATAAAGTTTCCCCTTCCTGGGACAATGAATTCACGGTGTTCTTATTTCAATTGCCAGGAGTGTATAAACAGGCTACTTAGACACTGTAGCAGCAGTAACCGATCTAGCAACTGTGCCAGACACCTGTTGTCTCATATCGGCGCTACCGACCGCAGCGCCGTATTCTGCCTGTTTACACATCACTGTATTTCAATACGGCTGCCTATACCAGTGTCTTTGGCGCTCGCAGTGTACGTGGCGGCTGCAGTCTGTCGTCGTCGGACGTTAGATGTGTTACGGAGTGACGCTGTCCCCAGCCAGTGGAAGTATTTTACGAAGTGCCGTATCAGCGATTCGCTTTAAAAGAGTAAAAACGCGAGGAGTCTCTACAAACTTGTAACATAATATAAGGAGAAAATTGAAAATTTAATAGTTGATTCATTGTTTACAATAAAAACACAAAGCAACTTACCTGCTGCTTGTATCTACATAGCCGGCCGATGTGGCCGAGCGGTTGTAGGCGCTTCAGTCTGGAATCGCGCGACCGCTACGGTCGCAGGTTCGAATCCTGCCTCGGGCATGGATGTGTGTGATGTCCTAAGATTAGTTATGTTTGCGTAGTTCTAGGGGACTGGTGACCTCAGATGTTAAGTCCCATAGTGCTCAGAGCCCTTTTTTTGTATCTACGTACTAACATGGCTTTATCTGCTTTTAGTCCTTGAGAACGGACAAATTAACACGAAAAAAAGAGTTGTTCTACCTCAGCTTTCACCCTTTAGCACTATTCCTAATGTCCAAATAGCGGTATGATGCCTGATTACAACCTGATGTTTGAGTAGAGCTGGAAAACATTAGTATCAGTCGGAGGATGCTGGTGATTTTTTTTTGTAGTGGTCAACCATTAACCACTTTTCGAACAAAACAGCGAATGGTGGGCAGACGAAGTTTTCTTTTATTTTCATATATTGTTGTTGTAGTTGTTGTTGCTGTGGTCTTCAGTCCAAAGACTGGTTTGATGCAGCTGTCCATGCTACTCTGTCCGAGTAACCACTGCAACCTACATTTCTCTGAATCTGCTTAATGTATTCATCTTTTTGTCTCCCTCTACGATTTTTACCATCTACGCTTCCTTCCATTGAGGCAACGGCCTCGCCGCAGTGGATACACCGGTTCCCGTCAGGTCACCGAAGTTAAGCGCTGTCGGGCGTGGCCGCCACTTGGATGGGTGACCATCCAGCCGCCATGCGCTGTTGCCATTTTTCGGGGTGCACTCACCCTCGTGATGTCTATTGAGGAGCTACTCGACCGAATAGTACCGGCGTCGGTCAAAGAAAACCATAATAACGACCAGGAGAGTTGTGTGTTGACTACACGCCCCTAATATCCACATCCTCATTGAGGATGAGACGGCGGTCGGGCGTTCCCGATGGGCCACTTGTGGCCTGAAGACGGAGTACTTTCTAATACTAAACTGGTCATCCCTGGGTGTCTCAGAACGTGTCCTAGCAACTGATCCCTTCTTTTAGTCAAGTTGTGCCACAAACTCTTCTTCTCCCCAATTTTATTCAGTACTTTCTCATTAGTTACGTGATGTACACATTAAATCTTCAGCATTTTTGCATATTTAATTTAATATTTTGATTCTGTGTACCTTGAAACTGACAAGGGAACCTCCCCATCGCACCCCCCTCAGATTTAGTTATAAGTTGGCACAGTGGATAGGCCTTGAAAAACTGAACACAGATCAATCGAGAAAACAGAAAGAAGTTATGTGGAACTATGAAAAAAATAAGCAAAATATACGAACTGAGTAGTCCATGCGCAAGATAGGCAACATCAAGGACAGTATGAGCTCAGGAGCGCCGTGGTCCCGTGGTTAGCGTGAGCAGCTGCGGAACGAGAGGTCCTTGGTTCAAGTCTTCCCTCGAGTGAAAAGTTTACTTTCTTTATTTTCGCAAAGTTGTGATCTGTCCGTTCGTTCATTGACGTCTCTGTTCACTGTAATAAGTTTAGTGTCTGTGTTTTGCGACCGCACCGCAAAACCGTGCGATTAGTAGACGAAAGGACGTGCCTCTCCAATGGGAACCGAAAACATTTGATCGCAAGGTCATAGGTCATCCGAATCCTCCACAGGAAAACACGTCTGATATATTCTATACAACACTGGTGACGGCATGTACGTCATATGACAGGAGTATGTTGTCGATCCACCTAACTTGTACACTTGGCGAATGGGTAAAAAGATTCTTCTACCTTGCCCGATTTAGGTTTTCTTGTGGATGTGATAATCACTCCCAAAACAAGTGATGAAAACATAAGAGTTTGTGACATTAACTGCATCAGTTTCACAGTCGTACAGTTTTCCCTTTTAACGTTTTCAAATTTTTCCGAGTGTAGACCGCCAAATCCTGCATATGTCCAAGCACATCTGAACATGTTCTGGAATTTTGGGGAGCGAAGTTGATTATGTGTGAGTGCCTGAACTTTGATAATTGGCTGAAAATAAAAAAGTAAACTTTTCACTCGAGGGAAGACTTGAACCAAAGACCTCTCGTTCCGCAGCTGCTCACGCTAACCACGGGACCACGGCGCTCCTGACCGCAAGCTATCCTTGATGTTGCGCATGGACTACTCAGTTTGTATATTTTGCTTACTTTTTCATAGTTCCACACAACTTCTTCCTGTTTTCTCGATTGATCTGTGTTCAGTTTTTCAAGGCCTATCCACTGTGCCAGCTTATAACTAAATCTGAGGGGGGTGCGATGGGGAGGTTCCCTTGTGAGCAAAATTTTTCAATGTTTCCCCGAACTCAACATTTATTATGAGAAATAAGAGAACAAAACAGAAAAAATCGGTCATTTCAGAAACTAGTTATTTTTGAGGTACTTAACAGTCCAGTTAAACAAGCATTGAAAAAAACGATATAACTGAAAACCGGTTATCCCTACATGGCGGCCAGAAAAGTTCAGAACCTTTTTCAACTCACTGCGCTCAGGCACCTTCCACCGTCGCCGTCCAAGAACTTCAGCAACTCACACTGCGCGCGTCTTCACTCATTCAGATTTTTTTTTTTTTTTCTTTCTCGATTGACAGCGTATGACATCAATTGTTTGTTTGCGTACATAAATAGCTATCGTTAGAGCAAAAACTGGCCATCGCCTACAATGGAATAAATAAATTTTGAAATGGAATAATGCTATAAAAACTCATTATAGGAGTCTCATTCTATCTTTCAGCGATTCGTTACGATAACTTACGTGAAATAAATAAATTATTGGAAGTAGCGCAACACATTCCAAAATGGTGTGACTGACTGTATGCAGCTGCTGAGATTAATATTACTACAAAAAAAGTCTACAATCTAAAAATATTTTAATTTCAGTTTTACGATGATAATTTTTTAGTTTAATGATTGTGTGTAGTAGTAGTAGTAGTAGTAGTAGGCTTCTAAGGGACTCGAAACTCCGGTGCCGACCTCAGATGATTCCTACATCTACTGCTCTCTCGTGCTGCCTCTTGCCAGTTATTCATTCCCAGTCTTTCGCATATGCAATCAATTTCGTTGCGCCAAGTACTCCTGGGTCTCGCCCTTGATCTTTTGCCGTATGGCTTCTACCTGAATATTCTGAACACAATTTGGTCTTCTTTCTCTGTCATCAGCAGGCCATTGCATATAGCACTTACGTGGAAGGAATACCTAGAGAAATTATATGGAGGCAACGTACAAGGTGACATGATTGAAAGTGAGGACGAAGTAGATAAAGATGAACTAGGAGACAGCATACTAAGGTCTGAATTTGATCAGGCACTACAGGCACTTAAGCACGGAAAAGCACCAGGAATTGACTCATTGCCTGCAGAAATCATCAAAGCAGCTGGAACAGAAATAAAAGATAAATTGTATAAATTAATCTGCCAAATATATGATACTGGAGAGCTGCCTGAGGACTTCAAAAAGTGTATTATTGTTCCATTACCAAAGAAAATGCCAGCAAAATCGTATGCACAATACAGAACCCTCAGCCTAACATCACATGCATCAAAAATTTTGACGACCATCCTCCTCAGAAGAATTGAAGGGAACGTGGAATGCATGCTCACAGAAGACCAGTTTGGCTTTAGAAGAGGGAGAGGTACGCGAGAAGCCATTATGGCCCTAAGGCTCATAATAGAAAAAAGAATGGAAAAAGGAAAGGACACCTACATAGCATTTATCGACCTCGAAAAAGCCTTTGATAAGGTTGAATGGAAAAAACTATTCCAGATATTGAGGGAAACTGGAGCTAAGTACAAGGACAGGAGAACGATATGGAACATATACAAAGAAGAGGTGGCAATAGTGAGATGTGGGGAACATCAACAACAAGCAAAAATTAAACAGGGTGTGAGACAGGGATGTGCACTCTCCCCTGTCCTCTTTAATATGTACATACAGAAAGCAATGGACGAGGTCAGAGAAAAGTTAGGACAAGCTAATGGAATCAGGATCCTGGGAAAAATAGTTGATATGCTGCGTTTTGCGGATGACATTGCTGTCCTAGCGGAAAATGAGGAAGAATTACAAGTAGTGTTGGAGGAAATGGAAAACACTCTTACTACACGGTACAACATGAAAATTAATAAATCAAAAACAAAAATCTTAGTTGTAAGCAAACAAAATAATCAAGCAATTACGAATATAAGGCTGAATGGAGAGAAGCTGAAAGAAATACAAGACTTTGTCTACTTGGGAAGCAGAATAACATCAGATGGTCGTAGTAGGAAAGATGTAATAAGTAGAATAAATCAGGCAAAGATTGCATTCTATAAAAGGAAAGGACTCCTCACATCAAATATGATAAGTCTGTCGTTAAGGAAGCGGTTATTAAAGACCTTTGTTGGGAGTGTGCTTCTCTACGGCAGCGAAACCTGGACACTTGGAGAGGACGAAAGAAGAAGGATTGAAGGATTCGAAATGTGGTGTCTGCGAAAGATGTTAAAAATTCCATGGACGGCCAGGATGACAAATGAAGAAGTCCTGCAGAGAGCATAGGAAGTTCCAGTTCTTTGGAAGACGGTCAAGAAGAGGAGAGATATATGGATGGGACACATTCTGGGACATGAAAGTCTTCTCCACACTATAACGGAAGGCCTTGTGGAGGGCAAAAGGGCAAGAGGCAGACCTAGAAGAAAGTACATAAGCCAGATAATGCAGGACCTAGGATGCGGAAGTTTCACGGAATTGAAGAGGCTGGCCGACAATCGCACTGAATGGAGAGCTGCTGCAAATCAATCTTAGGATTGGCAACTTAAGAAGAAGAAGCATTTATTATGTTAACTATCGTTGGTTGTTCTGATAGCTCGTGGGTTTCTGTGTTATGTCTTCTCTTCCAGCATTGTGATTCGTTGTCATAATATGCACCAAAGAGTTTTCTATAAACGTCATTCTCAAACACTTGTAAATGGTGGTGTTCTGTTTTCGTTAGGCTCCATGTTTCTGCCCCATAGATTAGAAGTCGTCCGATCATTAACGATTGTGTAAGCAGATATTTTATTTGTGCCTTCTATGATTTATGACTACTCTTGGCCTAATTAAAATTCCTGATAAATGCAGCAGTGTTCCTATTGGTGCAGTCACTGAATGATGACTGTTTTTGCACAGTAGTGCAGAGTTTGGTAACGAAATAACGTAGATGGAACGCTATCTTCACAGCATATTTGACGTATCAGGACCTTGACTAACTATATAAATAAAAACAAAGCACAATTCTTCACACAAAAGTCTAACTTTTTTAAATACTATCAGGATATTGTAAATAACGGACAGAATTTCAGATGAAAGCTTAGAAATTGTGCTTTCACGAATGCAGTAAACATACTAAAGTGATAGTAGAGAGGTGTGATAGTTGCCAGGTATCTCAGTGTTACTTGTAACTCTAAGCAATTTCCATGTCAGCTCGCATATGTGTTTCTGACTTTTTTTGTACAGCGAGAAACATGGATCGAAAGGAATTTAAATGCTCATTCATTTACTTCTCGAAAGATACTTAGTTCTGATTTAACAACACTTATCAATGTGTTTGACGCGTCCAAATGATTCCTACGAAAAACCAATTATCGTACCCTACATTTGTAGGAGCGTGTTCTTTTTGTTAACAGTTGTACGAATCCTCGAGCTAAAATCTGCACAACTCGTTCATTTCGCTCCACGTTGTGCGCAGTATCAGTAGAAAATAGGATCGCGTACGCCGAAATACTGTTTGGTTATATTTAGACTTTCCCTATTTAACACGTTATGCCGCGGAAAGTAATTACGGTGTGAGGACCAAACTGGGCAACATTAATGTCAGAGACATGGGGAAGAGGCATAATACAGAATCAGTTCAACTGAAACACTTTTAACGTGCTGCTCGGTACGTCATAGCATTACATACCGGTACACTTACTGCTACAAAAGGGGCTCAATATGGCGGCCATAAGTGTCCAGAAGAGTCTGAAAGCGCAGGGTTCCAGTCTGCACAGCTGAGCGAAACATGTCCGTAGGTATGGCGTCTTGATATGTCGCACTTCGGATCAGGACATGAGTGAAAGTTCCACTGGTAAACCCTTTCCTTCAGGTAACCATGATCGTAGGTAATAACGGCTTGCATCATGCAATCGTTTCCTCATTGTTTGACGCGATGCGTGACGTCATGTAGCCTCTTCGAACGCCGTGTTCTGTTCTTGAGCACTTAGCCCCCACGGTTGCTTTGACTCGTAGATATCGATCATGCTGTGTAACTATCGAACGTGGATCGTTGCGGTGTATGTGCTCAGCGCTGCGTGTCCATTAGAACCCATTCGGTGTCCGCTCCGCATCACTTTGACTCCGGTGCACGCGTCGAGCGATTCCCTCGGATGACAAGCCTTCTGCGTGTAACGTGATGATTCGGAGCCGATCCTTGTTCGCGACAGTCCTCCGTGGCGTGATGGATGTTGACTGTAGTGTCCCTACTGGTGCTGCAGTGCGTTCGGTGTTCGGCGTTTTGCCCTCTGATAAAGCTCAAGCTGACTGTGTATGTTTACAAACAACATGGGGGTGGGGCATTCTGATCGGTTCGGGACAATTCACAATAACAACACAACTGCTGCACATACGGGGAGGTGCAAAAGTTTTGTTGGTGTGTGTACGTAATAAGGTGACACGGGGACCGTATGAACTTCCCCTCACCGATTTGATTCGTACTGACTGTGTGTGTATGTGCAGGACTCCAACATGCAAGGGGACAATTATTGAATTACATGAAAAGGAACGTAAATTAGTTACAAACTGCGTCGTGCACACATTTTATTCGACATGTAAAGGTCACAACAGATATTCGGATGTTGGTTATGACATGTTCGGTATGCCTGCCATCATTGGTGATGATGTGGCGCAGACGAATACCGGAATTCTGCATGACCCGCTGAAGTGTCGGAACATCGATGCTGTCGATGACCTGAATGGCTGTTTTCAGCTCAGCATTGGTTTTGGGGTTATTGCTGTACACCTTGTCTTCAATACAGCCCCACAAAAAGCAGTCGCATGTGTTCAGATCCGGAGAATATGGAGACCAATCGAGGCCCATGCCAGTGGCCTCTGGGTACCCCAGAGCCAGAATGCGTTCCCCAAAGTGCTCCTCCAAGACGTCAAACACTCTCCTGCTTCGATGGTGTGGAGCTCCGTCTTGCGTGAACCACATCTTGTCTAAACCGGGGTCACTTTGGATAATGGAGATGAAATCATCCTCGTAAATCTTCATTGGTTCAAATGGCTCTGAGCACTATGGGACTTAACCTCTGAAGTCATCAGTCCCCTAGAACTTAGAACTACTTAAACCTAACTAACCTAAGGACATCACACACATCCATGCCCGAGGCAGGATTCGAACCTGCGACCGTAGCGGTCGCGCGGTTCCAGACTGTAGCGCCTAAAACCGCTCGGCCACCCGAGCCGGCAAACGTTCATGTAGCCTTTGCTAGTCACCGTGCCATCAAGAAGTATGGCATCGACTATTGCTTGACTGGATATTGCACATCACACAGTCACCCGCTGAAGTTGAAGATCGCGATATGCGGATTCTCAGTCCCCCGAATGTGCAAATTTTGGTTGTTGACGAACCCATCCAAATGAAAGTGGACTTCGTCGCTAAACCAAACCATACTATTTATGCCCCGCAGCCAACCGTACAGTTTGAACGTCGTTAAGCACACGTTGAGAAGTCATCTCGTACGATCCTCTTGTGAGTATATACACTCCTGGAAATGGAAAAAAGAACACATTGATACCGGTGTGTCAGACCCACCATACTTGCTCCGGACACTGCGAGAGGGCTGTACAAGCAATGATCACACGCACGGCACAGCGGACACACCAGGAACCGCGGTGTTGGCCGTCGAATGGCGCTAGCTGCGCAGCATTTGTGCACCGCCGCCGTCAGTGTCAGCCAGTTTGCCGTGGCATACGGAGCTCCATCGCAGTCTTTAACACTGGTAGCATGCCGCGACAGCGTGGACGTGAACCGTATGTGCAGCTGACGAACTTTGAGCGAGGGCGTATAGTGGGCATGCGGGAGGCCGGGTGGACGTACCGCCGAATTGCTCAACACGTGGGGCGTGAGGTCTCCACAGTACATCGACGTTGTCGCCAGTGGTCGGCGGAAGGTGCACGTGCCCGTCGACCTGGGACCGGACCGCAGCGACGCACGGTTGCACGCCAAGACCGTAGGATCCTACACAGTGCCGTAGGGGACCGCACCGCCACTTCCCAGCAAATTAGGGACACTGTTGCTCCTGGGGTATCGGCGAGGACCATTCGCAACCGTCTCCATGAAGCTGGGCTACGGTCCTGCACACCGTTAGGCCGTCTTCCGCTCACGCCCCAACATCGTGCAGCCCGCCTCCAGTGGTGTCGCGACAGGCGTGAATGGAGGGACGAATGGAGACGTGTCGTCTTCAGCGATGAGAGTCGCTTCTGCCTTGGTGCCAATGATGGTCGTATGCGTGTTTGGCGCCGTGCAGGTGAGCGCCACAATCAGGACTGCATACGACTGAGGCACACAGGGCCAACACCCGGCATCATAGTGTGGGGAGCGATCTCCTACACTGGCCGTACACCACTGGCGATCGTCGAGGGGACACTGAATAGTGCACGGTACATCCAAACCGTCATCGATCCCATCGTTCTACCATTCCTAGACCGGCAAGGGAACTTGCTGTTCCAACAGGACAATGCACGTCCGCATGTATCCCGTGCCACCCAACGTGCTCTAGAAGGTGTACGTCAACTACCCTTGCCAGCAAGATCTCCGGATCTGTCCCCCATTGAGCATGTTTGGGACTGGATGAAGCGTCGTCTCACGCGGTCTGCACGTCCAGCACGAACGCTGGTCCAACTGAGGCGCCAGGTGGAAATGGCATGGCAAGCCGTTCCACAGGACTACATCCAGCATCTCTACGATCGTCTCCATGGGAGAATAGCAGCCTGCATTGCTGCGAAAGGTGGATATACACTGTACTAGTGCCGACATTGTGCATGCTCTGTTGCCTGTGTCTATGTGCCTGTGGTTCTGTCAGTGTGATCATGTGATGTATCTGACCCCAGGAATGTGTCAATAAAGTTTCCCCTTCCTGGGACAATGAATTCACGGTGTTCTTATTTCAATTTCCAGGAGTGTATTTGATCACTGATCGCAAAGGGTACATACTGTCGTGTGGTTGATTGTTATTCTGGATAAAAGATTATGTCACTTAAAGGGGTTAACTAGCTATTCGGGGGTCACGTGGTTTCCACCTTACAGTACATACGAGATGCCTGGCGGGGACCTGCCGCCGGATGATAAGCGCCTGCCCTTGGCGCGTCCTGCGTGTCGCGTGCTGCGGCTATTGTGTTTCGCGCGGGGGCGGCCACAGTCGAACAGCTGTCTGCCTTTGATAGCCGCCGTAAACACGGCGAGCAAGCCGATAGCTGCGGAGCCGGCTGGATAGGCGTACACGTCTTATCAGCTGCGGCATGCGGGCGGTTGAAAGGCAACCAGCGCTCTGCTACCCCTGTCTGTGTCCTCGGCAATCACAGTAGTTGTCGTGCTGTTTATATTGTGTGTGTGTGTGTGTGTGTGTGTGTGTGTGTGTGTGTGTGTGTGTGTGTGGTGCAGATAAAGAACCCTGCTCGCATTAAGGACTGGTCTAGAACCCAAACTTGCAATCAGTCGAACAACTGGAGAATAATTCCGCCTTATGCAAGCCTCCGCTCTACACCGGGTGCGGCAAAATAACTTGACTAACAGTGTAGGGCAGAAGGATAGCATCAAACGGAGGAATGTGAGTAGAGGAACTAGGGGCACGCAGCTGGATATTTACAGCGCTGTGCCAGAGTGAAAACGGTGGTCACTTTCAACACTGGCAACAACGTACTGATGTTAATTAACTACTGGCAAGTCTGTGTACAAAAGAGTACTCAATTTTCATTCACTTTGGATAATTTAGGACGTATTGAAACATGAAACGTGGACATGCGGTCGTTTTGATTTATAAAGTAGTGCTGTATGGTACGTCAACAAAGCGCTTTGTTTATGTGTGTATTTTCTGTGAATTACGTTTCATTTTGAGTAAAGACCTCCATCTGTGCCGGCCGTGGTGGCCGAGCGGTTCTAGGTGCTTCAGTCCGGAACCGCGCGACTGCTACGGTTGCAGGTTCGAATCCTGCCTCGGGGAATGGATGTGTGTGATGTCCTTAAGTTAGTTAGGTTTAAGTTGTTCTAAGTTCTAGGGGACTGATGACCTCAGATGTTAATTCCCATAGCCGGCCGCGGTGGTCTCGCGGTTCTAGGCGCGCAGTCCGGAACCGCGCGACTGCTACGGTCGCAGGTTCGAATCCTGCCTCGAGCATGGATGTGTGTGATGCCCTTAGGTTAGTTAGGTTTAAGTAGTTCTAAGCTCTAGGGGACTGACGACCACAGCTGTTAAGTTCCATAGTGCGCAGAGCCATTTGAACCATTTGTTAATTCCCATACTGCTGAGAGCCATTTTTGAACGTCCATCTGACAGATTTCAGTTTAGTTCCTGTAGCGTCGAAAATAAGCAACTGCGACGCCTAGTTCGTATACTCAAAGCCCTTTGTTTGATGCTATGTTCCTGTCCTACACTTTTGGTCAAACGGTTTTTCCGCACCCTGTATTTTTGTTACGACCCAGACATGTTTCAACACTTTACATGTCATTTTCAGTCGGATTTTTTATTTTCTTTATGAAAAATCGTCGTTACGTTAACCTCTCATGTAGGTTGTATATCAATGTTTTGTCTCAGATGAATTTATCTTTGCACAGGATCGAATATTAGGTGTCATTTACTTTAATTTACATACTGTGTAATCTCCCCGCTACATTTGTTTCCGTATGAAATTTAGCCCAAATTTACCTTCCACTCTACAAAAGTCCACGTATTACCAAAACTATGTACCCACAAACTGTTCAACTTAAACTCGTATGCTAACCTTTGACAATACAGAACCTAGTATGAACTGAAACTGGCCTGAATACGACATGCATTTATATGAGCAACTGAAGTAAAGCTCTCCTAACGGAAATTTTCACTTATCTCGCGCCTTGAAAACATTGTTGCAGATTTCTCGAAAGCACAACAGAAAATATCAAGCACGCAGCGGCTAAACTAGATTTCTATTTGTTAAAAAAATTTGCATGCCACATGTAATGCGAATTGATAAATAGGGGGTGGGGACAGTAACTATTCCTATAAAATGACATTCCAAGACAACGATTTTAGAATGAAATATGTTTTTATAAAGGAAGAGTGAAACTTTGTGTGATCTTCAAGGCTAGAATTGGTCTAAGCAATACTAGGCTTAACAAAGTGAACAACGCTTTAAAAACAGTAAGATGTTAACAGAGAATGTCTATAAAAACCAAACAGCTTAACCCGTTAATACGTTAGTGGATGACTCAGGGGAGTGGGGCGGTCTTTCTCTCAACTGTGATCAAGTAAAGTAAGTTAATTAGCTGATAATAATCATTTCTACAAGTAGGTGCGCGGTGCTGCTGTCTTACCTCAAACTACATCTCTTTAAAAAAATAACATTATTCAAAATTTGTATTCCTTTCGCTTTCTGCCCTTTACAATAAATCTTCCTTCATCTAACAGATACAATCACAAGTCAACACAGCACTACAAAATACGTCCATGACCTGCCACTCTTCAACTCAAAATGTACCAGAATGCGCAAGGCAAAGACTGTGCCACAACCAGACCAAAGGTTGTTTAACAGTAACGTAACTTTCTCTCTCTCTCTCTCTCTCTCTCTGACATATGCACGTCAATGGCATACAGAAATCAAAAATGACATGACCACCTTACATCTGTTAAGACACGTGTCGCTGACTTGAGGAATTATTTGTTGGTCAGTCGTTCCTACCATTCCAGAGCTTTCACTGTCTCAGGATTACTTCCAAGAATGTAACTTCCTTTCAGAGTTCTTGCATGTCGACTCCTCTTTCAGGTCCTTCAGTTTGTGCGTAACTTGAATTATCTTGTGAACTGTAAACAATAACAGCAGCAGAACAATCCGTTGGTGTACTCTCGAAACTACCGTCACATACATCGATTTCTGTCTGGTAGGAAATCCTGAATCCAGTTCACAGATCTGGTCCAGTGCTCGGTAAACTCGCATTTTATTCAGCAAAAGGCAGTGTGGAGCTACAGTGTTTCATGACAAGTGTCCGGCCCAGAATTTATTTTGGGTCATCCATTTTCGGGTCTCTTCTGTGCCAACTTCTTCATCTCAGAGTAGCCCTTCCGACCTACGTCCTCATATATGCGTTGGATGTATTCCAATCTCTCTCCTACCCTCTACAGCTGCCTCTATTACCATGGAAGTAATTTCCTTATGTCTTAACCCACGTCCTATCACCCTATCCCTTCTTCTGGTTAGTGTCTTCTGTATGTTTCTTTCTCCTCTGCGCTGAAAGATTTGGGTACAGGCGCCAATTTACACTTTACGAAGTACTGTATAGATGGTTCGCTTCTTGCTCTCTCTCTCTCTCTTTTTTTTTTTTTAACTCGCTTTCGTGCTTCCTAAAATGTTGTGAGGTTTCTTATCAAATTGATAGAAATGTGTAAAGAGAAGTGCGCTCTCTATTAGAAATGAATTTATTCAATTTTATGAACTTACAAAGGGTGATTTAGGTGCCCCTGCTGATGCCTTTATTCAACCCGCAACAATTTCAAATGCCCCACACAAGATTTTCATTTTCTCTCACTGGCTACACACAAACTAAGTAGTCCTACAGAAAACATGAAAGGAATCATTTTGTAGGAAATTTAATTTAGTTAGATTTTGTACTGGGATATGTTTTGGCTAAAGGCCACAGTTTTCGAATTGTTCAAGAGAAATGTGCAAAAGTGACCTCGAGACAATTTTTTTTAATAACTCAAAAACTGTGGCCTCTGGCGAAAACATACCCTGGTAGCAAATTAAACTATGTTAAATATGCTACAAAAAGGTCCTGTTCATGCTATTCCATAGGACTAATACCTTGTGCATAGCGAGCCAGAGAAAACGAAAAGGTCACGTACGTTTTTTGAAGGCATTGTGGGTTGCGTAAAACCCATCGGTAGGAGCAGCTGAATAAGCCGGTGTAAGCAGATGTCCTTACAGACTGGATAGGGAACATTCATTTTTGTCTTACAACGTGCTCATGACTATTGAAGTTTTAATTTATTTATAAGTTATTACAGGTAAAAGAACATGACTAGCATGTGGAAAAGAGAGGGAGTACGTGTTTTAATAGAGCTAATGTATGAATTTTACGCGTGTACATTTTCGTAAACAAACCCATATAGTGCCGACAGGTGTCACTGGGAAGCGCAACAGTCGCGAATTACGTCAACCAGCGCGTCTCATGCGGTTACATTTCCCGCCGGCTTCCACGTTCACATCAGCTGCCTGTACGCCTCTGTAGCTGTGCGGTCAGCGCGGCAAAGCCCTAAGCGAAGGGGATTGGGTTCGATTCCCGGCCGCGTCAGAGATTTTTATCGCTGGGGAACTGGGTCTTGTGTTGTGCTTAAAGAATAGAAAAGCAACTGAAATCACTCAACAGAGGAAAGTACACTGGACCTGACGGGATACCAATACGATTCTACACAGAGTACGCGAATGAACTAGCCCCCCTTTTAACAGTCGTGTACCGCAAGTCTCTAGAGGAACGGAAGGTTCCAAATGATTGGAAAAGAGCACAGGTAGTCCCAGTCTTCAAGAAGGGTCGTCGAGCAGATGCACAAAACTATAGACCTATATCTCTGACATCGATCCGTTGCAGAATTTTAGAACATGTTTTTTGCTCGCGTATCATGTCATTTCTGGAAACCCAGAATCTACTCTGAAGTAATCAACATGGATTCCGGAAACAGCGATCGTGTGAGACCCAACTCGTTTTATTTGTTCACGAGATCCAGACAATATTAGATACAGGCTCCCAGGTAGATGCTGTTTTCCTTGACTTCCGGAAGGCGTTCGATACAGTTCCGCACTGTCGCCTGATAAACAAAGTAAGAGGCTACGTAATATCAGCTGGATTGAAGAGTTTTTAGCAAACAGAACACAGCATGTTGTTCTCGATGGAGAGACGTCTACAGACGTTAAAGTAATCTCTGGCGTGCCACAGGGGATTGTTATGGGACCATTGCTTTTCACAATATATATAAATGACCTAGTAGATAGGGTCGGAAGTTCCATGCGGCTTTTCGCGGATGATGCTGTAATATACGGAGAAGTTGCAGCATTAGAAAATTGCAGGGAAATGCTGGAAGATCTGCAGCGGATAGGCACTTGGTGCAGGGAGAGGCAACCGATCCTTAATATAGACAAATGTAATGTACTGCGAATACATAGAAAGAAGGATCCTTTATTGTACGATTATATGATAGCGGAACAAACACTGGTAGCAGTTACTTCTGTAAAATATCCCGGAGTATGCGTACGGAACGATTTCAAGTGGAATGAACATATAAAATTCGTTGTTCATAAGGCGGGTGCCAGGTTGAGATTCATTGGGAGAGTCCTTAGAAAATGTAGTCCATCAACAAAGGAGGTGGGTTACAAAACACTCGTCCGACCTATACTTGAGTATTGCTCATCAGTGTGGGATCCGTACCACGTCGGGTTGACAGAGGAGCTAGAGAAGATCCAAAGAAGAGCGGCGCGCTTCGTCACAGAGATATCTGGTAAGCGTGATAGCGCCACGGAGATGTTTAATAAACTCAAGTGGCAGACTCCGCAAGAGAGGCGCTCTGCATCGCGGTGTAGCTAGCTGTCCAGGTTTCGAGAGGGTGCGTTTCTGGATGAGGTATCGAATATATTGCTTCCCCCTACTTATACCTCCAGAGGAGATCACGAATGTAAAATTAGAGAGATTCGAGCGCGCACGGAGGTTTTCCGGCAGTCGTTCTTCCCGCGAATCATACGCGACTGGAACAGGAAAGGGAGGTAATGACAGTGGCACGTAAAGTGCCCTCCGCCACACACCGTTGGGTGGCTTGCGGAGTATAAATGTAGATGTAGATGTCATAATTGACATTACGCTCTTGAGATAAAAAGTCAGCTGCGTCGTCACATGTGAGTACGGCCATAGGCTGTTGTGTACTCTCGCTGTCAGTATTGAGGAAACCGGTCCGTCACAGCACGCAAAGTGGAGGTCGTTCTGCTCTACCCGCAGGCGCCTCGCCACACGTGTGTGTGTGTGTGTGTGTGTGTGTGTGTGTGTGTGTGTGTGTGTGTGTGTGTGTGTGTGTGCACTGTGTCGTATTTCACAACAGTCCCCCACGAATGTGCGGGCTGATAACTCGCCGGTATGGGTTACCGTGCAACCGAGAGCCACATTCTCATTTCTGCGCAGCCATTGGTTAGCACCAGTAATACCGCCGCTTGCTTTCCGGCTTTGCGAATGCAAATCGGGAATCTGGGTGCTTTTGCAAACGAGCAGCGGAATTAGGAAGCGCATCGCCCGCTTTCGCTGAACACAGCGTTCTCTGCTTTCTTACGTCACGGCGCGCACGGCAGCAGTAGAGTTTCTGAGGGGAACCTGGAATGAGGAAGCCAACCCAGACAGAGGTGGCGGGAGGGAAGGCGAGGCAGGGTGGAAAGAACCGAAGACAGGCTTGGCTCGGGCGACAAAGTGTCAGCAGAACAGAACTGTATAATTCCGGAGAATAACAAATAAATGTCAGGTGCGACATCGGGAAGGAACATAAATGCAGATGTAAAAGTGGCAATAACGTTAGAGACAACCGTCAACAGTCATGTACGCAGATAATTCTTCCTCGGTAAGAATAGTATTGCTGTGTACTGATTAAGGATTACATTTTAATCAACACATTGAAACAGAGCTAGCTCGAGTCTCCCGTCTGTCATCATTCACCAGTACTAATAATTATTTTCTCCTTAACTGCTATTTGATTCTAATTTTGTCTAACATACTTACTTAAGGCAAGCAGTGATCCATCAAATTATTATGTGTACCAGTTTTCCTTCAATTTCATTATTCCAGGTAGAATTCATATTAGCTGAGAGCAAAAATTGGAAATTCTGCTGTATATATTGGGGAAAACATTTTGAGTTAGCTGATGGATTTGATTGTGATGACGACACTCACTGGAGGGATCGGCAGCCACACTTCATATAGGTTTAAAATGGTTCTGAGCACTATGGGACTTAACATCCGTGGTCATCAGTCACCTAGAACTTAGAACTACTTAAACCTAACTAACCTAAGGACATCACACACATCCATGCCCGAAGCAGGACTCGAACCAGCGACCGCAGCGGTCACGCGGTTCCAGACTGAAGCGCCTAGAACCGCACGGCCACACCGGCCGGCTTTATACAGTGTAACGATTACTGAACTATATTAAATGAAGTCGTCATGACTTCGGGACGATTTGCGTTAGAACGTTCAAACTGTACGGTTACCCGCGGGCCATGATAGGAATTAGTACGCGCTGTATGCTTTCGTTTACCGACGAACCCCACTAGCATCTGGATGGGTTCGTCAGCAAGCAAAATTGATGCATTTGCGGGACTGAGAATCCGCATTTCGCGATCGAGAAGTCTCTTCACCCTCAACGGGCGATTGTGTGGTGTGCAGTGTCCAGACACGGGATAGTCGGTGCGATATTCCTTGATGGCACGGTGACTGCAGAACGGTACGCGAAGGTTTTGGAAGATGATTTCATGCCCGTTATTCAAAGTAACCCTGATTTCGGCAAGATGTGGTTCATGCAAGACGGAGCTCGTCCCCATCAATGGAGGAGAGCATTTGATGTCCTATAGGGGGCCGCATTCTGGGTCTGGGGTACCCAGAGGCCACTGGCTTGGGCCTCGATTGGCCGCCATATTCTCCGGACCTGAACACATGCGACTCCTTTTTTGGGGCTATATTAAAAATGTGTACAGCAATAACCCCGAAACAAACAGCCAGTAGATCATCGGCAGCATGTACGGTATATATCTCTGTCTGGACGTAGCAGTAGTGTTGTGCAATTGGTGCAGTAGATAATGTTTTATTATTCTTGCCACTTTCGGGTCCATTACGTCACGGCCTTACGTCACCAGTAGGCTGGCAACGTTCTTTGCAAATATTTCGATGGGACCATTAGGGGTGGGTACACAGAAAACAAGTTTGAAATTTAGTAGATGCAGTGGTGCGAGACAATTCGCATACACTACGTGTAAAAGACTTCTTTAAACGCTTACCAATGAAAACGATTGTACTTCCATTTCTGTGTTCGTAGTACGTAACTGCAAATATTTTGTAGAAGACCTACTGTAGTTGCTGTACGATGATTAAGACGCCAGGTACCGTACCATGCATACTACTTTTAGCAAATGAATACAAACACTCCTCGACCCAGCATCGAACCGTCGACCTTCTGATTGCTAACCCAAACCGCTCTCCACTGCATTAACTGCACAGCACTGCACGCTCAACAGATAGAATTAGTAACTGTACACGTGATTAAAGTGTTGCCAGATTGCCAATCTTTAACGTCGATTTACTGTCCGAAATACGCGCAGGATGAAATTTTGTGAGAGACATTTTTGATTTGCCGGTATGTGACTAATCACGCGGCGAAGTCCGAGTGCGTGAATTTTTCTTCGTCCTGTAGACAAACCACTGTTTCGGAGTTTATAGCAATGTTCTATTGGCAGACCGCTTTCATTTCGTTTTTGTGAAAGTAAAGAGTGCGCCAAATGTCGCTAAGTCATAACGGGGTTATGACTACTGTTTCAAAGCAAAGCACCACAATGCGTTTTACATGCTCAGTCTCCCGTCCTTCCTCCGTCAGAAGATGAAAGAAAAGAGAGAAGGAAAGAGTAAATAAAACAGTCACTCGCAATTACAATCCCTTCGTGCCTTTTGCCCCACATCTTAGCAAACCTACAGAGCACGTACGTAGAAAGTAAACATGAAAAATGGGAACGGAAGAAAAAAGAAACAACTACATCACATCTACGGAACTAGTAATAGTGTTATCATTATTTCTTTATTTCAAAGTAGCAAACCTGTAGAGCACATTTGTAATATCGTAGAGTAAACATAAGTAATCGGAAGAGAAGAATAACGAAACAATTGCATCACATATGTGGCAGTATTAATAGCAGTAATAGTAATAATAATAATAATAATAATAATAATAATAATAATGCAACTGTTAATTCTTCTGTTCCTATTGTTTATGTTTATTCTGTGAAATTACTAGCGCCCTCTATAGATATTCTACTTTCAGATAAACGAATCGAAGGTGTACTGCTAACAGAACATTGCTATAAACATCCAACAGTCCTTTTACATGTCAGGAACGTGTTGTCCAATAAAACAGTTTGACGCGTACCACAGTACAAAAGCTGGCTTGACCAGGGCTCGATCTTTTGTGCGACAAGCTAACGCTCTGCTACCGACTGCTACGTGACAGACGCTCACAGTACTGCACTGCCGATACAAACTATATTGGAGTTTTCGTTGATACTCTGACGATATACAACGTTTGCCAACGATCAGACAGGCATCTGGAGGTTTGGGTCGGCATTGCCTCGCATACGCCTACATTTCTCTTCCTCGAGGTTGCCTTCAACCAGTTTTCCATTCTTCTGTCGATAATTCGTTTCAGTATTTTGGATAGTTCGATATGAATTTATCAAAACTTTATTAAATCCCCCTCTGCAACCTCTAGAACATCCTGTATAAATGTTGCCTAATGCAGTCTCTGGAGGAAAAACAAGACGGAGTGTTAATTCCCCCCCCCCCCACACACATCAAATTCCCATCGGAGCCACGGCCTGTTGTGGACAGAAGAAACGGCTCGTTGCGTCGCTGTGTTGACGCGACGTTCGGCCGTGGGCGGCGTTGGGCAACCTCAGCTGATAGTGTAGGACCGGCGCCGGTGACGCACCAGGCGTGTTGTCGCCGCCGGCTCGGGAATTTAATCTGCGCTTATCAGCCGCATCGGCCAGCGATAAGAGACCAGGCGATAGCGGGGCATCAGGCAGTGGCTGGGGCGATCGGCCCACAACACTCCACGTTGTGACACTGTGATACTCATGCGCCCATTACTGGGTTTTAGGGCCTCTTCACGCGGAACATGCAAGCGGTCGTAAGGCGTGGAGTCGGGGTAGCTTTCTGACGTCACATTGTGGAATTTCACGTCGCCGAACACTCCCAAGGCCGTCCTCTCGCGAGTCGTGGAAACTCACATGGCGAAGAGCTGGTGACGTCACAGCGTGGAACTGCACGTTATACTACATTGCACGGCGTGAAAGGAAGATTCCTTAACGTCAGATTTTTGCTTCATGCAGAGGAAAATGGCGGTTGGGATGCGACGTCGTTTTTAAGTCACAAGCAGAACTTAAGGAGCCCTCTATATTGTATAGCTTTAAACATCGTATTGGGTGGGTTCTGTATGCAGTTCTGTATGCAGTACGAATATAAGCTGTTTCAAAGCATCAGTAAATCGATAAACTCGCTTTGGCTACAATTTGTTGTAATAAAATGGCATGAAACAACGGATGAGTAGTTAAATGCTTCCCTGCAGTTGATTTCCTTGGTGTCAGAAGTTGTGTGCCACGAAAGCACACCATTTCACTGCTACGAGACAATCATGATGTATCAAAAGTGCGTCGTTTCGGTACAGTTTGTCGTAGTTAAGTACCGAGCGAGGTGGCGCAGTGGTTAGCACACTGGACTCGCATTCTGGAGGACGACGGTTCAAATCCTTCGACAGTGCACGGCCGACTTCCTTCCCCATCCTTCCCAAACCCTCGCTTTCTGGTCCCCTCCCCCAAATCAACCAACCAACGAACCAACCAACAAATAATGCCATTTCTAGATACAGTCTTAAAATAGTGTGTGTCTGATGCGGAGATCATGGTGCCGTGTTGAGGCCGCAACGCTGTGGATACCATCGTGTCAGTGAAGAGAAGGGTAGCAGCTTTGTGTCCACCTCGTTCCAAATTTTTTTCACCTTTATTTTCTGAAAGAATCTAGGTCTCGGTTATTAATTTACTGGCAGTATTATCTGTAACAGTCGATGTTATTTATTGTAAACTAGCTGTGCCCGACCACGCTCTGCTTTGGTTCAATCTGCTCATTTGTAAAAGAAAGAAAAGACACAACACACGTTCCTAGTATAGATTGTAAATGGATGCATGTCCTAACCTTCTCCTCTTTCCTGTCTCTGTCCATCTCCAGCTCCCACTTTTCTTTGTCCGTCTCCTCTTTATTCCCGCTTTCTTTCTCCATCTTCTCCTGCCCTCTCTCAGTCCATCTCTTCTTTCCCGTTTTCTGTGTCCGTTTCCTCACAGCCCTCTGTCCATCTCCTCTTCTCTCATTTGTCTGACCTTGAACCTTGTTTATTGTTATTGCAGATTCAGATTGTGTAGCAGTATTCCAATCATAAACCAGTAAGCCATGGATACAACTTTCCTGTTTCCTAACAACGTTTCGCCATCGTATACTTTCATAGATATTTATGTATTTAAGAATCAGTCTGTATGTCTCTAAACCATCATTATAGTAACGTCTACAAATTTGAAGTAAATCAGAAAGGTATATTTTGAGATTTTTGGTAACAATGTTTTCTCTTTGTATATTACATATAGTGAAAGATATAAATATTAAAGAATTAGGTATCTAAAACACGCTTGTATTGGAATACAATGTTGTCAGAATTTCAAAGAAATTGGTCAAGCACTTTCGGAGATATACGATTTTGAACAAATTTTCATTTATACAGATAATGTATTTGCTGCAGTTCTTGTTGCAAAGACCAAGGACTAGAGTGTTTTAACAGGCGCTATAAATTGATTTGTGAGTGCCAGTCTGCCAGAAAGAAAACAGAAGTTGCACACTGGAAGTTTACGCTGTTATGAAACTTTATGTAAGATATACATGCCTATGTTTCTGTTTTATGGGCTGCCCCATGTTCGAATCTTGCCGATAACTATCTTTATGCTGAGCAGTTTTGAAAAAAAAAGCTCCTCTTCTACTCGAAGCAAACTGCGAATCGAATCTTGATCTTTAAATGTATGTGACGTACTTTACATGGCAGTGTAATATAGGTCGCTTTAATCTAAGAGAAGACCTCGTAGCATGTTAATTGTTCTTTGGAGGGATATATTAGAAGAGCTGCCGTGGTAATGGAAATGAGTCCGATTAATTCTGATTTATGTTTTGAATAAAATTCCCACTGTTGCCCACTCCGTGCATGTTACCGTTTTCGATCCTACTCTACTGAAGCGAGGCGCAGAGATTGCTATTCGACAGCGACAAGGCGGAAGTACGTGACCGCGAGAAGATGCAGCACAAGGCCACAAAATGCTATCGCTGTGCACGGTAACAACAATCGTACTTCGTATTTAAAACAAATCATACTGCAAGTTGTAAATTAATGATGTGATTACCCAAGTAGAAGTGCGCGAATGGAGCACAACCACCACATCATCGAACCTATGCTTCACAGCGGAAATAAATAGCTGCAACATTCACTGAAGCGCCAGAGAAACTGGTGTAGGCATGCGTATTCAGATACAGAGATGTGTAAACTGGCAGACTAAGGCGCTGCGGTCGGCAACGACTATATAAGACTCCCGCAGTTGTTATATCGGTTACTGCTGCTACAATGGCACATTATCAAGATTTAAGTGATTTTCAATGTTGTGTTATCGTCGGCGGACGAGCGATGGGACACAGCATCTCCGAGGTAGCGATGAAGTGAGCATATTCCTGTACGACCATTTCGCGAGTGTACCGTGAATATCAGGAATGATGTAAAACATCAAATCTCTGACATCGCTGCGGCAGGAAAAACATCTCGCAAGAACGGGGCCAACGACGACTGGAGAGAATCGTTCACCTTGACAGAAGTGCAACCCTTCCGCAAATTGCTGCAGACTTCAATGCTGGGCCGTCAACAAGGGTCAGCGTGCGAACCATTCAACGAAACATCATCGATATGGGCTTTCGGAGCCGAAGGACCACTCTTGTACCCTTGATGACCGCACGAGACGAAGCTTTACTCCTCGCCTAGGCCCGTCAATACCGACACTGGACTATTAATGACTGCAAACATGTTACCTGCTCGGAAGAGTCTCGTTTTAAATTGTATCGAGCGGATGAACGTGTACAGGTACGGACACAACCTCGTGAATCCATGGACCCTGTATGTCAGCTGGAGACTGTTGAAGCTGGTGGAGGCTGTAGGTTTGTGTGGTTCCTGTGCTGTTGGAGTGATATGGGACCCCTCAAACGTCTAGATTGACTCTGACACGTGAAACGTACATAAGCATCCTGCCTAATCCCCTGCATCCATTCATGTCCATTGTGCATTACGACGGGCAATTCCAGCAGGACACTGCGGCACCCCACACGTGCAGAACTGCTACAGAGTGACTCCAGGAAGACACTTGTGAGTTTAAACATTTGCGCTGGCCACCAATCTCCCCAGACATGAAATTATTGAGTGTATTTGGGATGCATTACAACGTGCTGTTCAGAAGAGACCTCCACCCCGTCGTATTCCTACGGATTTATGGACAGCGCTGCAGGATTCATGGTGTCAGTTCCCTCCAGCACTACTTCGGACATTAGTCGAGTCCATGCCACGTTCTGTTGCAGCACTTCCTCTTGCTCGAGGGAGCCCTATACGATACTAGGCTGGTGTACCAGTTTCTTCGGCTCTTCAGTGTATGTTACAATCGTTAACTCACTGTTGGTCGCTGTGTTGCTTGAATCAATTTTTTCTTCTTGATTTCAATTCTGTATCACATTCCGTCCGACAGAGATCGTCCACTGCATCTCTCTAGTTTTGCTTCCTCAGTCCACATTTCTCCCACAGAGTCTGCCTTTGTGAGGCGCGACGTGACGCAAGAAGGTGAATACCGCTCCGTTTAATGGTCTCGGTGGAGAAAGCGGGTGCCGCGATTCATAATTCCGTGGCTTGTTTGGAATGTCCCTTTGTTTCTCGACGTTCATTCGTGACACAGGAATGAAAGGGCGCTATTATTCGTGCTAAATGATGGCCGTGCAGAAATAAGACCTGCCCTGCGATTTCAATTCGTCTGCATGTGCACTGTACTGTCGTAGCAACGCCGTTAGTTTAACGAAACTGACTTCACTGTTTCCTGATACGATACTGTAGAAAAAAAATGCAGTTCTTCATAGAATTTTTATCATTAAACGGGTAACACGCATCATTGTGTACAGTGAGAGTTGCAGGTTGCCTATTCAAAAGCTTCCAGGCGTAACAAAAATCTTCATCAGGTTACCTTCCACTTGGAAAGTGGGTGCACTCACCTACTGTATGTGACTTATACGAGTGCAGCAGTCAGTCGTCGTTTTTAGATTTTATTATGCAAATCCAGATTTCGGCTAGTAGCTAGCCATTCTCAATGCGCTATTTTTTATTCTCAATGCATGTCAGTCACGTCTGACGCCCGAACAACAGGGACTTACATGCATTGAGAATAAAAAATAGCGCATTGAGAATGGCTAGCTACTAGCCGAAATCTGGATTTGCATAATAAAATCTAAAAAGGACCACTGACTGCTGCATTCCATAATTTATTGGCTCTGAGCACTACGGGACTCAACATCTTAGGTCATAAGTCCCCTAGAACTTAGAACTACTTAAACCTAACAAACCTAAGGACATTACACACACCCATGCCCGAGGCAGGATTCGAACCTGCGACCGTAGCAGTCCCGCGGTTCCGGACTGCAGCGCCAGAACCGCTAGACCACCGCGGCCGGCCCATAATTTATTATATAACAAAAATCTGTTTCTCAGTATTTCATACAATTATTGATTGAATTGATAAATTTGAAATGCGCTCACATTATACTCACTAGGAGGGACCGTCTTACGCTGAAGGTTTAACATAAGAAGTCGAGTATTACAATCAGAATCTGTGTATAACAGGTGCGTTAAGAAAGGTAACTGGGCTGAGTCGCGCGGTTTTTCGTTGTTGTGTTGGCGAGCATGTCTGAAACGAATCTGTACACCGGCAGCCATATTGTGGTCACTCGTCAAAAAGGTTTCATGTGTTTGCTTACGAGTGGCGATTGTTGACTTCTTTTAAAAACGAATCAGAGAATTTGCTTTAAATTGTGCTATAAAAATGTAAAAAAGCTTTAGAAATGACGAATATTGCTTTTGGCGAGTCAGCTACGAGTAGAACAAGGGTTTACGTGTGCTATAAGCTTTTCCCAGATGGCCGTGAAGAAGTTGAAGAAGACGAGCATTAAGGCTGTCCCAGCGCACCAACAACGGATGAAAACGGGGAAAAAGTGAAAGACATGACTATGAACTATTGCCGAATCTCAAACAGATAAGTTGCTGATGATGTCGGTAGATAAGTGGCCTCATGCCATGAAATCTTTTCAGATGTTTTGGGTATGAAACAATTCACGGCTTTTGCACCACGATGATGTGGTTGCTCACACCTCATTGCTTGCCCTGAATTTTTTGACGAAAAACAACACTGCAAGGAGCCCCAGCGCCCATATTCACCAGATAGGGCACCGTGTAACTTTATCCTGTTTCCAAAAATGAAAATAACTTTGAACTACGGTCGTTTTACAAGTTTAGATGTAATTAAAAGCGCATCATTGAAAACAACTAAGTGCTACACCAAAGATTGAATTTTAGAAGTGTTTCGGGGATTGCAAAAGTGCTGGCATAAGCATGTAATATCTTATGGGGACTACTTTGAAGGAGGTAAAATTAAAGTACACGAATAAATAAAGCTACTTTTAAAAAATGAAAACACCCGATACTTCTTGAACGCACCCCGCATCTCTTTACGCAGCGTAAATCGTGCCGCGGAAATTACCCAGACCATTCTCAACCTGTATCGAAGAATGACAGCACTTGGCGACTTGCAACAAACTGTGAACAAAATTCCAAACTTTTACGGAATTTTTTTGCGTGACATCCCCCACACAACTATGAAAGACGAAAAGTTTGTTGACCGCTACATTTTTGCTGCTCCCTCGGTGAAACTGCCGCATCAGGCATGACGTTTCAGTTTATTGCCCTTGTGTTCGTCGCTCTATTCGCAACACAGCTTGCACACCGTATCCGTATATACCATTGAATGTCTCTGACAAATTATATTACTATACGACCAATAATGGATATGGGGATATGACACCATAAAGACTTGCCAAAAGCTAGCTCCTGCTTAAAATGGAGCGCAATTTACCCAGAGAAGATTTGTCCAGTGTTTCATAATCAGAGCACTTAGGAACTTCCAACAAACTTTACCAAAAATTTCAAACCTTTTCTAAACTTTTTCTCTCGTTCCTGCTTGCAATCAGATATTTAACACATTTACTCACTTGTAAAGTAATCATAAGATTGAAGCTGCTTCGTACATCGAAGTTAGATTCTTCAAATAATCGTTGGTGCCAGTTTTGCTGGTTCAGAACTAAATTAATTTTTGGTAGGATTCTAAAATCACTTCTAATCTCTTCGCATTCGCTTGTGTGTCAAGTTTTGTAGCCAGATTAATGTTAAAAAACTTTTAGTATAAAGAAGTATTTTCATAAAATTTATCATCCCGTATTTCACCCCTTTAGAGGCTGAACGTCGAGAAAAACATTGAAGTACGTGTTCCTTTATTTCTGACTAAGAGACCAATTATCAATTTTCGTACATCTCGCTTCAAAAATGCCTTGTTAGCGACATACTTTCAAAAAAATTTTCATTCCCATCTCACCCTCCTTAGAGGTGGAATTTCCAAAAATCCAACCTTAAACGTTGCGTAGGTTGTAAGGTCAATACCCTCTGCAAATTTCCCTAGCGGTTTGGGCTGGGTGATAAGGAATCGGCCAGTCTTTCAGTCAGGACTTTTTTTTTTATACACTGAAGAGCGAAAGAAACTGGTACACCCCCCTAATATTGTGTAGAGCCCCCGCGAGAACGCAGAAGTGCCGCAATACGGCGTGGCATGGACTCGTCTAATGTCTGAAGTAGTGCTGGAGGGAACTGACACCATGAATCCTGCAAGGCTGTCCATAAATCCGCAAGAGTACGAGGGGTGGAGGTCTCTTCTAAACAGCACGTTGCAAAGCATGCCAGATATGCTCAGTAATGTCCATGTCTGGGGTGTCTGGGGGCCAGTGGAAGTGCCTAATCTCACAAGAGTATTTCTGCAGCCACTCTGTAGCAATTCTGCACGTGTGGGGTGTCGCACTGTCCTGCTGGAATTTCCCAAGGCCGTCGGAATGCTCAATGGTCGTGAATGGATGCAGGAGGTCAGACAGGATGCTTACGTACGTGTCACCTGTCAGTCGTATCTAGACGTATCAGGGGGTCCCATATCAGTCCCACTGCCATCTATTGAGCTCCCAGAGAACCCAGAGAGCATCCCAGGGTGCCCCAGAGAGCTACAACACCAAGAAGAATCGCTTCTCGGCTTTTGGCAAGATCAATGTGTAGTATTGTGGCCCTTAAAAGGGCCTTTTTTTGAGAACTGCTTCAATGGTTATATAGAGTACAGTCACCCACAATACGACAATCTTCCAAAGAGGAAGAACCATGAGCCTTAACCCATAAGTGAATATTAGAATCAGAATTTATCTTAACACGTCTACGACAAGTCAATGATAAACTCCCATGTGGCATAAGATAAGAACCCTCACCAGAGATAATAATCTCTGAAACAGGTATAGTACGGTAAGCCAAGATTTCACGAGTCTCAAAGGACTCCAAACCAGGTCTCCCTGCACTGTTACATGCAACAAAAGCAACAGTAATCCAACCATTACCCAAGCTGGAAGAGGTAGTACTTTTCATCAAAGAAAAATTAAATCTCGCGCCACAAAATAAGGTAGGCCCATTCAAAAGAACAAATTCTGCACGTGTGGGGTGTCGCACTGTCCTGCTGGAATTTCCCAAGGCCGTCGGAATGCTCAATGGTCGTGAATGGATGCAGGAGGTCAGACAGGATGCTTACGTACGTGTCACCTGTCAGTCGTATCTAGACGTATCAGGGGGTCCCATATCAGTCCCACTGCGCACGCCCCACACAATTACACAGCCTCCGCGGCTTGAAAAGACCCCTGCCGACTTGCAGGCTTCTTGGATTCATGACGTTCAAAATGGTTCAAATGGCTCTGAACGCTATGGGACTCAACATCTGAGGTCATCAGTGCCCTAGAACTTAGAACTTCTTAAACCTAACTAACCTAAGGACATCACATACATCCATGCCCGAGGCAGGATTCGAACCTGCGACCGTAGCGGTCACGCACTTCCAGATTGAAGCGCCTAGAACCGCTCGGCCACAACGGACGGCGATTCATGAGGTTGTCTCGATACCCGTACACGTTCATCCGCTCAATAAAATTTGAAACGAGACTCGTCCGAGCAGCCAATGTGTTTACAGTCATCAACAGTCCAGTGTCAGTGTTGATGGGCCCAGAAGAGGTGTAAAGCCTTGTCGTGCAGTCATCAAGGGTAACCAAGTGTGCCTTCTGCTCCATGATGTTTCGTTGAACGGTTGACACGCTGACACTTGTTGAAGGCCGAGATTTGTAAGTTGCAACAATTTGCGGATGGGTTGCACTTCCATCACGTTGAACGATTCTCTTCAGTCGCCGCTGGTCGCGTTCTTGCAAGGTCTTTTTTCCACTCGCAGTGATGTCGGAGATTTGATGTTTTACCGAATTCCTGATATTCACGCTACAGTTGCGAAATGGTCGTATGGGAAAATCCCCATGTCATAGCTACCTCGCAGGTGCTGTGTTCCATCGCTCTAGCGCCGACTATATAACACCACGTTCAAACGTTCTTGATAACCTGGCATTGGAGCAGCAGTAACCGATCTAACAACTGCACCAGACGCTTGTCGTATTATAGGCGTTGCCGACCACAGTGCCGTGTTCTGCCTGTTTATCTATCCCTGTATTTGAATACGCATGCCTATAGAAGTTTCTTTGGCGCTTCAGTGTATGTGTATTAGAGAGAGAGAGAGAGAGAGAGAGAGAGAGAGAGAGAGATTTCCTCCCTTCACTTGCTCTTCTTAGAGTAGTTCCTGGATTACAGGTCTGATCATAACACGAACGAGGAAGTAAGACCGATTGACAGGACAAGACGCCAGTTTAAAGTGATAGCAATCCGATTCTGACCGATCGTCGATAAATGCCGACAGCGAATGGAGGTTATCAGGAAGACGGTATCCGATAGCAACACGGTTTCGAAAAGCGTCACAAGGACAAACCTTAGGGGAGCTCTTGTTGGCTGTTATCTACCTTCTGTGTGTACAAAGTCGCGTATTCTGCAGTGTACGGCAACTTGCAGCTAGACTGCGCCTGGCCGCCCAGGCATCCCGCCCATCACGCCGGGGGACCCTTATCTCTGCGGCCAAAGACAAACACTCGACACTAAACAATGAACGCCTGCTGTGCAAAGTGGCAAACTGTCTTGCCTTCCGGTGCGCCATTAACAGAGGCTCGATTTAGCGGTGTGCAACCGCCATGCATAAATATAAAACTGCGCTTTGAGACACGGAAAGAAAACCTTTTAGTGCCCTTGTGACTACAATCATTAATGAGTCGCAGTCGAAATCAGCCGACACAAACCTGCGTATAACAACTTCCAGGGATATTTTTTGAGATCCATCCTGGTCACGATGGTTCAAATGGCTCTGAGCACTATGGGACTTAACATCTGAGTTCGTCAGTCCCCTAGAACTTAGAAGCCGGAGTGGCCGAGCGGTTCTAGGCGCTACAGTCTCGAACCGAGCGACCGCTACGGTCGCAGGTTCGAATCCTGCCTTGGGCATGGATGTGTGTAATGTCCTATGGTTAGTTAGGTTTAATTAGTTCTAAGTTGTAAGCGACTGATGACCTCAGAAGTTAAGTCGCATAGTGCTCAGAGCCATTTTTTCCCTGTCAGCAGATAAAAACAATCTCACCTGCTAGTCTTCTAATTCCTGAAGCGTGGAGAGATCTTCCTCCTCCTGCAGCGGGTCAGCGGGTGTTCCTATTGCCTTGGTTAATAGCGTAATTGATGAAGGAGACGCGGGGGGGGGGGGGGGGGTGGGGGGGGGAGGAATTATAGACCAGTAACAGAGAATGAACTGAAAGTAAACCAAACACACTGAAGCGCCAGAGAAACTGAAACAGCCATGCGTATTCATATACAGAGATACGTAAACGTGCAGAATATGGCGATGTGGTCGGCAACGCGTATGTAACGCAACAAGTGTCTGGCGCAGTTGTTAGAATGGTTACTGCTGCTACAATGACAGGTTATCAAGATTTAAGTGAGCTTGTAGATGGTGTTATAGTGGGCACTACAGCGATGGGACACAGCATCTCCGAGATAGCGATGAAGTGGGGATTTCCGCGTACGACTACTTCACCAGTGTACTGTGAATATCGGGAATCCGGTAAAACATCAAATCTCCGACATGGCTGCTGCCGGAAAAGATCCTGCAGAATCGGGACCAACGACGACGCAGGAGAATCGTTCAACGTGACACAAGTTCAACCCTTCACCAAATTGCTGCAGATTTCAATGCTGGGCCATCAAAAAGTGTCAGTGTGCGAACCATTCAACGAAACATCATCGATATGGTCTTTCAAAGCCTAAGGCCCGCTCGTGTACCCTTGATGACTCCACGACACAAAGCTTTACGCCTCGCCTGGGCCCGTCAACACCGACATTGGTCTGTTGATGACTGGAAACATGTTGCGTGGTCGGTAGAGTGTCGCTTCAAACTGTATCGAGCGGATGGTCGTGTACGGGTATGGAGACAAGCTCATGAATCCATGGACTCTGCATATCATCAGGGAACTGTTCAAGCTGTTGGAGACTCTGTGATGGTGTGAGGTGTGTGCAGTTGGAATGATATGGGACCCCTGATACGTTGGGGGACTGATGACCTTAGCAGTTTAGTCCTCCTTAAACATCCCAACAACCACCACCACCCTGATACGTCTAGATACGACTCTGACTGGTGGCACGTACGTAAGCATCCTGTCTGATCACATGCATCCATTCACGTCCATTGTGTATTCTCAGGGTCTTGGTGATTTCCAGGAGGACAATGCGACCGTCCACACGTCCAGAATTGCTACAGAGTGACTCCAGGAACACTCTTCTGAGTTTAAACACTTCCGCTGGCCACTAAACTCCGCAGAGATGAACACTGTTGAGCATATCTGGAATGCCTTGCAACGTGCTATTCTGAAGAGATCTCCACCCCCTCGCACTCTTACGGATTCATGGACAGCCCTGTACGGTTCATGGTATCAATCCCTGCAGCAGACATTATTCGAGTCCACGCCACGTCGTGGTGCGGCACTTTTGCGTCGTTCCAGGTGTCCTACCCGTTATTAGTCAGGTGTACCAATTTCTTTGGCTCTTCAGTGTATATCGACGATTAGAAGCATGGTAATTCCGAGGTAATCGTGTAACTTACAAGGGGAGACCGCCAATTGTGAAATTCAGATTCGATTCATACTGCGCATAATAAAAGCTCATGGCCAGAGGTGTAATGTGGCAAAGCACCAAGATGCACTTCTCAGCCGTTGTCGAGAAAATCGACAGTTAAAAGAAACCGTAGCGGTGAAATACTCTCTACGATTAACAATTCCCTACAGCGTCGTGGCGCAGTGGTAAGCGCTCGGGTTCGTAATCCGAAGGTCGCCGGATCGAATCTCGCGCTATGCAACTTTTCTTTTAGTATTTGTTTTTTATAATTCAAATATATATATATATAATTCCCGGCAATCAGTTGCAACAATTATGCATATAGTAAGTTGTTGAAAGTCGTTTGTCGTGGAAAAACTGGCGACTTCGAACATCATTATGTTTTCCGCAAACAAAGTTGTATTTCACAAATGTTATTTATTGTCTTCATAATGCTAACCACGTATAGTTAGCGGAAGACGTAGAAACGATCTTCCGAAACGAATACGTATAGCGTAAGTCAAACGTTCGAATTACAATAGAAACCCCACGAACACAAATTTGCTGTGGCAGATATGAAATATAAACTCCGTTACTCGCTCGTTACACTTGAAGGACAGATGTTGAATGGGCCGAAACGAGCCGCCACATAACAGCGTAGTTGCGTGCTAACTTCGAAAGAAGGTAGATGCGGTCCCTAGCGCAACTTGTAACATCGTCGAAAATCAGTGCGCACGGGTGAGCTTTGGCACACCCTGTTAAACAAACGGAAAAATGGAGGCGGTACAATTGGAGAGCGATCCGCCTTCACCAACATGCATAAGCAATTCATTAATATATATATATATATATATATATATATATATATATATATATATATATATATATATATATATTTGAATTATAAAAAACAAATACTAAAAAAAAAAGTTGCATATCGCGAGATTCGATCCGGCGACCTTCGGATTTCGAACCCGAGCGCTTACCGCTGCGCCACGACGCTGTAGGGAATTGTTAATCGTAGGGAGTATTTCACCGCAACGGTTTCTTTTAACAGTCGATTTTCTCGGCAACGGCTGAGAAGTGCATCTTGGTGCTTTGCCACATTACACCTCTGGCCATGAGCTTTTATTATGCGCAGTATGAATCGAATCTGAATTTCACAATTGGCGGCCTCCCCTTGTTAGTTTGGAACTTAGCCAGTCCACAATTGTGGGTTATTCGGATAGCTGCCACCTTGCACATGACAAGAAAATTCCATGGAAAGACACTGAGAAACAAAAGATAAATAACGGGAAGTCTACTCTCATTAAAATTATTTGACACTGGACGTCTGTCACCTGCAGCTACAGTGTTGCCGCATTCACTGCTGGCTACCACTCGACTTAGCAACGCACAAACACGGCGGGTAACTTCACAAATGTTGTTAATGTGTTCTTTCCTTTTCTTTTGCGACCGCCTTTATCCCGCATTGCGCGCAGGGTCAGCAGGGTTAAGTACGGATTTGGCATGGTTAATTGGAATGAGTGGCTGGATGCCCTTTCTGCCACCACCCCATACCCCCCGGGACGGAATTAGTGGTTCAAATGGTTCAGATGGCTCTGAGCACTATGGGACTTAACATCTGTGGTCATCAGACCCCTAGAACTTAGAACTACTTAAACCTAACTAACCTAAGGACATCACACACATCCATGCCCGAGGCAGGATTCGAACCTGCGACCGTAGCGGTCGCGCGGTTCCAGACTGAAGCGCCTAGAACCGCACGGCCACTCTGACCGGCACGGAATCAGTGTACCCCAGCTGCCTGCGTCTAGTGTAAATCGTGAAATAGTGTGGATGTGTTTCAGATGTCTGTAACTGAGACGGGATGTGTGGACTACCCCAGTATTCACCTAGTAGGATGTGGAGAACCGCCTAAAAACCACATCCAGGCTGGCCGGCACACCGGCCGTCGACGTTAATCCGGCGGGCAGATTCGATTTGGGACCGGCGCGCCTACCCGTGTCCAAGAAGCAGCGCGTTATAGCGCTCTCCGCTATCCTGGCGGGTAAATGCTGTTAATGTGTAACGGGGAGCAATGTTGGAAGTGGCCGCGAGGTATGACGGAAATCTGAGATGCTTTCTTGACAGCTGATTTTAAGCGACCAATGACTGAACTGCGGCAGAAGACGCGTTTTTTAGCCCGGCGCTTAAACTCGTACCGTAACATCAGTACAACCTCGTGACTTGCAGTGCATCCCACAAAACGCCAATCGACAATATGCCGCAGAAGTAATGTGACAATCGATTTGTTCACTGCGTTTAAGATTAATCTCTACGAGCAAAGTCAAGACAAAAGACTGAAAACTTGTAAAGTTTCTTTGCACAGCCATTTTCTGTAGCAAAATCTGAGTTTTAGTGGCAAAAGGAAACTGTAGTTTCTCGCTGTCTTTCGTTACGTGAAACTATCCGCACACTGGCCACACGTGACGCCGCATTACCAACCGATGAGCAGCCCTGGTTGGCGCTTGGTTGCAGATTATAGGAGAGACAATGAGATTCCAAACGGAAAAAAAGGGTGGGAACAAAGCGAAATGGATGATCAAAATGTAGAGACAAAATATTAGAAATAAAAAAATTACATTTAAACCGGTAACTAAATAAAAATTCTAATCAAAATATTTTGATTAGATTTAGAAGAATATCGAAATATTCTCACCTTCGGTCTTGAACACGTCACGTTAATACGCCAACCACTACGCTATGCCATGACGCTGCAAAATGCTGTTGCATTTATGACTCTGGTGATCCAGCCGCAACGGGTAATTGACAGCCTTCAAAAATCCGGCTTCACGCAATGTTGTGCGAAGCTTATCTAATGTACGCCGATCTCTGTGATTATGTTAACTGTGTAAATGAGGCTCGAGTAACGTCTTGCGTGGAAGGTTCCGTTAGTGTTTGGGTAGCGCTGTGTATGGAACGCGTCTCTTTTGTCAGCACAGAGAGAGAGAGAGAGAGAGAGAGAGAGAGAGAGAGTGAGTGTGTGTGTGTGTGTTTGTTTGTGCGGGCGCACGCGCTTACAGCGTGTAATAACGTTGGTTGTCTTTTTGTTTCAGGTAAGAGTTCCCTGCCTGCACTTCCAATGTCGCCAGTTACGGACTGTACGGTATGTGATATGGCGCATAGCTATTTTCAGATAATGATGAAGTTATGAACAAATAACATGTACAGTCTTCCAGTCCATATGTGGCATAACAGCAAACCAGTGTTTAACACTATTGGTTAAAAACAGTCTTAGTTGCAATTTTAGTTTTTTTATTTTTCAACGACACGTTTCGCCATATTTAGGCATCTTCAGGTTATCTTCTCTAGATGGACGCGAGAGGCACCAAGATCTGCATAACGCGTTCCTGTGAACGCCTCTCGCGTCCATCTAGAAAAGATAACCTGAAGATGCCTAAATAAGGCGAAACGCGTCGTTGAAAAATAAAAAAAAAAAAATTGCAACCAAGACTGTTTTTAACCAATAGCATGTACAGTTCGTTTTCAAAATAAGGATAAGTCCCTGAAGGTAAAAAAGGGACTATCGTGTACTGTCCGTTATTTTCGAGAGTGACATCTCATTAAATGTGTGGGATTGAACTTTTCGTTATTGGTATTTGTGTATTGAATCACAGTCTTTTTCTCTTCTGTTGCCGCTTTTACGGGTGTGGAACATTTTTTTGCAAAATATGTATTTCTTTGGATAGTCACCCAAATATGTTTCGACAAGTATGTACCGCTGCTGCCTATCGCAGGTGAGGCAGATGCCAGACTTAGATTCATCGGAATAATCTTGAGGAAATGCAGTTCATCCACATAGCTGGTATCTTACAAAACCTTCGTTCTAGCAGTACAGTACATTATCACTGCACGTTTGGTTCGTATCCCTACCAGCCGGGGTCTGGTACAGGGAGTGGAGGAATGCGAGGAACAACAACGCTTTTCGTTACAGGTTCGTTTACGAGATCGTGCTGAAAAGTAATGGTTCCTAATTTTTTATGTGAAAATTACTGAAGCTTTTAAAATAAAAAATACTTTATTAACAGTCTACACCTTTATTCTTCATGTTTACGTATTTCCTTCTCAGTGTTGTCACCCTGGCGACGAACACATTTCCCACGACGAGAGATCAGTTTGTTGATGCCGTCACTGTGGAATGCTCGACTTTCTTGTTGGAGCAAGGAACACACCTCGGCTTTCACTGCTTCATCACTGTCGTAGTGAAGTCCTCGAAAATGTTCTGTAAGTTTTGGAAACGGATGAAAATCGGATGGCGCCAAGTCGGGACTATACGGAGTACGATCGATGACAGCGAACGCAAGGCGTCTCGATTGTTAAAAAAAAAATGGTTCAAATGGCTCTGAGCACTACGGGACTTAACATCTGAGGTCATCAGTCCCCTAACTAACCTAAGGACATCACACGCATCCATGCCCGAGGCAGGATTCGAACCTGCGACCGTAGCGGTCGCAGTCTGAAGCGCCTAGAACCGCTCGGCCACACAGGCCGGCGTCTCGATTGTTGTTGGTGTCGCTTTGTCATGCTGAAAGAGACCGCGCTCCACGTGTGGACGAATTCTTCTGATCCGTGCTTCCAGTTTTCTGACGGTCCCACAGTAGCTTGCAGATTGGGATGTGGTGCCTTTAGGCATGAATTCCAAACGCGCCACAGCTTGAACGTCCCAGAACATCCTCGTCCACGAACGTTTTCACGTCCTATTGAAACTTTCTAAATACGATTCTACTGTTGTTGTTGTGGTCTTCAGTTCTGAGACTGGTTTGATGCAGCTCTCCATGCTACTCTACCCTGTGCAAGCTTCTTCATCTCCCAGTACCTACTGCAACCTACATCCTTCTGAATCTGCTTAGTGTATTCATCTCTTGGTCTCCCTCTACGATTTTTACCCTCCACGCTGCCCTCCAATGCTAAATTTGTGATCCCTTGATGCCTCAGAACATGTCCTACCAACCGATCCCTTCTTCTAGTCAAGTTGTGCCACAAACTCCTCTTCTCCCCAATTCTGTTCAGTACCTCATTAGTTATGTGATCTACCCAACTAATCTTCAGCATTCTTCTGTAGCACCACATTTCGAAAGCTTCTATTCTCTTCTTGTCCAAACTATTTATCGTCCACGTTTCACTCTCATACATGGCTACACTCCATACAAATACTTTCAGAAACGACTTCCTGACACTTAAATCAATACTCGATGTTAACAAATTTCAGTTATTTCGCTCCCCAAATAGCAAAACTCCTTTACTACTTTAAGTGTCTCATTTCCTAATCTAATTCCATCATCATCTCCCGACTTAATTCGACTACATTCCATTATCCTCGTTTTGCTTTTGTTGATGTTCATCTTATATCTTTCTTTCAAGATACTGTCCGTTCTGTTCAACTGCTGTTCCAAGTCCTTTGCTGTCTCTGACAGAATTACAATGTCATCGGCGAACCTCAAAGTTTTTATTTCTTCTCCATCGATTTTAATACCTACTCCGAATTTTTCTTTTGATTCTACTACTGTAACTAAATGAACGTCATGCAACTACGAGGCGTGTTTTTTAAGTACGTACCGTTTTGAAACTAAAAAAAACGCGTTCTAAGATATCTCAATAATTTTATTTTTACACGAAAGCCTGTACCTTAATCTACTTTTCCACACAATTTCCGTCAATATTGAGGCACTTGTCATAATGTTGTACCAGTTTTTGAATACCCTCCTCATAGAAAACTGCCGCCTGACTTGCTAACCACTGCATTGTCTTGCAGCAAAACGATGCCCTTGCTCAACTTCCATTGACTGTTGCTTTGATTCTGGTGTGACGTAGGCCACCCATGTTTCATCGGTCGTAACAATTTGGCTGAAGAAATCATCACCGTCGTTATGGTACCGCTCAAGGAAAGTCAATGCACTGTCTAAACGTTTGGTTTTGTGCACATCCGTCAATATTTGCGGTGCCCAACGTGCGCACAATTTTCGGTAATTCAAGTGCTCGGTCAGAATGCCATTCAAAACACTACGACAAATATTATGGAAGTCATCCCGAAAGGAGGAAATCGTAAAGGGTTTGTTTTCTCTCACCTTATCGTCCACTTCCTGCACCAAACTTTCATTAACGACCGAAGGACGCCCACTCCGTTGTTCATCATGCACATTTGTGCGACCATCTTTAAATGCTCTCACCCACTTTCTTACCATTCCATCACTCATAATGTTTTAGCCGTAAACTGCACAGCTCTCACGATGAATATCGTTCTCTTTTAGGCTTTTAGCACTAAGAAATCTTATAACAGCCCGTACTTCACAGTCGGCGGGCTCACGATTATCGGAGGCATCTTAAACACTCGGTACACAACGTAAACAAGGAAGAATCAGACTGTAATGGCGTCAGTGCGTAGATTAAGGTACAGGCTTTCATGTAAAAATAGTGGAACAAGCAATCAAGCAAGCATGTAATGGCAGTTGTGGGGAAGGCGGATAGTCGTCTTCGGTTCATTGGTAGAATTTTGGGAAGATGTGGTTCATCTGTAAAGGAGGCCGCTTATAAAACACTAATACCACCTATACTTGAGTACTGTTCGAGCGTTTGGAATCCCTATCAGGTCGGACTGAGGGAGGACATAGAAACAATTCAGAGACGGGCTGCTAGATTTGTTACTGGTGGGTTTGATCATCACGCGAGTGTTACGGAAATGCTCCAGGAACTCGGGTGGGAGTCTCTAGAGGAAAGGAGGCGTTCTTTTCGTGAATCGCTACTGAGGAAATTTAGAGAACCAGCATTTCAGGCTGACTGCAGCACAATTTTACTGCCGCCAACTTACATTTCGCGGAAAGACCACAAAGATAAGATAAGAGAGATTATTGCTCCTACAGAGGCATATAGGCAGTCATTTTTCGCTCGTTCTGTTTGGGAGAGGAACAGGGAGAGAAGATGGTAGTTGTGGTACGAGGTGCCCTCCGCCACGCACCGTATGGTGGATTGCGGAGTATGTATGTAGATGTAGAAAATTATTGAGATATCTTAGCACTTTTTTTTAAATTTCAAAACGGTACTTACTTAAAAAACACGCCTCGTATTACGTTTTACTTGGAAACATAACTTTTAAATTGGAATCACAGATTCTGCTCAAGAGTAGCCGTAGCTACCCCACTTTTGAACATGAACATGATTGTCCAAATTACTTTCTACGTGTGCGATACCAATTAGGCTAAACTGAATCCGACTATTCGTAAATGAAATAGAATAAGTAAGAAAGAAAGACTGTGTGTAGCGTCCCGACGACATCGACGTCATTAGAGACGGAACGCAAGCTACGATTGCGTCAGTGGTGGAAAAGGAAATCTATCGAATGGGGAGTCCATTGTCCTAACCACTGCGCCACCTCTCCCTCTGAAATAGATTATCAATAATGGTCACCAATAATACGCAGAATGGCTTTCTCATGAAAGAACCACATACAATGCCTAACTGTTGCATATCGAAAATGTGCCCAGTTACAAAGCGCATCTATTGAATGTACGAGTATGTGACAATTTTGCTGGTGAATAGAGTTCCTAATTTCGCCTCAAATTGTTTATTTAGTCCCTACAATTGTTTCGTTCCTGTACCAAGCGTAACTCTCCTCTACTCTGTCTGACCACTGCAAAAATGTGAAGTGCTGCACCAGGCAGTCCAGTTACCTGAAATAAGTCACTGCGCGGCAGATTTCTTGACCTGACTTCATTTTCGGCTACTTTCGTAAATTAAACTTTTGCTCCTTTTCCAGAAATACGGTTCACTGTCCTAGCAAAGCGTGGCTGTGCAGCTTTGACTATAGTTATGTTTCCCGTAATAGTAAGGGTAAGCTTGATGAGTATTTATAAAACGTTAGGTAGCATTTTGAAATTATATCCAATCCTTTTAATGACACAGAAAAGGCTTGAACTCACATGAGCATTAATCTTCTCTCAGCACTGTCGTACACAATAAAAATTACTTTTACATACAATATTGCTTTTTTAAACGAAATACTTTCAAGCAACAGTGGTGGGGGGAAACTAATTAAAATACTAAAACCGTGAATGATAATTCATCCTGGATACCAACATGTAAGTAGTAAGTGAGTTTTGCTGTTTGGGAAACAAAATAAATGATGACACCGAAGTAGGGAGGATTAAAATGTAGACTGGCAATGCCAAGGAAAGCATTTCTGAAGAAAAGAAATTTGTTAACATCGAGTATAGATTTAAGTGTCAGTAAGTCGTTTCTGAAAGAATTCGTCTGGAGTGTAGCCATGTACGGAAGCGAAACATGAACTAAAAATAGTTTAGACGAAAAGAGAATAGAACCTTTCGAAATGGGTGCTACAGAAGAATGCTGAAGATTAGATGGGTAGATCACGTAACTAATGCGTTGGTGCCGAATATGATTGGGGAGAAGGGAAATTTGTGGCACAACTTGTCTAGAAGAAGGGATCGGTAGGCAGGACACATTCTGAAGCATCAAGGGATCACCAATTTAGTACTGGAGGAAAGGGTGGTGGGTAAAAATCTTAGAGGGAGACCAAGAGACGAATGTAGTAAGCAGTTGTTACTCAGAGATGAAGAGGATGGCACATCATACAGTAGAATGTAGAGTTTCATCGTCGGCCGGAGTGGCCGAGCGGTTCTAGGCGCTACAGTCTGGAGCCGCTCGACGGCTACGGTCGCAGGTTCGAATCCTGCCTCGGGCATGGATGTGTGTTATGTCCTTAGGTTAGTTAGGTTTAAGTAGTTCTAAGTTCGAGGGGACTGATGACCTCAGAAGTTAAGTCCCATAGTGCTCAGAGCCATTTGAGCCAGAGTTGCATCAAACCAGTTTCTGGACATCAAACCAGTTTCTGGACAGAAGACGACGACAACAACAACAACCACCAACATATGGATATTATCAAAAACAATGAAATCTTTACACTACAATATTTACTCGGCTAGGGCGTGCAGCAAAGTATTCTCAATCATATTACCTTTTTCCAAAAGCGTCGTCATTCTATAGAATCATCTCTAATCATTCTTATCGTCTGTCTTCAATTATACGTCATAGAATGTCTCAAATGAAACCTCTGTGCATGAAATCCGCCTTCCAACCTCCTCACTATGCCATGACATAATCTCTCTCTCTCTCTCTCTCTCTCTCCCCCTCCCTCCTCTCTCCCCCTCCCCCTCCCTCCCCCTCTCTCTCCCCTCTCCCCCTCTCTCACCCCCACCACCTCATTCTCTCTCTCTCTCTCTCTCTCTCTCTCTCTCTCTCTCTCTCTCTCTCTCACACACACACACACACACACACACACACACACACACACATGCACACTCTTTCACTCTCCATCCCCCTCCCCTCACCTCCTCCCCACCTGTCCCTCTTCCCCCTCTCTTCCCTCCTCCCCCTCCTGTCCCTCCCCTCCCCTCCGCTTTCTACCCCTCCCTCCCTCCTCCCCTCCCTCCTACCCCTCCCTTACCTCCTACCCCTCCCTCCTCCCCTCCCTCCTACCCTTCCGCTCCCTCCTCCGCCTCCCTTACCACTCCTCCTCCATGTTCCTCTCCCACACCCCATCCTCCCCCTCCCCCACTCTGGCTGAAAACTGCACTCTTCAGTCACACGGGCTCTACACAGTGATACTACAACCTCTGGCAACTGAAGAATACGTGTCACTCACGTGTTTAGAGACACAAATATCATTGCAGTAGTGTATATCCCAAATAAACTGTCAAATGTACCGGACAAAGTGTCGTTTCACGTGATATGTATGTCTTTCATAACTATTTCTCGTAATATGTACACCTTTCACCGTGAAAGGACGCTCTAAGGAGGAGCTGACAGAATGAACAGACAACGTTCGCTGTGGAGAGTGCAAGCTGCGCAGAGGACGGAACCCCTAGCGAGGCACCGTGCAGTGCTAACAACAGACCCTCTTTGTATTACCACCTCTATCTTTGCTTTTCCCTCCGCCTTCCGCCTGCTGTATAACAAGGGGAGGCGCCGTTCCGCTGTCCTCCGGCCAGGGGGCCGTATACAGGGTATACAAGGCGCGCCTTGTAGCACTGTATACGGTACAAGCCGGAGCTACTCGCGACCTGCAGGCGAGTGTGGTCCAGGACTGGTTGACACACCATTCCGTGTGTGTAGGGGGAAAAAAATCAGAGGCAGAGGTGGCCAACTACATGCAATGCGCTCGATACAGTTCCCCACAGACGTTTAATGAACAAAGTAAGAGCATATGGACTATCAGACTAATTGTGTGATTGGATTGAAGAGTTCCTAGATAACAGAACGCAGCGTGTCATTCTCAAGGGAGAGAAGTCTTCCGAAGTAAGAGTGATTTCAGGTGTGCCGCAGGGGAGTGTCGTAGGACCGTTGGTATTCACACTATATATAAATGACCTTGTGGATGATGCTGTGGTATATCGAGAGGTTGCAACATTGGAAAATTGTACTGAAATGCAAGAGGATCTGCAACGAATTGACGCATGGTGCAGGGAATGAGAATTGAATCTCAATGTAGACAAGTGTAATGTGCTGCGAATACATAGAAAGAAAGATCCTTTATCATTTAGCTACAATATAGCAGGTCAGCAACTGGAAACAGTTAATTCCAGCCGGCCGGATTGGCCGTGCGGTTGTGGGCGCTACAGTCTGGAGCCGAGCGACCGCTCCGGTCGGAGGTTCGAATCCTGCCTCGGGCATGGATGTGTGTGATGTCCTTAAGTTAGTTAGGTTTAATTAGTTCTAAGTTCTAGGTGACTGATGACCTCAAAAGTTAAGTCGCATAGGGCTCAGAGCCATTTGAGCCAGTTAATTCCATAAATTATCTGGGAGTAGTTATTAGGAGAGATTTAAAACTGGAATGTCCATATAAAATTAATCGTCGGTAAAGCAGATACCAGACTGAGATTCATTGGAAGAATCCTAAGGAAATGCAGTCCGAAAAGGAAGTAGGTTACACTACACTTGTTCGCCCACTGCTCGAATACTGCTCACCGGTGTGGGATCCGTACCAGATGGGGTTGATAGAAGAGATAGAGAAGATCCGACGGAGAGCAGCGCGCCTCGTTACAGGATCATTTAGTAATCGCGAAAGCGTTACGGAGATGATAGATAAACTCCAGCGGAAGACTCTGCTGGAGAGACGCTCAGTAGCTCGGTACGGGCATTTGTTGAAGTTTCGAGAACATCACCGAGGAGTCAAGCAGTATATTGCTCCCTCCTACGTATATCTCGCGAAGAGACCATGAGGATAAAATCAGAGAGATTAGAGCCCACACAGAGGAACACACACACACACACACACAATACTAGAATGGAATAGAAGGGAGAACCGATAGAGGTACTCAAGGTACCCTCCGCCACACTCCGTCAGGTGGCTTGCGCAGTATGGATGTAGATGTAGATGTAGTGATCCTGGCTTACAGTCCACAGTTCGACGCTGCGCTCCAGACGTACATTCTCAGAAATTTCTTCCTCACGTCGAGGCCGATGTTCGATGTTAGTAGAGTTGCTTTGGCCAGGATTGTCTTCTTCGTCTGTGCAAATCTACTCTTTCTGTTCTCTCCACTTCGTCCGCGGTGCGTTCTTGCAAGGTATCAGAATTCCTTCGCTTCATCTATCTTGTGGTTTCTTAGTTTGATGGTAAATTTATGGTTGAATAAATTAGCAGTAAGTTAGGACGTCTGCTGCAGAAACATGGGCTAAGACCAGTGTTCCGACCCGCCCCCAAGATACGAGATATGTTGCGCCCTGTTAAAGACGATGTTGCTCTCCGAGTGTCCGGTGTGTGTGGTGTGCCCTGTGAATGTGGCAGCATGTACATTGGACAGACAATTCGCACGGTTGCGGAGCGTTGTACTGAGCACAAGTGCCATATTTAAAAAAAAAGGAGCTTGACAAGTCGACCATAGCGGAGCATTGCCTAGAAAACGGACATAAAATACAGTTCGAAAATACAAAAGTGTTGGCGCATGCTTCTACATATTGCGACTCCGTTATAAAAGAAGCGGCCGAGATTCGTTTAAACAACAACAATTTCAACAGAGACCAGGGGTACACACTCAGCAGGGCATGGGGGCGGGCGTTGGACATTGAGAGAAAGCAAAGACAGTTTCAAACGTGGCGCCTGCCCCTGGCGCCGCCTGACGTCGCCGGTGCTGCCACGGGCAACAGCCGCTAGCTGCCCGGGTCGACTTACGCGCGCCACATTGGATCGATCTGATTGGCTGCTGATGATGTCATCCTGCCTATATAAGCGAGAGACCGTAGCAGCCCCGGCAGTCAGTGAACTCCTGACGACGGTGGCGGAGATGGCCATCGAAAGCTCGAGCATTTTATTCGAATTGACGCGGCTGGAAAACGGAGAACGTTTTATTCATGTATGTCGTCGCGAAAGACTCCGAAGACACAAATTTTTGGCTAATCGCATTTCCGCTTCTCCTCATTACTTCCGTCTTTCTTTGTCGATTCTCTATCCGTAATGTGTGCTCATAAGAACGTTCCTTCCATTCAGCGGTTCCTGCACTTGTTCCCCACTTTCACTGACCAAAGCAGTGTCTTTAGGAAATCTTGTCGTTGGAGTCCTTTAGATCGAACTTTCGTTTATTTTCGTCACTGTCTTCGATGTTCAGATTGAAAGAGTAGGGGTAGAAGACTGCATCCCTGTCTTATGCCGTTATTAATTGGAGAAGTTGGTTCTTCGTCTTCCACTGTTACTTTCCACTCGTGGTTATTGTACATGGTGGCTCATGAGAAATAATAATTTTTCGGTTGGCCGTGCTGGTAAATTGTAGTGTGTTCCCGCCATCTAATTGATCTTACCGGATGCACATAGAAAGTTATTCAGTTCAGTACGTCACGTTGGTCCGTGAACCTTCGTATCGGGGCAGTTGTGTCGTGTACAGAACGTCGTGGCTGTCCAAAGCGCAGTGCATAGCGTCAGAGGCCGCCACTTCAGTGTTCCAGATGGGACGACAACACCCAGGTGGATAAGGAAATGTCAGAGGGCACCTGCAGGCGACGTGAAGTATAACAGATACGAAATGACAATTCGAACGGCGGACAGTACTCCACGAGTTCGTGCAGCTCTGCAACGAAGCTCACAGCTATCTGCCCCTCCCTATTCCACAAGATTACAAATCCCTCGCATGTATTTGCAAAAGATTGTGAAACAGGATTCAAAATTTCAGCCGTAGAAGCTGCAGTTGGGTAGGCTCAATTTCTGCGCAGCATTACAGCGTATAATTGACGAAGGCGGCGCATTTTTGAAAAGCCTTGTGATGTCCGACGTTGCAAACTTTCATCTGAGTGGGTCTGTCGATAAACAGAAATTCCACATCTACATCTATCTACATCTACATGGATACTCTGCAAATCACATTTAAGTGCCTGGCAGAGGGTTAATCGAACCACCTTCACAATTCTCTATTATTCCAATCTCGTATAGCGCGCGGAAAGAATGAACACCTATATCTTTCTGTAGGAGCTTTGATATCCTTTATTTCATCGTGGTCATCGTTCCTCCATATGTAGGTCGGTGTCAACAAAATATTTTCGCATTCGGAGGAGAAAGTTGGTGATTGGAATTTCGTAAGAAGATTTCGTCGCAACGAAAAACGCCTTTCTTTTAATGATGTCCAGCCTAAATCCTGTGTCATTTCTGTGACACTCTCTCACATATTTCGCAATAATACAAAATGTGCTGCCTTTCTTTGAACTTTTTCGATGTATTCCGTCAGCCCTATCTGGTAAGGATCCCGCACCGCGCAGCAGTATTCTAAAAAAGGATGGACAAGCGTAGTGTAGGCAGTCTCCTTAGTAGATCTGTTACATTTTCTAAGGGTCCTGCCAATAAAACGCAGTCTTTGGTTAGCCTTCCGCACAACATTTTCTATGTGTTCTTTCCAATTTAAATTGTTCGTAATTGTAATACCCAGGTATTTAGTTGAATTTACGGCTTCTAGTTTAGACTGATTTATCGTGTAACCGAAGTTTAACGAGTTCCTTTTGGAACTCATGTGGATGACCTCAGACTTTTCGTTATTCAGGGTCAACTGCCACTTTTCGCACCATTCAGATATTTTTTCTAAATCGTTTTGCACTTTGTTTTGGTCTTCTGATGACTTTATTAGTCGATAAACGACAGCGTCATCTGCAAACAACAGGAAACGGCTGCTCAGATAGTCTCCAAAATCGTTTATATAGATCAGGAACAGCAAAGCGCCTATAACACTACCTTGGGGAACGCCAGAAATCACCTCTGTCTTACACGATGACTTTCCTTCAGTTACTACGAACTGTGACCTCTCTGACGGGAAATCACAAATCCAGTCACATAACTGAGACGATATTCCGTAAGCACGCAATTTCGGTGACGTCTAGGGGCGTCGGCTGCTCTGCCGGATATCACCTGGACACAGCCTCGCAGCTCACTCACGAAAAGGCCGACGAATTACCAAATCTCGTCTGTTGTGCTGTTGGAATGTCCATTGGAATGGTTAAGCTTTTTTTAAGACAACAAAAACCAGTGCGTGAGCGTCAATGCTGAGCGGTTTGCGGCCATGATTAACAATTTCTTCATGCCACAGGTGCAGGGACATTGCCGTATAAACACGATATGGAACTTCCTGGCAGATTGAAACTGTGTGCCGGACCGAGACTCGAACTCGGAAACTTTGCCTTTCGTAGGCAAGTGCTCTGCCAACGGAGCTACTGGCGGAGGCAGAGCTGTGGGGACGGGTCGTTGGTAGACCACTTGCCCGCGAAAGGCAAAGTTCCCGAGTTGGAGTCTCGGTCCGGCATACAGTTTTAATAAGCTGCCAGGAAGTTTCATATCAGCGCACACTCCGCTTCAGACTGAAAATTTGATTCTGAACACGGTATGGCTTCAGCAAGGTGGGGCTAGAGTTCATACTAGACTGGGGCGCCACTTAGCCGGCCGTAGTGGCCGAGCGGTTCTAGGCGCTTCAGTCTGGAACCGCGAGACCGCTGCGGTCGCAGGTTCGAATCTGCCTCGGGCATGGATGTGTGTGATGTCCTTAGGTTAGTTAGGTTTAATTAGTTCTAAGTTCTAGGCGACTGATGACCTCAGATGTTAAGTCGCATAGTGCTCAGAGCCATTTTATAGGGGACTGATGGCCTCAGAAGTTGAGTCCCATAGTGCTCAGAGCCATTTGGAGCGCCACTTTGCACATCGATTACTGTCACGATTCGGTGAATACCCATGGCAGGTGAGGTAACCCGATGTTTCAGCATCTGATTTTATTCTGTAGGGACATTTCAAGAATAAGATTTTTTCTTACGGCGACTCCAGAATACAAACGAGTTCAGAGCCGCAGTGCTGGGGGAGAGAGAGAGAGAGACACGCCGTTCCTCAAGAAATGACTAAAGTGGCCGAGAACAGAACGACGAACTACCGCTAATGTCCCAAACTATGCGTCCCCAATTATGGAAGCCACTTGTGTAAGGTAACTTTCAAGAAGTAAACCTGTGTTTGCCTCTGTAGTAATGTCGCCCTGTTTAGGACAGTTATCTATGAGGTACACGGTCCAGTCACGTTGTGAGTTGACCACCTTTTTCCGACCGCTGCAGACGCTTTTTTTTTTTTTTTTTTTTTAAATAAAGGTGTGAGCCCCTCCACGCTCGCACAAGCATGGTGACCAACTCAAAAGGTCTACTGTCACCTCTGCATTGTTAGTGTTTAGAATCGAGGAGATCGCAGGAGCGAGGAACTGCGATGTTATCCGTACGTCTGGGTAGGGTTACCTATTAATGCGGGCGCATCTGGGTGATAGAAGTGGTCGAAAAAGCTCGATAGAGTCGAGCTTGAAAGAAGAGCGGTTTGAAGGGCAGAGGGAAAAAGGTGCCAAGGCAAGTGCCAAGGGAAAAAAACCTCTGCGACAGTGTCAGGTTGGGTAGTAAGGGCAGTAGCGGTTTCTTGCTATCTGCGACAGGTCGTGCAAGGTAGGGTTATGTTAGCGCTTGGGTATCATGCGTCAGTACCATAGAAGTAATGCCAGATTGTCATGGAATGATCAGTCCTGTCGAGGAGGTGAGCGCAACTACTGCTGGCCGACGATGTCTCCTGGGCCAGCTGCTGCTCCTGTAACACAGCCATGTCGTTGTACGTTTGTCAGTTCGATGGTCCTCAAAGGAACTGGCAGTGTGATATGTGTTGGGAGTTTGTTTGTGTGTCGTGTGTGGCTTCCCTGCGATTGCCAGTTCTCATGGCAGAAGCTCAGCTGGCAAGCTAGTCAGTGGCTGATGTGCAGGGGCTCGCCTCATTGTGTCGTTTGCGTAGCTACGAAGTTACCATAGATGGCTAGTCCCTAAGGAGTGTCGTTGGGCGCTTGTGTTTCCACCTATGGTTGTGGTCGTAGTTGCCAAGGTGTAGGATGTAAGGATTGTTCGAGTGACTCGATTTCTTGTAGTCGTGTGGCGAGTTTTTTGAATACCTCCTGGAGAGTCTCCAGTCGGTATTCTCGGTGAAGGTCCGCTGTCCGTGTGTATCGGGGAGCATTGCTCATGATAGCGAAGGAAGAGAGACCGTACTGCTCCCTCCTCCTGCCTGGACCATTCCGATGACTGTTCCGGGGCCGTACACGGCGAAGCTCGTGTGTTCGATGGAGCATAAAACGTTATTCATCTGCAAAGACCACCTGTCGGCATTCAGCGGTAGTCCATTTTTTTTTCTTTTTTTAGCCATGAGCCTTCTAACTGTATTGATGCGGCCCGCCACGAATTGCTGCGCCAACCTCTTCATCTCAGAGTAGCATTTGGAACCTGCTTCCTCAATTATCTGCTGGATGTATTCCAATCTCTGTCTTCCTCTACAGTTTTTCCTCTCTAAAACTCCCTCTTTCACCATGCAAATCATTCCCTCGTGTCTTAACAGATGTCCTATCATCCTGCCCCTTTCTCCTTGTCAGTGTTTTCTAAATATTCCTTTCCTCTCTGATTCTGCGCAAAACCTCCTAATTCCTCACCTTATCAATCCACGTAACTTTCAACATTCGTCTGTAGCACTACATCTCAAATACTTCGATTCTTTTGTGTTTCGGTTTTTCCTAGTCCATGTTTCATTACCATTCAACGCTGTGGTGCAGACGTACATTCTCAGACATTTCTTCCTGAAATTGAGCCGGCCGGAGTGGCCGAGCGGTTCTAGGCGCTACAGTCTGGAACCGCGCGACCGGTACGGTCGCAGGTTCGAATCCTGCCTCGGGCATGGAGGTGTGTGATGTCATTAGGTTAGTTAGGTTTAAGTAGTTCTAAGTTCTATGGAACTGATGACCCTAGAAGTTAAGTCCCATAGTGCTCAGAGCCATTTCAACCATTTTGAATCTGAAATTGAGGACTATGTTTGATACTTGTAGAATTCTCTTTTCTTGGCCAGGAATGCCCTTTTTTCCAGTGCCACTTTGTTTTTAATGTACTCCTTAACTTCGTCTACTTCGTTAACATCAGTCCTGACGTTAAGTTTCTCGTTGATCTCATTTCTGCTACTTCTCATTACTGTCGTCCTCCTTCGGTTTGCTCTCAATCCATATTCTTTAGTCATTAGACTGTTCATTCCGTCCAGTAGATACTGTAATTCTTTTTGACTTTCACTCAGGGTAGGAATGTCATCGGCGAATCGTGTCATTCATATCCTTTCACCTTGAATTTTAATTCGACTCGTGAACCTTTCTTTTATTTCCATCATTGCTTCCTCGATGTACAGATTGAACGGTAGGGGCGAAAGACTACATCCCTGTCGTACACCCTTTTAAATACGAGCTCATCGTTCGTGGTTGTCCCCTCTTGTTATTCCCTCTTGGTTCTTGTACATATTGTATTTTACCCGTCTCTCCCTATAGCTTACCCCTACTTTCCTCAGAATTTCGAAGATCTTGCATTATTTTACGGGGTCAAACCCTTTTTCCAGATTGACAAATGCTATGAACGAATCTTGATTTTTCTTTAGTCTTGCCTCCATTATCAACCGCAACGCCAGAATTGCCTCTCTGATGCCTTTACTTTCCTAAATCCAAACTGTTCGTCATCTAACACATCCCAATTTGTCTTTTCCATTCTTCTATATATTATTCTTTTTCAGCAACTTGTATGTATGGGCTGCTAAGTTGACTGTGCAATAATTCTCGTACTTGTCAGCCCTTGCAGTCTTCAAAATTGTGTTGTTGATAGTTTTCCGAAAGGTGGATGGTATGTTACCAGTCTCATACATTCTACACACCAACATGAATAGCCATCTTGTTGGCATTTCCCCCAACGATTTTAGAAATTCTGATGGAATGTCATGTATCTCTTCTGCCTTGTTTGATCGTAAATCCCCCAAAGGTGTCTTAAATTCTGTTTCTACTACTCGATCCCCTATCTCTTCTAAATCGACTCCTGTTTCCTCTTCCATGTCATCAGACAAATCTTCCCCTCATGGAGGCGTTCGTTGAACACTTTTCACCTATCCACTCCCGTTGCACTCTTAATGTTACCACTCCTGCTTTTTTTTTTTGAAAAAAATTCTTTATTCAATCATTATTATTATACAATTTAACCTACTACCTAAATACATTAGTAGGTCATATTTTTAACTATTACAATTTTCAGTCTGCAGCTTTATTTTCTAACACTACAGGTTAACAGAAGGAATACTTCAGTTGATTGATGAAAGGAGGAAGTACAAACATGTTCCGGGTAAATCAGGAATACAGAAATACAAGTCGCTGAGGAATGAAATAAATAGGAAGTGCAGGGAAGCTAAGACGAAATGGCTGCAGGAAAAATGTGAAGACATCGAAAAAGATATGATTGTCGGAAGGACAGACTCAGCATACAGGAAAGTCAAAACAACCTTTGGTGACATTAAAAGCAACGGTGGTAACATTAAGAGTGCAACGGGAATTCCACTGTTAAATGCAGAGGAGAGAGCAGATAGGTGGAAAGAATACATTGAAAGCCTCTATGAGGGTGAAGATTTGTCTGATGTGATAGAAGAAGAAACAGGAGTCGATTTAGAAGAAATAGGGGATCCAGTATTAGAATCGGAATTTAAAAGAGCTTTGGAGGACTTACGGTCAAATAAGGCAGAAGGAATAGATAACATTCCATCAGAATTTCTAAAATCATTGGGGGAAGTGGCAACAAAACGACTATTCACGTTGGTGTGTAGAATATATGAGTCTGGCGACATACCATCTGACTTTCGGAAAAGCATCATCCACACAATGCCGAAGACGGCAAGAGCTGACAAGTGCGAGAATTATCGCACAATCAGCTTAACAGCTCATGCATCGAAGCTGCTTACAAGAATAATATACAGAAGAATGGAAAAGAAAATTGAGAATGCGCTAGGTGACGATCAGTTTGGCTTTAGGAAAAGTAAAGGGACGAGAGAGGCAATTCTGACGTTACGGCTAATAATGGAAGCAAGGCTAAAGAAAAATAAGGCACTTTCATAGGATTTATCGACCTGGAAAAAGCGTTCGACAATATAAAATGGTGCAAGCTGTTCGAGACTCTGAAAAAAGTAGGGGTAAGCTATAGGGAGAGACGGGTCATATACAATATGTACAACAACCAAGAGGGAATAATAAGAGTGGACGATCAAGAACGAAGTGCTCGTATGAAGAAGGGTGTAAGACAAGGCCTTTCGCCCCTACTCTTCAATCTCTACATCGAGGAAGCAATGATGGAAATAAAAGAAACGTTAAGGAGTGGAATTAAAATACAAGGTGAAAGGATATCAATGATACGATTCGCTGATGACATTGCTATCCTGAGTGAAAGTGAAGAAGAATTAAATGATCTGCTGAACAGAATGAACAGTCTAATGAGTACACAGTATGGTTTGAGAGTAAATCGGAGAAAGACGAAGGTAATGAGAAGTAGTAGAGATGAGAACAGAGAGAAACTTAACATCAGGATTGATGGTCACGAAGTCAATGAAGTTAAGGAATTCTGCTACCTAGGCAGTAAAATAACCAATGACGGACGGAGCAAGGAGGACATCAAAAGCAGACTCGCTATGGGAAAAAAAGCGTTTCTGGCGAAGAGAAGTCTACTAATATCAAATACCAGCCTTAATTTGAGGAAGAAATTTCTGAGGATGTACGTCTGTGGGAAAACCGGAAGAGAAAGCATTTGAGATGTGGTGCTATAGACGAATGTTGAAAATTAGGTGGACTGATAAGGTAAGGAATGAGGAGGTTCTACGCAGAATCGGAGAGGAAAGGAATATGTGGAAAACATTGATAAGGAGAAGGGACAGGATGATAGGACATCTGCTAAGACATGAGGGAATGACTTCCATGGTACTAGAGGGAGCTGTAGAGGGCAAAAACTGTAGAGGAAGATAGAGATTGGAATACGTCAAGCAAATAATTGAGGACGTAGGTTGCAAGTGCTTCTCTGAGATGTAGAGGTTAGCACAGGAAAGGAATTCGTGGCGGGCCGCATCAAACCAGTCAGTAGACTGATGACCAAAAAAAAATCCAGGTTAATGCTGTAATACCTTCACCACTATGGGGATTATTCTACTATTATTTACTACGCATGTTGTTTTGGTTATTAGATTGAAATTTTCTGCTGCTGTTGGATTTGGATGCTACTTTTAACAAGTTACTATAACTGCTCTACGTGCAGCGTAACAGGTGTGCCAGAAGATACAAACCTAATTTTGCTGGCCTTTCCCACTGAGCTAATCCCAGTGGGAGAGCCCCTGGCACTGGGATGGCCGATGGCTTGGTCGCTGCAGTTCTATACTAATCTTATTACCCTAATTCTGAACCTATAACTAATATATATCTGCTGTCATAATCGGTGCGTTGTCAAGTCCGGTGATGGTGTACTAACCCCCCCCCCCTCCCTCCCAACCTAATCCTAAAACATGGCGGGTTCCAGCCGTGAGGCGGCTGGCCAAGTGCATGTCCTGGCGGAACAGGGAGGGTGTACGGAGTCTAAGTCTGGTGTTCTTTCATTGATTGTTTCTCAGGTACTCTTCGGGGACCTTGCCTGAGATTGCATCTGCTAGGTTGTTCAGGACGTTAAAGGTGTCTTCTTGCCTGAGCAAGTGGTGCGTGTCGTTGTTTGGCAATTGTTCTCTAAATTGTTATGCAACGTCGTCGAAGAGGGGGCACTCTCATACACCACACGGTCTGGGCTGCCCTGCACTGCTCCACAGTCACACGCTGGTGTGGCCCTCTTCCCGAACCGACACAGATATGTCGGGTAGGGTCCATGCCCAGTAAGAAAGTGCAGCAAGCCTCTAGTAGGTTTGATCTATGTAAGTTTTAAGCGTTCCTGTATGTTTGAAAGTTGCTCATGTGTTCTTCGCCCTGTCTCATCATTATTCCAAAGATCCTGCCATAATACGTTGGTTTGACTTTCCTATATGCTGAGTCAGTCCTGCCGACAGTCGTTTCTTTTTCAATTTCATCACATTTTTCCTGAGGTCGCGGTATTGGCGCACATGTTCTAGCCTCCGTCGCCGATGAAGAGCAATCAGGACGGGTGCACGAAGCAGGCTCCCGTTGCTGAGCCCCACACGCAGCAACGTTCGCTGAACGGTCGTTGAGGAGACCCCGCTGGCGGCCTCTTCGTTCATCCGGGCGGTCACTTGATCAGCAGTTTCACGTCTGTTTGCAGTAGTTAGGCCCCGTCATCTATGGCGAGTGGTGCACCACAGTTGGCTCGGCGGAGGTTTTGGACGGTTCCAGTTCCCCACGCACTGTACTTTAACCGCGGCGGCACGCCAGCCAGAACTTTACAAACTTAGGCATTTCCGAAATGATCATGACGTTTTGCACGTCATATACACCACTGGCCATTAAAATTGCTCCACCAAGAAGAAATGCAGATGATAAACGGGTATTCGTTGGACAAATATATTATACTACAACTGACATGTGATTACATTTTCATGCAGTTTCGGAGCATAGATCCTGAGAAATCAGTATCCAGAACAACCACCTCTGGCCGTAATAACGGACTTGATACGCCTGGGCATTGAGTCAAACAGAGCTTGGACGGCGTGTACAGGTACAGCTGCCCATGCAGCTTCAACACGATACCACAGTTCATCAAGAATAGCGACTGTCGTATTGTGACGAAACGCACATTGACCAGACGTTTTAGTTGGTGAGAGATCTGGAGAATGTGCTGGCCAGGGCAGCAGTCGAACATTTTCTGTATCCAGAAAGGCCCGTACAGGACCTGCAACATGCTGTCGTGCATTATCATGCTGAAATGCAGGGTTTCGCAGGGATCGAATGAAGGGTAGAAAAATGGTTCAAATGGCTCTGAGCACTTTGGGACTTAACATCTATGGTCATCAGTCCCCTAGAACTTAGAACTAATTAAACCTAACTAACCTAAGGACATCACACAACACCCAGTCATCACGAGGCAGAGAAAATCCCTGACCCCGCCGGGAATGAAGGGTAGAGCCACCGTTCGTAACACATCTGAAATGTAACGTCCACTGTTCAAAGTGCCGTCAATGCGAACAAGAGGTGACCGAGACGTGTAACCAATGCCACCCCATACCATCACGCCGGGTGATACGCCAGTATGACGATGACGAATACGCGCTTGCAATGTGCATTCACCACGATGTCGCCAAACACGGATGCGATGATGATGATGCTGCAAATAGAACCTGGATTCATCCGAAAAAATGACGTTTAGCCATTCGTGCACCCAGGTTCGTCATTAAGTACACCATCGCAGGCGCTCCTGTCTGTGATGCAGCGTCAAGGGTTACCGCAGCCACGGTCTCCGAGCTGATAGTCCATGCTGCTGAAAACGTCGTCGAACTAGTCGTGCAGATGGTTGTTGTCTTGCTTACGTTCCCATCTGTTGACTCGGGGACCGAGACGTGGCTGCACGATCCGTTACAGCCATGCGGATAACATGCCTGTCATCTCGACTACCAGTGATACGAGGCCGTTGGGATCCAGCACGGCGTTCCGTATTACCCTCCTGAACCCACCGATTCCATATTCTGCTAACAGTCATTGTATGTCGACCAACGCGAGCAGCTATGTCGCGATACGATAAACCGCAATCGCGATAGGCTACAATCCGACCTTTATCAAAGTCGGAAACGTGATGGTACGCATTTCTCCTCCTTTCACGAGGCATCACAACAACGTTTCACCAGACAACGCCGGTCAACTGCTGTTTGTGTACGAGAAATCGGTAGGTGTCATCTGCGCCAACGTTGTGTGAATGCTCTGAAAAGCTAGTCATTTGCATATCACAGGATCTTCTTCCTGCTGGTTAAATTTCGCGTTTGTAGCACCTCATCTTCGTGGTGTAGCAATTTTAATGGCCAGTAGTGTAGATCGCTCCGTTTTCGCGTTACGACAACGACTGCACTGTTTTCGTCTTCTTCCCGACTTGCTTTACATACCCTCCACTGCCAGTGCTGCCATCTCCCTTCTGGGAGTAGATACTGCACGATGACTTTCATGTTGAACATAGGCGTGGTCATATTGTTACTGTTGTATCCACGCACCCAACCACCAACCAACCAACCAACTCGTGCACACGCGACTTGACCGTGACATCGCTGGCCACAGTTCCTGTCGCGGCCGTCGGCGTCTCAGGGCGTTACCGCCGACGGAAGAGGTCGCACCATGGCTGAGGTCGGGTCCGCAGCGCCCTCTGCTTTTTGCATATAATGAGGTGTGCTGGCCCGAGACGGACAGTCTGTTGTCCATTGTCTATTGCTAGCCTCTCGTGGAGTTTATATCGGAGCCTTTGCAATGTGATAGCCGGCCGGAGTGGCCGAACGGTTCTAGGCGCTACAGTCTGGAACCGAGCGACCGTTACGGTCGCAGGTTCGATTCCTGCCTCGGGCATTGATGTGTGTGATGTCCTTAGGTTAGTTAGGTTTCAGTAGTTCTAAGTTCTAGGGGACTGATGACGTCAGAAGTTAAGTCCCATAGTGTTCAGAGCCATTTGAACCATTTTTTTGCAGTGTGATATTTGCTATTGTATTCGACTAGGCTCAGTACAGGGATTACTCTTAAATAGTACTTGGACTTGTATTGCTGGTGCACGTTTCGTCAGAAATAAAGATAAGTTATCTCTTCATTCTAGCTGGCGCAATTCTTGTCATAAATTACTTTTTGGCCAACAGACATAGCTACATCCTGGTCAGTGCCCACCCTTTATACAATTTGTGGTGGCTGCCCCTAAAGTACCGCCGAGGACCTTGGGTTTGGGAGCCGTCACAAAAGTTATTTGACCATGTGTATTGGCGTAAATATGCGCTAAACCTCATAATACCCAAATGGAAATGTACTACTCCCGGTGGGCCACCCTGTGTGACGGGCGTTCCGTACCACACAGATTACCCGCTGGATCCTAGCGCTCCGGCAGCGCCGGTAATTGGCCCACCTGGCGAGCGCTCAGGGGTTCGCAAAGTGCCCGGCTGGAGAAGGTGGGTCCAGCGGCGCGTGAAGCGTTTAGCGGCGGCCAAGTGGCGCTCCTATCGATTACGGGCCTCTCCAGGCGGCCCCGGACACTGCGCCCTGTACAGCTACAGCAGGGGCGCCTCGCCTCGCCACCAGCGCAGCCACATCAGCGCTTTCTGGCCCGCACCGTCCTGCGGCGCCGCTCCCCGCGCTTCAGCCGAGCCGCGTCAGCGCCTCCCAGACCGAAGGGGGCCCAAAGTCGCCGCCACCAGACCAAACCACAGGCCTGGGGGACGTCGCGATAGAAGGCTGCAGGGGGATCTACACAGGAGTCAGCGGTGGTGCAGGAACTGGAAGTTCACCATGAACGTAAATACAGTGAAGAGCCAGAGAAACTGGTACACCTGCTTAATATCGTGGACGGCCCTCGCGAGCGCGCAGAAGTGCTGCAACACGATGGGGCATGGACTCCACTAACGTCTGAAGTAGTGCTGGAGGGCTGTTCCTAACTTCGTCAGATTACGATGGGGTGGAGATCTCTTCCGAACAGCTCGTTGCAAGGCATCCCATATATGCTCAATAATGTTCATGTCAGAGGGAGTTTGGTGGCCAGCAGAAGTGTTTAAACTCAGAAGAAGAGTATTCCTGGAGCCACTCTGTAGCGATTGTCCTACTGCAATTGCCCAACTCCGTCGGAATACACAATGGACATGAATGGCTGTAAGCGATCAGACGGGACCCTTATGTTCATGCCACCTGTCAGAGCCGTTTCTAAACGTATCAGGGGACCATATCACTCCAACTGCACACCACTAACATCATTACAAAGCCTCCACCAGCTTGAACAGTGCCCTTGCTGGCATGCAGATTCCATGGATTCATGAGGTTGTCTCCATACCCGTGCAAGTCCCTCCGCTTGGTACAAATTCGAAATTTGGAAATTTGTGGTAAGGTCTTATGGGACCAAACTGCTGAGGTCCTCGGTCCCTAAGCTTACGCACTACTTAATCAAGGCGCTTCAGTTTGGAACCGCGTGACGCTACGGTCGCACGTTCGAATCCTGCCTCGGGCATGGATGTGTGTGATATCCTTAGGTTAGTTAGGTTTAATTAGTTCTAAGTTCTAGGCGAGTTAAGTCGCATAGTGCTCAGAGCCATTTGAACCATTTCGAACTTAATCTAACTTACACTAAGGACAAAACAAACACACACACACACACACACACAAATATATATATATATATATATATATATGCCCGAGGGAGATACAATTTCGAACGAGACTCGTCCGATCAGGCAACATGTTTCCAGTCATCAAGAGTTCATTGTCGATATTGGCGGGCCCAGACAGGGCGTAAAGCTTTGTGTCGTGCTGTCATCAAGGGTACACGAGTGGGCCTTGCGTCGGAATGCCCATAACGGTGATGTTTCGTTGAATGGTTTGCACGCTGACACTTGTTGATGAATTCTGCAGCAATTTGGCGGAACTGTTGCACTTCTGTCACGTTAAACGATTCTCTTCAGTAGTCGTTGGTTCCATTCATACAGATCACTTCCGGCCGCAGCGGTGTCGGAGGTTCGATGTTTTACCGGATTCGCGGTATTCATAGTACACTCGTGAAATTGTCGTACGGGAAAATCCATACTTCATCGCTACCTCAGAGATACTGTGTTCCACCACTCGTACACGACTATAACACCACGTTCAAACTCACTTAAATCTTGATAACCTGCCATTGTAGCAGCAGTAACGGCTCTAACATATACGTCTGACAGTTGTTTATATAGGCGTTGCCGACCGCAGCGCCGTATGCTGTCTGTTTACATTGTAATTAAATAGGTATGCCTATACTAGTTTTTTGACGCTTCATTGTATATGGTCGTTCTGTTAAAGGTTTCTCTGGATAGTTACTTCTGTATATTTTGCGGCAGATGCAGGTTCCAGCAATTTGTTTTCAATAGTGTAGTTGTACAGTCGTGAATTAATTTTTTTTGTATGTGCAAGCCGGCCGGTGTGGCCGTGCGGTTCTAAGCGCTTCAGTTTGGAACCGCGTGACCGCTACGGTCGCAGGTTCGAATCCTGCCTCGGGCATGGATGTGTGTGATGTCCTTAGGTTAGTTAGGTTTAGGTAGTTCTAAGTTCTAGGGGACTGATGACCTCAGTAGTTAAGTCCCATAGTGCTCAGAGCCATTGGAACCATTTTTGTATGTGCAACTGCTTACATTTATTTACGCCCAAAGTCAACTGCCAGAGAGCTCACCATTCATCAATCTTATGTAGGTCATTTTGCGAATCGGTACTGTCTTCTGTTATTGCTACTTTCTTGTAGACAACCGCTTCTTACAAGAACAATCTTACAGAGTTTCCGACACTTTCTCTATACACTGTAAACAGTAACGGACCTATCACACGTCCTGCGGGTACTCCTGAAATTGCGTTTACGCCTTTATTTGTTCTAATAAGAGCGATATGTCGATTTCGTGTCTGCAAGAAACTCTTGAATCCAGTCGCAAATCTGCTCCGATACTCGGTAAGCTCGTATTTTTTTGCAGTAGACGTCAGTGTGTCGAAAGTGCCTTCCTGTAGTAACGGAACACGACATCAAACTGATCGCCGTGGTCTGCAGATTTGTAGGTCTAGTGAAGGAACAGAGCGAGATGCGTTTCGCAAAAACTCCATGATAATTTTGACAGAAGAGATTTTTGTTCTCCAAAAAGTCATAATTGATGAGCGTAAAACATGTTCCGTAGTTCTACAACGGATTCATGTCAACAATGTAGGCACACAGTTACGTGCATCTGTGCTACGGTTCTTAGTGGAAACGGGAATGACCTGCGCTTCTCTCCAGACGCTAGGCAGCCTTTGTTGCTCCAGCGAACGACAAACTTCTGCTAGAAGGAGAGCTACTTCTTCCGTACAATCTTTGTTATAGGTATCTCATCTCGCCTGTTTCCCTCCGCTACTAATCGATTTAGTTGTTTTTCTATTCCACTACCGGTTATCTCAGTATCTGTCATTTCGATGTTCGTACATCTTTTGAAAGGAGGGGCTGTATTAAGACTTCCGCAGTGAAACAGTTTCGTAAGACGAAATTCATTAATTGGGCCTTCTCTCTGTTTCGGCGCCTATGTGGTCACTGAGTGACTGAATAGACAATTTCGACCCGCTTACTGATTTTACATAACTCCGAAACATCTTAGGGTCGTCAGTTAGATCATTTGACAAAATTCTACGTTCAGAGCTATTGATCTCCTTACGCTCATTTTCGCTTCGTTCAACTTTTGTTTTTGCCGCTATTTTAACTTGTCCCGACTCTGTGATGAAGCTCTCTTTGTTTATGTAGCAATTACCTAACACGGGTATTAAACCAGAGACATAGCTGCAGATTGCTACTTCGCTTCATTCACTTCAGCTGCCTGTGGTTCTCATTAGTACGCATCTATTTTTCAACCGTCTTTGAATTCATCTACCCGTTATAATTGCTCGAGACAATTCTCCAATGACACCTTTTCAGACGCATCCAAAGCTGCAGAGCACGTATTGATTACATACCTCCAACAGTGAAGTTCATTGTCCTCTTATCGGAAGTGTTTTCTAAAGGCAAAGTCCAGACGCTGTAATTTTTTATGTTCCCCCTGCCCCCGAAGTAATCTCTCTCTGTTTTATACACGACTGCCCGAAAAGGACTTCGGAAAATCATTTCCTATTTGCAATTTTAGCCAAATGATAAGCTATTAGTGTGTCCGATTTGATGCAGAGGCTTCAATTGTCCTCCCCAAACTAGATCTTGGAATAATTCAGCACTATGAATAAATTTCTTATTCAAAAACACATGAAATATCCTTACACGGCGCTACAGAACTAAACCGGTACTTTACTCGTGAAAAGTATCACACTCTTCAGCTCTGTTTTTAAAAATCCACCAACAACAGAGACAGACCATTAAACTGCCCCAAACATGACTTTTTGAAGAATACAACTCCCGAGTGGAAAATAGCTACAAACGTCTGGTTACTTCACAAATGAGTTAATGGGTTAAATGTTTTACGTTAAGCATGTAAGCGAATGTAAGTTAGAATAGAAGGTAAAAATGTTCAAATGTGTGTGAATTCCTAAGGGACCAAACTGCTGAGGTCATCAGTCCATAGACTTACACACTACTTAAGCTAACTTATGCTAAAAACAACACACACACACACACACACACACACACACACACACACACACACAAATGCCCGTGGGAGAACTCGAACCTCCGGCGGGAGGGGCCGCGCAGTCCGTCACATGCCGCCTCTAACCGCGCGGCCACTCCGCGCATGTAAGTTAAGAAAAGGTTCGAAATTACGTGTAAAATTAGCTGGGAGTCGCCAAGTATTCCGTCTCAAATAATGAATAATTGTAGCCTGTCTAATTTACGCACCATGATTTACGCTGCCTCAAGATGCACACACAGTTTGTAACTGTAACACTTGTCTCACTGCATGATACATACAAGATTATAGCTTTTAATGAGCAGACTATGAGAGCATTTTAAATTCGCTCAGTAATTGTACGAAATACTGAAAATATTGATAAGTTTGGTAAGAACGTAAGAAAAATGTTTCGTAAACAACTCGCCTTACTTCTCTACATAGTCTTCCTTTTAGGGATACACGCTTGGTTTCGCGATCCTCAGGCTTTTTTATCCAATCGGCGAAATAGGTTCTGTCAAATTTATGATCAGGGTGACGAACTACAAGAAAAATAATGTGAATTAGATACAAACTACAGTGTGCATATATTTTATACAGCATGTAAACGTCACTAGAGTTAATCGGATTTAGGTTAAGACATGTTCGATGTGCCTGGCATCATTGGCGTGATGCTACGGTCGCAGGTTCGAATCCTGCCTCGGGCATGGATGTGTGTGATGTCCTTAGGTTAGTTAGGTTTAAGTAGTTCTCAGTTCTAGGGGACTGATGACCACAGCTGTTAAGTCCCATGGTGTTCAGAGCCATTTCAACCATCATTGGCGGTGACGTGGCGCAGACGAGCACCAAAATTCTGCATGTTCCACTGAAGTGTCGAAACATCTATGCTGTCGATGACCTCCTGAACGGCTGTTTTCAGCTTAGCAATATTTTTGGGATTATTGATGTACAACTTCTCTTTAGTGTAGCCCTACAAAAAGGAGTCGCGATCCGGAGAATATGGCGACCAAACGAGGCTCAAGCCAGTGCCCTCTGTGTACCCCAAAGCCAGAATGCGGTCTTCAAAGTGCTCCTCCAGGACATCACACACACACCTGCTTCAATGGGCTAGAGCTCCATCTTGCACGAACCACATCTTGTCTAAATCAGGGTCACTTTGGATAATGGGGATGCAATCGTTTTCCAGAACCTTCTCGTACCGTTCGGTAGTCACCGTACCGTCAAGGAATATCGCACCGATTATTCCGTGACTGGATATTTCCCACCAGTCACCCGTTGTGGTCGAAGAGACTTTTCGATCGCCAAATGCGGATTACGACTCCCCCAAATTCGCCAGTTTTGCTTGTTGACGAACCCATCCAAATGAAAGTGGGTTTCGTCGCTAAACCAAACCATACATGAAAATACTAACTGAAATGATAATTAATCGAAACCCTCAGCTGCCAACAGGCGTTGTTGATATACCTCAATGGAGACAGCTGAAAATTTGTGCCCCGACCGGAACTCGAACCCGGGATCTCCTGCTTACATGACAGACGCTCTATCCATCTGAAACACCGAGGGCACAGAGGATATCGCGACTGCAGGGACTTATCCCTTGCACGCTTCCCGTGAGACCCAAATTCCCACTGTCCACAACATACATTCCTAATGTTCCTAAAGGATATTTGCCCATCCACTCATTACTCGCACCAACTAAGCTGACGATTCCCGTAAGAGTTCCGGCAACCTGTGCGCATTCGCACAGAAGGAGGTCAGTGGGCGGGTAGCTTGTAACTATATTAAGATAGTAACTGTTCTGAAAGGAAGATGGATAGAGCGTCTGCCGTGTAAGCAGGAGATTCCGGGTTCAAGTCCCGGTCGGGTCACACATTTTCAGCTGTCCCCACTGAGATATACAGTCCTGGAAATGGAAAAAAGAACACATTGACACCGGTGTGTCAGACCCACCATACTTGCTCCGGACACTGCGAGAGGGCTGTACAAGCAATGATCACACGCACGGCACAGCGGACACACGAGGAACCGCGGTGTTGGCCGTCGAATGGCGCTAGCTGCGCAGTATTTGTGCACCGCCGCCGTCAGTGTCAGCCAGTTTGCCGTGTCATACGGATCTCCATCGCAGTCTTTAACACTGGTAGCATGCCGCGACAGCGTGGACGTGAACCGTATGTGCAGTTGACGGACTTTGAGCGAGGGCGTATAGTGGGCATGCGGGAGGCCGGGTGGACGTACCGCCGAATTGCTCAACACGTGGGGCGTGAGGTCTCCACAGTACATCGATGTTGTCGCCAGTGGTCGGCGGAAGGTGCACGTGCCCGTCCACCGGGGACCGGACCGCAGCGACGCACGGATGCACGCCAAGACCATAGGATCCTACGCAGTGCCGTAGGGGACCGCACCGCCACTTCCCAGCAAATTAGGGACACTGTTGCTCCTGGGGTATCGGCGAGGACCATTCGCAACCGTCTCCATGAAGCTGGGCTACGGTCCCGCACACCGTTAGGCCGTCTTCCGCTCATGCCCCAACATCGTGCAGCCCGCCTCCAGTGGTGTCGCGGCAGGCGTGAATGGAGGGACGAATGGAGACGTGTCGTCTTCAGCGATGAGAGTCGCTTCTGCCTTGGTGCCAATGATGGTCGTATGCGTGTTTGGCGCCGTGCAGGTGAGCGCCACAATCAGGACTGCATACGACCGAGGCACACAGGGCCAACACCCGGCATCATGGTGTGGGGAGCGATCTCCTACACTGGCCGTACACCACTGGTGATCGTCGAGGGGACACTGAATAGTGCACGGTACATCCAAACCGTCATCGAACCCATCGTTCTACCATTCCTAGACCGGCAAGGGAACTTGCTGTTCCAACAGGACAATGCACGTCCGCATGTATCCCGTGCCACCCAACGTGCTCTAGAAGGTGTAAGTCAACTACCCTGGCCAGCAAGATCTCCGGATCTGTCCCCCATTGAGCATGTTTGGGACTGGATGAAGCGTCGTCTCACGCGGTCTGCACGTCCAGCACGAACGCTGGTCCAGCTGAGGCGCCAGGTGGAAATGGCATGGCAAGCCGTTCCACAGGACTACGTCCAGCATCTCTACGATCGTCTCCATGGGAGAATAGCAGCCTGCATTGCTGCGAAAGGTGGATATACACTGTGCTAGTGCCGACATTGTGCATGCTCTGTTGCCTGTGTCTATGTGCCTGTGGTTCTGTCAGTGTGATCATGTGATGTATCTGACCCCAGGAATGTGTCAATAAAGTTTCCCCTTCCTGGGACAATGAATTCACGGTGTTCTTATTTCAATTTCCAGGAGTGTATCAACAACACCTGTTGGCAGCTGAAGGTTTCGATTAATTATCATTTCTTTCTAGCGAAGCTGCATGGTTATCATTGGTATCTGTTCTTTCGGAACAGTTAGTATCTTAAAATATTAATTCCCGTCATGCCCCGCGGCCAATCGTGCAGTTAGAACGTCCTAATGCAAATCGTCCCGAAGTCATGATGACTTCATTTCATATAGTTACCCAGCACGTTTGCATGTGGGGATATTCAGCCGCCAAATAATTGTTAAAATTCTTTGGGAACCTTCAGCTGTCTTTTGTTTTGCACAATAAGTTATTAGTTTCGGTAAAATGAGCATTATCAAATTAAGAGGGCATAAAAAGCAGGAAACTCATACATAACTTTTGTTCAAGATTAGCTTGACAATGGTCATTTAACCGAAACTAGTAGCGTATTGTGCAAAATAAAGGAAGGTTCGAAACTTCCTGGCAGATTAAAACTGTGTGCTGGACCGAGACTCGAACTCGGGACCTTTGCCTTTCGCGGGCAAGTCCTCTACAAACTGAGCTACCCATGAACGACTCACGCCCCGTTCTCACAGCTTTACTTCCGCCAGTACCTCGTTTCAAATGGCTCTGAGCACTATGGGACTTAACATCTGTGGTCATCAGTCCCTTAGAACTTAGAACTACTTAAACCTAAGTAACCTAAGGACATCACACACATCCATGCCCGAGGCAGGATTCGAACCTGCGACCGTAGCAGTTGCGCGGCTCCGGACTGAGCGCCTAGAACCGCGAGACCACCGCGACCGACGTACCTCGTCTCCTGCCCTCCAAACTTTCCAGAAGCTCTCCTGCGAACCTTGCAGGACTAGCACTCCAGAAAGAAAGGATATTGCGGAGACATAGCTTAGCCACAGCCTGGGGGATGTTTCCATAATGGGAAAATTCTGGAAAGGAAGGTTCACCATGAATTTTAACAGGTTCTGTCAAACTCTGCAAAATGACTCGTTAACTGCAACTGTCACATCGTCAATTGATGGAAAAGCCTTCGCAGCAAGCCAAAGTTTCAAATTAGGGAACAGGAAGAACTCACTTGGGGCTATGTCTGGAGATTAGGGTGGATGAGAAACCAATACGAAGCTCATTTCATGCACTTTCACCATTATTATCGCTGATGTGTAGGATGGTGCATTATCGTTCGTGTGAAACCCAGCTCGCGCTATTCGTCCACGAGACTCAGAGGGCCATAGACACGGGTTCCCAGGTAGATGCCGGGTTTCTTGACTTCCGCAAGACGTTCGATACAGTTCTCCACAGTCGTTTAATGAACAAAGTAAGAGCATATGGACTGTCAGACCAATTGTGTGATTATATTGAAGAGTTCCTAGATAACAGAACGCAGCAGGTCATTCTCAATGGAGAGGTGTGCCGCAGGGGAGTGTCGTAGGACCGTTGCCTTTCACAATATACATAAATGACCTTGTGGATGACATCGGAGGTTCATTGAGGCTTTTTGCGGATGATGCTGTGGTATATCGAGAGGTTGTAACAATGGAAAATTGTACTAAAATGCAGGAGGATCCGCAGCGAATTGACGCATGGTGCAGCGAATGGCAATTGAATCTCAATGTAGACAAGTGTAATGTGCTGCGAATACATAGAAGGAAATATCCTATATCATTTAGCTACAATATAGCAGGTTAACCACTGGAAGCAGTTAATTCCACAAATTATCTGGGAGTACGCATTAGGAGTGATTTAAAATGGAATGATCATAAAAGTTGATCGTCGGTAAAGCAGATGCCACACTGAGATTCATTGGAAGAATCCTAAGAAAATGCAATCAGAAAACAAAGTAAGTAGGTTACAGCACGCTTGTTCGCCCACTGCTTGAATACTGCTCAGCGGTCTGGGATCCGTACCAGATAGGGTTGATAGAAGAGATAGAGAAGATCCAACGGAGAGCAGCGCGCTTCGTTACAGGATCATTTAGTAATCGCGAGAGCGTTACGGAGATGATAGATAAACTCCAGTGGAAGACTCTGCAGGAGAGACGCTCGGTACGGGCTTTTGTTGAAGTTTCGAGAACATACCTTTACCGAGGAGTCAAGCAGTATATTGCTCCCTCCTACGTATGTCTCGCGAAGAGACCATGAGGATAAATCCTCCTTTCCACGAACAATACGAGACTGGAAGGGAGAACCGATAGAGGTACTCAAGGTACCCTCCGCCACACACCGTCAGGTGACTTGCGGAGTATGGATGTAGATGTAGAAATCATGTGACAAAGCAATGGAAGTAAAAAATTCCATTTTGACGAATTAACTGAGTAAAAAATAACCACCGCAGAAAATTCGATAAAGATTTAAAAATAAAAATTCCCACAGCTCATGATGAGTTTCGATCCCGCAATCTTTTGCGAGTGACGCGTGTACCTTCGCCGTTAAACTGAGAAAACAACCTCTTACATGTTGCTGTATTACAGCTGTAGATCATCCTTCGATATTCCGTCGCGTTTTTCGTCGATTACTCGCACAGGAAGACCCACCGGGGTGAATGGCTTCAGGGTTCGGTACCTGTGGCACCATCAAATACCTCACTGTGTAGATTATTTCAAAAAGTCGATCCCCACCGCTGGGGAACTCTCCTTGTGAGAAACTGTGGCAAACTCAAACTATTCGTCTCAGAGGCCTACTTGAGTGATTAAAACAGGTCCCAGAATATCTTTAATATCTGGAAAGCGGCACTCTAATTTTCTCGGTCTACGTAGGACAGAGCGCACACATTGTCTTCCGGGGAACCGGACTGATCACGTGGGGAGGTACTCGCCGCGGGTGCCCACTATGAATATGTAATCCCGGGTCCGCCGGGCAGCCAGAAGAATACAAATCCAACTCATTCGGCGCACCCCGAGGCGATCCGCCACCGTGAATAAATAATGCCTCGAGGCGGCCAAGGAGCCGAGCGAAGAACGGATTCGCCCGCGAGACTGAACACAGCGGGGGAAACTTCAGCAGTTAGTCTCCATTTGCGCAGCGCGAGAACACGCGACCGTTGCATTCGAGATTTCGTTCATAATAGAACACGCACGAGAAGGACTTGAAGCGCCCCGTGCTATTGGTATTCGACTCCTTCGATGTACAGCGAACACAATGTCTTTGCTTCCCGTAAGGCAATCACAGTAGACCGATCTACGGTGGAGCATTTTCATTTACACTGAAGCGCCAAAGAAACCGGTATAGGCTTCCGTATTCAAATAAAAAGACACGTAAAGAGGCAGGATACGGCGATGCGGTCAGCAACGTCTATACAAGACAAAAAGTGTCTGGCACAGCTGTTAGATCGGTTACTGCTGCTACACTGATGCTCATAAATTAAGGATAATTGCAGAGTGCGGTGCCACACAACGTGGCACTACACAAAACTGGCGCTAATAGCATAGGCACATAGGGAACACACACGACACAGATCTGTAAGTCCACGGTATTGGTGATAAGTTGAGAAAACCGTCCCGAAACACATGTGCTACAAAACGCCACTGTTTCCTGCGCATGTACCCCGACATCAATATGGGAAATGATCACCATGTACACGTACACAGGCCGCACAATGGGTTGGCACACTTTAGATCTGATGGTCTAGCAGTTGTTGGGGTATAGTCTCCCATTCTTGCACCACTGCCTGTCAGAGCTCCTGAAATGTAGGGTTCAAAAATGGTTCAAATGGCTCTGAGCACTATGGGACTTAACTTCTGAGGTCATCAGTCCCCTAGAACAGAACTACTTAAACCTAACTAACCTAAGAACATTACACACATACATGCCCGAGGCAGGATTCGAACCTGCGACCGCAGCAGTCGCGTGGTTCCGGACTGAGAGCCTAGAACCGCTCGGCCACCACCGCCGGCTGAATCGCATATCACTCCAACTGCACACGTCCCAAACCTTTGCAGACCGTCCACCAGTTTGAACAGTGCACTGCTGAGATGCAGGGTCCATGGATTCACGAGGTTGTCTCCATACCCGTACATGGTCATCCTCTCGATACAATTTGAAAGGAGACTCCTCCGACCAGGCAACATGTTTCCGGTGATCAACAGTCCAATGTCGGTGTTGACGGGCCCAGACGAGGCGTAAAGCTTTGTGTCGTGCAGTAATCAAGGGGACACGAGAGGGCCTTCTGGTGCGAAAGCCCACGTCGATGATGTTTCCTTGAATGGTTCGCACGCTGACACTTGATGGGCCGGCATTGAAATCTGCAGCTATTTGAGGAAGGGTTGCACGATTCCCTTCAGTCGTCGTTGATCTCGTTCTTGTAGGATCTTTCTCCGAACGCAGCGATGCCGGAGATTTGGTATTTTACCGGATTCTTGATATTCACGTTACACTTGTGTAATAGTCTTTCGGGAAAACCCCCACTTTACCGATACTTCGCAGATGCTGTGTCGCATCACCCGTGCGCCGACTGCAACACCACGTTCAGACTCACTTAAATCTTGATAACTCGCCATTGTAGCGGCAGTAACCGACCTAACAACTGCGCCAGACTCTTGTTGTCTTATATAGGCTTTGCCGACCGCAGCACCGTTGTGCCTGTTTACGTATCTCTGTAATTGAATACACATGCGTATACGAGTTTATTTGGCGCTTCAGCGTAGTACAGGGCTGGCTAGAGCTGAAATTACAATTACAGTTCGAAACTGTGTAGATGTGCAAAGTACCCAGAGAACGTGCGCACCTATCGAGCCCTAAACAAGTTTAGACGCAGCATCAAACCTTTTCCTAACTTCTTCCGGCTACATGCTTAAAGGCAAATATTTAACATATTAACACCTTTGTAAAGTAACCTGAAATTTGAAGATAGTTCGAGTCCTTAAGAAGTCGCCAATGAGGCAGGGGGGGAAGGGGGGGGGGTTTACAGGTATCTGTTCTAAGCTTTCCGAAATCCTCCATCGGAAATTGCTTGCTTCAGGACGGACGAGTACTGCGGCCAGACCGCACACTGCGATGATGGGCTGGTCGCCTGGACAACGAGGCGGTACGCCGCAGCTGGCGAATGGGTTCGCAATTACCGCAAACGCTCGTCACCGCCCTACAGCGAGCAGTAATGGGCGCGCAGTCGCTCGGCCTACCATTGGCTCCCAGCGAGCGGGCCACTAACATCTAACCTGCTACTGCTGGTTAATTAACGGGGGCAGTCCTCTCTGAAAATTTCCAGATATCGGTAGTTTTGTTTTTGAATTAACCCTTAACGACCCAGGTGCGGTCTCGCACACCACGAGTGTTTATTGTTACTTTTGTTACTTTGTTCTTAATGCATAGTGATTGGGTAGGAGGAAACAGCGGTATCTACGCTACTGGCCATTAAAATTGCTACACCACGAAGATGGCGTGCTACAGACGTGAAATTTAACCAACAGGAAAAAGATGCTGTGATATGCGAATGATTAGCTGTTTAGAGCATTCACACAACGTTGGGCGCCGGTGGCGACACCTACAACGTGCTGACATGAGGAAAGTTTCCAACCGATTTCTCATACACAAACAGCAGTTGACCGGCGTTGCCTGGTGAAACGTTGTTGTGATGCCTCGTGTAAGGAGGAGAAATGCGTACCATCACGTTTCCAATCGCGATTGCGGTTTATCGTATCGCGACATTGCTGCTCGCGTTGGTCGAGATGTAATGACTGATAGCAGAATACGGATCGGTGGGTTCAGGAGGGTAATACGGAACGCCGACCTGGATCCCAACGGCCTCGTATCACTAGCAGTCGAGATGACAGGCATCTTATCCGCATGGCTGTAACGGATCGTGCAGCCACGTCTCGATCCCTGAGTCAACATATGGGGACGTGTCCAAGACAACAACCATCCGCACGTACAGTTCCACGACGTTTGCAAATTCAAATGGATCTAAGCACTATGGGACTTAACCTCTGAGGTCATGAGTCCCCTAGACTTAGAACTACTTAAACATAACTAACCTAAAGACATCACTCACATACATGCCCGAGGCAGGATTCGAACCTGCGAGCGCAACAACAGTCTGGTTCCAGACTGAAGCGCCTAGAACCGCTCAGCCACCGCGGCCGGCGACGTTTGCAGCACCACAGACAGGAGCGCCTGCGATGGTGTACTCAACGACGAACCTGGGTGCACGAATGGCAAAATGTCATTTTTTCGGATGAATCCAGATTCTGTTCACAGCATCATGGTGGTCGCATCCGTGTTTGGCGACATCGCGGTGCCCATTGGAAGCTTGTATTCCTCATCGTCATACTGGCGTATCACCCGGCGTGATGGTATGGGGTGCCATCGGTTACACGTCTCGGTCACCTCTTGTTCGCATTCACGGCACTTTGAACAGTGGACGTTACATTTCAGATGTGTTACGACCCGTGGCTCTACCCTTCATTCGATCCCTGCGAAACCCTACATTTCAGCAGGATAATGCACGACCGCATGTTGCAGATCATGTACGGGCCTTTCTGGATACAGAAAATGTTCGACTGCTGCCCTGACCAGCACATTCTCCAGGTCTCTCATCAATTGAAAACGTCTGGTCAATGGTGGCCGAGCAACTGGCTCGTCACAATACGCCGTTATTACGGCCAGAGGTGGTTGTTCTGGGCACTGATTTCTCAGGATCTATGCACCCAAATTGCGTGAAAATGTGATCACATGTCAGTTCTAGCATAATATATTTGTCCAATGAATACCAGTTTACCATCTGGATTTCTTCTTAGTGTAGCAATTTTAAGGGCTAGTAGTGTAGTTGTTCTTTCCCGAAGTTGCCTGGTTTCCTTCGTCAGTAATGTTTTTAACGTGACGTGAACCGATACAGTTACTGCTTCATTAGTACTGGCGGTCGCTGAGACAGAAGCTGTGACTTAGCGTTGTGGATTTTCTAGCCGGGTCCTCGAATACTGTTCGTGTTACAGACCCTGACTTATGGATGATGTGATAAAATGGTTCGACGACAGTTCGGGAAGTTGATGTTGGATCAGATAGGGACTACCAAGTTGAAAGTGAATGTAATTCAGAATCGGAACAGTGTGAAAGTGAAGACGAATTAGCGTTGCCACCTACGAATTCCTTGAATGAAGCAAGTGATCAAAGTGATGAAGACAGAAGTGTAGAGACTGAATATTTAGCTAAAGGTTCTGCCAGAAACATATTTAAAACCAAACTAAACTCCGCCCGAACAGGCCATGAAGACCCGACGGAACCGACCGGCCACCGTGTAATCCTCAGCCCACACGCGTCACTGTATGCAGATATGGAGCGGCATGTGTTCAGCACACCGCTCTCGCGGCAGTATGTCAGTTTACGAGACCGGAGCCGCTACTTCACATTCAAGTAGCTCCTCAGTTTGCCTCACAAGGGCTGAGTGCAGCCCTCTCGCCAACAGCGCTCGGCAGACCAGACGGTCACCCATCCAAGTGCTAGCCCAGTCCGACAGCGCTTAACTTAGGTGATCTGATGGGAACCGGTAGAAACATATTTTGTCGAAACACATCACTGGTTGTCGAAGTCTCTTGTCATAAGATCTCTTTTTTGGTAGCATAATATCATTCGTTTGCCAACAGTGCGACCACCTGCTCAAGTAGGCAATAATCCAGATCGTTTTACTATCTGAAATTTGCTTATGTCATACTGAAATTGACTAATATAAAAATGAAAGTAACACACGTGAATAATCCACAAGGACAGTACGATGCTAATTTGTGTGAATTAAAAGCATTTTTCGTGCATCCATTCACCTTGTTTTGAGTGTAGTGGAACCAAGAACAGAAATCGTTGCAGGTCGACTGGAAAAGCGCGAAACATTCTCCACTTGTGATCCAAAACTGAAGGGGGAGACGCCTTACGTTTCCCATTGGTTCAAGAAGCCAACCTCCCTTGAATGCTTTACAACGATCGCAAAGAAAATTTCTGAGGGAGACACTAAAAACGGAGAAAGTATTGGTCTAATTACTATATTTTTGAATATTTTATGGGAGTTTCTTATGTTTTTATTGCTGCATGTACAATAAATAATAAAAGTATATCAAAAAGTAAAATTTAGATTGGAGGGTTCTTAAGTTTTTATAGCGTTAACGTTATCATGTAATTTTATGTCCATTTTGTGCAGTTTTCTGTTTAAATGCCTTTTTTCGTAAAACTTAACTTTAAAATTTATTTGAATATATTTTTTGTTTGATATTAATGTAATATTTTACATAAAAAATGAATTGTTTGACTGACATTGCTGAATGCAGTTTTTGTGGCTATATAGATGTAGCGGTCCGTCAGGTCGCACCTAGGACAGAGTGTGACAAGAAAAATAACCTGCGAAGCTACGGGTTACAGTGTTCTCTCAGATGTCTACTTTACTGTGGTGTTCATCCAGAGTTCGTCAGAAACTCTGCTGTCGAACTACAAAGCTATTTGTGGAAAAGTGTTTCTCAAAACCATTCAAAGCGAGAAAAAAAATGTACTTTCAACGACGGCTTAACAGGCATTATAGAAATTATGAACGAGCTCGCACTTGAGAGCGAACCATCCTGTTACAATTTCTGTACAAAAGGGGCCGAAAAGCGTATGGAGCAAGCAGAGTCCCGCAGAACCACAGCGGCCACGGAGAAGCTGCGGGAGGATCTCCCTTGGGGACCTGGAAGGGTTGCAGCTTGGTCCAGGGATAGCTGACTAGAAGTACGTTTAACTCAACTACAGTAAACGTAACTAAAAACTTTAAACGTATTTCTCTCGAAACAGAATTTTCTAGGTTGGCAGGAAACATAATTTGAGAACGCTACATACGATTTTGATCGGAATTTGATGCGTGCATTCTAACTTGAAACCTCTATTGGCGTACGTACCTGTTTTGAGATATTTGTAAAGTCTGCTTTCGGTGCACGCTTCGATTTTGGGGGCGAAGAATGTAACGTTTATTTCGGTCAGCCACAATTTTGTTAGAGCTTAACATAGCATATTTCATGACAGGTGGATTGGCCGTCGAAGCACCATACCATGGCCCGCACGTTCACCGGATCTGAGGTCCCAGGATTTCTTTCTGTGGGAAACTTGAAGGATATTTGCTATCGTGATCCACCGACAACACCTGACAACATGCGTCAGCGCATTGACAATGGATGTGCGAACGTTACGGAACGCGAACTAGTCGCTGTAGAGAGGAATGTCGTTACACGTATTGCCAAATGCATTGAGGTTGACGGACATCATTTTGAGCATTTATTGCATTAATGTGGTATTTACAGGTAATCACGCTGTAACAGCATGCGTTCTCAGAAATGATAAGTTCACAAAGGTACATGTATCACATTGGAACAACCGAAATAAAATTTGCAAACGTACCTACGTTCTGTATTTTAATTTAAAAAAATCTACCCGTTACCAACTGTTCGTCTAAAATTGTGAGCCACATGTTTGTGACTATTACAGCGCCTTCTATCACAAAGCGAAAAAAGTGGTCCAACTAAAACATTCATATTTCTTTATGTACTACACGAATATGTAATAAAAAATGGGGGTTCCTATTTAAAAAAAAAAACACAGTTGATATCCGCTTGACCTATGGCAGCGCAATCTAGCGGGCAAACCATAACGCCGTCTTGTTTCCCCCTTCAAGCTAGACGAGTTTGGTTGATGGTAGTTTTTTCGTTTGACGATTGTTTCTTGAGATATTTGGCCAGGTCATTATCAATGGACCAACCTGTATACAAGTTTCATTTGTCTCTAGATGCATGGCAATCCAGAGTACCTCGTGAAGAGGCGAACTGCCTTCGAGCAAAGGTGTTCCAGGACCCGCGGCGATCGTTGGCCGCCTTTCGTGCCTGGAGAGGTGCCAGCGAAACCCAAACTCTAGCCAGGCGAAAGCGGCCTCCGTCTATACGTCTGCTGTACGGGAATGTGGTCGCGCGTCTCTCTCTCTCTCTCTCTCTCTCTCTCTCTCTGTGTGTGTGTGTGTGTGTGTGTGTGTGTGTGTGTGTGTGTACATGCGCGCGCTTTGTGGACACACTCCACCGCTTTCGCTGATAAAATGATGCGATGAAGATAATTTAGTCTTCTAACCAAACTGCGTGCCTACGCAGTATCGCCTCAGTTGTGCGACTGGATTCGCGATTTCCTGTCAGAAAGGTCACAGTTCGTAATAATAGACGAGAAGTCATAAAATAAAATAGAAGTAATATCCAGCGTTCCCCAAGGAACTGTCATATGCCCTCTATTGTTCCTGATCTATATTAACGACAAAGCAGACAATCTGAGTAGCCGTCTTAGATTGTTTCCAGATCATGCTGTCATTTACCGTCCTGTAAAGTCATCAGATGATCAAAACGACTTGCAACATGTTTTAGGTAAGATATCTGTATGGTGCGAAAAGTGGCAATTGATCCTGAATAAGGAAAAGTGGGAAGTTATTCACATTATTACTAAAAGAAATCAGCTAAATTTCGATTACGCGATATGTCACACAAATCTGAACGCTGTAAATTCAATAAATACTTAGAGATTACAATCACAAATAACCTAAAATGGAACGATCACGTAGATAATATTGTGGGTAGCGCAGACCAAAGACTGCGATTCATTGGCACAACACTCAGAAGGTACAACAGGTCTACCAAAGAGACTGCTTCCACCACGCTTGCCCGCCCTATTCTGGAGTACTGCTGTACGGTGTGGGATCCGCGTCAGGTGGAACTGACGGATGACATCGAAAAAATACAAAGAAGGGCAGCTCGTTTTGTAATATCGCGAAATAGGGGTGATAGTGTCACAGACATGATACGTGAATTGGAGTGGCAATCATTAAAACAAAGGCGTTTTTCGTTGCGACGGGATCTTCTCATGAAATTTCAATCACCAGTTTTCTCCTCCGATTTAGAAAACATTCTGTCTGCACCCACCTACATAGGGAGAAATGATCATCACGATAAAATAAGAGAAATCAGGGCTCGCACAGAAAAATTTAAGTGCTCGTTTTTCCTGCGTGCCGTTCGAGAGTGGAACGGTAGAGAGACAGCTTGAAGGTGATTCATTAAACCCTCTGCCAGGCACTTTATTGTGAATAGCAAAGTAATCACGTAGATGTAGATTTAAAGATACGGGACTGGCCCGATGTTGATTTGATAAATGTTTATTATCTTTTATTTATCCATCTTAAATGCAAGAATCTGGTTTATTTTAGAAAAAAATTCCGAAGTTATGTCTTAAACTTATAATATGCCATAACATCTTGTCTTCATAAATTCCTTTGTTCCATTCACAAATCGTTAGTTTTAAGATTTTCGTTTCTTAGTTAATTTTAAGTTTGTAAGTATTTATAGTTGCAAAATTATTAATTCTTATTAAAAATAAGAAATAAATAAGTATCACGATGTTTACACGTATAATGTCGTACTGTGAAAGTACGACCTCCCTTACCAAACCGTGGCAGGTCATTTGTATATGGCAACAAATAAATAAATAAGTCGTCGACTCAGGGTAAATCAACACAGAACTGGGCTTCAGTAGAAATCCCCATAATTATTACGATTCTACTGATCATTAATAAACCGTGACTTGTATGACTGAAGTCTGACTAATTAAAAGAAGTCGACGGGAAAAAATTCAACTTAGTCTAAGAGTAATCTCATTGGCACCGAGCCGACCGGAGTGGCCGTGCGGTTCTAGGCGCTACAGTCTGGAACCGAGAGACCGCTACGGTCGCAGGTTCGAATCCTGCCTCGGGCATGGATGTGTGTGATGTCCTTAGGTTAGTTAGGTTTAAATAGTTCTAAGTTCTAGGCGACTGATGACCTCAGTAGTTAAGTCGCATAGTGCTCAGAGCCATTTCAACCGTTGGCACCGACTATACGAACCATCATTCGCGTAAATCGCTCTTAGTCCTATTTCAAGAAACTTAATTACGTTCGAGTCCCTATCACCCAACAGCATACTTCGCAACCTTTATTGCAGTCCATTCTGGCCAGCTCGTATACAACAACAACTTCGATCTGAAAAACGGTCTGACATGCAAAGTTATTTAATTGCAATGGACGCGTTTCTCCCTTTTCTGATAACATCAGATTCTACGAAGGTAAGTGGATATACACTACTGGCCATTAAAATTTCTACACCAAGGAGAAATGCAGATGAAAAACGGGTATTCATTGGACAAATATATTATACTAGAACTGACATGTGATTACATTTTCACGCAATTTGGGTGCATAGATCCTGAGAAATCAGTACCCAGAACAACCACATCTGGCCGTAATAACGGCCTTGATACGCATTGAGTCAAACAGAGCTTCGATGGTGTGTACAGGTACAGCTCCCCGTGCAGCTTCAACACGATACCACAGTTCATCAAGAGTAGTGACTGGCGTATTGTGACGAGCCAGTTGCTCGGCCACCATTGACCAGACGTTTTCAATTGGTGAGAGATCTGGAGAATGTGCTGGCCAGGGCAGCAGTCGAACATTTTCTGTGTCCAGAAAGGCCCGTACAGGACCTGCAACATGCGGTCGTGCATTATCCTGCTGAAATGTAGGGTTTCGCAGGGATCGAGTGAAGGGTAGAGCCACGGGAAGTAACACATCTGAAATGTAACGTCCACTGTTCAAAGTGCCGTCAATGCGAAGAAGAAGTGACAGAGACGTGTAACCGATGGCACCCCACACCATCACGCCGGGTGATACGCTAGTATGGCGATGACGAATACACGCTTCCAATGTGCGTTCACCGCGATGTCGGCAAACACGGATGCAACCATCACGATACTGTAAACAGAGCCTGGATTTATCCGAAAAAATGACGTTTTGCCATTCGTGCACCCAGGTTCTTCGTCGAGTGCACCATCGCAGGCGCTCCTGTCTGTGATGCAGCGTCAAGGGTAAGCGCAGGCACGGTCCTCGAGCTGATAGTCCATGCTGCTGCAAACGTCGTCCAACCGTTCGTGCAGATGGTTGTTGTCTTGCATACGTCCCCATCTGTTGACTCAGGATGGAGACGTGGCTGCACGATCCGTTACAGTCATGCGGATAAGATGCCTGTCATCTCGTAAGCTAGTGATAGGAGGCCGTTGGGATCCAGCACGGCGTTCCGTATTACCCTCCTGAACCCACCGATTCCAAATGGTTCAAATGGCTCTGAGCACTATGGGACTCAACTGCTGAGGAGGTCATTAGTCCCCTAGAACTTAGAACTAGTTAAACCTAACTAACCTAAGGACATCACAAACATCCATGCCCGAGGCAGGATTCGAACCTGCGACCGTAGCGGTCTTGCGGTTCCAGACTGCAGCGCCTTTAACCGCACGGCCACTTCGGCCGGCCCACCGATTCCATATTGTACTAACAGTCATTGGATCTCGGCCTACGCTGTCGCGATACGATAAACCGCAATCGCGGTACGCTGCAATCCGACCTTTATCAAAGTCGGAAACGTGTTGGTACGCATTTCTCCTCCTTACACGAGGCATCACAACAGTGTTTCACCAGGCAACGCCGGTCAACTGCTGTTTGTGAATGGGAAATCGGGTGAAACGTTCCTCATGTCAGCACGTTGTAGGTGTCGCCACCGGCGCCAACCTTGTGTGAATGCTCTGAAAAGTTGATCATTTGCATATCAGAGCATCTTCTTCCTGTCGGTTAAATTTCGCGTCTGTGGCACGTCATCTTGGTGGTGTAGAAATTTTACTGTCCATTAGTGTACATAAATTTTAAATTTCCTATATTTCACGTCTGTTGTCAAATTTTCTGTAACCGGACTACCGGTTTCGGTATATAATGACCATTTTCAGGTCTCTTTTATAAAAACACGTCCTAATGTACTGGAGCCTTAGTGACAACGTCTAATGCTAAACACAAAATCAGCGCCAGCATCGTGAAATATACATATATATAAATAATATGTATGTACAAGATGGCTCTGAGCACTATGGGACTCAATTTCTGAGGTCATTAGTTCCCTAGAACTTAGAACTAGTTAAACCTAACTAACCTAAGGACATCACAAACATCCATGCCCGAGGCAGGATTCGAACCTGCGACCGTAGCGGTCTTGCGGTTCCAGACGACAGCGCCTAGAACCGCACGGCCACTTCGGCCGGCTGTATGTACAAGAGTCATCTCGTCAGCAGTGCTGCATGTTTTTATAAAACAGAGCTGAAGATGGTCATTATAGACCGAAATCGGTAGTCCGATGACAAAAAATTTCTGACAACAGACGTGAAATAAAGGAAATTTAAAATTTATGTATATTAGGTGGGGACTTGCTCGAAAAGTTTAAATTTCAAACCCATTTGTATTAAGGTAATATTTAATACTAGAATTTAGGCGTCCCGGAGTATTCTCTTCACCCGTGTGAAGTTTCACATTACGATAGACGTCAGAATACGGACCGACGCGACGTGTCTCGCTCACGGCCTGGTTTGCGGGCTCTTGTCTCGGCAGCGAGGCCAGAGGCAACCACGTTGTCGCGTCTGCACACACACACACGTGGTCGGCTGGAGACGGGTTGCCGCACCGCTGTATAACTGCGGCGCAGCCGGCGCCGGGCGGTATTTTGACGGTCGCCGCGGCAACCGGTAAACAGCGGCCGACAGACTCATCCCCGGGAAATGTGTGGGGCGCCGTTCGTCACAGCGGCTGCGCGGCCACTGTCGCTCCCATTGTCTCCACCAACAACGGCCGCGACGTCACACTTATTGGTGGAGTTTCCAACAACCCTACCACAACAAAGGTCAAAAATTAATTATGATTGTAGTGTTGCTCACGCTGCTAAATATTGCATTCTCGGGCAACAACAAAGTTATATTATGTGGCAGGTGTCATTAGAGCACAGTTAATAAAGTCGTTTCTTGAAATACTGGATAAACTAGGCACTCATCTTTTCGTGTTTGCCACGCTGGTCTCGTTGTGAACTCGTGGCTCAATCGTCGAAAATCTAGGTAGTGATGATTCCAAGCTCGGATGCAAAGAGGCCTAGGTGTTATTCTGCGATATTCAATTCTATAGATGTGTTTCATAAAGCATTCTTGGAGATTAAACTTTTGTAAGTTAGGATAATGGTGATGTAAAACAGTAATCAGCACTCCGAATTTAAGTTACACTTCTTTTTTTATTAGTTTTGTTGCAATATCACGTAACACCCAGAACATCACAATATAAAACATACTTGAAAATATCTTCCACATTTCATAAACTGACTACAATTTGCGTCTTTTTAACATGACAACCAAAGTTTGACTCTCTAATAACCGCTTACGAGCCCAAAAATCAGAGTTACAAGTACGTCAAAGATCATAGTGACAAAAGAAAGCATACACATAAGAATAATATTATTGCACTATATACATATCGATGTATCGAACTACCTCTACATTAATGAAATCAAATCTGAATGTTGTCACAGAAATATGTTAACTATATTACAGAAACACAGTAGAATATTGCTGGTATCGAGAGGTTGAGGTGAGGTGCCGTAATCGTTACGTAATTCAAGTACCATTACAAGTTCCCTACCTCACTCGTTAAAAATTGAACCCTTATAAAGGGTCACTTTGTTGCCCGGACTGTTAAGAACCCTTTTTCTTAGAAACGTGTAGACTAACGAGTTAAAATTTACACCACATACTAAGGTCTGTGGCACCTTTGGGGTGCAAAATATTGGAGGTTCTAAGTCAGTGAAATCAAAAGATAGGCAATTATTCTCACATATTTTGATACCCGAAAACTCACTCATTACAACTTGTAGGGTACTTCTTGTTGACCTACACTAAAGAGCCAAAGAAACTGGCCCACCTGCCTAATATCGTGTAGGGCCCCCGCTAGCACGCAGAAGTGCGCAACACGACGTGCCATCGACTGATGTCTGAAGTAGTGCTGAAGGCAACTGACACATGAATCCCGCAGGGCTATCCATAAATCCGTAAAAGTAGATATCTCTTCTGAACAGCACGTTGCAAGGCACCCTGGATATGCTCAATAATGTTCATGTCTTGGGAGTCTGGTGGCCAGCGAAAGTGTTTAAACTTAGAAGAGTTTTCCTGGAGCCACGCTGTAGCAATTCTGGACGTGTGGAGTGTCGCATTGTCCTGCTCGAATTGCCCAAATCCATCTGAATGCACAGTGGACATGAATGAATGCTGGTCATCAAACAGGATGCGTACGTACGTGTCACCTGTCAGAGTCGTATGTAGACGTATCAGGGGTCCCCATATCACTCCAACTGCACTCGCCCCACACCATTACCGAGCCTCCAGCAGCTTGAACAGTCCCCTGTTGACATCCACGGTCCATGGATTCATGAGGCTGTCTCCATACCCGTACACGTCCATCCGCTCGATACAATTACAAACGAGACTCGTTCGACCAGGCAACATGTTTCCAGTCATCAACAGTCCAATGACGGGCGCAGGAGAGGCGTAAAGCTTTGTGTCATACAGTCATCAGGAGTACACGAATGAGCTCGGAAAGCCCATATCAATGGTGTTTCCTTCAATGGTATGCACGCTGACATTTGTTGATAGCTTAACATTGAAATCTGCAGCAGTTTGCGGAACGGTTCCACTTCCGTCACATTGAACGATTCCCTTCAGTCGTCGTTACTACCGTCCTTGCAGAATCTTTTTCCAGCCGCAGCGACGTTGGTGGTTTGATGCTTTACCGGATTCCTAAAATTCACGGTACACTCGTGAAATGGTCGTACGGGAAAATCCCCACTTCATCACTGCCTCAGAGATGCTGTGTCCCATCGCTCATGAGCCGACTGTAGCACCACGTTCAAACTCACTTAGATCTTGAAAACATGCCTTTGTAGCAGCAGTAACCGATCTAACAACTGCGCCAGACACTTGTTGTCTTATATGGGCGTTGCCAACCGCAGTGCCGTATTCTGCCTGTTTACATATCTCTATATTTGAATACGCACGCCTATGCCATGTCTTTGGTGCTTCAATGTATTTTGTCTTTTGTTATCCGACTTCAGAATTAAAATTCAAACATTCTCGACAGTCTTGAAATTCCCGGGACAGATATCCTGCCTGCTTTTGGGGCTGGACCCATTGTGAGTCGGTAGCTAGGGTATTCTCCTATTCTTTTTTGCACTAATATCACCCGTTTCAAATGGTACTTGGCGCTTAGTAATAACGCCCCCGTGCTTGTACAGGAAGTCGTCCAAGGCACAAAAACTGGAAACGCTGCAACGGAGATCAGCTGCACACAACAGTACGGCCGTGTAGTTTGAAATGTTCAAAGAAAACGAAAATATAGGGGAGAGAGTGAGAGAATCGTTAACATTCGAGACAACTTTTGAAGAAATCGTGGCATGAAGAGGCCGAAACTGAATTCCACTGTTAAACGCAGAGGAGAGAGCGGGTAGATGGGAACAGTACGTTGAAGGTCTCTGTGAGTGGGAGGAATTGTCTCATAACATGGCAGAAGAAGAAACTGGAGTCGACATGGAAGAGATAGGGGATTCAGTGGTAGTCAAAATTTAAAAGAGCTGTTGAAGACTTGAGGTCAAATTAGGCAGAAGTGATAGATAACATTCCATTCGACTTGCTAAAGTCATTCGGGAAGTGGGAACCAAACAACCGTTCATGTTGGTGCATAGGTCTTTTAGAGTGGCGATCCACCACCAGACTTTCGGAAAAATATCATCTATACAATTCTGAAGACATCAAGAGCACGTAAATGCGAGAATCATCGCACAGCCAGGTTAATAGCTCATGCGGCCATGTTGCTGACAAGAATAATACACAGAAGAGTGGAAAAGAAAATTGAGGATCTGTTAGGTGACAGTCAGTTTGGCTTTAGGAAAGGTAAAGGCACGAGAGAGGCAATTCTGACGTTGCAGTTGATAATGGAAACAAGATTGAAGAAAAATGTAGAGAGGTTCGTAGGGTTTCTCGACCTGAGAAAGGAGCTGTACGATGTGAAATGCTGCAAGATGCTCGAAATTCTTAGAAATACAGGAGTAAGCTTTAAGGAAAGTAATGTACAATACGTCCATGAACGAAGTCGGAAAAATAAGATTCGAAAACCGAGAACGAACTGATCGAATTAAAAACGGCGTAAGACATTGATGCAATCCTTCGTCCCAACTGTTTAGTACGACATCGAGGAACAACGGCAATTTCCTACAAAAAATATTCTATTCATTTTTGCTCTAAGATAATAGTTTGGGGGAAGAGAACGCAAGAATATTAAAAATATCACGAGACTCTCATTCGCTGAAGCTTTGGTAGTTTCAGTAAGCCAATTTGAGGTAGTTTCCAGATTTAATAGATCACAATTGTTCTCTGTCAAACTGTCGTCTCACACTAATGCGGTGCGTTGTTAACAATGACGACATTTTAATAATAACAGAAAAATAAATAACAATATACATTGAAACTATTCTATTTCGGAATCCATCGTAATAGGGCATGTGTCGATATGACGTATTTTGTTCAGTGTGAGTAATTGTATCACCCCTCAAAGCATGTACCTTTCCTCCTGACTCACCCCATATTTGACTCGACAGTATACTTTTCATTTCATTTAACTAGATGCATATACATACCGAAGGAGTGCTGCGTGTCATTGCGAAGTTCTGTAAGCAAGTCTCGCCTGTGGTGTATTTTCCACAACTGTCATATGGGGAGCAGGATCAAACACATTTTCTAGGTTATTTGTCTACAAGTTATGTTCTCAGTGGGGACAGGGTAATGTTGTTTCGTTTCTTCCACTGTAGATGGGTTATAACACAGGGTGACAATTACTGTACTACACTCCTGGAAATGGAAAAAAGAACACATTGACACCGGTGTGTCAGACCCACCATACTTGCTCCGGACACTGCGAGAGGGCTGTACAAGCAATGATCACACGCACGGCACAGCGGACACACCAGGAACCGCGGTGTTGGCCGTCGAATGGCGCTAGCTGCGCAGCATTTGTGCACCGCCGCCGTCAGTGTCAGCCAGTTTGCCGTGGCATACGGAGCTCCATCGCAGTCTTTAACACTGGTAGCATGCCGCGACAGCGTGGACGTGAACCGTATGTGCAGTTGACGGACTTTGAGCGAGGGCGTATAGTGGGCATGCGGGAGGCCGGGTGGACGTACCGCCGAATTGCTCAACACGTGGGGCGTGAGGTCTCCACAGTACATCGATGTTGTCGCCAGTGGTCGGCGGAAGGTGCACGTGCCCGTCGACCTGGGACCGGACCGCAGCGACGCACGGATGCACGCCAAGACCGTAGGATCCTACGCAATGCCGTAGGGGACCGCACCGCCACTTCCCAGCAAATTAGGGACACTGTTGCTCCTGGGGTATCGGCGAGGACCATTCGCAACCGTCTCCATGAAGCTGGGCTACGGTCCCGCAAACCGTTAGGCCGTCTTCCGCTCACGCCCCAACATCGTGCAGCCCGCCTCCAGTGGTGTCGCGACAGGCGTGAATGGAGGGACGAATGGAGACGTCTTCAGCGATGAGAGTCGCTTCTGCCTTGGTGCCAATGATGGTCGCATGCGTGTTTGGCGCCGTGCAGGTGAGCGCCACAATCAGGACTGCATACGACCGAGGCACACAGGGCCAACACCCGGCATCATGGTGTGGGGAGCGATCTCCTACACTGGCCGTACACCACTGGTGATCGTCGAGGGGACACTGAATAGTGCACGGTACATCCAAACCGTCATCGAACCCATCGTTCTACCATTCCTAGACCGGCAAGGGAACTTGCTGTTCCAACAGAACAATGCACGTCCGCATGTATCCCGTGCCACCCAACGTGCTCTAGAAGGTGTAAGTCAACTACCCTGGCCAGCAAGATCTCCGGATCTGTCCCCCATTGAGCATGTTTGGGACTGGATGAAGCGTCGTCTCACGCGGTCTGCACGTCCAGCACGAACGCTGGTCCAACTGAGGCGCCAGGTGGAAATGGCATGGCAAGCCGTTCCACAGGACTACATCCAGCATCTCTACGATCGTCTCCATGGGAGAATAGCAGCCTGCATTGATGTGAAAGGTGGATATACACTGTACTAGTGCCGACATTGTGCATGCTCTGTTGCCTGTGTCTATGTGCCTGTGGTTCTGTCAGTGTGATCATGTGATGTATCTGACCCCAGGAATGTGTCAATAAAGTTTCCCCTTCCTGGGACAATGAATTCACGGTGTTCTTATTTCAATTTCCAGGAGTGTATATGAAATAAAATCGTCATAACTTCTGAACGTTTTGCGTTAGGACGTTCAAACTGCAAGTTTGGTCGCGGGGCATGTTGGGAATTACAGTAGTATGCGCATGGTTTGGTTTAGCGACGAAGCCCAATTTCATTTGGATGGGTTCTTCAATAAGCAGTATTGGCGCATCTGGGGGACTGAGAATCCGTATTTCGCGATCGAGAAGTCTCTTCACCCCCAACGGGTGACTGTGTGGTGTGCAGTGTCCAGTCACGGAATGATCGGCGCGATTTTCCTGGATGGCACGGTGACTACCGGACGTTACGTGAAGGTTCTGGAAGATGATTTCATACCAATTATCCAAAGGAACTCTGACCTCGACAAGATGTTGTTCGTGTAAGACGGAGCTCGACCCCACCGAGGCAGGAGAGTGTTTGATGTCCTGGAGCAGCATTCTGCCTCTGGGACACTCAGAGGCCACTGACATTGGCCTCGCTTGGCCGCCATATTTTCCGGATCTCAACACATGCGACTCTTTTTTTTGTGGGGCTATATGAAAGACAAGTTGTACAGCGATAACCCCGAAACTATGGCTGAGCTGAAAACAGCCATTCAGGAGGTCATCAATAGCATCGATGTTCCGACACTTCAGCGGCCATGCAGAATTTCGCTATTCGTCTTCGCCACATTATCGCCGATCATGGCAAGCATATCGAGAATGTCTTATCCTAAATTTGGATATCTGTAGTGACGTTTGCATGACGAATAAAGTGTGTGCACGCCGTAGTTCGTAACTAATTGTCTTTTCTCATGTTGTTGTTGTTGTTGTTGTTGTTATTGTTGTGGTCTTCAGTCCTGAGACTGGTTTGATGCAGCTCTCCATGCTACCCTATCCTGTACAAGCTTCTTCATCCCCCAGTACTTACTGCAACCTACATCCTTCTGAATCTGCTTAGTGTATTCATTTCTTGATCTCCCTCTACGATTTTTACCCTCCACGCTGCCCTCCAGTGCTAAATTTGTGATCCCTTGATACCTCAGAACATGTCCTACTAACCGGTCCCTTCTTCTAATCAAGTTGTGCCACAAGCTCCTCTTCTCCCCAATTCTATTCAGTACGTCCTCATTAGTTATGTGATCTACCCATCTAATCTTCAGCTTTCTTCTGTAGCACCACATTTCGAAAGCTTCTATTCTCTTCTTGTCCAAACTATTTATCGTCCATGTTTCACTTCCATACATGGCTACACTCCATACAAATACTCTCAGAAACGTTTTCCTGACACTTAAATCTATACTCGATGTTAACAAATTTGTCTTCTTCAGCAACGCTTTCCTTGCCATTGCCAGTCTACATTTTATATCTTCTCTACTTCGAACATCATCAGTTATTTTGCTCCCCAAATAGCAAAACTCCTTTGCTTCTTTAAGTGTCTCATTTCCTAATCTAATTCCCTCAGCATCACCCGACTTAATTCGACTACATTCCATTATCTTCGTTTTGCTTTTGTTGATGTTTATCTTATACCTTCCTTTCAGGACACTGTCCATTCTGTTCAGCTGCTCTTCCAGGTCCTTTGCTGTCTCTGACAGAATTACAGTGTCATCGGCGAACTTCAAAGTTTTTATTTCTTCTCCATGGATTTTTTTCATATAGTTAAATAATTGCCAGCCTGTACATTGTAATATGTACTCGTGACACAGCGTAAGACATGAGGTTGTTAGAAAGAAGTACGAAAGTCTGTCAACACATGGCGTAGAATGTTATAATGATACTTTTGTTACTTCTCGCTTATACTGTTCTTGGCAACAGTCGGAATACAATTTAACAGTCGAAATAACATGTGACTTTCATGGTAGTACGAACGCGGTAGAACATATGGCGCTTAGTTTCGTTGTGACTGAAATCGCTGACAGATCCTGGTAACTTGTTACTAACGAAAACTGTGCCCTCTCAAACACTTGTGATTTGCAACAGTTACGCGATTTCTTGCCCACTACTACACGAAACCTTAATTGTGATTTGTAAGCTCCGCAATAGGAGGCGTGCGTGCGTGTGTGTGTGTGTGTGTATGTGTGTGTGTGTGTGTGTGTGTAATGTAGTAAGTAGGGTAGCCTGCGTTTGTTTTTAAAGCCGCGGCCTATTTAGCACCGGTAATTTTAATGTGGACGCTGAGGGCTCAGAAGGATACGCGCGTGGATCGGTAGCCATGGCAACGCCCGGCCACTGCCTCGCGCCACGCACAGTACAAGGCCGGAAGGAGCTTTCGCCATAGGCCACAGCCTGCCACCATTACCGTTGGGCCACCGCCCTTACCCGCCTAAATTACAGCCCCTCTTCTGCTCACCGTGACCCGCTTTCCCTCTACAATTATCAACCATTTCTGCGGTAACGCACGGGTACATCTCGTAATGTCTGCTTTATGCAAGCGGTCACGATAACTAGGCAGTTTTCCTGCCTTAGCGAGGACGAAGACACTGACCGAAATCCTTCGTATGTGGCAGAAACAGTTCTATATCTGTAACGTGACTCGACATCTGTTTGTGAACAGAGTCGCGAAATTAGATAATTCGGTCAAGGAGACTCAGTAAAAAGTTCTCATAACTGACGGCTCGACTTAAGAAAAGTCTCAATAATTGATTAATTAAAATTTTACGTTGTGTCATACAGTTGTTTGATTTACGTGTTTAGTCTCACTTGTTATACTGTACCTGTCTGTAATATTGGACCTTTTAAGGACAAGATTATCTTCGTCAGTCACTTCCTTAGAACATGTCACCAAATCTTACCATGTACCGATCAACAGCGGCTACAAGGGTAGCGGAGTACGTGTGGAGTGCGCATGTGGGTTTTTTAGGTTATAGAATTCCCTCCCTAGGCCCGACAAGACGCCTCCTGAGACGCGGCAAGGTAGGAGTAGGCAAAATACAACAGGGAATAACAATATTAATGTGGTAATAGTAAACTGCAGCAGTGTCTATAGAAAGGTCCCAGAACTGCTCTCATTAATAAACGATCACAATGCCCACATAGTACTAGGGACAGAAAGTTGGCTGAAACCAGATGTTGACAGTAATTAAATTCTAAACTCAGATTGGACTGTATACCGCAGAGACAGGCTTGACAGTGAAGGGGGAGACGTGTTTATAGCGATAAGAAGTGCAATAGTATCGAAGGAAATTGACGGAGATCCGAAATGTGAAATAATTTGGGTGAAGGTCACGGTTAAAGCAGGCTCAGACATGGTAATTGGATGTCTCTATAGGCCCCCTGGCTCAGCAGCTGTTGTGGCTGAGCACCTAAAGGATAATTTGGAAAATACTTCGAGTAGATTTCCCCACCATGTTATAGTTCTGGGTGGAGATTTTAATTTGCCGGATATAGACTGGGAGACTCAAACGTTCATAACGGGTGGCAGGGACAAAGCATCCAGTGAAATTTTTTTAAGTGCTTTATCTGAAAACTACCTTGAGCAGTTAAACAGAGAACCGACTCGTGGTGATAACATATTAGACCTTCTGGTGACAAACAGACCCGAGCTATTTGAAACAACGCAGAACAGGGAATCAGCGATCATAAAGCGGTTACGGCATCGATGATTGCAGCCGTAAATAGGAATATTAAAAAAGGTAGGAAGATTTTTCTGTTTAGCAAATGTGACAAAAAGCAGATTTCAGAGTACCTGACGGCTCAACACAAAAGTTTTGTCTCAAGTACAGATAGTGTTGAGAATCAGTGGACAAAGTTCAAAACCATCGTACAATATGCGTTAGATGAGTATGTGCCGAGCAAGATCGTAAGAGATGGAAAAGAGCCACCGTGGTACAACAACCGAGTTAGAAAACTGCTGCGGAAGCAACGGGAACTTCACAGCAAACATAAACATAGCCAAAGCCTTGCAGACAAACAAAAATTACGCGAAGCGAAATGTAGTGTGAGGAGGGCTATGAATTCGGAAGTAAAGTTCTATGTCCTGACTTGGCAGAAAATCCTAAGAAATTTTGGTCTTATGTCAAAGCGGTAGGTGGATCAAAACAAAATGTCCAGACACTCTGTGACCAAAATGGTACTGAAACAGAGGATGACAGACTAAAGGCCGAAATACTAAATGTCTTTTTCCAAAGCTGTTTCACAGAGGAGGACTGCACAGTACTTCCTTCTCTAGATTGTCGCACAGATGACAAAATGGTAGATATCGAAACGCTCAAAAGAGGAAAGGCCGCTGGACCTGAGGGGATACCAGTTCGATTTTACACAGAGTACGCGAAGGAACTTGCCCCCCTTCTTGCAGCGGTGTACCGTAGGTCTCTAGAAGAGCGTAGCGTTCCAAAGGATTGGAAAAGGGCACAGTCATTCCCGTTTTCAAGAAGGGACGTCGAACAGATGTGCAGAACTGTAGACCTATATCTCTAACGTCGATCAGTTGTAGAATTTTGGAACACGTATTACGTTCGAGTATAATGACTTTTCTGGAGACTAGAAGTCTACTCTGTAGGAATCAGCATGGGTTTCGAAAAAGATCGTGTGAAACCCTGCTCGCTTTATTCGTCTACGAGACTCAGAGGGCCATAGACACGGGTTCCCAGGTAGATGCCGTGTTTCTTGACTTCCGCAAGGCTTTCGATACAGTTCCCCACAGTCGTTTAATGAACAAAGTAAGAGCATATGGACTATCAGACCAATTGTGTGATTGGATTGAAGAGTTCCTAGATAACAGAACGCAGCATGTCATTCTCAATGGAGAGAAGTGTTCCGAAGTAAGAGTGATTTCAGGTGTGCCGCAGGGGAGTGTCGTAGGACCGTTGCTATTCTCAATATACACAAATGACCTTGTGGATGACATCGGAAGTTCACTGAGACTTTTTGCGGATGATTCTGTGGTATATCGAGAGGTTGTAACAATGGAATATTGTACTGAAATGCAGGAGGATCTGCAGCGAATTGACGCATGGTGCAGGGAATGGCAATTGAAACTCAATGTAGACAAGCGTAATGTGCTGCGAATACACAGAAAGAAAGATCCTATACCATTTAGCTACAATATAGCAGGTCAGTAACTGGAAGCAGTTAATTCCATAAATTATCTGGTAGTAGGCATTAGGAGTGATTTAAAATGGAATGATGATATAAAGTTGATCGTCGGTAAAGCAGATGCCAGACAGATTCACTGGAAGAATTCTAAGGAAATGCAATCCGAAAAGAAAGGAAGTAGGTTACAGTACGCTTGTTCGCTCGCTGCTTGAATGCTGCTCAGCAGTGTGGGATCCGTACCAGATAGGGTTGATAGAAGAAATAGAGAAGATCCAACGGAGAGCAGCGCGCTTCGTTACAGGATCATTTAATAATCGCGAAAGCGTTACGGAGATGATTGATAGAGTCCAGTGGAAGACTCTGCAAGAGAGACTCTCAGTAGCTCGGTACGGGCTTTTGTTGAAGTTTCAAGAACATACCTTCACCGAGGAGTCAAGCAGTATATTGCTCCCTCCTACGTATATCTCGCGAAGAGACCATGAGGACAAAATCAGAGAGATTAGAGCCCACACAGAGGCATACCGACAATCTTTGTTTCCACGAACAATATGAGACTGGAATAGAAGGGAGAACCGATAGAGGTGCTGAAGGTACCCTCCGCCGCACACAGTCATGTGGCTTGCGGAGTATGGATGTAGATGTAGATGTACATACTTGTATTTCCTCTCAAAACAATTTTTGTGTTTCGTAATGTAGTTCATTCATAATACGTCACCGTATCTAACGTAAGTATTTTTATATGACGTTTTTACCGATATAATTCCCCTCGTTTTAGCACTGAATCAAACACTAAAGACTGTCATATTCGGAAACCAGTCGAGATAGCCACCAGTTGCACTATTTTAAAATGTATGATCACACAAAAATTTCAAAATCTGACATAAGTATCTTTCAAGCAGAGGATGGCGCAGCAGCCGAAAACCAGTTTGTAAAATTATAAGTACTGTACAATATTGCACCAATGTTGTTTCTTTTTTCCACAACATAGCACTATAATATCAATAAAATTGGTGTTTCTTTACAAGGGGAAGCAGAAAGTGAAAACTGGAACCAAATTAAAAAACACTTTTTTTTACATTTTTATTTATTTTAGTATTTCAAACGATAGTTGCATAGAAACATCAAAAAAAAAAGAGAAAAAAAAGAAAGAGAGAGAGAGAGAGAGAGAGAGAGAGGGAGAGAAAAGAAACAACAATAATTCAGTTTTATTTTGCAAAGGAATCAACGATCTCCTTCTCCAACGCTGACGTGCAACGTGCTGTGCCAGTCGCATTCCCTACTGTGACCGAAACCTACATACATCGTGATTCCCCTGTTCTCAGGCTGTTCGTGCTCAACGAATTGGCCAGTTGTGGAGTCACAGATAGAATCGGCTTTGCTTCTTCTTCTGCTTCTTCTTCTTCCACCTCCTACTCCTCCACCTCGGCCTCCTCCTGCTCATCATCATCATCTTCGTCGTGACGCTCAAAAAGTCGCCGTTCGTACACACCATGTTAAATTTTTTATTTATTTTTCTCCGTCCTATGGCAAGTGAAAACCTGGAGATTGAAGCGTATTTTTGATGGTGGGTAGCGGCGGAAGGTAGGGTAGAATAGCGGACAGCGGGTTGTGCCGCACGAGAACTGTTACTTTCCAGACAGAGCTGATAATATTCTTTATATTGTAGAACGTGACAATATCTAGCACAAGTCATAATAATGGGAATGTTAAGCTGACACAGCAATACTTGGAGTTGTGTTGAATAAAAGTGACGATGTAAAATCTTAAATTTGTGTCTTTTTTCCTGTAACATGGAAAAATGAAGTTTTCAGAACATAAATGCGATGGAAATTACGTGAAGGAAGAGGCATAGAAAAAGTCAGTGAGATTTCTTCAAATGACAGTCAGAGAAGCGAGTGAGAAATATTCATTTCCTGGAAGCAGGATTCGCATTAGGTGACAGACATAAAGCTTTCCGGGAAAAGATATAGGTGGCCATGAAACTTGGTTCAGGAAGTAACCATTAAACCACCGAACCTTTAAAGAATCGAATCTCCGCGTATAAAATATTTTCAGACGTCTGATTACTTTCCGAATGACTTAATGTATTCAATATTTATCTTTACGAATTGAGTGAGAATAAGATTAGGAAGGTTTGAAATTGTGCTCGAAGTCAGTTGAAAGTCTCTAAGTGCTCTCGTTATGAAACACTGGATGAATACCGTCTGGGAATTCGCGTGCCATTTTAAGTGAAACCTAGTTAACCACGCATCACAATGTTTACGACGTCATATCTCTTGAAGTGTGTGTCGTACAGTGATATAATTTTGCTGGTACAGTTAGTCATTTATGTGGATACTGTTTGCTTAATTGTGTTGTGAATAGAGTCGTCACAGAAAGAAGTCATAAATTAAAAGGTCACATCTGGTGCTGGAGTTTGTCTGCATGAACAGCTAAATTTTCTTCCCTTCGTCGTAGAAGTTTAGTAAAATTTTATAATTAAGAGTAAAATTTGTTGGCAATCATTAACTGCTGTCAAATAGCGGATGCGCGTAGACTCGGCAAGTGCACGCGATGTGTTACGTACCTCAAGATATGTACACTGTTTCTAATTGTAATAGTTGTCCCACTGTGTTAAACCTTCAACATAAGACTATACCTGTTAACGAGCAGATTATGGCAGCATTATAAATTCGCTCCATAATAACGCTAAGTATTGAAGAATAAGATTTTTTGTTGCTCCTGGAAGATAGGCAACCTGCAATAGTTCTGGGTTTCGGCATAACAGTTAAGTAATACAGGTAAACTTTTTCCGAGAAAATTTAGTGAACAGGAAACTTTATTGTACGACCGTCTTAAAAATTTAGGTAGCCAGCTTTCGCCTTCGTGTAAAGATGAGTTGTTAAATCTAGTGTACAAATGTGAGCAGCAATTGAAAATAAGGCAGCTATTCGAGAAGACAATAATTATTTAAATAAGAATCAATTAATAGAACGCCTCGGTTTTAAATCAGACTAAAAGTATAAAGTAATTTTTCCTAGTCTCTTACAGTCTCCTATCTTCGTACAAACAGTTCTGAAATCTGTGTCTGTGAATTTTCAGTTGCTGTGAAAATACTTGTAAGATTTTAGGAAAATGCGGAGCATCAAGTAATTATTAGAAGGAAGTTAACTATTCATGCATTATTTAGTTAATAATAAGGACGTGAAATATTCGTGGCTCAATTATGTATTACGTGCGAACCCAATTTTTTCCTTTCAACTGTTAAGAGTATTTTCATAGCTATTAAAAATTCACACCCACAACTTTTCTGGATTATTTATGTGGCGTTGGGAATCCATATGGTGCTATCGTCAATTATTATGCGCTTTTTAGTCCGATTTAAAAACGTGACATATTAAAAAATGATTTTTACTTAAATAATTATTTTCTGCCTTTTTAGTCTTGTGTGTAAGATTTTTTAAATCGATTTCGAACATTTTAATTAGACTGCAACAGTGACATTTCAGTTTCTCCTCATCTGAGGCAGCCAGAGTAATTGCTTGCTCCGACATATATCTCGCGAAGAGACCATGGAGCTAAAATTAGATTCATTCCAAAAAAATGGCTCTGAGCACTATGGGACGAAACTGCTGTGGTCATCAGTCCCCTAGAACTTAGAACTACTTAAACGTGACTAACCTAAGGACATCACACACACCCATGCCCGAGGCAGGATTCGAACCTGCGACCGTAGCAGCAGCGCGGCTCCGGACTGGAGCACCTAGAACCGCACGGCCACCGCGGCCGGCGATTCATTCCAGCAGTCGTTCTTCCTGCGAACCACTGAACAGGAGACGGTGGAGTGACGCTCTGCACAAAATACTCCCCGCCACACACCACACAAGAAAGCGTTGTCATCCAGCTCTGAACTATGTTGAAAGCTTCAAGCGTGTAAATCATGGGCACGTTATTTTGAAACCAATACGTTAAATCTGCATTAAGAGGAACAAGATTTCAGTGCGTTAAAGCAGTGAGAGAAAAGGCGGTACGTGTCATCAAGGAGCTCACAGAGGAAGGCTTCCAGCACTGTTCTCATCAATTGGAAAATTCGCGTGGAGGGTTGCAGAGAGAGAAGAGGAGAGTATATTGTGTAGAGCCCTCTACTGCAAGGAAGCAAGGTACAGGATGTTGTTATGGGCGGCCGGTATCCTCTTTCTTCAACACAAATGCACACCTGGCTTGATACGGTTCTTTATTTGCATGGACTGGAAACGTTTACTTAACTTGAATAGAGTCTATGCTTTGTGGTACAGGCTGATCAGTAATAGTCCTCTTGCAGACTGCTGTAATGATAATATCAGTAATCTTGCTATTACAAACTTTAGTTTCTCACTGCTAGTAAAGTACAATTCTGGTTGAGGTAAGCTAATCCCACTATAGTGACTAATCTGGTCGCTTTCTACTGTCATAGCCTGTGGCGAAATAAAGCCGCTCTGTGAGTAAACTGACAGCCGCGAAACAGCACGATTGAGTGACGCCCTGTGGTCAGCGGCGGCGGCGGCCTAAATACCCTCTGTCGGGAGGGCGTTGGCGGCGCGTTGCTTGCTGGTGTGACTCTGGCCTCTCTCGTGATGGGCGCGCTTGATCCAGCGCCTGCTAACCGATCTTCGCGCTTCGTCTTTGCCGACCGGTGTGCTGGCGACAACGTACGGCAGCACATATTGAGGGTGACAATAACTAACTATATATGTTTTTGAAATAAAATGTTTTACAGCAGTCCCGTTATTTCACAACCACACTTCATATGTTCCTGTCCAACCTTCAGGAAATATAATTTCGAAAAGGCTTACGTGCCTGACACTACTGGATCTTCAATAAATAGCGTACCTCGTGTTGCTGTTCAGCTGTTAATCCTTACCTTTCGGGTTAGGTTTCAGCATCGAAAATAACGAAAGTAATGGCTCTATTATCAGACGTGCCTACCTGTTATGCTGCCCTTCCCCACTGGCACTCACAAGGAACCTCCCCATCGCACCCCCCTCAGATTTAGTTATAAGTTGGCAAAGTGAATAGTCCTTGAAAAACTGAACACGGATCGATCGAGAAAACAGGAAGAAGTTGTGTGGAACTATGAAAAAAATAAGCAAAATATACAAAGTGAGTAGTCCATGTGCAAGATAGGCAACAACAAGGAGTGTGTGAGCTCAGGAGCGCCGTGGTCCCGTGGTTAGCGTGAGCAGCTGCAGAACGAGTCTTCCCTTGAGTGAAAAGTTTAATTTTTTATTTTCAGACAATTATTATCTGTCCGTCTTTTGGGAATGATTATCACATCCACAAGAAAACCTAAATCAGGCAAGATAGAAGAATCTTTTTACCCATTCGCCAAGTGTACAAGTTAGGTGCGTCGACAACATATTCCTGTCATGTGACGCACATGCCGTCACCAGTGTCGTATAGAATGTATCAGACGTGTTTTCCTGTGGAGGAATCGGTTGACCTATTTGCGATCAAATGTTTTCGATTCCCATTGGAGAGGCACGTCCTTTCGTCTACTAATCGCACGGTTTTGCGTTGCGGTCGCAAAACACAGACACTAAACGTATTACATTGAACAGAGACGTCAATGAACGAACGTGCAGATCACATCTTTGCGAAAATAAAGAAAGTAAACTTTTCACTCGAGGGAAGACTTGAACCAAGGACCTCTCGATCCGCAGCTGCTCACGCTAACCTTGGGACCACGGCGCTCCTGGGCTTCCACTTGCCTTGTTGTTGCCTATCTTGCGCATGGACTACTCAGTTTGTATACTTTGCTTATTTTTTTTATAGTTCCACACAACTTCTTCCTGTTTTTTCGATTGATCTGTGTTCAGTTTTTCAAGGCCTATCCTCTGTGCCAACTTATAACTAAATCTGAGGGGGGGTGCGATGGGGAGGTTCCCTTGTCAGCGGTCATCGGCCTCAGAGCTACGACGTTAGAGGTGAGCACGAAATCGCGTCTGTGTTACAAATCACAGTGTTTGAGAATGAGAGATCTACATCTACATGATTACTCTGCAATTCACATTTAAGTGCTTGGCAGCGGGTTCATCGAACCCCAGTCATACTATCTCTCTACCATTCCACTCCCGAACAGCGCGCATGAAATACGAACACCTAAACGTTTCTGTTCGAGCTCTGATTTTTCTTATTTTATTTTGATGATCAGTCCTACCTATGTAGGTTGGGCTCAGCAAAATATTTTCCCATTCGGCAGGGAAAGTTGGTGACTGAAATTTCGTAAATAGATCTCGCCGCGACGGAAAAAGTCTTTGCTTTAATGACTTCCATCCCAACTCGCGTATCATATCTGCCACACTCTCTCCCGTATGACGTGATAATACAAAACGAGCTGCCCTTTTTTGCACCCTTTCGATGTCCTCCGTCAATCCCACCTGGTAAGGTGACGAACGAGTGTAGTGTAAGCTGTCTCTTTAGTGGACTTGTTGCATCTTCTAAGTGTCCTGCCAATGAAACGCAATCTTTGGCTCGCCTTCTCCACAATATTATCTATGTGGTATAACAATTTTACAGTATCTAACTGCGATTTCAGTCACAACTACCAGTCGCAAGTAGCATTTAACATTCAACGCCGTGTGCCATCTCTTGGCCGAATTTCGTACTTCTTTCTGTGAAACTTGTCATGCTACCGAATCTAGTTGTGATTTCCGTGACAAATCGCAAGTATCAACTAAAAAGCGCAATTAACATCCACCGCCGTGTCGCATCTGAAGCCCTGCATTCCTAGTGCTTTTCTTTGCGACATACTATATAGTCTCTGATTTCCGTGACCTGTCGCAACTAGAAGTCGCAAGCAGCAACTAAAAAGCGCAGTTAATATTCTATTCCGTATGCCATCTGTTGACCTACATTCGTACTTCGTTGTAAGAACCTCATGTCTCGCGATATTATTGTATTACACACTTATAGTCCAAGAAATGAACGAAGAAGTTAATTTACTCTGAAAAATATTTTATACTCGGTTGAGAATTGGTGCAACCAACTAATGTGAATGCCAAATAAAGGTTCTGATAATTGATAGACCTATAAAAGCTAAAACAGCAGGGTAATTTCAGAAAACAAATAATAAGTGATGCTCTGTTGAGTATATTGATGTGGTTCAAATGGTTTAAATGGCTCTGAGCGCTATGCGACTTACCTTCTGAGGTCATCAGTCGCCTAGAAATTAGAACTAATTAGAACTAGAACTAGAACTAGAACTAATTAGAACTAATTAAACCTAAGTACATCACACACATCCATGCCCGAGGCAGGATTCGAACCTGCGACCGTAGCGGTCGCTCGGCTCCAGACTGTAGCGCCTAGAACCGCACGGCCACTCAGGCCGGCTATATTGATGTGTGTCTACTATGTAACTTTTACCAAACGTTTAACAACTGTATTCACAAGACAGTATATTTTTTCTGACAGTACAATACGCAGTTAAACTTTTGTCTATATTTTCAGATAATGCGCTAATACTCTTTCCAATGTCAACCTTTTAACTGTAAGAGCTGCACTAATACTCTCCTCAATGTAAACTTTTTAATTGTAAGGCCAGTCAGTACTTTCCACTGTTTTCACTTGAACATCATCAACCTCAAAAGACGCAACCTTCCAACCTAACCTAGACCTTTGGCTACGCTACGGGCAAGTCTGTCATCACAACCAACATTTCAAGGCGGGTGAGATGGACGGAGTCATCAATATAACACTGTGGCAACTTTTTATAACTAAATACACAGCAGAAAATTTTGGGGTATGGAATGGCTTAAACAAGGTGAGAATGGAATTTTCATTGTTCACTCGTAGTGTAGTTCACATTTATTTATCATCCCTTTCAAGTCACATAACGACTTTAAAAAAATGCTTCAGATGGCTCTGGGACTTAACATCTGAGGTCATAAGTCTACTAGACTTAGATCTAGTTAAACCTAACTAAGCTAAGGACGTCACACACATCCATGCCCGAGGCAGGATTCGAAGCTGTGACCGTGGGAGCAGCTCGGTTCCGGACTGAAGCGCCTAGAACCGCTCGGTCACTGCGGCCGGCTTAACGACTTCAGTGATACACTATACCAATACTCATTTTGCACACTTATGTTATCAATTATGGCTCTTTTAAGCTGCGAGTTCTTAAAGAGTCATCTTGCATCTCCACGATTATCTCGTATAGATGTGGAGGGGTACGTAGAGCAGCCAGAAATCGGAATGGGAACTGCGTCTAGAAAATCACGAGGATCATTAAACATTTATACTGCTACTACTTAGTAGTAACATAATTCACATTATACAACTGCTAATATTACTGGTAATTAAAGCAATTGAGTGGGAGCAAGTGGTTTCACACTTTGCACGAACGATGTCACTACATTCATTCAGTAGAAACTACCCTCGCTTCTGACGAAGACGATGTAAAGACGCCATGGCAACTTCTCCAGTTCTTCTGTCAATGGTATTTGGAATTATCGCTACATCTAGTGACTGAAAATGTGGTTCAGATACCTCCGAACTAACAGCGTGGGTAGAATCCGTATTTGAAACATTAACTCTTGTGGTACTGTTGGTAATTTGTGCCATGATTCTCAACATCACACTATCAATATTTTCACACTGGTTCCAGGAAGAATATAAGTAAAATACACTTGCTACTGACTGTTTTGTTGATATGAAGTTTTGTCTGTGGGCAAGCGTGCGTTTCGTATATCATGTAACAGCTGAGGACGAATCGTTTGAAATGTTAATAATACCATTTCACGCAACTTTTTGTCTGTTGGGTTACTGAAACGTTAACATTAGGTCCTGACAACTAATTGCCCATACACGTGACAATATATTTCTTGATTGTATTTACACAGTTCACTTCTTACTTGCGACTAGTGACAGTTTAACATGTACCATTTATAAATCGCGTAAAGCGCAGAAATCGCAGAAGTAGCAAAAACCGCACAAGTGGTAAAATAGCATTAGTGGAGTGCGGAGATATACAAGTTGTGAATTCGTTAACTGCGATTCTTAGCCGCGCGGTCTGAGGCGCTGCTGTCATGGACTGTGCGGCTGGTCCCGGCGGAGGTTCGAGTCCTCCCTCGGGCATGGGTGTGTGTGTTTGTCCTTAAGGATAATTTAGGTTAGGTAGTGTGTAAGCTTAGGGAATGATGACCTTAACAATTAAGTCGCAAAAGATTTCACACACAGTTGAACATTTTGAACTGCGATTCTTAACTGCGAAAGACCGCAGTTATAAGAATCGCAGTTACCGAAAAGTAGCATTCACAGAAATCAGTGATCTCGGAAAATCGCAGCTTAGCCCATCCCTACGGGACATTACGTTTTCAGCAGGAGCTCTGCTCTCTCTGTCTCTCTCTCTCTCTCTCTCTCTCTCTCTCTCTCTCTCTCTCTCTCTCTCTCTCCTCCCTCCCTCCCTCCCTCCCTCTCTCTCTGGCAGCCAGTAACGGCACCACTTCCGGTGCGCCCCTTCCGGTTGACGTCGCTGCCCTGCCGTCGCGTCGCAACTTAGAGGCGTCCTGTGTGGCGCCCGTGCTTCACTGTTGCCCTTTCCTGGTTCCCACAGAGGTTTTTTCCTGCGTCCTGCTGTGCCTGTTGTTGCAGATGTTCTCCTATTACTTGAAGACTGTGGAAGCAGAACGCAACCAACCACAACTACTTCCGACAACCATTATTCTACTACCGTGCCCGTCTTTAAATGGCCACACTCGTCTTTTTGTAGTGCCAGAAACGTCACCAGCATGTCCTGTCCTCATGTACTGCAGGTTCAGTCTGGAACCGAGCGTCCGCTACGGTCGCAGGTTCGATTCCTGCCTCGGGCATGGATGTGTGTGATGTCCTTAGGTTAGTTAGGTTTAAGTAGTTCTAAGTTCTAGGGAACTGATGGCCTCAGATGTTAAGTCCCATAGTGCTCAGAGCCATTTGATACCATTAAGTTGCAGGAGCGCTAACGTCTTAACCAACGCAACATGGGACGGGGGGGGGAGTGTACTTTGTTACTTTCTGCCCAGCTTTTGAAAATATCGTAATCTTGTCTGATACTTTACGTTTTAAAATTTTGTAAAAAAAAAAAATATTTATTGTTTTTAATGACTCCTTATATCAGATTCCGTAACTGTTTTAAATTTTTCAGTAGAACGTAACCCAAAAATTTAAGTGTTAGTAGTGAATGTGACTTTTCGTAACAAATGTTATATTCGCATTTTCAGGTTCAGGACCCTTCTTGCTCATCTATATTGCTTTAAAATGTATGTTGTAAACGAAAATCGACGACAATTAACGAAGTTTTTTTTTTAATTTTTTGTGCTGGTCACAAAGTACTCTCCACTCGGTGTAAACATTACAGAAAATTCGTTGGTGTTGCTAAAATTGTGCTAAAAGATATTTTCAGATTCTTTACCGTACTTATACATCAGAACCCTTTTAAAAAACATGTTAATAAAAATTAAACACGTTTAGTGAATTGTTTCTTCTTTAACCTTATTTGTTGCTTGGCACGACGTAACACACCCCTCACCCCCCCCCCCTCCCCCGCGTTACGAAAAATGCGTTGGTATTGCCAGGGTTAAATGTTCCGAGCCACTGGCTTCAACATGATCCAGCGTGGACAAAATGACAAGAAATATTACATTAAGGTAACACGTTCTTCCAGAAGAATTCTCGTATTCCAGGTCGAATAACAAAATTGCGCGGAATTTTCGATGTAAGTACCATAACCACTTAACCTCACATATTTGTTTACTCTGTATTTCATCGTTTGGAGGTTATTTATGTTCACATAGGGCGGTTCCAACATTGTTTGCTACCGTAGAGCACCAACACACCAAGAGTATTTCGCTACAGTGGAACAATAGAAATGGACAAAAAATGGTTCAAATGGCTCTGAGCCCTATGCGACTTAACTTCTGAGGTCATCAGTCCCCTAGAACTTGGAACTACTTAAACCTAACTAACCTAAGGACATCACACACATCCATGCCCGAGGCAGGATTCAAACCTGCGACCGTCACGGTCGCGCGGTTCCACACTGTAGCGCCTAGAACCGCTCGGCCACTCCGGCCGGCAAAAAAATGGACAACTGACGATTATGTAAAGTGCATCTTGTAAATCTTGTGGACAGCCGTCTGATGATTAACTTGTCAGTTCGAAACCGGTTACGGCGCTATTTACTTAAATAAATAGCAGTATTAATAGTGGCTGGTTGCTGTCTTCTTCTTTGTAAGAATCAACCTGCAGTAACGGAATTTAAAACTTGGGCCGTCCTTTTGCTGTCTTCTACTGCCAAACCAGACTGATCAACAAGTGATCAGACGGAAGCCTTAGACCCGCTTAACGATTTTATATAGGAGCCGAATTATTGTCGGGTTCTCCGCCATATTAGTCAATGTATGACAGTGTTAGCTGTTGTATGCTTCGCACTTCACGGATGCACGAATCTCTACTAGTCTTTGTGTGTCGTCACTTGAGCGTCCTCTTTTGAACACAGTGTGCAAAAGTGGCCTTTGCGTCTTCAGAATTTCCCGAATTTCGCTATTAAACCTTGGCGGATCTTTTCCGTCCTTATTCCACTTACAAGGCACATGCTTGTCCAGAGCATGATTTACAGTCTGTTTAAACTTTTCGCATAAACCCCGTGTTTCCATCATTCTGGAAGTAAATAAGCGCAGTTCATTGTCTAAATGAAATGTTAACAACTGATTATCCGCTCTTTCTAGCGGAAAGACTCTCCTTGCCCACTTGACTGATTTATTGACTGTCGTAACCACAGTCGCTATGATGGCGTGATCACTAATCCCCGTCTCTATACTCACGCAATCGATTAGGTCCGGCCAAACTAGCTGCTCAAGACAGTTTTCGGAAAACGTGTTCAAAAGCACTTCCGAAGACACTCTGTCTGTACCTCTGCAGTGAATCCATCCACGTCCCAGTAGGTTTAAGAGGTCACCAACTAGTATTGTATCATCTGGGTATTTATGCACAACTGTCCATTGATTTTCTTTTAATGACTCTAGAATTGTCACAAGAGAGTCGGGCGGTCGGTAAAAATATCCCACAATTGACGTGGTTTCAGATAGACCTGTTATGCGCGTCCAGATAACTTCACTATCACACTCAATTTCAACCTCAGTAGAGAAAATATTTTTGTAGACTGCAGTGACCACTCCCTCTCCTACGGCGTCTAATCCGCCTTACCGATAAACATTCCAAGACTCACTAAAAGCATCGATATTGCGAGAAATGGATAATTTCGAGGAAGGTTATGCCGTAACCGAAAGTGTGTGTGTGTGTGTAATACGAAACAATTTAGCTTATGATGAACATGACACTTTAGACTGAAGGAAAAGATCAAATATAAGTGGAGTACTATCAGTCCATTTGTTAGCTATAAAATGAAACAGACCGGACAATTCAACAGAATTGTTTGTGTGTGTGTGTGTGTGTGTGTGTGTGTGTGTGTGTGTGTGTGTGTGTGTGTTTGTGGGTGGGTGGGAGGGTTTGTTCGCAGCGTGTAGTAATGTCGATTCTCTCTTTGTTTCAGGTAAGACTTCCCTGCCTGCTCTTACAATGTCGCCAGTTACGGATTGTGGTATGTAATGTGCGGCATAGTTATTTTCATATTACGTCCAAGTTGTGAACAGAGATATATACTTGTTTTAATAAGCAGATATAGTTGAAGGTATCGAAGGATCTAACGAGTATTTTTCTTCATTTCTGGACGTGATATAGCAAATGTTATTAAGCGTGGCAGCTGTAACTTCGTTATGCTGTATGTAACCATCACCTTCTCCTCTATTGCCTCTTTTACAGATTTGGAACTTTTCCTCTGATGTTAGTGTTAGGCGATGAATTCTTTCTGTGAGGACTGGAATAATTTGGGTTCGTGAACTCCGCCTTTTGCAAAACATAAGCATTCCTTTTTTTTACCAAAACATTTTTTGACACCAATGTATGTACAGGACCATTACAATTAAAGTTAAACTTTAAGACCGCTGTAGAAATAACACCACTGGTCGGAATGACGTCAAATTGCAACGGAATATTATCGGAGAAGGGGGAAAACGTATGACAGAAGAATAAAAATAGTGTAAAAATTGATCAATAGATGGCGCTGTATGTATCAGAATACGTAAATGAAAACACCTGTCATGTGCACGGCCCATTGAAGTTGGTATAAACACGCCGGGTACACGACTTTTCCTCCTCTCGCGTCCTGACGTCATTCTGACCAGTGGTGTTATTTCTACAGCGTTTTGGAAGTTTAATTATGATCATCCTGTGTTATACGAAGTTCGTGGTTCTTTCACTATTGTTCGAGTAGAAATGTTAACATGTTGATATTTTTTTTATTTAGCTCATTGAAGATACAGCAGATATCTGGTAAAGTAAATATAAGTAACAAAGGTCGATGTGGAAAGAATCGGATGATTTAAGTAATTTTATCTAGTGGCCGGAAGTGTTTGCTATGTTACGTCAGAACTAACATTTTATTACGTAGATTTAGGCTGTGCCAAACAAAGCAGTTTTCGTGTGGAGAAATCTATTTGCAATAGACCAGCTGGTCGTCACAGAGTATCTCGAATTTATGAAAAGAGCAACGAGTTTGGTAGACTTGCGTCACCTCCTATAATAGAGTACAGGCGCATTTAACTGAGGACGTCTCGTTAATGCCTCTCAGTTTGGCTGTCGTGAAAGATGCTCCACACAGAAGTTCAAGATATGGTGGAACGGAGCAGTCGCAAGGACAGTCCAAGATATCAGCAAATGAGTTATCTACAGGGGCAAATCAGAACACCGACAAATTTTCAGAGGTTTGAAATTTTTTGTACACTGCTGTTATGGTTATGGTCACTGGACAAAAATTTTAGTCACTTGATGTTGAGCAGACTACGACAAAGTCGTGTACCCTTTCAGAAGTTGTTCAGATATGTTGTTGTTGTTGTTGTTGTTGTGGTCTTCAGTCCTGAGACTGGTTTGATGCAGCTCTCCATGCTACTCTATCCTGTGCAAGCTTCTTCATCTCCCAGTACTTACTGCAACCTACATCCTTCTGAATCTGCTTAGTGTATTCATCTCTTGGTCTCCCTCTACGATTTTTACCCTCCACGCTGCCCTCCAATGCTAATTTGTGATCCCCTGATGCCTCAGAACATGTCCTACCAACCGGTCCCTTTTTCTTGTCAAGTTGTGCCACAAACTCCTCTTCTCCCCAATTCTGTTCAATACCTCCTCATTAGTTATGTGATCTACCCATCTAATCTTCAGCATTCTTCTGTAGCACCACATTTCGAAAGCTTTTCTCTTCTTGTTCAAACTATTTATCGTCCATGTTTCACTTCCATACATGGCTACACTCCATACAAATGCTTTCAGAAACGACGTCCTGACACTTAAATCTATACTCGATGTTAACAAATTTCTCTTCTTCAGAAACGCTTTCCTTGCCATTGCCAGTTCAGATATACCTTATGAGTATTTCGGTATAATGGTCCCACGGTATTTCGCGGCTCGTTACAGAGGTAGTGCATTTCGTTTTGACGACAACGGATTGGTCGCGGAGGTGCTGTTTGATGACCAGCTCGGGGAACGGACATAACACCGATGGAATTCCTCCTCCTGGAGGCACGTGAAGAGTCCAGCTTCGTAATTTCGAACAATACGTGTAAGGGAAAAGTTCTGCATTTGTTACCTGCTGCACTGTACACTGACTGAACACACCGTGATAAAAATGTACGCGTTTCGTCTGGGGGTTGTTGTATTACTCTGTATTGTGTGCCGTACCCTTTGGTTATTGGATGTTACAGGCTTCTTCACTGGCGTGAAGGTACAGGGTGTTTCAAAAATAACCGGTATATTTGAAACGGCAATAAAAACTAAACGAGCAGCGATAGAAATACACCGTTTGTTGCAATATGCTTGGGACAACAGTACATTTTCAGGAGGACAAACTTTCTAAATTACAGTAGTTACAGTTTTCAACAACAGATGGCGCTACAAGTGATGTGAAAGATATAGAAGACAACGCAGTCTGTGGGTGCGCCATTCTGTACGTCGTCTTTCTGCTGTAAGCGTGTGCTGTTCACAACGTGCAAGTGTGCTGTAGACAACATGGTTTATTCGTTAGAACAGAGGATTTTTCTGGTGTTGGAATTCCACTGCCTAGAACACAGTGTTGTTGCAACAAGACGAAGTTTTCAACGGAGGTTTAATGTAACCAAAGGACCGAAAAGCGATACAATAAAGGATCTGTTTGAAAAATTTCAACGGACTGGGAACGTGACGGATGAACGTGCTGGAAAGGTAGGGCGACCGCGTACGGCAACCACAGAGGGCAACGCGCAGCTAGTGCAGCAGGTGACCCAACAGCGGCCTCGGGTTTCCGTTCGCTGTGTTGCAGCTGCGGTCCAAATGACGCCAACGTGCACGTATCGTCTCATGCGCCAGAGTTTACACCTCTATCCATACAAAATTCAAACGCGGCAACCCCTCAGCGCCGCTACCATTGCTGCACGAGAGACATTCGCTAACGATATAGTGCACAGGATTGATGACGGCGATATGCATGTGGGCAGCATTTGGTTTACTGACGAAGCTTATTTTTACCTGGACGGCTTCGTCAGTAAACAGAACTGGCGCATATGGGGAACCGAAAAGCCCCATGTTGCAGTCCCATCGTTCCTGCATCCTCAAAAAGTACTAGTCTGGGCCGCCATTTCTTCCAAAGGAATCATTGGCCCATTTTTCAGATCCGAAACGATTACTGCATCACGCTATCTGGACATTCTTCGTGAATTTGTGGCGGTACAAACTGCCTTAGACGACACTGCGAACACCTCGTGGTTTATGCAAGATGGTGCCCGGCCACATCGCACGGCCGGCGTCTTTAATTTCCTGAATGAATATTTCGATGATCGTGTGATTGCTTTGGGCTATCCGAAACATACAGGAGGCGGCGTGGATTGGCCTCCCTATTCGCCAGACATGATCCCCTGTGACTTCTTTCTGTGGGGACACTTGAAAGACCAGGTGTACCGCCAGAATCCAGAAACAATTGAACAGCTGAAGCAGTACATCTCATCTGCATGTGAAGCCATTCCGCCAGACACGTTGTCAAAGGTTTCGGGTAATTTCATTCAGAGACTACGCCATATTATTGCTACGCATGGTGGATATGTGGAAAATATCGTACTATAGAGTTTCCCAGACCGCAGCGCCATCTGTTGTTGAAAATTGTAACTACTGTAATTTCGAAAGTTTGTCTGCCTGAAAATGTACTGTTGTCCCAAGCATATTGCAACAAACGGTGTATTTCTATCGCTGCTCGTTTAGTTTGTATTGCCGTTTCAAATATACCGGTCATTTTTGAAACACCCTGTATTTGCACAGGACCGTGCGACCCTTAGACTAAAATACCTCAGAAGGTATCCGTGAACAACCCCAGAAAGCTTGTCAGTGTAGCTGCGGTTAACCCCCCATATTACCGAAGCCGGTTAACAGTTTCAGCTGCACGGCGGCTATTTAACAGCTTCCGGAACCACCGTGGTGAGTCGCGTATCGGCCAGACGATTTCCACCGCTCACGACAATGAGTGTAGAGCACCATCTCCACACATGATGACCACAACACGCAGAACTGTGTGTGGCACGAACACGTCTCGGATGATGGCACTCATTCGACTGGAATTAAAGACTGGCAGATACGAACACAGGCGAGGGCTAACCCTGACTTGGCCAGCAGAATCATGTCGTGTGGAAACACAATGTTACTCAACACAACATGTTACATGCAATGGAAAACTGCAAAGGGCATGTTTCTACCATTCATTTGATCGTCGTTGAGATACAAGTCGAACAACCGAAGAACCTACGCTGCACATGAAATGTATCAGAAAATTTAATGTCCTCAGGTATATGCTCAGTAGCGGTTCATCGCTTCTACCAGCTTCCACCACGGGGGCGCTGTTGCCTCAGTTTATGCTATCGACAATTCCTCTCGCAGGCACTTTGGTTACTCTTGGCTTATTAACAGCTGAGTGATACAGAGCACATGGAGATAGAACTGTGCAATTCGAATTGGCTGTGCATGACGATCCTAGCTGGTTTCTGTAATTAACTGTAGATTGTTAGACTCCGTTGCACAGAACAACAACGAAAGAGAAGCGCAACTCTTGTGTTATGAAAGAGGGAAAAACAGACCGACAGCAGCGCCTCCAGTGGTATGGAGAGTAACTAATAAAGAATTAACATTGCGGATTGCATCCCTCCCAGTTTATGTACGTTTAGGTTTTCTTTCCTGCTTTTTTTTTCCTTATCTCAGTTATCTGGGCGTGCTATGTAATTATTTTAGCTAGCATCGTCATAAAATCATTTAAACACAGTTGCAGTACATTGCAATACAACAGTGACAAACCTATCATTCAGGAATATTTGTAGTCCAATTTAGCTGATACAATTTAATTGACCTGCAGTCATTTACACTACAAGCTTGTTTCGACTTACTGTTTGTTTCAAGTGTTGCGTCTAGTTTTTATGAGGCACAAAACATTCTGGAGCCTTTATATGTTGATGGAAATCGAAATAAGTGTGTAAGTTTACAAGTCTATTTTTGACGTTTGCCTCTGACAGTCGCTGCTGAAGAAAACATCATAGGAGCAGCGACTGTCAGACGCAAACGACAAAAATAGACTTGTCAAATTTCACACTTATTTCGATTTCCATCAACACATAAAGGCTCCAGAATGTTTTGTGCCTCATAAAACTAGACGCAACACTTGAAACAAACAGTAAGTCGAAACAAGCTTGTAGTGTAAATGACTGCAGGTCAATTAAATTGTATCAGCTAAATTGGACTACAAATATTCCTGAATAGTGTTATACTTTGACATCTTACGAGCTGTGGGGTCAATGGAGAAAAAAAAACGTATTATTAAGAGAATAATAGGCAGTTAAAGAGGTTCAATTAAGAAATATTTATCACAGTGTTAATTAATGAAGAATTGTAAAATTTGTTAGAACTAGGTTTCAGGACTGTAATTTCTGAGTAATTGCCCAGGAAACTTGCACTACTGACCGCTACTTTCTTACAAACATGTTCCTGCATCTTATGATTGTAAATGCTTAAAAACAAAACATCAATATTAAGTACCAAAAATAGGGAAGGTGGATAAAAACAGTGAAATGAAAACAAAACTTACTTTTTATTTCTCAAGCAGACGATAAAAATTTGTAGTTCGTTAACACAAGTTCTTGTATTAGCGTCTGTATAACGAACACTTGCCATAGAACCACTAGTAATGGTAAGCCTAATTGGCTATTAACAACAGTTTCACTTGATGCACTACTGATATTAGCAATTTCACAAAGAACACCTGCCACATGTTTTGGAAACACACCCGTGTTTAGCCTATGCCAAGTTTTATTCATAAAATATTCTTTGAAAAAATGATCTTCACAAGCCGGCCGAAGTGGCCGTGCGGTTAAAGGCGCTGCAGTCTGGAGCCGCAAGACCGCTCCGGTCGCAGGTTCGAATCCTGCCTCGGGCATGGATGTTTGTGATGTCCTTAGGTTTAACTAGTTCTCAGTTCTAGGGGAGTAATGACCTCAGCAGTTGAGTCCCATAGTGCTCAGAGCCATTTTTTTTTATCTTCACAAACAAAATAAGTAGCACAATTCACACCAGGTGACAGTTTACAAACACTTTTCCACTTCAGAAGCAACTCTTGAGGTTGTTTTGGAAACTTGTAGAAATGCTTGTTGTTAAGTTTCTCCATTGATACCACGTAATATCCCGATGAACAGTCGGGACATTTACAGGACTATTTCAACGTCAGTTTGTTGTGTTGAATATTCTGAAAAAACATAAAATTCTTCATTAAATAAAACTACTACTGACATATCAGAGTTATGTAAATAAACAAACGGAAACCACACAGCTTAATTCACGATAAAAGAGAATACATTTCATTTATAGGCTACGAGATTATTTACTGTAAATTAAATGTCTTATCTTAGGATTAATTGGGACATTTTTTCAGCATGAAATCTCTTCAGTTCCACGGTGAACTTTAAGAAATTCAAAGTATAGAATCTGTTTGTAATGAAGATGAGTAGTATGTAAATATGAAACAAATACAACGACGACTGTAACCGTGGACTTCAGTACAGAGCAAGACGACAGAATATCAACAACCGCCATTAGACAGCTCTCATTGGTCAATTTCAGCTTCGTTTGGCCCCTAGCGCCTCTAGTGGTCTGGAAGGAACTACGTGGCTTGTTGCCTCTTCTCCCATAGAGCTTTCACCCCCGTGGTCCCCTCTGACCTCCATCTCGGTCTTCGTGCTTCACGGTCGTTACTGCGCCCTAAAAGTAAACAAAACAATCCTAGACGGTACAAGTTATGGACCTTAGGCGCTACGAAGGCTTCGTAATCTTTATTCCATGTCATCACTGACCCTAGTGATAACGCTGATAAAATCCACAGCGCAACAGGCATAATTTAACAATGAATGCTTCACACAGTGTTTGAAGTAATGCCTACCGCTGACGCCAATATCAGCCCCCCCCCCTCCCCTCATGCACCAGAATTGAGGACACGTAGCTCGGGAGATACGACGCTTTATACATAGGAATTCCATCCTTCAAAGAATCGTGGATTATGGGTGGGGGAAGCATTGACGTCATCCACGATGTGGGTTAGAGCAGGAGCACTGAAATGAGAAGGATAGGTACCTGCTAAACAGCAGGATTATATCGGTAAATCTTGTGAGAACTGTTTCGAACTGTCACCTAAAGGAAAGCGATACCAGTTTTTCGTCAGAGGAGAAAACTTTTACGTAGCTTTTGGCAGAGCTGTTCGAAGGTCGAGATTTCATTCCAGCGGTTTAACTGGTTGCTACGCAGAACTTACCTTAAAAACCCGGCGCATCTCCTCTGCTCCGGCGAGAATTTAATTTTTGAGCTGCGGGAAAGGGGGCCGAGGGTGGAGGGAGTGGGTCAGAAGAAAAGGGGAGGGGAGGAGCTGGAAACGCCGGCCGTGGCTGCGCGTTAAAATGCTATTTCTGGAGAGCCCAGTCCCACTCTTGTACCGCCGCCTAATTTTCCTCACCGTTCTTCCTCTAGTCCCCAGATAGCACGGCGCACTCCTCATGTTTTGTGCAGCAGTTTGGCATTAATCAAACTTGACAATGTGTACAGGGTCTGTTCAGAAAATTGCGGAACATTCGTAATGTTGCCCTAACGGTGTGTTGGAGCGAAATGCAGTTGGCATCCCTGCACGCGCCTCAGTTTAATGTGTAACTGCCGGAAGTTTCATTGTTGTATGTCTGTTAGTTATTGTTCAGAACTATATTGAGTAGAAAGTTGTGTCGCACAGTTCCCGAATTTCGAGATGGCAGAGTTAGACGAGCAACGAGTCTACATTAAATTTTGCGTGAAACCGAAGAGAACGTTTACAGAGACACAGCAAAGGATGCAGGAAGCCTACGGTGATGAATGCTTATGCCGTTCTCGATCTTACGAAAGGTTCACCCGGTTTAAAAACTGCCGGACGATGACCCTCGTTCAGTACCCCTTTGACGTCTACCGACGACGCTCATGCCAGGAGCTTCAACGAAATTGTGCGTGCCAATCGAAGACTGACCTTATGAAAGGTTGCAGAGGAATGTAATATTTCACTTGGATCATGTCATAGAATCCTGATGCAGCGTGTTGCCGCCAAGTTCGTCCAACGCCTCATGAGTCAAGACCAGAAAGGCCTTCGCCTCGCAGTATGTGAAAAGGTTTTGGATTACGCGAATGAGAACGAGATGTTCCTTAAGAGAACCATAATCGGTGATGAGACGTGGATCTACGTTGAGGCCAAGGTTCAGTCTTCACAATGGGTCGGGAGAGGTTCTCCAAGATCGTGAGGTCAGATCAAATGTCGAAGCCACACTGCTAGTTTTCTTCGACTTTGAAGGAACTGTTAATCGATGTTACTATCGGGACGTATTGGGGGGCCTTCGAGAAAATGTCGGAGAGAAAAGGCCTGAAATGTGGTGAGACAAATTCATGGCTCTTGGGAGATAAAATTTGCGGACGGCTCTTTATGCGATTCAGCAAGAGCCGTACCAACACTGCTTCCTGGAGTATACTGAAGAGCCAAAGAAACTGGTACACCTGCCTAACATCATGTAGGGCCCCCGCAACCGCGAGAAGTGCCGCAACACGACGTGGCGTGGACTCGACTAGTGTATGAAGTAGTGCTGGAGGGAACTGACACCGTGAATCCTGCAGAACTGTGCATAAATCCATGACAGTACGAGGGTGTGGAGATCGGTTCTCAACAACACGTGCCAAGGCATCCCTGATGTGCTCAATAAAGTTCGCGCCTGGGACGTTTGGTGGCCAGCGGAAGTTTTTAAAGTCACAAGAGTGTTCCTGGAGCCACTCTGTAGCAACTCTAGACGTGAGGGGTGTCGCATTGTGCGGCTGGAACTGCCCAAGTCCGTCGGAAGCAGGCGATCAGACAGGATGCTTACGCATGTGTCACTTGCCACAGTCGTATCTAGACTCTTAGGGGTCCCATACGACTCCAACTGCACATGTTGCACACCATTAAAGAGACTCCACCAGCCTGAACAGTTCCTTGATGACATGAAGGGTCCATTGATTTATGAGGTCGTGTCTATACCCGTACACATCCATCCGCTCGATACAATTTAAACGGCACTCGTCCAACCAAGTAAAATGTTTCCAATCATCAACAGTCCAATGTCGGTGTTGATGGGCCCAGGCGAGGCGTAAAGCTTTGTGTCATGCAGTCATCAAAGGTACACGAGTGGGCCTTCGGCTCCGAAAGCCCATATTGATGATGTTTCGTTGAATGTTTCGCACGTTGGCACTTCTTGATGGGCCAGCATTGAAATCTGCAGCAGTTTGCGGAAGGGCTGCACTTCTGTCACGTTGAGCGATTCTCTTCAGTCGTCGTTGGTCCCGTTCTTGGAGGATCTTTTTCCGGCCGCAGCTATGTCAGAAATTTGATATTTTACCGGATTCCTGATATTCACGGTACACTCGTGAAATGGTCGTACGGGAAAATGATCACTTCATCGCTACCTCGGAGATGCTGTGTCCCATCGTCGAGAATTCATAGTTGTACAAAGAATGCTGCACAATGATATGTGACATTTTATCACTATATGGATAGAACACACAAGCATAATGTAATACCTAAAGTGACACTGAAGAAATGAATGATACATTACAATATGTTCAAATATTAAACCTATCTGCGGCATAAAACCGAAATGTTATACACGTGAGTGCTGACACAGGCTACTACGTTATGTGGGCAAACTGATGAATGTGACGAACAGACTGAATAAAGGGAGGGGGAGAAAGACGTCCATTAGCTTATTAGCTGCCGCGCGCAGTGCACGCGTGGTTTGAGGCACTGTCACGGATTGTGCCTGACCCCCCCCTCCCCCCTCCCCCCCCCCCCCCCCCCCCCCGAGGTCGAGTCCTCTCTCGGGCATGGGTGTGTGGGTGTGTGTTGTTCTTAGCATAAGTTAGTTTAAGTAGTGTGTAAGCCTTTTGTTATTATTTGTTATAATTCATTATTAGATTTCACAGCCAGACTAAAAAGAAATTCTTAGACCTCAGCTGAGCTTTAAAATCCCTGAAAATCGTCATACTTAGTTTCTGCCATTTTCCATTCTGTCCTATGTTAGCACATTTAGTCTTGCTCATTTTTTTTCAGTTCTTCTTTACTAGCCCGCCATTCACGAATGACATTTTTTCTGTTGGTAGAGGACCGAAATGCCGCAGAGCTGCTCTGTCGTCATATGAATACCTTTTAGTTTTTTCCGTTACGAAACTAGCTACCAACAAAAATGTTGTCCTGTTACCGGTAACGCAAATGACTTGGAACTCAAGTTCACTGGCACCGTAGATGGCAGCGACGCACCACAGGCTAGACAGTGTTCTGGGTTTGCGATGGCAGAGCGGGAGGGAGGCAGTGTTAGCCAGCTTGCGAGTACCCGCAACTGGCGTTCGTCGCGTCGTTGCTCTGCTGCTGCCAGTTCAATCCTATGTCGCCAGATAGAGACAGGTTACCCGCGGCATCGAATATATGGCAGTATGCAAGCCTGGCGGGAATTTTAAATAAAACACTGGACTTTTTGTATGAATTTCGAGTATAATCGCACTCGAATTTTTGGAGGCAGTTTTTTGGACAACAGAGTGCGTCTTCTAGTCCGTAAAATAAGGTAGCGTATTTCAAGGCACGGTGGACCGCGTACGGTAGAGGAACAGTTCTGAGAAGATTATTTCAGCATGACAATGCACCGTGTCTAAAAACAGTTTCTGTGAGGCAGTGGGAGAGTAACGTTCGTGAAAGCAACTACACTTCCGAGTGCCTCGACACGAAATCCAGTGCAGCAGCTTTATGATGAATCAGATCTCATACTTGGCTCCACACACCAGCGTGCAACATCACTATCTTCTCTGGTTCCGGCTCTTGGGCTGCTATCCGTACACAGACATTCAGATACCTAACTGAAAGTGTCCCCCAGCAGAATGGTCGTGAAGGCTAATTGTGCACGCCCCCTACATGTCCACCAACAAGTGTACAGGTACCTCTGATCGAATAGTGTACATTTGCATCCACGCTCGCGTCTTTCCTACCCATCTGCACGGGTTCCACTTGCTACATTTCTTGTATCCTGGCCTAGCGACAAATTTAGGCTCAGCACACAAAGTCACTGACACACATCGCGTCCCGCGCAACACGTCGAGTTGTGCCCTCAGCGTCGCCATCTATGTTTACAAGAGTAGGAAGTACTGTAGGAAGTGGTGGGATAGTGTAAATGGAATGCAACATTCGTATAACATGTGCCACTTTTTTAGTAGTTATATGCAACTGGTTTCAGACCTAAGGGATTGACAGTTATTGAACTATATGAAATAAAATAGTCATGATTTCTGAACTGTTTACGTTCAAACTACACGGTTGACCGCGGAGCATGATGGGAATTAGTATGCGCTGTATGGTTTGGTTTAGCGCACTTTCATTTGGATGGGTTCGTCAACAAACAAAATTAGCGCATTTTGGGGTACTGAGAATCCGCATTTCGCGATCGAGAAGTCTCTTCACCCTCAACCGGTAACTCTGTGGTGTGCAGTGTCCATCATCATCATCATCATTTAAGACTGATTATGCCTTTCAGCGTTCAGTCTGGAGCATAGTCCCCCTTATAAAACTCCTCCATGATCCCCTATTCAGTGCTAACATTGGTGCCTCTTCTGATGCTAAACCTGTTACTTCAAAATCATTCTTAACCGAATCCAGGTACCTTCTCCTTGGTCTGCCCCGACTCCTCCTACCCTCTACTGCTGAACCCATGAGTCTCTTCGGTAACCTTGCCTCTCCCAAGCGTGTAACATGACCCCCACCATCTAAGCCTGTTCGCCCTGACTGCTACATCTATAGAGTTCATTCCCAGTTTTTCATTTATTTCCTCATTGTGGACATCCTCCTACCATTGTTCCCATCTACTGGTACCTACAATCATCCTAGCTACTTTCATATCCATAACCTCAACCTTATTGATGAGGTAACCTGAATCCACCCAGCTTTCGCACCCATACAACAAAGTTGGTCGAAAGATTGAACGGTGCACAGATAACTTAGTCTTGGTACTGACTTCCTTCTTGCAGAAGAGAGTAGATCGTAGCTGAGCGCTCACTGCATTAGCTTTGCTACACCTCGCTTCCAGTTCTTTCACTATGTTGCTATCCTGTGAGAATATGCATCCTAAGTACTTGAAACCGTCCACCTGTTCTAACTTTGTTCCTCCTATTTGACACTCAATCCGTTTATATTTCTTTCCCACTGACATTACTTTCGTTTTGGAGATGCTAATGTTCATACCATAGTCCTTACATTTCTGATCTAGCTCTGAAATATAACTTTGCAAACTTTCAATCGAATCTGCCATCACAACTAAGTCGTCCGCATATGCGAGACTGCTTATTTTGTGTTCACATATCTTAATCTCACCCAGCCAGTTTATTGTTTTCAACATATGATCCATAAATAATATGAACAATAGTGGAGACAGGTTGCAGCCTTGTCTTACCCCTGAAACTACTCTGAACCATGAACTCAATTTACCGTCAACTCTAACTGCTGCCCGACTATCCATGTAAAGACCTTTAATTGCTTGCAAAAGTTTGCCTCCTATTCCATAATCTCGTAAAGCAGACAATAACTTCCTCCAGTCACTGAATAATCGGTGCGGTATTCCTTGATGGCATGGTGACTACCCAACGATACGTGAAGGTTTTGGAAGATGATTTCATCCCCATTATCCAAACTGACTTTCATTCCGACAAGATGTGGTTCGTGTAAGACGGAGCTCGACCCTATCGAAGCAAGAGAGTGTTTGATGTGCTGCAGAAGCACTTTGGGCACCCAGAGGACACTGGCATGGGCCTGGATTGCCGGACACGTACTCCGAATCTGGACACATGCGACTGCTTTTTGTGGGGCTATATTTGAGACAAGGTGTACAGCAATAACACCAAAACTGGAAACAGCTATTCAGGACGTCATCGACAGCATCGACGTCCCGACTCTTCAGCGGGTCATGCAGAATTTCAGTGTTCGTCCGCGTCACATCATCTCCAATGATGGCAGGCGTATCGAACACGTCATAACCTAAATACGAATATCTGCAGTGGCGTTTTTTACATTTTGAGAAAAGTGTGGGCACGCCGTTGTTTGTAACTAACTTACTTTTTTTTCATGTAGTTCAATAACTGTCACCCAGTTAGTTTCCATTTCACTTGGTTTTACTCCATTCGCTATGAGATCGGCTTTCTCGTTTTGAAGTTGTACTGAGCTTACGTAATGGATTTTCTCAACTATTATTGTGATTCTGTAACATCACACACACACACACACACACACACACAGAGAGAGAGAGAGAGAGAGAGAGAGAGAGAGAAAAGTAGCAGACGCTCCTGCTACCAGCAAAACAAAAGAAAATACGAACCCATCCCGCAATATCAAAATAAAGGGCTGGCGAGATAGCATTGGGTCTTCACAGCAACGTCAAAATATTCAGTGTTTGTGAACGTATGATGTGCTAAAATCTACCACCTATGCGTAGAACGTGAATAGTGATGTCACATACAAAAAAAGTGAGTAACGAAAATAATTTAATACTGTTTAGAATAGTAAGTGGAAGTGTTGTTGATAATTCTTCCGGGTTATATGGCCGTGGTCCATGGAATTCTTCTATTCCGAACGTTTCATCCAGTACTACGTTGGACATCTTCCATGGACCACGGCCATATAACCCGGAAGAATTATCAACAACAGTACCATCCGGTTGTGAAAGCCTTCATTGTATGATTAGTAAGTGGAAGAATGAGAACTGTTTGATCCTATGAAAAAAAAAATTGTAAGAAAGAGCCATATTGTTACAGTGACCGCTGAAGTTGCTTTAAGATAAATCGAAATGCGTTTGGCCTTATTAAGGCTTCTGTATTAACCTATATAACTTATCAACAAATATTGTGTTGACGAAACTAGAAATCAGTGCCAACCACAGACGCCCCCAAACCAATGGCGCAGTTCTTCAGTTTAGACACCCTCCTTGCCCCCCCCCTTCTCTCTCCCTCTTTCTCTCTCCCCCTCCCTCCCTCTCTGTCCGCCTCCCCCTCCTCCCTCCCTCCCTCCCTCTCTCGCCCCCCCCCTCCTGTGCCCCCTCTCTATCCTCTCCCCGTATACCTCTCCAGCTGTCGACCTTCGCCATTTGGTCTCGCGGCTATAGTACTGGGACCGCAGCGCGAGGTAACAGCTTTCCTACCAACGAGCACAGAAGGCTGAGCTCTTTGACCGCGACATACCACAACACAACACAACGGGCAGGGTTGTGCCGCTAATGGAGTTGGCCGCAGATAAAACGCAAAGATCTGCGCGCCAGCTAAAAGCTCGCGTCGAGACAAAGGGGGCCCTACCTAACACCCCCCACCCCTTTCCCTCTCCTCCACAAACAAATCGCTGCATCCACGCAGGGCTCCAAAGAGCTCTGTACCGTTTTCTGTCCTACTGTGCGGTGTTGGAAATTCTCCAAATCTGCCCGGGTGACGCACCCGGTAACGAGAAGAGGCAAATACAAAGGCATTGTACAGGGTGTAAACGATAATCGTGTACAACGTACGACAGTAGTATAGAGAAAGCCGAGAGTAGCAGCCTGATATGGGTTTCATTCCAAAACGAAATGGTTGTGCCTAGCGATTGTATTCATTTCAAGTGGCAAAGGGAACAGCAATCAGTTGCAAATGATCTTTATTGCAATTCCAGATTTTGATCACTGTTTGGCCATCTTCAGTGCAGTAAAGGTAACTTATAACATTAAAAACAGATATGAAACTTCCTGGCAGATTAAAACTGTATGCCGGACCGAGACTCGAACTCGGGACCTTTGCCTTTCGTGAGCAAGTGCTCTACCAGCTGAGCTACCCAAGCACGACTCACGCCCCGTCCTCACAGCTTTACTTCTGCCAGTATCTCGTCTCCTACCTTCCAAACTTTACAGAAACACTCCTGCGAACCTTGCAGAACTAGCGCTCCTGAAAGAAAGTAAGGTAGGAGACGAGGTATTGGCAGAAGTGAAGCTGTGAGGACGGGGCGTGAGTCGTGCTTGGGTAGCTCAGTTGGTAGAGCACTTGCCCGCGAAAGGCAAAGGTCCCGAATTCTCGCTCCGGCACGTAGTTTTAATTTGCCAGGAAGTTTCACATTATAAATTTATCAATACAGCATTCGCTATAAACACAGTATACACAGGCCAAGATTTCGATTAACTAACATGCGGAAGAGCTTCCCAACGGTGGCCCAAAAATTGTTCAATGTTCTACCTAAGGATATTCGCTCATTACCAACGGAACATATTTAGGGAGCATTCCCCGTACAGTATTGAGAACACTTCTCTGATGACAGAACGGTGTCTACGTGAGCTCCAACACAGTGCCAATGAAAACAGCAGCAACGCAGCTATTTTTCTACACTGTGTTGTAATATTGTTTGTCTTTCGTCATCTAGTTCCTAAATTTATGTTTTGTACTATTCACTTTAGTATCCTATTTTCAATTGCAATATCGTATTAATTTTATTGTAGTAATATTATTATGAACTTGGTGCTATCTGTCCAACCATGGCTGGCGAATGAACGTAGAACTGGTGATAAAGGTAATAAAGTATGGCTGTTGTACGAAGCATTCTGTCGTATGAAAACAATCTGCTACTGGCGTACGAGGCGCAGAAGATAGTCATGCAGGAACCAAATACGTTGCCTTTCTGCTAGGGAAATGTTCACCAATAGTCCGCGCAGAAATTGATCATGAACAGCACCTGTTAATTTGTCTCGAAAAATGCATTTTAGCCTGCCACCCACAATTCCTGTTCACACACTGATCCTGAAGTGAACCTGTTGGCAAGCCGCTGGAAGAAACTGCAGATGTTGCGGAGACATGGCTCAGCCACAGCCACTGGTAGAGCACTTTCCCGCGAACGGCAAAGGTCCCGAGTTCGAGTCTCGGTGCGGCACACAGTTTTAATCTGCCAGGAAGATTCATATCAGCGCACACTCCGCTGCAAAGTGAGAATCTCATTCATTAAAAACAGTCTTGTACGAACATAGTCCCACCTGGACTATCCATGAGACGTCGAGTTCACACTCAGGAAGCTGAGCTGAATACAATAGATTACGCTGAAATGCCAAAGAAACCCGTATAGGCATGCTTATTCAGAGACATGCAAACAGGCAGAATGCGCTCCTGCGGTCGGCAACGCCTATATAGGAGGACAAGTGTCTGGGGCAGTTGTCAGATCGGATACTGCTGCTACAGTGGCATGCCATCAAGATTTAAGTGACTTTGAGTGTAGTGTCACAGTTGGCGCACGGGCGATGGGACACAGCATCTCCGAGGTGGGGATGAAGTGGGGGTTTTCTCGTACAACCATTACAGGAGAGTACCGTGAATGTCAGGAATCCGGTAAAACATCAAATCTCCGACTTCGCTGCGACCCGAGAAAGATACTGCAAGAACGGGACCAACGACGACTGAAGAGACTCTTTCAACTTGAAAGAAGTGCAACCATTCCGCATATTTCTGCAGATTTCAATACTTGGCCATCAACAAGTATCAGTGTGCGAACCACTCAACGAAACACCATGATATGGGCTTTCGCAGCCGAAGGCCCACTCGTGTTCCCTTGATGACTGCACGACACAAAGCTTTATGCCTCGCCTGGGCCCTTCAACACGGACATTGGACTGTTGATGACTGGAAACATGTTGCGTGGTCGGACGATTGTCGTTTAAAATTGCATCGAGCAGATGGACGTGTACGGGTATGGAGACAATCTCATGAATCCATGACCCTACATGTCATCAAGGGGCTGTTCGAGTTGGTGGAGGCTCTGTAATGATGTGGGGGGGGGGGGGGGGAGGGGGTCTGCAGTTGGAGTGATATGGGGCCCCTGATACGTCTAGATACGACTCTGATAGGTGACATGTACATAAGCATCCTGTCCGATCACCTGCATCCATTCAAGTCCAACGTACATTCCGGCGGACTTGGATAATTCCGGTAGGACCATGAAACAACCCACACGACCCGTCCAGAATTGGTACAGAGTGGCTCCAGGAACACCCTTCTAAGTATAAACACGCCCGCTTGCCACCAAACATTATTGAGCATATATGGGATGCCTTGCAACGTGCTCTTCACAAGAGATTTCCGCCCCCTTGCCCTTAAGGATCTATGGACAACCCTGCATAACTGATGGTGTCGGTTCCCTCCAGCACTACTTCAGACATTAGTCGAGTCCATGCCACGTCCTGTTCCGGTACTTCAGCGTGTTTACTGCGGACCTATACGATACCGGGCAGGTGTAGCAGTTTCTTTGGCCCTTAAGTGTATATTGCTAACAGCAGGAACTGTAACTACCCACATAATTATGCCGACGAACCGTATAGCAACATAGTGAACAAATGGCACAAAGAAAATATTTGTAATGGAGGTGACGATAGCAATAATAAGTACGTAGTATTGTAAAATTAGAAACAGTATCGCCTTAGTTTTTAGAAAACAAATAGTAAACACAGCGTTTTCTACTGCGAGTAACTTGGGGTGAATTTTAAGAATAGTGTTGAAAAAAGAAATTTTTTCCGTAGGTTAGCCTTTCGGCTCCGAAAGCCCATACCGATGATGTTTCGCTGAATGATTCGCACGCTGACACTTGTTGATGGCCCAGCACTGAAATTTGCAGAAGTTTGAGGAAGGGTTGCACTTGGGTCATGTTGCACGATTCTCTTCAGTCGTCGCTGGTCCCGTTTTCGCAGGATCTTTCTCCGCCGGCAGTGATGTCGGAGATATGATGTTTTAGCGAGTTCCTGATATTCACGGTACAGTCGTAAAATGGTCGTACGGGAAAATCCTCACTTCATCGCTGCCTCGAAGGTGCTGTGCTCCATCGCTCGTGCGCCAACTATGACACCATGTTCAAAGTGACTTAAATCCTGATAACCTGCCATTATAGCAGCAGTAACCGATCTGACAACTGCGCCAGACACTTGTTGTCTTATACAGGGGTTGCCGACCGCGGCACCGTATTCTGCCTGTTTACATCGCTCTGTATGTCAATACGCATCCCTATACCAGTTTCACTGGTGGTGCAGTGTACAGACATGCTCATCAGAAAAAGTCTTAAAAGTTTGTAGGGGTTTTGTACTGTAGGTTTTGCTGAGAAAGAATTGTTAAGGAAAACAATAGATGTGTTGCTCCGCTTAAGAGTTCACGGCCAAAATGTAATTAATTTTATTGGATTCGTCCATTATGTAATATATTTATAATATATTTGTTTACATAATAACTCATAGATTACTGATATCAGCCGGCCGAAGTGGTCGTGCGGTTCTAGGCGCTGCAGTCTGGAACCGCGAGACCGTTCCGGTCGCAGGTTCGAATACTGCCTCGGGCATGGATGTGTGTGATGTCCTTAGGTTAGTTAGGTTCAACTAGTTCTAAGTTCTAGGGGACTAATGACCTCCGAAGTTGAGTCCCATAGTGCTCAGAACCATTTTGAACTGATGTCACATATGTTGTTGTATGCATGGTATATTTTTTAGGGCCTGAAGATGACGTTGTTACATCGTTGAAACTAGTTGCCAAAATAAAATCGACGCCTTAAACACAGCTGCAGGAATTTCTTCATTTTTATTATAAATTTATACCAACTGACGTCCCACTGTCCTCCATTTCAACTACGGATGTACGAAGAATTACGAATAGAGTTACCCAGTTCGGCCGTTGCCCGCGCAAGTTCAAATGGGCGGGCAGAGGCGATGTCGCCAAACATGTTCTTTGAGTGGTTTCCTAAAGTCGAACAACTGAGCGACACAAAAATTGTCCATGGCACGCTAGTAAGGGTCGAACCCGAGCCAAAGGGCGAGCAGTCTCGTGCGATATCATTCACGCCATGAGACCAACTACCACCGATCGTACCTGAGGCACCATCTTCATTCCCCTACACACGTAACGAGATAAGCCACCCAATCGTTTGTCTTTACTAAAAGAGCCACAATTTAAGACTGGTGTCCGTTGATCTCCTCACCACGGTATTGGACACTCCACACGTTGAACGACAACTGTGAAGTGTCCACGCCTGTGGCGAAGAGATCTACGGTAACTATTTTGATAAAGTGGTTCTTCTACTAATCACAAACGACTGGATGGTTCGCGTTGTTTCGTGTATAGAGTCCTGAATATGGTGCCAATTAGGCTCCGAAACCGGTAGCGTACCAAAATTAGTCCATAAATTCACAGCTGTTGGATGTCTGTTTTTTTGCAACTACACTACTGGCCATTAAAATTGCTACAACACGAAGATGAGTTGCTACAGACGCGAAATTTAACAGACAGGAAGAATATGATGTGATATGCAACAGAGCATTCACACAAGGTTGGCGCCGGTGGCGACACCTACAACGTGCTGACATGAGGAAAGTTTCCAACCGATTTGTCAAACACAAACACCAGTTGACCGCCGTTGCCTGGTGAAACGTTGCTGTGATGCCTCGTGTAAGGAGGAGAAATGCGTACGATCACGTTTCCGACTTTGATGAAGGTCGGATTGTAGCCTATCGCGATTGCGGTTTATCGTATTGCGACATTTCTGCTCGCGTTGGTCGAGATCCAATGACTGTTAGCAGAATATGGGTATGGTACCGCGTCATACTGTATAAAACTACTGCTGCTGGAGAAAAATGAGTGTAATTTTCTTGCTGAATGATTTTTTTCAAGGTTCCTGATAAAAAGACCTTGCCACTGATACTGGAAGCATTTTTCGCGGCTGCTGGGCGAGGTGTTCTCTTTCAGAATGGCTCACAGCTTCAGTCCTCCAGGAAACACATTATGTAATTCATTCCTGTGCAGTAGTGCTCACACTGGTGTTGTTTACGGGCTGCCTACGTCACCAGCCCTAACTGGTCTCCCTTTGATACAACCGAAGCTCTGCCGGCGACCGGGTTTCGAGCACCGTTGTCTACGTCACTATCCCCCCCCCCCAACATAACGTTTTACGACGCACCACAATTCCCGCGCTGGCCTGCGGTAATTGTGTTAACGTTCCATGTCGTCCGCGTAATCAAATATGGCGCTACAAATGTTTCCGTGTCCGCGCAGTCAGCAAATTGACATTGCTCTCCTGTGGGTCGCTTCTCATTTTTTAATCGTCCCGCAATAAATTTGCGAATTTAATTTCGTATTTGGCCGAATAGCGAATAGCATTCCCAGAACTACTCGCTTCAGCATGTGTCGAAACGCCGGCGCCGCACTCCAATGTATTTCCCGGGCACACTCCAAAGTAATTTCCACATCTTTCCCTTTACACATTCTCTTCAGGCGTAACGCGTGTTATGCAGATGCGGTAGTTTATAAGAAAACGCTTATGCACCAAGGCACGTTTCACATTTTTAACAAGCCGTTTTCAGTGAATTCCTTGAACGTTATATGGTATTTTTCGCTACCACACGTTGATCATGGATTAGAAACAGTTCATCGGAAGTTTTTTTAATAATAATATGGAATGGTATTCACGTATTACCAACTAATTCATTAGTGGAAAAAAATGGTTCAAATGGCCCTGAGCACTATGGGACTTAACATCTATGGTCATCAGTCCCCTAGAACTTAGAACTACTTAAACCTAACTAACCAAAGGACATCACCCACACCGTAGTGGTCGTACGGTTCCAGACTGAAGCGCCCAGAACCGCTCGGCCACTCCGGCCGTCTCATTAGTCGAAAACCAAGCAGCTTCCCCTCACGTGAAAAGCCTATTGAAAGCCTCAAATTTATCGTGTAGACACTGAGTTCTCGTAACGCAACACTTACACTGTTAATTTTGCCTGAGTGTCATTTGTTTTTGTAAGTATTGCTAATTTCCCGGTTTATGCTTTCACTTGTTTTATATTTGACTATATGTGTTGATACAAGTCTGTGTGTGTGTGTGTGTGTGTGTGTGTGTGTGTTCGCGCGCACGCGCGGTAATTTCAGGGAGTGCCAAATTCATATTCTTGAAGAAAGAAAAGAAGAGCCTTACTTCACGAAGCGCGTAGCATGCAACATACGTTGATCTATTGATTATTCATATGATTTTGAGACGCATTCCTTTTGGTTTTTGAACATTTTTGAATACGCTCTAAATTATTTCTGAACGAATCATGAGTTGATTTGTGAATGCGTGTATAGTGTATGTGATCTCTCTCCCAGGGGAATCCCCGTCGCATCTGCAAACAAAAAAGTCCCTCAGACAAAACGGGACGAGGCTATACAATATGAGCCGAATAAACCCGAACGGGTGAGTAGCAATTGCTGTTTTTTTTATGGGGCTGACTGGGTATGCGAAATCCATAGATTGAGACTAACAGAGTGGAAATAAACGACTAACAAGAATAACAGGCAAGAAAGATTACGTATTATCTTATCGGTGTATGCAAGAAAATGAAAATCTGACTGAAAATTTTTGCCACATCTTCGCACGGCTAAGAGCCAGTTGTAAGTCCCCTGTCAGCATCTGCTCAAGTTCTGTTCTCAGAATGGCGCGGAGAAGAGACAACCAACACCCTGATGCGCGAACGCGCAGACACTGAGGGACAACATATAAAAATATCTGCACATAACGCCCTTTACGCACTACACTGTATACACGGTGTTACAAAAAGGTTCGGCCAAACTTTCAGGAAACATTCCTGACACACAAATAAAGAAAAGATGTTATGTGGACATGTGTCCGGAAACGCTTATTTTCCATGTTAGACCTCATTTTATTACTTCTCTTCAAATCACATTAATCATGAAATGGAAACACAAATCAACAGAAAGTACCAGCGTGACTTCAACACTTTGTTACAGGAAACGTTCAAAACGTCCTCCGTTAGCGAGGATACATGCATACACCCTCCGTCGCATGGAATCCCTGATGCGCTGATGCAGCCCTGGAGAATGGCGTATTGTATCACAGCCGTCCACAACACGAGCACGAAGAGTCTCTACATTTGGTACCGGGGTTGCGTAGACAAGAGCTTTCAAGTGCCCCATAAATGAAAGTCAAGAGGGTTGAGGTCAGGAGAGCGTGGAGGCCATGGAATTGGTCCGCCTCTACTAATCCATCGGTCACCGAATCTGTTGTTGAGAAGCGTACGAACACTTCGACTGAAATGTGCAGGAGCTCCATCGTGCATGAACCACATGTTGTGTCGTACTTATAAAGGCACATGTTCTAGCAGCACAGGTAGAGTATCCCGTATGCAATCTTGATAACGTGCTCCATTGAGCGTAGGTGGAAGAACATGGGGCCCAATCAAGACATCACCAACAATGCCTGCCCAAACGTTCACAGAACATCTGTGTTGATGACGTGATTGCACAATTGCGTGCGGATTCTCGTCAGCCTACACATGTTGATTGTGAAAATTTACAATTTGATCACGTTGGAATGAAGCCTCTTCCCTAAAGAGAACATTTGCACTGAAATGAGGATTGACACATTGTTGGATGAACCATTCGCAGAAGTATACCCGTGGAGGCCAATCAGCTCCTAATAGTGCCTGCACACGCTGTACATGGTACGGAAACAACTGGTTCTCCCGTAGCACTCTCCATACAGTGACGTGGTCAACGTTACCTTGTACAGCAGCAACTTCTCTGACGCTGACATTAGGGTTATCGTCAACTGCACGAAGAATTGCTTCGTCCATTGCAGGTGTCCTCGTCGTTCTAGGTCTTCCCCAGTCGCGAGTCATAGGCTGTGTGTGATGTTCCGTGCTCCCTAAGAAGCCGATCAATTGCTTCGAACGTCTTCCTGTCGGGACACCTTCGTTCTGGAAATCTGTCACGATACAAACGTACCGCGCCACGGCTATTGCCCCGTGCTAATCCATACATCCGCATTAGTAAACATTGCACTGACTGCAAAATCACGTTCGTGATGAACACTAACCTGTTGATGCTACGTACTGATGTGCTTGATGCTAGTACTGTAGAGCAATTAGTCGCATGTCAACACAAGCACCGAAGTCAACATTATCTTCCTTCAATTGCGCCAACTGGCGGTGAATCGAGGAAGTACAGTACATACTGACGAAACTAAAATGAGCTGTAACATGGAAACTAAGCGTTTCCGGACACATGTCCACATAACATCTTTTCTTTATTTGTGTGTGAGAAATGTTTCCTGAAAGTTTGGCCGTACCTTTTTGGAACACCCTGTATACGGGGTGTCTCTCGTTAAGAGTCGCGAGGCGCATTTCCTCCGGTGTTTCAGCGGATATTTGCAATTTCGTTTCTGCGTTGTGTAACTGGAGTCACCCCAAACAACTGCCCCTCGTCACGTGTTTTATGCGACTTCCATTGTCCACGGAAAGCGTCGGTATGTTTTCCGTTACAAACAAAATGGTTTGTAAGGCGGAATTATGCGTGCCCATTCGATGGTGCGGTCCCAGATTAGTGTAATGCGATATTTGTTTTATCGATACGTATTAAGAAGGAGAGTGAAACACGAAGAATAGCCAGTGCTCCGTGCTGACCGCTACCGGCAAGCACGCAACGCGACTCAGTCGATACTGGATTGCTGTTTGTTCTTCGTGTTCTACTGTCCCTGTTTATACGTATCCATAAAATACACTACTGGACGTTAAAATTGCTACACCAAAAAGAAATGCAGATTATAAACGGGTATTCATTGGACAAATATATTATACTAGAACTGATATGTGATTACATTTTCACTCAATTTGGGTGCATAGATCCTGAGAAATCAGTGCCCAGAACAACCACCTGTGGCCGTAATAACGGTCTTGATACGCCTGAGCATTGAGTCAAACAGAGCTTGGATGTCGTGCACAGGTACAGCTGCCCGTGCAGCTTCAGCACGATACCACAGTTCATCGAGAGTAGTGACTGGCGTACTGTGACCAGCCAGTTGCTCGGCCACCATTTTATTTCCTGTATCCAGTAAGGGTCGCACAGGACCTGCAACATCCGGTCGTGCATTATCCTGCTGAAATGTAGGGTTTCGCAGGGATCGAGTGAAGGGAAGAGCCACTGGTCGTAACACATCCGAAATGTAACGTCCACTGTTCAAAGTGCCGTCAATGCGAACAAGAGGTGACAGAGACGTGTATCCAATGGCACCCCATACCATCACGCCGAGCGATACGCCAGTATGGCGATAACGAGTACACGCTTCCAATCTGCGTTCACCGCGATGTCGCCAAACATGGATGCGACCATCGTGATGCTGTAAACAGAACCTGGATTCATCCGAAAAAATGACGTTTTGCCATTCGTGCACCCAGGTTCGTCGTTGAGTACACCATCGCAGGCGCTCCTGTCTATGATGCAGCTTCAAGGGTAACCGCAGCCACGGTCTCCGACCTGATAGTCCATGCTGCTGCAAACGTCGTCGAACTGTTCTTGCAGATGATTGTTGTCTTGCAAACGTCCCCACCTGTTGACTCAGGGATCGAGACGTGGCTGCATGATGCGTTACAGCCGTGCGGATAAGATGCCTGTCATCTCGACTGCTAGTGATAAGAGGCCGTTGGGATCCAGCACGGCGTTCCGTATTACCCTCCTGAACCCGCCGATTCCTTATTCTGCTAACAGTCATTGGATCTCGACCAACGCGAGAAGCAATGTCGCGATAAGATAAACCGCAATCGCGGTAGGCTACAATCCGAACTTTATCAAAGTCGGAAACGTGATGGTACGCATTTCTCCTCCTTATACGAGGCATCACAACAGTGTTTCACCAGGCAACGCCGGTCAACGACTGTTTGTGTATGAGAAATCGGTTGGAAACTTTCCTCATGTCAGCACGTTGTAGGTGTCGCCACCGGCGCCAACCTTATGAGAATGCTCTGAAAAGCTAATCATTTGCATATCACAGCATCTTCTTCCTGCCGGTTAAATTTCCCGTCTGTAGCACGTCATCTTCGTGGTGTAGCAATTTTAATGGCCAGTAGTGTATATACCGCACCATACTAATCTGGGATCGTCCTACCGACGGAGAACGCTAAATTCCGCTTTAAACATCATTTTGTTTGTAACGGGAAACAAACCGACGCTTTCCGTAGACAATAGGGGTCGCATAAAACACGTGACGAGCGGCATTTGTTTCGGCTGACTACACAAAAACGAGATTGGAGATATCTGCTGGAACATCAAAGAAAATGCGGCCGACTACTCTCTGTAGAGACGCCGTATATACAAGGTGTATCCGTAAGAGCGAGCAAAAATTTAACAGGATGTAGAGAATGCTGGAGTGAACAGTTTGAGATGGGGAACCTTAGGTCGGAGAAGCCAACTTAAGGACGTGTGGAAGTAAATTTGTCTACAGCTTTGTCTATCATTACTGTTTTCCATCTTATTTACATCTAAAATGCGTACTTTGATGTTTATTTGCATGTACATTCCTTATTTCCTGTAAGGAAACAAGGAGGAAGAAGCTGATTATTAGGAATCTCTGTCGCCCCATCACAGACACGGGACATCGGCTCGTTAAGAAATTGTCCATGTCAATGAAATTCACCAACAGCAGTGTAACTTAATACGTTGTTTTACTTTATTTTGAAGGCTACCAGTTTCAGCATCTCACTGTGCCATCTTCAGGCCCCATATCTATCTATCGCTTGCTCCTTGTCCCGCGGTTTCGCAGGGTCGGCCATGGTTAACCAGATTTGGCATGTCAATGTTAAGCGGTGGCCGGATGCCCTTCCAGCCACCACCCTGTACCCCCCAGGACGGAATTAGCGTACCCCACCTGTCTGCATCTAGTGTAAATCGTGAAATATGACTGTGAGTCGTGTAACTGAGGCGGGACGTGGGGACTAGCCCGGTATTCACCTTGTACGATGTGGAAAACCGCCTAAAAACCACATCCAGGCTGGCCGGCACACCGGCCGCCGTCGTTAATCCGCCGGGCGGATTCGATCCGGGGCCGGCGCGCCCACCCGAGTCCAGGAAGCAGCGCGTCAGCGCTCTCGGGTCCTTCAGGCCCCATATGCATCTCTCCAAATAAACGAAAGTGTCATACAGTGCCATAAAGCCTTGGTTGTCGTGAATTCAATCGTTACATCAGTGCTTCATTCGAAGACTTGAGACCAGTTTTACAGAAAACAAAGTAACCGTCTGAGCATAGCACAAAAAGTTCTGAAACACGTATGGATAAAACTGCAAAGGTGTCTTGCATTAGGGGGTATTCCTCATCCAGTATAGTACCAGAAATGTTTTATTGGCGCTAACTATAGTGTTACTTTATACAACTCTCTCACCCACCACCAACTCCACCTCCCAAATTACGCATCTTCCAAGAGACCTACACCTTTTCTGTGAGTATTTCAGAAATTATTAAAGGTATCTTAAATCCGTCTTTGCAACTAAAAAAAAAGCGTATTTTTGTCACCAAATGCGTTTCGTGTAATTGAAGTAAAAGATCATCAGTGGTCTGTAACGAAATATTTCTACAACCTGGCTTGCCTAAATGTTAAAGTAGTTCCCTACAAAAACTAGCGATGTTGCTTACGATGTATTATGTCCGATTTTCGCTCACATTACGAAACGGTGTCTGTCGGTATGTTACTGCAGTGTTCCCTCGTTGGCCAATGTTGATAGTTTTTATAACGCTTTGGTCCACAGTTGTATACTTTCTAGAAATGTTTCATCCTTTTCTCTGTACACCATTTTTTCACATTCTTGTTTGTGTAATGTACATGTGTCAATTTTCACAAACAAGTTATGTCACTGTACAGTTGTATAAGTTGTTCAATGTGGTCTTTTTTACCGTACTTGTATTAACTAAAAGTTGCTGTAAACTGACAACCACATATCATCAGTGGCGAATTCAGAGTGTCTCCTGCATTTCTCTTGTTGCTGTGTTAAAATTTGCTTCTTTTGTCAGAACAAAGTGGAGTTTACACCCTGTCACCTAACGAACATCCTAATAAAGTTGCAAAAGAGACAGAATTCTGAAACAGTGGTTTATGAAACGGGGAACGTAGCACAAATGAGATCAATAGCTTATGAAATGCACATTTTCGGTATGAATACAAACGTGTAATTTTTTCACTTACCGTGTTGCAAAGCCACACCAAGTCCGCAGCTCGTGGTCGTGCGGTAGCGTTCTCGATTCCCCCGCCCGGGTTCCCGGGTTCGATTCCCGGCGGGGTTAGGGATTTTCTCTGCATCATGATGACTGAGTGTTGTGTGATGTCCTTAGGTTAGTTAGGTTTAAGTAGTTCTAAGTTCTAGGGGACTGATGACCATAGATGTTAAGTCCCATAGTGCTCAGAGCCATTTTTGAAAAGCCACACCAATCCTCATTTCTTCAGCTACCGATGACACTTAAAAAATTACATCATTCCACTGCGAAAGTCAGCAGTTACTCGTGTATCAGGATACACGAAGTTCCGCTTGTCCTCCATATTCAAACGACGTTTCTCTTTGTCTGCTGTTATTTACTAAAATCTCGTTTCAGTTCCTCAAACAGTTTTTTAGGTATCAGGATTGTTGTGAGTGTTCAATTCTAGCATTATAGCTGGCGTGCGCAATCGCAAATTAGTCTGAACATAACACGAATTTTCTCGAGATCGGTGATAGAGACCTCCTATTTCATATAAAACAGTATATGGTCTAACATGCACGAAACGCAAATTTATACATAATAACTATGTTTATTACCGAAATGTTAGGCACTCCACGATGTAGATGTCCGCAGCTCGTGGTCTAGTGGCTAGCGTTACTGCCTCTGGATCACGGGGTCCCGGGTTCGATTCCCGGCCGGTTTGGGGATTTTGTCTGCCCGGGGACGGGTTGTTTGTGTTGTCCTCATCATTTCATCATCATCATCATTCGTGACAGAGGCTAGATAGGACTGTGTAAAAAAAATTGGACTGTGTAAAAATTGGGAATTTGTACGGGCGCTGATGAGCGCGCAGTTGAGCGTCCCACAAACCAAACGTCATGATCATCATCGTCATCGGCACCATGAAGATGACATGTGAAGCTGTAACTGACGTAAAATCCGTTTTTTTTACCGAATAGTTTGTTTAGAAATAACTTTTCTGCTACCAGTCACAATTTTCTTTTATTCATATGTTACACGACGCGTTTCGGGAAAGGATTCCCATTTTCAAGTGTGTGTTCTCTTTGCACTATGCCATTTTTACGTAATATTTTCGATGTGTGAGGTTCTGCTTTGTTTTGTTTACCTTATAATAGTACAACAATCGCGCAATTTACAGTTAGTCAACGATTTTTTTGTATGTAGTTTGGGACGAATTTTGGAAGAATTTGTACATGTAGTTTTCTTATGGTCTATTGGTGCAGACACACACACACACACACACACACACACACACACACACACACACACACACACACACTTTAAACATCGCACACAACTTTCAGTGTACGGCGTACTTTGGGAATGACATATATAAACAGCTAAAAATTGCGCGTTTTTTATACATTACAGTAAAGTCAAAAAAACGAAGCAGAACCTCACACATCGAAAACTTAACGCAAAAATAGCGTAATACAAAGAGGAAACACACTTTAAAATGGGAATCATCTCCGGAAACATGTAAAATACGAATGAAAGATAATCGGCGACTGATACCAGGAAAGTTATTTATAAACGAACACATCGTTTCCACTGTCGCAGGCTTTCAAGAATCCATCTATAATGGACAGAATCAGAACACTGAACAGTTTACTTTGCTTCCTCTGTGTTTGCGCCATAGCGGCACCCTCATACCTCGAGCTGGCCTTTCAGAGTAAGCCTGCTGCCCTTATGACACCCGACTTACTTCGTGGCACTCACTCACCGCCACAGCACCGGCGGGGGTATCGTCAACACCGACTCAAAGGAAGGCCTCGGCGCTTGTTCGTGCGTCACGTCAGCTAGGCACGGCTAACGCCAGGTCTGTTGCAGGCAGAAACGCCTGGGCGTGCGTATCACTATAAATCTCTTATTTTTGGACAAAATGTTTGGTAGTGTTTTGGATTCAGCAGTTTTATTTAGATGAAAGATTTTCTTACTGTCGTAAAGCTACAAATGAAGACCATAGTTCTGTATTACTGAATCCTGTCGAAACAAACGTAGATCAATATGAGAAGATGCTTTGACCCATTGCAAGCTTCGGAAATTTTACATTCAAGTAATTATATTTACTTGATCGATTTTGCTATCGAAACTTACCCCAACCCCCTTACAATGAACTCGTTTCTTTTATTTATTTATTTATTTATTTTCGTTTGAAATCGTCACTGGAATTGTGAACTAATTTAAATGTGTAAATGTCCAACTGTTGCCAGTCATTAGATTACAGTCGTTTTCAACGAAAGGAATTCTGAACAGGAAACAAAATAGCTTCATACATCGAAAATACCGCTGAGCTTAAACTTTTTTAAACATGCACATTAGAAAAGATAAATATTCCCCTCTTGGAACTGAAAAGAGAAACTTTATAGTCCGCAGCTCGTGGTCGTGCGGTAGCGTTCTCGCTTCCCGCGCCCGGGTTCCCGAGTTCGATTCCCGGTGGGGTCTGGGGCGCCGAGGCCTTCGTTTGAGTCGGTGTTGGTATTGTTCGCTTGCCAACGGACAGCGCCACCACACGTGATCATCTCCTGCCGAGCACAGAGCCACCTGTCTGCCAAACCGGCGCGCTTCTGGCCGCTCATGTCTCTCTCCTCTCCGTGTGCCGTCTGAACAATTTTTCTTGTAAAATACGTGAAACTGGATCAACATTCTTGCTCAGTTTGCTGGGAAAATCACTTTCTGAAGCACTGTAAACATTTTCTTTGTTTAATTACGAATAATGTGAAGAATACGGAGAACGTTCTCAGACTTACCCTCGAATGACGACTGTGAAGTACGAGGGTTATTCCAAAAGTAAGGTCCGGTTATAAAAAAAAAAAAAAAAAACTAAAATGTTTTTTCAAAACAATTGTTTTATTTACATTCCTTACATCTTTATCTATTTTTCTACATAACTTCCATACTTATTTAAACATTTGTCACATCGTTCAACAAGCTTTTGAATGCCCATGTTATAGAAATCGGCCGCCTGTGACGATAACCAGTCCTTAACTGCTTCTTTCACTTCATCATCTTTGTCGAAGCGCTTGCCGCCGAGAAACTCCTTTAAGTAACGGAACAGGTGGAAATCACTTGGCGCCAGGTCCGGACTGTAAGGAGGATGGTCCATCTGTTCCCATCCAAATTTCTTGATCAGAGCTTGCGTTGCATTTGCAGTGTGGGGTGTGGCATTGTCATGCAACAACAAGATTCCAGACGACAAAAGACCACGTCGCTTATTCTGGATTGCACGTCGAAGTTTAGTCAGGGTAGCGCAGTAGGCGGCTTTATTAATCGTTGTTCCTCTCTCCATAAAGTCGACTAACAATACTCCACGTCTATCCCAGAACACAGTCGCCATAACCTTACGTGTTGAGATTGTCTGCTTTGCCTTGATCTTGACTGGCGATGACGTGTGACGCCATTGCATTGAATGACGTTTAGACTCTGGAGTGATGTGAGAAACCCATGTCTCATCCCCTGTGACAACATTGTCTAAAAGACTGTCACCTTCCTTATGATATCGCTCCAAAAAATCAAGAGCAAAAGCCATTCTTTTCATTCGCTGGGGCTCAGTAAGCAGCCTGGGAACCCAACGGGCACACAATTTGTGAAACTTCAAATGTTCAGACACAATTCTGTACAAAGTTGTTCTACTCACATTCGGAAAATGCATGTCTACGTCTGTAATAGTGAATCGGCGATCTTCACGAATTTTTTTGTCAACCGCATTGACCAAATCGTCTGAAATCACTGATGGTCGGCCACACCGTGGTTCATCGTGCACATTATCCCGTCCTTCATTAAAAGCTCGCACCCACTTGCGCACTTTACTGTCGCTCATTATGTTAGGACCGTACACTTCAGTAATCTGCCGATGGATTTCCGCCGCTGAATTGTTTGTTGCAGACAAAAACCGTATCACTGCCCTTACTTCACAATCGGCGGGCTGATCAATTGTCTTAAACATTGTAAAGTGACACTGTGAACTACACTCAGCAACAGTAACAAAGCGAATGGCGGCGTTTGACGCGCAAGGCTTGCCGGGAGTCGGCGCGCATGCGTGTTTTGTCATTGGCGCCAAATTTCAATAGTTACGGCGAATCGGACCTTACTTTTGGAATAACCCTCGTATATATACTGGATGTGTACGGCTTGCTAATACCAAACGCTGACTGGAAGTATCCTGTTTGACTAGGGGCCCCGTACAGTCTTCCAGGTTGAGAGAAAGTGTTCCGTCAGTGGTGGCGCGCATATTTGGTAAAACATCCACACCCCGCCTCCGTACGACTCATCGCCAGCCACGGGCGGGTCTTGAACCTGTCCTAGAGAGCGGTGGCGTGTTTCAGCCCGAATTAATGGAGCGCTCTGTTAGTTCAGAGACAGTCTCCGTGCCGGTGCTGACGTACGGCGCGGTAGGGGGTCCACAAAACCTCAGGCGTGGTGGGGATGTTTTGCACTTTTGCAAGGGGAATCAATCAACTTCTACCCGACTCTTACAGCTGGTGTAGCCTTCTTATTTTGAGAAACTGAAATTCTACTCGAATGTTCGTAAGAATCCCTTGGTTCTTATGCAGGCCTGATATTTTCATGTTCACTAGGGCAGATTTGCGACTGTGTTCATAGTTTTTTCCCCTTTCATTAACATCGTACTTCGAATTTAGCAGTAACACTTCCCTCTTTCGGTGCTGGACCCATCCAATGGTCTGTCTGTCGCTTTGGGTCGGTCGGTCGGTCCGTCGGTCGGTCGGTCTGGGTCTTTGCTTGTGTGGCTCGGTCGGTCTGGGTCTTTCGATTGTCTGGATCGGTCGCCTGGCCTGCCTACCTAATAGCCTTTACAAAATATATTACGATAGCGTGCCACACGTTCCCTGACCAATCTTGTATATTTAACTGCTGAGGTGTTTCTAAGTGACATGATTAATGTGTAACACAGGAAAAACGTCAGACCAAGATTAGTATGGCATGGCTGCCCCACTGACATCGTGTCGGCATCAGCGACGTGTGAACGTGTACGGTAAGCAGTTTCGAAATGCGATGCTGTAGAAAAACGCTGATTAAGTAGATGGTTAGATCGAATGACAAATGAGGAATTGGGGGGGGGGGGGGGGGAAGATATTTATGGGAAGACCTGAGTGAAAGAAGAGATCGATATAACACATTCTGAGGAACAGTCAACAGTCAATTTGGTAATGAAAGAAGGGGTAGGGGGGGGGGGGGGGTACAAATTGTAGACAGTAAGCAGGTTCAGATGGATGTAAGTTGCAGTAGCTTTTTGGAGATGAAGGGGCTTGCACAGCATAGAGTAGCATGCAGAACTGCATCAAACCATTCTTCAGGAGACTGCAGAAGAGCCTATCTGAACTGTGTTTTCTCAGAGCAGGTGACGTGTGGGTAGACATCGCTAGCTGTGTTGGTGCTAACCGCAGCGGAATAGCAGCACTTGCAGTGTGAAGTGAAGATAAGAAACGTGAATACTTAAAAATGTTGAATTCACCAGACGATCAGGATCTGAGACTAGATTATAGGTAAGTCCCGCTCAGAACAGTTGTCAGCGGGACTCAGAAGCAGCGTTCTCCTGAAGATGGCGTTACATGGCCGAAATATTGAACCAAGTTGATTGCGGGATACGGCAGCGAACCCCGAGAGACTTTCAAAAAATGTCGCTCGTTACTTTCAGTATGGTCCTCGTAGGTGCAGGTGCTTGCTCGGCCCCTAACGATCTCGTCGTCGAATGCACACTAGAGTCTGCCTAACGTCGACTGCTCCCTCTCCGATTTGTCGTGTCTCACGAGTCAGCAGAGGCTCTGGACTCTGACCAGGCAGTTTCTACGGACGGAAGAGCTCGCCGGCGCACACCGGGAACTATCGATCTCTCTCTCTCTCTCTCTCTCTCTCTCTCTCTCTCTCTCTCTCTCTCTCTCTTCCTCTCTTCCCGTCCCCCCCCCCCCCCCCCCCCCCGCTCTGCCTCCAGGCGTGTTAATAACGCCGGCCACCCCTCCCACACTGCAGTGACGCAAAAAATAGCCCTCTGGACACCAGGACGCTGCAGATTCCTGACATCTCCTGCTCCAGGCCGCTCCAGTTAAAGCCACACGCATTGTGTCACTTCAGCCCCCGGCTGGGTACCCTCGGCGACACGACGTTTCCACTGCACTGAGTGTTTTTCCGACAAAGGCACAATCTCCCGGCCTGCCAGTCTCGCAGAACCCATCCATATCGAGGCCGATGCAACTTTGCACTTGCCGTATGCGTTTCGTGTTGGCAGCGTAACCGGGTAACAAGTGAATAATGAGAAGCGCGAGGCGACAAACACGCCCCCGCCACCAACCAATCCCAGCGCAGCAAGCGCTTCCGGTCGTGACGTCAAAGCGCGCTTTGTTTCGTGTGTACATAAACAACATGCGTTGTTGAAACTTCCTGGCAGATTAAAACTGTGTGCCGGACCGAGACTCGAACTCCGTTCGGTTCGAGTCTCGGTCCGGCACACAGTTTTAATCTGCCAGGAAGTTTCATATCAGCACACACTCCGCTGCAGAGTGAAAATCTCATTCTGGAAACATGCGTTGTTATTGGTTAAGAAGTTGTGCTGCAGTGGTTAGAGGCACGAAAATCGCTGCGGATGTGAGCATGACGAAGCTTTTGTTAACGAAAATAAGCCTACGACGCCTACTTAGGTAGTAGACGAAATCGCCATACTGTAATAAGGCTGATACCACATCACTGCAACCTCATCGAGTTAATATGGAGTGATGTGAAGACATCAGGAACAACAAGAAGTTCTTTACAGTAAAAGACGTGGAAAAGCTGCTGGTGAAGCTCTTGCAACTGTGGATGTAACCTCCTGGAGAAAAACAGTCGAGCACACTGAAAAACTTATTCGAGCAGCACAGACAATGGAAGGTATCATTAGTGACCATGAATAGCTGATGATTTTTCTTGGTTATGACGACGTTGAGGATGGTTTCGGCGCCGATTCCGACAGCAGTGACGATGGAGACCTGGACGGAATTGCGCCATTGTCGCTGTAAACTGGTGAGTGAAAAGCTACGAATATCGGTTATTTGTTGCATCACTATCATAACAAAACCTAGAGTGAGAAGTTACTATCTCGGTTATTATTTATTTTGTAAAATGTATACCGTACTGTTTTCAAGATATCGGTCATCATAAAATGCTTATTTCCTGCGTTTCTTTGCACCGTTATCGAAGGCTTGTGCTTTGTTCCATCTACAGTATTATGCGGTCGTTTTATTTGCTATCATTGTGGTAGTAACTAAAAAACGAATTGTTATTACTTAGCTGATATTTACGAGGTGGAACGGAAATTTGTATAGCCTGCTGTGTGTATAGAGGGTGCTGCTACTGCATCATCGCCGGCCGCGGTGGTCTAGCGGTTCTAGGCGCTCAGTCCGGAACGGCGCGACTGCTACGGTCGCAGGTTCGAATCGTGCCTCGGGCGTGGATGTGTGTGATGTTCTTAGGTTAGTTAGGTTTCAGTAGTTCTAAGTTCTAGGGGACTGATGACCACAGATGTTAAGTCCCATAGTGCTCAGAGCCATTTGAACCATTTTACTGCATCATCTAAGTTGCAGTGCAGCCAACCTAACCTGACACAAAGCGAACTGTCAAGTGCAGTGTTTCACCAGCGCCGGTGAATAATGTCGATCCTTTTGCGCTCCACAGCTGAGTCTTGTAAAACTTATAAAATAAACCACCACAAATGTATTTGAGATACGTTGATTACCCACCTTTTTTTTCCCCAAGTGATTATTTTAAGAAGACCACTGTATTTTTAGGGTCCCGCACCTCACTCTGTAAGAAACTGAACCCTTATAGGACGTTTCTTGTCCATCCGTCCCTCACTTAAAAGATCCCTTTTTCTCAGGAACTGGTAGACTCAACAAGTTGAAGTTTGTGTCACGTATTAACGTCTATGCTCCGTTTGCGATGTAAAAAATTTTAATCACTTCAGTCAAAAGATACTCGCAAGCTCACTCATCACAACGTTTATATACTCCCCGTTGACCTAGGGCCATGGAATTTGGCAAGAAACAACGTTTCGCAATACAAGTAAAGGAAAATATCCGAAAGTTTCTTGAAAGGAGGATGTAAGATGAGCATCAACAAAAGCAAAACGAGGATAATGGAACGTAGTCGAATTGAGTCGCGTGATGCTGAGGGAATTAGATTAGGAAATGAGACACTTAAAGTAGTAAAGGAGTTTTGTTATTTGGGGAGCAAAATAACTGATTATGGTCCAAGTAGAGAGGATATAAAATGTAGAGTGGCAACGGCAAGGAATGCGTTTCTGAAGGAATTTGTTAACATCGAGTATAGATTTAAGTGTGAGGAAGTCGTTTCTGAAAGTATTTGTATGGAGTGTAGCCATGTATGGAAGTGAAACATGGACGATAAATAGTTTCGACGAGAAGAGAATAGAAGCTTTAGAAATGTGGTGCTACAGAAGAAAGCTGAAGATTAGATGGGTAGATCACATAACTAATGGGGAGGTACTGAATAGAAGTGGGGAGAAGAGGAGCTGGTGGCACAGCTTGACTAGAAGAAGGGATCGATTGGTAGGACATGTTCTGAGGCATCAAGGGATCACTTATTTGGTATTGGAGGGCAGCGTGGAGGGTAAAAATCGTAGAGGGAGACCAAGAGATGAATGCACTAAGCAGATTTAGAAGGATGCAGGCTGCAGTAGGTGCTGGGAGATGAAGAAGCTTGCACAGGATAGAGTAGCATGGAGAGCTGCATCAAACCAGTCTCAGGACTCAAGACCACAACAACAACAGTATCACATAAAAAATATCTTCTTGCTAATTGAACACACGCTGGTCAACCAGAACGTTATGACCACAGAATCTATCGATATGAACCCGTCCAGGCGATAGCTGCGTCACCTGGCAATGAATGATTCCTATTCACCCACACGCATGTTGCGTGTAGGATCGGTGGGCGTGCTGCCCATGTGCAGGATGGGTAAGGCGCGCGATGTAGCTGAGTATGACCGAGGGCAGACTGCAGACTGTGATGGCCCAGAGGCTCGGCACGAGTATTTCAGAAAGTGCGCGACTGGTCGGAGTGCTGTGGTGAGTGTGCTCAACAAGTGGCGAAGCGACGGTGAAATCATGTCCAAACTACAAATTAAGTAAATCAGTCTCGATCGCGTTTTCAGATTTTTACTCGTTTGCAACCGGTTTCTGCCCTTTCCTCTGACTATCTCCATTCTTTTCCCCGCCATAATGGCTGTTGGCGGCGGCAGATGGAGCGAGAACCATGGAGGTAGAATAAGGGGAGATGGCGCTACAGACTTGCGCTGTACGTTGTTTTGAAGGCAGTGGGCGGGGCCTGCCGCCATCTTGGATCCCCCAAAACATTAGCAGACGAGTGTTTTCAATTGCTTCTTGTTCGTTATTTACGTCGTGTGCACGTGATATTTGTTTTATATAGTAAATGTTACTCGGTTTTAGTGAACAACACAGCATAAGGAACGCAACTTCAAACGTTTTTCTCGTCTTAAATGCGTATTCGATACAGTAATACGTAAAAATATTACGCTTCTTGCCTCAGTACTGCAATTCCTTTTTGTTTATACACTTAGAATAACCGAGAAGAGACGTATGTGCTATGAAAAGCGTGCTTTTGTAATCCATTTCTATTCACTTTCATTGTGTTTGTGTCGATAATTGATAAGGCCAGAACTCCAAAAACAATGATTGGTAGTTTAGAGGCACCGATTTGTATTCGTTGCATTTTCAAGTCAAATGCAAATTTTAAATGTTCACATTTGCAAGAAACTTACCTTATTTCCTTTGGTGTCCCATAGATGTATGCAGGGATGATATAAACAAGCCAGCTGTCATGTCAACAAAGTGAAAAATACGTTAAATTACGAAGGAACAGAACTGAATTTAAGATTGTCAGGCCCATTGCAATTTCCACATCTGCTTTCTTTTTAAATTGTACCTGCCAAATGACATTCAGCGTGGCAAAGAACAGAAATTTACAGGGTAATACGACAACACAATGATTAATGTAATGATCTAAGCCTGGACTTCGATAGGGAACTTTGCTTTGACAAATATGTAACCATTTAAGTACTTATAATTTAACCACTGTAACAGGTGTTCCACACATTTTACTGAAGCTTTAATTAACTACATGTAGTTACATTAGTTTTATATTAAATTATTGCATTTTAAAACATTAGTCCCCATTTCCAGGATATTTCTTGCCAGGACTTTTCAGTTACTTCAGAATAACCACACAGTGAAAACCAAGTGTAATGCTCACTTCCAGACAGCTCTTCGCCTTGGATTGATAGAAATTTAAAGTTAAATCACAGAAATAAAACCATACTGTAAAACTTTACAGTGCATCAGAATTTCAAGTATATATAAGAAAATAGCGCTTAAATAAGTCCACTTACGAATGAAATGTGATTTGTTTAAACTTTAGACTACAATCAGAACGATTAGTACACCCGTGAGCGACGCAAGCCCGTCATTTTTTATCGAAACACTTCACGACTACACGGAATCAAACCACCAGAAGCGAATGTTTTGGGGTAGCTGACATGGCGGACCTTCTCTTGGGTCGGCTTCAAGTTTGTGACGTCATGACAACTCCTCTTATTTTTACCTCCATGGCGAGAACCGTAGAAATACTTCTACGGATCTCGCTCCATCTGTCGCCACCAGCAGCCGTTATGGCGGGGAATTGCCTGAAGATGGTGTGAAGAAAGGGTCGAAACCGGTTGCTAACGAGTAAAAACCTGAAAACGCGATCGTGACTGTTTTTATTTATCAGGTTACCCTCCATTCAGAGGCTGTTGCACACAGCGACCGTTACTTTGATTTGTAAATAATAGATTTCGGCTGTCAGTCGTCCTTTGCAATTTTTATTGGCAGATCTAGATTTCAGCTAGAAACTAGCCATTATCAATGCACTATCCTTCTTCGGTCAATGCATGTAATGCCTGTTGGTCTGGCTTCGTACACAGTTCATTGTTTTTATTTGATTTTTAGCATTTTATACCGATCGCTGCTTTGATCCAGTTACAGACATCGTGGAGTTGGTTCGCCATGCCTCATACAGGTGTCCGGCATTATAGGCTGGGCAGACTGACAGAACAGGTAGCGAACTGTGATGGAACTAACATCAGACGTATATGCTGGTCAGAATACAAGGGTGTCTGACCACATGGTGCGCCGAACACTCTTAAAGATTGACCTCCACAGTCGACGACCCATGCATGTGCCAGTGCTCACATCACGACTTCGGCAATTACGATTGAAATGGGCACTTGATGGTCGGCACTTGATGGTCGGCACTTGATGGTCGGCACTTGATGGTCGGCACTTGATGGTCAGCACTTGATGGCCGGCACATGATGGTCGGCATATGTGGGTCGGCACTTGATGGTCGGCACTTGATGGTCGGCACTTGATGGTCGGCACATGATGGTCGGCACATGATGGTCGGCACTTGATGATCAGCACTGGACATTGGCACAGTGGCAGAGGTCTCATGGATCTCGATATCTCTTTCATCGTCATGCCGATGGAAGGACGCGGATTCGTAGTCTTCCAGCGAACAGCTCCTTGACAGCTGGGCTATGGGTCGGAGACAAGCTGGCGGCGACTCCATTATGCTCTGGGGAACATTCACGTGGGCGTCCGTGGCTCCAGTGGAGCTCGTACTTGGCACCATGACGGCCAAGGAGTATCGTACACTGGTTGCAGACCACGTACACCACTTCATGACAGTTTTGTTTCCTACGGCAGTGGCATTTTTCAACAAGATAATGCACCATGTCACAAGGCCAAGCGAATTCCAGTTGGTGTGCTGGCCCCCCAACTCGCCAACTCGCCAGATCTGAACCCTATCAAACACGTTTGGTACGTGACTGAACTTGGCGTCAGAGCTCATCGTCCCTCTCTCCGGAATCTACGGGAGAGGTGACTTGCTTGTGCAGATGTGGTGCCGAGACCCTCCAGAGACCTACCAAGGCCTCATTGCTTCCATGCCATGACGCGTCGCCGCTGTTATCCGTGCAGAAGGTGGACGTACTGGCCACTAGGTAGTGGTCATAATGCCCTGGCTGATCAGTGTACATTGGGATGTGATTGAACTTGGCGTCAGAGCTCATCGTCCATCTCATCCGTCAGAACCGTAGTAGACAAACATTAATGCATGCAAAATGTAAGTTGCAGTCTTTTTTTGGTAGATAAATGACAAATGTTTGGTTAAATCTTTTCTCTTTACATGTGAAAACTGGTGTTCCCTGCTCGCTTCTTACTCAATGTCAGAGCTATTCTGAAGAACATCTGTAAAGATTTGGAATTCCTGTTACTGATATCCATAACAGCCAACAATCTTTGATATGTAAGTCTGCAGGCTTTCTTGACCGTTGTCACTGAAGTTAAAACATTCTGGGTTGTAAGGTCGCATCATTGTAGTTGTTGTAGTCTTCACTCCAGATACTGGTTTGATGCAGCTCTCATTGCTACTCAATCCAGTGCAACCTCCTTCATCTCCCAGTACCTACTGAAACCTACATCCTTCTGAATCTGTTTAGTGTATTCATCTCTTGGTCTCCCTCTACGATTTTTACCCTCCAATCTGCCCTCCAATACTAAATTAGTGATCCCTTGACGCCTCAGAATATGTCCCTTCTCCTAGTCAAGTTGTGCCACAAATTTCTCTTCTCCTCAATTCTATTCAATACCTCCTCATTAGTTACGTGATCTACCCATCTAATCTTCAGCAACCTTCTGGGTTGTTAGGCCGCGTCATATTTCCTCTAAAATAATGGACATTTCGACCCCTCTGCTGGGATCCTCTTCAGGACCTTCCGGTGTCCACTATTACTAACGGTAGTGTCAGCAATAGTGGACACTGCAATATCCTGAAGAAGATCCCAGCAGAGAGGTCGAAACGTCCATTATTTTAGAGGAAATACGACGCGGCCTAACAACCCAGAAGATTTTGTTATTCTCGATTCCCAGGGGGGATGATAACTAAGTTTGTGCGGAACTCTGAGACAGCAAGTATTACTCGAACTTGGCCACACTTTTTGCATTGCCCGTTAAAAAATAAATTGAGGTTCCCAGAAGATACGGTCGCACGCCAGAGTAACTTTGTACACAACCACACAATCGGCGGGTATGTAGATTTGCGATACTCGGCGACAGAATGGCCACGAGAGTACCATTAGTGTTGTTCGTGTCTAGTGTTGTTAAGAGGCCTGTTAGGGTGTAAAGAGGTGTGAACAGCGTCAGATTTTGAGTGATCACTATGAAAGACACAAAAATGCCGTGTGCTCTTGTGAGACGGCGTTATTGTCACGTGACAGAATTTGAAAGGACTGCCATTTCGGTCCTCCATTTGGGCGGCTTTTCGAATCGTGTGACAGCTAGTTTCGTGGGGCATTACGATGCGACAGCTGCCCAATCTGGAGTAAGTTAGAGTACCACCAGGAAACTTCCTGGCACATTAAAACTGTGTGCCGGACAGAGACTCGAACTCGGGACTTTTGTGGAACGAGCACGTCGTAACCACACGTGCGCCTGCTATCCTGGAACAAGTAGTGGACTGGCTGAAACATTCCGTGTCATCGCGTACCACTTGCTGGAGGCTAGCAGCAACCGGAACAGGGAAATCCCGACCCATGCCTCGACTGGCCTTATCACAACAATACGAATGGCTGTATTTGGAGTGGTGGCGCGACCGGGAACCGTGGGCTGCTGGTGAATGGTGTCCCCACTGAGCTCAGCAACGAATCACCGTTCTGCGGTGCCCCGGATGGCCATCCCCGGCGAGTATGGCGATGTACCTGGAAAATAGTGGCTCGAGAAGTGATCACTTATGAAGAAACAGTCACCATCCCAAAATATCAGTTATTTAAAATTACCAATTTCGGCACGTACAGTGGGCCATCTTCAGATTGACTGCGCTGTAAAGATATTTTTTATCAGTCTTCTGACTGGTTTGATGCGGCCCGCCACGAATTTCTCGTCTGTGCCAACCTCTTCATCTCAGAGTAGCACTTGCAACCTACGTCCTCAATTATTTGCTGGATTTATTCCAATTTCTGTCTTCCTCTACAGTTTTTGCCCTCTACAGCTCTCTCTAGTACCATGGAAGGTATTACAGCTCTTAAAAAAATAATGTAACTATTTATTTAGAGGAAACACTCTCCTAGTAAATTTGTTTGTCCTTCGATTTATCGTGAAATGTTACTGATTTTTAGTGAAGTTAGTTTTTACGTGTAGCTTTCAAAAAAATACAAAAGAGATATAATAAGCAAAATAATGAATTTCGTAGGTTGCCAATTACGTATTAGATGTGGTTTTATTGAGCGCCAGGATCCCTACAAATTACTGTAAATGCAATAGCGTAGTATTACTCAGCTCCAGTTCACTATCACAGAAAATAGACAAGTTTTAATAAAATTATTTAACTGGATTCCTTCAATTAATCTCACTGAATATTTTTACATAATTTCTTCCGCTCCGGCTATCAGACATTGTGCTGTGAAAAAATATTTTTAAATGTACCGCGTAATGGCGGCTAATTGTTAACAGTCAGAGACTACTGTTACTCGCTCCGCAGCAGCTGGAAACATGCTAAATAATTTTCATTAAATGTTCTTTTCATAAGATAAATGTGGCGTAGGTACTTGAAATAACACACGGAGATCACTTTATACTAATATATTCTTTCTGGGACACAGTTTACACCATTAAATATTTGCAATTACTTTACGACAGAAACAAATGCTAGCGCAGCACAATAGCTTGCGTACCTTATTCCAGCTAACACCAAAACGAACAGAACAGAACAAAACAGACTAGACAGATGGTGGTGTGTTGGAGCTTATGGGCGCTCAACATCGAGGTCATCAGCGCCCTGACACACATTAAAAGGAACGAATGTGGACAGACCTAAGAAAAGTGAAGCACACACTCAAAGAAAGCAGGAGAAGAAGGAAAATGCTACAAAAGAAAGTAAAACCTAAGGAAAGGGGAAACATAACAACAAGAATGTCACAGGAAATTGTTATTGGCTGGCCACTTACATAAAATATGGGCGAGCTTGTCACACAGTGAGCAAATTAAAATCCTCTCCCTAAAATCTTTGTAAAAACATTTGACGGGGCACAGAACTTTAAAACTTTAGCCACATTCGTCCGAGTGTTGCCTAAAAGAGATGGCAGGTCCGCTGGCAAATCAGCCGCGACCCGCTGGTCAGAAAATAAAACGCAATCCAATAAAACGTGGCGCACAGTGACCTGGACGCCGCAAGAACCACACATTGGAGGGCCCTCTCGCCGGAGCAGGAAGCCATGCGTCATAGGGCTGTGGCCTACCCGAAGCCGAGTGAGGAGAACCTCGTCCCGTCGGTGGGGCTGAAAGGAAGTACACCACACACGCGTTGTGGGCTTGACTATACGGAGCTTATTGTCAGTCACTTCCAGCCACTCATCCTCCCACCGACGCATGACTCGTGAGTCAACAGCGAGGTGAGTGCGTGCAAGGGGATAGCACACCGAGATACTTGTGCATCGAGACACGCCTCCTTGGCTGCGAGATCTGCCCTTTCATTCCCAGCAATGCCGACATGCCCCGGACCCAGCAGAAAGCTACAACCTTCCCCAGTCGCTGTAGTTGGAGGAGGGCATCCTGGATGGTCTGGACAATTTTGTCTGCCGGATACAAACGTTGCAATGAGTGAAGGGCACTGAGTGAATCGGAACAGACAAGAAATTTAGGAGAGGAAGAATGTCTCATGTGCTCCAGTGCCCGCAAGATCGCAAACAATTCTGCATCAAAGACAGTAAAAGTCTGAGGCAGTCGGACCTTGAGGACACGAAATGGAAAAACAACTGAGCAACCAACAGCATCCCCTTGTTTCGACCCATCCGTAAAAACAGCTACATAGTCGTGGTGCTCAGATAAAATGGCAGAAAATGCTGCATTAAAAACGGTGGCAGGAGTGCAATCTCTCTTGTACTGCAATAAATCTAAAAAAACTCCGGGCCTCTTCAGTAACCAGGGTGGCAGGCGGTTAAAACCCTGGATTTGGGGTTGTACAGACTCCATACCGAGGGACTCTAGTACACGTTGCACACGAATCCCAAACGGCAACGTAGCCCGGGGACGGCGGGAAAAAAGGCGGTCCAGAGGTGGATGGGCAACAAGATGGTGAGCAGGCGATCTGGGAGCTGCAAGAAACTTACAAGCCTGGCGCACCAGCAGGAGCTGCCGCCGGATGGTAAGTGGCGGTTCGCCAGACTCAGCACAGAGGCTGGGTACGGGACTGGTCCGATAAGCAGCCGTGGCCAGTCGGATCCCAGCATCGTGGACAGCGACAAGGATCTGCAAATAAGATGGCCTCGCTGACCCATATACTGTGCACCCATAGTCCAGCCGTGAACGCACAAAAGCTCCATAAAACTGAAGGAGACGCGCCCTGTCCGCGCCCCAAGACCTGTGGCTGAGGCACTTGAGGATGTTCAGTGCCTTCAGCGTTCCGGCTTTCAAGTCACGTAGGTGTGGCAGCCATGACAACCTGGAATCTAAAATTAGGCCCAGAAACCGCACTGTGTCTCTAAAATGTAGGACAGTATCCCCCATATGCAAGGCAGGCAAAGTAAAAAGATTACGAGAACGATTAAAATGAACACAAACACACTTATCGGCAGAAAACCGAAAACCCGTCTTCGGAGCCCACTCCTCTAACCGCCGCACTGTTAGCTGCAACTGACGGCTCACGGTTGCAACACTGGAGGAGGAACAGAAAACAGCAAAGTCGTCCACAAATAAGGAGCACTGTACTGGACTCCTCACTGTAGACGTTATACTGTTGATGGCTATGGCAAAGAGGGTAACGCTTAAAACACTGCCCTGGGGGACACCGTTCTCTTGCTCAAAGCGATCAGTGTGTTACCAACGCGGGTCCGAAAAAACCGCTGAGACAGGAAAGACCGAATGAAAATCGGGAAGCGGCCACGAAAGCCCCATTGATGCAGTTGTCCAAGAATACAGTGTCTCCAAGTAGTATCATATGCCTTACTGATATCACAGAAGATACCGATACAGTGATACTGACGGAGAAAAGCCTGCTGAATAGCCGCCTCTAGGAGGGTCAGGTTGTCGACCGTGGACCGATATTTTCGGAATCCACACTGAAAACGGCTAAGGAGCTGTCTGGTCTCTTAACAGCCCGACCAGACACCGGTTAACCATCCGTTCCAGGGTCTTTCCGACACAGCTCGTCAAGGCGATACTACGATAACTACTGGGACATGTGCGGTCCTTTCCTGGTTTGAGGAGAGGGATGAGAATTGCCTCCCTCCACGAGGTGGGGAACACTCCTGTCTGCCATATGAGATTAAAACATTCGAGGAGGATTTCCTTTGACGCTGCTGGCAGATGTCGAAGCATGGAGTACCGGATGCGGTCGTAACCTGGTGCAGTGTCAGAAGTCGCAGTAAGTGCCGATTCAAGTTCCCACATGGGGAAAGGGGAATTGTAGGCCTCAGAACTGTTCGACCGAAAGTCCAAGGTCGCTCTTTCGACAGTCGCACGGTAGCGACGAAACGCTGGATCCTGATTTGCAGTGGCAGTACTTTGTGCAAAATGCTCTGCCAGCGTCTGAGCAATGGCTCTGGGTGTCGTTTGGAGGCATCCCTGGTTCAGGACAGCAGCTATTGGTAAACGGCTATGTTTACCGGAAATCCTCCGGATGGCTTCCCATACTCTTGTGGAACAAGTGGAACGGTTGATGGAGTCCAGGAACTCCTGCCATGACCTTTTCTTGCTCTCTTTAATGACACGGCGTGCCCTGGCTCTCGCGATTCGAGAGGCGGTAAGGTTGACCGCTGTTGGGCGGCATTTAAATCGGCGAAGAGCCGCACGCCTGTCCAGGATGGCTGAACGGCACTCTTCCGTCCACCAAGGCACAAGGCGCCGCTTAGGAGTGCCAGAAGACTGTGGTATGGACAGGTCAGCAGCATGATGGACCACAAGCGTGATGTGATCCACCCATTCCTGTACGTTATTGTGGCGGTCAAAGACAGCCAACCGAGTGAACAGTGGCCAGTTAGCCCTGCCAATCATCCACGATGGTGGCCGCTGCTCCAGCGATACACCATCCAGGAGATGAATGCGGATAGGGAAGTGATCGCTGGAATGAAGGTCGTCAATGACCTCCCAGTGAACAGAGTCGGTGAGGGTCGGAGAGCAGAAAGATAGGTCAATGGCTGAGAATGACCCTGTAGCAGTAGAGAAATGAGTCGGAGTACCTGTATTGAGGATGCACAACACTTGAGATGTTAGGAGGCTCTCCAAAATTCGACCTCGAGCGCAAAGAGAAGTGGAGCCCCACAGGACATGATGGGCATTGAAGTCTCCCAGGAGGAGAAATGGGCGAGGGAGTTGGTCGATAAGATCTGTGAGAGCGTCTAAGGTCATTGCATCCAGAGGGGGTAAATAAAGGGAGCAAACAGTAATCCTCCGAGGTGAATGAATTTCAACTGCAACTGCTTGCAGGTCCAGGGGGAGAGCAGAGGAGTGGTGGTCATTATCGACAAACACAGCGACTCCGCCTTTGGCCCTTTCTCCAGTCAGGTCATCTTTGCGATATGACGTATAGCCCCATAGGACAGGAGCATCAGATGGTTTTAAATGCGTTTCCTGTAAACACAAGCACAGGGGGCGTTGCCGTGCTAGGAGGTTCAGTTCCTCCACATGTGCCCGGAATCCATTCATGTTCCACTGTATAATGGGAGCCATCTATCAGGGTGGGAGTACCTTCATCCTCAGTTTCTGTCGGGGAGGAGAGCCCACAACAGGTGGAGGCTCAGTTTTGGGGCGAGATGATTGCCCCAGTCTGACATCAACCTCCATCGCCTCAGAAGAGGAGTCGAGAGAGACGTCAGAGAGAATGACATCCACATCAGGAGACTGTATAACTGCAGTCGCCTTTAGTGGGCGAGTCTTCACCTTTGTCTTTGGCTTCGATGTTCTGGCCTGAGGTGGCATTGGAGCCAAAACCTCAGAAGCAGTAGGGGGTGTAGCAGCGCTGGGCAGTGCACAAGACTGGACCCGGGAAGGGGCAGGAAGTTCCATGATGTCAGCTACCACAGCCTGGTCAGAAGGCCGGCGGGGAGCAGCAGGCTTCACAGGGACGGCAGCAGCACACGTACACTGACAAGCGCAGGTGCTAGTGCAGACAGTAGCAACCTCCGTTTGTGTAGCGGCATCGGTTTCCAAGACTGGCTGTTTGAGAACGGAAGAAAAGGAAGCAGCGAACGTGGGCGGCTGCATGGACTTGTAGATTTTCTTTGCCTCAGCGTACGGGACGCGTTTTGAAGTTTTTAGTTCCTGGATCTTCCGTTCCTCAAGGAAAACTCTGCATTCCCTACTCCACACAGGGTGATCCCCACAGCAGTTGACACACTTGGGAGGAGAGGAGCAACCAACTCCCTCATGGGCGGCTTTACCACAATTCCCGCAAGTGGCTTCCCCTCTACAGCCGAGAGTAGTGTGTCCAAAGTGTTGGCATTTAAAACACCGCATGGGGTTGGGGTAATAAGGCCGTACACTGAGACGTAGGAAACCTGCCTTCACATGCTCTGGCAATTTGGTGGTGTTAAATGTAACGATAAATGAGTCAGTCTTTATGAGGGCACCATCCACCCGTTTCATAATGTGTTGCACGTCGACAATTCCTTCCCGGGACCATTCAGCCTTCAGTTCGTCTTGGGGAATGTCAACGAGATCTCTGCAAGTCACAACACCCTTGCTGTAGTTCAAGGTGTTGTGAAATTCAGTCTCTATCGCAAACTCCCCAAGAAATTGTGCCTTCTAAAGACTAGACAGAAGAATGAGCGTTGCATTGTATTTTATACTCTTACAAAGATAATATTACTTCTTGTAATTACTTTCACATTATAATCTCATACACTAAAAATAATGTCTTTTCTGCATCTATCGATCTGTATTGTATATTTTTACAGTTAGTGTTATTACCTTCCGCAGATAAATCGATGTTTGCTGCTCATTTTGAGTCACATACAGTCATTTTTATTTATGTTTCACCTCGATAAGGGTGAATATTGCAAAAGGGGCACTACAAAGGCACTGCCTCATGCCTTAACAGAGTCCTGTCATCGTGTCCCTTTTCCTTGTCGATGTTTTCCACATACTCCTTTCCTCTAGGAACCTCCTCATTCCTTACGTTATCAGTCCACCTAATTTTCTTCATTTGTCTGTTGTACCACATCTCAAATGCTTCGATTCTCTTCTGTTCCTGTTTTCCCACAGTCCACGTTTCACTACCATACAATGCTGTACTCCAAACGTATATTGTCAGAAATTTCTTCCACAAATTAAAGGCTGTTTTGGATACTAGTCGACTTGTCTTGACCAGGAATGCCCTTTTTGCCAGTGCTAGTCTGCTTTTGATGTCCTCCTTGCTCCGTCCGTCATTGGATATTTTGCTGCCTATGTAGCAGAATTCCGTAACTTCATCTACTTCGTGACCATCAATCCTGATGTTAAGTTTCTCGCTGTTCTCATTTCTGCTACACCTCATTACTTTCATCTTTCTTCGATTTGCTCTTGATCCATATTCTCTGTTCATTAGATTGTTCATTCCATTCAGCAGACCATGTAATTATCCTTCACTTTCATTCAGGATAGCAATGTCATGAGCCAATCGTAACATTGATACCGTTTCACCTTGACCTTTAATTCCACTCCAGAAGCTTTCTTTCATTTCCATTATTGTTTCGTCGATGCACAGATCGAACAGTTCCTTTTTTACACCCTTTTTAATCCGACCATTTCGTTCTTGGTCGTGCACTTACTATCCCCTCTTGGTTCTTGTACATATATCACCCGCCTCTCCCTGTAGCTTAAAACTATTTTTCTCAGAATTTTAAACATCTTGCACCATTTTACATTGTCGAACACTTTTTATAGGTAGACAAATGCTAGCAACGTGTTTCGATTTCTCTTCAGTCTTGCTTCCATTATCAACCGCAACGTGAGAATTGCCTCTCTGGTGCTGTAAAGATTGTGGAAGTGCATAGCAATTAGGGGAAGTCAGCCTCGCATAAAATGTAGAGAGATTAAACTGATAAGGGGCGATGCAACGGAACACTTCGCCTAGCAGTCCAATACAGCGGTGTATGCTCTTATATTCCCTGCTCATTTTGTAGGAGTATTTTCGGTGTCACCTGAAGGTGGAAATGTTCCTATAAAAGTAAAATGGTTGTCGCTTGATAAATGTACCTGAATTACAACTGTGGTGTTGGCCGTTTGTTCATCATTTATTTGAGCAGAGTGAAAAAGACTTCCGAGAAATTTCGCAGTGGATTTTTGTCTGAATGCTTTTAGCCAAACTGGGAGTGAGAAACGGGCAAATGGTGTATCAGATTCACCAGCGTGAGGTCTAGTTTCGCAAAACGAGAGATTTAATTTTCTGAAAGTAATAAGGATAATTAAGAAAATACTTAATTAGTAATCTGGAGAAAAAACTGAAACATATCACGAGCAGTTGCTGTCAGTTACGTAAATAAAATGTCAAAAAGTTCATCTCTTCAACATCTACTTATTTTGCGGATAAAAAATTATTTGGTGTGATATTTGTCAACAAATTGTTTTGAGCAGAGCGAAGAAAAGAGGCCATAGAAATTACACAATGGATTTTCATCCTAATTTTTTATAACCATGTGAGGAGTGGGAAATGAAATTTAATTGCTTCGAAATAAATAATGGAAAAAAAGCCGTCATATGTTTTTGTGAATGATTTGCCCAAAAGTAAGAAATTAAACAAACTGGAGAAATATTTGGCGTTTCTTTGAAAGACACTCGAAATCGCAGACAGCAAAAAGGTGCCAACCGAGCATTGAAAGTTCAATGTTAAGAGAATAAAATAGTAGTGGAGGATATTTTACTGGTGTTTTATGTAGAGCGTGCCGTCTGCTATTGTGAGGCCTTGAGCCGTTTCTCTCTTTAAGAGTCTCAATCGGTACCTCAGACACTGGCCAGCAGATCAGTGATCTAGAGGTAAGCTGGGAACAGAGGTCGTCTGGTAGACTTGTCAATTGGAAGGATGCGCCACGTGGAGCGTGAAACAGCGCCCGTTTTTACGGTGGTGGCCCCAGGGCAGACAGGGCCAGCGAGTGGAAAGTCGGTGTGGCCGGTCCGACGCCTTCACGGCTGGAGGAAGGCCGCCGCTGGCAGTTCGAGCCTGAAGCGGAGCGGCTGGGGCGTAGTCGCCGCTCTGGCCCTTAGTGCTCTACACCAAATATCGTCATCCGTCGTCACTTTCTTCGTTTTTTCACTTCCACATCAATATCACCATCTTCTTCATCATCGTCTTGTCCTACTTCGTCTTCATTATCGTCTTCTTCAACTTCTTCACCACCACCATCATCTAAATCACCACGACCTACTTCAATGCTTTCATCATTGTCATATCCATCATCATCATCATATTCATGATCATCATCATCATCATCATCATCATCATCATATCCATCTTCACCCTCATCCCTACCTCCATCGCCACTGTCACATTCATCTCAATCACCATCATCATCTCCATCACCATCTCTCTCTCTCTCTCTGCCTCCAGCTCCATCTCTGCTTCCATCTCCATCTATACCTCCACTTATGTCATGATCACTTTCATCTTCATCATAATCACCTTTATTACCATTGTAATTACCTTTATTACCATCGTTATCTTTCTGTCGTCGTTCCCACTGTAGAGTCTTGTACGATGGGAAGCAAGGAGAGGATGTTGCTCAGTGGACGGTATCCTCCTTCTAAAACAAAACTGCACACATGTATTAACTGGGTTCTTTATACATAAGAACAAGAATCTACTCATCTTCAAGCTGGTCCATGTGTTGTGGCACAAGCTCTTCCATAACAGTCCAACATTAGTCACACTGCTGATGAAGTACGAGTCCCACTATGAACACTACACCCTCATAGCCAGTTACGTGAGCTGACAGATGCCAACTAGAATAGTGACTAAGCTAGTAACTGAGCTAAGTGCTACTACGACTGACTCTGTCTGCGACTGGGCTGACTGAATCTGTCTGGGCCCTCCGTCTCGCGGCGGCGATGCAGATGCCGGCGGTCGAGAGGGCGTTGGCGGCACGTTGCTTGCGAGTCTGTCTTTGGCTTCTTTCCTGATAGGTGCACTTGATTCAATGCCTGTTATCGATTTTCTTGCAACCTCTTTGCCGACAGGTGTGCTGACGACAGCTTACACCAGAGCCGTTATCACCTTTGTCACTGTCATTATGACCTTCATCGCCATCGTAATCATTGCCATCTTTGTAACCTACTTCAGCTGTTACTCATTCACTGCTATGCGAAGGCCTCGTCAATACTGTGCGACATCAGGTACCACTGTATTCCAACTTTCCTCTTGATATCGTCGACAAATCTCCTCTGGGGTCCTGCAATGCGCCTATTGTGTCTTATGGCATTAGCTATGCATAGGATCGATAAAAAAGGAAGTCTGTGCTCTTATTCAGGGTAGCACAAGTACTCCATAAATCCGACTTGGGAAATTTAATGGACGTAATGTGACGAATTTGATGACTGTAGTCGACATGAGCCAGCCTACCATGGGACTTTGAAGGTCTTGATTAGAAGAATGAGTAGTGGCTCCAGATAGCATTAAGTTTATCGTTGGCCCGATCATGCTCAGTACTTGCAAGCGTCAAGTTGTCACTACACGTCACAAACTATGAGCACGCTTAAAACACCCATACACAGACCTCGCACTGCCTCAGATTTAGATGATTTCCGTGAAGAGGCCGCCTGCCTAAAGACAGTGTTCAGAAAAAATGGATATTCCACCCAGCAGATTAGCAGGGCATTCTCGGCTGAAACCAGCTATCAGGAAGTGTGTAAAGAGGAGCACCGGCAGTAAAGTCTTTAGCTACTCTCCCTCTTGTGGACAACACTTCGGTTAAAATAACAAGAACCCTCCATACATTGCAGGTGAAAGTGATTTTCTGTCCACCGTCTAAGACCGCAAACCACCTTGGATCAGTGAAGGACTACTCGTTACTGCGGAAGCGCTGAATTAACAAAATACCTTGTGTCAATGTGGTGTGGTGTGTACGTAGGTCGGACCACGCGCACTGTGGAAGAACGCTTCACTGGACATCCTTGCTGCACCCTACATTTGCAACCAAGCAAGTCCGCTGCTGCCGAACACTGTATTGCCACTGTAGATTCAGTGGAGTGTGATAGAACAATGATTCTGACCGCAGAAACATCGTTTTGGGTCTTCATTTATTTATTTTATTTATTTATTTTCTTAGCTTACCCCCGCATTAGAGCACTGAAATCAATCATTGCGCAACAGAGTCTACAATGAATAAATTTAGATTTTAGCGGTCAACTTCTTCCTTTCCCGAAACTTCTTCATTCGAAGTGATCTGGCGGCCTGTTCTTCTGCAGACATGACACACTTCTCCCGTTGTGATGTTGATCATAGTCGTATGTATTTGTTCTTCAGAAGCTGCATCTCTTCTCTGTATACAATTTGATGTTTGTTAATGTTCATTTAATGGAGATCCATTTGTACTTCGTTCGCAGCTGGTGGTCCAGTGGTTAGTGCTGCTGCCCCTGGATCACGGGTATCCAGGGTTCGATTCCCGGCCGGATCGGGGATTTCCTCTGACTGGAGACTGGGTGTTTCTGTTGTCCTCATCATTTTATCATCATTCGGGAAAGTTGCGAGAATGGACAGTGAAAACATTGGAAATTCGTACCGGCGCTGATAACCACGGAGTTGTTCACTCCCTCCCCCAAATCAGATATTATCATCATCATCATCACTTGTACTTCTTTAAACTCGTTGTTTTTTGCTTTATTGTTCCAAAAATAGTCAAAAAGTTGTTTCAGAAGTGTACTATTTGGTAAGCGAGAAAAGTGGCCAAAAAAATTCAACCCATCTTGGGCATGGATGTGTGTGACGTCCTTAGGTTGGTTAGGTTTAAGTTGTTCTAATTTCCAGGGGACTGGTGACCTCAGATGTTAAGTCCTATAGTGCTCAGAGCCATTTGAACCATTTTAGGAAGTTGCGCGCCAAAATGATGATCGTCTATTATTAATGTTAGACAAACTAAACAGCGTATATACTTGCATTTCAAATTAAAGCATTTCTAAATAGCATGCTGTCATTCCGTCACAAGAATTAACAACGAAAAGAATAATAAACAACTGTTAAACGGAAACGCAGACGAAGCGCTTCGATGATCTTCGGATCGCGCCCAACTTGGATGCTGAGCGAAGTGCTTCGGCTGTAAGGCCATGGCTGGTTAGGCAGTGCCGGAGGACAGACATGTCGTCTACCGCGGTCGGCATCAGGTCAAGACTTTATTAGCGATGTATGGTTATATGGACATGCAGTTGGGGACAGTGCTATAAGAAATGTGGAAATACGCAGTTCATTATTTTGTTGAAGAATGCAAATTATTTGCTACTCTAAAGTGGAATGAAACTGTGCAGTTTTCGTGTTCTGTCAATAAAAAGCGAATGGCATTACATATAAACAAAGTGGAAATCTACTATTCACATAGTATCATTTCTTACAGCCTCAACGGGTTCGTGACCTACGTGCTGTTTTCTGCGCAGGGGACAGCAACCACAGAAAGACTGCAGGCTGCTGAACGTTTATCAGAACTTATGCATTCCACTCACGGCGGTGGAAGCAAATAGGCACCTCGCGGGTACCGCAATCTTAGAACAAGTGAGATTAGTTACACGTCATCTGTAGTAACACAGAAGTAGTATGAAGGAGAGAAGGTTTCGAGGGAAGGGGTTCATCGTACGCGCATATATATATCTCGCTCTCTCTGTCCCTCTCATTTTCAACTTGCCGTAAGTTCTTCATTGGCAGCTGCGGACACTGTAGTGTTACGGATCATTTTAAGGAGTTCGATAGCGCCGTATCACTGACGACAGGCTTGCCCCTACACCCACACACACACACACACACACACACACACACACACACACACACACTCACACACACACACACACACCGTATGAGCTGCATTCTCCCATTTTGAGAACAATTTGTTTCATCTGCAAACTGCAGTGTGTATCCACTAGAGCCTATGTGATTAACTAAAATTAAGAACGACAGAAGTCCTATTACGTATCTGTGTGGCACACCGTGTTTTGACTTCATTTCACCTGAATCTGCTCCTTGCACTAATACAGTGTGTTGTCTGTTATTTAGGTAGCATTCGAGAGTTTGAAAACACTTCCCTCCCAATACCACATGATTTTAGCTGGGCGTTATGTGGGACACAATCAAAATGCCTTACTAATGTCGCAGAGTGTCAGTACTGTAGACTCCTTATCTTAAACACTTGGCGTACACTGAAGCGCCAAAGAGACTGGTATAGGCATGGGTATTGAAATACAGACGTATGTAAACAGGCAGAATAAGGCTCTGCTGTCGGCAACGCCTATATAAGACAACAAGTGTCTGGAGGAGTTAGATCGGTTACTGCTACTGCAATGGTAGGTCATCAAGATTTAAGTGAGTCTGATATGGGCGTTCCGAGCCGAAGAGCCACTTATGTACCCTTGAAGATTGGACGATACAAAGCTTTACATCTTGCCAGGGCCCGTCAACGCCGACGTTGGACTGTTGATGACTGGAGACATGTTCCCTGGTCGGACGAGTCCGTTTCAAACTGTATAGAGCGTGTGGACGTGCACGGGTGTGGAGACGACCTCATGAATCCATGAACTCTGCATCCCGGCAGAGGACTGTTCAATCTGCTGGAGGCTTTGTAATGGTGTCGGGCGAGTCCAGTCGGAGTGATAGGGGACCCCTGATACGTCTACAGACGACTCTGGCAGGTGACACATACGTAAGCATCCTGTCTAGTCAGCTGCATCCATTCATGTCCATTGTGGATTCCGACGGACTTGGGCAATTCCAGCAGGACAATGCGACACCCCACACGTCCAGAAATGCTACAGAGTGGCTCCAGTGAAACTCTGAGTTTAAACACTTCCGCTGGCGACCAAACTCCCCAGACATGAACATTATTGAGCATATGTGGGATGCCTTGCAGCGTGCTGTTCAGAAGAAATCTCGTCCCCGTCGTTCTCTTACGGATTTATGGACAGCCGTGCAGGAATCGTAGAGTTAATGCCCTGCAGCACTACTTCAGACATTGTTCGAGTCCATGCGACTTCGTGTTGCAACCAAACCCATCGGATTTAAACCCATCTGAAGTCTGTGAGACCACAGCACAGCACGTCTCCAAGTCCCGTTCAGCATCTCACAGAACTTCACTGGGTCTCTTCCTTCAAGTCTCGCTGCAAAGGCGTTTAACTGGACAGTGTAGGTCATCTACTGAGCTGTAATGGCATATTTAATTTGAAAATGGTTCAAATGGCTCTGAGCACTATGGGACTTAACTTCTGAGGTCATCAGTCCCTTAGAACGTAGAACTACGTAAACCTAACTAACCTAAGGACATACACACATCCATGCCCGAGGTTTAATTTGATAATGCAGGAAATTGTAGGATGATTGAGTTTATAGGGAGAGCGAGGCTTTCATATATCAAGCATGCTTAAATGGACGTCCGTTGCAGTAGTGTTCAGAGGTGACGATGCTAGCATAGGACAAAGTAGCGTGGGGCGCCGCGTCAAACCAGTCTTTGTACTGGAGATCACAGGAGCAGCCAAACAGTTCACACACCTCACTGGCGACACTAAAGACGTACTTTAACTGGAGGCACACACAAGCGCAAAGCTGAGACGGAGCAGCACTCGACATTCGCTGTCTCGCAAACAGGTATGGGTCGTGGGAATACGCGCCGGCAGTGTCACACACCACAGCTACCTGTGGTGAGGTGTCGCTGGTCTGTCTGCCAACGACCCGGTCCATTATGGCCGCAGCAACTGTAGCAGTAGCAGGTAACAGGGGCGCTCCTCGCACCGCATTCCTGTGTCATCTCTCTCTCTCTCTCTCTCTCTCTCTCTCTCTCTCTATTCTATCCCGCAGCAGATGCTCATCAGCCAGTGAAACCATTAGCCGCTATCTGCTACGGCCACGCCGCAGACAAACACGCTTTCAAGTCGCAGACAAGTTACGAAGCCGCCGACACGAGACTTGTCCAAAACAGCAACAAATGGAATGCAGATGATATACCGTTAACGTGGTGATTATTACGTATGTTGTACCAGCACACGGGGGACGTACAACGTTTCCATTCCGTACCCCGCACAGTTACGATAGTCTAATTCGAAAGTATTTCACGTGTAGCGTTGTGAACTTATTTCATCCTAAACTTATTTTTAACATAGGATTAAACAGCCATGCGGCTGCACACAAGCGGTAGGCATGTTTATCTAGATATCGACACCTACTACGGGTGTCTTCATCAGAATAGAATATTGCTAAATCGTAAAATTACATCGCTAAAAGCAGAATCTGGAGCAACTATGCTCAAGTGAAAAGCAAAATAAAACGTTCTAGCGTCTGCCACGTGTGCCCAGCTGGGCATAGCTGCTCCAGATTCTGACTATTGCTGTTCAGCAATATAATTTTACGGATTAGTAACATTTCATTCTGATGAAGACACTCCCAGTAGCTGTCGAAACCTAGGTCAATGTACGTACCGTTTATGTGCAACCGGTTGGCTGTGTAATCGTATGCTAAAACTAGTTATACAGTTACTGAGTAACAGCCATGTTCAGAACTGTAATATTCTAAATTCGTTGTTATTATTACTAAGAAATGCTGCTAACGCTATATGGAATATGCAGTAACACGTAACTACGAGGGCTGTCCACAAAGTAAGTTACGATCGGTCGCGAAATGGAAACGACTATGAAAATGCGATAAAGCTTCGCAAAGATGTGTTGGGCGGTGTCTCTAGTATGACTCTAGGTAGAACTATGTCGCTCTTTTCATTCCTGAGCTCTTAGTGAGCGCGTAAAGATGTTATAGAAAATAGTGTCTCCCGCCAAGTACTTGGGGCTGGTGAGAATTTTCCCCTGAAGCTATGCAACCAACATTACATAACTGTCGTGCGGTTTCTTCTTCAAGACAATTCTCGGCCTCATTCTGCAGGGGCAATGAAGATGTTCCTGCATCCTTTCAATTGGAAATGTTTGGTTACCCACAATACAGCCCGTAATTGTCTCCCACTGAGTTTCATCTCTGCTCAAACGAACCGCTGGCTGTGAACACAACATTTTGGCACAGACAACGAGCTTTAGGCCAGCGTAGAGAATTGGCGGAAAGCACCGGCGGCTGCCTTCTATGATGAGGGTATTGGAAAGTTGGTACAACGCTACGACGAATGTCTGAGTCAGAACGGCGACTACGTAGAGAAGTAGCTGAAAGGTGTAGCTAACTGTTACAAATGAAACATTTCTGATTTTAACTGTGATTTTCATTTCGCGATCAATCGTAACTTACTTTCTGGACAGCCCTCGTATAAGAATCGCAATGACCCTGAAGAGCTTTCTGCTTATGTCTCTGTGCAGGGTGTTAAAAAAAGTATTACATATTTTGAGAGGTGGTAGTAGAGACCAAAACTAGACAAAAATGTCCAGTACACATGCATATCCTGAGAGCTATGAGCAGTTATTCGTCTTTGCTATTCTAAAACCGATCTACTCTAAGACAAGTTGATCACTACTACGAACGACCTACAGAAGCCGGCCGGTGTGGCCGAGCGGTTCTAGGCGCTTCAGTCTGGAACCGCGTGACCGCTACGGTCGCAGGTTCGAATCCTGGCTCGGGCATGGATGTGTGTGATGTCCTTAGGTTAGTTAGGTTTAGTTAGTTCTAGGTCTAGGCGACTGATGACCTCAGACGTTAAGTCGCATAGTGCTCAGAACCATTTTTTATTTGGCCTTTGAGTGTGTACTCAATTTAGCCATCGGCAACACATAGTGACAATGTACACATAATTGAATAAACAAATACAGAAATGCATATTTACAAGAGTGAAACACTTAACTGTTACAGGTTTGTACATGATGTTTTAAAAATTGAATTGAATTGAATTGGAAAATAATTAAAAGTGTCTTGGCTTACAATTCACACCAATTCTGAAATATCCTCATCAGCAAGACATATTTATAATTTACGTACACCATAAAAACCTACAGATTGTGACCAGTACTCTTGATGAAGTTAACTATCACTTTATACAGACGAACGTCTTTAGTACACAAAAGAGAAGAAGCTGATTGAGGTAGATGGTAGCCCATACTCAGCAATGTCTTCAGAAAGACCAACCCTTCAGGGTCAGATTTGGGACACATAAATAAGATGTGGTTGACATCAGCTTCCGACTCAGGATCACACTCACATGCTGGTGAACTGTAAACCTTGATCCGATGTTGTGGGAAAGAGGCATGATTGAAGCGGAGTCTTATGATGGAAGAAATCGTGGATCGGTCCAGATGTGTCCTCATGAACCACGGCTGTGAAGGAATCCGAGGTTGTAGCACTGCGTAATAACCGCCTTTTGTCTGTTGAGAAACGTTCCACATTTCCTGCCACTGTTGTCTTGCGTGATCCTTCACTTCACGTAAGTAGTTTGTATAAGGAAGGTGCAGATCCAGGACGGTGCCTAAGGTTGCCGCTTGTTTGGCTAATGCATCGACTTCATCATTATAGAGGATACCGGAGTGGGAAGGTACCCACAACAAATGGATCGTCCGGCCCGTGCGTGTGCTGCGAATATATTCAGATATCAAATCCAAGATATAACTGTTGGTTGTTTTGTTCCATCGACTGTACTGAATGTTTTTAAGAACGCTTTGCGAGTCAGATACTGTCAATATCTTGGGGAAGTAAGTGCTAGAGCCAAACTTAAGTGCTTCCAAAACTGCCACTGTCTCCGCCGTAAAAATAGAAGTGCTCGTAGGCAGTTTGAAGGTTTTGCGGATCTGGATCTGAGGGCAGAAAAAAGCGCATCCTGTACACTCTTCTTGCGGAATTTTGGAGCCCGAGCAAGCATTGCTCTATTACTGACCACGGATACGACATACAGTAAACAGCTGATAGTGCTGCTCGAACAAGCTGCCTGTTGTGGATGCGGCGCGCCGTTGCAGATGCGAAACTCACTCCCCTCATCCGATCGCAGCGCTGCCAGCGGCGCTGCGAGGCTGAGTTTTCGTGTACGCCGAGCGGCCGCCCGCTCTCCTGCCCCTGAGATGTCCGCCGCCTGGGACGGGTGGGACAGAGCGCGCCCCCTGGAGGCGGAATGTACGGCCTGGACGACAAACGCTGCCCACGCACAGTCATTAGGGAGCGAGGCCAGCTATGTAGCGGTTCCAGCTAATGGCCCCTCTCACACACACGACTGGGCGGACCGCGTCTGGCAGGGGAGACGTCAACAGCAGAGGACGCCTCTGTTCGACGACTTGGTTCATGAGGCCCCTTCAGTATTCTGAACTACGAACGGCATGCGTTCCTGCTCTTGCTAAAGCCGTCGGCACCGGGTCCGTCAATACACTCGCACACTACGGCTGGTCGACGTGCAGACCGCTCCCAGATACAGGCTCCCAGGTAGATGCCATTTCCTTGACTTCCGGAAGGCGTTCGATACAGTTCCGCACTGTCGCCTGATAAACAAAGTAAGAGCCAACGAAATAACAGACCAGCTGTGTGGCTGGATTGAAGAGTTTTTAGCAAACAGAACACAGCATGTTGTTCTCAATGGAGAGACGTCTACAGACGTTAAAGTAACCTCTGGCGTGCCACAGGGGAGTGTTATGGGACCATTGCTTTACACAATATATATAAATGACCTAGTAGATAGTGTCAGAAGTTCCATGCGGCTTTTCGTGGATGATGCTGTAGTATACAGAGAAGTTACAGCATTAGAAAATTGTAGCGAAATGCAGGAAGATCTGCAGCGGATAGGCACTTGGTGCAGGGAGTGGCAACTGACCCTTAAAATAGACAAATGTAATGTATTGCGAATACATAGAGAGAAGGATCCTTTATTGTATGACTATATGATAGCGGGACAAACCCTGGTAGCAGTTACTTCTGTAAAATATCTGGGAGTATGCGTACGGAACGATTTGAAGTGGAATGATCATATCAAAGTAATTGTTGGTAAGGCGGGTGCCAGGCTGAGATTCATTGGGAGAGTCCTTAGAAATTGTAGTCCATCAATAAACGAGGTGGCTTACAAAACACTCGTTCGGCCTATACTTGAGTATTGCTCATCAGTGTGGGATCCGTACCAGATCGGGTTGACGGAGGAGATAGAGAAGATCCAAAGAAGAGCGGCGCGTTTCGTCACCGGGTTATTTGGTAACCGTGATAGCGTTACGGAGATGTTTAATAAACTCAAGTGGCAGACTCTGCAAGAGCGGCGCTCTGCATCGCGGTGTAGCTTGCTCGCCAGGTTTCGAGAGGGTGCGTTTCTGGATGAGGTATCGAATATATTGCTTCCCCCTACTTATACCTCCTGAGGAGATCACGAATGTAAAATTAGAGAGATTCGAGCGCGCACGGAGGCTTTCCGGCAGTCGTTCTTCCCTCGAACCATACGCGACTGGAGCAGAAAAGGGAGGTAAGACAGTGGCACGTGAAGTGCCCTCCGCCACACACCGTTGGGTGGTTTGCGGAGTATAAATGTAGATGTAGATGTAAACCGTATCTTTTCACCGTGTCCGTCAATGCATCTGACTGTGTAACTCCATAATACGAGTAACAATGACTTCCCAGCGATATTAGCGACTCTGATTTAGTATGTTGACCTGCTCGTTCTTTCAGTGCGCCTACACCCAAACCTCCAGACGTCAGACACTTAGATCGGTACCAAACGTTCTATGTCGAAAGAGTATCAACCAAAATTCCTATTCAGTTCGTGCTGTGTGCTGTCACCCAGTAATTAAAAATAACGCCAGAACTTCCGAGTATCATAAAACCACATCTTTGAGATGCAAATGTCAGTATCTGTTGTAGGTGAGTTGGTAGAGCGTCGGATCGTCGTACTAAAGATCCCACCTTCGAAACCCGCGCACGCCGATTTTTTTTTTTTTTCTTAAACAGTTGTTGTTGTTGTGGTCTTCAGTCCTGAAACTGGTTTGATGCAACTCTCCATGCTTCTGTATCCTGTGCAAGCTTCTTCATCTCCCAGTACCTACTGCAACCTACATCCTTCTGAATCTGCTTAGTGTATTCATCTCTTGGTCTCCCTCTACGATTTTAACCCTCCACGCTGCCCTCCAGTACTAAACTGGTGATCCCTTGATGCCTCAGAACATGTCCTACCAACCGATCCCTTCTTCTGGTCAAGTTGTGCCACAAACTGCTCTTCTCCCCAATTCTATTCAATACCTTCTCATTAGGTGTGTGATCTACCCATCTAATCTTCAGCATTCTTCTTTAGCGCCACATTTCGAAAGCTTCTATTCTCTTCTTGTTCAAACTATTTATCGTCCATGTTTCACTTCCATACATGGCTACACTCCATACAAATACTTTCAGAAACGACTTCAAAATGGCTCTAAGTACTATGGGACTTAACATCTTAGGTCATGAGTCCCCTAGAACTTAGAACTACTTAAACCTAACTAACCTAAGGACATCACACACATCCATGCCCATCGCAGGTTTCGAACCTGCGACCGTAGCAGTCCCGCGGTTCCGGACTGCAGCGCCTAGAACCGCACGGCCACCGCGGCCGGCTAGAAACGAATTCCTGATACTTAAATCAATACTCGATGTTAACAAATTTCTCTTCTTCAGAAACGGTTTCCTTGCCATTGCCAGTCTACATTTTATATCCTCTCTACGTCGACCATCATCAGTTATTTTGCTCCCCAAATAGCAAAACTCCTTTAGTACTTTTAAGTGTCTCCTTTGCTAATCTAATACCCTCAGCATCACCCGACTTAATTCGTCTACGTACCATTATCCTCGTTTTGCTTTTGTTGATGTTCATCTTATATCTTCCTTTCAAGACACTGTCCATTCCGTTCAACTGCTCTTCCAAGTCCTTTGCTGCCTCTGACAGAATTACAATGTCATCGGCGAACCTCAAAGTTTTTTCTTCTCCTTGTATTTTAATACGTACTCGGAATTTTTCTTTTGTTTCCTTTACTGCTTGCTCAGTATACAGATTGAGTAACTTTAACAGCTTACGCGTGAAATTGTTATATGGGATAACATTTTTCTAAAGGACATATCGGACTTTGTAGCAATGGTCTTTTCGCAGTCTGCTTTCGCTTCGTTAGTTGAAAGTAGCGAACCTATAGAGTACATTGCACAGATAGGCGTCAGGGGGTTTCGAAGACGGAACCTTTAGTGCGACGATCTGACGCTCTACTGACTCACCTACCACAGATATTACTTTTGCACCTCACATATGCGCTTTTGTGATACTCCGTAGTGCTGGTGTTATTTTTAATTACCGGACGACAGGCTGCTTTACTGGATGCGGGTGAGCCAGTATTTTCTCCCTCGTGAGTAACAGCCGGGGAGATCGCGGCTGAGGTTGAGGCGGAAGCCCTACCAGGCTGACCGCAGCTGACTCCCGTCAGCTCTCACCCCCCTCCCCCCCCCCCCCTCACCTTGCCAGACACACTGTGCAGCCCAGGCGTCTCTGGTAACAACACTGCCAGCCTGCTACACACACACACACACACACACACACACACACACACACTGGCCACGTGCTCCAAGCCGTCCCCAGTGGTGCCTGCTCAAGCACCTGATGTCCACCCTGGAAGCACACAGCGTAACGGACACCACCTCCACTGGTGCTACGTTTCCTTTCTTCTAGTCGAGCTGACTGCTCTGTTTCGGGTATTTAGAGCAGCTGAAAATAAAGGCACTGAAGCGTTGTAGTCAAAATGAAACTGTCAGAAAGTCTCAAAGGCAGCAGCAAGCATTCACTTCGTTCATTGACAGAATATTCTTCTTTTATTGCAGTACACTATACGTTTCGTGCTGTGTTGGTCTACCGTCAAGCACATTTTACTTACTTTAGATACGTTGGCGAACTGATGCGTGACCAATGGGGACACGGAAAAAAGGATCCACACTTGTTGCTAAGGTGCCAGGATACAAGAAGTACGCCGGCCGCGATGGCCGAGCGGTTCTAGGCGCTTCACTCCGGAACCGCGCGACTGCCTCGGGCATGGATGTGTGGGATTCCTTAGGTTACTTAGGTTTAAGTAGTTCTAGGGGACTGATGACCTCAGATGTTAAGTCTCATAGTGCTCAGAGGCCTTTGAACCATACACGAAGTATACCTGACACCTTTGGGGATGTCGGCGTCGAAACTGGTATCGGTGATCAAACGTGGTTGTGGTGGTGGTGGTGGTGGTGGTTAGTGTTTAACGTCCTGTCGACAACGAGGTCATTAGAGACGGGGCGCAAGCTCGGGTTAGGGAAGGATTGGGAAGGAAATCGGCCGTGCCCTTTCAAAGGAACCATCCCGGCATTTGCCTGAAACGGTTTAGGGAAATCACGGAAAACCTAAATCAGGATGGCCGGAGACGGGATTGAACCGTCGTCCTCCCGAATGCGAGTCCAGTGTGAAACGTGGTTGTGGCAACAATGATTACCAGAGTACAAAATACAACTAAATGAAGCAGAAAGATATGTATGATCAGTAAACTAGATAAAAAAAAGCGATGGTGTCATATCTCAGTGAGGAACCTGAAACTTTAAGCACAAGGCAAGAACTATGGCTCAAGCTTAAAAGAATATTTGAACATGGATAGATATGTACCCAGTAGAAGAGCTCATAATGGGAGGGAACCTCCATGGTTACGCTCACTGCGAAAGATGTCCTAATGAAACAAAGATTACAACATAGTAGGAGCAAAACAAAACATAGGACTATAAAGTTGAGCCGCGTTGCGGCTCGCATTGGTGCCGTTGGTAGGTTGGTATCGTGTAATAAGGATAGTGGCGTGTCGTTTCCTTCTTGTGTTTACTGGCGCCACTACATTGCCTAACGTTGTCTGTCGCGAGTGGCAGCAGCTGCTGTTATCAGTATCTAGTATGGCAGTACTATCTTTGGAGGGACGTCAAGTGTTTTCCGGGTCAGAGTGTGTTGGGCTGGAGCAGCAGTGAGGTGTGGCAGCCGGGACCGCTGGCGGCATGCGTGCACTGCCGGATCGAGGGGCTGTAGTTGCGAGGGCCACAACCTCGTTTGAGTTGAGAGAACATCAATCCAGTTGTGAGACCTCCACTATTTTGAGATCACGCCATTTGTTCGCGCGTTGCTGCTCGCAGGGTGTTTGAAACAAAGAGCAACGAGTGGAGTGTTTGGAGTTGGCACAATTAATTAGCCATCCTCCACTTCTTATTATTAATAATTGAATTCCTTGTCTTATTATTGGTGAAGTTCCACCAGCGATATTTTCCTGCGTAGTGACCGCTAACGCCCAAGTTACCTGCCCTGGAGGTTAGCGAATTTTCGTGGCAGTGTAGCTTTCCTCGCCTTGCCGCTGCTGTCCGGTGAGGCGTGAAGTTCGACAGCCTCCTTCATTGTGGTTCGGATATTTTGTTCTTTCGGACTACCTCGGTCGTAGTGGGTCCTTCTGCTTCTGGATGTTCTAAAAACCGGATTCCGAAGACGCAGTGCTGTCTGCTGGATCCATCCTGCCTGGGTTATTCCATCGTTGTGTTGGTTATCAGACATTAGGTAGATGTTGCAAGAGTGTTTGTCTGCGTTTAAACTGTCACTAGTTTGGGTTAAGCGAGACAACTCTTGGCTGCCTGTCTCGTCGGTTACGAAGTTGACCGACTTTCCCAGGTCGATCCTTGGAGCACTGTCTGAGGCCCACTTCTCTTGTTTTGATCAGACTGTGATGATTGTCAATAAGGCCTTCAGCCGTGAATGCAATTTGTCTTAACAATTTTTAATTAGATATTGTCTCTTAATAGTGAAAATTTGATGATTGTCCTTTTTTTATAATATTTTAGCATTTCTTGGAGAAGTTACCTCGTTCTTAAGAATATGCTGTCTACGCCTTCAGCCGACAAATAACTTGAATTCTGGTCAATAAGGCCTGCAGCCGTGAGTGCAACTTGCTTAAGAATTTTTTTAATAGACATTGTGTCTTAACAGTCACATTTGATAATTGTTCCTTATTGTCAACCTTAATTACAATTGTTTTCAAATAAAATGTACGTGATTTAAAAAAATCTGAGCAACCAACGGTAGCTGAGTACGGCGCCGTCCACGCTGAATTCCGCCTTTCCCTCAGTACCCACGTCTGCGTCTGTCTGGTCAAGAGAGCAATGTACGAAGCCTTCACTGACTACCGTAGCAGAATATGGTCGAATGATCTTTCACAAACCCCAAAGAAATCTTGATCGCATGTTAAGGCTGTTAGTCGCACCAAAGTCTGTGTCCAGCCCCTAGCAAATGAGATGGGAACTGAGATTGGGTCTAGCAAAGCAAAAGCTGAAACGCTTAACTCCTCTTTCAAATATACCTTTAAAAATGAAAACGCAGGACTATTGCCCAAATTTATTTCTAGCACCACTGGAAAGTTGAGTGAAATAAGTGTTACACTCGGTGTAGTTGAGGAACAGGTGTAATTGTTAAAATCGACCAAAGTTCCTGGATCCGATGGAATCCCTATCAGATTCTATACTGAATTTTCGGCTGAGTCAGCCCTCTCCTAACCATACTATATCGTAGATCCCTCCAACAAAAAGCATGCACAGTAGTTGGAAGAACAACAAGGGTAATAGAAGTGATCCACAGAGCTACAGTCTAATATCCATGACATCCATTTGTTGTAGGATCTTGCAACATATTCTGAGCTCAAACATACGGGTATCTTGAAAGTTACGAACTCCTCCAAGCCAAGCAACATGGATTCTGAGAGCACCGATCATGTGAAACCCAGCTCGCACTTTTCTCACACGACATTCTGTCTGCTTTTGATTAAGGCAGACAGGTAGATCCAGTTTTTCTTGATTTCCGAAAAACATTTGACTCAGTACCATACCTACGCTTATTGTCCAAAGTTTGATCATATGGGGTATCAAGCGAAATATTTGATTTGATTGAGGATTTTTGGTACGGAGGACGCAGCCTGTTCCTTTGGATGGATCGTCTTCGCCACACGTAGAACTACTTCAGGTGTGCCCAGGAACGTGTGTTTGGACACTTGCTGTTCTTGTTGTATATTAATGAGCTTGCGGTCAATATTAATAGTAAGCTCAGACTTTTTGCGGACGATTCAGTTATCTATAATGAAGTGCTGTCTGAAAGAAGCAGCATAAATATTCGGTCAGATCGTGATAAAATTTCAAATTAGTACAGAGACTGGCAACTTGCTTTGAGTGTTCGGAAATGTAAAATTGTGTACTTCACAAAATGAAAAAAAAAACGTAGTATCGTGTGACGGTAATATCAGTGAGTCACAGCTGGAATCGACCAACTCATATAAATACTGGATGTAACACTTTGTATGAAATGACCATATAGGCTGAGTCGTCGATAAAGCGGATGATAGACTTTGGTTTATTGGTATAATACTGAGGAAATGCAATCAGTGTACAAAGGCGGGTGCTTACAAATCATTCGTGCGATTCATTCTAGAAGTGTGTGGACACCGTACTAAGTAGTACTAACAAGGGTTATTGAAAGCGTACAGATAAGGGCAGTACGAATTGTCACAGGTTTGTTTGACCCGTGGCAGAGAGTTACAGTGAGGCCAAAGACACTGAACTGGCAGGCTCTTGAAGATGGATGAAACCTATCCCGAAAAAGCTTACTTGTAAAGTTTCAAGAACCGTCTTCAATTTTTAACTCTAGGAATATACTACAACGTCGTAAGTATTGCTCCCATAGGGATCGTGGGAAAAAAATTAGAATAATTACAGCACACACAGAGACGTTCAGACATTCGTTGTTCAAGCGCTGCAAACATGTATGGTACAGGGAAAAGCCCTAATAACCTGTTCAGTCGGACGTACCCTCTGCCATGCACTTCAGTCATTTGCAGAGTTTAGAGGTAAATGAAGATAAACCACACTTTTCATCTCGATAACGACCCTTTTCACTCTATACTTTTCAGTTGATGCATTTAACCATATCAGTACTGTATGGCAGATTATCTACTCGAATGGTCCTCGTAATGGTCTACTACATTTCAATAATGTGCTCAAAATTTTGACCGCATGACTCAACTGACAATTTCAACAATTGAACGGGCTATGTGTGAGCGACATTAAGCGTATGAAGACATTGGCGTTGCTCGCCAACCTTGGCAGCATTTCCGTCACAGTTCGTTCACCTGAAGTATCTTTTATTAATTGATTCAACTGTGACTTTTTGGTGAATCACTGTATACTGCATTTCCTAAATGGCTTAGAGCACTATGGGACTTAGCTTCTGAGGTCATCAGTCCCCTAGAACTTAGAATTACTTAAACCTAACTAACCTAAGGACATCACACACATCCATGCCCGAGGCAGGATTCGAACCAGCGACCGTAGCGGTCGCGCGGTTCCAGACTGTAGCGCCTAGAACCTCTCGGCCACACCGGCCGGCTGCCATTCGTATGCACATAGCTCTACTCCAATGCGTTATTATTCATAGTTAATGTAAATGCTGGCCTAATAACGGGCTTATAAACCTAAATCTCAGCCCTACGGCAGTAACAAAGTCGTGAAGTAATTAATAGTACAACTGTGAAATGTCCTTGTTTTCACGATGTGATTTAGTTTTCTGTTTTTGTATTGTTGTTTAAAACAGTGGAAATGCAAGAATTTATTAATCAGCAGACAGAAAGTCTGAAATGCGGCATTGTGTTGATAAAGTTAGATAATAATAAAGTGAAATAATTTTCACTGCTTCAGTCGCTTTTCCCCAGCGTTAACTAATAAGACGCGATTCCGCTGCCCACTGGTGCAGGTGCACTTTAATGTGCAGTTCGATGAGGTCAGTTTGGTGCGGGTGTCTGTAAGCTTCTGTGCCGAATTTTAACCAATTTTGCTGGAAATTTCTCTCGCTCACAGAGCACAAGGCACTTCACAAGACCGATTTCAACCGAACTTGATACATACGTATCTTACTGTCGGGCTATAATGGTTGTAGTAGGAAGAAGCTACTACATATCAAAGGGAGGGGGGTGAAAAAGAAGTGCACCCCTCCGCGCGCGAATCCCCGGACTTTATTGGTCCAGTATTTGACAATGAGAGCACTTAGTGACTTGCAACAAACTGTACACACAATTTCGAACTCTTAGGAAATTTTTTTCTTGCTGATAGTCCTTACGAAATGATGTAAGGACAAATGTTTATCGCCTACTATATGTCCGCTGTCCTTGCAGTAAAACCACCGCATGAGTAATGAAATTATAATTTATTACTTCTTTTCTACTGATTACAGTACTCGCGACACATTTTACAAATAGTATGCAGATATACCGCTGAATGTAAGTGCAAAAGTACGAGGGTGAGTCAAATGAAAATCTTAAATATTATTTATTGTGCAGAAGTGGTACAAAGCTGTATCACTTTTCAACATTATCTCCCCCATGCTCAATGCAAGTCCTCCAATGCTTACAAAGTGCATAAATGCCTTTAGAAAAAAGTTCTTTTGCTAGTCCGCGCGACCACTCACGCACCGCGTGGCGTACCTCTTCATCAGAACGGAACTTCTCTCCTCCCATTGCGTCTTTGAGTGGTCCAAACATGTGGAAATCACTTGGGGCAAGGTCTGGTGAGTATAGTGGATGCTCGCTCTATTCGTTTCCGGTAGGTGGAAGTGAACCCAGGTTTCGTCCGCAGTAACGGTTCTTCCAAGGAAGCCATCACCTTCTCGTTCAAGGCGCCGAAGAAGTTCTTCACAAGCATCAACACTTCGTTCTCTCATTTCAGGAGTCAGCTGCCGTGGCATCCATCTTGCAGACACTTTGTAAAACTGGAGCAGATCATACACAATATGGTGTGCTGACCCGTGACGAATCTGTAAACATGCTGCAATGTCATTTTGTGTCTCTCGGCAGTTTTCCTTCACTACGGCTTCAACTGCTGCATTGTTCTGTGGAGTCACAACTCGTTGTGCCCGACCTGGACGAGGAGCATCTTCCACTGAAATCACACCATTTGCTAACTTCGTTGCTGCTGTGACGAACATGCATCACCGTACAGAACCTTCATTCGTCGATGAATTTCAATAGGTTTCACACCTTCACTACGCAAAAACCGAATAACAGAATGCTGTTCTTCCCTGGTGAAAGTCGCAAGTGGGGCGGCCATCTTTATAGTGATACTGCGACGGTATGTGTGCATCTGGACTATGCTGCCACCTACTGGCCATTCTGCACGCTGTTTGTATCACGCTTACCAACTTACAGGGTAACGGCGCGGGATTTCGATTTGTTATTACAAATTTAAGGTTTTCATTTGACTCACCCTCGTATATCATTATACGACACACAGTCCAGAGATGTCATAAACACCGAGATACGTGAAAAACTTTCACATCTTGCATGACGTTTAAATTTATTACTTCTTAAATTTATTACTTCTTCGCTACTAACTCTATTCGCGATAGATTTAGCGTACTGTGTCCACATTTGCTGCTGAATGTAACTACGAAATTATATCGCTGCACGGCAGAGTTCAGGAGGTGTGACGTCATAACCATTACGTACAAGGCCAGACGCTGTGTGGTAGTGGCGTGGGCGCACAGCAGTAAATAAATACCTGGACCACGCCGGCTTGCTCCCTCGCGTGTTAACAAAAGCATTGAAAACCGGCTTATTACACAGCATACGCAGTACGAGGGTCGCTGTCAGCGTGTGTGTGTCATGACGTCAGCGGCGCCGCCTCTCGGCTGTCTGTCACACACAGGCCCGGCCGGCTCCCATCGTGACCCGTGAACTTATCAGACGGGCCTCACTCCGGATTTGAAAACAAAAGGTATGGCGGGGGGACTGGAAGCAGCGAATCCTAATTACCCATCTAACGCACACAGGAGTACGCTCCAGACTACATTTGGCCGAAATGTCGTCAGCAAAAAGTTGTGATATGGGATGTATACAGGATGGTCCATTGATCGTGACCGGGCCAAATATCTCACGAAATAAGCGACAAACGAAAAAACTGCAAAGAACGAAACTTGTCTAGCTTGAAGGGGGAAACCAGATGGCGCTATGGTTGGCCCTCTAGATGCCGCTGCCATAGGTCAAACGGATATCAGCTGCGTTTTTTTTAATTGGAACCCCATTTTTTATTACATATTCGTGTAGTACGTAAAGAAATATGAATGTTTTAGTTGGACCACTTTTTTCGCTTTGTGATAGATGGCGCTGTAATAGTCACAAACATACGGCTCACCATCTTAGACGAACAGTTTGTAACAGGTAGGTTTTTTAAATTAAAATACAGAACGTAGGTACGCTTGAAAATTTTATTTCGGTTGTTCTAATGCGATACATGTATCTTTGTGAACGTCATTTCTGATAACGCATGCTGTTAGAGCGTGATTACCTGTAAATACCACATTAATGCAATAGTTGCCCAAAATGGTGTCCGTCAACCTCAATGCATTTGGCAGTACGTGTAACGACATTCCTCTCAACAGCGAGTAGTTTGCCTTCCGTAATGTTCGCACATGCATTGACAATGCGCTGACGCATGTTGTCAGGCGTTGTCGGTGGATCACGATAGCAAATATCCTTCAACTTTCCGCATAGAAAGAAATACGGGGACATCAGATCCGGTGAACGTGCGGGCCATGGTATGGTGCTTCGACGACCAATCCACCTGTCATGAAATATGCTATTCAATACCGCTTCAACCGCACGCGAGCTATGTGCTGGACATCCATCATGTTGGAAGTACATCGCCATTCTTTCATGCAGTATCATCGGTAGAACATTACGTAGGAAATCAGCATACATTGCACCATTTAGATCGCCATCGATAAAATGGGGCCAATTATCCTTCCTCCCATAATGCCGCACCATACATTAACCCGCCCAGGTCGCTGCTGTTCCACGTGTCGCAGCCATCGTGGATTTTCCGTTGCCCAATAGTGCATATTATGCAGTTGGTGAATGACGCTTCGTCGCTAAATAGAACGCGTACAAAAAATCTGTCATCGTACCATAGTTTCTCTTGTGCCCAGTGGCAGAACTGTACACGACGTTCAAAGACGTCACCATGTAATTCCTGGTGCATAGAAATATGGTACTGGTGCAATCGATGTTGATGTAGCATTCTCAACACCGACGTTTTTAAGATTCTCGATTGTCGCGCTGTTTGTCGAACGGTCCGGACACTTGGATGATGTCGTCCAGGATACTGGGCAGCATACATAGCACACGCCGGTTGGACATTTTGATCACAATAGCAATACATCAACACGATATTGACCTTTTCCGCAATTGGTAAACGATCCATTTTAACACAGGTAATGTATCACGAAGCAAATACCGTCCGCACTGGCGGAATGTTACGTGATACCACGTACTTATACGTTTGTGACTATTACAGCGCCATCTATCACAAAGCGAAAAATGTGGGCCAACTAAAACATTGGTATTTTTTAGCGTACTACACTTATATGTAATAAAAAAATGGGGGTTCATATATTTAAAAAAACGCAGTTGATATCTGTTTGACCTAGGGCAGCGCCATCTAGCGGGCCAACTATAGCGCCATCTGGTTTCCCCCTTCAAGCTATACAAGTTTCGTTCTTTGTAGTTTTTTCGTTTGACGCTTATTTCCTGAGATATTTGGCCCGGACACGATCAATGGAGCACCCTGCATAACGTTTTGGACACAGTCTTAATGATAGAATTCAGAAAAAAAACAGCGATACCAAAACTGATGCTCGGCTACTCTCTCTGTGACATGAATACAGGTAAAAAGAGTTTAATCTGTCGCCATGAGTAATAGTTATAACACACCGTGTTGAGCAGAAGAAGGAATTCTGTTACTTCCTGCTACAGTACGGTTGGCCTTGTAGTTCATATCCACCTGGCAGTCTTTCATTGTGACTGTCAACCCGTCACAGATTACTCCGCTTTTCACAGTGAATGTAAATATATACCGAATGTCACGATGAATCCGTCAGCATCCAGCATGTTCTTTACAACGGATCCATGTTTCGAAAGATCTCCTCTCAACGATATGACATGCTTCGTTCGAGACAACTATTCGGCTTTTTTGTGTACATACAATACATTCCATGTGTGGGCAAATAGTTTGATCTAAACTGCACTTAATACGAGAGCTGGAAAATAGTTACAATATACTCGTATGTATAACGATTCCAGATTAGCTTCGAAATAAGATTTAGCTTCGATATAAGTTTTAGGTTCGTAGCACAAGCAACAAAAAACGTATCTGCTTTTACCATAACCCAATAATTTCAGACCACGTTAATGTAAGTACAGAAATCAGCAGAAAAATGCTCCTATTGGAGAACAAAAAATGCGAATACGTTGCTACTTATTTGAAAAACTGTGACTGAAAAGCAGACTATCAGCTGGCCAAAATTCTGGCACGCGAATGTATTCAAGCCTTTTTTTTTTTACATGCAACATGCGACTCACTTCAAACTTCCACAAACTCGACTAACTGTAACTCATTCATACAGAGTAGTCCATCGTCTCTCACCTCTCACTTGCCCTTCCACAGTCATTCATCAGAACTCACTGCCATTATCTCTTTGTTTCTCTCTGTCATCGGTCCTGTGCTGCTTTTCTCATTATCACTGGCTCCTCACCGACTTCCACTTTCTCTTTATTCCTCCCCCAGCCCCCACCCCCCACCGCCCTGGCACTGACCCCTTCACACATTTCACAGCACTGTTCTGTGTTCCTCTTTTTCTCTCGCATTACTTCGCTCTTTCTATAACACAACCCTCCATACTGTCTTATAATATTTCAATATTTATTACTCTTCCGTCTCTTCGCCACTAGCACTGACACAGTCTTCTCCTCTCTCGGCATAAAAAAGTTATTTGGTAAATTTTTGAAGGTTCTGAGCAAGATAAAATGAGGCAGCTGGTACCCCACTTTTTAGTCGAATTTTAAATAAGCAGGAGCATGTTAGCCTCTTTTGAGCTCTGATAGGAGAAAAATAGGAGTAAGCTATAGGAAGAGACGGGTAACATACACTACTAGCCATTAAAATTGCTACACCAAGAAGAAATGCAGATCAACGGGTATTCGTTGGACAAATATATTATACCAGAACTGACATGTGATTACATTTTCACCCAATTTGGGTGCATAGATCCTGAGAAATCAGTACCCAGAACAACCACCTCTCGCTGTATTAACGGCCTTGATACACCTGGGCATTCAGTCATACAGAGATTGGGTGGCGTGTACAGGTACAGCTGCTCATGCAGCTTCAACACGATACCACACTTCATCAAGAGTAGTGACTGGCGTATTGTGACCAGCCAGTTGCTCGTCCACCACTGACCAGACGTTTTCAATTGGTGAGAGATCTGGAGAATGTGCTGGCCAGGGCAGCAGTCGAACATTTTCTGCATCCAGAAAGGCCCGTACAGGACCTGTAACACGCGGTCGTGTATTATCCTGCTGAAATGTAGGGTTTCGCAGGGATCGAATGATGGGCAGAGCCACGGGTCGTAACACATCTGAAATGTAACGTCCACTCTTCAAAGTGCCAACAGTGCGAACAAGAGGTGACCGAGACGTGTAACCAATGGCACCCCATACCACCACGCCGGGTGATACGCCAGTATGGCGATGACGAATACACGCTTCTAATGTGCGTTCACCGCGATGTCGCCAAACACGGATGGGACCGTCATGATGCTGTAAACAGAACCTGGATTCATCCGAAAAAATGACGTTTTGCCATTCGTGCACCAGGTTCGTCGTTGAGTACACGATCGCAGGCGCTCCTGTCTGTGATGCAGCGTCAAGGATAACCGCAGCCATGGTCTCCGAGCTGATAGTCCATGCTGCTGCAAACGTCGTCGAACTGTTCGTGCAGATGGTTGTTGTCTTGCAAACGTCCCCATCTGTTGACTCAGGGATCGAGACGTGGCTGCACGATCCGTTACAGCCGTGCGGATAAGACGCCTATCATCTCGACTGCTAGTGATACGAGGCCGTTGGGATCCAGCTCGGCGTTTCGTATTACCCTCCTGAACCTACCGATTCCATATTCTGCTAACAGTCATTGGATCTCGACCAACGCGAGCAGCAATGTCGCGATACGATAAACCGCAATCGCGATAGGCTACAATCCGACCTTCATCGAAGTCGGAAACGTGATGGTACGCATTTATCCTCCTTACACGAGGCATCACAACAACGTTTCACCAGGGAACGCCGGTCAGCTGCTGTTTGTGTATGAGAAATCGGTTGGAAATTTTCCTGATGTCAGCTCGTTGTAGGTGTCGCCACCGCGCACCAACCTTGTGTGAATGCTCTGAAAATCTAATCATTTGAATGTCACAGCATCTTCTTCCTGTCGGTTAAATTTCGCGTCGGTAGCACGTCATCTTCGTGGTGTAGCATTTTTAATGGCCAGTAGTGTACAATATGTACAAAGAGTGGGCGTCCAAGAACGAAGCGGTCGAATTAAAAAGGGTGTAAGACAGGTATGTAGTCTTTGTCCCCTGTTGTTCAATCTGTACATCGAAGAAGCAGTGATGGAAATAAAAGAAAGGTTCACAAGTTGCATTAAAAGGCAAGCTGAAAGGATATCAATGATACGATTTGCTGATTACTTTAGTATCCTGAGTGAAAGTGATGATGAATTACATGATATGCTGAATAGAGTGAACAATCTAATGAGTACAGAATATTGAGTGAGAGTAAATCGAAGAAAAAAAAAGAAAGTAATGAGAAGTAGCAGAAATGAGAACAGCGAGAAATTTAACATCAGGATTCATGGTCATGAAATAGATGAAGTTAAGGAATTGTGCTAGGTAGGCAGCAAAATAACTAGTGACGGACGGAGCAAGGATGACATCAAAAGCTGACTAGCACTGGCAAAAAAAGGCATTCCTGGCAAAGAAAAGTCTACTAGTATGAAACGTAGGTCTCAATTTGAGGAAGGAATTTCTAAGAATGTACGTCTGAATTACAACATTGTGTGGCAATGAAACATTAACTGTGGAAAAACCGGAACAGAAGAGAATCGAAGGGTATGAGATGTGGTGCTGCAGACTAATGTTGGAAATTAGGTGGACTGATAAGATAAGGAATGAGGAGGTTCTCCGCAGAATCGGAGAGGAAAACAATATGTGGAAAACACTGACAAGGAGAAGGGACAGGATGATGGGACATCAGTTAAGACATGAGGAAGAGACTTCTGTGTTGCTGGAGGAAGTAGTAGTAGAAGGCAAAAACTGTTGGAGATGGCAGAGAGTGAAGTACATCCAGCAAATAATTGAGGACGCATGTTTCCGTCGGTTCCCTTCTTTCCCCTGCTGCAGCAGGGCGTGTAACCCATATGAAAAGAAATGTATTGGTCAGTAAAATTTAGTTTGCTTACGTGAAATTCTAATAACGCAATACTAATGTTACACTTTATAATGGTCGCCTAGTCGTAGATATTGCTATAATCGCATTATTTCACTCCCATTTACGGAGCTTGTTAGCACTTGATGTTAGGTTGGCGCCATTAAAATGCATTGTGGTAATCGCTGCTGCAAGCTGGATCGCTGCTGTGTCTCGATACTAATGCTGGCTCTAAATCTGGTTGTCTAGGGGTAAAAAGATGAGGTCTCGTGTTTTTGATGTCCTTTTGATGATAAATAATGAGCGAAACCAACAAATATTTAAACTTCAAATATTTATTACTCAGGTGGCCATTTTAATTCCACTGTCCACCAAAGCCAATGACACGACACAAAGTAGCACTTCTTTTACATGTTCTTTGCAATGTTTATCTACCTCGAACAATAACACACATACACTTTACCAAAGTGACATTCAGACTCCGCTCCCGACCCTTCTTGCTGCTTGTATTTATAACCTTGTCAAAGAACTACTAAAAAGAGATATAGTTTATAAGTCACATGTACATCTGTCATCGTAATTTGTGCACAGAAGTTATTAATTTATATCGAGTGACATAATTTAACAGGTTATTAAAATGACAGACAGATTTGTTGACTTGACAGAAAATTCTTTGTTACAAAAAGGGCGTTTTTTAGAAGTTTGTCAATTGACTTCTCTAATTTGCATAAATAAGTAAAAAACATGAATTATTAAGAATTACATTGGTTTTCGTCTAAAATAGGAGCCTTTACGTGAAGACTGAGTCAAAACGGTCCTAGTGGACAAATAGGTTTCACTGGGTGATTTTTATTTAAGGAGATCCAAAACCCGTAAGTTGGCCAGTATTTTTCGTACTTCATATTAATTATTTAAGATGAACTTAGTGTTTTTACATGATGACATTTGCTGTACCAGTGATCAATGGGTTGACTGTTTATGGAGACATGTTATGCAATCATTGTTAACATACACAATAACTTTTCTATAATCATAAATACTCGTTAAACTGGTTGAATTTGGAGGGTATCGCATACTTCGGTAAAGTAAAGCCTTTAATAGGTTCCGTTACAACTTCATACCTAATTTTACGTGCAAAAAAATTCTGCAATTGCTTTAGTACTACAACATGGGGCTCCCAGATGATACCGGAAAGTCTTTACAGCACGTTTCTCCGTGCTACGACACATTACAAACTAAGTTTTCGCGTCACACCGGATTTTAAGTGTGTATTTTACGTGTACAAGTAGAGTACTTCTGAACCTCTGTATCTCGGAAACAGAGAAATTTACAAGGTTGTTTGTGATGCGGATCTGTGTGTTGTGATCCGGATCTGTGTGTGTGTGTGTGTATGTGTGTGTGTGTGTGTGTGTGTGTGTGTTTATATCGTGTAATAATGTCGGTTCTCTCTTTGTTTCAGGTAAGAGTTCGCTGCCTGAACTTCCAATGTCATCACCTGCAGATTGTACGGTATGTGATGTGCCGCTTAGTTACTTTCAGATTACGACCAAGATGAATTTAGAGATTGGTAATTGAAGGTAACAGAGGATCTAACGAGTATTTTCCTGTATTTTTAAAAGCAATTTAGCGCATCTCATTCAGTGTGATAGACAGATGTTCGTTATGTTGTATATTCAGTCATAATCCTCTTCTGTTGTCGCTTTTAGGGATACGGAACTTTCTTTCTAAGTTCAGTAGCAGTTTTCAGTAGCGGACTTGCAACTGATGATGGATCCACAGGACGGAAGTGCATCGTGTGATTCAATAAAAAACACTAAAGAAATGTGACTGAAGGCACTGTTATTCATACGTCTCGTGTACTAAATACATTCAAGCACACAACTTCAAAATATGGAAAAACTCATGTTGTTTTGAAACTTCCTGGCAGATTAAAACTGTGTGCCGGACCGAGACTCGAACTCGGGACCTTTGCCTTTCGCGGACAACTGCTCTACCATGTGAGCTACCCAAGCGCGATTCACGCCCCGTCCTCACAGCTTTACTTCTGCCAGTACCTCGTCTCCTACCTTCCAAACTTTACAGAAGTAAGGTTCACAGGAGAGCTCCTCATTAGTTACGTGATTTACCCATCTCTTCTTCAGCATTCTTCTGTAGCACCACATTTTGATAACTTCTATTCTCTTCTTGTCTGAACTGTTCATTGTCTATGTTTAACTTCCATAGACACCTACACTCCATACAAATACTTTCAGGAAGTACTTCATGACACTTAAATCTGAACTTGATGTTATCAAATTTTTCTTTTCCAGAAACTCTTTTCTTGCCATTACCAGTCTACATTTATTTATGCTCCTACTTCGATCATTATCAGTTATTTTGCTCCCCAAATAGGAAAACTCATTTACTACTTTAAGTGTCTCATTTCCTAATGTAATTCCCTCAGCATCAACTGATTTAATTCGACTTCATTCCATTATCCTCGTTTTGCTTTTGTTGATGTTAATCTTATACCCTCCTTTGAAGGTACTGTCCATTCCGTTTAGTTGCTCTTCCACGTCCTTTGCTGTCTCTGACAGAATTACAATGTCATCGGCGAACTTCAAAGTTTTTATTTCTTCTCCATGGAATTTAATTGCTGCTCCAAATTTTTCTGTTGTTTCCTTTACTGCTTGCTCAATATACAGATTGTATAGCTGAATCATCGTTTTATAAATTTAATAGGTTTCTAAATGTTTTAATAATTTGTGTTTCGTAGTGTGGCACTTTGTAATACAACAATGTGATCTTGCCAGGCCCAGAATTGCCGGCCGAAGTGGCTGTGCGGTTAAAGGCGCTGCAGTCTGGAACCGCAAGACCGCTACGGTCGCAGGTTCGAATCCTGCCTCGGGCATGGATGTTTGTGATGTCCTTAGGTTAGTTAGGTTTAACTAGTTCTAAGTTCTAGGGGACTAATGACCTCAGCAGTTGAGTCCCATAGTGCTCAGAGCCAGGCCCAGAATTAAACGAAGTGTAAAATTGATGTACACTGTAAAAGCACCTGAAGGTCACTCCCCAGGGCTCTAAAAGGGTGGTGTATTTAAGTGACATCACGGTTTATGGCTGAAGGCGGTTGTCCTTTATCAAAGCTGACTGCAGTTGAGGCCGGACTACGGTCCATTGACGTCCGGCTCGGAGCGGCCTTCCGTGTGCCGCGGAGAGAGGCGGGTGGCGTACCGTGGGAGGCTCGGGCAGGTAGGCCGGTGCGCTATGGCCGCCCCCTGCCGCCCGCCGCTGTGGAACGTCCGGTGTGCGTCGCACGGCGCAGCCAGCAGCAGCTTTTCCTCTCCTCTCCACTCCTCTCTCCGGCCGCCGTGTCCTTGGCGTGACCGGAATCCCTGGGCGGGCAGGCCCATTGTTCTGCGCCTCCGCGGCCTCTTCCCTCGCCGTCCCCAGGGACTCTCTGAGTGTCTCCCGCCAACAGGCCGCGGGCTCCCCGCTGACACGGCGCCACCTCACCTCACCTGTCCAGTCTACGTCTGCGTCTCCACTGCGCAACTCGCCGTACGGTCTGTGGCGCGGGGAACCTAGAGCACCCAGACTCATTCATTCCTTAAGCCGCCGGCACACGGACCGAGCATCCGAACGTTGAGCGTGGCGAGTTTCTGACGTCATAGCGTGGAATAGCACGATCGGAAGTCTTTCCGCACGTGCAGAGCAATATCTGGCATGTCAGATATTCTGATCGTGCGTCTGAGCGTTGACCAATGAGATGGCACAACGCCACCTACGTCACACGCACGCCGTCTCCCTTCAGTACAGAGAAACATCATATTCGTGGCAAAAGAATTATTGAAACTTGCGTATTATGAGAGTAGGCTATTTGAAGGCAGCGACACGCTGAAGATCCACCCAAAACGCATTGTTTTTGGTACAATTTGTTATAATAAAATTTCAATTAATAACATAATTATCTACGATTAACGATTTTAGCAAGGGTAAGATAATATGATCATATTCCTAGCGTGTGTTGTTGGTTTAGCCTAAAGAATAGCGTCAGTGTCCTCTAATAAATTCGTAATTGGGGCGGTGGTTCGCGTCCAAACACTACCAAATTTTTTTCCCTAACATTCGCGTTTTTATTAGGTTCTGATACTTTATTATTAATTTAATGTAATTTAATGCTATAATATTTGATGTTATGTAAATATAAGTTCACCTTTCTTGAGGCGTGACTTTGTTCGATTGGCTTATTTTACAGGACTGCTTGCGCTACTTGAATAAAGATATTTTGCTCCTCTGTCTTCTACGCTTCGTAATTCACATGATGCAAAGATTCTGCTACTGGGTAGGAACAGTGGTCAAGTAAGACTGACCTTGGGGTTTTACTGAAATGTGTGAATGATGAAATAATGTTTATCTTATGCGGAGAAGTATTCCAAATTTGTAACGCAATGTCTCTAATGGAACTTTTGGAAGGCTGTGTCCTTATTGATTGGACATGGTACTTTCCTTTTCGTGGACGATGGTTGAAATGTGCATTTTAATAGAGCTAACGTGGGAATTTCACGCGGGCCCGATGAGTAAACAATGTGATTTACGAACTAGAAACATCCCTCAACTGCCGCTGGAGTGCGTTGCGATCGCGTATACCAGGTTGGGGTCCACGTACCGTGTGCACGAGTCGCATCGTTCCTGAGCGTTCAGCAGCACGTTGAACTTGGCACGCTCAGCGTTAAAGCCGTCGGCACACGGACCGTGCATCCGAGCGTTGAGCGTGCCAAGTTCAACGTGCTGCTGAACGCTCAGGAACGATGCGACTCGTGCACACGGTACGTGGACCCCAACCTGGTATACGCGATAGCAGCGCAATCCAGCGGCAGTTTGAGGGATGTTTCTAGTTTGTTAATCACATTGTTTACTCAACGGGCGTGCGTAAAATTCCTACGTTACCTCTATTAAAACCCATATTTCCCGCATCGTCCAAGAAAAGGAAAGTACCATGTTCAATCAATAAGGACACAGGCTTCCAAAAGTTCCATTACAAACAGTGCGTTACAAATTTGCAATACTTTTCCGCATAAGATAAACATTATTTCATCATTCCAACATTTCAGTAAAACCCCAAGGTCAGTCTTACTTGATCACTGTTCCTAACCAGTAGCAGAATGTTTGCAACGTATGAATTAAAAAGCATAAAAGAAAAACGAGCAAACTTCTTTATACAAGTAGCGCAAGCTGTCCTGTAATTAAGCCAATCGAACGAAGTCATCCGTCAAAAAAAGGTGAACTTATATGTACATAACATCAATTATTATAGCATATAGTTATATTAAACTAATAATAAAGTATCAGAACTAAATAAAAAAGCGAATGTTAGGAAAAAAATTTGGGAGTGTAAACACGCGAACCACCGCCTCAACATAGACCCTTTACTGGACAGAAACTCTACCCATTACGCTAAACCAACAACAGGCTGCTCTCCCTTGCCCTTTGCTAAAAACGTTAATCGTAGATAATTATGTTATTAGTTGAAATTTAATTACAACAAATTGTACTATGAACAATGCGTTTTGGGTGGATTTTCAGTGTGTCGCTGCCTTCAAATAGCCTACTCTCATAATACGCAAGTTACAATAATTCTTTTGCCACGAATATGATGTTTCTTATTATTTTATTGGAACGAATCACACAACTAACAACGGGTTTTCCAGTAATTCTCAATTTGCTGGTGCTCAGAAACGGCACATATACGTATAGGCTTGAAATGAATGCCAATATGGCGCCTCACAACTCTGTACTGAAGGGAGACGGCGTGCTTGTGACGTAGGTCGCGTTGTGCCATCTCACTGATCAACGCTCAGACGCACGCTCAGAATATCTGACGTGCCAGATATTGCTCTGCACGTTCGGAAAGACTCCCGAACGTGCTATTCCACGCTATGCCGTCAGAAACTCGGCACGCTCAACGTTCCGATGCACGGTCCGTGTGCCGACGGCTTAACGGGCCTCTAAATTCCCGTCCGGCCATCCAGACTTATATTTCATCTCAGGCGATTTCCGGGTCGGTTCCTGCGAGAAGGCGACGACCACCGGCTGGCGCGTCCTTTCCTCGGACGGCCAGCAGACGCACCGCGTACAGTGTTTCTGGTGTGGGCGACAGCGGCGGCGGCGTGTAGAAGTGGGACGTGCCAGTTCCGAGTTTCGTGGTCGCGCGCCAGCAGGGGACGGCGGAAGGCAGGCAGCACGCGTGCGAGGAAAGCGGCCGGAGAGAGCTGGCGGACCTATAGCCACTCACCGTGGCGCCGGGCAGCTGTTTACTGCCGCCGCTGCTGGCACGGCAGGACGACACCGGGGTGCCACGCGGCCGGCCGTGGCTGACTTTCCCCGTCCTGGCGGACCACCGTAAACCACGGCACACAGATGCGCGCCGCTCCCTGTTTTCAAGGCCGCCGCGTCTTGCAGCTGCATCCAGTGTGTCTCACACACACACACACACACACACACACACACACACACACACACACGGTATTCACACATTGACCGGTGTCCCATTTGTCACAGGACACATTTATACACTTTCAAAGAAATGCTATCAAGTATTGCCTACATGCAACACTTCACTCATGCATGATGTGTCCAGTGGCTGAGCTAGATAACTTCGGCTGATATTGCAAATTCGGCAGTACAATGCCACTGCGATACTTATACCGCACGTATGCGTAGTCCCACTCAAAGCTGTAAATCTCGCAGCTCGTGTACAAACGACGACTGGGTTCAGACACGCGATGGCAGCCGAAAGTCCGAAACCCACAGTGCAATTTCCGTATGACACACACACAAATATCAGTGCGGATAAGGATATCACGTTTCTATTTGTTCACGTATTTATTTCACGTGTTACAAAAAAATGGTTCAAATGGTTCTGAGCACTATGGGACTTAACATCTATGGTCATAAATCCCCTAGAACTTAGAACTACTTAAACCTAACTAACCTAAGGACAGCACACAACATCCAGTCATCACGAGGCAGAGAAAATCCCTGACCCCGCCGGGAATCGAACTCGGGAACCCGGTCACTTGTTACAGCCTTCACGCTCTCTCTTACAGCTAACTCGCCTTTTTAGTGAGTTACCGTTATAATTAGTGGGTTTCATATTCTTTGGATCATGTTGCACGATAGATCGTAATGATGTGGAACGAGTAATTTTACAGTCGCTCTGTAAATTACTTTGGACATATGGTTACATTCTGCACATTTCTAAGTTAGTGTTTTTTTTTTTCAGAAAGGAAAATACATACGCAGATGTTGTGCATTAGTAATTCCTACCCACCACCTTTTGCACATTGCGGTAATTCAGATTCTTCTAAAGAATAGAAGGAGTTGTCAAGGAGAAACTTTGTCAACTTCTTTTCAAGTCATACTTTTCTGTTCGTCACACATTTTATATCACTCTGTAAGTGATCAAAAATGAGCATTTATCAACATTGTACACCCCGTTGTTGGTAAAGACAACTTTAATGTGGAGTTCTGAATGTCATTTTCCGTCTGCTGTTGTAATTATTTACGTCATTGTTCTTTCTGGACTATAGTCGTTTATTTACAACAAACTTCTTCAGGGAGTAAATATATTGTGAAGCAGTAGTAAGAATGCCCAACTCCTTAAACAGACATCTACAACATGATCGTGGATGAGCATCACATATTATCCTGACAGCGCAATGAAGACTTTCTTTCTTAAAGATGAGTCACCCCAGAACTTTATTCCAAATGACTTTATTGAATGACAATACGCAAAATATGTCAACTTACTGATTTATCTCTCCCCAAGATTTCAGTGATTTTAAGAGTAAATGTTGCTGAATTATGTCGTTTTAGGAATTCCAAAATGATATGCGCAATACATATGGAGTAAACAGAAATAATAATAATCTGGAATGGCCTCCAGATAAACGCTTTGAAATTTAGAATAAATAAAATTGAACTGGCATTCCAGCTCACCAGAGACACATGTAACAACAGGTCCCTCTCACGGAATGCGAAAATGAGCTTCTACAACATGGTAATCAAACAAGAAGCCCTATACGCAGCCGAAGCATTATCTATCATCAACCATGGCCCATTTAAAATCCGAAGATCAAAGAGAGAAAGGTGCTAAGAAAAGTCCTAGGCCACAAATTCCATAACAATACTCTGATTCACATCTTAAACAAAACAGTTTATCAGACAACTCAAAAATTGTCAGACAAAGTGAGAAAAAGGAGAACTGATTTGTATGAGCGCATCTTCAGAATGAATCAAAATAGACTAAGTACTTAGTTGAAGTCACAGCCTTTACATTTGTGTGATTTATCGTGCAACCGAAATTTAGCGGTCTCCTTTCAGTATTCGTGTGGATGAATTCACAAATATCTTGTCTAAATCATTTTTCAATTGGTTTTGAAGTTTCGATGACATTACTAGGCGGTCTAAATAAATAAGTAAAATAGACGTTAAATTACAGCATCATCTGCAAACAATCAAAGATGGCTTTCCAGATTGTTTCCTAAATCGTTTATGTGGATCGGAAACAGCAGAGAGCCCGTAAAACTTCCTTGGAAAACACCAGATACCACACCTCTTTTACTCAATGACTTTCCGTCGGCTACTACAAACTGTAACCTTTGTGGCAGTCGAGTGGAAAAACTGAGCCAATACTCCGTACGCAAGCAATTTCACTAGAGGCTGCTTGTGAGAATCGGTGTCAAAAGCCTTCAGTAAATCTAAATCTAGACATATGGAATCAGTTTGAAATTTCTTCGCGCGAATAAAGACCTAGTAGTGTTTCACGAGAACGATATTTTCTCGGTCTCTGAATCGGGCGAAAAGCGCGAAATACTAGGGTAAGGTGAGCAGACGAGCTGGAAATAGACGGAAAAGGAATAGACAGAGATGAGGAATATCCTGGTAGTATTCACGGTGTAGCAGAAATGCTGGTTCGCTATAGGACAGAAGAGAAACAGCTAGGATATGTCAGAAGGAAGTCACGCCACTGGTAGAACGTTAATACCCTCTTCAGTCCAGGGTGGTATCTGATCAGATTCGGTTTTTTTTCTTTTTTGCAAATAAGAAAACTTTGCGGTACGAATTAAAATTCATATAGAAGAAATTAAAACTTTGAGGTTTGCCTACGACATGGTAATTCTGTCAGAGACAGCAAAGGACCTGGAAGAGCAGTTGAACAGAATGGACAGTATCTTGAAAGGAGGATATAAAATGAACGTCAACAACAAATCAAGGGTTGTGGTTCAAATCGTTCAAATGGCTCTGAGCACTATGGGACTTAACATCTGAGGCCGCCAGTCCCCTAGAACTTAGAACTACTTAAACCTAAACTAAGGGCATCACAGACATTCATGCCCGAGGCAGGATTCGAACCAGCGACCGTAGCGGTTGCGCAGTTCCAGACTGAGGCGCCTAGAACCGCTCGGTCACACCACCCGGCAAGGGTAATGGAATGTAGTCGAACTAAATCAGGTGATGCTGAGGGAGTTAGATTAGGAAATGAGAGAATGTATTAGATGAGTTTCGCTATTTGCGCAGCAAAATAACTGAGGATGGGCGAAGTAGAGAGAACGCTGACGGCTGTGGGAAGGAAAGCTTTTCTGAAGAAGAGAAATTTGTTAACCTCGAGTATAGACTTAAATGTCAGGAAGTCCTTTCTGAAAGTATTTGTACGGAGTTTAGTCCTGTATGGAAGTGAAACATGGACGATAAACGGTTTAGACAAGAAGAGAATAGAAGATTTCGAAATGTGGTGCTGCAGAAGAATGCTGAACATGAGATGGGTAGATCACATAAGTAATGTGGAGGTACTGAACAGAACTGGGGAGAAGAGAAATCTGTGGCACAACTTGACTAGCAAAAGGAATCGGTTGGTAGGAATCGTTCTGAAGCATTATGTGATCACCAATTTAGTACTGGAGGGAAGCGTAGAGCGTAAAAACCGTAGAGGGAGCCCAAGAGATGAATACCCTAAGCAGATTCAGAAGGATGTAGGCTGCAGTAGGTACTCGGAGATGGAGAGGCTTGCACAGGATAGAGTAGCATGGAGAGCCGCATCAAACCAGTCTCTGGATTGAAATCAACAACTACAACAACAGTTTTCCCTGACAGTGGTTGTGTCTCGTTGGCTTCGTGCGTAGGTGTCAGACTACAAATCCAGGGAATCGTAACTCGAACCTCAGTCAGTCACCTGTTTCAAAACTTTGAAGTGATTTGATAATGCGAAAAATGCAAAGCCGGCGAGTCTTACGGAATCCTCGTAGGCTGTAGTTTTCCGCGTAAGTGGCTAGGGAAATCTGTTCAAGGATCAGGCGAAGGTAAAAGCATACCAGCTGCATTAGGAGCGTGCCTAACGAAGCACTGAGGTGTTCAAACGAAGTTTCTGTTTGAGGACAGGCTTGCCTTCTTAGCGATATGTTTCAACCACTAGGGTTATTTCAGAGAGAAGGCAGTTCGGGTCGGCGTTATTTCGCTCGTTTCTCGGCACGAACGACGTTAACGGCAGCGATGCCTGGCGCCGTGTCGGAATCAACAATCCGGCCAGTTAGTTCTCGCCTTGCAGTCAGTGTGACGACTCGGACTGCTGTCTCGGTTTTTGCTGCTTCCACGTGCATGCGGCCGTGACGAAGGTCTGCTGCCCTCGCCTGGCGCTCCAGGCATTGCCGCTCTGAATATTTTCCTTCACAGTCGCCGAATAGACAGAGCATTTTCTTTTGTTGCTATTTTTTGTTTTTTTCCTCACGCGAACAACATACTGTAAGAACCGAAATGTCAACTTTTCTCTTTGAAGGCAATCGTTCAACTCGTTCGTGCGTGTTCTAACACGGCGACTATGCCAGCTTATAGAATGATAGCAACAGTAAGCAACTGAGAAATTTATACCAAATAAACTATCAAACGACGGAGCTGATCCTCCTTGGTACACAAAACGGGTCAGAACACTTTTGCAGAAACAAGGAAAGAAAAATGCCGAATTTAAACAGACGCAAAATCCCAAAGATTGGCGATCCTTTACAGAAGCTCGAAATTTAGCGCGAAGTTCAATGCGAGACGCATATAACAGTTTCCACAACTAAACTTTGTCACGAAACCTGGCAGAAAATCCAAAGAGATTCTGCTCGTATGTGAAGTATGTTAGTGGCAAGAAACAATCAATGCCTTCTCTGCGCGACAGCAATGGGGAGATACTATCGAAGACAGTGCTGCCAAAGCAGAGTTATTAAACACAGCCTTCCGAAATGCCTTCACAAAAGAAGACGAAGTAAATATTCCAGAATTCGAATCGAGAACAGTAGTAACGTAGAAGTAAATATCCTCGGAGTAGTGAAGCAACTCAAATCACTTAATAAAAGCAAGTCTTCTGGTCCAGACTGTATACCAGTTAGGTTCCTTTCCGTGTATGCTGATGCATCATCTCCATGCTTAACAATCATATACAACCGTTCGCTCGACGAAAGATCCGTACCCAAAGACTGGAAAGTTGCACAGGTCACACCAATATTAAAGAAAGCTAGTAGCAGTAGTCTACTCAATTACAGGCCCATATCGTTAACGTCGATATGTAGCAGGAGTTTAGAATATATATTGTGTTCGAACATTATGAATTACGTCGAAGGAAACGGCCTATTGGCACACAGTCTACATGGGTTTAGAAAACATCGTTCCTGTGAAACACAACTAGCTCTTTGTTTACATGAAGTGTTGAGTGCTATTGACAAGGGATTTCAGATCGATTCCGTATTACTGGATTTCCGGAAGGCTTTTGACAGTATACCACACAAGCGGCTCGTAGTAAATTGCGTGCTTATGGAATATCGTCTCAGTTATGTGACTGGATACATGATTTCGTGTCAGAGAGGTCACAGCTCGTAGTAACTGACGGAAGGTCATGGAGTGATTTCTGGCGTTCTCCAAGGTAGTGTTATAGGCCCTTTGCTGTTCCTTATCTATATAAACGATTTGGGAGACAATCTGAACAGCCGTCTTCGGTTGTTTGCAGATGACGCTCTCGTTTATCGACTAATAAAGCCATCAGAAGATAAAAACAAACTGCAAAACGATTTAGAAAAAATATCTGAATGGTGCGAAAAGTGGTAGTTGACCCTAAATAACGAAAAGTGTGAGGTCATCCACATGAGTGCTAAAAGGAACTCGTTAGACTTCGGTTACACGATAAATCAGTCTAATCTAAAAGCCGTAAATTCAACGAAATACCTAGGTATTACAATTACGAACAACTTAAATTGGAAGGAACACATAGAAAATGTTGTGGGGAGGGCTAACCAAAGGCTGCGTTTTATTGGCAGGACACTTAGAAATTGTAACAGACCTACTAAGGAGACTGCCTACACTATGCTTGTCCGTCCTCTTTTAGAATACTGCTGTGCGGTGTGGGATCCTTACCAGGTAGGAATGACGGAGTAGATCGAAAAAGTTCTGAGAAAGGCAGCACGTTTTGTATTATCGCGAAATATCGGAGAGAATGTCACAGAAATGATACAGGATTTGGGCTGGAAATCATTAAAAGAAAGGCGTTTTTTGTTGCAAGGGAATCTTCTCACGAAATTCCAATCACCAACTTTCTCCACCGAATGCGAAAATATTTTGTTGACACCGACCTACATAAGTGAAATCAGAGCTCGTACGGAAAGATATAGGTGTTCGTTCTTTCCGAGCGCTATAAGAGGTTGGAATAATAGAGAATTGTGAAGGTCTTTCGATGAATCCTCTGCCAGGCACTTAAATGTGATTTGCAGAGTATCCATGTAGATGTAGATGTCGTCAGCAGCAGTTGCGATGTGAGGAAGGATGAGTCACTTGCGCAAAAACTAGTTGCTGTATTACGTCTGGTCGTCTCGCTTGCTTTTGCACCTGGCACTCGTAATGCATTAGCCACACAGTGTAAAGCCTAGGCCGGTCTGCTCGTCCACTATAGTAGGAGCCACAAACGATGGCGGTCGAGTTTAGGCTTGCTCTGCGCACCAACGTCACGTGTGTTCCGACAGCCAATCACTGTTCAGTAGTGTTCTGAGCGCTCTGCTCTGAATGCCGTAGCTAAGCGAACAATAAACGTGATCGTAGCGAGTTGTTTAGTGAATTTTTGTTCCATTTGTAGGGAGTTGTGATCACTGATGGTGATGGTAAGCTTAAGCAAGTGGGAGACATAATTTGCCGCATGTATGGTATCTTGAAGCGGAAAGTACGCACATGCGCGTACCGCAACTCTCGCTTGGAATCGTCTAAAATGCAATCCTCGACATGCGCTAGCCGCCATTTTTCGTGGCTCGGACTATAGTCCTAAGTGGCAGCAGATACCGGCTCCCAGGTTGATGATTAACGCGTTTGGCACAGTTCCGCCCAGCCGCCTAGTGAAGAAAATACGAGGGTACGGAACCTCTTCCTCTTCTGATTCCTTAAAAGTGTATTCGCTGTCACTAACTCAATTTTATTGCAGAACTATTTCTCCTCTGTCGTTCCTCCTATCGAGCCTACGTTCTCCTGTAAATCCTTTCTTCTACTCTCTCCCCTGCAACTGCTTTCCAATCCCCCATGACTATTAGATTTTCATTTCCCTATACGTATCGAACTATCCTTTCAATATCCTCATATATTTTCTCTGTCTCTTCATCCTCTGCTTGCGATTTCGGTATGTATACTTGAACAATTGTTGCCGGTGTTCGTCTGATGAAAATAACTCTCTCACTGAACTGTTCACATTAACTCACTTCCTGTCCTCCCTCGTTATTCACTCATCTGACCAAAAATAGTTGCCTCACTGACCACCTTCTGTCTCGACATTGACTCTCAGCATTTCCCGTTTCAGACTTCTGACATTCTACGACCCGACTCGTAGAACGTTAGTCTTTCCTTGATCATTGAATCTTTTTCCAAGGTCATCTCCCCGTTTTCACAGTCCTCTCCTATAAAGGCGGAAACATCCCGGGACGGGGATCATGTGCCTTGCACAGATCATGATGGCACTTTTTCGATTACAGGGCACATGTCCTGTGGATACACATTATGTATATTTAATGCCGTGATTTCAATTGCCTTCTGCGTACTGATGCAGTTGACCGTTGCTGATTCTTCCGCCTTTAGGGGCAGCCTCCCACCCCAATACTAGGAGAGTGCCCTCTCCCACCCCAAGACTAAGAGAGTGCCCTGAACGTCTGTACGTTCCACCGCCCTCTCTGACAAGGCCGTTGGCACAACAAGAGTGGCTTCTTGTGCGGGAAGTTTGTGGGTGCCATTGCTGATAATCCTATGTGATCCTTAACGTAGAGAACTCTTCAGACGTAATAGGACCAGTACTGCTCACAACATATGTAAATTACGTACTAGATAACATCGGAACTTCTAGCAGACTTTTCGGTTGATGCTGTTGTATGCAGGGAAGTCGTAACGCTAGAGAATTACAACGAAGTGCAGCAGCAGCAGAAGAGGGTCGCTGCTTGGTGCAGGCAGTGGCAACTGACCCTCAGCATAAACAAACCTAACCTATTAGATTTACTTTCATTCCAATTGATCCGTAGTGAGGAGGTGCTCCAGGATGTATAACATGTCAGAAAAACAATAATACGTGACAAATGCTTACAACTGAAACAAATAAGCTAATGTACCTTCCACAGGTCTCAAGTGGAATGATCGTCATTTTTTTAATGAACACGGTATGAAAGAATCATTTTAAAAACACTAATGCACTGAATTTAAAATAAAAAAAAGTTTTATTTATTTATGAGGTAATAAACATGTAATAGAACTAGTGTAATCCTTATTTACAATGAACACATTACTGCACTGAAATGGTGCAGAAGTTATATTGAACTTACATACACAGCAATAAATCCTTTAGGCTTCTCTTAAACTGAATTTCGTTGGTTGTTAAGCTTTTAATGGCTGCTGGCAAGTTATTGAAAATGTGTGTTCCTGAATAATGCACACCCTTTTGTACAAGACTAAGTGACTTTAAATCCTTGTGAAGATTATTCTTATTTCTAGTACTGATTCCATGAATATATTTTTAATTACAAATTTCATTTAGGAATAAATATGTTGGAAAGCAGTAGTTAGTATCCCTAGTTCCATAAACAGGTTTCTGCAGGACGTTGTTGAGTTCACACCACATATAACTCTTACTCAACTCTTCTGTGTCCGGAAAACTTTTGCTTGGCTTGATGAATTACCCCAAAAAATAACCCCATATGACATTATGGAATGAAAGTAACCATAGTATGCCAGGTTTTTCATTTTTATATCCCCTATGTCTGACACTATTGTCAGCACCTAGAGAGAAAGACCCTTTATTGTATTATTAAAAAAGTCGCGTACCAACCGCTAGTAGTTACGTGAAGAAATTTCTAGAAATACGCAGACAGAGCAATATGAAGTGGGGAAACCATGTAAAATCAGTCGCGAGTGAGACAGACGCCAGACTGACATTCATTGCACGAATCTTCAGAAAACGTAGTCCATCAACAAAGGAAGTAGCTCACAGAACACTTGTTCGACCAATACAGTACTGCTCGTCAGTCAGGAATCCTTACCAGACAGGGCAGATACAAGAAAGAGCCAACAACGTGTGGGGCCCCCGCGAGCACGCAGAAGTGCCGCAACACGACGTGGCATGGACTACACTAATGTCTGAAGTAGTGCTGGAGGGAGCTGACACCATGAACCCTGCACGGCTGTCCATAAATCCGTGAGAGTACAAGGGGGCAGTAATGTTCATGTCTGCGGAGTTTGGTGACCAGCGGAAGTGTTTAATCTCAGTAGAGTGTTCCTGGAGCCACTCTGTAGCAATTCTGGACGTGTGGGGTGTCGCATTGTTCTGCTGGAATGCGCACTGGACACCAATCGATACAGGTGATCAGACAGGATGCTTACGTACGTGTCACCTGTCACAGTCGTATCTACACGTATCAGGGGTCCCACATCACTTCAACTGCACACTCGCCACACCGTTACAGAAACTCCACCAGTTTGAAAAGTCCCCTGCTGACACGCAGGGTCCATTGATTCGTGATGTTGTCTCCATACAGGTACACGACCATCCGCTCTATACAATTTGAAACGAGACTCGTCCGACCAGACAACATGTTTCCAGTCACCAACAGTCCACTGTCGGTGTTGACGGGCCCAGGCGAGGTTTAAAGCTTTGTGTCGTGCAGTCATCAAGGGTACACGAGTGGGCCTTCGGCTCAGAAAGCCCATATCGATGATATTTCGTTGAATGGTTAGCACACTGACATTTGTTAATGGCCCAGCATTGAAATCTGCAGCAGTGTGCGGAAGGGTTGCACTTCTGTCACGCTGAACGATTCTCTTCAGTCGTCGTTGGTCCCGTTGTTGCCGGATCTTTTTCCGGCTGCAGCTATGTAGGAGATTCCTAATATTCACGGTACACTCGTAAAATGGTCGTACGGAAAAGTACCCGCGCGATCGCTACCTCGGAGATTGTTGTCCCATCGCTCGTGCGCCGGCTACAGCACCAGGTTCAAACTCACTTAAATCGTGATAACCTGCCATTGCAACGGCAGTAACCGATCTGAGAACTGCGCCAGACACTTGTCTTATATAGGCGTTGCCGACCGCAGCGCCGTATTCTGCCTGTTTACGTATCTCTGTATTTGAGTACGCATGCCTAATACCAGTTTCTTTGGCGTTCCAGTGTAGACACACGTCATGTTACCGGTTCGTTTACAAAGCACGAAAGCGTCGTGGAGATTGTGAGTCAACTCTAGTGCCTGACGCTGTATGAGAGGTGTTCTCGGTCACAGTACGGTATGCTGGTAAAATTTCGAGAGCGCACGTTCCTTGAAGAATCGACTGATATACTACTTCGTCCTACGCCGTAAATATCAAATTACACATTGAGGCTTACCAGCAATCGTTCTTGGAGCCAACCATACGCGAGTGGAACAGAAAATGGTCGGACACTGATACACAAAGTACCATTCGCCGAGCACCGTAAGGTGCTTGTTAAAAATGTGTATGTAGATCTAGATGGAGAACGTGCAGTTACAGGCCGTGCGGGAGTGGGAAAAGATGCGTCCGGAAACAGAAATTTTCAAAGAAGGTGTTGCAGCTTGGGGACTGACCCAGTGTCTTGGGGGTGGAAGCCCTGTTCACTGGCCACTCTGCGTCATAAGGCCGTAGGCCGGTTCACCGCACGGTCACCGGCACAGGTCCGTGAAGGCACGCCGCACACTCAAGGACACTGTGGCTGGTGGCTGGTGGCTGGCCCTCTGAGGAGAGGCCGAGGCTGCAGTTAACAACCTGTCTATACCGAGCCCGCTGAAACTGCGCTAGACGTATGCTCCTCAGGTTGGCAGCATAACCGGTTAACAAGGGCGAGGAGTGCGAGGCGCCAGTCGTATGGCCCCAACCAGTCTACATCTACATCCACATCCATACTCCGCAAGCCACCTGACGGTGTGTGGCGGAGGGTACCTTTAGTACCTCTATCGGTTCTCCTTTCTATTCCAGTCTCGTATTGTTCGTGGAAAGGAAGATTGTCGGTATGCCTCTGTGTGGGCTCTAATCTCTCTGATTTTATCCTCATGGTCTCTTCGCGAGATATACGTAGGAGGGAGCAATATACTGCTTGACTCCTCGGTGAAGGTATGTTCTCGAAACTTCAACAAAAGCCCGTACCGAGCTACTGAGCGTCTGTCTTGCAGAGTCTTCCACTGGAGTCCATCTATCATCTCCGTAACACTTTCGCGATTACTAAATGACCCTGTGACGAAGCGCGCTGCTCTCCGCTGGATCTTCTCTATTTCTTCTATCAACTCTATCTGGTACGGATACCACACTGGTGAATAGTATTGAAGCAGTGGGCGAACAAGTGTACGGTAACCTACTTCCTTTGTTTTTGGACTGCATTTGCTTAGGATTCTTCCAATGAATCTCAGTCTGGCATCTGCTTTACCGACGATTTATTTTATATGGTCATTCCATTTTAAATCACTCCTAATGCCTACTCCCAGATAATTTATAGAATTAACTGCTTCCAGTTGCTGACCTACTATATTGTAGCTAAATGATAAAGGATCTTTCTTTCTATGTATTCCCAGCATTTTAGACTTGTCTACATTGAGATTCAGTTGCCATTCCCTGCACGATGCGTCAATTCGTTGCAGATCCTCCTGCATTTCAGTACAATTTCCATTGTTACACCTCTCGATATACCACAGAATCATCCGCAAAAAGCCTCAGTGAACTTCCGATGTTATCGACAAGGTGATATATAGTGAATAGCAACGGTCCGACGACACTTCCCAGCGCAGTAATCGCTTCCGGTCATGGCGTCAAAGTTCCTGCGTTGTCTACTTTGTTTTGTGTGTACAAAACAACGTGCGTTGACGTTGGTTCGCACGTATGCTTGCATTGTTGTGTGCGTTAGAAAATTGTGATACGTGAAAAATGTACGGAGAAAGAGTTCGTCCGCCTAGTGAAATCGTTTGCGTCTAGGTACGCCGCTAAATAGCCTGGCACTTGGAGTTACACTAAAGAGCCAAAGAAACTGATACACCTGCCTAATATCGCATAGAGCCCCCACGAGCATGCAGAAGTGTTGCAACACGACGTGGCGTGGACTCGACTAATGTCTGGAGTAGTGCTGGAGGGAAATGACACCATGAATCCTGCAGGGCTGTCCATAAATCTCTAAGAGAGGGTGAAGATCTCATCTGAACAGCACGCTGCAACGCAGCCCAGGCGTCGGAATGCACAATGGACACGAATGGATGCAGGCCATCAGGCAGGATACTTGTGTACGTGTCACCTGTCAGAGTCGCATCTAGACGTATCACTCCAACTGCACGCGCCCCACACCATTACAGAGTCTCAACCAGCTTGAACAGTCCCCTGCTGACATGCAGGGTCCACTGATTCATGAGGTTATCTCCATACCCGTACAGCCGGCCGGTGTGGCCGAGCGGTTCTAGGCGCTTCAGTCTGGAACTGCGCGACCGCTACGGTCGCAGGTTCGAATCCTGCCTCTGGCATGGATGTGTGTGATGTCCTTGGGTTAGTTAGGTTAACTACACTCCTGGAAATTGAAATAAGAACACCGTGAATTCATTGTCCCAGGAAGGGGAAACTTTATTGACACATTCCTGGGGTCAGATACATCACAAGATCACACTGACAGAACCACAGGCACATAGACACAGGCAACAGAGCATGCACAATGTCGGCACTAGTACAGTGTATATCCACCTTTCGCAGCAATGCAGGCTGCTATTCTCCCATGGAGACGATCGTAGAGATGCTGGATGTAGTCCTGTGGAACGGCTTGCCATGCCATTTCCACCTGGCGCCTCAGTTGGACCAGCGTTCGTGCTGGACGTGCAGACCGCGTGAGACGACGCTTCATCCAGTCCCAAACATGCTCAATGGGGGACAGATCCGGAGATCTTGCTGGCCAGGGTAGTTGACTTACACCTTCTAGAGCACGTTGGGTGGCACGGGATACATGCGGACGTGCATTGTCCTGTTGGAACAGCAAGTTCCCTTGCCGGTCTAGGAATGGTAGAACGATGGGTTCGATGACGGTTTGGATGTACCGTGCACTATTCAGTGTCCCCTCGACGATCACCAGTGGTGTACGGCCAGTGTAGGAGATCGCTCGCCACACCATGATGCCGGGTGTTGGCCCTGTGTGCCTCGGTCGTATGCAGTCCTGATTGTGGCGCTCACCTGCACGGCGCCAAACACGCATACGACCATCATTGGAACCAAGGCAGAAGCGACTCTCATCGCTGAAGACGACACGTCTCCATTCGTCCCTCCATTCACGCCTGTCGCGACACCACTGGAGGCGGGCTGCACGATGTTGGGGCGTGAGCGGAAGACGGCCTAACGGTGTGCGGGACCGTAGCCCAGCTTCATGGAGACGGTTGCGAATGGTCCTCGCCGATACCCCAGGAGCAACAGTGTCCCTAATTTGCTGGGAAGTGGCGGTGCGGTCCCCTACGGCACTGCGTAGGATCCTACGGTCTTGGCGTGCATCCGTGCGTCGCTGCGGTCCGGTCCCAGGTCGACGGGCAGGTGCACCTTCCGCCGACCACTGGCGACAACATCGATGTACTGTGAAGACCTCACGCCCCACGTGTTGAGCAATTCGGCGGTACGTCCACCCGGCCTCCCGCATGCCCACTATACGCCCTCGCTCAAAGTCCGTCAACTGCACATACGGTTCACGTCCACGCTGTCGCGGCATGCTACCAGTGTTAAAGACTGCGATGGAGCTCCGTATGCCACGGCAAACTGGCTGACACTGACGGCGGCGGTGCACAAATGCTGCGCAGCTAGCGCCATTCGACGGCCAACACCGCGGTTCCTGGTGTGTCCGCTGTGCCGTGCGTGTGATCATTGCTTGTACAGCCCTCTCGCAGTGTCCGGAGCAAGTATGGCGGGTCTGACACACCGGTGTCAATGTGTTCTTTTTTCAATTTCCAGGAGTGTAGTTCTACGTTCCAGGGGACAGACGACCTCAGAAGTTGAGTCCCATAGTGCTCGGAGCCATTTGAACCATACTCGTACACGTCCATCAGCTCGACACAATTTAAAACGAGACCCGTCCGACCAGGCACCATGTTTCCAGTCATCAACGGTATACTAGTGGGCCTTCGGCTCCGAAAGCCCATATCGATGATGTTTCGTTGAGTGGTTCGCACGCTGACGCTTATTGGTGGTCGAGAATCATGTTCATCTACGCTATTGTGAAACATCTCATCTACTGAGCAAGTGCCCATAGATCTTAAAGTATGCTTGTACAGCCCGTGTTTTCTAGACTCTTTCTTCTTATCTTGGTCAGTATTGCCACATCTTAAAGCTACCTGCCCTACAATCTTAGCAACAGCAGTACTAATACTGATATTACACTGTGGGAGGTATCAGAACGAATTTCGGTTGTAACTTTAGACTCGATCATTTCCGGACCAGGGCGTTGCACCTGAAGTTGATGGATTTAGCTTTCCCCATCATCCCTATAATTTTGTTACATTATATGGAATCGCCCTGTATAATGATAAACTTTCAAAATTTCACAATGTGGTTTTTTTTATTAGAAAATAAATCCGTTGGGATTATTGATATATAGGGTATGAGAGAGAAAGAGTCCTCTCCAGCTGCTGGTCTGTGAGGACAGCAGCTTCAACGACAGTATTTCGCGCAGTTTTAATCTGCGAATGGGTAGGATTACAGAAATTGGGACGATTCAGATTCCGTACTAGTATTCTAAACATAAGTCGATAGACCATAAATCCAGCTGTCCTGTTTTCTGTTAAAACCGCCTCTGAGGAAGAAAATAGAAACACCACATTGCTGTGTACACAAATTTTCTTTACAACTGTACACAAGAATAAAAAACTAGTGTATGGGAGAAAAATATTGTCTATTTGTGTAAATGCCCTGCTATCGTAGCTAAAACTGACTGCAAGAAAGAAAAATAATGAGCTCATTTTCTCTGTACAACATTTTCTTTGCCGCAAATGGTTTTAACAGAAAACCTGTACATGCTTGTTTAAAAAAATGTACATCCAAAGTCTGTCTGAATGTTTACTAGAGTATCGCGTAAAAATTTGAAGTAAATCGCTTAAGATCTTTTCGAGGCTTTTGCTAAGAATATTTCATTATTATGTCCGTATTTTTCTATCTTACATACTACCTAAGTCGGTCTAAATGTTTATTATTCAAGTATAGTGGTGCACAATTTTGAAATAAATTGATCAAGAACTTTTCAGAATTTTTACTAACAACATTTCCTTCATTAGAAGTCATGCAAAAATCAAGAGTATATCGGACAAGAACTTTTCGAGATTTTTGATACCAACGTTGAAAAATATCTTCACATAGCCGTATAGTTTTCTGCTGCTTTACTTCGTGGTAACTTATTAATTTATCGTTTTCTAATCGACTTCCTTACGTTCTTTCAAACTTATGCGAATCTCAGTGTACACTGAGGTTACGAAAGACATGAGATAGCGAGCTGCACATATACGAGGTTTGGAACTTAGATAGTGGCAACTATTTATTCACAACCGATACAAAAGAGTTACATGTTAGCATCCGTTTGCCTGCCCTTCAGAGTAGTCACCAGCGTTGTGTAGGACCCGTTGCCAGCAATGTGGAAAGCGGGCCGTTAGCAGAGCCTGTTCTGTTGATGGTGCGAATGGAGCGATCTACTGCCCGTCGAATCTCTGGAACAGTTCTGAAGCGAATGCCACGAAGTGGTTCCTTCATATTCGGAATCAAATCAAAGTCACAAGGACTTAAGTCCGGGGAGTACGGTGGATGGTACAGTACTTCCCTGTCCCATCGACCGAACAGAGCAGCCACAGCTTGCGCTGTATGCGCCCGCGCATTGTCGTGCAAATTGATGGGTGGGTTGCGCAGAAAGTACCGCCGCTACTTTCGCAAAGCTGGTCGCAGGTGATGCTCCAAAAACGAACAGTAATACTGTGCATTGATGGTCTGCCGTGGAGGAACGTAATGCGTTAGGATAACAAAAATGGTTCAAATGGCTTTGAGCACTATGGGATTTAACTTCTGTGGTCATCAGTCCCCTAGAACTTAGAACTACTTAAACCTAACTAACCTAAGGACATCACACACATCCATGCCCGAGGCAGGATTCGAACCTGCGACCGTAGCAGTCGCGCGGTTCCGGACTGAGCGCCTTAACAGTGGGACCATCGCGGCCGGTCGTTAGGATAACACCATTATTGTCGTACGGGAGAATCACCATAATGACGCCATTCGCTGGATTGGCGTTTCAATTTTGGCTTCGCGGCATTCACTTCAGAACTGTTCCAGAGATTCGACAGGCAGTAGACCGCTCCATTCGCACCATCAACAGAACAGGCTCTGCTAACGGTATACTACGCCTTCCACATCGGTGGCAGCGGGTTCTACACAACGCTGGCGACTACTTTGAAGGACAGTAACAGGTGCAAACATGTAACTGTTTTGTACCAGTTCTGAATAAATAGTTGCCACTGCTCAAGTTCCAGCCCTCGTACGTATCGCCGTAGTATCACACAAGGGCAGTGGGTCGGCGTAGCTGTCATTTGTACTCAGATCATTCATGTGAAACGGTGTCCGACCGTCTTTCAACGCGGAATGTGTGACGTCCCCTCTCCCCTTTTGTTGTCGCTGTTGTTGAGCCGCTGCTGCTGCAGCTCGGTCGGTGGAATGGAGACGCGACGCGCAGCGATGGTTGTCCCCGTCGGATAACGTGGAACAGCACCTCAAAATCTCTAAAGAACATTGTTCCTCGCGTAATGTATGAAAGTCCGTTTGCCAGTCCGCACAGTCATCTCAGCGATGTAAACTGCTGATTTTAATTGTCTGTTATGGTCTTATGATGATTTGGTATGCCCGGTTAGTTATTTATTGCAGTATTGAGTTAATCATTCATCACCGGCGTCGTCTCACACCACTGAAGCGAGGAAAAATTCATTTGCGGTTCAGTATCAGTAGTTGTTGTTACGTTGCTAGGCAGAATTGTTCACTACGGCACGACGCAAATCCAGAGATAACCTATAATGCTATCTTGCTTTCGTGCGTCGTGATATTATTTCGGCAAAACACTCCTTTCAATGCTGAATGTTCATCAAGTCACTCTTTCAATTAAAATATTCGCAGTTAATTAATTTTGATTATCAACTATCACAAAGTTCAATTAATGATGGAGCCAAAACGTCAGATTTCCATTACTGACGAACAATTTTTATTCTTCCTTCTTAGCAGTTAGTTTATAATCATCACAGCACACGCACACCGATGGATCGGATCAATTACGATTCTTTTCAGTTCGGTGATCGTGACAATTACGACAACTTTTACAATCGGCGTATTTGTGTTATCTTCGTGTGTTCGTCTTAATGTTTCCTACTCCAGACTAATCAGGTATTGCAGGTCTTCGATACTATGTCCATTCTCCGTTGTAACGGTTCACCTTGATGAAGGTTGAGTCCAATAATAATATCTCCAATAATTAAAGTTCATTAACTCGTCGTACACTATCAGAATATCACTTCAGTTCAAGTTCTCAAGTCAGAATAACTGAGAACAAAGTCCGCGCACCTCTATCACATAATATTACTTTTTTAAAAAAAGAAACAACGACTTGATACCAACAAGCTAGCAAGGGACTGACATTTCCATGATCGAGCATTGTAGACGCATTGAATTTCCTTTTCGCCGAGTTTACAACTCTCTTTCACAATAAATGTTATCTCTGACCGACATATTACTTTGGACTTAACTTTCGTTGTACTGATTTGCAGTTATTACTAAGATGTTTCATAACTAATTAAAAATAACGTTACTTTCTTTTCAGCTTTATATCGTGACAGACTCAGTAATTACTGAAATTGGTGTTCATCAAAACTTTAATGTGTTATATTATTGTCAAAGTTGTCGTACCTGTCAGGATAACACTGTTCCCTACTTTAAATTATCGTGACAGTCTTATTTGGGTTTTCGGGCTTCTTGGGGTGTTACGAATGGTAGTTGGAGCTAGACGCATGGGACATTCCATTTTGGAAATCGTTGTGGAATTCAGTATTATCACACCCACAGTGTCAAGAGCGAACCGAGAATACGAAATTTCAGGTATTACCTCTCACCACGGACAATACGGTGGCTGAGGGCCTTCAATTAACGACCGAAAGAAGCGGCCTTTGCGTAGAGTTGTCAGTGCGAACAGACAAGCAACACTGCGTCACATCAATGTGAGACGTTTGACGAACGTATCCTGTAAGACAGTGCGGCGAAATCTGGCGTTAATGGGCAATGGCAGCAGACGGTTGGCGCGATTGTCTGTGCTAACAGCACGACGTAGCCTGCAGCGCCTCTCCTCGGCTCGTGGCCGCATCAGTTGGGTCCCAGACTAATGGATAACTGTGGCTGGTCAGACGAGTCCCGATTTCAGTTGGCGAGAACTGGTGGCGGGGTTAGACTGTGGCGCAGACACCACGAAACCATGGACCCGAGCTGTCGACAGGGCAAGCTGATGGAGGCTCCATAATGGTGCGGTTTGTGTTTACATGGAACGGACTGCGTCCTCTGGTCCAACTGGAGCGATCATTGACTGGAAATGGTTATGTTCGGCAACTTGTAGGACATTTGCGGTCATTCATGGACTCCGTATTCCCGAATAACGATGGAGTTTTCATGGATGATACTGTTCCATGTCACCAGGCCACAGTCGTTCGCAATAGGTTTGAAGAACATTCTGAACAGTTCGAGTGAATGATTTGGCCCCCTAGATCGTCCGACATGGGACATAATGGAGAGATCAGTTCGTGCGTAAAATCCTCCACCGGCAATACTTTGACAATTATGGATGGCTATATAGAGGCAACGTGGCTCAGTACATCTACATCTACATCGATAGAAGCCCCCTGACGGTGTGTGGCGGAACGTACCTTGGGTACCTCTATCGGTTCTCCCTTCTATTCCACTCTCGAATTGTTCGTAGAAACAAGGATTGTTGGTATGCCTCCGTGTGGGCTCTAATCTCTCTGATTTTATCCTCATGGTCTCTTCGCGAGATATACGTAGGAGGGAGCAATATACTGCTTGACTCCACGGTGAAGGTATTTTCTCGAAACTTCAACAAAAGCCCGTACCGAGCTACTGAGCGTCTCTCCTGCAGAGTCTTCCACTGGAGTTTATCTATCATCTCCATAACGACACCTCTTTTATCAACCCTATCTGGTACGGATCCCACCCTGCTGAGCAGTATTCAAGCAGTGGGCGAACAAGCGTACTGTAACCTACTTCGTTTGTTTTCGGACTGCATTTCCTTAGGATTTTTACAATGAATCTCAGTCTGGCATCTGGTTTACCGACGATCAACTTTATATGATCATTTCATTTTAAATCACTCCTAATGCATACTCTCAGATAATTTATGGAATTAACTGCTTCCAGTTGCTTACTTGCTGTATTGTAGCTAAATGATAACGGATCTTTCTTTCTATGTATTCGCAGCACATTACACTTGACTACATTGAGATTCAGTTGCCATTCCCTGCACCATGCGTCAATTCGCTGCAGATCTTCCTGCATTTCAGTACAATTTTCCATTGTTACAACCTCTCGATATACCACAGCATCATCCGCAAAAAGCCTCAATGAACCTCCGATGTCATCCACAAGGTCATTAATGTGTATTGTGAATAGCAACGGTCCTACGACACTCCCCTGTCGCACACCTGAAATCAGTCTTACTTCGGAACACTTCTCTTCATTGAGAATGACATGCTGCGTTGTGTTATCTAGGAACTCTTCAATCCAATCATACAATTGGTCTGATAGTCCATATGCTCTTACTTTGTTCATTAAACGACTGTGGGGAACTGTATGGAACGCCTTGCGGAGTCAAGAAACACGGCATCTACCTGGGAACCCGTGTCTATGGCCCTCTGATTCTCGTGGACGAATAGCGCGAGCTGGGTTGCACACAATCGTCTTTTTCGAAACCCATGCTGATTCCTACAGAGTAGATTTCTAGTTTCCAGAAAAGTCATTATACTCGAACATATTTCTGTACGAGACTTACGACGACGTTTTTAGTCCGTGCCACGTCGAGTTACGCAGGGCAAAAGAAGGTCCGACACGATATCAGGAGGTATCCAATAACTTTTGTCACCCCGGTGTATTTTGACAGCAAGGATAACTGCACCCTCTTGTAACAGGGGGTAGCTAAGATAACTTTGTCACCATTCTCCCAGACCCAGCGCGGGTACGCATAAACAAGTTCTTTAAGAGAGATCGTGAAAGAGAGATTGAGAGAATGAGAGAGAGCGAGAGAGGGGGGGGGGGGGAGGGGAGGGAGCGTGCGAGAGCGAGACAGCTGCTGGAACAGGCCTCGTGCCAGTTTCCTGAGCAGACGGTGCAGTTCTCTGGCCTTGGAACTGCACTCCCAATTAAAACGATGCGTCCAACGGAATCGGTGCCAGGTGTTCCACGCTGCAAGTTTTAGGACTTCTTCGTGTGAGAAAGGAATGCAAGACTGTACTGTTAATTAATTAACACAGGGACATCGCGGCAGAAAGCACGATAGATGTTCCACAGGGTTCTGTCCCTGGTCCTCTTCAGTTGTTTTTCTATGTAAATACCGCACCATTTTGTCCGCCTCTCCTCTCCATGCTGTCTCAGGACCACCTATAAACCGCTGACTCAGCTTCTTTAGTAAATATTGATTCGCGTTCTGACTATTCTCCGTTCTCGTGTTTCTATCGTTCCTTGTATTACTATTTTAATATTGTAATCCTTCTCGCTTCTTACTCCCATATTCCCATTTAGATCAGGAGCTTGAAGGCAATTACTGAAAAAAAAGAAACATTTTAAACCGGAAGTATGTGTCCTTTGTAAATGTTTGTATAATAATTTTTTACGTCACGATCGCTTAAAGATATACAAAATATAGACACTACTAGTTTCGGCAAATAGCTACAATATTCATACGTGACAAAATCCAGAACAAAGCTTCGTACAGGTATAAAACAAAACCATTCGTGAACTTCGAATAACATGAAGTTGTCTAAAATAAGTGCATGTAAGTTGCACGTATTGCTAGGAGCAGTCTGATGTTTGGTAATACTGAAACGTCCCCTTGGAAAAAATTATGAAGGTCTGTGCTGGTAAACTTCTACATTATTTGATTTTCAAACAGCTGAGCCAAACTCAACGTACTCAAACAGTTTTCTCTTTACTTATTCTGATCATCACTAAACTGACACACAGTATTTTTTCAGCGCAACGCAATCTGACTTTCAATAATCCCTACAAAAGAATGGCCCTGACTAACAATAACCCATACCTTTCATGAATCACTTACCTCACAAAAATCTTCGTTACTCGAACTACTGCAGTATAGCGAGCGCCAATACTGCAAGCTGAATAAAAGATTCTAACTACTGAAGGCACTAACTACTGATAGGCATAGTTAGCAAATGAAAGATTTCGATAGAGCAAACGATGTATTTACCTTAACAACGTTCAAAAGTCATCATATATATAAATTCATGACCTCCGTCGTTACAAATTTCCTTTCTGTGGCGGACACACTTCCAGATCGTCCGCTTATAGTAACCTCTCAAATTTCTGGCCTCTCTCTCTCTCTCTCTCTGTCTCTCTCTCTGCACATCCACCAGTGCTGGCGGCAGGACAGTCAGTGATTTTCATGCAGAGCGCTATGTGGCGTTACCAACATAAAAACCTATACAGCCTACTTACAATACATACGAAGTTTTGTAGCCAAGATTGCGTGTTGAAACCCTTTTATTTCCTCAGAGACCAGCTTCAACAAAGTCTAGCTGTCATATTCGGATCTTGGGGAAATAGTATTATTGTTCCTGAATCGCACAACCATAACTAGAGTCAGTCCGAAGATGACGGCAAGGCTCTGTCGAAACAGGCCATTGAGGAAACAAAAGAAACAACTATATTTTTTATATATCTGTACGAAGATTTGTAACGGATTTTATTAAATCTGAAGGTGGTTGCTATTTCCCGGAAACGTTAATGTGAATATTTTTAGTATGATTAAGAGACCGTAACGTAATAAATTATTACACAAACTTTATTACATCTTTTCCATAATAGTATATAGAAGGACTTGAAAGAGCAGTTGAACGGAATGGACAGTGTCGTGAAAGGAGGATATAAGATGAACATCAACAAAAGCAAAACGAGGGTAATGGAATGTAGTCGAATTAAATCGGGTGATGCTGAGCGTATTGGATTAGAAAATTAGACGCTTAAAGTAGTAAATGAGTTTTGCTATTTGGGGAGCAAAATAACTGATGGTGGTCGAAGTAGAGAGGATAGAAAATGTAGACTGGCAATAGCAAGGAAAGCGTTCCTGAAGAAGAAAAATTTGTTAACATCGAGTATAGATTTAAATGTCAGGAAGTCGTTTCTGAAAGTATTTGTATGGAGTGTGATCATGTATGGAAGGAATCGGTTGGTAGGACATGTTCTGAGACATCGAGGGATCACAAATTTAGTATTCGTGGGCAGCGTGGAGGGTAAAAATCGTAGAGGGAGACCAAGAGATGAATACACTAAGCAGATTAAGAAGGATGTACGCTGCAGTAGTTACTGGGAGATGAAGAAGCTTGCACAGGATAGAGTAGCATGGAGAGCTGCATCAAACCAGTCTCAGGACTGAAGACCACAACAACAACAACAACAACAATATAGAATGCTTTCTAACCGAGAAAACGAAACTAGCAGAACAGAGCAGCAAGTAATATTTCATGAAAACTTATCAGTTGGTTTTACGGTGGCGTGCTGAGAGGTAATGCATCCGAATTTTTTCGTGTGAAAACTCCTATCTGCATAATCAGTTCGTGATAGTGCTGAGCCGGCCGCTGTGGCCGAGTGGTTCTAGGCGCTTCAGTCTGGAACCGCGCGACCGCAGGTTCGAATCCTGCCTCGGCCATGGATGTGTGTGATGTCCTTAGGTCAGTTTGGTTTAGGTATTTCTGAGTTCTAGGTGACTGATGACTTAATATGTTAAGTCCCATATTGCTCAGAGCCATTTGAACTATTTTTGATATTGCTGAGTAACAGTCATACAATAATTTTTAAATGATTACACCGCCATTTGACTAAATTGTTGTTTATTTAATAACTAGCTAGGTTTCGGCCTTTTATGCCATTTGCAAGTGATTGAGTTTTTGTCGTTAACATACATTGCAGAACATCAAGGTCAAAATTGACTATAAATTAAGGGAAGTATTGGCTCCCCACTAAATGCAAGATGTAAAATCGCCATCTTGTAAAAGTATCAGTAAATACTAATGGGAGCACGTCATATTTAATAAAAACTGGTTTACTTTGGTATATGAAAGATGAACACATGTCCTTGATTCGAATAATTCACTATCAATACGACTCAAGGACATGTGTTCATCTTTTATATTCCAAGGTAAACCAGTTTTTATTAAATATGACGTGCCTCCACTATTATTTAGTGATCTTCATACAAGATGATAATTTTTACATCTGGAATTTCGCAAGGAGCCAATATTTTTCTTAATTTATGGCCAATTTTGAGCCTGATGTCCTGCAATATATGTTAATGACATAAAGTCAAACACTTGAAAATGGCATAAAAGGCCGAAACCTGGGTCGTAATTAAGAGGAGGTTTACTATCTTTGGCTCGAAAAAAGCATGTTCTTTGATAATTTTTTTCTCGGGATGTGTTATAGATATAAATGTCAAATTTTGGTCAAAATGTTTATTGATATATCCTCTACAAACTGGAATTTTTTCGACCGGAAATGTCGAAGAGCAAAGGCGGAAGTGCCGTCGGAACGAAACAAATTTTCGATGTAACCTCCACGTGCGGTATGTCACAGGTCAGCCGGCTCGTCTGAAATCAAAATTGAGTTGACGTTAGCCCAGTATATAAGATTCTTCAGGAATTGTACCTCGCATAAGTTATTTGGACCATAGGAAAGAAAATGGCGACCATTTGAAAAAAAAAGGGTTTTTTCATCGATTTTTCGACTTCGTCGGCCAAGTAAAAATATTTACTAGTTGATAGATCGGAATAAAAGTGGTACAACTCAGAGACAATTTAGTTAGCTTCGTCGGAAACAAAGAATCATGCCAATCGGTTCAGCAGATTTAAAGTTACCATACCGCGCGATAAAAAAAAGTCATTTCGAGAAAAACGCGTTTGAAGTTTTGACTGCATATAAATGCAGTATTATGTAACTTACGTACAATCTGCTATTCCGGGTCCATAAACTAGTCCTTCCTCATAGAGGGCGTTCTGCTCGATCTGGACCACCCTGCGCTGCTCCAGAGCCGCTCGTACGGCCAGTGACAAGCGGTTTTCGGCCGCTTGACTCCGATGGTCGTCCGAATTCTTTGCGAACTGAGACGAATCGAGTCCCAGGGTGACGTCCATCGTTGTCACGGTCTTCAGGATTGCTGAATGCCCTTCGTTGAAGCTGCTCACGGCCAGGAAAGTCGCAATGTCTACAGTCTTCGCACCATAATGCAAATGCTTGGGGGCTAACTTCAAAAGCCGGCCGGAGTGGCCGTGCAGTTCTAGGCGCTACAGTCTGCAACCGAGCGACCGCTACGGTCGCAGGTTCGAATCCTGCCTCTGGCATGGATGTGTGTGATGTCCTTAGGTTAGTTAGGTTTAATTAGTTCTAAGTTCTAGGCGATTGATGATCTTAGAAGTTCAGTCGCATAGTGCTCAGAGCCATTTGAACAAAAAAAAAAAAAAAAAAAAAAATTCAAAACACACGCGTTCAAGCTTTCATTTGAATTCTGTGTGTTTCCTCCCAAGCACCGGTACAATAACTTGCTCTCCGAAAGCAAAAAAACTGTTGCATGGAAAAGGCCGATTTCAGGCAGGAGCATTTTTTTTTATTCAACCGCGAATAACAAACATTTTCGTTCCGTATTCGGAAAAACCGTTTCAGGGTGGATTCTAAACACTTTTATGGATCCAAAAATGCAATTAAAAAAATCGATTTTTTCAACCGAAAGATAGTAAACCTCCCTTAAACAAACAACAATACAGTGAAAAGGCGGCGTGTTCATTTAAAAATCATGTCTACATATTTGCCCCCTCTGCCGCCAGAGGGCCCGGATTGTAGCGTGTAGCCTATGGCGGTGTGTAACGTAACGATGTCGGCGCGTGAGAAACAGAACGTGGCAATCAAATTTCGAATTAGCAGGGTTCGTCCCCAGGCGAGCACGGTCTCCTTCAGCACGACAACGCCAGACCGCGCGCGTTTGCCGCTACGTCTGCAATAATCTGACGCCTCGCCTGCCCTGTCATCCATCATCCTCCATAGAGTTCGGGTTTTGCCCCATCCGATTTTCAACTCCTTCCGAAACTTAAAGAACTCTTCGGGGACACCACCCACAGTGATGAAGCGGGGCGAGCAGATCGAGGTCGTGGCTGCGTCGAACATTCTACACTGACGGCACCAACAAACTGGTCTCCCGCTGGGAGAAATGTGTTCGTCGCCAGAGTGGCTATGTTGAAAAAGCAATATGTAGACACGAAGAATAAAGATGTGCCATCTTATAATAGCGTTTGTTTTATGTAAAAAGCTTTAAGAGTTTTCACGCAAAAAATTCGGAGGCGTTACTTTCCAGGATGCCCTCGTCGATACACGGAAACATGCTTTACACTTTGGGTAAACGTAATAGTTGATTTTGTTTTGTGTTTCGATAACTGTAACACTTTCTGTTAACACGATGAAGGAATAAGCAGTAGTAAACGGACTGTTATGCAAACTTCGACTGTGAATTCTGATGAAACGTTAAACTGTGGGAACCATAGAGAAACATAATGCTAGATTTGGTTTACACGACGTCACCAGGTTGTTTCCAGCTGCGGTACATGAATGGAAGAGAACAGAAGGCTTTGAGATGTGGTGTTACAAAAGGGTGTTGCAAGTTATGTGGGCCGATAAGGTAAAGAATGAGGAAGTTCTCCGCAGAATCGGCAAGGAAAGGAACTTAGGGAAAACACTGACAAGATGAAAGGAGAGGATGATAGGACAAGACATCACGGAATGACTTCCATGGTACACTGTAAAGGGTGAGAACGGCAGGAGAAGGCAGAGATTGAGATATGTGCAGCACATAGTTGAGGACGTAGGTTTGCAAGTACTGCTCTCGGATGAAGTAGTAAGAGTGATTTCAGGTGTGCCGCAGGGGAGTGTCGTAGGACCGTTACTACTCACAATATATATAAATGACCTTGTGGATAAAAGCGGAAGTTCACTGAGGCTTTTTGTGGATGATGCGTTAGTATATCGAGAGGTTGTAACAAGGGAAAATTGTACTGACATGCAGGAGGATCTGCAACGAATTGACGCATGGTGCAGGGAATGGCAATTGAATCTCAATGTAGACAAGTGTGCTGCGAATACACAGAAAGAAAGATCCCTTATCATTTAGCTACAATATAGCAGGTCAGCAACTGGGAGCAGTTAATTCCATAAATGATGTGGCAGTAGACATTAGGAGTGATTTAAAATGGAATGACCATATAAAATTAATCGTCGGTAAAGCAGATGCCAGACTGAGATTCATTGGAAGAATCCTAAGGAAATGCAGTCCGAAATCAAGGGAAGTAGGTTACAGTACACTTATTCGCCCACTTCTCGAATACTGCTCACCAGTGTGGGATCCGTACCAGATAGGGTTGATAGAAGAAATAGAGAAGATCCAACGGCGAGCAACGCGTTTCGTTGCAGGATCATTTAGTAATCGCGAAAGCGTTACGGAGATGATAGATAAACTCCAGTGGAAGACTCTGCAAGAGAGACGCTCAGTAGCTCGGTGCGGGCTTTTGTTGAAGTTTCGAGAACATACCTTCACCGAGGAGTCAATCAGTATATTGCTCCCTCCTACGTGTATCTCGCGAAGAGACTATGAGGATAAAATGAGAAAGATTAGAGCCCACACAGAGGCATACCGACAATCTTTCTTTCCACGAACAATACCGCATCCGACCAGTCAAAAGACTGGTGACTGAGAGAAATGCTACCTAAAATCTTGATCGCCGATAAGACCAACCAAATGCGACGGTACAAAAATTATAAAATAAAATATGAATGCTGTTTCTAAATTGTTTGTTTGTTTAGTTTTTAACCCCCCCCCCCCCACACACACACACACGACTGCACGAAGTATTAATTGAAACACGAGTTCCTGGGTTTTGCAACGCGTTGTGGAATTTTTTTGGTCTGGCTACACTAATATGTAAGGGGCCAGCCAACCGCATATGTCGCATTTACTTTGAAAATCTTGAGCGAAACTAAAAAATACACGTAAGCAGAAATACGTAGTGGAAAATAATGTTCACAAGTCACGGTATTTTATGATTTAACAAAAGTAGAAATTATTCACTGTTTCTTTAACACGGTATAAGCTTAATAATTGTTTATTACTGAACTAGTGCGACTGCTCGGAAACTTGAAGCAACCCAGAGCAATATCTCGCGTCCATCGTCATGTGAACGTCCGGTAAAATCTCGTAAATTAACCAAAGTTCATTCAGCGTACGTTTTGAAATTAGGGTTCCACATTCTTATTTTCGAACTACTTTGGTGTGACGTAACAAGTGCCGGACTGCTATTCAAATTGCTCGCCAGTGTTTTATACAGTTTTAGACTTCAGATACCTATTTTAAAAATTGTTTGTGTTAATATTTGCTGTAAATGTAACTTATTAGTGGATTTTCATTCATCTCAATCTTTCTTCCCGTATTTTTGATTCGAGTGGTGTGTTACTCGCGAGTATGCTTACGTCGTTCGTCGAAGTCGCAGCGGTGTGTTTACATTTCGCGGCGTGCGGTTGTAGCTGTAGCAGCTATAAAGCTAAGTAATTACAAAGTTGTTTGTGCACTGTATGCGAATATTAAATTTAGTACTTTTCAGTCTTTCATCCAAATATTAGCAGCGTGTTTACATTTCGCGGAGTGCAGTTGCAGCTGTAGTGGATCTTAAGTTGTGACGAAGTTGTTTGTGCGCTGTTATTCGGTTATTAAATTTAGTAGTTTTCGTCGGTGTCTTGTGCTGTTACTGGTGAAATAACTGTTTAATAAACTTTCACCCACTGTTTTCTATAGAGTAGATTGCGCGTTGAAGTCATTTACTAAATTTAATACCGTAGTTTTCAGCTGACGTTTGTAGTGAAATATTTCAGTACAATTTCCGTTCACGGTGTTTAATTTCGTTGAATGTTCCAGTGGTATCTTGGTTTTTGTTTTTGTTTTAGATAAGTAATTGTGTTAAGTTTTTGTGGTATTGGTATTCGTCGTGGTTTAGTAGTATTAATAAAAGTAGTTGCTTTCTTAGTAGGGAGGGAAATTCGAGGTCATTATTGTTAAATTTTTTTATCTTAAATATCTTTGTGACTAATGCCCTTTTGGCATATTTATTATTTTATAAATGACGTATAAGTACTGCCAGTCTTTTACGATGATTCCGTACTTTTACCCTCTCATACGTTTTTAGTCATAATTCTGTGATCATGTTATAGAATATAGACCATTCTTTGATTTAAATTCTGAGGAAGACACTACTAGCAGTGTTGAAACCAGGTTAATTTGTTAAAAATAGTGACCGAGGACTGTTTTTCTTTCAGGTGTCACTATTGTTAGTTCTTCAAATAGTTCTAATTTTGTAATTGAACATAGGTAACGCAGATGTATAGTTGTTTCAGTAACTTTAAACATTTTACCATGAGTGAAAAGAGTGGGCTTTGTCGTAGGTTTGTGAGTAGTGGGTTAAGGTTTGACATTTGTTCAAAGTATTTTCATTGGCGGGGGTGCAATGGGGAAACCAGTGATCATACTAGCGTGATCCTCTCTTCCCCCCTTGGAAACGCAGAATTGAGTTGATAGAGGACTAGGAGCGTAACATCCGTGCCCCTCACTTACAGTTACAAAAAGCAAAGGAGGTCCCAGATAGGTTGACGAGGGTAAAGGGCGCTTGGGAATGGGAACCGGCAGCTGGTAAGAAGGCAACTAGGAGGAAGAGATGTTGAGACAGTTGTTCTGCTGCTAGGTAGTTCGCATGGCAGAGGTGTGAGCCAGCAGTTGCAGGAAGTGTTGGGGAGCGGGTAACAGGTCACCAGCCCTGTGAAGCCTAGTGCAGGGTTGGCTTAGGTGACTGTTAACATAGGGGAATTATGTAGGAATTTTACGAAAGAGGATCAGTTAGTGATTGTGGGCGGTGCTGGGAATAGTCTTGATTGGGACGGGGAGTATGATGTAGGTGGTGAGCTGGTAAAGATAGCTACTCAAACTGGTGGCACCAATTTGCACTTGATGCAACCGTTTGAGCGTCATGATCGGCCTAGTCTTAATGCTCCTGTTAGGCGCGTTAATATGGGCCTGGGGAAGGCACTGATGGCGGAGGATATGGTTCACATTGCAGTGGTACCAGCTGAGTCTATCAACAGATCGGGTTTCACTGGGCATCGCTTGCGTCTCAGTAGGTATGGGAAAGGGAGGGTGGCAAAACTTAAGGGCGGCAGTGTGGTGGCAGGTGTGGGATCACTCATGGGAAAATTCCTGTCCTAGTTGGCGTTGCAGCTGTACCTTTTTAGATTGAAGTCGGCTCATAGGTATCCATGCTTAAAGGAAGCCTCTCTAACAAAGGAATCGCCTTCAGAGGAGGCCAGACACACAAGTACTGAAGGAATTAGCATATTTCATCAAGAGATGTTAAAGGTAGTGAACTGCTTATAGATGTTGACTCTGACTAAATGGTATATCGCAGCAACTCTGGAATAATTTGACAGTCAGAGGCTTCCTTTACCAGGATACAGATTAGCTGGCTGTTCTTCGAGGAGTGGGTTGGGTGGGAGTGGGGGAGTGGCTATGTACGTAAAAAAAAAAAAAAAAAAAAAAAAAAAAAAAAGTATTCCATCTGAGTTCGTAGATGTATCTCGGCACTGCACCGAACAGGTATTTGATTGTTGCACTGGGGCAGTTGAATTTCGTGAAACTAAATTCTAATTGTTGTTGTTCATAGGTCCCCCAACTCTGACTTCAGAGCATTTCTTTTCAAGCTGGAGGGGTTCTTGGTTCACTTTCTACGAAGTACCAAAAATTAGTTACATGTGGTGACTTCAATATTAACTTTGTATGTGATTGTGCAAGAAAAAGGATGTAAGAAGATCTCCTGAATACATAATATCTGATGTAGACGATGTTTTTTCCAACTAGGGTGTAGGAGAACAGTAGCACAGCAATAGACAATATTTTAATTCATTCTTCGTTACAAAATGGGCATTCTAGTAATAAAAGGGTGAATGGCCTTCCACACCATAATGCACAAAGTTTAACACTAAAAGGTTTTTATACTCAAACGACTGTTATATATAATTACAAAGTATCTAGGAAAGCTAACCCACCGTCAATAGAGTGTTTCTTAAACCTCGTTAAGGGAGAGGAATGACTTGGTGTTTATAGTGCCGATAACATAGATGACAAATATAATGCTTTGCTTAACACATTTCTCATGCTCTTTGAAAGTAGCTTTCCATTAGAACGTTCTAAACAGGGTACTAGTAGTAAAAGGCGGCGCGGGTGGCTGACTAGTGGGATAAGGATGTCATGTAGAATAAAGTGACAATTATATCAAAATGTTAGAAGTAGTCACATACGAGATACAGTAGCCCATCACAAGCAGTATTGTAAGGTGTTTAAAATGTTATTAGGAAGGAAAAGAGTATGTGGCACGCGAATAGAATAGCTAATTCACAGGAAATGTCTGATCAGCAGCGCAGGGTCGACGATATAAAGTCATTTCGCAGTAAAAATATTTATGTTACTGATATGTCAGATATATCTACAGTATTTAACAATCACTTTCTGAAAATTCCCCCCCCCCCCCCCCCCAGTACTAAACTGATGATCCCTTGAGGCCTCGCCGGCCTGGTGACCGAGCGGTTCTAGGTGCTACAGTCTGGAACCGCGCGACCGCTACGGTCACAGGTTCGAATCCTGTCTCGGGCATGGATGTGTGTGATGTCCTTAGGTTAGTTAGGTTTAAGTAGTTCTAAGGTCTAGGGGACTGATGACCTCAGAAGTTAAGTCGTATAGTGCTCAGAGGCATTTGTACCATTTTGAACCTTGAGGCCTCAGAATGTGTTCTACCAACTGATCCCTTCTCCTAGTCAGGTTATGTCAGAAATTTCTCTTCTCCCCAATTCATTTCAGTGCCTCCTCATTAGTTACGTGATCTACCCATCTAATCTTCAGCATCCTCCTGTAGTACCACATTTCAAAAGCTTCTATTCTCTTCTTGTCTACACTGTTTATCGTCCATGTTTCACTTTCATACATGACTATAGTCCATACAAATACTTTCAGAAAGGACTTCGAGAAACATAAATCTATACTCGATGTTAACAAATTTCTCTTCTTCAGAAACGCTTTCCTTACCATAGCCAGTCTACATTTTATATCCCCCCTACTTCGATCATCATCAGTTATTATGCATTCCAAATAGCAAAACTCGTCTACTACTTCAAATATCTCATTTCCTAATCTAACGCTATCAGCATCGCCTGATTTAATTCGACTACATTCAGTTATCCTCGTTTTTTTTATGTTCGTCGTATATTCTCTTTTCAAGACCCTGCCCAATGGCTCTTCCAAGTCCTTTGCTATCTCTGACAGAGTTGCAATGTCATCGGTAAACCTCAGAGTTTTTATTTCTTCTACCTGGATTTTAATCTTATTCCAAAATTTTCTTTTGTTTCCTTTGCTGCTTGCTCAATATACAGATTGAATAACATCGGGGATAGGATACAATCTTGTCTCACTCCCTTCTCAACCACTACTTCAGTTTCATGCCCCACGACACTTACAACTGCCATCTGGTTTCTGTACACATTGTAAATAGCCTTTCACTCCCCTTGCTTAACTCCTACTACCTGTTGAATTTGAAAGAGTCTTGCAGTCAACAGTGTCAAAAGCTTTCTCTAAGTCTACAAACGCTATAGTCGTATGTTTGCATTTCCTTAACCTACCTGGTATGCGAAATCGTAGCGTCTGTACTGCCTCGCTTGTTCCTGCTTTTTTTCTGGAATCCAAAAAGTGATAGTTCGGTAATTTTCACACCTGTCAGCACCTGCTTTCTTTGAAATGGGTATTATTGTATTCTTCTTGAAGTCTGAGGGTATTTTGCTCGTCTCATACATTTTTGTCACCAGATGGAAGAGTTTTGTCATTGCTGGCTCTTCCAAGGCGATCAGTAGGTCTAGCGCGATGTGTACTCCCGGGGCCTTGTTTCGGCTGAAGTCTTTCAGTGCTCTGCCACATCTCCAATCTCATTTTCATCTACGCCCCCCTCCGTTTCCGTAATATTGTCCTCAATTATATCTCCCTTGTATAGACCCTTACCCCTTGTGATATATGCCTCTACATCCTTACATTGGCCCTCTAAACATTACCACTTAGCCATACTGCACTTCCTGTCGATCTAGTTCTTAGACGTTTGTATTCACTTTCGCCAGCTTCATTTATAGCATTTTTAAATTCCCTGCTTTCCTTAATTGTATCTGTCTTAACGAAGGATTTCTACTAGCCCTCATCGTTTTACCTACTTGATCCTCTGCTGCCTTCACTACTTCATCCCTCAAAGCTACCCATTCTTCTTCTACTGTATTCCTTTCCCCTGTTCTTGTCAATCGCCCCATAATGCTCCCTCTGAAACATTCTACAGTCTCTGGTTCTTTCAGTTTATGGAGGTCCCATCTCCTCATCTCCATAAATTCCTACCATTTTACAGTTTCTTCTGTTTTAATCTGCAGTTCATAACCAGTAAATTGTGGTTAGAGTCCACATCTTCCTCTGGAAATGTCTTAACATTTAAAACCTTGTTCGAAATCTCTGTCTTACCATTATACAATCAGTCTGAAACCTTTCCGTGTATCCACGTCCCTTCCACGTATACAACCTTCTTTCGTAATTCTTAAACCAAGTATTAGCTACGATTAAGTTATGCTCTGTGCAGAACTCTACCAGGCGGCTTGCTCTTTCATTCCTTTCCCCCAGTCCTTATTCACCGGTTACTTTTTCTTATTTTCCTTTTGTTACTATCGAATTCTAGACCCCGTGATTATTAAATTTCCGTCTCCCTTGACTAATTTCTTTTATCTCAGCATACATTTCCTCAAGCTCCTCCTCCTCTGCTGAGCTAGTTGGCATATAAACTTGTACTACTGTGGTGGGCGGGGTTTCGTGTCTATCTTGGCAACAATAATGCTTTCACTCTGCTGTTCATAGTAGCTTACACGTATTCCTACTTTTTTATTTATTATTAAACCTACTCCTGCATCCTGCATTGATTTTGTACGTGTAACCTTGTATTTACCTGACCAGAAGTCCTGTTTCTCCCGCCACCGAATTTCACTAGTTCCCACTGCATCTAACTTTAACCTATTCATTTCCCTCTTTAAATCTTATATCGTAGAAAGCCAGTTTTGATTCTCCTAATAACATCGTCCCCCTGAATAGTCCCCGCCCGGAGATCGGAATGGGGCACTATTTTTCCTCCGGAATATTTTACCCAAGAGGACGCCATCATCATTTAATCATACAGTAAAGCTGCATGTCCTCGGGAAATTGTACGACTGTAGTTTCCCCTTGCTTTCAGCCGTTCGCAGTACCAGCACAGCAAGGCCGTTTCGGTTGACGTTCCAAGGACAGGACAGTCCATCATCCAGACTGTCGCCCCTGCAACTACTGAAAAGGCTGCTGCCCCTCTTCAGGAACCACACGTTTGTCTGGCCTCTCAACAGATACCCCTCCGTTGTGGTTGCACCTACGGTACGGCTATCTGTATCGCTGAGGCACGCAAGCCTCCCCACCAACGGCAAAGTTCATGATGGGAGGGGTGGAGAACGTACTGGGTTCCTTTACTTGTAATGTCTTTGAGCCACTCACATATCCCGAAACCTGTTCCATATCCTCGTAGCTTCGTTGACAGCCTGCAGGGGAGCACTGTGTCAAACGCTTATCGGAAATACGGAAATATGGAATCTGCCTGTTGCCCTTCATATCGTGACGAAAGGGCGAGTAGATTTTCACACCAGCGATGCTTTCCGAATCCAGGCTGATTCGTAGACTGTAAGTTCAAATGGCTCTGAGCACTATGGGACTTAACATCTGAGGTCATCAGTCCCCTAGAACTTAGAACTACTTTAACCTAACTAACCTAAGGACACCACACACATCCATGCCCGGGGCAGAATTCGAACCTGCGACCGTAGCGGTCTCGCGGTTCCAGACTGTAGCGCCTAGAACCGCTCGGCCACCCCGGCCGGCGACTGTAGGCAGAAGCTCTTCCGTCTCAAGGAAATTTATTGTACTCGAAATGAGAATATGCTCAATAATTCTGCAGTATGCGAACGTTAAGGATACGAGTCCGTAATTTTGCGGGTCCGCTCTTTTACCTTTCCCATATGCAGGAGTCACATGCGCCTTTTTGCAGTCGCTTGGGACTTTGCTCTGGGCGAGAGATTCGCGATAAATGCAATCTAATTAAGAGACCAGTGCCGTAGAGTGCTCTTTGTGGAATTGAACTGGGATTCCATCCGGGCCTGACGACATTGGTTTTCAACTCTTTCAATTGATTCGCGACTCGAGGGATGACTACTCCTGTGTCCTTCTTTCCTTTTCACTTTATCGACTGCTAATGGAAGGAGAGACAGGTTGCTGAAGGTGTAGTGCGTGCTCGTGATGCTCGTTTTCCAAGCCAGTGGTCTAAATCTGACTCTTGACAGTCATCGGAGTGCTGCAGGGGACTGATTAGCAGTATAGAAGAATTTGGATCTCGCCCGTCGCTACGACAGCTCCAGCGATGGACGAGAAGGAACATTTCGAGTGTACGCCAGTTCATCATAATGTCTGGCAAAATAATAAGTAAGCAAAATTCGAAAACAAAAAAGGAGAAATTCAACATGGGATCGAGTCTAAAAATGTCTCAAATAGATAGTTTGAGTGTTTAAATCAAATTCAAGAGACATTTTCTCAGGAAACTTGCAAGAGGAACATGCACATACACGAGGGGGGGCAATGAAATGAAAGCGAGACAGATGGAAAAATGTAAGCTAATTCTTTATTGTTTCAAAAGTAATCGCCGCAACTATTATTACAAATATCACACTGTGAGGCAAGAGGTCAATGCCTTCATGGAGAAATGTTTGCTGTTGCCTACGAAACCAAGATTTTACCCAGGCGACCACCTCTTCGTCCGAAGCAAATCGACGGCCACCAGCGTCTTTCATCAGGGCTGCAACCGTAGGTCGGTTAGTTGGTTTGAGCGGGTTGAAGGGACCAGATTACAAAGGCCATTGGTCCCTGCAAAAGTAGGGAAATCGCTTGGGGGAAGATGGGGACTGTATGGAGGTGTAAGGATTCCGCAGCGAAAATGATGCAGCGTAGTCCCAACAACCTTGGTAACACGTAGACCCGCCCACACCTCTTACACATCCACCTCTCCACGTGCGATTTCCTTATTTTTGCAGTCTTGAGAAGACACGTTCATGACCGTCGATTTAGTTCGTGGTTTCGTAGGCAACCGCAAACTGTTTCCCATGAAGACACTGATCACTTGTCTCTCAGCGAGAAACATGTATTAACAGTTGCGGCGATTACTTTTCGATTAATAAAGTTTACCTACCTTTATTCATGTGTCGTTTTCATCTGACTGCCCCGAATACAGAACGTTTGGTGTAAAATTTAGAGAATCCCTTGAAATATCGACAGCTGGAAATTAATTTCCACTAAAGACAAACTTAGCCTTGGTCAAGATCGTTTTCCCAGAAGCGATCAAGCACATCACGTTTAACCATTATCTTCGGTTCTGTCGTATACAATGGATCGTTCGACGCTTAGAAAAATATTTGGACTGGATGTGACGCCGCAAAAGCGCAAAATGGTTTTTGCGTGATCGTTTTTTCCGGGATCCAGGCAGGCAGGCATACGTCGTCATGTTTGAGCTGAGAAGAGGTCTTTATTCCTCACTCTTTCCATCTCATCTTCAGCACCTTCCTGCAGTACCACATTTCAAACACCTGTAATTCGTCTTTCGCACAGTCCATGTACACGTACCAGTACACAACTGTGCTCCAAATGCAGTTTTTGAGAAATCACTTTCTGGTGGCAAATTGAGACTCAAAATAGTCACATTTTCGGATGTTAGCAACAGTTTGTCTTGGAGGACGGCAAAGGATTCCCGCCCGGCCATTTCACGTTAATGCCGTAAGTTTGCTCCAGAACTCGTAGCTCCATATCGGCTGAGTTGCGTGATTCCAGCGGCGCCCTTACACACACACACACACACACACACACACACACACACACACACACACACACAGTCTCATTAGCGTGCTTCACTTGCTCTTTTTTTTTTTTTTTTTTTTTTTACCGCTGGTTGATCGGTGCACTCGCGTGAGTGGAGGTTGTACCGCGTGCCAGGAAAAGCAAAAGCTGTCCCCCCACCCCAGAACGACGTGTTTTATTTCCGGCTTCACGCGGGTCATTGACGTCCTCGCGTGTGGATCCCGCCGGATACAGGGAACGTGTGTGTGTGTGTGTGTGTGTGTGTGTGTGTGTGTGTGTGTGTGTTAGGGAAGGGGGGGGCGAGGGAGGGGAGAGAACATTCATTCATTCGTCAGCTCAGGCTGTAATCGATTTACTGACACTATTAGCCTGTGACAGCTTACAAATAGAACAGAAGCAAGTGAATCGAGCGCAGGAAAGTTCTATAGCAAAAGTGAAATTTCTTATACAGACAACTCACATTTATAAGTGGCAGTGGCTGTTGTTGCTGTTGTCGTCTTTGTGCACAGCCCGGACACTGGTTTGATGCAGCTATGCACGCTAGTCTATGCAGTACAAGCCTCTTCATCTCTGAATTACCGCAGCGACCTACAGGGTCACAATAATTGAACTGTATGGGAAAAACGTAAATTAGTTACAAACTACGGCGTGTACATACATCATTCGACATGTAAACGTCACTACAGATATTCGGATTTATGTTATGACACGTTCGATATGCCTGGCATCATTGGCGATGATGTGGCTCAGACGACTAACGAAATTCTGCATGACCCGCTGAAGTGTCGGAACATCGATGCTGTCGATGACCTGAATGGCTGTTTTCGGCTCAGCATTGGTTTTGGGGTTACTGCTGTTCACCTTGTACTTAATATAGCCCCACAAAAGCGAGTCGCATGTGTTCAGATCCGGAGAATATCGTGGTCAATCGAGGCCCACGACAGTGGCCTCTGGGTACCCCAGAGCCAGAATGCAGTCCCCAAAGTATTCCTCCAGGACATCAAACACACTCCTGCTTCGATGGGGCCGAACTCAGTCTTGCGTGAACCACATCTTGTCGACATTACGGTGACTTTTGATAATGGGGATGAAATAATCTTCGAAAACCTTCACGTTCCGTTCGGTAGTCACCGTGCCATCAAAGGATATCGCACGGATCATTCCGTGACTGGAAACTGCACGCCACACAGTCACCCGTTGAGGGTGAAGACACTTCTCGATCGCGAAATGCGGATTCTCAGTCCCTCAAATGCCCCATCCAAATGAAAGTGGGCTTCGTCGCTAAACCACACCACGGATGCAAATACTAACACTAATTCCCATCATGCCCCGCGGCCGACTGTGCAGTTTGAACGTCCTGACGCAAACCGTTCAGAAGTTACGACGATTTTATTTCAGTCAGTTCAATAGCTGTCACCCTGTACATACCTTTCAACCTTCTTGCTGTAATCTATCTGATGTCCCTTTGTACAGTTTTCACCCCCCGTGAGTTCCCTCCACTACCATACTGACGACTGCTTCATGCCACAGACTGTCCCCTGTCATCCGATCAGTTCATTTAGTCAGCTTATCCCACAATTTTTTACCGATTATTTTCAATACAATCTTACAATCTTATTAGTTACTCGAGCTACGAATCTAATCTTCGTCATTCTTCTGTAGCACCACACTTTAAAAGCATCCGTTCTCTTCTTGTCTGAACTACTTATCGTCTACAACTCTACACACTAGACAAATACCTCCAGAAAAGTCTGGCAAAAAGTTAAATTTATATTCAGTATTAACCACCTCATAAAAGCTCATTTTGATATTGCAATTCGGCATTCTATATCCTCGTTACTTCTTTCACCACCACCACCACCACCACCACCACCACCACCACCACCACCACCACCATCATCATCATCATCATCATCATCATCATGTCATTCTACTCCACAAGTATCAGAACTTACCAACTACTGTTAGTAGTCCATTACTTCAATAATTTCTTCAGCATAATCTGCTTCAATTCGAATTTTGTTGAACATCTCATATCCTCCTCTCAAGATACTATCCGTTCCCTTCAACTGCTCTTCCAAGTCCCTAGCCGCCTCTGACGGATTTACAATATCAACAGCAAGCCTCAGAGTTTTTATTTCTTCTCCATGAACTTTAATTCCCTTTACACATTTCTCCTAGCCTTCCTTTAGAGCTTTCTCAGTTTACAGATTAAATAAAGTCGGAGATACGCTACAGTCCTGTGTAATCTCAACTGCTGCTGCCCGTTTATGTGCTTCGAGTTTTTTTATAACTGTAGTCTGGTTTCTGTATAGTTTATGAATGACCCTTACATCTTTCATTTTATCCCTGCTACCTTCAGAATTTCGAAAAGTGAATTCCAGTCAACATTGTCGATAGCTTTGTGTAAGTCTACAAACAAAGTTTGTCTTCCTGTAACATGTCTTCAATGCAAACAGAACCAGACCGCTCAATGGCTCATTATTCCTTGACCCAATAAAAAATCTTTTTTTTGTTTGTTTGAGGGTTTTGTTAAATTTTGTCTCGTTACTTTAGAATTACAAACATTAATATATATTTTGTAAATAAAAGTCCGACAAATGTCTGTGTTTCGGTATTTTCATCCCGTATGTCAAAAATCCGAAAATTCGAAATACGTACAATTGACGATCTTTTATTCGTGCAATGTATATCTTTCACTGCCTCTATGTGGCATATTAAACAGTTATGGATTCGTTAAAACTAAAAGCTATTGTGTTTGACGCGATTGGTTTAGGTAGGTACCTGTCTTCGTTGGGCGTATTGGCTGTTATCCGATTCCGCCTTGATATTGATGGTATTCACTCTGGGTTATAGTCCACTGCTAAGGGAAGTGGAGGTTGTACACACTGTCAATGCTTCAAAAAGTTTTAGTTTTCGTGTGTTAAAAGCTGAAGCAAGAATCGGTGTGAGAGGAAATTCTCTAGGAGAGGTCACTTGTGACTAATGCCTATATTGATAAAAACCTGCATTAATTGCTGTTTAGGTGAAGGTGGTAGAAGCAAGTTCGGAATACTAACAGTACTTTTGGCTATCTGCAGTCGTGAAGATGTTACTGGAAGTAGAGGTCACCAGTGAAGACTCTGTATGGTGCACGTTGAGAGGCTGGATTGTCTGGTGAGGGACTTACTCCCTCTGTCTGTCGTGAGAAATTAACTTTTGTTAATCATAGTTTCTAATTATAAGACTATGAACTACGTAAAACAACTAAAATCAGTTACAAATAAAAGGGTTAGGTGCATCAGCTGTAGTACTGTAATACACGTACAGTTTTATTGGTTTTATTTCTACCAACGACTCAAATTTGGCAGTGCCTAGATTGGTTGAGGTCACTAATTCGCCGCGCGGGATTAGCCGAGCGGTCTGAGGCGTTGCAGTCATGGACTGTGCGGCTGGTCCCGGCGGAGGTTCGAGTCCTCCCTCGGGCATGGGTGTGTAGTGTTTGTCCTTACGATAATTTAGGTTAAGTAGTGTGTAAACTTAGGGACTGTGATGGGCTTAACAGTTAAGTCCCCTAAGATTTCACACACATTTGAACTTTTTTTTTGGTCACTAATTCCAAAACAACTGCCAGCTTTCCATCAACAGTGATCTGCCCTCCCTATTAATAACTAGCTCAGGGTAGTTTGCACGGGTGTTGGACTTTCATTCGAAGAAAACGTTGGGGAGATTTACGCCATTGCGTAAAGTGGTCACTTGTTTTTCAAAATTTATTACATTGACGCGTTTCGGGCGCATCTCATCATCAGAACGTCAAAAAGACCAGTCTTCAAACAAAGTACGTAGTTACCTGTCCCACTCCCCAGCATCAGTACTCAACGGATCATCAGGCACTCACCTGCCCATCAGGTGAGAACCGATGCTGAACACTGATCCATGTGACTACATACTTTGTACGAAGACTTGTCTTTTTCATATGCTGATGATGGGCAGTGCCCGAAACTCGTCAATGTAATAAATTTTGAACAACAAGGTATCAGAATGAGATTTTCATTCTGCAGCGGAGTGTGCGCTGATAACTTTCTGGCAGATTAAAACTGTGTGCCGGACCGAGACTCGAACTCGGGACCTTTGCCTTTCGCGGCAAGTGCTGTACCATCTGAGCTACCCAAGCACGACTCACGACCCGTCTTCACAGCTTCAGTTCTGCCAGTACCTCGTCTCCTACCTTCCAAACTTTACAGAAGCTCTCCTGCGAACCATTTATTCCCCACTCTTGACTACAAAACCCTATTTTTCAACATAATCTTCCTTGAAATGGACGGCCTTACGCCACCTTACTGGGAGGGCCTGTACATCTACAACTACCTACAAGTAGATACTCCGCAGGCAACCGTAAGGTGCGTCGCGGAGGGTACGCCTCCGTATGACCCCTAATTACTTGTATCTTATCTTCGTGGTCCTTATGCGCGGTGTATGTTGGTGGGAGCAGAATCGTTCGGCAGTCAGCTTCAAATACCGATTTTCTATATTTTCTCAGCATTGTTTCCCGGAAACAACGCCGCCTTCCCTCCAAGTATTTCCGTTTGAGCTCCTGGAAGAGCTTCTGTGAAGTTTGGAAGGTAGGAGACGAGGTACTGGCAGAATTGAAGCTGTGAAGACGGGTCGTGAGTCGTGCTTGGGTAGCTCAGATGGCAGAGCACTTGCCCGCGAAAGGTAAAGGTCCCGAGTTCGAGTTTCGGTCCGCACACAATTTTAATCTGCGAGAAAGTTTCAACAAGTGATCAGTTTATTCTAAGGACCTATACAGAATTGGCGTAACTCTCCTCAAATTTATGTCACGGTTGTAGGCCTCCGGCGCGACTTTATATCGGACCCCAAGGGGAACCCTCGTAGGCCAATATTTACGGAAATGTTGTGGAGTACTTGACTGCCACGTGGTGCTCGGCTGACCCTTCAAGTGGGATCTCCCTGGTGGCGGCTGGGTTTAAGGGGTCGGGCTTCCCCACCACGTAGAGCTGACGGAGGCGAGCACAGTTCAGCCCAGTTAACTTGCTATCGTCCCTCCCTTCACTGGTCTGGTCCAGCCTGTACCACGGCTCTGAGACGCGCCGCCGTCTGTTGCAGGCACCGAGAGTCGTCGGAGCTGTCGTCGAAGAAGGCGGCGGCTGCGGCGTCGGCGTCGGCGGACGACCTGCTGGCGTCCCAGCAGCTCCAGCAGCAGCAGGCCGACCTGGAGCTGGAACTGGCCGCCATGGACGACGGCGCCCCCCACCGCGAGATGGCCGTCGACGTGCCCGACAGCTTCGTGGCGCGCACCAAGACGCCGCCCAGATACCCGCCGCCCAGGCCGCGCTCCCAGCAGGTCAGCCACACTTGTCATGTTCTTGTTGTTGTTGCTGTTGTTGCTGTTCTTGTGGTCTTCAGTCCTGAGGCTCGTTTGATGCAGCTTTCCATGATACCCTATCCTGTACGAACTTCTTCATCTCCCAGTACCTACTGCAGCCTTTTTTTTTCTTTTTTTTCTTTCTTTTTTTTTTTTTTTTTTGGTTATCAGTCTACTGACTGGTTTGTTGCGGCCCGCCACGAATTCCTTTCCTGTGCTAACCTCTTCATCTCAGGGTAGCACTTGCAACCTACGTCCTCAATTATTTGCTTGACGTATTCCAATCTCTGTCTTCCTCTACAGTGTTTGCCCACTACAGCTCCCTCTAGTACCATCGAAGTCATTTCCTCACGTCTTAGCAGATGTCCTATCATCCTGTCCCTTCTCCTTATCAGTGTTTTCCACATATTCCTTTCCTCTCCGATTCTGCGTAGAACCTCCTCATTCCTTACCTTATCAGTCCACCTAATTTTCAACATTCGTTTATAGCAACACATCTCAAATGGTTCGATTCTCTTCTGTTCCGGTTTTCCCACAGTCCATGTTTCACTACCATACAATGCTGTACTCCAGACGTACATCCTCAGAAATTTCTTCCTCAAATCAAGGCCGGTATTTGATATTAGTAGACTTCTCTTGGCCAGAAATGCCTTTTTTGCCATAGCGAGTCCGCTTTTGATGTCCTCCTTGCTCCGTCCGTCATTGGTTATTTTACTGCCTATGTAGCAGAATTCCTTAACTTCATTGACTTCGTGACCATCAATCCTGATGTTAAGTTTCTCGCTGTTCTCATTTCTACTACTTCTCATTACCTTCGTATTTCTCCGATTTACTCTCAAACCATACTGTGTACTCATTAGACTGTTCATTCCGTTCAGTAGATCATTTAATTCTTCTTCACTTTCACTCAGGATAGCAATGTCATCAGCGAATCGTATCATTGATATCCTTTCACCTTGTATTTTAATTCCACTCCTTAACGTTTCTTTTATTTTCATCATTGCTTCCTCGATGTAGAGATTGAAGAGTAGGGGCGAAAGGCCTTGTCTTACACCCTTCTTAATACGAGCACTTCGTTCTTGATCGTCCACTCTTATTATTCCCTCTTGGTTGTTGTACATATTGTATATGACCCGTCTCTCCCTATAAATTACCCTTACTTTTTTCAGAATCTTGAACAGCTTGCACCATTTTATATTGTCGAACGCTTTTTCCAGGTCGACAAATCCTATGAAAGTGTCTTGATTTTTCTTTAGCCTTGCTTCCATTATTAGCCGTAACTTCAGAATTGCCTCTCTCGTCCCTTTACTTTTCCTAAAGCCAAACTGATAGTCACCTAGCGCATTCTCAATTTTCTTTTCCATTCTTCTGTATATTATTCTTGTAAGCAACTTCGATGCATGAGCTGTTAAGCTGATTGTGCGATAATTCTCGCACTTGTCAGCTCTTGCCGTCTTCGGAATTGTATGGATGATGCTTTTCCGAAAGTCAGATGGTATGTCGCCAGACTCATATATTCTACACACCAACGTGAATAGTCGTTTTGTTGCCACTTCCCCCAATGATTTTAGAAATTCTGATGGAATGTTATCTATTCCTTCTGCCTTATTTGACCGTAAGTCCTCCAAAGCTCTTTTAAATTCCGATTCTAATACTGGATCCCCTATCTCTTCTAAATCGACTCCTGTTTCTTCTTCTATCACATCAGACAAATCTTCACCCTCATAGAGGCTTTCAATGTATTCTTTCCACCTATCTGCTCTCTCCACTGCATTTAACAGTGGAATTCCCGTTGCACTCTTAATGTTACCACCGTTGCTTTTAATGTCACCAAAGGTTGTTTTGACTTTCCTGTATGCTGAGTCTGTCCTTCCGACAATCATATCTTTTTCGATGTCTTCACATTTTTCCTGCAGCCATTTCTTCTTAGCTTCCCTGCACCTCCTATTTATTTCATTCCTCAGCGACTTGTACTTCTGTATTCCTGGTTTTCCCGGAACATGTTTGTACTTCCTCCTTTCATCAATCAACTGTAGCATTTCTTCTGTTACCCATGGTTTCTTCGCAGCTACCTTCTTTGTACCTATGTTTTCCTTCCCAACTTCTGTGGTGGTCCTTTTTAGAGATGTCCATTCCTCTTCAACTGTACTGCCTACTGCGCTATTCCTTATTGCTTTATTATAGCGTTAGAGAACTTCAAACGTATCTCGTCATTCCTTAGTACTTCCGTATCCCACTTCTTTGCGGATTGATTCTTCCTGACTAATGTCTTGAACTTCAGCCTACTCTTCATCACTACTATATTGTGATCTGAGTCTATATCTGCTCCTGGGTGCGCCTTACAATCCAGTATCTGATTTCGGAATCTCTGTCTGACCATGATGTAATCTAATTGTAATCTTCCCGTATCTCCCGGCCTTTTCCAAGTATACCTCTTGTGATTGTTGAACAGGGTATTCGCTATTACTAGCTGAAACTTGTTACAGAACTAAATTAGTCTTTCTCCTCTTTCATTCCTTGTCCCAAGCTCATATTCTCCTGTAACCTTTTCTTCTACTCGTTCCCCTACAACTGCATTCCAGTCGTCCATGATTATTAGATTTTCGTCCCCCTTTACATACTGCATTACCCTTTCAATATTCTCATACACTTTCTCTATCTGTTCATCTTCAGTTTGCGACGTCGGCATGTATACCTGAACTATCGTTGTCGGTGTTGGTCTGCTGTCGATTCTGATTAGAACAGCCCGGTCACTGAACTGTTCACAGTAACACACCCTCTGCCCTACCTTCCTATTCATAACGAGTCCTACACCTGTTACACCATTTTCTGCTGCTGTTGATATTACCCGATACTCATCTGACCAGAAATCCTTGTCTTCCTTCCACTTCACTTCACTTCACTTCACTGACCCCTACTATATCTAGATTGAGCCTTTGCATTTCCCTTTTCCCTACCACGTTCAAGCTTCTGACATTCCACACCCCGACTCGTAGAACGTTATCCTTTCGTTGATTATTCAATCTTTTTCTCATGGTAACCTCCCCCTTGGCAGTCCCCTCACGGAGATCCGAATGGGGGACTATTCCGGAATCTTTTGCCAATGGAGAGATCATCATGACACTTCTTCAATTTCAGACCACATGTCCTGTGGATACACGTTACGTGTCTTTAATGCAGTGGTTTCCATTGCCTTCTGCATCTTCATGTCGTTGATCATTGCTGATTCTTCCGCCTTTAGGGGCAATTTCCCACCCCTAGCACAAGAGAGTGCCCTGAACCTCTATCCGCTCCTCCGCCTTCTTTGACAAGGCCGTTGGCAGAATGAGGCTGGCTTCTTATGCCGGAAGTCTTCGGCCGCCAATGCCGATCTTTTGTCAAAATTTAGGCAGTGGCGGAGATCGAACCCGGGACCGAAGATGTTTTGATTATGAATCAAAGACGCTACCCCTAGACCACGGGTACTCTGCAGCCTACATCATTCTGAATCTGCTTAGTGTATTTATCTCTCGGTCTCCCTCTACGAATTTTACCCTCCACGCTGCCCTCCAATGCTAAATTTGTGATCCGTTGATGCCTCAGGACATGTCCTACCAACCGATCCCTTCTTCTAGTCAAGTTGTGCCACAAACTCCTCTTCTCCCCAATTCTGTTCAATACCACCTCATTAGTTATGTGATCTACCCATCTAATCTTCAGCATTCTTCTGTAGCACCACATTTCGAAAGCTTCTATTCTCTTCTTGTCCAAATTAGTTATCGCCCATGTTTCACTTCCATACATGGCTACGCTCCATACAAATACTTTCAGAAACGACTTCCTGACACTTAAATCTATACTCGATGTTAACAAATTTATCTTCTTCAGAAGCTCTTTCCTTGCCATTGCCAGTTTAAATTTTATGTCCTCTCTACTTCGACCATCATCAGTTATTTTGCTCCCCAAAGAGCAAAACTCCTTTACTACTTTAAGTGTCTCATTTCGTAATCTGATTCCCTCAGCATCACCCGATTTATTTCGAATACATTCCATTATCCTCGTTTTGCTTTTGTTGATGTTCATCTTACAGCTTCCTTTCAAGACACTGTCCATTCCGTTCAACTGCTCTTCCAAGTCCTTTGCTGTCTCTGACAGAATTACAATATCATCGGCGAACCTCAAAGTTTTTATTTCTTCTCCATTGATTTTAATACCTACACCAAATGTTTCTTTTGTTTCCTTTAATGCTTGCTCAATATACAGATTGAATAACATCGGGGAGAAGCTACAACCCTGTCTCACTCCCTTCCCAACCACTGCTTCCCTTTCATGTCCCTCGACTCTTATAACTGCCATGTGATTTCTGAACAAACTGTAAAAAGCCTTTCGCTCCCTGTATTTTACCCCTGCCACCTTCAGAATTTGAAAGAGAGTATTCCAGTCAACATTGTCAAAAGCTTTCTCTAAGTCTACAAATGCTAGAAACGTAGGTTTGCCTTTTCTTAAATTAGCTTCTAAAATAAGTCATAAGGTCAGGATTGCCTCATGTGTTTCCATATTTCTACGGAATCCGAAATGATCTTCCCCAAGGTCGGCTTCTACCAGTTTTTCCATTCGTCTGTAAAGAATTCGCGTTAGTATTTTGCAGCCATGACTTATTAAACTGATAGTTCGGTAATTTTCACATCTGTCAACGCCTACTTTCTTTTGGATTGGAATTATTATATTCTTCTTGAAGTCTGAGGGTATTTCGCCTGTCTCATACATTTTGCTCACCAGATGGTAGATTTTTGTCAGGACTGCCTCTCCCAAGGCTGTCAGTGGTTCTAATGGAATATTGCGTACTCCCGTGGCTTTGTTTCGACTTTTGTCATACCATGTCTAATTGGCCTTGTTTTCCTATTCCTACTGCAACTTAAGAGACGCCTGACGTCTGCAGTTAAATGCATCCAACAAAGCAGTCTGATTATGTACGAAGAACAGAAAAGAATCCATCATAATTTTCCGTCATTATCATTTTTGTCATCATCGTATTCATTCTCACTAATCATCTTTGTCCTCACTTATCACCACGTCTTCCTGACTCATCAAAACAATCATACTCACTTATCACCATATTCGTCCTCACTGATCACCACATTCATCCTCACACATGACCACCTCAGTCCCCACTCGTCACCATCTCCATCCTCAGTCATCACCACCGCACTCCTCAGTCATTGCCACATTCATCCTCACTTATGACCATCACTTTCCTCACTCATCACCACCCCTATCCTGATCACCATCTTCTTCCTAACTCGCCACCACCACCTCCATCCTCTCTCGTCACCACCACCACCACCACCACCACCACCACCACCACCACCACCACGTCAATTCTTGTCACCACCACCTCCATCTCCTCTCGTCAGCGCCACCCGCGTCCTCCATCATTATCACCTCCTCCTCCTCCACCACCACCACCACCACCACCACCACCACCACCACCAACTCCGTCCTCTTTCGTCACCACCACCGGCATCCTCTCCTGTCACCACTGCCTCTGTCCTCGCCCATCACCATCACCTCATTCAACGCCACATCCAAATCACCACCACTACGACCATCCTTACCACCATCGTAATTACCACCACAGTTGTCTTTGTCTTCATGTTTGTCATATTCTCCTCCTCCTCCTCTTCCTCCTCCTACTCATCCTCAGGCGTTGTATTTTCACTACTGCGCAAGGGCCTTCTCTAACTTTTTTCATGTTTTACAGTGTACTATTGTACATGTCCGTTCTCATCCTGCATGTCTTCCAGAACCCATTCTCCACGTACGATTTTCCAGTGACAATCAGCTACTTGAAACACATGCACCTACCGTGCCCGCGAATAAATCAGCAGCCAAACACATCGCGAGTGTATCTGTAAAGTCAATTATGTACAGAATGTGCTGAATGTGGGATTCTAAATTTTCAGTTTCCAATGTACTCTGCACATATGCAGAAACTGAATTGTGACAGCACCTTCTACCATTGGAAGTTAATCTACTCTTGCCAAGTTTTCTCCTATTATAAAAATGCATTTAGTGCTTCCGTGTCGTCTTAATCTTTATTGTGTTGTTTGCTTTATTGTGTCACTCATAAAGCCAGCACAAGGTTTTGGTATTTTCCCTGCCAGTACTCTTCGGAAAGAGAGACGATATATCGGAAAGTAGAAAAAAGTATTTACATGTTACAGAGAAAAAGCCAGCACTTTGCATAAATAAGAACTAGAACGTGTTCTAATGAAAACTGTTTCAACAATGAAGTAGTCTGTCACTTGCCGAGAAAAAAATTTCGGTGTTAACAAGATACAAAGGATAAAGTGAAAAGACGCTATTTACTGCGCTCTACATAATGTTTCTTGTGTTTGCAAGCATATATTTTCTCGTTCAAATAAACGTACGTATTTCGAACTGTATAGGCGAGACATTTCCTATTCTTTCAGTTCTCAGGAGTGCAGGGAATTTAACACACACCGTTTGATAAAAACATCCACTATGAACTTGGCTTTGGTCTGTAGTAAACTCCGTCACCATTCATTTTGTTATGATATTTTGTCGTCTTACGATAGTTTGGCCGTTCAGGTGGCAAGCTGCCCAGCAGACAGCCGCCTGTGGCAATACGCGCAGTTTGGGCGTTCACGTGTAAACAAAAATGACCAGTGAACGTGGACGAGACGCCTGGCCACAGGTTATGTCTGGTTCCATTTCATTTTTGTGGATGATATTAGCGCTGCTGATAATCGGTGGTGTGTGACGATCTGGTGTATTGAAAATTGAAAGACTGCAGAAATGTACGCAGAGGGGTCCAGAAGTATACTGAACACTAGTGTTAGCTTCCAATCATCTCATTATACGGCAATGATACGTACACTGAAAAGAAAGGGGCGTATTAAAGCAGTAAGCGTCTGATTTTCACTGGGCTGCTGTTGTGGTCACATTCTACAGATGATTAGCATTAACTATCATAGGGTAACAGCTGTCATGTGGGGAACGCAGAACGTGCTTGGGCCTTCGGTTAAGGCAGCCGTGTGTCTACATGGGCTGTCTACGGGGTCCGGAATGTCTTTGGACAGCCGAGTGTTTGTACACTCCCCCAGGTGTATGCACGCTGTGATTGTGTGTACATACGGGGACAATTGCCCATGCTGGTAACGAGGCGCGGTCTCCACACAATATCGCCTACCTCGCCACTGCGTCAACAGTTCTGATGCAGTAGCGATTTACAAAAATGCCTTTGGAAATCAAGCAAGTGCCGTTTAAGGTAGTCTTTTCTCGTTTGAGACAGTAATGATCGAAAAAACAGCTTAGTGTCTACTAACACACAGAGATGTGCTATGCATATTTGAGTTTTCAAGTCGTCGTGATGTCTTTCATGTCCCAGGATTATAACGCTACAAAATACGTAATTCATTTCACAGGCTTGACTCAGTTATTTGTAATATACACTGAAGCGAAAAAGAAACTGGTATAGGCACGCCTATTAAGAGATATATGTAAACAGACAGAAAACGGCGCTGAGGTCGGAAACGCGTATACAACTCACCTCGTGTCTGGCGCAGTTATTAGATCGGTTACTGCTGCTACGGTGGCAGGTTATCAAGATGTAAGGGAGTTTGAACGTGGTGTTATAGTCGGTACGTAGCATCTCCGACGTAGGGATGAACTGGGGATTTTCCAGTACGACCATTTCACGAATGTACCGTGAATATCAGGAATCCGGTAAAACATCAAACCTTTGAAATTATTGCGTCCGGAAAAAGATACTGCAACAACGGGCCGGAAAAAGATTCTGCAACAACGGGATCGACGACGACTGAAGAGAATCGTTCAACGTGACAGTAGTGCTGCGCCGTCAGCAAGTGTCAGCATGCGAACCATTTAACGAAATGTCATCGATACGGGGTTTTGGAGCCGAAGGCCCACTGGTGTACACTAGATGACTGCACGATACACAGTTTTTCGCCTCGCCTGGACCCGTCAACACCGACATTGGACTGTTGATGACTGGGAACATGTTGCCTGGTCGGACGAACCTGGTTTCAAATTGTATCGAACGGATGGACGTGTACGGGTATGGAGACAATCTCGTGAACGTATGGACCTTGCATGTCAGCAGATGACCATGCTGGTGATGGTGTGGGGCGTGTGCAGTTGGAGTGATATGGGATCTCTCGTACGTCTAGATACCACTCTGACAGGTGATAATTACGTAAGCATCCTGTCTCATCACCTGCACCAATTCGTGTCCATTGTGCATTCCGATGGACTCGGGCAATTCCAGCAGGACAATGCGTCACCCCACACGACCAGAACTGCTACAGAGTGGCTCCAGGAACACACTTCTGAGTCTGAATACTTCCGCTGGCCATCAAACATTATTGAGCATATCTGGGATGCCTAGCAGAGTGCTGTTCTCCACCCTCTCGTACTTTTATGGTTTATGGACAGCCGTGCAGGATTCATGGTGTCAGTTCCCTCCAGCACTACTTCAGACAATAGTCGAGTCCACGCCACGTCGTGTTGCGGCACTGCTGCGAGTTCGCGGGCGCCACATATGATACTAGGCAGGTGTACCAGTTTCTTTGGTTCAAATGGCTCTGAGCACTATGGGACTTCGGAGGTCATCAGTCCCCTAGAACTTAGAACTACTTAAACCTAACTAACCTAAGGACATCACACACATCCATGCCCGAGGCAGGATTCGAACCTGCGAACGTTGCGGTCGCACGGTTCAAACTGTAGCGCCTAGAACCGCTCGGCCACTCCGGCCGGCAGTTTCTTTGGCGCTCCAGTGTATAATGTAAATGTTCCCTTACAGACAGCAAAGGATCGAAATACGTTGGCACCAAGTTGAAGAAAAACATGTCTATTTGTGTATTTGCCTGTAATAGTGGATTTATTTTTTATTCCTTTTCTGACAGACCCGACTAAAACAAGCAAGTAAATCAGCTATCGCCGAGCGCTGTCTCAGACACAATTGTGAAATGAAATAGGGGGGAGGGGAGGAGAGACTAGTATAGAAGTGCAGACTAGTTTATGGGACTGCTTAATTAAGGAATCTGTTGAAAGAAAGATGTCGGAAAATCTAATAAACAGGGACGCGTAGGTTTCAAATTAAACAAGGCGCGGCGTCTGGCACTGAGTTCAATAAGATAGCTCGCCTGCCGCCATGTCCACCAGAGCTAGGCAACACTGCAACACTGAGAATTTGCGCTACACGGAACACCAAGGCGGAGGACTTCGGAAAACAAAAGAGCCTCAAGGGCCGTAGTGAGCATTCGGAGTCTCAATTATAAATAAACAGCCGTGCGAGACAGTAGTTCACAGTTTGGTTGGAGCCGAGACAGCGAGTACACGTAACAGCGCTTGAAGAAGGCGGCGTTGTGCATAAATTGGGAACAAAACTTCTGCTGAATACCCGCAAACGCACTACTTACGTACATACTGCTGTTGAAACGCAGCAAACTATGTGAAGGCTTTGATACAGCAAGTTCGTAATATACAGATTTAAAGTACATTTTGTTGTTGTGGTCTTCAGTCCTCAGACTGGTTTGATGCAGCTCTCCATGCTACTCTATCCTGTGCAAGCCTCTTCACCTCCCAGTACGTACTGCAGCCTACATCCTGAATCTGCTTCGTGTATTCATCTCTTGGTCTCCCTCTACGATTTTTACCCTCCACGCTGCCCTCCAATGCTAAATTGGTGATCCCTTGATGCCTCAGAACATGTCCTACCAACCGATCCCTTCTTCTAGTCAAGTTGTGCCACAAACTCCTCTTCTCCTCAACCCTATTCAGTACCTCCTCATTAGTTACGTGATCTACCCATCTAATCTTCAGCGTTCTTCTGTAGCACCAAATTTCGAAAGCTTCTATTCTCTTCTCGTCCAAACTAGTTATCGTCCATGTTTCACTTCCATACATGGTTACACTCCATACAAATACTTTCAGAAACGACTTCCTGACACTTAAATCAATACTCGATGTTAACAAATTCCTCTTCTTCAATAACGCTTTCCTTGCCATTGCCAGTCTACAATTTATATCCTCTCTACTTCGACCATCATCAGTTACTTTGCTGCCCAAATAGCAAAACTCTTTTACTACTTTAAGTGTCTCATTTCCTAATCTAATTCCCTCAGCATCACCCGACTTAATTCGACTACATTCCATTATCCTCGTTTTGCTTTTGTTGATGTTCATCTTATATCCTCCTTTCAAGACACTGTCCATTCCGTTCAACTGTTCTTCCAAGTCCTTTGCTGTCTTGGACAGAATTACAATTTCATAGGCAAACCTCAAAGTTTTTATTTCTTCTCCATGGATTTTAATACCTACTCCGAATTTTTCTTTTGTTTCCTTTACTGCTTGCTCAATATACAGATTGAATAACATCGGGGAGAGGCTACAACCCTGTCTCACTCCCTTCCCAACCACTGCTTCCCTTTCTTGCCGCTCGACTCTTATAACCGCCATCTGGTTTGTGAACAAATTGTAAATAGCCTTTCGCTCCCTGTATTTTACCCCTGCCACCTTTTTGAATTTGAAAGAATTCCAGTCAACATTGTCAAAAGCTTTCTCTAAGTATACAAATGCTAGAAACGTAGATTTGCGTTTCTTTAATCTTTCTTATATTCTCTTCTTGTGCAAACTAGTTATCGTCCATGTTTCACTTACATACATGGCTACACTCCATACAGTATTGCCTCGCGTGTTATAACAAGAGGCAGTACTGGTTAAAGCGGGCAAAAAACGCGTCACAAACATACTTTTTGTCTAGCCAACGGCATTACTCAACATCTGGGTTGAGAATCCTCCACACAGAATTCAGACTAAAAACAAAATCTACAGTTTCTTCCAGCGGCTTGCCAACAGGTTCACTTCAGGATCAGTGTGTGAACAGGAATTGTGGGTGGCAGGCTAAAATGCATTTTTCGAGACAAATTAACAGGTGCTGTTCATGATCAATTTCTGCGCGAACTATTGGTGAACATTTCCCTAGCAGAAAGGCAACGTATTTGGTTCCTGCATGACTATTATCTGCGCCTCGTACGCCAGTAGCAGATTGCTTTCTTACGACAGAATGCTTCGTACAACAGCCATACTTTATTACCTTTATCACCAGTTCTACGTTCATTCGCCAGCCATGGTTGGACAGATAGCACCAAGTTCATAATAATATTACTACAATTAAATTAATACGATATTGCAATTGAAAATAGGATACTAAAGTGAATAGTAGAAAACATAAATTTAGGAACTAGATGACTAAAGACAAACAATATTACAACACAGTGTAGAAAAATAGCTGCGTTGCTGCTGTTTTCATTGGCACTGTGTTGGAGCTCACGTAGACACCGTCCTGTCATCAGAGAAGTGTTCTCAATACTGTACGGGGAATGCTCCCTAAATATGTTCCGTTGGTAATGAGCGAATATCCTTGGGTAGAACATTGAACAGTTTTTGGGCCACCGTTGGGAAGCTCTTCCGCATGTTAGTTAATCGAAATCTTGGCCTGTGTATACTGTGTTTATAGCGAATGCTGTATTGATAAATTTATAATGTGAAACTTCCTGGCAAATTAAAACTACGTGCCGGAGCGAGAACTCGGGACCTTTGCCTTTCGCGGGCAAGTGCTCTACCAACTGAGCTACCCAAGCACGACTCACGCCCCGTCCTCACAGATTCACTTCTGCCAGTACGTCTCCTACCTTCCTTTCTTTCAGGAGTGCTAGTTCTGCAAGGTTCGCAGCAGAGCGTCTGTAAAGTTGGAAAGGTAGGAGACGAGGTACTGGCAGAAGTGAAGCTGTGAGGACGGGCGTGAGTCGTGCTTGGGTAGCTCAGTTGGTAGAGCAGTTACCAGCGAAAGGCAAAGGTCCTGAGTTCGAGTCTCCGTCCAGCACACAGTTTTCATCTGCCAGGAAGTTTCATATCAGCACACACTCCGCTGCAGACTGAAAATCTCGTTCTGGAAACTTATAATGTGTCTTTTTGGGAACAAGGCAACTGAAAATAATTTGCTGGAAACAGTCAGAACTCCTATTCTGGAAAAAAATTTGTTTGCAGTGGTCAGTTTTTTTTTCTTTTTTTTTGCTTGAGGTGATGATCCACATTTCTTTCTGTTGCTATAAAAACACATTCTTGCAACCTGCGCAACGGCTCAACAAGTACAGAACCCATGAGAGTTTGGAACATAGAAGGTTAGTGTGCCGTTCACAGGTTAACTTGGTATCAAAGAAAAAGATCAGTAGCTTAACAGCTGCTATACATCCAGTGTTCCAGCAACTCTGAGGCTGCGTTTTATTCTCTGTTTTTCGTCTTCATTATATTTCATCTTGTTCGTGATGAAGCAGACCTTGGCTTCGCTGAATAGGTCTCCTCATTACTGAACAGCCTGAACTGCATTCTCCCTTTTTGAGAACAAATTTGTTTCATCTGCAAACTGCAGTGTGTATCCACTAGAGCCTATGTAATTAACTAAAATTAAGAACGACAGAAGTCCTATTACGGATCTCTGTGGCACACCGTGTTTTGACTTCATTTCGCCTGAATCTGCTCCTTGCACTAATACAGTTTGTTATTTAGGTGGCATTCGAGAGTTTGAAAACACCTCCCTCCCAATACCACATGATTTTAGCTGGGCGTTACGTGGGACATAATCAAATGCCTTACTAAGCTCACAGAGTGTCAGTACTGTAGACTCCACCTTAAACACTTGACTTACACTGAAGCGCGAAAGAAACTAGTATAGGCAAGCGTATTCAAATACAGATATATGTAAACAGGCAGAATACCGCGCTGCTGTCGGCAACGCCTATATAAGACAAATGTCTGGCGCAGTTGTTAGATCGGTTATTGCTGCTACAATGGTAGGTTATCAAGATTTAAATGAGTCTGATATGGGCTTTTCGAGCCGAAGAGCCACTTATGTACCCTTGATGACTGGACGATACAAAGCTTTACGTCTCGCCTGGGCCCGTCAACGCCGACGTTGGACTGTTGATGACTGGAAACATGTTGCCTGGTCGGACGAGTCTCGTTTCAAATTGTATAGAGCGTGTGGACGTGTACGGGTGTGGAGACATCCTCATGAATCCATGAACCCTGCATGTCGGCAGGAGGCTTTGTAATGGTGTCGGGCGTGTCCAGTCGGAGTGATAGAGGGACCCCTGATACGTCTACAGACGACTCTGGCAGGTGACACATACGTAAGCATCCTGTCTAATCACCTGCATCCATTCATGTCCATTGTGGATTCCGACGGACTTGGGCAATTCCAGCAGGACAATGCGACACTCCACACGTCCAGAAATGCCACAGAATGGCTCCAGTAAACTCTTCTGGGTTTAAACACTTCCGCTGGCCATCAAATTCCCCGGATATGAACATTATTGAGCAAATCTGGGATGCCTTGCAACGTGCTGTTCAGAAGAAATCTCGTTCCCGTCGTTCTCTTACGGATTTATGGACAGCCATGCAGGGATCGTAGAGTTAATGCCCTGCAGCAGTACTTCAGGCATTATTCGAGTCCATGCGACTTCGTGTTGCAGCACTTCTGCGTGCTGGAGGGGGCCCTACAGGATATTAGTCAGGTGTAAAAGTTTCTCTGGCTCTTCAGTTTATGTTTGTAACTAAGTCAAGTAGTGCAGTTGTTGCTAACCAGCCCTAACGAAAGCAGTGCCGCTTGTTATCGAATAGGTTATCTCCTTCAAAATAACTTAATAGCTGATTTTTCAGTATCGACTCCATCACGCTATAGAGGACATCGGTTGGCAACCATAGCATCGGTAGTTTTGAGGAGGACTCAGCAGTAGCAGGAGCAGCGGCGGTGTTATATTCCACGAAGGCGGCTGTCGGATGGATCGCCGAAATATTTATTTTTTTTATTTACACGTGAAGTTCCGTAGGACCAAATTGAGGAGCAAATCTCAAAGGTCATGGAACGTGTCAGTACATGAACTTACAACATAAAAGTAATAACAGATAAAAATAAATGTTCACAAACCTGAAAAAAAGTCAGTCCATAAGTTTAAGTAAACGCTATCAACAATACAATAAGAATCAGCTTAATTTTTCAAGGAACTCCTCGACAGAATAGAAGGAGTGACGCATGAGGAAACTCTTCAGTTTCGATTTGAAAGCGCGTGGATTACTGCTAAGCTGGCAGCTTATTGAAAATGGATGCAGCAGTATACTGCACACTTTTTGCACAAGAGTTAAGGAAGTCCGATCCAAATGGAGGTTAGATTTCTGCCGAGTATTAACCGAGTAAAAGCTGCTTATTCTTGGAAATAAACCAATATTGGTAACAAGAAACGACAATAAGGAATATACATATTGAGAGGCCAATGTCAAAATACCCAGACTCGTGAACAGAGGTCGACAAGAGGTTCGTGAACTCACACCACTTATTGCCCGAACCGCCCGTTTCTGAGCCAAAAATATCCTTCTAGAATGGGAAGAGTTACCCCAAAACATAATACCATACGACATAAGTGAATGAAAATAAGCAAAGTAGACTAATTTACGTGTCGAAGTATCACTCACTTTTGATACAGTTCGAATAGTGAAAATGGCAGTATTAAGTCTTTGAACAAGATCCTGAACGTGGGCTTTCCACGACAGCTTACTATCTATCTGAACACCTAAAAATTTGAACTGTTCAGTTTCACTAATCATATGCCCGTCCTGTGAGATTGAAACGTCAAGTTTTGTTCAATTGTGTGTTACAAACTGTAAAAACTGAGTCTTACTGTGATTTAACGTTAATTTTGTACAAGCCATGAACTGAGGTCATGTACTGCACTACTTGAAACCGAGTCAATGTTGCACACAACATCCTTTACTACGTAGCTAGTGTCATCAGCAAACAGAAATATTTTGGAGTTACTCATAATACTAGAGGGCATATTTATATAAATAAGGAACAGGGGCGGCCCCAACACTGATCCCTGGGGCACCCCCCACTTGACAGTACCCCACATCACAGCCATTATCAACATTGTGAATAATGACCTTTTGCCGTCTGTTGCTAAACTAAGATGTGAACCAATTGTGAGCTACTCCCCTTATTCCGTAATAGTCCAATTTCTGGAGCAATATTGTGAGATCAACACAGTCAAATGCCTTTGTTAAATAAAAAATACGCCAAGCGTTCGAAACTTTTTGCTTAGCCCATCCAGTACCTCACAGAGAAAAGAGAATATAGCATTTTCAGTTGTCAAACGACTTCTAACCCCGAACTGTACATTTGATAGCAAATCGTGTGATATAAAATGATCAATTAACCTTACATACACAGCCTTTTCGATAACTTTTGCAAAAACTGATGGCATAGAAATAGGTCTAAAATTATCTACATTATCCCTCTCTCCCTTTTTATAAAGCGGCTTTACTACTGAGTACTTTAATCGCTCAGGAAACTGACCATTCCTAAAGGAAAAATTACAAATATGGGTAAATACAGGGCTAACATGTGCAGCACAGTACTTAAATATTCTGCTAGACACTCCATCATAACCATGAGAGTCATGCTGATTTTAGGATACGGCAGCAAACCCACCACCAGGAAGCTGGGAAGGCCTGTTCAGTCTGTTCTGGTTCATCAGAGAGTGTGTGTGTGTGTGTGGCCGGCCGGTGTGGCCGTGCGGTTAAAGGCGCTTCAGTCTGGAACCGCGTGACCGCTAAGGTCGCAGGTTCGAATCCTGCCTCGGGCATGGATGTGTGTGATGTCCTTAGGTTAGTTAGGTTTAATTAGTTCTAAGTTCTAGGCGACTGATGACCTCAGAAGTTAAGTCGCATAGTGCTCAGAGCCATTTGTGTGTGTGTGTTTTCAGTACTGGAACGTGAAACAACAGTGTGTGATAGGGTGAGGCTGGCACAGCGTAGGACTCGTACAGCGATCGCAGTGCGGGCTGCCCTTCGGTAGCCACTCCGTTAACCCAGGCGGCCGCTGGAACAAACGCGGCGCTCCACTCCCGAGCTGTGACCGGCGCAGCGGCTAGCCAGCGTCACCTGTTGCGCCTGGCACGTATGCGCCACTGCACAGCAGCTCCGCCGCGCCCTGCAGTCTGCTTGTGCGGGGCACGGGGAGTACCCTAGGTGCCTATTCTGTATCCTCCCACCATTGTGCCGATCGTTTCGGTATTCAATAGCACCGAACGATCTAGTACTCGAATTAGAGTCTCTGCGTTATTCAGTATGCATTTCGGTAGCGATACCGTTTGGGTCTAGAGAACCGAAGCGCTGTTATCGGTTCGTGTCGCGCAAGCCAATCAAAAGCAAGCAGCCGCAGGTCCGCGCATGAGTACCGTGGCGCGCATAGAGCCACGAACACAAAGCGGCTAGCAGACGACACAGGCGCGCTATTCTTCCAAGTACCGAAAACTGCGTTGACGTTGCCATAACGCACGACGCCGCATTCCATCTAGCTGACGTGGCCGCCTTCACCTCCCTTGCCTCCTCCTTAACAGTATCAGGCGCAGTACATCCATTTCCATGATTCTGAGCTGAAATGCATAAAAATTTATACAGTTTCTCCGACCGCATATTTCCGTGCATGCATAATAACGATAGCGTATTTGACTGTATTCTGCAGATTGTCGTAAATGCCGCATTATGTCATCTTATTCTCATTCACACTGACATTGTGTTTTGGATTTTACGTTTCGGAAAATGAGTTAGGAATAGTGTGTAGTACAAATAATGGTTCAAATGGCTCTGACCACTATGGGACTTAACATCTGAGGTCATCAGTCCCCTGGAACTTAGAACTACTTAAACCTAACTAACCTAAGGACATCACACACATCCATGCCCGAGGCAGGATTCGAAACTGCGATCGTAGCGGTCGTGCGGTTCCAGACTGTCGCGCCTAGAACCGCTCGGCCACTCCGGCTGGCAGTGTGTAGTACCACATTGTACTAATAAATCTATAAAAACACCCGAAAAATTGATTCTGGGGGTTTCAAAGAATAAGAAGATAAACAGAATGTGGGTATAACACGTTCCTAGAGATCCAAATGATTTAGTAGCCCACTTCCCTATATAATGCGTCAACGATTTGGGTCTTAAAAAAAAATTGATAAACAAAACGCATTTTCGAGAGCTCCTGCAGTTCGTCGAAGTTTATAACATGCATCTCATGAATGGAAATGTATCGTATATGGTGGTACAGTCTAAAAATACTATGACAGAGATCTTTCATCTCTGTCTACTGTGGCTGAGGATTCGATCGCAGATAAATACTTGTGACAAGCAAGATTATGAAGATGACCGCTGCTTGTTACATTCCCAGTAATTTAAGTTGTGCACTTGGTTTAACAGCATACTCGGAAATCGCTACATATTCGGAAAAAATGGTGAATTATTTCTGACAAGAAAAAATATAAAGGTCACTGTCGGTTGTTTCACTCACAGCAATTTCATCTCCAACAATTTCGTATTTCGTATTTTAAACACACAGAAATGACGAAATCATTACTTACATGTAAGTAATAACGAATATTGCAGAAAAATCTTAACATACACGAATAACAAGGTCTCAGAACTGTTGCATATTTGAAGAGGAAAAAACAAATTTTCTCTCCACCCATGCGCGAACCCGCGACCTTTGGTATCGTAATCCCGCGCGCCAACCACTTGGCCACGCCAAACAACCGACACACAGTCCTCATTTGTTGTAGTATTCGGTAGAGGAACGTAGGCTGACTTCGTTGGCAAACGGTGCTGCGTAAGTCATAAATGCGTGATAGTTTGGAAGGTTTCAAATATGAGGCTTCACATAATTGCTTTCCATTGTTACTTGAAAGTTGTAAACACGTTTCGATGATTGTTAACCAACCTATTTGTGGGAAAAAGTACACAAAGGCACTAGCAACGTCAGTTCACACTTATGTAATATGCCGATGTCTTGATATTTAACGATCTTTAAACTCTTATTTGCATAAAATTAACATGTATTTTGAGAGAATACTGACCGAAAACTTTTTTTTATTTAATCATTCACAGTAACAACCTAACCTAACCATATTTCTAACAAAGGAAAATAATCTATTACGAGCTCATTTTCCAACTGGATGCGTCCTCTGGTGATTCTTTAGTAACGCAATCACTACATCCAAAGCTAAAACCGCTAAATATGTTTTAAATAACAAATTATAAGTGTACATAAACCACAGCTCACCGATCGACATGGCCAGACCGAAATCCAAGACCTCTCGGTACAATTGTCATAAAATCGGTGGGAGGACAGTTCGGTAACAAGTCTCAGAAGCTTTCTAAATAGAATATTTCGATAGAGAACCGAAAATGACGTCACTACCGAGACTAACCCACTACACCGAACGGAATGAACGATACAGAATAGGGCTCCTGACCGCAGCTAGCTCTCTCTACCTCCCTCTCCATTGCCTTTCGACAGACCTAGAGACAATTTCCGCTGCTTCTTGTATACTTCATTGTGTGTTGTTACTGCCAGGATGAATATGTCATAAACCTTCCTCTTTGAATTTATAGAGGTAGTCAGTCTGAGGAGAATGTGACAGTCTGTCTGTCTCTCTCATTCGCCAAAAGCCAAGTCAGCAATGTTTCGTGTACTGCTGACACTTTGCGGTAGTACGCTTTAACCACGACGGCATGCGAACATTTTAGAAACTGCCGTTTCAGAGATACTTCCTTCCCTCGCCTTGAAAGCCGAGGCTCATGCCCTTTCAATGTATAAATGGCCCCGGCTTCGCATTACGACAACTACTGCACTACTAGCCATTAAAATTGCTACACCACGAAGATGACGTGCTACAGACACGAAATTTAACCGACAGGGAGATGCGGTGATATGCAAAGGATTAGCTTTTCAGAGCATTCACACAAGGTTGGCGCCGGTGGCGACACCTACATTGTGCTGACAGGAGGAAAGTTTCCAACCGATTTCTCATACACAAACAGCAGTTGACCGGCCTTGCCTCGTGAAAGGTTGTTGTGATGCATCGTGTAAGGAAGAGAAATGCGTATCATCACGTTTCCGATTTCGATAAAGGTCGAATTGTAGCCTATCGCGATTGCGGTTTATCGTATCGCGACATTGCTGCCTGCGTTGGTCGAGATCCGATGACTGTTAGCAGAATATGAAATCGGTGGGTTCAGGAGGGTAATACGGAACGCCATGCTGGATCCCAACGGCCTCGTATCACTAGCAGTCGGGATGACAGGCATCTTATCCGCATGGCTGTAATGGATCGTGCAGCCACGTCTCGGTCCCTGAGTCAACAGATGGGAACGTTTGGAAGAAGGCAACAATCTGCACGAACAGTTCGACGACATTTGCAACAGCATGGACTATCAGCTCGGAGACCGTGGTTGCGGTTACCCTTGACGCTGCCTCACAGACAGCAGCGCCTGCGATGGTGTACTCAACGACGAACCTGGGTGCACGAATTGCAAAACGTCATTTTTTCGGATGAATCCAGGTTCTGTTTACAGCATCATGATGGTCGCATCCGTGTTTGGCGACATCGCGGTGAACGCACATTGGAAGCGTGTATTCGCCATTGTCATACTGGCGTATCACCCGGCGTGATGGTATGGGGTGCCATTGGTTACACGTCTCGGTCACCTCTTGTTCGCATTGACGGCACTTTGAACAGTGGACGTTACATTTCAGATGTGTTACGACCCGTGGCTCTACCCTTCATTCGATCCCTTCGAAACCCTACATTTCAGCAGGATAATGCACGACCGAATGTTGCAGGTCCTGTACGGGCCTTTCTGGATACAGACAATGTTCGACTGCTGCCCTGGCCAACACATTCTCCAGATCTATCACCAACTGAAAACGTCTGGTCAATGGTGGCCGAGCAACTGGCTCGTCACAATACGCCAGTCACTACTCTTGATGAACTGTGGTATCGTGTTGAAGCTGCATGGGCAGCTGTACCTGTACACGCCACCCAAGCTCTGTTTGACTCAATGCCCAGGTGTATCAAGGCCGTTATTACGGCCAGAGGTGGTGGTTCTGGGTACTGATTTCTCAGTATCTATGCACCCAAATTGCTTGAAAATGTAATCACATGTCAGATCTAGTATAATGTATTTGTCCAATGAATACCCGTGCATCATCCTCATTTCGTCTTGGTGTAGCAATTTTAATGGCCAGTAGTATACATTGTTTTCCGCGTCCCGCTGACAAACTTGACATACCCTACACTACTTGTGCTGCCAGCTGCTGTGTGAGTGCTCATCGGACGTTGATGTCGAACATTGGCGGTGGTTACACAAACGTGACCGAATTGTGTAGTTGACGCTTACTGAATCTACATTTCAGAATGTCAACAATAAACTACACCGCCGTGCGCAAGAACGTTCTTGCAGCGTTTGCCGCTGGAGATAGACGAGTATCTCTCTGATGTTTTCGCACTTGCTAGAGAAACTTGCAACGAACCTCGCTGCTCTTCTTTACATTTTACCCGTTTCATGAGTCACTCCTACCGCGTGGGGATCGAAGGCTAAGGAACAATATTTGAGTGTCGGTCGAAGGAGGGTTTTGTAAGATAACTAAATTTTACTTATTGTGCTTATACACTAAGAGTTGGTAAAATATATGACTAAATTTGTACGTAATTCGGAGTTATGTGGGAAATTTGTTTCGAAGAGCTACAACTTCTGGCGACAGCAACGGCTGTAATCCATCCAGGCACCAAGTCGAACTGGTTTTAGATCACAGATGTAGGTGTTCCATGCTCCTTGAATTCTGTGTCGGAGTTCATGTACCATAGTGACTGGCGAGTGCTGGTGTGCCAGTCTTTCGGCAAACCACCACCAGATGTCTTCTGTGGGTGAGATATCTGCACAACGGCAAAACTCCAACAGCCTCTGCATCGAGGCAGGTCAGAACAGCTAGGGCAGAATGCGGCCTCGCGTTATCTTGTTGAAAGATAGTGTCACGCAGATTTCTAAGATACAACACACGTCACAACTGCATCACCTGCTGTCCAAATTGCTAGCTGAAGCGATCGTGTTCCATACCCAATAACTGCCATAGTGCTACAGCAGGTGCTGGGCCGGTGTGACGACGATCAACGCAGTCTTGGAGTTTTCATTCACCTTGTAGCCCCTGCACAGGGACACGTCCTTCGTGATGCTGTGCCCAGAACGACGACGACATGGTGTCTGTGCTGTGTTTATTGTTGTCGGCGGCGCCTCTCTGTTGCGTCAGAGGAAGTCGCTACAGTGGTTGTCATTCTGACAAGTGCATGACGCTACACATACCGACACACTGTACGTGTGGATGCACTGTTGCCGGAAACAATCCAGTTACCCGAATCAAGGTATGCGACGTGTCTGTACAATCCTGCGCGTCCGAGTGAACAGTACGTCTGTCCTATCGGGCGCTAGTCGCGTGGTACCGTCGATATTCTGCATGGCGTTGAGTGTGGCCCTCCTGAACACACCGGTGCCATGTTCACACGACAGTCGTGGGACCCCTTACCAATTTAAGCTGCAGTTTCGGAGAACGATAAACCACGGTCTCAACCTGTCACCATCCTGTTGCCGTCCAGTTGCAACTTGTGCTGACACGCGCTTCTCCTTGTTATGTGGACGATAACAGGATCTTCCCCACAAACAATCATCATTCAAATTCGATTTTTGGATCAGACACCCGCTGCATAATCTTTCGCTGTGTACAGAATATTGGCGGAATTACACCTAGCTACGAGAGGCGTTCAGTGAGTAATGCTCCGACAGTTTCCGTTAAAAAAATGCGGAGCTGATTGTGGAACGTCGTGGAATATTCCGACTTCAGCCCCTATAGTTTCGTGAAGTTCCGATAGCTGGCGGTGCGCTACTTAGCTTTCAAAGTGACGTCTGTAGTGGAGGTGCGTTCCAAGCACAGCTGTCACCGAATTTCTTTTGACGAAAAACCAGACCGCCGCAGATTTCTTTCTCCTCAGTTGCAACTTTATGTTGGCAGGGAAACAGCAACTTTATTAAATTTCATAAAGTGTTTGTTAACGAATCTGTCAGCAGTTGCAGTAATTACATTTGGCGCTCTAGTTTCAAAACTTACAAGTTCATTTTCAAGCCTGGCGTGCTGAGACTGCAGTGAAAGTGACTGATCTGTATAATAAACGTCGAACTGGGAACACATGCTTTTTACAGAACGTGTCTCACAATCCACACCTGCCTCGTAGCAAGTCAAAAGCGAACTGAAACATTATATATATATATATATATATATATATATATATATATATATATATATATATATATATATATATATATATATATAGTAACTGTTCTCGAAAGAACAGATACCATTGACGACCGTGCAGCTTCTCTAGAATAAATGATAATTAATTTAAACCCTCGGCTGCCGACAGGTGTTGTTGATATACCTCGATGGGGACAGCTGAAATTCACATTTTCAACTGTCCCCATCGAGGTATATCAACACCACCTGTCGGCAGCTGAGGGTTTAAATTAATTATCATTTTTTCGAACTGAAACAGTTGACAGATTCGTTAATAAACGCTTTGTGACATCGCAGACATTCATACGCATTTGGAGCATGTCTACGGAGACCTGGCAGTGAACAAAGGCACGGGGAGTCGTTGGGCGAGGAGTCTGTCATCATCGCATGAGGGTCGCGCAAGCGATCCCTCGCGTGGCGACGGGCTGCAAATAGCTGTGACGCCTGCAGTCTCTTCGTCTCCACGAAAGTGAAAACGGACTTCTCCGTGACAACGCAACGCCTCACGCACACCCGAGAGCAACTCACAAAACGTGATTGGCCTGTTCTTCTTTCGGACTGCGTCTCATACTTTCAGACTTCCATCAGTTCTGCCAATGAAGGACGCAGTATGCGGATGATGGGAAGGCTACTGTCGCAGCAGACCGTAGAGTGGCACCACGCGGGCGCACACTTCAGCAAGGGAGCTGCAAGAGAATCCGGAAAAATTCTGCTTGTATGTCAAATCCCTAAGCGTGGCTAAGGCTTCCATTCAGTCCGTTGTTGACCAGTCTGGTGTGGTAATTGAGGATAATCGAAATTTTAAATTTCAAGTTCAAGAAATCGTTCACGCAGGAGAACCGTACAAACCTACCGTCATTCCAGCATCGGACAGACTCCCGAATGGATGACGTAGAAAGAAGCACACCTAGAGAAGCAACTTAAAGATTTGAAAACAAATAAATCACTAGGTCCGGATGTAATCCCAGTTCAATTTTCCAGAAGTAACCGGCCGCGATGGCCGTGCGCTTCTAGGCGCTTCAGTCCGGAACCACGCTACTGCTACGGTCGCAGATACGGATCCTGCCTCGGGCATGGATGAGTGTGATGTCCTTAGGTTTAAGTAGTTCTAAGTCTAGGGGAGTGATGACCTCAGATGTTAAGTCCCATAGAGCTCAGAGCCATTTGAACAATATTTTTGGGAATACTTGGAGGGAAGGCGGCGTTGTTTTCGGGAAACAATGCTGAGAAAATTTACAAAATCGGTATTTGAAGCTGACTGCCGTACGATTCTGCTCCCGCCGACATACACCGCGCGTAAGGACCACGAAGATACAAGTAATTAGGGCTCATACGGAGGCGTACAGACCGTCGTTTTTCTCTCGCTATATTTGGGAATGGGAGGGGAAATGTGAAGAAGTGGTACAGAGTACCCTCCGCCACGCTCCTTACGGTTGCTTGCGGAGTATCTACTTGTAGGTAGTTGTAGATGTACAGGCCCTCCCAGTAAGGTGGCGTAAGGCCGTCCATTTCAAGGAAGATTATGTTGAAAAATAGGGTTTTGTAGTCAAGAGGGGGAATAAATGGTTCGCAGGAGAGCTTCTGTAAAGTTTGGAACGCAGGAGACGAGGTACTGGCAGAAGTGAAGCCGTGAGGCCGGGACGTGAGTCGTGCTTGGGTAGCTCAGATGGTAGAGCACTTGCCCGTGAAAGGCAAAGGTCTGAGTTCGAGTCTCGGGCCGGCACACAGTTTTCATCTGCCAGGAAGTTTCGTATCAGCGCACACTCCGCTGCAGAGTGAAAATCTCGTTCTGAATATGGCGTATTGGAACCCTGAATGAAACCTGCCTGCTTCCAGAAAAAAAGTGTTGCATTACTTACTCAACGCCCGTCGTCCTTCGTGTGGTTGCTATTGTATGCTAATCATTTGCGCACCGAAGAAAACAAGCGGTCTTGCGTTATCTTGTTGAAAGATAGCTCCACGGAGACGTCGGCGGAAGGCGACAGTCCCCGGCCATAAAACGCTACAATTGTAATTAATCCGTCCTGTCCAAATTGCCAGATATGAGACACAGAACTGTTGGTGTTGTATACTCATTCACTGCCATGCCATGACGCCATGCCTGTTTGATGTTTGTTGCACACCGCTGCCATGCTGTTGCAGTTTTAATGGCCAGCAGCGTATTTCAGAGCCACGTAACTGAGAGCCGAGCTGTACCGGGGTTGCTGTTACCGGTGAGGGCAATGTGGTGGCTTGTCACGCTTACAGAGTACGGCATGAAAAGTGTAGTCGCGTTTGCCGTCCGCATTGTGCCCACCGCTGATTCATGACCGTGTGATCGGCTCAGCACCGCCCAGCTATTCATGCGTGCTGTAATCCGATTACCGACGCAAATAAGGCGGGTTCTGCGGAGAATGCGTCGACACCGCCATGGCGTTTATTAGGAGGAATGTCGTCCTGAAGCGGCCTAGCGGCACCAGGCAGTGAGTCTACGTACACGGCCTCACTACAGGAATCTTACTGGCGTCTGCATCTGTATCTACATACCCCCTCCGCCAGTAACGGCATCGTGCGTCGCGGACGATGTCGTGTATCATTGATAGTAATATCCTTCCCTGTTTCAGTCGCAAACAGTGCGAGAGAAAACGACTGTCTATATGCCTCTGCTTCAGCCCTAATATCTCTTTGCTGATATTCGTTGTCTTTAGGTGAAATGTACACTGCTGGCCATTAAAATTGCTGCACCACGAAGATGACGTGGTACAGACGCGAAATTTAACCGACACGAAGAAGATGCTGTGATGTGCAAATGATTAGCTTTTCAGAGCATTCACACAAGGTTGGTGCCGGTGGCGACACCTACAACGTGCTGACACGAGGAAAGTTTCCAACCGATTTCTCATACACAAACAGCAGTTCTCATACACAAACAGCAGTTGACCGGCGTTGCCTGGTGAAACGTTGTTGTGATGCCTCGTATAAGAAGGAGAAATGCGTACCATCAAGTTTACGACTTTGATAAAGGTCGGATTGTAGCCTATCGCGATTGCGGTTTATCGCATAGCGACATTGCTGCTCGCGTTGGCCGATATCCAATGACTCTTAGCAGGATATCGAATCGGTGGGTTCAGAGGGTAATACGGAATGCCGTGCTGGATCCCAATGGCCACGTATCACTAGCAGTCGAGATGACAGGCATCTTATCCGCACGGCTGTAACGGATCGTGCAGCCACGTCTCGATCCCTGAGTCAACAGATGGCGACGTTTGCAAGACAACAACCATCTGCACGAATAGTTCGACGACGTTTGCAGCAGCATGGACTATCGGCTTGGAGACCGTGGCTGCAGTTACCCTTGACGCTGCATCACAGACAGGAGCGCCTGCGATGGTGCACTCGGCGACAACCTGGCTGCACGAATGGCAAACGTCCTTTTTTCGGATGAATCCAGGTTCTATTTACAGCATCATGGTGGTCGCATCCGTGTTTGGCGACATCGCGATGAACGCACGATGGAAGCGTGTATTCGTCATCGCCATACTGGCGTATCACCCGGCGTAATGGCATGGGGTGCCATTGGTTACACGTCTCGGTCACCTCTTGTTCGCACTGATGGCACTTTGAACAGTGGACGTTACATTTCAGATGTGTTACGACCCGTGTTTCTACCCTTCATTCAATTCCTGCAAAACCCTACATTTCAACAGGATAATGCACGACCGCATGTTGCAGGTCCTGTACGGACCTTTCTGAATACAGAAAGTGTTGGACTGCTGCCCTGGCCAACACATTCTCCAGATCTCTCACAAATTGAAAACGTCTGGTCAATGGTGGCCGAGCAACTGGCTCGTCACAATACGCCAGTCACTACTCTTGATGAACTGTGTTATCGTGTTGAAGCTGCATGGGCAGCTGTACCTGTACACGCCATCCAAGCTCTGTTTGACTCAATGCCCAGGCGTATGAAGGCATTTATTACGGCCAGAGGTGGTTGTTGTGGGTACTGATTTCTCAGGATCTACTACCCAAATTACGTGAAAATGTAATCACATGTCAGTTCTAGTATAATATATTTGTCCAATGAATAGCCATTTATCATCTGCATTTCTTCTTGATGTAGCAATTTTAATGGCCAGTAGTGTATGTTGGGGGCAGTAGAGTCTTTGGCGGCAGTAGAATCGTTCCGCAGTCAGTCTCAAATGGCAGTTCTCTAAATTTTCTCAGTAGTGCTCTTCGTAAAGTACGCCGCCCTCCCTCCAGGGACTGGCATTTGAGTTCCAGAAGCGTCCCCGTAATACTTGCGTGTGGTCCTAACTACCGGTACCAAATGTAGCAACCTCTGAACTCCTGCGGTTCCCAAACACTCGAGTAGTACTTAAGAATAGGTCGCACCGGCGTCCTACATGCGGTCTCCTTTACGCATGAACCACTCTTTCCTAAAATTCTCCTAATAAACCGAAGTCGACTGTTCACCTTCCCCATAACAATCCTTACATCCTGATGCGTTCCGCACGGTTTCTTACTAGGACCTATGTTTCCAGAATTAGAATTAATTTCTACATTATAACGCGTCAGATAATTGCAGCAGATTTAAGTTCTCGAAATGAAGCACTGACCTTTTAAGAGAAAATTAATGGAAACACAATCAAATGTATCATAACAAGACTCGCATGCACCACCGACTCCACGCACAAAAGCAAGACGTGAGTCAGGCAAAGGAAGGAGCTCGCTTTCGAAATGCATGCAGCGTACAGTTAAAAGTGACGGAGGAAAATACAGAATGAAAAAAAAAGAACATTGGGAAATACGAGTTTCCAGGGTGAATTTTCCCTCTGTAAAAAAGTGCGCGCTGATTTGCAACTTAATGTCAGATTGAAAGCGTTTGACGAAGGGGGACTCGAACCAGAGACCAGGAAGTTTCAAATCGGCTCACACCCTCCGCTACACAGATACTTCATTTCGGAAAAAAGTCACCTAGGCTGTGTGAGAGGTATTTCTCTGCAATATCTCCTCTTCGAGGTGTGGAAGTGTCGCAAGGATTGCAGCTGAATTTTCGTGAAGTTTGGAAGATTGAAAATGAGGTACTGGCAGAAGTCCAAGGTGTGGGTCGTTTAGCCGGTAAGAGCACTGTCGGCGATTGTTAGGGTTCCTGGTTCGAGTCTCCGGCTCGACGCACAGCGTTGGTCTGACAGGAAGTTTCTGTCACGTCTCTCTCTCTCTCTCTCTCTCTCTCTCTCTCTCTCTCTCTCTCTCTGTGTGTGTGTGTGTGTGTGTGTGTGTGTGTGTGTGTGAAGGTGATGTGGAGGGAGGCCAAGAGATGATGGAGAGAAGTCATTCGCAGCACTCAACTCTCTCTTGGTCGCTCACCACCTGTGATCTTTTGAACGGTTTGCTGACGCCCACAAAAGGTTCGCTGTGAAGACCTCACACATTCTCCATACCCCTCTCTCCCCTCCCTCCCTCCCTCCCTCCCTCCCTCTTCCTGCCTCCCTCCCTCTTCCTGCCTCCCTCCCTCTTCCTGCCTCCCTCCCTCCCTCTTCCTGCCTCCCTCCCTCTTCCTGCCTCCCTCCCTCCCTCTTTCTGCCTCCCTCCCCTTTCTTTCCATGCGATATCCACGTTTTTGGAGCTCTGAAGAAAGACATTTTTGGCTGTTGATTTGCTTCGGACTCAGAGGTGTTCTCCTGGGTACAACTGTGGTTCCATCGGCAACCGTATAATTTTTTCCGTGAGGACATTGACCGATGTATCAGAGGGGGAAAATGTATTAACACTTATGGCGATCACTTTCGAAATACGAAAACATATTCTCCCCCCTTCCCCTCCCCCCCCCCCCCGGCCGGTCTTATTTTCATTTGACAGCCCCTCACAATTAATGATAAGCATGCTCGATTATGTAAATTAATTATGAAAAAAAGTCAGGACATCCGTAATCCATTGTCAGAATAATTTCGAGTAATTGGAATTAATCGGCCACCCATAACGTAACTCTGTTTTTAGAGGTGATGGATAATAATAATTAGTAAGCTGAATCTTGTTAAATATAACTGTACTGGACTGGTTTCGTATCTTTAATCTTTTGTGTGTCTTGTGTTGTTACCTGAACAATTAAAGTGATGCACATGTGTAACGCTATCTAATAGGAACAGTCGCCAAAACTGTCTGGAACTGGACAACTGCATTTGAATTAACTTTTACCAAAATAACCAGAAAACGTAAAACAGTGTATTAAATAAGCTGTTCTGTCAAGCCCTGTATTCTGCTGTCCAGATGACAGTACAGCAATGTGAGGCGTTATCGCACGTGACTTGCAGTTCCAACACCCAAAGCTAACGGAATAATAATGCTTCATGCGAGTACAGAACGTGTTCTGAAAGAATAAATAACCAAAAATGTCTCGAAAAATACGCCGTGATTCTGAGTGACTAAGTAATATTCTAAACGCTAAGTGATACACGAATATGTCCCGCAGTTCTGTAAGAATGACACACTCTGACAAAGAAATGTAATTTAAACTAAACTTCACCTAATATGAACCTTACAGTAATTTTGAAATGAAAATTTTAACTGTGAACGATCCTATTGACATGACTGTGATGTAGCTGGCTTTAACCAACTTTCATAGTTTACTCGTGGCAAGGGAGACTCGGTAGTTGCTCAAAGTGATGAATGTAAAAAAGAAAAAGAAAAGAAACCTGCGGAACAGCACCTAACTAACTAAAAGGAAGGAAAGCCTTGTTTGGTGGAATACACTGAGGTGCAACTACTCTAAGAAGATCAAGCTTCAGTTTTAACCACTGTGTTTGGCGTAGGGCAATACACATTTTTACAAAAAATTTTCGTGATGAGTCTGTGGAACATAGTGCTTGTACTGAATGATTGAAAAGAGACTAGCGTTCCGAAACTGTGTTGTGAATAATGAAACTCATTCTCAGGCTGTTACAATTATCTTTCAAAAATTGCTTCTCACTAAAAATATAGCTTTGCCATGAAATTAATTATTACAGGCAAGCAATGCAGCAATAACATTACCTGAAAACCATCACTTCTCAAATTAATCTTTTTTCATCGTCGTTTTCCAACTCCAGTTTCCTTGGTGTGGAGTACAAGCGTTCGCTATCTCCTCCTGTCTTATACATCTTCTGTTCCAGGAAATCTTCCCATTTGTGTCCTTTCTCCTCCACATCTGATCTTACAGTCTCTGTCCAGCGTTTTCCTGGTCTTCCCCGTAATCTTCTTCCTACGAGGTTCAGGTTGACATACCTTTTGGCAGGTCTTTCGCTCATCATTCAGATTATGTACCCATACCACTGACGCCGGCGTTTCTTTACGACACTGGTAACACGAACCTCAATACCAGTTGCTTTTCTATTCACTTCATACCTGATTTTGTCCTTTCTAGTTGTTTAGTTCACAGTTTTAACAAATCTCATTTCTGTTGCCTGAATTCTGATGAGGTCTTTGTTTAGTAGGGTACACCACCCTAAATCATAAGTTGGATTGGTACGAAATAGGTGTGGCATTTTTGGCTTTGTGTGGCATTTTATCGTCCCAGAGAAGATTTCTGATTTGACTGCAAAAGATGGACGCTTTATGTAACCTGCTGAGTGTTTCCCGCTTGATGGTGGCGTCTTTAGAGGTCATGCTTCCTAGGTGCTTGAAACGGGAAACAGAAATATATTTGAGGTTGTTCCTTGCCTCTCGATGGTCATTTCTACTGTCTTTCTTTTACTTAGTTTTAGTACGAATTTTTTGAAGGCATGTTCTAGTAATCAATTTTCTTCTGTGCTTCATCTTCTCTCTCTCCCCATACTATCAAATCATCAGCAAAACCCACGGCATATGATTCGGTGTCTATTTTCTTGACAGATTTTATGCTCTTGTCCATTACTCTCACAAACAGGAGTAGAGATAGGGCACTTCCTTGTTGGATACCTCTCTAGGTTTCAAACCACTTTGATGGTCCGTTGCCTATCTGGACACAGCTGTAACACTTTTGGTATACCATCTTGACTTGACCAGTTAGGTACTTTGACACCTTTAGGTCTTCAAACATTCCCATGTCTTGTTTCGAGGAACACGGTCATACGGTTTTTCAATGTCCACAAATATGATAAAAAGATTTCTTCCATGTTTCCAGTACTTTTCTGTCAGCATTCTTACTGCAGAATTACTTCTCAAATTAACCCTTACCAAACCATTTTCCCAAAATTCAACACCCTCTGCATTTCTTATACTCAACTGCAGAGTACTGTGCTCCTGTCTGGCCTAACAGTCTACACGTGAAAAAGATAGCCCTACAACTTAACGGGGGTCAATACGATTTACTCTTACATACTGGCTACATATCTTGGGCCACATTCCACCTGCTGAAACCAGACAGAAGAGAGCGCCATTGCGTGAATACCAGAACATTGCTAATAACACCGACGTATTTCCTGCGGAGCGAAAAAGACTAAGACCAAGGCGTCCCACTCTCATCACAGCCAGGACTCTCGCAGAAACTGAATTCAATAGCATCGATGAATGGAAACGTTGCTGGCAACAAGACTGTTCCCCACAATGGCTGAAGCTGCCCTGCATCCAGAACAAAGCCCCTGGATTCATCCAGCCTCGGGCAACTTGGACTATCCTGAACCGCAAACGAACGGGCCACGGACGACGTGCAGACACTCTCTACAAGTGGGCCGAATCTTCATCACCATACTGTGACTGTGATGCGGAACTACAGACAGTTGCTGTTGTTACACCGTCTGTAGCTGCTGTTATTCGTGGTATTTTATGCTGGAGAGATGTGCTTAAATGTTGATGTGTAGTAATTTGTAATCATTATATATGGTTTTCCATGTTGTTGTTGTGGTGTTCAGTTCTAAGACTGGTTTGATGCAGCTCTCCATGCTACTCTATCCTGTGCAAGCTTCTTCAGCTCCCAGTACCTACTGCAGCCTACATCCTTCTGAATCTGCTTAGTGTATTCATCTCGTGGTCTCCCTCTACGATTTTTACCCTCCACGCTGCCCTCCAATGATAAATTTGTGATCCCTTGATGCCGCAGAACATGTCCTACCAACCGGTCCCTTCTTCTAGTCAAGTTGTGCCACAAACTCCTCGTCTCCCCAATTCTATTCAGTACCTCCTCATTAGTTATGTGATCTACCCATCTAAACTTCACCATTCTTCTGTAGCACCACATATCGAAAGCTTCTATTCTCTTCTTGTCCAAACTATTTATCGTCCACGTTTCACTTCCATACATGGCTACACTCCATACAAATACTTTCAGAAACGCCTTCCTGACACTTAAATCAATACTCGATGTTAACAAATTTCTCTTCTTCAGAAACGCTTTCCTTGCCATTGCCGGTCTACATTTTATATCCTCTCTACTTCGACCATCATCAGTTATTTTGCTCCCCAAATAGCAAAACTCCTTTACTACTTTATGTGTCTCATTTCCTAATCTAATTCCCTCAGCATCACCCGATTTAATTCGACTACATTCCATTATCCTCGTTTTGCTTTTGTTGACGTTCGACTTATACCCTCCTTTCAAAACACTGTCCATTCCGTTCAACTGCTCTTCCAAGTCCTTTGCTGTATCTGACAGAATTACAATGTCATCGGCGAACCTCAAAGTTTTTATTTCTTCTCCATGGATTTTAATACCTACTCCGAACTTTTCTTTTGTTTCCTTCACTGCTTGCTCAATATACAGATTGAATAGCATCGGGGAGAGGCGACATCGCTGTCTCACTCCCTTCCCAACCACTGCTTCCCTTTCGTGCCCCTCGACTCTTATAACTGCCATCTGGTTTCTGTACAAATTGTAAATAGCCTTTCGCTCCCTGTATTTTACCCACGCCAGCTTCAGAATTTGAGAGAGACACTCGCTTTCTTCTCACCGGATGCTGCTGGAAAGGGCAATGCTACTGTGTCAAAGATCCCAGTGCCCATACTGAGAAAATCTGTGGCTTCGCATACCGACTATTTAGGAGTACAGTTTGAAAACTGTCCAGTGTATAAATACGAAGTATGGCACATCGAATGTCAATGTCCTTCCTACCCTCCATCTCTACACCATCTCCTTTCCCAAGGTGGCTTCCATCAACTCCCCCTCCCGGATGATGCCCTCTCTCCCTCCATTTATCCCTCCTACCAACTCTGATCCTCACTCCCCCCCCCCTCCTTTCCTCCGTCCTTTTCCCGGGCACCCTCTCCGCCCCTTCCATCCTCTTTTTTTCCCACCTACCCTCTCTCTGCCCCCCTTCTCTCCCGCGAGTCCTTTTGTATTTTCCTCCTCTGCCTTTTCCCATTCCCTCTCTCGTCTTCCCTCCCCTTATGAGTCCTCTCCCTCCTTTGGTTCCCCCCCCCTTTCGTTTTTCCTCTCCTCCCTCCATGTTTTCCCTCTCATCCGTCCAGGTCCCCCCCCCCCCCCCCATCTGCCCTTGGCTAGGGTGTGTCATCTTTGTGCCGACTTTTTTGTGCAGTGTTTACAATGAGTGTTCAGTGTTGTGTGTCCTCTCGGAAGTGTTGTGAACGGACATCATATTGTCGCTGGGTGTGATTTTTATATCCCTTGGGAACAGAAACCGGACTGTCGCCATGTTTTTTTTAATTGTCTGTCTACTATGTCACTTGTCTGATTCCTGTTTATTTTAGCATTGCAACCCTTTGCTTTATGTTTCAACTTTCCCCTATTTTTCCGCCGTTTTACAATTTGTCACCGTTTTATCGCCTTTTTATTGTTTCTTTTCTTACGTTTTAAAAAGTCTGTAGGCTGCAGAGCAGCGTAATAATCTGCTGCCAGGCCGCCCGCTTCCGGGGGAATCGAAATTGAATAAAGGGAAAAAAATGTCAAAAATAGACCAGACACCTTACAGCGATAACTGAGACTTGTCGGCAGTTCCCCGTAGCTTCGCCACTGTGCCCTGCCGGAACCACTGGAGATCCCTCCCTGCTGCGGAGGCGTCGGACGGCGGCAGCAGGCAGTGTGGCTAACGAGCGACCACCCACCCCACACGGGCCGGGCCGGCTTGGCTTTCGCCAGCGGCCGTAACGAACCACGCCCCCCCCTCGGGACGAGGGCTGCCGCCCCCAGAATGCGGCCGCGTGGCGGCGGCGGGTCCAGTTTCTTCTGCTTTACGACCGCGCCACAGGACACAACACCGCAGCACACGATCCCGTCCCACATTCTGCCCTGGCCCTGGAGGCGCTCTCTCGTTGGTGCCATGCCAGTCTCCAGCCGAGTACACGCTGTCCAGAAATACTCTGGCATTTACTTTCAGAATCGTCTTCATCATCTCCAAGAAGTAGACCTTTTGCACCTTCCGCCTCAAAATTGTTCACGCCAACTCTTTTAAGCCGTCGGCACACGGATCGTGCATCCGAACGTTGAGCGTTGAGAATGCCGAGTTTCTGACGTCATAGCGTGGCATAGCACGTTCGGGAGTCTTTCCGAACGTGCAGAGCAATATCTGGCATGTCAGGAGCGTTGACCAATGAGATGGCACAACGCCACCTACGTCACAAGCACGCCGTTCCCCTTCAGTACAGAGTTGTTAGGCGATGTATTGGCATTCAATTCAAGCCTATATGTATATATGCCGTTTCTGAGCACCAGCAAATTCAGAATCACTGGAAAACCCGTTGTTAGTTGTGTGATTCGATCCAATAAAATAATGAGAAACATATTCGTGGCAAAAAAATTATTGTAACTTGCATATTATGAGAGTAGGCTATTTGAAGGCAGCGACACACTGAAGATCCACCCAAAACGCGTTGTTCTTGGTACAATTTGTTATAATTAAATTTCAATTAGTAACATATCTACGATTACGGTTTTCAGCAAGGGGTAACATAATATGAACGTACGCAAATCATGTGGGGTTGATTTAGCGTATGTACATATATGATTGTTTTAATAAAGGAAAAAAAACGTAATAAGTAGCGTTACTGCCCAGTATTGCGTTAGTAGTTGGGCGGTGGTTCCCGTCTTGATATTTCCAATTTTTTTCCTAACTTTCGCGTTTTTATTAGCTTCTGATACTTTATTATTTGTTTAATATAAATATATACTATAATATTTGATGTTGTGTAAATATAAGTTCAACTTTTTTTTGAGGGGTGACTTTGTCCGATTGGCTTAATCTACAGGACAGCTTGCGCTACTTGTATAAAGATATTTTGCTCCTTCTTCTTTTACGCTTCGTAATTCACATGTTGCAAAGATTCTGCTACTGGGTAGGAACAGTGATCAAGTAAGACTGACCTTGAGGTTTTACTAAAATGTGAGAATGATGAAATCATGTTTATCTTATGCGGAGAAGTATTACAAATTGTACAACACTGTTTGTAATGGAACTTTTATAAGCCTGTGTCCTTATTGATTGGACATGCTACATTTCTTTTCATGGACGATGGAGGAAATGTGCGTTTTAATAGAGCTAACGTAGGAATTTTACGCGCGCCCGTTGAGTAAACAGTGTGATTTACGAACTAGAAACATTCCTCAACTGCCGCTGGAGTGCGCTGCGATCGCGTATACCACGTTGGGGCGCACGTACCGTGTGCACGAGTCGCATCGTTCCTGAGCGTTCAGCCGCCCGTTGAACTCGGCACGCTTAACATTAACGTTCGACAGCACGGTCCGTGTGCCGACGGCTTAAGGGACGTCCAAAGTAAGAGGGCTGTTCGGAAATTAAGGTCCGATCAGGTGCGAAATGGAAAAGCGTAGTGACAATCTGATGAAACTTTGCACACTCGTGCCGGCCGGAGTGGCCGAGCGGTTCTAGGCGCTACAGTTTGGAACCGTGCGACCGCAACGGTCGCAGGTTCGAATCCTGCCTCGGGCATGGGCGTGTGTGATGTCCTTAGCTTAGTTAGGTTTAAGTAGTTCTAAGTTTTAGGGGACTGATGACTTCAGAAGCTAAGTCCCATAGTGCTCAGAGCCATTTGAGCCATTTTTTGGACACACGTGTTGGGCAGTGCCTGCAGTGTGCCCGTCGATCGCATCACTCCACTCCTTTCAGTTCTGAGCCCACAGTGAGCGCGTAAAGATGACTAGAATGTAAAGCCCCCCCTCCAAGTATGAGGGCGTGGTGAGAGAATTCGCCGGTTGTCATGCAGCCCACATAACGTAACTGCCACGCGTTTGCTTCTTCACGACAATTCTCGGCCGCATTCTGCAGGGGCAATGAAGATGCTCCTGAAGCGATTTCGATGGTAAGTGTTTGATCGCCCGCAGCAGAGCGTGTAATTGACTCTCCCTGAGTTTCATCTCTTCTCATGTGAGCCGCTAGCTATGGAGACAACATTTTGGCACAGACGACGAACTGGAGGCCAGCGTAGAGAATTGGCGGGAGGCACCGGCGGCTGCCGTCTATGACGACGGCGATGGGAAGTTGGTAGAACGCTAAGACAAATGTCTTAAGTTGGAGCGCCGCGCGGGATTAGCAGAGTGGTCTAGGGCGCTGCAGTCATGGACTGTGCGGCTGGTCCCGGCGGAGGTTCGAGTCCTCCCTCGGGCATGGGTGTGTGTGTTTGTCAAAAAAAAATGTTCATCTGTGTGTGAAATCTTATGGAACTTAACTGCTAAGGTCATCAGTCCCTAAGCTTACACACTACGTAACCTAAATTATCCAAAGGACAAGCACACACACACACAAACACACACACACACACACACACACACACACACACACACACACACACACACACACACACACACACACACACACACACACACGCCCGAGGGAGGACTCGAACATCCGCCGGGACCAGCCTCACAGTCCATGACTGCAGCGGCCCAGACCGCTCGGCTAATGCCGCGCGGCGTGTGTTTGTCCTTAGGATAATTTAGGTTAAGTAGTGTGTAAGCTTAGGGACTGATGACCTTAGCAGTTAAGTCCCATAAGATTTCACACGCATTTGAACATTTTTTAAGTTGGAGCGGCGACTATGTAGAGAAGTAGCTGAAGAGAGTAGCTAACTGTTCGAAATAAAACGTTTTTTATTTTCACAGTGGTGGATCTTACTTCCGAATAGCCCTCATACCTGAATCTGGGTTATACAGGTTGAGTCACGTAACACCGACTTTATATCGTGAACGGTTCTAGATATCGAAACACGGTTTTCCGCAGTTCATAGTACGATGAGAGTCAGTCATGTAATGTTTCGTAGAGATAACGCTGTGGACACTAGTATCAATGAGATATTTAAACAAGTATTTTTTTATGCAACCTTATACTTTTGACAACTCCAGTCAGTAATTCGTGGTTAGACAGTTAGCGCTCGTTGCTACTGACGTTGAAACTGTCATAAATGCACTAAAATTGGAAAGCAATGCGACCGGAGTCGGCTGCTGTGAAAACAACGCCACGCATGGCTTTCATGTCAGCCTCCGTCGTTATGGGTAGAGAGACAGAACTGCGCTACTACGTAATAAATCTTCTTGACACTGAGAAGCTACTGTCCACGAATCAGCGTGGTTTTAGAAAGCATGGCCCGTGCGAAACTCAGCTTGCCCTTTTCTCACATGATACTCTGAGAATAATGGACGAAGGACAACAGGTAGATTCCATATCTCTAGATTTCCGGAAAGCATTTGCCACAGTCTCCCATTGTACGCAGTTTTATCGAAGGTACGAGCATTTACGGAATAAGTTCACAGGTGTTCAAAAATGATTCAAATGGCTCTCAGCACTATGTGACTTAACTTCTGCGGTCATCAGTCCCCTAGAACTTAGAACTACTTAAACCTAACTAACCTAAGGACATCACACACATCCATGCCCGAGGCAGGATTCGAAACTGCGACCGTAGCGGTCGCTCGGCTCCAGACTGTAGCGCCTAGAACCGCACGGCCACTCCGGCCGGCTTCACAAGTGTGTGAGGCTGGAAGACTGGTTAAATAACAGACAAGGTTGTCGTCCAGAGTGGTCCAGGACTGCTGCTGTTCTCTGTGTACATAACTGATTTGGCGGACAGGGTGGAGAGCAGTCGGCGGATGATGCCGTGGTGTGTGGTAAGGTGTCGAAGTTGAGTGACTGTAGGAAGGTACAACACGACTTAGACAAAATTTCCAGTTGGTGTGATGAACGCCAGATAGCTCTATAGGTGGAAAAAATGTAGGTTAATGCGGATGAGTAGTAAGAACAAAGTTGTAATTTTCGGATACAGTATTACCAATGCCCAGCTTGACACAGTCAAGTTGTTTAAATATCTGGGCGTAACGCTGCAAAGCGATATGAGGTGGAACGAGCGTGAGAGAACTGTGGTAAGCAAAGCGAATCTTCAACTTCGGCTTATTGGGAGAATTTTGATAAAGTGTGGCTCGTCTGTAAATAAGTCGAAATATAGGACGGCCGTGCGACTTACGCCTGAGTACTGCTCCAGTATTTGAGATCCGCACCAGGTCGGTATGAAAGAAGACATCGAAGCAATTAAGAGGCGGGCCGCTAGATTCGTTACTACTAGCTTCTAACAACACGTGTTACCGAGATGATTCGGAAACTCAAATGGGAATCTCTGGAGGGAAGTCGTCGTTCTTTTCGAAGAACACTATTGAGAAAATTTAGAGAACCAGCATTTTAAGCTGACTGCCGTCAACATACACTGCGCCTAAGGACCACGAGGATAAAGTGCGAGAAATCAGGGCTCACACGGAGGCGTATATGCTGTCGTTTTTCCCTCGCTGCGAGTGGAACAGGAGAGGAATAGTACAGCGTACCCGCCGCCACGCACCGTACGGTGGCTTGCGGAGTATCGACGTAGATGTAACGCTCCCGTCCAAGGAACAGCAACCACTGCTCCCATGACGCCACACCCGAGTTAACATATCCGCCTACTTCTACATGTCTTCCTGCCTTCTTCAGCGATGCGGAATCAGTCGCCTGCGACCAACCAACCTACCCCGCAGTTCACACTGAGTCGCAAACTACGTCGCTCTCTCTCTCTCTCTCTCTCTCCCTCCCTCCCACCCCCTCCCTCCTTGCTGTCCCCCTCCCACAATCTCTCTCCCTCCATCATCCTCTCTCTCTCTCTCTCTCTCTCTCTCTCTCTCTCTCTCTCTCTCCCTCTCTGCTCCCTCCCCTCCTTGCTGTCTCTCTGCCTCCCACATCTCTCTCTCCGTACTACAATCCCTCTCCCTCCATCTCCCCCCTCCTCCCCCCTCCCACACACACACACTCACTACTCGCCTCCTTGTCTGCTTTCCTGAGAGCGTGGGAGAACTCTACTAGACCACGCAAGACGGACTCTCTGTTTCACCAACGGTGTTAACATCCTGTCACTCACCGATCGAAGATTATCTTAGCCACGGTCGAATCTACTTCTACATCTACGTGGATACTCCGAAAATCACATTTAAGTGCCTGGCAGAGGGTTCATCGAACCACCTTCACAATTGTCTATTATTCCAGTCTCGCATAGCACGCGGAAAGAACGAACACCTGTATCTTTCCGTACGAGCTGTGCTGTCCGTCATTTTACCGTGGTGATCGTTCCTCCTTATGTAGGTCGGTGTCAACAAAATATTTTCGCATTCGGAGGATTGGAATTTCGAGAGAAGATTCCGTCGCAAAGAAAAACGCCTTTGCTTTAATGATGTCCACACCAAATCCTGTATCATTTCTGTGACGCTTTCTTCCATATTTCGTGATAATACAAAACGTGCTGCCTTTCATTGAACTTTTTCGATCTACTCCGTCATTTCTACCTGGTAAGCATCCCACACCGCGCAGCAGTATTCTAAAAGAGGACGGACAAGCATAGTGTAGGCAGTCTCCTTAATAGATCTGTTACATTTTCTAAGTGACCTGCCAACAAAACGCAGCCTTTTGTTAGACCTCCCCGCAAAATTTTCTATGTGTTCTTTCCAATTTAAGTTGTTCATAATTGTAATACCTAGGTATTTAGTTGAATTTACGGATTTTAGATTAGACTGATTTATCGCGTAACCGAAATTTAACGAATTCCTTTTAGCACTCATGTGGATGACCTCACACTTTTCGTTATTTAGGGTCAACTGCCACTTTTCGCACCATTCAGGTATTTTTTCTAAATCGTTTTGCAGTTTGTTTTGATCTTCTGATGACTCTATTAGTCGATAAACGACAGCGTCATCTGCAAACAACCGAAGACGGCTGCTCAGATTGTCTCCCAAATCGTTTATATAGATAAGGAACAGCAAAGGGCCTTTAACACTACCTTGGGGAACGCCTGAAATCACTTCTATTTTACTCGATGACTTTCCGTCAATTACTAAGAACTGTGACCTCTCTGACAGGAAATCACAAATCCAGTCACATAACTGAGACGATATTCCATAAGCAAGCAATTTCACTACAAGGCGCTTGTGTGGTACAGTGTCAAAAGCCTTCCGGAAATCGAGAAATCCGGAATCGATCTGAAATCTCTTGTCAATAGCACTCAGCACTTCATGTGAATAAAGAGCTAGTTGTGTTTCACAGGAACGACGTTTTCTAAACCCATGTTGACTGTGTGTCAATAGAGCGTTTCCCTCGAGGTAATTCATAATGTTCGAACATAATATATGTTCTAAAATCCAGCCGCACATCGACGTTAACGATATGGGCCTGTAATTTAGTGGATTACTCCTACTAGCTTTCTTGAATATTGGTGTGACCTGTGCAACTTTCCAGTCTTTGGGTACGTATCTTTGGTCGAGCGAACGGTTGTATATGATTGTTAAGCATGGAGCTAATGCATCAGCATACTCCGAAACGAACCTAATTGGTATACAGTCTGGACTGAAAGACTTGCTTTAATTAAGTTATTTAAGTTGCTTCACTACACCGAGGATATTTACTTCTTCGTTACTGATGTTGGCAGCTGTTTTCGATTCGAATTCTGTAATATTTGCTTCGTTTTCTTTTGTGAAGGCAATTCGGAAAGCTGTGTTTAGTAACTCTGCTCTGGCAGCACTCTCTTCGATTATTTCTCCATTGCTATTGCGCAGAGAAGGCATTGATTGTTTCTTGCCGCTAACATATTTCACATACGACCAGAATCTCTTTGGATTTCCTGCCAGGTTTCGAGACAAAGTTTCGTTGTGGCAACTGTTATAAGCATCTCACATTGAGGCCCGCGATAAATTTCGAGCTTCTGTAAAAGATCACCAATCTTGGGGATTTTGCGTCTGTTTAAATTTGTCATGTTTTCTTCATTGTTTCTGCAACAGTGTTCTAACCCGTTTTGTGTACCAATAAGCATCAGCTCCGTGGTTTGTTAATTTATTTGGTATAAATCTCTCAATTGCTGCCGATACTATTTCTTTGAGTTTAAGCCACATCTGGTCTACACGTGATAACTTGGAATGAGTGGAGATTGTCTCTGAGGAAGGCGTCAAGTGAATTTTTATCTGGTATTTTGAGTAGGTATATTTTTCCCTTATTTTTCGAGGATTTGGGGATTACAATATTCAATTTCGCTACGACGACCTTGTGTTCACTAATCCCTGAATCGGTTTTTATGCTCGTTATTAACTCGATTAAATCGATATGGACCACCCCGCCAAGTACCAGATGGTGCAGAACATTGCCTACTCCCTATATAACTAAAACATTTACTCTAGGACTGACACTTCCGCAGCAGCACGCGGAACAAGAGTTTCCACGTCTCGCGTAATGAATGTCTGGGGAATATCAAATTAATACAGTGGTCTCTTAAGTTAAGCGGCAGGTTACTTAATTCTGTTTTCAGAGTACTAAAGCATAGGAGGGAAGTTCTCGATTCAGCTGAACCAGCTACGTAAGTGGCCAGTCTAATTATTATCTGTATGTAGGGTAGTCAAAGTAGATGCGGTCGTTCAGGACGTCCCGAAAGTGGCAGTGTTGTGGTGGATTCTGTAGAGGCGAGACGGATGGACATACAGTGGGTCCCGCTTATCCCCGAACTCCGTGTCGGGAGGAGAGCGGCCGCCCGCCACCACCTTCACCACTCGCTGTGGCCTGCCATAGCGCTTGGACCTCTCTCTCTTCCGGCGGGCGACGACCCTCGCAGCAGCAGCAGAAGCAGGAGGCGGCGGCTGCTCCATCTGCTGGTCGGACGCGTAGCGCGAGGCCCGGCCAGCAGACACCGCCGTGATGGAGAGCTTCCTTCCCGTTGCCTCCTGCCGCGGCCGCAGGGCAGCCTAACGGCACCGCGCCTCGGCCCCACTCGGGTTCGACCGGCGACCTCCCAGGACGGTGGCCCCACACTGATCGCACCCCCTCTCCCCCCGCTGCTCTGCACAGTTCGACAATTCCGACGTTTCAGCCTCCTCGTCCGTACTTCGATAGGCGTAACGTGTACAACGCTTCCTTTTTTATCGTCGCGTTGTTGTTGTTGTTGTTGTTGTTGTTGTCTTCACTCCTCAGACTGGTCTGATGCAGCTCTCCAGCTATATCCTGTGCAAGCTGCTTCATCTCCCAGTACCTACTGCAGCCTACATCCTTCTGAATCTGCTTAGTGTATTCATCTCTTGGTCTCCCTCTATGATTTTTACGCTCCACGCTGCACTCCGATGCTAAATTGGTGATCCCTTGATGCCTCAGGACATGTTCTACCAACCGATCCCTTCTTCTAGTCAAGTTGTGCCACAAACTTCTCTTCTCCCCAATCCTATTCAATACCTCCTCATTAGTTATATGATCTACCCATCTAATCTTCAGCATTCTTCTGTAGCACCACATATCGGAAGCTTCTATTCTCTTCTTGTCCAAACTATTTATCGTCCATGTTTCACTTCCATACATGGCTACACTCCATACAAATACTTTCAGAAACGACTTCCTGACACTTAAATCTACACCCGATGTTGACAAATTTCTCTTCTTCAGAAACGCTTTCCTTGCCATTGCCAGTCTACATTTTATATCCTCTCTACTTCGACCATCATCAGTTATTTTGCTCCCCAAATAGCAAAACTCCTTTACTACTTTATGTGTCTCATTTCCTAATCTAATTCCGTCAGCATGACCCGACTTAATTCGACTACATCCCATTATCCTCGTTTTGCTTTTGTTGATGTTCATCTTATATCCTCCTTTCAAGACACTGTCCATTCCGTTCAACTGCTCTTCCAAGTCCTTTGCTGTCTCTGATAGAATTACAATGTGATCGGCGAACCTCAAAGTTTTTATTTCTTGTCCGTGGATTTTAATACCTACTCCGAATTTTTCTTTTGTTTCCTTTACTGCTTGCTCAATATACAGATTGAATAACATCGGGGAGAGGCTACAACCCTGTCTCTCTCCCTTCTCAACCACTGGTTTCCTTTCATGCCCCTCGAGTCTTATAACTGCCATCTGCTTTCTGTACAAATTGTAAATAGCCTTTGGTTCCCTGTATTTTACCCCTGCCACCTTCACAATTTGAATCAGAGTATTCTAGTCAACATTGTCAAAAGCTTTCTCTAAGTCTATAAATGCTAGAAGCGTAGGTTTGCCTTTCGTTAATCTAGCTTCTAAGATAAGTCGTAGGGTCAGTATTGCCTCACGTGTTCCTATATTTCTACAGAATCCAAACTGATCTTCCCCGAGCTCGGCTTCTACCAGTTTTTCCATTAGTCTGTAAACAAATCGCGTTAGTATTTTGCATCCGTGACTTATTAAACTGATTGTTCGGTAATTTTCACATCTTCAGCACCTGCTTTGTTTGGGATTGGAATTATAATATTCTTCTTGAAGTCTGAGGATATTTTGCCTGTCTCATACATCTTGGTCACCAGATGGTAGAGTTTTGTCAGGACTGGCTCTCCCAAGGCCGTCAGTAGTTCTGATGGAATTTTGTCAACTCCTGGGGCCTTGTTTCGACTCAGGTCTTTCAGTGCTCTATCAAACTCTTCACGCAGTATCGTATCTCCCATTTCATGTCCATCTACATTCTCTTCCATTTCCATAATATTGTCCTCAAGTACATCGCCCTTGTATAGACCCTCTATATACTCCTTCCACCTTTCTGCTTGCCCTTCTTTGCTTAGAACTGGGTTTCCATCTGAGCTCTTGATATTCATACAGTAGACCACTCATAATCACGCAACAGCTACACTTTGTCTTCTTTGTCCTTTGTTTGCTCTGCTTCTAATACTCCTCCAGTCGGTTGCTATGCTGTTCCTTTTGTTGCCCCGTCCATTTGCAGTAAATATGAAAACTCTGGTTACGTTTCGTTTCTGTATGCATTTTAAAATAGACAATTGCTCAACAATAAATTTGGTGATATAAAATGTCATTCGTACGTTTTTTACCACCAGGTACATTGTTACTTACTTTTGTATTCACGTTTCATTTTTCACCGTTTTTTTATCATTTATCTATCGCCAGTTTTTGAGCTGACATACACCTCTGTGTGGCTTTGCTGCAGCGCTCACCCGCCTCATGAGAAAGAAGTAGGAACCATGTGGCAATTCTAACACAGTTTGACCTCAGGCTGTAAGCTCAAGGTCATACAGGGCGAGATGCTGAGTCATCACAACCCAGTATTTTACCAGCCATTAAAATCAAAGAGTGAACCACATCCCACTATCCTACCAGCCGTTGAAAGGAAATCAATGTAACACCTGAGCATCCTTCTAAGCCGTGTAGAAACGTATCTGAATAATCAAAATTTCATGTGACGTTGAAAAGTACCTGACTGTTTATCAGAGTACACCAAGATAATGGCGTATATTATTTCCACGCGAAAAAATACGAGTACTTCCTTAATTTACAGGTTAAGCTGTATTTGTCAGAGAGCATAGTTCGATTTATGTACCTCGCTGGTGCAGGGCACAACCGACCGCCAAAAATTAAATATTTTCACGTCTAAAATGTCTGCATTGTTTATCAAAATGCCGGGATACTACTGTTGACATAACTTACAGTTCAAGGAGCACTTGTGGATGTCCATAGTTCGATCTCTGTAGCGTGCTTGGTGTAAGGCATCATTAAATATTTCCACGTCTATCTGTCAAAATACATAAACTTCCCTATTTAACACGTTATAACATGGAAACTTTAAGAGAATCAAAATTGGCAGCATTAATGTCAACGACATGGGGAAGAGAAATAATGTAGAACCAGTTCCGCTGAAATACTTTTCGTGTGCTGCTACGGTACATCGTACCATTCCTGTTACCGAAGGGACTCAATATGGCGCTCACTGGTGCCCAGAAGAGCGTCAAAGCGCAGGATTGGATTCTGCACAGCATTACGAAGCATGTCCGTAGGTATGCTGGCTACCCCTCTTGATGTGCTGCGCTTCAGATTGGCGCGTGTGTGTTCCCCTGGTAAACACTGTCCTTCAGGTAGCCCCACAACCATAAATCACAGGGAGTGAGATCAGGTGATTGTGCCGGCCAACCATTTGGAAGCGATCGGTTGATAATTCGATCGTTTCCAGATGTGTTTCGGAGAAGCAGCTGAACTTGACGAGCGATGTGCGGTGGGGCCACATCTTGCATGAAAACTGTTGAGTTCAATGCGTCTCCCTCCTGTAGGGCGGGTATGACATGCTGGCGAAGCATATCGCAGTAACACCGCCCAAGTCACATTGCACATCTTTGATCCTTGAGCGGCGACCTGCTCAAAAAAAGGAATGGGTCAATGATGAACGTAGCCATTAAGCCACACCATACGGTGCCAGGTTCACCATACAGAGGAACTTCATGCACAGTGATTGGAGGTGCAGATCCCCACACTCGGCAATTCTGTGTGTTCACCTCATCCGTCAAAAAAGAAGGGCTTCGTCTGACAATAGGATGGTCCAGGGCCAGCGAAAAAGTGGAGAGCGACGTCGTTGTGTGTCCTGTGGTGCAAGATGCTGTATGATACGGACATTGTACGGATACCATTTGAGAATGGTTCGAAGCACCTTCCGTACAGTGGACCACTGGTGTTCAACTGTCGTGACGCAGCACGCGCACTGCCCGGCGATCGGGAACTGTGCGCAGCGTTGTCCGCCATAGCTACAGCGACTTCATGAACCACCTGTGGTGCAACCGGTCGTCGGCCTCTTCCGGAGCGATACCCAATCGATTAGAACTTCTTCACCGTGGTCCGCACAGCAGGTGGAGAAAGAGGAACCTTCCGTAATCCCTTCAGCAGGGCGATATTGTCGAAGTGCGGCTGCAGCATTGCTGTCGTTTTGATAACAGAGCTCCACCAATAATGCCCTGCTTCTTTTGTCCAAGCTCATGTTGACACGTCAACAAGTGCACTGCGACTGGTCAGGTGTGTGAGACTACGGATCACGATGACTGACCATGGCACCTGGTGGCCATAGTTGGAACCGGACGGTGGCGCTTTGGAAGCATGGAAATCATGCACCCCATACTCTGGAAATTAATGCCACCAAGTTTGGTGTAACCACCGTATTACAAGGTCTTAAAAACGGAAAGTTTAGTGATAGCCACCCGGTATTTCGAATCACGCCCAGTTCTAACGTTGAGTTTCCGTGGTGTTGGACTTGTGAAAGTCTTTCCGACCTCCTTCAATGTACGTCGTAGTTGTCTCCTTGTTCCAGAGGTAATCAGGTGTTAGGGTTGGTTGGTCTGTTTTTGGTTTGTTCTGTACAGGTGTCCAATAAATATCGGTCTGCTTTCCCTCGTGGTCTGAGTGATCATCTCCACATTCTGGCAGACTTTTCCGTTGCTCCGAAGTTTCCAGTCAGTCCCACTGTGATTTTTCGTGGGACAATCTTCCCAGTATCTACATCTACTTAGATACTCCCCAAGCCGCCGTACAGTGCGTTGCGAAGGATGTCCCGTGCCACTGCTAGTCATTTTATCTCCTGTTCCACACTGAAATGGAGCGAGGGGAAAAGCGACTAGTCATATGTCTCCGTACGAACCATAAGTCTTCTTATCCTATCTTGCAGTCGTGGTCCTTACGTGAAATCTGCGTTGGCGGCAGTAGAACCATTCTTCAGTCAGTTTGAAATAACGATTTTCTCGATTTTCTGAATTTTTTTCAAATTGTTCCTCGAGAAGAGCGTCGTCTTCCCTCGAGGGATTCCCATTTGAGCTCCCGAGTCATCTCCACAATACTAGCGTATTATTCGAACCTACCGGTAACACATGTAGCAGCTCGCCTCTGAAATGCTGCAGTGTCTTTCTTCAGTCCGATCTGTTAGGGATCCCAAATGCTCGAGCGGTACTCAAGAATGTCACACTCGCGTCCTTTATGCATAAACTTCGTTGCCGTATATATATATATATATATATATATATATATATATATATATATATATGCTGATATTTTACTATGTCATCCTACAAGTAAAGCTAAAGAAAAAAGTTCAAACATATGTCCGCAAATGTTTAGTTAGAGTGTTACGGTTAATAAAAGATTTTGCAGAAATTTAACAACTTCGTTAGTATGAAGCCATCGGAAAACTGTACAAGGTTAAGTAAAGCACGATTTCCATTTATTTTGTTGTTTTCGATCCGGTGAATCTAATAAAACACGTCCCAGGCGTGTATCTGTAGTAGTTTTCCAGAACATCCAGAGAAGCAAAGAAGTAATTTCGTAAAATTTTTAATTTATTAACTACTTCTATAACGTACGCGATAGTTATCTGCAGCCGTAGCACTACCATCACATTTGTCATAAAAAAAACACCATATCGGCGTATTCCTCTGTGGTAAATCTGAACGGCATCCCTATTTCATAAATAATCTACAAACTACAACAGTTACTATGTGGTTTCCCTTAAATACACTATTGTTGTTATGTTCTTTCACTGTACAATGCAGAAAACGAACTCGTTGCAATGTTAGGAAACGACTGAATCTCTCTCTCTCTCTCTCTCTCTCTCTCTCTCTCTCTCTCTCTCTCTCAACCGTCGTGTTATCCACCAAGCCTACCTTTATTCTACAGTTGTCTTGAACTGTGACAAAAGTCCGAACAGGGGACCTACGTACTAGGACATGCATTGACACAATGATACAGTACATTGATAATGGCTAGCCACCACCCGAAAACTAGATTTGCTTAATTAAACCAAAAATAAAAGGAGTCATATCACAGTCGGTGAGTGCGTCCACATTCATAACGGTAACTTACTGACCATTAAAACTGCTACACCATGAAGATGACGTGCTACAGACGCGAAATTTAACCGACAGGAAGAAGATGCTGTGATATGCGAATGATTAGCTTTTCAGAGCATTCACACAAAGTTGGCGACGGTGGCGACACCTACAATGTGCTGACATGAGGAAGGTTTCCAACCGATTTCTCATACACAAACATCAGTTGACCGGCGTTGCCTGGCGAAACGTTGTTGTGATGCCTCGTGTAAGGAGGAGAAATGCGTACCATCACGTTTCCGACTTTGATAAAGGTGGGATTGTAGCCTGTCATGATTGCGGTTTATCGTATCGCGACACTGCTGCTCGCGTTGGTCGAGATCCAATGACTGTTAGCAGAATATGGAATTGGTGGCTTCAGGAGGGAAATACGGAACGCCGTGCTGGATCCCAACGGCCTCGTATCACCAGCAGTCGAGATGACAGGCATCTTATCCGCACGGCTGTAACGGATCGTGCAGCCACGTCTCGATCCCTGAGTCAACAGATGGGGACGTTTGCAAGACGATAACCATCTGCACGAACAGTTCGACGACTTTTGCAGCAGCATGGACTATCAGCTCGGAGGCCATGGCTGCGGTTACCCTTGACGCTGCATCACAGACAGGAGCGCCTGCGATGGTGTACTCGACGACTAACCTGGGTGCACGAATGCCAAAACGTCATTTTTTCGGATGAATCCAGGTTCTATTTACAGCATCATGATGGTGGCATCCGTGTTTGGCGACATCGCGGTGAACGCACGATGGAAGCGTGTATTCGTCATCGCCATACTGGTGTATCACCCGACGTGATGGTATGGGGTGCCATTGGTAACACGTCTCGGTCACCTCTTGTTCGCACTGTTGGCACATTGAACAGTGGACGTTACATTTCAGATGTGTTACGACCCGTGGCTTTACCCTTCATTCGATCCCTGCGAAACCCTATATTTCAGCAGAATAACGCACAGCCGCATGTTGCAGGTCCTGTACGGGCCTTTCTGGATACAGAAAATGTTCGAATGCTGCCCTAGTCGGCACATTCTCCAGATGTCTCACCAATTGAAAACGGCTGGTCAATGGTGGCCGAGCAACTGGCTCGTCACAATACGCCAGTCACTACTCTCGATGAACTGTGTTATCGTGTTGAAGCTGCATGGGCAGCTGCACCTGTACGTGCCATCCAAGCTCTGTTTGACTCAATGCCCAGGCGTATCAAGGCCGTTATGACGGTCAGAGGTGGTTGTTCCGGGTACTGATTTCTCAGGATCTACGCATCCAAATTGCGTGAAAATGTAATCAGATGTCAGTTCCAGTACTATATATTTGGCCAATGAATACCCGTTTATCATCTGCATTTCTTCTTGGTGTAGCAATTTTAATGGCCGGTATTGTTGTTTATATATATACATGAGGGGTGTGTGTGTGTGTGTGTGTGTGTGTGTGTGTGTGTGTGTGTGTGTGTGTGAGAGAGAGAGAGAGAGAGAGAGAGAGAGAGAGAGAGAGAGAGAGAGAGAGAGAGAGAGAGAGAGAGAGAGAGAGAGAGAGACCTCTACATGACGAAATGCCATAGTGTTGCTCTCACATCTAAAATATCCACCTAAACGATGAGTGTGGTCTCTCAAATTGAATGCCGCAGTTCTATTTCCGAGTCTAAATTGCTACACAAGACACGAGTCAGACGTGCTGCAGTCGCCTACAGGCGGGCAGGGAGCTTCACCCGCTGCGTTTGCTGGCAGGGCGGCGCGCCCAACGGCAGCGCGTCCGGCGGCTACTCGACGCCGGCGTCGCCCCCCAAGCCGGTGCCGCCCCCGCGCGACCACCTGCGCATCGAGCAGGACGGCCGGCTGGTCAACCGCGCGCCGCCCCCGCAGCTGCCCGCCAGGTCGCCGCTCGCCGCCGCCGCCGCGGCCGCCGCCTCTTCCGCCGCCCCCGCCGCCCAGGACGCCGCCCCCGCCGTGTCGCCCGCGCCCGGCACCACGCCTACCCGTCAGCAGCTGGACAGCATCCGCAAGTACCAGGTGGGTCTACCCTACCCTAGCCTACCACTAGCGTTGTATTGTATTGTACGTGAACCGGGGACCTAGAAACGACGGAGAGGCTCCGTCCCCGCCGCAGCCGCAGTCCACTTCACCCCTCCGCCGCCCCCACACCGAATCCAGGGTTATTGTGCGGTTCGGCCCCCGGTCGACCCCCAAGGGAACGTCTCACACCAGACGAGTGTAACCCCTATGTTTGCTGGCAGAGTAATGGTGGTGTACGCGTACGTGGAGAACTTGTTTGCGCAGCAATCGCCGACGTAGTGTAACTGAGGCGGAATGAGGGGAACCAGCGCGCATTCGCCGAGGCAGATGGAAAACCGCCTAAAAACCATCCACAGACTGGGTGGTTCACCGGACCTCCACACAAGTCCGCCGGGCGGATTCGTGCTGGGGTCCAGGCGCTCCTTCCCGTCCTTAAAGCCATGCGTTATACCGCACGGCCAACGGAGCGGGCACCATTAGCATTACTTTTTTAAACAGTCTGTTAGGTTGTTTTGCATTGCAAAGCGGTTGAGGGTCGCTAACGGACCTCGAAAACAACCCAACCAATCAGAGAAGTACAGAAAATGACATTTAAAATTTACATTGACCTCATAAGGGAGTACTGCAAAGAAGAAAAGAAGGAATAAAAAATAAGGGTAAGTGTGAGCTACGAATAAAGTAACAGGGTGAGCTGGTAACGTGGAAGGGTATAAAGACAGGAGGAGGAAGAGGACAGAACGAAGGAAGATAGGAGCAGAAGTAAGAGAGATAGTAGGAGAGGTATGGAGAAGGAAGGTGCAAAAGTATCAAAGATAGTATGAGGATGCAAAAACAATAATGGGATGGGTTATGAAAGGATGCAGGAGAAAGTGAAGAGAGAGAGGTTATGGAGTGGTAGCGAGAACGGAAAGACAAATATTGAAAGTAAGATACGTAGGAGGGGAAGAAAAGGAAACAAGAAATCTGTGAAGATCGAAAGGAAGCAAGGTAAGTGCCAGGAGAAGAGGAAGGAAGAAGGGAGGGACGGTGGTACCAAAGAAGAAAAAATATGATGAACAGAAGAGCAAAAATAAGAAACAAACTAGGTGAAAACAAATTGTAGGAGAGAGACTGTGGAAGGAAGTGGGAAAGACAGAGAAAATAGATTCAGGGTAGGTTGGGAGGTATGACGAAATGCAGTTACAGGAAAGACAGTAGTAGTTGAGGAAACTGTGTGTCATCGGAAGAAGATGTAGGAGTTGGAGGCTCAAGAAAAAGGTAGAAGTACAGAAAGTATTAAGGTATGGGGACGAAACTGAGAAACAGTATAAGGAACTGGGGAAATTAAGGAATGAAAGCAGATGGCAAGAGGGTAAGTGGTAGTAACAACAACAAAGGATGAGACATGATCCATTTTTTGTTCCAAACTAAAATTTCTGCAATAAATATTGCTTTTCTGGTATATAGGCATGAACAGGAGCAAAGCTGACGACAAATTAGTCTACATTAGAAGACAATTCGAGAGAGAGGTGAAAATATTGCGGCTGAGCGCAACCACTGAAGACTGATTTCTTTATTTTGGGCAGTAACGCACGTCAGGTGTCGATTTGAATTGCGTGACAGATACGTTTGTCTTAAAGCAGCCAACTGGTGTATGTTTCGTTCGAATGGCTGCACTGTGGAATACTGTACCGGCTTAAATTGATTTGGACGACTTGTCGACAAAGCAAACTCGTCCAAAGTTGGTGAAGTTGTTTGCTCCTTTATAAGAGAGACCCAAGATAACAGTTTTTCATTGAAAGTCACTTATTTTTGTGCATTATGCTGTGTTGAATACGAATATGGTAACAAAGAGCTGTGTCACCTACTACTTTTCACATCTAATACTTAATATTTTAAAAAAGGATTTTTAGCGATTTTATTGATATACGTCTTCAGTTAATGATAATATGAAGCTGAAATTTTGATGGTAGTGGGTTGCAGTGGGTAGTGACCCACCCAGATAGCCAAGGGATGTTCAGAGAACACTTCTGGGACGCGTGAAGGCGGGCCAGCCCCGAACAGAATCTGCACCGCGAATTATCAACAAGGAGTGCCGAGGCGGATTTTGATGTAATTTTTAGGCGGTTTTCCACAACCAGCGGACAGTGTCTTGAAAGGTGGATATAAGATGAACATCAACACAACCAAAACGAGGATAATTGAATGTAATCGAGTTAACTCGGGTGATGCTGAGGGAATTAGATTAGGAGACACTTAAAGTAGTAAATGAGTTTTGCTATTTGGGGAGCAAAATAACTGATGATGGTCGAAGTAGAGAGGATATAAAATGTAGACTGGCAAAGCGTTTTGAAGAAGAGAAATTTGTTAACATCGACTATAGATTTAAGTGTCAGGAAGTCGTTTCTGAAAGTATTTGTATGCAGTGTGGCCATGTATGGAAATTAAACATGGACGAGAAGAGAATAGAAGGTTACGAAATGTGGTACTACAGAGAAATGCTAAAGATTAGCTGGATAGATCATATAACTAATGAGGAGGTATTGAATAGGATTGGGGAGAAGTTTGTGGCACAACTTAACTAGAAGAAGGGATCGGTTGGTAGGACATGTTCTGAGGCATCAAGGGATCACCAATTTAGTACTGGAGGGCAGCGTGGAGGGTAAAAATCGTAGAGGTTCACCAAGAAATGAATACACTAACTAGATTCAGAAGGCTGTAGGCTGCAGTATGTAGTGGGAGATGAAGAAGCTTGCACAGGATAGAGTAGCATGGAGAGCTGCATCAAAGCAGTTTCTGGACTGAAGACCACAACAACAACAGTAACAACAACAACGTTCTCGTTTGTGTTTGCCGTCTGAGTTGTCTGCCGCTTTAGTCTTCGACGCGCGGGCTGTCGACCGCGTTTTACTTTTTATCCGTCGTATCAGTATGGCGAAGGTCGCTTAATTTTTAGTTCACGACCTCCGTTTCTCCACATTCCTGTTTTTGCTTCCTCTTCCATCGTTTGGAATTAACCTGTAGTCGTTTTTAACTCCTCTCTTTGTCTTCTACTGTTCTGACATAGGCGCTCATGACCCTAGTTGTTGTTGCATCCTATAACGGTTCTTCCTCTTGATGATTTGGTTTGATTTGTACTTGACCTCGGCTAAAACTCGGCGACAGTCGGTAGTGTGTTGAGATCGATATCAAGTTACGAGGACGACGTTTCACAAAATAACAGTGCTGAACCGAAATGTCGACGTGCGTGAGATATTTACTTCAACAAGAATCGTAATTAATCGTTCGTAATCGATGTTTAACTGGTCAATGATGAAATATTAATGATGAAACCAATACAGTCACATCGACAACAAATTCCCTACAAGCTGGTCGTAATTTCAAGTATCTGAGAAATCGTAACAGTGGGCTTGTTATTTGAGTCAAAGATTCTACACAAGCGCCGAGCGCTACAGTCAAATATTATCGCTGCGCGTAATTATTACTCGGAGTTTCATATCAATAATTTGATAGAATTTTTAATCACAAATGCACGACTTGGCACGAGAGGGTGTTTTATTGCACAATGTCAGTCACTTCCTAACAGAGCCTTGAGAAGAAAACTTTCCCAGGTGTTGGGGGGATTTAAATTATATGCTTCGGACCTATCACTGTAGTTCCATAAACCACTGGCTATTATGAATAAAAGTTGTCTACCAGTGTTCGTTGCCTAAATCACTGTCCAAGTAATGTTTTGTTCAATTATCTAGTTAAAAGTTCACTTTATTCCAGTAGGTAAAAGTCCTCCGTTCTAATGCCGTGGTATTTGAAGGCAGAAGATCGTATTACTGCTTCATAATAGATCGCAATTATTCAATCTCAAAAACAATCTAAGCGCGCCTACATGTACGAGCGTTAAAATATATGAACTGATTCGGCTAACTCTCGTAACGTAGTGGCAATGCATTGAATTATACTTAGTCATTACTGACGATTCCCAAAGAGTACTTATACGGAGTATTCTTTGGGATCGTTGGTTCTACTTTGCGAGTGTTGTTGTTGTTGTTGTTGTGGTCTTCAGTACTGATACTGGTTTGATGCAGCTCTCCATGCTACTCTATCCTGTGCAAGCTTCTTCATCTCCCAGTACCTACTGCAGCCTACATCCTTCTGACTCTGTTCAGTGTATTCATCTCTTGGTCTCCCTCTACAATTTAAACCCTCGACGCTGCTCTCCAATACTAAATTGGTGATCCCTTGATGCCTCAGAACATGTCCTACCAACCGATCCCTTCTTCTAGTCAAGTTGTGCCACAAACTCCTCTTCTCCCCAATTCTATTCAATACCTCCTCATTAGTTATGTGATCTACCCATCTAATCTTCAGAATTCTTCTGTAGCACTACATTTCAAAAGCTTCTATTCTCTTCTTGTCTAAACTATTTATCGTCCACGTTTCACTTCCATACATGGCTACACTCCATACAAATACTTTCAGAAACGTTTTCCTGACACTTAAATGTATACTTGATGTTAACAAATTTCTCTTCTTCAGAAACGCCTTCCTTGCCATTGCCAGTCTACATTTTATATCCTCTCTACATCGACCATCATCAATTATTTTGCTCCCCAAATAGCAAAACTCCTTTACTACTTTAAGTGTCTCATTTCATAATCTAATTCCCTCAGTATCACCCGACTTAATTCCACTACATTCCATTATCGTCGTTTTGCTTTTGTTGATGTTCATCTTATATCCTCCTTTCAAGACATTGTCCATTCCGTTCAACTGCTGTTCCCAGTCCTTTGCTGTCTCTGACAGAATTACAATGTGATCGGCGAACCTCAAAGTTTTTATTTCTTCTCCATGGATTTTAATACCTACTCCGAACTTTTCTTTTGTTTCCTTTACTGTTTGCTCAATATACAGATTGTATAACATCGGGGAGAGGCTACAACCGTGTCTCACTCCCTTCCCAACCACTGCTTCCCTTTCATGTCCCTCGACTCTTATAACTGCCATCTGGTTTCTGTACAAATTGTAAATAGCCTTTCGCTGCCTTTATTTTACCCCTGCCACCTTCAGATTTTGAAAGAGAGTATTCTAGTTAGCATTGTATTTAGTTTCTTTCGTAGATTGCTAAATTGTCAAGTCTTAGATTCCTGATTTAATTACTTGTTATTGTCCTAATAATATTGATAAATGGAACTCCAAAAAAAAAAAAAAAAAAAAAAAGTGGCTCTGAGCACTATGGGACTCAACTGCTGAGGTCATAGTCCCCTAGAACTTAGAACTAGTTAAACCTAACTAACCTAAGGACATCACAAACATCCATGCCCGAGGCAGGATTCGAACCTGCGACCGTAGCGGTGTTGCGGTTCCAGACTGCAGCGGCTTTAACCGCACGGCCACTTCGGCCGGCTAAATGGAACTCCGTTCGCTTATTCACTTTTGTGGGAATTTGGGACTCGGGGGGAAATCTTTGGGGTATTGGGAGCTAATTTTTGATTTTTATTTCTCGTCCGAGGAAGTGGTATTACAACCCTAAAACAAAACGATGCTTAGACACGCACGCACGTGAACGTGTTTTCGCGCACGGCGCTCTGACAATGCGCGACGTGCCTGCTGTGTGGCCGCATTCCTGCCGGCTTTGCCCCTCGCGGGGCTTCTCCCAGGCCGGTGTCTGCCCACTACCTGCCGCCGATGTACCTGCCGGCATACCTGGTGCAGTCCCGGGGGTTAGCGAGGGGGACGGAACCCAGCCACCTGCTCTTTCAGCGCCTGTTCGCCAAATGCCGATGCTAGCAGCTATACCCAAAGTTCGGCCATCACTCACCTGTCTTACGTTTACATTCAGCACACCTCCGAAAGGACCTAAATCGAACATTGGGAACCGCGCCGCAGTGTCGTATTCACGTGGTGGCAGTGAGCAGGTACTGCTAGCGTGATGAGACGTCGATTGTCCCAGCGGCACTTGTTTTACACGGCTGGGTCTGCGAATCAGTTGTAAATACAGGGTCCCCAATCACTGAACTATATGAAATGAAATCTACATCTACGTGATTACCCTGCTATTCACAATAGAGTGCCTGGCAGAGGGTTCAGTGAACCACCTTCAAGCTTTCAAATAACTGCCGGGAATTCAGTCAGGTAACACTATCAGTGACCGCCGATATTTCGGCGGGAGAACACCCCACCATTTTCAAGGCAAACTGCAACGGACAGGCGGCGTACATGTAAATTTAAAACCTCGGTTCTCGGACTGAACCAGGAAAGATAGCACACACAAACTAAACACTAGTGCCACCAAAGATGACCAAAGTCAGAGCTATCGATAGTGAGACTATGAATTCGCAGGTGAGGTAGCATTGACTCTGTCCCTGCCGGCCGGAGTGGCCGAGCGGTTCTAGGCGCTACAGTCTGGAAGCGCGCGACCGCTACGTGACCTCAGCAGTTGAGTCACATAGTGCTCAGAGCCATTTGAACCATTCGACTCTGTCCCTCTGTTGTTTTTTTTGGCCGGCCGGAGTGGCCGTGCGGTTCTAGGCGCTTCAGTCTGGAACCGCGTGGCCGCTACGGTCTCAGTTTCAAATCCTGCCTCGGGCATGGATGTGTATGATGTCCTTAGGTTAGTTAGGTTTATGTAGTTCTAAGTTCTAGGGCACTGATGACCTCAGATGTTAAGTCCCATAGTGCTCAGAACCATTTGAACCATCCTCTGTTTTTTGACAAGGGAGAGAGCCGGATTCCAAACAGAGTTTAAACAGAAACCTCCATCCCTGTTAACGAGGTAGCTCATTAATTTAATCTCAACTGCCTTCTAATAACACTGTCCCAATAGCTGGACGTGCATGCCAATATCTCGGTGTTATTATATAACATGGGCTGACCAGTATCCAGGCAATGTTCGGCAATAGCAGATCTATTTGACTGCTGTAATCGTGTGTGCCGTTTATGCTCAGTACATCTGTCCTCCACGGTCCTGATAGTTTGACCAATATATGCCACGCCGCAACTACAAGGAATGCGATATACACCCGCCTTACGCAGTCCAAGATCATCCTTAACAGAACCCAAAAGCTCTCTGATTTTAGATGGAGGTCGGAAAACACATTCCACATCGTATTTCCGTAAAATACGACCGATCTTGGTGGAAGTGTTTCCTACGTAAGGCAAAAAGGCAGTGGACTTAGGTGTCGATCCAGAATTATCATCAATCACCCGATGTACAGTTGGTCGATAGCGCAATGCACGTTCAATCTGTCTATCACTATAACCATTTTGACGAAATGTAACGTCAAGATGGGACAGCTCAGCTGGCAAAGTCTCAGCGTCAGAAACGACATGTGCCCTGTGTACCAACGTACGAAGTACCCCTTCACGCTGAGCTGGATGGTGACAACTATTAGCCTGCAAGTACAAGTCGGCGTGAGTACGTTTCCTGTAGACTGCATGTCCCAATGATCCATCATCCTTCCTCCTAACGAACACGCCAAGAAAGGGAAGGCAACCATCCTCTTCCACCTCCATCGTAAAATGAATGTTCGGGTGGATCGAGTTAAGATGTTCTAGAAAGACATTCAAATTCTCCCTACCGTGAGGCCAAACAACGAAGGTATCGTCAACGTATCTAAAGAAACAGGCGGGTTTCAAAAGGGCCGACTCCAATGCACGTTCCTCGAAGTCTTCCATAAACAAATTTGCGATCACAGGAGACAACGGACTACCCATCGCAACTCCATCTGTCTGCTCGTAATACTTCAAGCTGTCTCTCTACCGTTCTACTCTCGAACGGCACAAGGGAAAAACGAGCTCTTAAATTTTTCCGTGCGAGCCCTGATTTCTCTTATTTTATCGGGATTATCATTTGTCCCTATGTAGGTGGGTGCCAACAGAATGTTTTCGCAATCGGGGGAGAAATCTGGTGATTGAAATTTCATGAGAAGAGCGCGTCGCAACGAAAAACGCCTTTGTTTTAATGATTGCCACTCCAATTCACGTATCATGTCTGTGGCACTATCTCCCCTATTTCGCGATAATACAAAACGAGCTGCCCTTCTTTGTACTTTTTCGATATCATTCGTCAGTCCTACTTGATGCGGATCCCACTCCGCACAGCAGTACTCAAGAATAGGGCGGACAAGCGTAGTGCAAGCAGTCTCTTTGGTAGACCTGTTGCACCTTCTAAGTGTTCTGCCAATGAATCGCAGTCTTTGGTTTGCTCTACCCACAATATTATCTATGTGATCGTTGCAATTTAGGTTATTTGCAATTGTAATCCCTAAGTATTTAGTTGAATGTACAACCTTCAGATTTGTGCGACTTATCGCGTAATCGAAATTTAGCTGATTTCTTTTAGTACTCATCTGAATAACTTCACACTTTTCCTTATTCACGGTCAATTGCCACTTTTCGCACCATGCAGATATCTTACCCAAAACATGTTGCAAGTCGTTTTAATCGTCTGATGACTTTACAAGACGGTAAATGAGAGCATCATCTGCAAACAAGCTAAGACGGCTACTCAGATTGTCTCCTGTGTCGTTAATATAGATCAGGAACAACAGAGGGCCAGTAACACTTCCTTGGGGAACGCCGGATATTATTTCTGTTTTACTCGATGACTTTCCGTCTATTACTACGAACCGTGACCTTTCTGACAGGAAATCACGAATCCAGGCGCACAACTGAGGCAATACTTCGTAGGCACGCAATTTGGTTAGAAGACGCTTGTGAGGAACGGTGTCGAAACCCTTCTGGAAATCTAAAAATATGGAATCAATTTGACATCCCCTGCCGATAGCACTTATTACTTCATGACTATAAAGAGCTAGTTGTATTTCACAAGAACGATATTTTATTATTTTAATTCAGCGGATTACTCCTACTTCCATTTTTAGGTATTGGTGTGACTTGAGCAATTTTCCAGTCTTTAGGTACGGATCTTTCTATGAGCGAGTGGTTGTATATAATTGCTAAATACGGAGCTACTGTATCAGCATACTCTGAGAGGAACCTGACTGGTATATAATCTGGACCGACCGCGCTGCCTTTATTAAGTGATTTTAGCTGCTTTGTTACACGGAGGATATCTACTTCTATGTTTGTCATCTTGGCAGTTGTTCTTGATTGGAATTCAGGAATATTTACACTCCTGGAAATTGAAATAAGAACACCGTGAATTCATTGTCCCAGGAAGGGGAAACTTTATTGACACATTCCTGGGGTCAGATACATCACATGATCTCTCTGACAGAACCACAGGCACATAGACACAGGCAACAGAGCATGCACAATGTCGGCACTAGTACAGCAACGCAGGCTGCTATTCTCCCATGGAGACGATCGTAGTCCTGTGGAACGGCTTGCCATGCCATTTCCACCTGGCGCCTCAGTTGGACCAGCGTTCGTGCTGGACGTGCAGACCGCGTGAGACGACGCTTCATCCAGTCCCAAACATGCTCAATGGGGGACAGATCCGGAGATCTTGCTGGCCAGGGTAGTTGACTTACACCTTCTAGAGCACGTTGGGTGGCACGGGATACATGCGGACGTGCATTGTCCTGTTGGAACAGCAAGTTCCCTTGCCGGTCTAGGAATGGTAGAACGATGGGTTCGATGACGGTTTGGATGTACCGTGCACTATTCACGTCCACGCTGTCGCGGCATGCTACCAGTGTTAAAGACTGCGATGGAGCTCCGTATGCCACGGCAAACTGGCTGACACTGACGGCGGCGGTGCACAAATGCTGCGCAGCTAGCGCCATTCGACGGCCAACACCGCGGTTCCTGGTGTGTCCGCTGTGCCGTGCGTGTGATCATTGCTTGTACAGCCCTCTCGCAGTGTCCGGAGCAAGTATGGTGGGTCTGACACACCGGTGTCAATGTGTTCTTTTTTCCATTTCCAGGAGTGTACTTCGTCTTCTTTGGTGAAGGAGTTTCGGGAAAGCGTGTTTAATAATTCTGCTGTAGTGACACTGTCATCAGTGACTTCACCGTTGTTATCGCCCAGTGAAGGTATTGATTGCATCTTGCTACTGGTGTGCTTTATGTATGACCAGAATCTCTTTGGATTTTCTGCCAGATTGCGAGACAGAATTTCGTTGTGGAAATTATTAAAAGCATCTCGCATTGAAGTACGCGCTATATTTCTAACTTCTGTAAAACTTTTCCAATCGTCGTTACTTCCGAACGGTTTGCGTTAGGACGTTCAGACTGTATGGTTGGCCGCAGTGCTTAATGGGAATTAGTATGCGCTGTATGGTTTTGTTTAGCGTCGAAGCCCACTTTCATTTGGATGGGTTCGTCAATAAGCAAAACAGGCGCATTTGAGGGACAGAGAATACGCATTTCGCGATCGAGAAGTCTCTTCACCCTCAACAGTTAACTCTGTGGTGTGCAGTGTCCAGTCACGGAATAATCGGTGCGATATTCCTCGGTGGCACAGTGACTGCCGAGCGGTACCTGCAGGTTTCGGAAGATGATTTCATCCCCTTTATCCAAAGTGACCCTGATTTCTACAAGATGTGCTTCATGAAAAACGGAGCTCGATACCATTGAAGTAGGAGAGTGTTCGATCTCCAGGAGGAGCACTTTGAGGACCGCATTCTGCCTCTTGCGTCCCCTGCGGCCACTGGCATGGGCCCCGATCGGCCGCTATATTCTCCGGATCTGAACAAGTGCGACTCCTTTTTCTGGGGCTATATTGAAGACAAGGTGTACAGCAATAACCCCAAAACCATTGCTGAGCTGAAAACACCCATTCAGGAGGTCATCGACGGCATCGATGTTCCGACACTTCAGCAGGTCATGCAGGATTTCGCAGTTCGTCTGCGCCATCTCTCCAATGATAGCAGGCATATCGAACAAGTCATAACCAAAATCCGAATACGTTTACATGTTGAATAAAGTGTGTGCACGCCGTAGTTCGTAACTAATTTACGTTTTTCCTTTCATATAGTTCAATAATTGTCACTCAGCAGTATGCTGCTTTCAATTGAGGTTGTCAGCACGTGCGCGATGGCTTTGACCTGGAGACTGCGATTGAAAGTTACCACCGGTCAAAGATGTAGATATACATGTAGAAAGGTAGGTAAGGTGGCTGATGGATTTGGGATAGTTGAGGAAATTCTCAACGTTCACGCGTTCGACGACCATGCTCCGAAACTTGCCCAAAGGTGCCAATAGCAGCTGGTCTGTGCTTATACCTTTGGCACACCCCGCAACACGTCAGTATGCCATGTTCCAGGCGCGTAACAGTATTAAGCTGAAAAATACTTCACGTTTGTTGGATGTTTCTTTAGATGTAATTAGCAACTTCCTGCTTTTTGATATCTTAATTATTTTCAGCAGGGTGAAATATACAGGTAACATTATTAAGCTGAAAAGTACTGTCACGTTTGTTGGCTGTTTACGAATATTTTGATGGCGCAATTATTTTCATGAGAGGGGAATACAGCAACAGGTCATGACACTGAAGAGTGAGTGTGTGTGTGTGTGTGTGTGTGTGTGTGTGTGTGTGTGTGTGTGTGTGTGTGTGTGTGTGTGTTTGCTACTATTATACCGATGTTTTGTGTCTTCCAGAGCCCCTCTCTTAGACCTTGTATACACTCCTGGAAATGGAAAAAAGAACACATTGACACCGGTGTGTCAGACCCACCATACTTGCTCCGGACACTGCGAGAGGGCTGTACAAGCAATGATCACACGCGCGGCACAGCGGACACACCAGGAACCGCGGTGTTGGCCGTCGAATGGCGCTAGCTGCGCAGCATTTGTGCACCGCCGCCGTCAGTGTCAGCCAGTTTGCCGTGGCATACGGAGCTCCATCGCAGTCTTTAACACTGGTAGCATGCCGCGACAGCGTGGACGTGAACCGTATGTGCAGTTGACGGACTTTGAGCGAGGGCGTATAGTGGGCATGCGGGAGGCCGGGTGGACGTACCGCCGAATTGCTCAACACGTGGGGCGTGAGGTCTCCACAGTACATCGATGTTGTCGCCAGTGGTCGGCGGAAGGTGCACGTGCCCGTCGACCTGGGACCGGACCGCAGCGACGCACGGATGCACGCCAAGACCGTAGGATCCTACGCAGTGCCGTAGGGGACCGCACCGCCACTTCCCAGCAAATTAGGGACACTGTTGCTCCTGGGGTATCGGCGAGGACCATTCGCAACCGTCTCCATGAAGCTGGGCTACGGTCCCGCACACCGTTAGGCCGTCTTCCGCTCACGCCCCAACATCGTGCAGCCCGCCTCCAGTGGTGTCGCGTCAGGCGTGAATGGAGGGACGAATGGAGACGTGTCGTCCTCAGCGATGAGAGTCGCTTCTGCCTTGGTGCCAATGATGGTCGTATGCGTGTTTGGCGCCGTGCAGGTGAGCGCCACAATCAGGACTGCATACGACCGAGGCACACAGGGCCAACACCCGGCATCATGGTGTGGGGAGCGATCTCCTACACTGGCCGTACACCACTGGTGATCGTCGAGGGGACACTGAATAGTGCACGGTACATCCAAACCGTCATCGAACCCATCGTTCTACCATTCCTAGACCGGCAAGGGAACTCGCTGTTCCAACAGGACAATGCACGTCCGCATGTATCCCGTGCCACCCAACGTGCTCTAGAAGGTGTAAGTCAACTACCCTGGCCAGCAAGATCTCCGGATCTGTCCCCCATTGAGCATGTTTGGGACTGGATGAAGCGTCGTCTCACGCGGTCTGCGCGTCCAGCACGAACGCTGGTCCAACTGAGGCGCCAGGTGGAAATGGCATGGCAAGCCGTTCCACAGGACTACATCCAGCATCTCTACGATCGTCTCCATCGGAGAATAGCAGCCTGCATTGCTGCGAAAGGTGGATATACACTGTACTAGTGCCGACATTGTGCATGCTCTGTTGCCTGTGTCTATGTGCCTGTGGTTCTGTCAGTGTGATCATGTGATGTATCTGACCCCAGGACTGTGTCAATAAAGTTTCCCCTTCCTGGGACAATGAATTCACGGTGTTCTTATTTCAATTTCCAGGAGTGTATATGATCCTTCAGATGGCTCATAGCACCGTTTTTACGATGAACGATTTACACGCTGGCCGCGTTTCAGTGCTACGCTCAGCGTTAGCGGTCACACACATCCCTCGTAAAGGAGGAATGTAAGGGTTCATAAGGTGCAGTCAAATGAAAACAAGACAGATGGAATAAAAAGTAAGTAAACCGTGTATCATTTCAAAAGTAATCGCCCTGCTAATATATGGGTCTCACTGTAAGACACGGACCGAGATGGCGCAGTCGCTAGGACACTGGACTCGTATTCGGGAGGACGACGGTTCAAACCAGCGTCCGGCCATCCGGATTTAGATTTTCCGTGGTTTTCCTAAATCGCTTCAGGTAAATGCCGGGATGGTTCCTGTGAAACGACACGGCCAACTTCCTTCCCCATTCTTCCCTAATCCGATGGGACGGAAGACCTCGCTGTTTGGTCCCCTCCCCAGAACCAACCAAGCAACATGTAGATGCAGACGCAGAGGTACGCAAGACTTTTTTTTTTATGAGAGGGTGCTTAGCAATTAGGTTGAGACCTTTTAATAACACAGAAAAAACTCCAATTAACATGAACTTTTTATCTTCCTCAATATTATCTTTCTCAGCATTGCCGTACACTATGTAAGTAGGCTGTTTAGGTTTTTATATTGGTAACGCCACATATCGCTCTGTATGAAAATCACTGGCTGTTCTGTGTGCAGTCTGTGGCTAGTTTGCATTGTTGTCTGCCATTGTAGTGTCGGGCAGCTGGATGTTAACAGCGCGTAGCGTGGCGCAGTGGTGGATGTGGGGAGAGAAATGGCGGAGTTTTGAAATTTGTACCACTGGATGTCATGTACTGCTGTATACATTATGACTTTTGAACACTATTGAGGTAAATACATTGTTTGTTCTCTATCAAAATCTTTCATTTGCTAACTATGCCTATTAGTAGTTAGTGCCTTCAGTAATTTGAATCTTTTATTTAGCTGGCAGTAGTGGCGCTCGCTATATTGCAGTAGTTCGAATAACGAAGATTTTTGGTGAGGTAAGTGATTTGTGAAAGGTATAGGTTAATGTTAGTCAGGGCCATTCTTTTGTAGGGATTTTTGAAATTCAGATTGCGTTGCGCTAAAAAATATTGTGTGTCAGTTTAAACACAGTCATGTACAATTGTTCAAAGGGGACGTTTCATAACTATACTGTATACTTTCAAAACGCTTTCTTAAATCATATAAAATGTAATGTTTTAGATTCGTAATGAAATTACCTTAACTTAATCTTGGTGGGTGGAACTAATTACAATACTGGAAACATGACTGGAAATTCTTGCTGCATACCAGCATGTAGATACTGTTAGACACACTGAAATCTTTTCGCTGCATTAATTACTAACGTAGCAAAATAAATTCAATGCAAGTTATCTTTTCTTTCAATCCAATTTTTTCTCTATACAATCGTATCAAATCATACTGTATCCTCAATTACACATAAGGGAGCATCTCAAATATAAGACGGTTGACTGAAAAGTAATGCCTCCACGTTCGTAATTCTTCAACAGTTGGCAGCACTGGTATGTGGCAGGTACTGGCTTGTTCCGTAGCGTCTTCTCTACAGCTCCAGTTGGCTGGAAGCCTTAGCATTGAGCGGTTGTGTTGTCACAGTGTAAAGTGTGGAACCCTGCACAGACGGTCGGTCAGTGCGATTTAAGCAACATGCAGTCAATGAATTCTTGCTAGCAGAAGGTGTCACCCGAAAGGAGATTCATCACAGAATGAAAGAAGTTTATGTGGTGATTGTGTTGATGTGTGTACTCTTCATCGTTGGGCGAGTATGTTTAAAGATGTTGAGGAAGGATCATCTGACCCGCATGACAAACAAAGCGTTGGACGTCCTGTGACAGCAATGACAGAGTTTCGCAAGTAAAATGTTGATAGATTGATTCAGGACGATCGTCGTATCACTCAGAGAGAAATTGAAAGCACAATCGGCATTTCACAAGAACGTGTGGGCCACACTATTTCTTTGCTTCGCTATCGGAAGATCTGTGCACGATGGGTACCCCGGATGCTGACTCCTGAAATGAAAGCGCACAGATTCATCACCGTACTGCATCCTCCGTACTGTTCAGATTTAGCAGGGTCTGACTTCCGTCCGTTCATGATAATGAAAGACGATCTGCGGGGACATCGTTATGCTTCTGATGAAGACTTTGAGAGGACTGTCGGACTGTGGTTGCGGAAACAGAGTGTCGACTTCTTCCGTGGCGGCTTCAGAAAACTTGTTCATCGCTGGCAGAACTGTGTCGAATTGGCTGGTGATTATGTGAGAAAGTCAATATCGGTAATTAAAGTTCGCATTCTAAGGATTATTTCTGCGTTTGATTTATTAACATATTCCCATCCGAACCCAATTAACGAAGGTGGAGGCATTACTTTTCATTCAACCCTCGTAATTCCATTTTCTGTGCGGCAAGTCCACTATCCAAGTTCCCCTCTCTGCCACGACACAATAATCTCTCTCTCTCTCTCTCTCTCTCTCTCTCTCTCTCTCGCCTTTGAGACGTCTAATTTCCAAACTGTTATTTTATTTGGCTAGCAGTTACGGCGCTTTATTGTGGCATCTTCAGGCCCCCTCACCGACGTGTAGGAAGATTCCAATCTCATTTCCGGTCAAAATAGGGGCCAGCTTTCAAAGACTGATATTTGTAGATTTCTGCTTGATACAGCGATCACTTCAGGAATCATCTGCCAAAGGTGGCGTAGTAAATCGCCGAAACTGGTAGCCAAGTAAAATGTTGTTTTGGTCTTTAGTCCAGAGACTGGTTTGATGCAGCTCTCCATGCTACTCTATCCTGTGCAAGATTCTTCATCTCCCAGTACCTACTGCAACCTACATATTTCTGAATCTGTTTAGTGCATTCATCTCTTGGTCTCCCTCTACGATTTTTACCCTCCACGCTGCCCTCCAATGCTAAATTTGTGATCCCTTGATGCCTCAGAACATGTCCTACCAACCGGTCCCTTCTTCTTCTCAAGTTGTGCCACAAAATTCTCTTCTCCCCAATTCTATTCAATACCTCCTCATTAGATATGTGATATACCCGTCTAATCTTCAGCATTCTTCTGTAGCACCACATTTCGAAAGCTTCTATTCTCTTCTTGCCTAAACTGTTTATCGTCCACGTTTCACTTCCACACATGGCTACACTCCATACAAATATCTTCAGAAAGCACTTGCTGACACTTAAATCTATACTCGATGTTAACAAATTTCTCTCCTTCAGAAACGCTTTTCTTGCCATTGCCAGTCTACATTTTATATCCTCTCTACATCAGTTATTTTGTCGCCAAATAGCAAAACTCATTTACTATTTTAAGCCTCTCATTTCCTAACCTAATTCCCGCAGCATCACTCAATTTAATTCGATCACATTCTATTATCCTCGTTTTGCTTTTGTTGATGTTCATCTTATATCCTCCTTTCAAGACACTGTCCATTCCGTTCAACTGCTCTTCCAAGTCCTTTGCTGTCTCTTACAGAATTACAGTGTCGTCGGCGAACCTCAAAGTTTTTATTTCTTCTCCATGGATTTTAATTTCTGCTCCGAATTTTTCTGTTGTTTCCTTTACTGCTTGCTCAATAAACAGATTGAATAACATCGAGGATAGGCTACAACCCTGTCTCACTCCCTTCCCAACCACCGCTTCCCTTTCATACCCCTCGACTCTTATAACTGCCATCTGGTTTCTGTACAAATTGTAAAAGTTTGGAAATTAGACGGCATGAAGGTGTATAACTTGCAGACACTCCCCCCGTCTCCCTCTCTCTCCCTCCCTCCCTCTCCTCCCCCTCCTCCCCCCCCTTCCCCCCCCCCCTCCCATCTTCTCTGTACGATAACTGCTTCCACCTCCTTCCCTTGTCCGAGCTCGGTTCAATAGTACTGAAACCTCTGGTAGCGAAAGAATACGTTATTATTCATGTGTTCAGACTTGCAAATTTACTCATGTTGGTAAACATTCCAAACAAACGGTCAAATAAACCAAGGAGTCATTTCTCATGACATACAAACCTTTCATAGATATTTCTCCTAATACGGGTGTATATGCGTTTCATCCATGTCATTTAATTGCCCCTTATATTAGAACCGTCCCTACGAAACGGCCTCTTAGGGACCGCGGAGAGAAGAGACTAATTACGGAGCGCACAGACGCAACAAAGCAACTCTTCTACCTGGGATATTGTACAATGAGGGGTAGCTTGTGTGTTGCGAAAAATTACGGGGTATGTGGTGGGAAAATAGTGTAATTTTTTTAGGTAATACTCCTAAACCCCGCCACGACTGATGCGACACAAACAGTGCGTGTTTAGCGTGCGGGGCAACAGTTGCAGCCGTTCGCTGGCGCTTCAGATGTCGCAAGGGCCGACCTGGCCTCTGCCGCAGCACATGGCCGGGGTCTGGAACGTCTCGCCGCAGTCAAAAGCCGCGACACCCGATATCTCCAAACACGGCCGAGCCCCAGCCACCCCCTGACACACTACCTCGCACCGCACCTCACCTCACGTCGCCACCCTCCCCTCCCGGCGTCACTTACTTCACCTCCAAACACTCTTGCCGCCGATGGGAAGTCCATGTCACGCTGCAAATTCGCCAGTGGGGCGGAAGTTTGGAGGCACGGACCGCATTCATGCCCTACTGACAAGGGGAGGCCGCCAATTGGGAAATTCAGATTCGATTCATACTGCGCATAATAAAAGCTCATGGCCAGAGGTGTAATGTGGCAAAGCACCAAGATGCACTTCTCAGCCGTTGTCGAGAAAATTGACATTTAAAAGAAACCGTTGCAATGAAATACTCTCTACGATTAATAAGTTTCTACAGCGTCGTGGCGCAGCGGTAAGCGCTCGGGTTCGTAATCCGAAGGTCGCCGGATCGAATCTCGCGCCATGCACCCTTTTTTTAGTATTTGTTTTTTGTAATTCTAATGTGTATAACATATATATACATATATATATATATATATATATATATATATATATATATATATATATATATATAAATTCCCGGCAATCAGTTGAAACAATTATGCATATAATAAGTTTTTGAAAGTCGTTTCTCGTGGAAAAACTGGCGACTTCGAACATCATTATGTTTTCCGCAAACACAGTTGTATTTCACAAATGTTATTAATTGTCTTCATAATGTTAACCACGTATAGTTAACGGAAGACGTAGAAACGATATTCCTAAACGAACAAGTATACCGTAAGTCAAACGTTCGAATTAGAATAGAGACCCCACGAACACAAATTTGCTGTGACAGGTGTGAAATATAAACTCCGTTACTCGCTCGTTACACTTGAAGGACAGACGTTGAATGGGCCGAAACGAGCCGCCGCATAACAGCGTAGTTGCGTGCTAACTTCGAAAGAAGGTAGATGCGGTCCCTAGCGCAACTTATAACATCGTCGAAAATCAGTGCGGACGGGAGAGCTTTGGTACACCCTGTTAAACAAACGGAAACATGGGGGCGGTACAATTGGAGAGCGATCCGCCTTCACCAACATGCATAAGCAATTCATTAATACTTTTATATATATATATATATATATATATATATATATATATATATATATATATATATATTTGAATTACAAAAAACTAAAAATTAAAAAAATTGCATGGCGCGAGATTCGATCCGGCGACCTTCGGATTACGAACCCGAGCGCTTACCGCTGCGCCACGACGCTTTAGAAAATTATTAATCGTAGAGAGTATTTCACTGCAACGGTTTCTTTTAACTGTCGATTTTCTCGACAACGGCTGAGAAGTGCGTCTTGGTGCTTTGCCACATTACACCTCTGGCCGTGAGCTTTTATTATGCGCAGTATGAATCGAATCTGAATTTCACAATTGGCGGCCTCCCCTTGTGAGCCACGCCGCAAAACATCCCACAGAAAGGCCGAGTTTCTGGTCTCAGCTGCTAGAGTAGCGTACGCGATATCGAAACAAGGTTTTCGCCGCACGTGATCTGCACTGAAGCACCAAAGGAACTGGTATAGGCACGCGTATTCAAACACAGAGATATGTAAACAGGCATCGCCTATATAAGACAACAAGTGTCTGGTTCAGTTTTTAGATCGGTTACTGCTGCTACAATGGCAGGTTATCAAGATGTAAGTGAGTTTGAACGTGGTGTTACAGTCAACGCACGAGCGATGAGACACAGTATCTCCGGGATAGCGATGAAGTGGGGATTTTGCTGTGCGACCGTTTCACGAGTGTACCGTGAATATCAGGAATCCGGTAAAACATTAAATCTCAGACATAGATGCGGCCGGAAGAAAAGGGACCAACGACGACTGAAGAGAATCGTTCAACGTCACACAAGAGCAACCCTTCCGCAAATTGCTGCATATTTCAAAGCTGGGCCGTCAATAAGCGTCAGCGTGCGAACCATTCAACGAAACATCGTCGACATGGACTTTCGGATCCGAAGGCCCACTCGTGTACCCTCGATGGCTGCACGAATCAAAGCTTTACGCCTCGCCTGGGGCCGTCAGCACCGACATTGGACAGTTGATGACTGGAAACATATTGCCTGGTCGGACGAGTCTCGTTTCAAATTGTATTGAGCAGATGGACGTGTACGGCTATGGAGACAAACTCACGAGCCGCGCGGGATTACCCGAGCGGTCAAAGGCGATGCAGTCGTGGACTGTGCGGCTGGTCCCGGCGAAGGTTCGAGTCCTTCCTCGGGCATCGGTGTGTGTGTGTGTGTGTGTTTGTCCTTAGGATAATTTAGGTTAAGTAGTGTGTAAGCTTAGGGGCTGATGACCTTAGCAGTTAAGTCCCATAAGATTTCACACACAAAAAAACCTCACGAATCCATGGACCTTGCATGTCAACAGGGGACTGTTCAAGTTGGTGTAGGCTCTGTAATAGTGTGGGGCGTGTGCAGTTGGAGTGATATGGCAATACTGATACGTAAAGGTACGACTCTCACAGGTGACACGTACGTAAGCATTGTGGTTAATAACCTGCATCCATTCATGTCCAGTTTGCATTCCGACGGACCTGGTCAGTTGGAGCAGGCAATGCGACAGCCTACACGTTCAGAATTGTTACAGAGTGGCTCCACAGACACACTTATGAGTTTAAACACATCCGCTGGCCACCAAACTCCCCAGACATGAACATTATTGAGCATATCTGGGATGCCTTGCAATGTGTTGTTCAGAAGAGGTCTCCACCCCCTCGTACTCTTAGCCCAGCAGCATTCATGGGTTCAGTTCCCTCCAGCACTGCTTCAGACATTAGTAGAGTCCGTGCCACGGCGTGTTGCGGCACTTCTGCGTGCTTTCTGGGGCCCTACACGATATTAGTCAGGTGTACCAGCTTCTTTGGCTCTACAGTGTACATAAACAATGTAGGACACAATGTGAGGAGCTCTGTGGGGTTCTTTGCGGTTGGCGCAGTCGTTTACCGTCTAGTAAAAGTCATTAGAAGATCAAAACTAGTTTCGAAATAATTTAGATGATACAATGGTGCGAAAAGTGGCAATTGACATTAAATAGACAAAAGACCGTAAGAACCTTTACATGTATACTAACAACATTCCTTTAAATTTCCTTTACACGATAAATAACACAGATTGACATGTTGTTTATGGTGTTGATTCAAATGGTTCAAATGGCTCTGAGCACTGTGGGACTTAACATCTGTGGTCATCAGTCCCCTAGAACTTAGAACTACTTAAACCTAACTAACCTAAGGACATCACACACATCCATGCCCGAGGCAGGATTCGAACCTGCGACCGAAGCAGTCGCGCGGTTCCGGACTGAAGCGCCTAGAACCGCTAGACCACCGCGGCCGTCTTTATGGTGTTGAGACAGCAATCAGCCACAAATTTATTTTCACTCGCTTTATTCCAAGGGTACCGTTACCGGTTTCTAATCGTTATGATTCATCTTCAGACTGTTTATATGCTTTCATTACAACGATTTTTTCACGGATTAGTTTTCCTAAAATATAAATAATGCATAATTATAAGCACGCCACACAGTTGGTTGCGTTATAGATTTTCATTATATGCGACTTAACGTGAAATGTCGGTTTAGAGTGTTTGTCTTCATTACATTCGTCCAACAGATGTGAATACTTTTCCGCAGCATTCTTATCGTTGCACTCGTAAATTTTTCTCCTTGATCATTTTACATTTGTCACAGAAAAGATTTCTAGCACATTCCATTTGTTTTGATACAATACCAAGTGCTTACAAACATATGAGTGACAAAGATGCTGTGATATATCGTAACAACATGAAGATGTTTGGAAAAATCATAAATTCACTTATGCAGCTGAAAAGCTTTTTACACTAGTACAAAGAGACATTGATTTTGTGATCTTTAGAGCGAATACTGTTACATTAATTACAAAGCTCATCGATTTTTTAAGTACTGTATATGTAAGATAGTACATCATTCATTTATTTTTAGCATGATAAGAAGTGTTCAGCGAGAAAAATTTACGTGTGCGACGATAAGAATGCAGTGAAAGTGTATTCACTTCTGTTGGATGAAAACTATGAAAACAAACACTCCAAACCGACATTTCACGTAAGTCACATCCAATGAAAATCTATAACGCAACCAACTGTGTGGCGTGCTTATAATTCCGTATTATTTATATTTAGGACAGTTAATCTGTGAGAAAAACGTTGTAATGAAAGCATGTAAACCGTCTGAAGATGAATCATAACGATTCGAAACCGGTAGCGGTACCCTCTGAATAAAGGAGGTGAAAAAAATTTCTGGCTTGTTGCTGTCTCGACACCATCAACATTTATCTTCAAATAACAGCCACGGTCCAACCATGTCAGCATATGACAAAATTGCATTGGCATGTTGTTGATTGGGCTAAATAGTTATGGATTACAACAACAAACAACTGACATTGGAAACATCGCACAGAAAATATTGTGGGAATGGCAACCCAAGACTGCGTTTTATTGACCGAACACTTGAAAGACGCAGCAGGTGTACTGAAGAGACTGCCTATTGTCCGTCCTCTCGTAGTGTGTTAGTGCGCACTATGGGACCTTTAGGAGATAGGTTTTACGAGAGATAGCGATAAATTTCAAAAAAGGGCAGCTCCTTTGATATTATTGAAAAATAGGAGAGGGAGTATGAAGGATATCATAAGCTAATCTGGGTGACAATCATCAAAGCAAAGGCGGTTTTCGTTACACGGATGTCTTCGCAGAAAATTCTAGTCATCAGCTTTCTCTTCTTCGTGCCGAAATACCTTGTTGGCTGCCAGCTACACAGGGACAAATGATCATCGCAATAAAATACGAAAAATCAGGGATTATGCGGAAAGATTTAGGTGTCGTTCTCCCACGTGTAATCCGAGAGTGAAGCGGTCGATAAATTCCCTGACCTCTGCCGGACACTCGTGTGTGAATTCCAGAGCAGTGTTGGAGCCGTGAACACATGCCCGGTACTCTTCCGTCTTTCCTCTTATTATTTTTCCGCGTGCTCTCCAGGTCTGCCACGAGCAGCTCCAGCGCCCTCCAGCTTTATCCAGAGGGGGCGAGGAGCCTCTCCAGACCGACAGCTGACAAAATCCAGTCCCTCCAGGCCACTTGCCGCTGGAGCCTCATACCTTCTCCAGGGACGACCGCAGTACACCAGACCTGGACACGTCTCGTTAAAAAAAGACACACAGCTAAATCTTCGCTTTTCTTCTCTCCTTTCTTGTCCATCAAGTACGGTCAACTGTCGACGACGTACTGTAACTACTCGTGGTTTCATTTCGTCCATAACGGACTTCTGTCCACACAGTGACAAATGTAGACACGTGAAATACAGGCAAGGAGCAGAAGCAGAAAATGCCGCGCGGGATTAGCCGAGCTGTCTCAGGCGCTGCAGTCATGGACTGTACAGCTGGTTCTGGCGACGGTTCGAGTCCTCCCTCTGGCATGAGTGTGTGTGTTTGTCCTTAGAATAATTTAGGTTAAGTAGTGTGTAAGCTTAGGGACTAATGACCTTAGCAGTTAAGTCCCATAATATTTCACACACATTTAAAAAAAGAAGCAGATAATCCAATGCATGGTAACTGACGACAGGTAATACCGACGTCAGGGGCGAGAGGACACTGAAATAATTGAGTGGCGACAAGTGAAAATTTGTGCAGGACGCGGGCTCGAACCGGGACTTCCCACTGAAGCTATTATGCCGTTCAAAGCTTACGCCACACGTACACTGAAGAGCCAAAAGGAACTGGTACGCCTGCCTAATATCGTGTAGGAGCCCCGCGAACTCGCAGAACTGCAGCAAAACGACATGGTATGTACTCGACTAATGTCTGAATTAGTGATGGGGGGAATTGATACCATGAATCCTGCTTGGCAGTCCATAAATCCGTAACAGTACGAGGGGATGGTGGTCTCTTCTGAACAGAACCTTGCAAGGGATTCTAGATATGCTCAATAATGTTCATGTCTGCGGAGTTTTGTGGCCAGCGGAAGTGTTTAAACCTCAAGAGTGTTCCTGGAGCATCTCCGTAGCAATTCTGGACGTGTGTGGTGTCGCATTGTCCTGTTGGAATTGCCCAAGTCCGTCGAAATGCCCAAAGGATGTGATTGGACAGGATGTTCACGTACGTGTCACCTGTCAGAGTAGTATCTAGATGCATTATGGGTCCCACATCACTCCATCAACACACGCCCAACACCATTGCAGAGCCTCTACCAGCATGAACACTCCCCTGGTGACATGCAGGGTCTATGGATTCATAAGGTTGTCTCCATATCCGTACACGTCCATCCGCTCGACAGAATTTGAAATGATCGTCCGCCCAGGCAACATGTTTGCAGTCATCAACAGTCCAATGTGTCGTGTAGTCATGAAGAGTACAGGAATGGGCAGCCTTCGGCTCTGAAAGCCCATGTAGATGTTGTTCCGTTGAACGGTTAGCACACTGACACTTGTTGATGGCCCAGCACTGAAATCTGCAGCAATTTGTGGAAGGGTTGAACTTCTGTCACGCTGAACGTCTGAGAGCGAGGGGGGGGGGGGGGTCCGTTATGGTTGTCATGGCATCGGCTGGGCGACCTCGTGCTTGCTGAAGACACAGTGGAGCAACACAAGTATTCGTCTACCCTCTGTGGCCAGGTCGAGTCTTACATGCAGTCTGTTTTCCCTCGGCACGATGGCATCTACCAGCAGGACACTGCAACATGTCACATAGCGCGCATGATTACGAGAGCAACACCGAACTTTCAGGAATTGAACCAAATCGACAATTTGTGTTACCACTTCGATCGATGTTTCCGCTCCGCGGATCCTCAACCGAGAAACTTAGGGCAGCTACAGCTACATCTACGTTTACATTTATACCTCGCAAGCCACCCAACGGTGTGCGGCGGAGGGCTTTCTACATGCCACCGTAATTACCTCCCTTTCCTGTTCCAGTTGCGTATGGTTCGCGGGAAGAACGACTGCCTGAAAGCCTCCGTGCGCGCTCGAATCTCTCTAATTTTACATTCGTGATCTCCTCGGGAGGTATAAGTAGGGGGAAGCAATATATTCGATACCTCATCCAGAAACGCACCCTCTCGAAACCTGGACAGTAAGCTACACCGCGATGCAGAGCGCCTCTCTTGCAGAGTCTGCCACTTGAGTTTGTTAAACATCTCCGTGACGCTATCACGCTTACCAAATAACCCTGTAACGAAAGGTGCCGCTCTTATTTGTATCTTCTCTACCTCCTCTGTCAACCCGACCTGATAGAGATCCCACAATGATGAGCAATACTCAAGTATAGGTCGAACGAGTGTTTTGTAATCCACCTCCTTTGATGATGGACTACATTTTCTAAGGACTCTCCCAATGAATCTCAACCTGGCAAACGTCTTACAAACAATTAATTTTATATGATCATTCCACTTCAAATCGTTCCTTACGCATACTCTCAGATATTTTACAGAAGTAACTGCTACCAGTGTTTGTTCCGCTATCATATAATCATACAATAAAGGATCCTTCTTTTTATATATTCTCAATACATTACATTTGTCTGTGTTAAGGGTCAGTTGCCACCCCCTGCACCAAGTGCCTATCCGCTGCATATCATCCTGCATTTCGCTGCAACTTCTCTGTATACTACAGCATCATCCGCAAAAAGCCGCACGGAACTTCCGACACTATATACTAGGTCATTTATATATATTGTGAAAAGCAATGGTCCCATAACACTCCCCTGTGGCACGCCAGAGGTTACTTTAACGTCTGTAGACGTCTCTCCATTGATAACAACATGCTGTGTTCTGTTTGCTAAAAACTCTTCAATCCGGCCACACAGCTGGTCTGATATTCCGTAGGCTCTTTATCAGGCGACAGTGCGGAACTGTATCGAACGCCTTCCGGAAGTCAAGGAAAATGGCATCTACCTGGGAACCTGTATCTAATATTTTCTGGGTCTCATGAACAAATAAAGCGAGTTGGGTCTCACACGATCGCTGTTTCCGGAATCCATGTTGATTCCTAGAGAGTAGATTCTGGTTTTCCAGAAATGATACGCGAGCAAAAAACGTGTTCTAAAATTCTACAACAGATCGATGTCAGAGATACAGGCCTATAGTTTTGCGCATCTGCTCGACGACCCTTCTTAAAAACTGGGACTACCTGTGCTCTTTTCCAATCATTTGGAACCTTCCGTTCCTCTAGAGACTTGCGGTACACGGCTGTTAGAAGGGAGCCAAGTTCTTTCGCGTACTCTGTGTAGAATCGAATCGGTATCCCGTCAGGTCCAGTGGACTTTCCTCTGTTGAGTGATTTCAGTTGCTTTTCTATTCCTTGCACACTTATTTCGATGTCGGTCATATTTCGTTCGTGCGAGGATTTAGAGAAGGAACTACAGTGCGGTCTTGCTCTGTGAAACAGCTTTGGATAAAGGTGTTTAGTATTTCAGCTTCACGCGTGTCATCCTCTGTTGCAATGCCATCATCATCCCAGAGTCTCTGAACATGCTGTTTCGATCAACTTACTGATTTAACGTAAGACCAAACTTCCTAGAAGTTTCTGTCAAGTCGGTACTAGCCGTGGCAGTGGACTACACTCCTGGAAATGGAAAAAAGAACACATTGACACCGGTGTGTCAGACCCACCATACTTGCTCCGGACACTGCGAGAGGGCTGTACAAGCAATGATCACACGCACGGCACAGCGGACACACCAGGAACCGCGGTGTTGGCCGTCGAATGGCGCTAGCTGCGCAGCATTTGTGCACCGCCGCCGTCAGTGTCAGCCAGTTTGCCGTGGCATACGGAGCTCCATCGCAGTCTTTAACACTGGTGGACGTGAACCGTATGTGCAGTTGACGGACTTTGAGCGAGGGCGTATAGTGGGCATGCGAGAGGCCGGGTGCACGTACCGCCGAATTGCTCAACACGTGGGGCGTGAGGTCTCCACAGTACATCGATGTTGTCGCCAGTGGTCGGCGGAAGGTGCACGTGCCCGTCGACCTGGGACCGACTGCAGCGACGCACGGATGCACGCCAAGACCGTAGGATCCTACGCAGTGCCGTAGGTGACCGCACCGCCACTTCCCAGCAAATCAGGGACACTGTTGCTCCTGGGGTATCGGCGAGGACCATTCGCAACCATCTCCATGAAGCTGGGCTACGGTCCCGCACACCGTTAGGCCGTCTTCCGCTCACGCCCCAACATCGTGCAGCCCGCCTCCAGTGGTGTCGCGACAGGCGTGAATGGAGGGACGAATGGAGACGTGTCGTCTTCAGCGATGAGAGTCGCTTCTGCCTTGGTGCCAATGATGGTCGTATGCGTGTTTCGCGCCGTGCAGGTGAGCGCCACAATCAGGACTGCATACGACCGAGGCACACAGGGCCAACACCCGGCATCATGGTGTGGGGAGCGATCTCCCACTGGCCGTACACCACTGGTGATCGTCGAGGGGACACTGAATAGTGCACGGTACATCCAAACCGTCATCGAACCCATCGTTCTACCATTCCTAGACCGGCAAGGGAACTTGCTGTTCCAACAGGACAATGCACGTCCGCATGTATCCCGTGCCACCCAACGTGCTCTAGAAGGTGTTAGTCAACTACCCTGGCCAGCAAGATCTCCGGATCTGTCCCCCATTGAGCATGTTTGGGACTGGATGAAGCGTCGTCTCACGCGGTCTGCACGTCCAGCACGAACGCTGGTCCAACTGAGGCGCCAGGTGGAAATGGCATGGCAAGCCGTTCCACAGGACTACATCCATCATCTCTACGATCGTCTCCATCGGAGAATAGCAGCCTGCATTGCTGCAAAAGGTGGATATACACTGTACTAGTGCCGACATTGTGCATGCTCTGTTGCCTGTGTCTATGTGCCTGTGGTTCTGTCAGTGTGATCATGTGATGTATCTGACCCCAGGAATGTGTCAATAAAGTTTCCCCTTCCTGGAACAATGAATTCACGGTGTTCTTATTTCAATTTCCAGGAGTGTAGACGTGGGTGCACATCGCTGTCGGTACCTCGCAAAACCTCACTGACTCCTTTCCTGGATGTTTAGGCTTCTGACAGACGGTCACATTGACGTGTCTGGACAGTGTGTATGGCGTGACAACAATTATCCTGTAGCACACACCGCACACTGATTATCAGGGCACAGGTGTAAATGTTTCGAAGGTGAATCGATTGCGTTCGACTTGCCGGCCAAGACAATGCTTTTTCGTCGGGGGTGGGGGTGGGGGGGTAGGTAAGGGTGGTCCCTGTTACCGGTGTGACGTGCCGTGCCAAAGACGAGGAGTGTGCGGCAGAGGGTGGTGTGAGCACGTGTGGTACCGGCCCGGCACCCTTTGTCTCCAACCCACCCCTCCTTGTGCACCCCTGCAACCGGCCACGCCCACCTGCCGCCTGCGGCTCGTTAGTGCCGGAGGAGTGCGTGACGTCACTGGGTCACGCTGCCGCCGGATCCACGCACTGACGCCGCCACCGGAGACGAGGGGCGGAAACGAACTCCGGGGACCACAGCAGCTGCAGCGAGTACATCCGCATGTATTCGCCGCAAACCACCTTACGGTTGGTTGATTGATTCGGGGAGGGGACCAAACGGCGAGGTCATCGCTCCCAACGCACTAGCGAAGAATGGGTAAGGAAGTCGGTCGTACCCTTTCATCCTGGCGTTTGCCTGAAGCGATTAGAGAAATCACGGAAAAGCTGTATCAGCACGGGCGGACGCGGGTTTGAACCGGCGTCCTCCCGAATGCGAGTCAAATGTGCTAATCACTGTGCCACCTCTCTCGGCCCACCTTACGGTACGTGGTGGAGCGTGCTTTGTCTAATACCCACCATTGCCTCGTTTGCAATGTTTGGCGTACGCGCGTTACCTGTTCACCTATTCCAGTCTGGGAAAGAACGATTTTTGGTAAACCTCCGTATACCCTCGAATCTCTCTATCATCCTGGCCGGCCGGTGTGGCCGTGAGGTTCTAGGCGCTTCAGTCTGGAGCCGCTTGACCGCTACTGTCGCAGGTTCGAATCCTGCCTCGGGCATGGATGTTTGTGATGTCCTTGGGTCAGTTAGGTTTAGGTAGTTGTAGGTTCTAGGGGACTGATGACCTCATATGTTAAGTCCCATAGTGCTCAGAGCCATTTGAACCAACCATCCTGAAATTTTAAGCCCTGTTTAGTTCTCAGGGGAAATAATAATACATTAAAGGCGATTCACCTTTTTGCTTGAACACTCTTGTTTCGTCTCGAAACGTGTCTCACCATATTTCCGTATAGAAACGGCCAGAGTTGCAAGATGCACTTTTCATTTAATTTATGACTGGTTTTGGGTTAATTCAACCCATTGTCAAAAAGTCCTACGAGATGCCAATTAAAATTTATAATTGATCTAATAAACAAATCATTGAGTGATTGTAACAAGATACGGAACATATCGTACTGGGATATGCATACAAGACAGACAGAACAGTATTTCCAGAAATTTCGTAGAAACCGTGTCAAAATTATGCACATATACGTATACCGAAATTAAGTTTAACCATCAACAGTGACAGAGCGAAAATACACTGGAGCGCCAAAGAAACTGGTATAGGCACGCGTATTCAAATACACAAATACGTAAACAGGCAGAATACTGCTCTGCGTTCGGGATCGCCTATATATGACATGTGTCGGGCGCAGTTGTTAGATCAGTTACTACTGCTACAATGACAGGTTATCAACGTGTGAGTTCGGACGAGGTGCTATAGTCGGCGCACGAGCGATGGGACAAAGCACCTCCGAAGTGGCGACCAAATGGGGATTTTCCCATACGTTAATTTCAGGAATGCGATAAAACATCGAATCTCAGACATCGCTGCTGCCGGAAAAGGATCATGCAAAAACGGGACCAACGACGACTGAAGAGAATCGTTCAGCGTGACGGAACTGCAACCCTTACGGAAACTGCTGCAGATTTCAGTGCTGGGCCATCAACAAGTGTCAGCGTGCGAACCATTCAACGAAACATCATCGATATGGGCTTTCGGAGCCGAAGGTCCACTCGTGTACCCTCGATGGCTTCGCGACACAAAGCTTTACGCCTCGCCTGGGCCCGTCAACACCTACACTGGACTGTTGATGACTGGAAACATATTGCCTGGTCGGACGAGTCTCGTTTCAAATTGTATTTAGCAGATGCACGTGTACTGGTATGGAGACAACCTCTTGAATCTATGGGCCCTGCTTATCAGCAGGTGACTGTTGAAGCTGGTGGAGGCTCTGTAATGGTGTGGGGCATGTGCAGTTGGAGTGACATGAGACCCCTGATACGTCTAGATACGACTGACAGGAGACACATATGTAAAGATCCTGCCAGATCACCTGCATCCACTCATGCCCATTGTGCATTCCGACGCACTCTGGAAAACCCAGCAGGACAATGCGACAGCACACACGTCCAGAATTGCTACAGAGTGGTTCCAGAAACATACTTCCGCTGGACACCAAGCTCCGCAGAAATGGACATTATTGAGCATATCATATTGCTATGTGCTGCTCTTAAGAGATCTCCACCCCCTCGTACTCTTAAGGATTTATGGACAGCCGTTCACGATTTATAGGATTTATGGTGTCAGTTCCTTCCAGCACTACTTTCAGACATCGGTCGAGTCCATGCCACGTCGTGTTGAGGCACTTCTGCGTGCTCGCGGGGGCCCTACAAAATATCAGGCAGGTGCACCAGCTTGTTTGGTTCTTCATTGTATATTAGCTCAGCATTTAGTATTTTGTGTTTGTAGATTTTCTGTAATAGTCATGAGGAAGATGTCTAACGATTTTACAGTTATTTGCAAACCGAAAGAACTCTCGAAACACCCAAAGTTGTTCGTACAACGTACTGAATTCACCGCTTTCACTTGTCTCACGATTAATACTGTGCACCCTGCATGATGGTATGTTCGGGAACAGTTCACACTTCAATGAAATATTTTCTGCCAGAAGCATTTTCTCGCTCGCCATTGGACGAGACATTTTGGCAGTGCGAGCTGACATCGGTATTCCGGCGACCGCCAGGCACTACAGCCAGGCGCCAAGCGAGGCGCATCCGGTGTGGCCGCAGCCCCAGCAGCTATCAGCGTGTGTCGTATACATAGGCACCAGAGTGTCTTAAGAGGACGGGACGGGATGGGATGGGATGTGGCGGTGCGGTGCGGTGCTGGAATCCCCTAAAAGCCGAGGCGCCACCAGCCAGCCGCTAATGGCCTGACGGAAGGCGAGGGTCCCTCCAGCCGCTCACGCCTAGGAATCGTTAGCGCTAGGATTTCACCCGGAACAAGTCCCGCCCACTCACCCCCACCGGCCACCGGTTCACCCCCGGCACTCACCTCCACCGGCCACCGGTTCACCCCCGGTTTTCCCAGTCTTTGTTCGTGGACTGGGCATCGTTTCAGTTGACCCATGTGGTTTCCGCGTTCGGCTGCACGTTGCGGTAGAGCATTGTTCTTTTAGCTGATTTATTTAACATATTTCGCGTGTGAAGTGTTTTGCTTGTTAAAAGTGTTTCATCGTGTATTGCGTGTGAAATGGATTTACAATAGATTATGCAAACAGACATAATGTTCAGACTTTTTGGAGTGAATGTTAAATTAATATCTTCTTAGGTGTTAAATTTTGCCAGATAGTTAGAAGGCATGGTCTCAGCTGTGCCAACTACTTCCACAGAGCAAACATAAGAGAAAACAAGTTAGCAATGAATTCTTTAAGTACGAGAACTCAGTATTCACATGAACAGCCTATGAACAAACATGCTTCTATGCGAAAAAAAGCACCCAAAACTAAAACTGGAAAACCCTACCCTAAAAGAATAAATTGCTTGGAGGAAGTGGAACCACAGTATACTTGACACTTCAGTTTCAGAACTCAGACAATATATGTGAAACAAGCACCAATGTTCACTATACTTCCAAAGGGCATCAAAATTACTTTGCACCGCATGAAGGACGTTTTACATATGTGAAACACTGCAGCATGTATTTCCTCCATAGCTACTCCGTGACAAACAAACATATCATCATCATTATTATTTGTAAAAATGGTTTGAATGACATTTACGAAATTAATAAATCTGTTGGTTAAAAACAGACAGGGCAGAGAATAACGACAGATTATTTTCCTGAAAAGTTTTCAACTGCATATAGGACACTAATCACACAGAAACAGCCACAATTCTTTATAACCTCGTTTATAATGCGCAGGGATGGCATTGAAAGAATTTACAAGTTAAAATTCACCCATTACCCATACAAATACTAACGAAATATGACATTTAAGCAAATATCTTAACTGCTTTCATTAAGCATAGCTACTTTACGGTATTCATATATTCTTTAATGTTCGTGAGCTACTATGAGGGCCTACATAAACAAAACGACTTTCACTTATATCTGTATAATGTTGATTTTAGACAGTAGAGTTATTCGACTGCTTCCGTGGTTTTACTACCAACATAACAGATTGAAGACCATTGTTTTCGCATCGTATGTTTGCTCTGTTGTATCCCTCAAATGAACGTATTATAATAAATGAGTTAGTTAATGAAAATTTGTCATTATTGCCCTTAAATAACATCACGTTATTTTTTTGTTTTCTCTTGCTGGCGATGCTTTCAATTCTCTATAAATATTTTTATTTCTTTATTAATACACATTCATATTATATTACTATCCAGAAAAACTTCAATTTCTTATCATTACTGAATTTCATCGCAGTCTAACGTGTGTTGGACTGAGACGATAGCAACTTCGCTGTAGCTTCCAGTTCGCGGAACTGGCGGCTGTTTAAGGGAGGGCCTTACACTACGGATAGGCATGGAGGGGGGTGAATGGGCGGGACTTGTTCCGGGTGAAATCCTAGCGCTAAGGGCACGTCTCACGCCTCCCCCCTGTCTCTCCCCCCTCCCCCAGTTTCCCACCCAACCACCACACGACGTCACGGCCCCCCCCCCACCCCCCCATCTTCCAGTTGTTCATCTTCCTGTTCCCGTAACCTCAGCACTCATCCACACTGTCAAACGTCTAGGAATGGGCTAAACTGCGACTTTATAATATTAGTAACATCTGCCAATGCTACTTTTCGGTAACAGGTAATTTTTACTTGTTACTTGTCAGAGTTATAGGTCGCCGTTTACCAGTTTACAACCTGTATGCTTCCGCTCTCCGCCAATATTAAAATGTTCGCCATGTTATTCATCACCGTAGCCGTTAAGCCGTCGGCACACGGACCGTGCTGTCGAACGTTAACGCTCAGCGTGCCAAGTTCAACGTGCTGCTGAACGCTCAGGAACGATGCGTGTCGGGCACACGGTACGTGGGCCCCAACGTGGTATACGCGACCGCAACGCACTCCAGCGGCAGTTGAGGGATGTTTCTAGTTCGTAAATCACACCGTTTCTACTCAACGGGTGCGCGAAAAATTCCCACGTTAGCTCTGTTAAAACGCACACTTCCTCCATCGTCCACGAAAAGAAATGTAGCATGTCCAATCAATAAGGACACAGGCTTATAAAAGTTCCATTACAGACAGTGTTGTACAATTTGTAATACTTCTCCGCATAAGATAAACATTATTTCATCATTCCCACATTTTAGTAAAACCCCAAGGTCAGTCTTACTTGATCCCTGTTCCTACCCAGTAGCAGAATCTTTGCAACATGTGAATTACGAAGCGTAAAAGAAGAAGGAGCAAAATATCTTTATACAAGTAGCGTAAGCTGTCCTTTAGATTAAGTCAATCGAACAAAGTCACCCCTGAAAAAAAAAAAAAAGTGAACTTATATTTACATAACATCAAATATTATAGCATATACTTATATTAAAATAATAAGTATCATAACCTTATAAAAACGCGAATGTTAGGAATAAAAAATTGGGAGTATCAAGACGCAAACCACCGCCACGACAAACAATTCACTACAAAATGGTTATTCTGCTCATTACGCTAAGCCAACAACACACCCTTTCGTCCTAATCAAAGTATGTTAGCGCTTGCTGAAAACCTTAATCGTAGATACGTTACTAATTGAAATTTAATTATAACAAATTGTAACAAGAAGAATGCGTTTTGGGTGGATCTTCAGTGTGTCGCTGCCTTCAAATAGACTACTCTCATTATACGCAAGTTACAATAATTCTTTTGCCACGAATATGATTTCTCATTCTTTTATTGGAACGAGTCACACATTTAACAACGATTTTTCCAGTGATTCTCAATTTGCTGGTGCTCAGAAACGGCATATATACATATAGGCGAGAAATGAGTGCCAATTGGCGCGTCACAACTCTGTACTGAAGGGAGACAGTGTGCGCGTGACGTAGGTGGCGTTGTGCCATCTCATTGGTCAATGCTCAGACTGACGCTCAGAATATCTGACATGCCAAATATTGCTCTGCACGTTCGCAAAGACTCCCGAACGTGCTATTCCACGCTATGACATCAGAAACCAGGCACGCTCAACGCTCAACGTTCGGATGCACGGTCCGTGTGCCGACGGCTTTACACTGTGCTGGATCACAAGTAACTAACGACACGCACTGCCAAGTTTATTTGCTAAATGCTCAGGTCAACTGTGACACTTGTAAGGAAGTGACAGTTGTCTCTCGTAAAACTGTGCAAAATGAGATCGACCGTGTGTCATTGAAGTCACTAGGCGGTCTGAAAGGGATGATAAATATACTTTGAGCGAATAATGAAAATCAATTCTGCCCTTAAACCCGTCCAATTCTCGAAAATTTTCTGCCATGTAGTGAAACTGAAAAGTATGGGAAATACGGGCCTTCCAGTGAAAGGTGACATTGGGAAAAGTTCAGCTGCAATACTTGAAGATACACACAAAATTTTACCTGTGTATTATGATGTTGAAAAAAAAAATTGCCGTCTTGTCACTACACTACTGTTTTTGGTAAAAGTTACTTAGTGAAACTCCCCTCTTTAATGCTTTTTTCGTTCGTTGTGTATGATATATGAGTATCATACGCATCAAAATACTCGCCGGAGGCTTGTTTATTATCTAATATACATTTTCTATATTTCTAAGTTTTAGTTTTCGTAATGAAAAGTGCGTTAAGTGAGCTGAAGTATGGAGTGAACGTAAACGTTACGCTACGCTCTAGGTCAATCTGTCACAACAGTCTTTATCTGGCATTCACATTCGTTGTGTTCGCCAACCCTCAACCGAATTATCACTTTTCAGTCTAACCTAGACCGCAGGCTACGCTACCCGACCAGGATTTCGGAGGGGCGGGCATGCATCGGTCCGATGTTGCACTCCAACCAAACATACCAGTGCTGCAGCTGTGCCGCCACGTGAAACACTTAGTGCAAAATTATTGTCACGGCGAAGTAGCGTCCACTGTCGGCCGGCTGTACTTTCATAGGATGAGAGACAAGTTTCTTAGAACGAAGTACAAACGTCGGTCAACATATGGAACGTCGCGTCGAACGTCGTAATGCTTAAACGCTACTTTCAGTTTCGATTTGTGAATTCTACAGGGTGTTTCAAAAATCACCGCTATATTTGAAACGGCAATAAAAACTAAACGAGCAGCGATAGAAATACACCGTTTGTTGCAATATGCTTGGGACAACAGTACATTTTCAGGCGGACAAACTTTCTAAATTACAGTAGTTACAGTTTTCAACAACAGATGGCGCTGCAAGTGATGTGAAAGATATAGAAGACAACGCAGTCTGTGGGTGCGCCATTCTGTACGTCGTCTTTCTGCTGTAAGCGTGTGCTGTTCACAACGTGCAAGTGTGCTGTAGACAACATGGTTTATTCCTTAGAACAGAGGATTTTTCTGCTGTTGGAATTCCACCGCCTAGAACACAGTGTTGTTGCAACAAGACGAAGTTTTCAACGGAGGTTTAATGTAACCAAAGGGCCGAAAAGCGATACAATAAAGGATCTGTTTGAAAAATTTCAACGACAACCCCTCAGCGCCGCTACCATTGCTGCACGAGAGACATTCGCTAACGATATAGTGCACAGGATTGATGACGGCGATATGCATGTGGGCAGCATTTGGTTTACTGACGAAGCTTATTTTTACCTGGACGGCTTCGTCAATAAACAGAACTGGCGCATATGGGGAACCGAAAAGCCCCATGTTGCAGTCCCATCGTCCCTGCATCCTCAAAAAGTACTGGTCTGGGCCGCCATTTCTTCCAAAGGAATCATTGGCCCATTTTTCAGATCCGAAACGATTACTGCATCACGCTATCTGGACATTCTTCGTGAATTTGTGTCGGTACAAACTGCCTTAGACGACACTGCGAACACCTCGTGGTTTATGCAAGATGGTGCCCGGCCACATCGCACGGCCGACGTCTTTAATTTCCTGAATGAATATTTCGATGATCGTGTGATTGCTTTGGGCTATCCGAAACATACAGGAGGCGGCGTGCATTGGCCTCCCTATTCGCCAGACATGAACCCCTGTGACTTCTTTCTGTGAGGACACTTGAAAGACCAGGTGTACCACCAGAATCCAGAAACAATTGAACAGCTGAAGCAGTACATCTCATCTGCATGTGAAGCCATTCCGCCAGACACGTTGTCAAAGGTTTCGGGTAATTTCATTCAGAGACTACGCCATATTATTGCTACGCATGGTGGATATGTGGAAAACATCGTACTATAGAGTTTCCCAGACCGCAGCGCCATCTGTTGTTGAAAATTGTAACTACTGTAATTTCGAAAGTTTGTCTGCCTGTAAATGTACTGTTGTCCCAAGCATATTGCAACAAACGGTGTATTTCTATCGCTGCTCGTTTAGTTTTTATTGCCGTTTCAAATATACCGGTCATTTTTGAAACACCCTGTAGTTGTCACTGAAATCCCAGCCATAGTCGACAGCGTGATCCAAGGTTCTCGGCCAACAGAAGGCGCACCACGTTGAATAGCATCCACGTAGCAGAGCGCGCAATGTCTTCCGTGGAGACCGTACACCCTATTAAGAACTTTCGTAATGTGCAGGGAACGATCATAAATAGAGGTGTAAATATCGTGTTTGAATAAAAGTATCATTTGTCGTCTCACTACGTATTTTTTTATTACCTTCTGTACTGTACTATAGCAGTTCCTTGTATGTATAGTCAAAGTTTTATCGAGCTATGGCAGTGAGACATCATACGGAAGTTACTTTCGTCCGTAATTTTTGTTCACCAGTGCAGTACTAGGAAGGTTTTGCAACACTACACAACTATAAAATGAAGGAGGCAGATTGTTGCTGTGTTGTGAGAATACTTCATACCCGCATTGTAGCCTCTGTGCTAAGTCCGAGAGCGCAGTCGTCCCACTAGCGGGGTTAGTTTGAAGTGATGGCTACGACATCGTGGTTGCTAAGTGAGATTCGAGCAGTTTTGCGGTACGACTTCGCGCACGGTTTAAATATAGACCATTGTTTTGAAGAAATGACTTGCACTCGGTCGTGTTTGTCCACATCGTACAATTATATTCGAAAGAGGAAATTTCACTTTGGAGGGCGCTGAGAGTACAGGAAGACAACGATCATCAGTTACAGAGGAAAACATTGATGTTGTGGGGAAAATGCTAGACGAAGACAGGCGTGTGACCTATAAGCAAATGGAGGATACCTTAAGGCTAAATGCACCAGCAATTAGTTCGATTCTGTGAGATCATTTTCAAATAAAAAAAAATTTGTCGTGTGTGGGTGCCGGACAGACTGACGGAAGAGCAGGTGACACGACGCGTGACTTGCCTTGGTGCCGGGAGATGTTAAAGAAGTTCTCTAAGGGACAATATCAGTACGTGAATAACACCGTGACAGGTGGCGAGACTTGGCTGTACTATTATGACGTGACGACTAAGACTCAAAACAAGGCTTGGGTCTTTGACGATGACGACACACCAGTAGCTGTAAGAAAATCCCGATCAGTAAAGATGAAAATGATAGCCTTTCCTTTTTTTGAAATTGAGTGGAATTGTGGAGCGTGTTGTTATGGACAGACAGAAGACAATCACAGCTAAGTGGTACACTTAGCAGTGCCTGCCCGAAGTCATCCAGTCTTTCAAGAACCTGCGGCCGAAGTCAGGATTGGACACCCGATTCCTCCATCACGACAACGCTCCATCTGACCGCACGAAAGCGTGCACCGAATACTTGCAGGGTACAGGACTGAAACTTCTTGAGCTCCCTCCTTACAGTCCACACCTTTTGCACTGCTCCCGCACGTGAAAACGAAGCTGGAAGGATAGCAGTTTTCAAGTGGTGAGGACAACCTGAGGGCTACAGACAACGAGTGCGCCTCACTCACTGCAGAAACTTGGGAGAACTGGTTTAGGGTTCGGTTTCGGAGGATCGAGGTGTGTATTCAATGTGCCGGAAATTGATTCGAAAAGAATTACATAAATAAAGCTGTATTGCAGACGTTTGGTAGTATCCTTTGTACACTACTGGCCATTAAAATTGCTACACCAAGAAGAAATGAGGATGATAAACGGATATTCAGTGAACAAATATATTTTACTAGAACTGACATGTGATTACATTTTCACGCAATTTGGGTGCATAGACCCTGAGAAATCAGTACCCAGAACAACCACCTCTGGCCGTAATAACGGCCTTTATACGCCTGGGCATTGAGTCACACAGAGCTTGGATGGCGTGTACAGGTACAGCTGCCCATGCAGCTTCAAAAACAATACCACACTTCAGCAAGACTAGTGACTGGCGTATTGTGACGAGCCAGTTGCTCGGCCACCATTGACCAGACGTTTTCAATTGGCGAGAGATCTGGAGAATGTGCTGGCCAGGGCAGCAGTAGAACATTTATTGTATCCAGAAAGGCCCGTACAGGACCTGCAACATGCGGTCGTGCATTATCCTGCTGAAATGTAGGGTTTCGCAGGGATCGAATGAAGGGTAGAGCCACGGGTCGTAACACGTCTGAAACATAACGCCCACTGTTCAAAGTGCCGTAAGTCCGAACAAGAGGTGACCGAGACGTGTAACCAATGGCACCCCATACCATCACGCCGGATGATACGCCAGTATGGCCATGACGAATACACGCATTCAATGTGCGTTCACCGCGATGTAGCCAAACACGGATGCGACAATCATGATGCTGTAAACAGAACCTGGATTCGTCCGAAAAAATGACGTTTTGCCATTCGTGCACCCAGGTTCGACGTCACACCACCGCAGGAGCTCCTGTCTGTGATGCAGCGTCAAGGGTGACCGCAGCCATGGTCTCCGAGCTGATAGTCCATGCTGCTGCAAACGTCGTCGAATTGTTCGTGCAGGTGGTTGTTGTCTTCCAAACGACCCCATCTGTCGTCTCAGGGACCGAGAAGTGGCTGCACGATCCGTTACAGCCATGCGGATAAGATGCCTATCATCTCCACTGCTAGTGATACGAGGCCGTTGGGATCCAGCATGGCGTTCCGTATTACACTCCTGAACCCACCGATTCCATATTCTGCTAACAGTCATTGGATCTCGAGCAACGCGAGCAGCAATGTCGGGATACGATAAACCGCAATCGCGATAGGCTACAATCCGACCTTTATCAAAGTCGGAAACGTGATGGTACGCATTTCTCCTCGTTACACGAGGCATCACAACAACTTTTCACCAGGCAACGCCGGTTTGTGTATGAGAAATCGGTTGGAAACTTTCGTCATGTCAGCACGTTGTAGGTGTCGCCACCGGCGCGAACCTTGTGTGAATGCTCTGAAAAGGTAATCATTTGCATATCACAGCATCTTCTTCCTGTCGGTTAAATTTCGCGTCTGTAGCACGTCATCTTCGTGGTGTAGCAATTTTAATGGCCAGTAGTGTAAAATAAGAGAAATCAGAGCTCCCACGGTAAGATTTAGAGTGGAAAAGGCGAGAAATAGTCTGAACCGTCTACCATACACTCCATGTGATGTAGACAGATAGATACTTAATTAACCAGAAATTGTTCTGATTAGTCTGATTATTACTAGTGATTTTTATGACAACTAAATTCAGTCGAAATTGAATGTTTTTGAAAAATAGCTGCTGACTCCCCAGATACTGTGCACTTTTGCTGTTTATCTACTGTTGATAGTCGAGAGCACGTAATGACGTCACAGAAATGTGGAGCCACGTATAATGACGGAGAAATTGTGTTTGAGTAGCGCTAACTGAGCTCCGCATTTAACTCGTAAGACTTTTGTCGTGTGTTGACACTCCAGGAAGCGGCGTTGCCAGTTAATGAATTATTTGCCTGTGGGAGACAGCGGAAGTTTGAAACAGTGCTGCCACTTCATTTCTACTCAGGCGTTACCTCCACCTCGAAACAGTTAAGTCGGCCGTGGAATTTGACAGGCCTGGGAGAAGGCTTTGTTCTGCTGCCGCGGAGCGAGTGCTTACACACACACACACACACACACACACACACATACACATACACACATACACAGTGTTCATACATACATACATACATACATACGGGCTCAAGTTGTAGAACGGTGCATGTTTCCCCAGAAACGCATTATCCTATCAAAACAAAGCCATTTCCCTGTGTCGCTCTACACTGCCTCTCCCCGCACTAGTACTACTTTAACTTGGAACTCCGGAAGCATTACGGAGAACAACGTTCTCTGTTGTTTCCGCTAAACGCGACTAATTCAGTTCCAAGTGCCGTCTGCCAGTGAGGAAAGTTTCGCATTCATTAAGCCAACTCAAGAGTTACGAAATCTGTCTTATAAGTAATGACAGGTCGAGAGATACAGTGACACGAGAGAGGCTTTCAAGTGGTATTTACGCGTACACACTTATCATATTGTGCCCAATGAAGCGCCTAACGTGGGACACCTGCGATTCGCTACGGTCGCAGGTTCGAATCCTGCCTCGGGCTTGGATGTGTGTGATGTCCTTACGTTATATTTAAGTAGTTCTAGGGGACTGATGATCTCAGAAGTCCCATAGTGCTCAGGGCCATTTGAACCATTTGAACACCTGCGATTTCTGAGTGAATAGCTTCATTCTAAAGGTGGCAGGGGTAAAATACAGGGAGGGAAAGGCTATTTACAATTTGTACAGAAACCAGATGGCAGTTATGAGAGTCGAGGGACATGAAAGGGAAGCAGTGGTTGGGAAGGGAGTGAGACAGGGTTGTAGCCTCTTCCCGATGTTATTCAATCTGTATAGTGAGCAAGTAGTAAAGGAAACAAAAGAAAAATTCAGAGTAGGAATTAAAAACCATGGAGAAGAAATGAAAACTTTGAAGTTCGCCGATGACATTATAATTTTGTCACACACAGCAAAGGACCTGGAAGAGCAGTTGAACGGAATGGACAGTGTCTTGAAAGGAGGATATAAGATGAACATAAACAAAAGCAAAACGAGGATAATGGAATGTAGTCGAATTAAATCATGTGATGGTGAGGGTATTACATTAGGAAATGAGAGGCTTAAAGTAGTAAAGGAGTTTTGCTATTTGGGGAGCAAAATAACTGATGATGGTCGAAGTAGAGAGGATATAAAATGTAGACTGGCAATGGCAAGGAAAGCGTTTCTGAAGAAGAGAAATTTTTTTAATACCGAGTATAGATTTAAGTGTCAGGAAGTCGTTTCTGAAAGTATTTGTATGGAGTGTAGCCATGTATGGAAGTGAAACATGGATGGTAAATAGTTTGGACAAGAAGAGAATAGAAGCTTTCGAAATGTGGTGCTACAGACGAATGCTGAAGATTAGATGGGTAGATCACATAATTAATGAGAAGATACTGAAAAGCACTGGGTAGAAAAGAAGTTTGTTGCACAACATGACTAGAGAAGGGATCGATTGATAGGACAAGTTCAGAGAGATCAAGGGATCACCTATTTAGTATGGTCGCGGGGGAAGTGTTGTGGGTATAAATAGTAGAGGGAGACCAAGAGGTGAATACAGTGAGCAGATTCAGAAAGATGTAGGTTGCATTGGTTATTCTGAGTTAAAGAGGCTTCCACAGGGTAGGATAGCACGGAGAGGTGCATCAAACACGTCTTTATACTGAAGGTCACAATAACATAAAACAAATTTAGAACCAGTCACTTTTTTGGATTTTTGATACAATTTATTCATCCATAATCGATGCACTGATAAAAAGGTAGAACCAGCATCATTATCCATTAAAAGAAAGGTTGTTGGTCTATGATAACATCTTCAGAACGTTCGATGCTCGTCTAACAAAGAGAGTTTGGTGTTTCATAAGACAAAAGGCAAGTAGATTGGGATGGTTTCAAGGATGTTGATGGAGATCTTACAGGAATCGGTATGTCAGGGGACAAAATCATGTACAGGAATGAATTTAGACAAATCGTCAGAAACTACTGGGTTTTTGAGCTGGGAGAACAACTCTAAAGACGAAAGGGACCCCTGCCAGAAGGCCAGAAGAAGCCACTGAGTGGTGGGCGCAAGAGAGAATGGCGGCGCATCCAAGCACGCACGAGGACAAGAGCTACAAATGGACAACGATGTTAATTGTTAAATCGTAGTTCGTAGTAGTTCAGTTTGAATGTAAAATATAATAATAATAATAATAATAATAATAATAGAATGAAATTCTCACTCTACAGCGGAGTGTGCGCTGATATGTAACTTCCTGGCAGATTAAAACTTTGTGCCGGGCCGAGACTCGAACTCAGAACCTTTGCCTTTCGCGGGCAAGTGCTCTACCAACTGAGCTACTCAAGCACGACACACGCCTCACACTCACAGCTTTACTTCTGCCAGTATCTCGTCTCCTATCTTCCAAACTTTACAGACGCTCTCCTGCGAACCTTGCAGAACTAGCGCTCCTGAAAGAAAGGAAGGTAGGAGACAAGGTATTGGCAGAAGTGAAGCTGTGAGGACGGGGCGTGAGTCGTGCTTGGGTAGCTCAGTTGGTAGAGCACTTGCCCGCGAAAGGCAAAGGTCCCGAGTTCGAGTCTCCGTCCGACACACAGTTTAAATCTGCCAGGAAGTTTCAATAATAATAATAATAATAATAATAATAGATGTTAGATATAGAAGAGAAATTCCAGTTGACATATATAGAATACAAAGACACGAATACAGACATTAGACCAGTCTTGCATAGACCACCAAATAACCCACAAGTCGAAACAACAATAACAACTATTAACACAATCATACACAACAAAATAAATGAAAATACAACTATGGAAGAGGTACAACTACTGGTTTATGTAGGAGCACTCACTACAATAAATATACACACTAGGCAGAGATCAGAACCAACCAACACACAGAAGAAACCCACAAAACCAGCATGGCAACACAGGCTACATATCAGAATAGAAAAACTGAGAAAAGACATCTGGCAGCTAACAAAATTTATAAGAAATGAAATGTCAGAAAAAAAAAGGTTAGGTAAAATCTCACAACAAGAAGCGATAGAGCAATTAGATGAAAAGAAGCAGAAATTACAAGCATTGGCCAAACGACTTAGAAGATACAAAAAAAGTGAAAATAGAAGGAAACAAAACCAAACATTCAACACAAACCAAAAGAAATTTTACCAGACAATAGATAACACACACATTAAAACAGACAATCCACCAAACATAACAGACACGGAACACTTCTGGAGCAACATATGGTCAAACCCGGTACAACATAACAGGCATGCACGGTGGATACAAGCAGAAACAGACGCATACAAGATGATACCACAAATGCCTGAAGTGATAATTTTGCAGCATGAAGTCACCCAAGCAATTAATTCTACTCACAATTGGAAAGCCCCTGGAAAAGATAAAATAGCAAATTTCTGGCTAAAGAAGTTCACCTCAACACATTCACATCTAACTAAATTATTTAACAGTTATATTGCAGACCCATACACATTCCCTGATACACTTACACATGGAATAACTTATCTGAAACCTAAAGATCAAGCAGACACAGCAAACCCAGCTAAATATCGCCCCATAACATGCCTACCAACAATCTACAAAATATTAACTTCAGTCATTACACAGAAATTAATGACACATACAACACAGAACAAAATTATAAATGAAGAACAAAAAGGCTGTTGCAAAGGAGCACGAGGATGTAAAGAGCAACTGATAATAGATGCAGAGGTGACATATCAAGCTAAAACTAAACAAAGGTCGCAACACTACGCATACATCGATTACCAAAAAGCTTTTGATAGTGTACCCCACTCACGGTTACTACAGATATTGGAAATATATAGAAAGTAGATCCTAAATTGATACAGTTCCTAAACATAGTAATGAAAAATTGGAAAACCACACTTAATATCCAAACAAATTCAGATAATATCACATCACAGCCAATACAGATTAGGCGTGGAATATACCAAGGAGACTCATTAAGTCCTTTCTGGTTCTGTCTTGCACTGAACCCACTATCCAACATGCTAAATAATACAAATTATGGATATAATATTACTGGAACATACCCACAAAAAATCACACATTTGCTATACATGGATGATCTAAAACTACTGGCAGCAACCAATAAACAACTCAACCAATTACTAAAGATAACAGAAGTATTCAACAGTGATGTAAATATGGCTTTTGGAACAGACAAATGTAAGAAAAATAGCATAGTCAAGGGAAAACACACTAAACAAGAAGATTACATATTGGATATCCACAGCAACTGCATAGAAGTGATGGAAAAAACAGATGCCTATAAATATCTAGGATACAGACAAAAAATAGGAATAGATAATACAAATATTAAAGAAGAACTAAAAGAAAAATATAGACAAAGACTAACAAAAATACTGAAAACAGAATTGACAGCAAGAAACAAGACAAAAGCTATAAATACTTACGCTATACCTATATTGACCTACTCATTTGGAGTAGTAAAATGGAGTAACACAGACCTAGAAGCACTCAATACACTTAGACGATCACAATGCCACAAATATAGAATACATCACATACATTCAGCAACAGAAAAATTCACATTAAGCAGAAAGGTAGGAGGAAGGGGATTTATCGACATAAAAAACCTACATTATGGACAGGTAGACAATTTAAGAAAATTCTTTATAGAACGAGCAGAAACTAACAAAATACACAAAGCAATCACTCATATAAATACATCGGCTACACCGCTGCTATTTCATAACCACTTCTACAACCCTTTAGATCACATAACATCAACAGATACGAAGAAAGTAAATTGGAAAAAGAAAACACTACATGGCAAGCACCCGTATCATCTAACACAGCCACACATCGATCAAGACGCATCCAACACATGGCTAAGAAAAGGCAGTATATACAGTGAGACGGAAGGATTCATGATTGCAATACAGGATCAAACAATAAACACCAGATATTACAGCAAGCATATTATTAAAGATCCCAATACCACAACAGATAAATGCAGACTTTGCAAACAACAAATAGAAACAGTAGATCACATCACAAGTGGATGTACAATACTAGCAAATACAGAATACCCCAGAAGACATGACAATGTAGCAAAAATAATACATCAACAACTTGCCTTACAACATAAACTAATAAAACAACACGTTCCCACATACAAGTATGCACCACAAAGTGTACTGGAGAATGATGAATACAAATTATACTGGAACAGAACCATTGTAACAGATAAAACAACACCACATAACAAACCTGACATCATACTCACCAATAAAAAGAAGAAATTAACACAACAAATCGAAATATCCATACCCAATACAACAAATATACAGAAGAAAACAGGAGAAAAAATTGAAAAATACATCCAACTGGCTGAGGAAGTCAAGGACATGTGGCATCAGGATAAAGTTGACATTATATTGATTATATTATCAACTACAGGAGTCATACCACACAATATCCACCAGTACATCAACGCAATGCAGCTACATCCAAACGTATATATACAACTACAGAAATCCGTAATTATTGATACGTGTTCAATAACCCGAAAGTTCCTAAATACAATGTAACATATACCGTACAGTTAAAAGGAAGTCACGCTTGATCAAGGTCCGCGTCACTTTCCATATTTAACCAGACCTAAGGTCTGAGAAAAATAGAAATAATAATAAGTGTGAATGTGATCCCATTGGGTACGTAAGACATGAACAAGTGCCAGAAGGTCTTGTTAGGCGCTTGAAACTAACTAGCAGTGGTAAAATATCTATGTGCCAACTATAAGAAGCCACCTTATTGGCTTCAGCAGGAATTATCCGTCAGTACATCACACTCACAGGCGCTTGTGAAGTGTGCAACAGGTGATAAAATACAAAATCCAAAAACTGAACTGTTTTGCTTCGTTCATCGTTAATAATAATAATATAAGGGGCAGCAGCCTTTTCAGTAGTTGCAGGCGCAACTGTCTTGATGATTGACTGATCTGGCCTTGTAACACTAACCAAAACGGCCTTGCTGTGCTGGTACTGCGAACGGCTGAAAGCAAGGGGAAACTACAGCCGTAATTTTTCCCGAGGGCATGCAGCTTTACTGTATGATTACATGATGATGGCGTCCTCTTGGGTAAAATATTCCGGAGGTAAAATAGTCCCCCATTCGGATCTCCGGGAGGGGACTACTCAAGAGGGTGTCGTTATCAGGAGAAAGAAAACTGGCGTTCTACGGATCGGAGCGTGGAGTGTCAGATCCCTTAATCGGGCAGGTAAGTTAGGAAATTTAAAAAGGGAAATGGATAGGTTAAAGTTAGATACAGTGGGAATTAGTGAAGTTCGGTGGCAGGAAGAACAAGACTTTTTGCCAGGTAAATACAGGGTTATAAATACAAAACCAAATACGGGTAATGCAGGAGTAGGTTTAATAATGAATAAAAAAAATAGGCTTCGGGTAAGCTACTACAAGCAACATAGTGATCGCATTATTGTGACCAAGATAGACACGAAGCCCACGCCTACTACAGTAGTACTAGTTTATATGCCAACTAGCTCTGCAGATGTTGAAGAAATTGATGAACTGTATGATGAGATAAAAGAAATTATTCAGGTAGTGAAGGGAGACGAAAATTTAATAGTCATGGGTGACCAGAATTCGAGAGTAGGAAAAGGGAGCAAAGGAAACATAGTAGGTGAACATGGATTGGGGATAAGAAATGAAAGAGGAAGCCGTCTGGTAGAATTTTGCACAGAGCATAACTTAATCATAGCTAACACTTGGTTCAAGAATCATGAAAGAAGGCTGTTTACATGGAAGAATCCTGGAGATACTAGAAGGTATCAGACAGATTATATAATGGTAAGACAGAGATTTAGCAACCAGGTTTTAAACTGTAAGACATTTCCAGGGGCAGATGTGGACTCTGACCACAATCTATTGTTTACGAACTGTAGATTAAAACTGAAGAAACTGCAAACAGGTGGGAATTTAAGGAGATGGGACCTGGATAAACACACTAAACCAGAGGTTGTACAGAGTTTCTAGGAGAGCATAAGGGAACAATTGAGAGGAATTGGGGAAAGAAATACAGTAGAAGAAGAATGGGTAGCTCTGAGGGATGAAGTAGTGAAGGCAGCAGAGGACCAAGTAGGTAAAAAGACGAGGACTAGTAGAAATCCTTGGGTAACAGAAGAAATATTGAATTTAATTGATGAAAGGAGAAAATATAAAAATGCAGTAAATGAAGCAGGCAGAAAGGAATACAAACGTCTCAAAAATGAGATCGACAGGAAGTGAAAAATGGCTAAGCAGGCATGGCTAGAGGACAAATGTAATGATATAGAGGCTTATTTCACTAGGGATAAGATAGATAATGCCTACAGGAAAATTAAAGAGACCTTTGGAGAAAAGGGAACCACGAGTATGAATATCAAGATCTCAGATGGAAACCCAGTTCTAAGCAAAGAAGGGAAAGCAGAAAGGTGGAAGGAGTATATAGAGGGTCTATACAAGGGCGATGTACTTGAGGACAATATTATGGAAATGGAAGAGGATGTAATGAGGATGAAACGGGAGATATGATACTGCGTGAAGAGTTTGACAGAGCACTGAAAGACCTGAGTCGAAACAAGGCCCCCGGAGTAGACAACATTCCATTAGAACTACTGACAGCCTTGGGAGAGCCAGCCCTGACGAAACTCTACCATCTGGTGAGCAAGATGTATGAGACAGGCGAAATACCCTCAGACTTCAAGAAGAATATAATAATTCGAATCCGAAAGAAAGTAGGTGTTGACAGATGTGAAAATTACCGAACTATCAGTTTAATAAGCCACGACTGCAAAATACTAACGCGAATTCTTTACAGACGAATGGAAAAACTAGTAGAAGCCGACCTCGCGGCAGATCAGTTTGGATTCCGTAGTAATGTTGGAACACGTGAGGCAATACTGACCCTACGACTTATCTTAGAAAATAGATTAAGGAAAGGCAAACCTACGTTTCTAGCATTTGTAGACTTAGAGAAAGCTTTTGACAATGTTGACTGGAATACTGTCTTTCAAATTCTGAAGGTGGCAGGGGTAAAATACAGGGAGCGAAAGGCTATTTACAATTTGTACAGAAACGAGATGGCAGTTATAAGAGTTGAGGGGCATGAGAGGGAAGCAGTGGTTGGGAAGGGAGTGAGGCAGGGTTGTAGCCTCTCCCCGATGTTATTCAATCTGTATATTGAGCAAGCAGTAAAGAAAACAAAAGAAAAATTCGGAGTAGGTATTAAAATCCATGGAGAAGAAATAAAAACTTTGAGGTTTGCCGATGACATTGTAATTCTGTCAGAGACAGCAAAGGACTTGGAAGAGCAGTTGAAATGAATGGACAGTGTCTTGAAAGGAGGATAAAAGATGAACATCAACAAAAGCAAAGCGAGGATAATGGAATGTAGTCGAATTAAGTCGGGTGATGCTGAGGGAATTGGGTTAGCAAATGGGACACTTAAAGTAGTAGATGAGTTTTGCTATTTGGGGAGCAAAATAACTGATGATGATCGAAATAGAGAGGATATAAAATGTAGACTGGCAATGGCAAGGAAAGCGTTTCTGAAGAAGAGAAATTTGTTAACATCGAGTATAGATTTAAGTGCCAGGAAGTCGTTTCTGAAAGTATTTGCAAGGAGTGTAGCCATGTATGGAAGTGAAACATTGACGATAAATAGTTTGGACAAGAAGAGAATAGAAGCTTTCGTAATGTGGTGCTACAGAAGAATGCTGAAGATTAGATGGGTAGATCACATAACTAATGAGGAGGTATTGAATAGAATTGGGTAGAAGAGGAGTTTGTGGCACAACTTGACAAGAAGGAGGGACCGGTTAGTAGGACATGTTCTGAGGCATCAAGGGATCACAAATTTAGCATTGGAGGACAGCGTGGAGGGTAAAAATCGTAGAGGGAGACCAAGAGATGAATACACTAAACAGATTCAGAAGGATGTAGGTTGTAGTAGGTACTGGGAGATGAAGAAGCTTGCACAGGATAGAGTAGCATGGAGAGCTGCATCAAACCAGTCTCAGGACTGAAGACCACAACAACAGCAACAACAACAACAACACATAACAGTGTCATGCGCATACAGTTGAAACAATAGTCATAAGTAGGGTTTGAACGCAGGACCTTTGGCACGATGACCTAACGCTCTACCAACTCACCAACGTGAAATCCACGAAACTATCATCCACAAATACACCTCTCCTCTACTTCGTACTTCTGGTGTTATCTTTAATTACCGTTCACGGGTGTTCCACTGGACAACAGCACGTAGCACGAAATAAATCGGAGTTTTGGTCGACATTCTTACCGACACACAGCTTTTGGTACCGACCTGGGTGTCTGACACGTGGAGGTTTGGGTGTGAGTAATCTCGTCTCCTCCTACATTCACTCAGCGGCGACACTTTCTCGTGTATACATGTCCGGCTTGTCAGTCTGTTTATCGATGCTACAGAGAACGCACAACTAAGGCCCGTTCCAAGTTAATGACGCAAGCGCGAGGAATAAGTATGAGGAGGAATAAGGAGATATACTATAACAATTTATAGATATAAAAGGTACAACTGCTGAACTGTATGAAATAAAATCGTCATAACTTCTGAACGGTTTTCGTTAGGACGTTCAAGATGCACGGTTGGCCAAGATGCATGATGTCAATTAGTATGCGCTGTGTGGTTTCGTTTAGCGACGAAGCCCACTTTCATTCGGATGGGTTCGTCAACAAGAAGACTGGCCCTTTTTGGGGACTGAAAATCCGGATTTCGCGATCGATAAGTCTCTTCACCCCCAACGGGTGACTGTGTGGTGTGCAATGTTCAGCCACGGAATAATCGGTGCGATATTACATTTTGGGACGGTGTCTACCGAACGGTTTTGGAAGATGAGTTCATCCCCATTATCCAAGGAAACCCTGATTTCGACAGGCAGTGGTCGATACAAGACGGAGCTCGACCCCATCGAGGTAGGAGATTGTTTGATGTCCTGGAGGAGCATTCTGGCTCTGGAGTACCCAGAGGCCACTGGCATGGGCCTCGATATTCTCCGGGTCTCAACGCATGCGACACCTTTTTCTGCGGCTGTATTAATGACAAGGTCCACAGCAATGACTCCGAAACCATTGCTGAGCTGAAAACAGCCATGCAGTAGGTCATCGACAGCATCCATGTTCCGACACTTCAGCGGATCATGCAGGATTTCGCTATTTGTCTGCGCCACATCATCGCCAATGATGGCGCGCATATCGAACATGTCATAACCTACCGAGTGATCGAAAAGTCAGTATAAACTTCAAAACTTAATAAACCACGGAATAATGTAGATAGAGAGGTAAAAATTGACACACATGCCTGGAATGAAATGGGGTTTTATTAGCATAAAAAAAGTTCACAAAGTGTCCGACAGATGGCGCTGGACAGCAAAACGTCAGTGACTGCGTATGACAATCGTGTATAAAAGGAGCTGTAATGAGAGAGAGAGTCAGATGCGCCAGCAGTCGCAGCATGTTGACGTTACCTGAAAAGGCGCTTTTAGTGAAACTGTATTATCAGAATCGGGGATGTGCTAGTTCAGCGTTACGATCCTATCGCCATAGCAAGGGGATTCGAACGGGTAAAGGTCCGTTGACAAATGCAGCTGTGGCGAGAATGACTTCGAAGTTCGAAGCCATGGGTTGTTTAGACGATAGACCCCGTAGTGGCCGACCGAGCACAAGGCGTAATGCTGCTGAGACAGTTCAGGAAGAAATGGAGACTGTAGCGGGTTCGTCTATGCACGTGAAAGTCACCGCTCGTGCAGTCGCACGTCGCACCGGCATTCCATACACTACTGTTTGGTTGGCACTTAGGCGTACCCTCCGATGCTATCCGTACAAAATCCATCGGCATCATGGCCTGTTACGTGGCGATTTAGTGCAGCGGAGGGCATTTGCAGTGTGGGCGTTTCAGAAGATGGCGGAAGATGGCGATTGGTTGAGTAACGTGTTGTGGACCGACGAAGCTCATTTCACGCACCGATGGTGTTTCAACGCCCACAACTGCAGAATTTGGGCTACCGAAAATCCTAGAACTCCATTGCACGACGAGAAAGTCACGGTATGGGTTGGATTTACCACATCTACCGTAATCGGGCCTTTTTTCTTCGAGGAAATGTGTGATTCTGGTTTTGCAACTGCTACCGTGATGGGTGAGAGGTACGCCGATATGTTACAGAATCGCAACATCCCCAGCCTGGCTGATAAACACCTGCTGGAACGTACGATGTTTATGCAGGATGGCACTCCACCCCATATTGCTAGAGGCGTGGAAGATCTCTTGCGCGCGTCGTTTGGTAAAGATAGTGTGCTCAGCCGCCACTTTCGTCATGCTTGGCCTCCCAGGTCCCTATACCTCAGTCCGTGCGAGTATTGGCTTTGGGGTTACCTGAAGTCGCAAGTGAATCGTGATCGACCGACATCTCTATGGGTGCTGAAAGACAACATCCGACGCCGATGCCTCACCATAACTCCGGACATGCTTTAGAGTGCTGTTCACAACATTATTCCTCGACTACAGCTATTGTTGAGGAATGATGGTGGACATATTGAGCATTTAACATGAGTGACGTAGGAGTAAATATCCTCAGAGTAGTGAAGCAACTCAAAACACGTAATAAAAGCAAGTCTTCTGGTCCAGACTGTATACCAGTTATGTTCCTTTCAGAGTATGCTGATGCATAAGCTCCATACTTAACAATCATATACAACCGTTCGCTCGACGAAAGATCCGTACCCAAAGACTGGAAAGTTGCACAGGTCACACCAATATTCAAGAAAGGTAGTAGGAGTAATCCACTAAATTACAGGCCCATATCGTTAACGTCGACATGCAGCAGCATTTTAGAACATATATTGTGTTCAAACATTATGAATTGCCTCGAAGGAAACGGTCTATTGACACACAGTCAACATGGGTTTAGAAAACATCGTTCCTGTGAAACACAACTAGCTCTTTATTCACATGAAGAGCTGAGTGCTACTGACAAGGGATTTCAGATCGATTCCGTATTCCTGGATTTCCGGAAGGCTTTTGACAATGTATCACACAAACGGCTCGTAGTAAAACTGCGTGCTTACCGAATATCGTCTCAGTTATGTGACTGGATTTGCGATTTCCTTTCAGAGAGGTCACAGTTGGCAGTAATTGACGGAAAGTCATCGAGTAAATCAGAAGTGATTTCAGGCGTTCCCCAAGGTAGTGTTATAGGCCCTTTGCTGTTCCTTATCTATATAAACGATTTGGGAGACAATCTGAGCAGCCGTCTGCCGTTGTTTGCAGATGACGCTGTCGTTTATTTTGTTGACACCGACCTACATAGGGAGGAACGATCAGCACGATAAAATAAGGGAAATCAGAGCTCGTACGGAAAGATACAGGTGTTCATTCTTTCCGCGCACCATACGTATTGGAATAATAGAGAATTGTGAAGGTGATTCGATGAACCCTCTGCCAGGCACTTAAATGTGATTTGCACAGTATCGATGTAGATGTAGATCCCTCAAGAAAGAAACTGAGTCTAACTGATTTTTAATAAACGACTGAAAATATCCAACTGACTCTCTTTCTGTTTACAGTACGAGGTAGGCAGTCCGGCTTTTAAGGCAGAAGTCCGGTCAAATATAACGCCCTGACCGGTTTTTACTTATTTTTATATATTTATTTATTTATTTTTACCTAGAAATACTCCACATGGCTGAGTCGGATTTCATCTTGTAGTCTCCTCCCTCCCTTCCTGATTCCACCTGTTGTCCACATTAAACAATGCCCAGTCCAGGTAATTAATAAGCAAATACTTTTATGAAGTTTTGAGAGGAGCAAAGATTACAATAAGCTTTCAGGTTTACTTAGCTTTGTCATGTTGAGATGGCTCCAGTTCAGCTTCTCTACGGGTCTGATTCTTGATGCTGAAACTAAATAAATTTGAAGGTTGTTGTTGCAGCATATTCTACGTAAATATATTTTCTCTCATTTTAGTATATTACAGTATTTCTTCACGTTAACAAAGCCGAAATTGCATTGTTCGCACAAAAGTACAAAAATGCCTCCGATCATGTCAAAAAATGGCTCTGAGCACTATGGGAGTTAACTTCTGAGGTCATCAGTCCCCTAGAACTTAGAACTACCTAACTATCGTAAGGACATCTCATACATCCATGCCCGAGGCAGGATTCGAACCTGCGACCGTAGCGGTCCCGCGGTTCCAGACTGAAGCGCCTAGAACAGCTCGGCCACTCCGGCCGGCAACCGATCATGTCAGAGGCAACTTAAAACTCTCACACTCTGCGGAAATAACAATATTCCAAAGGGTTTACAATTTTTCTTAACAAGTGAATTTCTACTTGTTTTCGCTACATTATTAATTTCGATTATTATTTTATAAATGAATCCAGAAATAAACATAGTAAACAGTACAGAATTGCGTAATTAATCATATAAAATTAAAGTGTGCGAATAATTCGTAATTTCAAATGTTTCTAAAAAAAAAAAGTTTATTCGTAAATTCAGAACTGGTACTTATCGATTATAACATCGAACTAAGATATTTTATAAAAGCCTGCCGGAGTGGCCGAGCGGTTCGAGGCGCTTCAGTCTGGAACCGTGCGACCGCTACGGTCGCAGGTTCGAATCCTGCCTCGGGCATGGATATGTGCGATTTCCTTAGGTTATTCCATGTAGGCGTTCACGTCCGTCGGCTTTATCAGTAAACTCTTCCGGGCTAAGTTGCCGTGGTCGATCTGTAGAACTTCTTCTCCCTGACGTTTCGTTCTCAACTACGGAGAACATCTTCCGAGGTGAGTCGACGACTGGCTGCTAGGAGCTGGGGCCGCCGCTTATATAAAGATTGTAGGGGGCGCCACCACACGTCACGTGGCGTCGATGTGCAGCTATCTCTGGCTATCGTCTGTTCTCTCGATTGCAGGCAATCGATTGTCACGTGATTGATGCAACGTCGACCGCCATATCTTATCCAATTTTAATCCTTCTTCTTTACGATTAAAATTGTATTGATGTTTGTGGATTTCAATTGCCTCTCTATACATACATGTATAATAGAGCGACGTCCTCGCTAGCACACTTGTTTCACCAAATTTTATTTCGTGATCTCCATCCTTAAAAAACATGTTCCGCTACTGCCGATTTGTTGATATGTCCCAAGCGACAGTTTCTTTTGTGCTCCGTCAACCGTGTATTGATGCTTCTTTTTGTAGTTCCTATGTAAACCCTGCCACAACTACACGGAATTTTATATACCCCGGGGGTAGCTAGGGGGTGACGAGCATCTTTTGTTGATCTTAGGCATTCACTAATTTTCTTAGTAGGTCTAAAAATGGTCTCTACCTGAAACTTGGCTAGTACTTTTCCAATGCGATCCGTGATATTATGGATGAACGGAAGAAATACTTTTCCAGCTGATAGTTGTTGCTGTCTCCTATTTTTAGGCCTTTTTCTATTTGGGTGAAGTGCTCGGTTAATCTCGTTTTTCGTATAACCATTTTTCGCAAAGGCTATTCGTAAATGATTTAGTTCTTCTTGTAAGTAGCCTGGTTCACAAATATTATTGGCCCTATCCACTAGTGTTTTTATGACCCCCCTTTTTTGCCTAGGGTGGTGATTTGAGTTCTTATGGAGGTAGCGATCAGTATGTGTACCTCTCCTGTAGACCTTATGGCCTAAGGTCCCATCCGTCCGTTTGATAACTGATACATCCAAGAAGTTAAGTTGTCCATTCTCCTCCTTCTCCATAGTAAATTTAATCTTTGGGTTGATGCTATTTAAGTGTACCAGAAAATCATTCAAGTCTTCTTCCTCATGATTCCATATTACAAAGGTATCATCCACATACCGATACCACTTCGAGGGGCTTTTTTTGGCCGACTGCAGTGCTTGATGTTCAAAATATTCCATGAATAAATTCGCAATTGCGGGACTTAGGGGGCTTCCCATGGCTACCCCATCGATCTGTTCATAAAATTCACCATTGTACTGAAAATAGGTTGAGGATAGACAGTGTTGGAACAGGGCTACTATATCAGTAGGGAACATATCGGCTATATGGGAGAGAGTTTCATCAACTGGAACCATCGTGAACAAAGACACTATATCAAAACTGACAAGTATGTCATTAGGACCGACAGTAATTTCCCTCAATTTCTCAATGAAGTGTAGAGAGTTTTTAATATGACTCTCAGTTTTGCCTATGTAAGGTTGCAACAAAGAGGCAAGGTGTCTGGCTAGTTCTTGGGTAGGAGCTCCAATTGCGCTGACTATTGGTCTCAAAGGAACACCAGGTTTATGTATCTTTGGTAATCCATATAATCTCGGAGGATAAGCCTCAGTTTTATACTTTTTAACTTCTGTAGGAATGGAAGACTGTTTTATCAGACGATTGGTGGCATTCAGCACATTTGTTGTGGGATCCTTTTTCAACTTCTTGTATGTGCTGGGTTCCAGGAGATCACTGATCTTCTTGTGATAATCCTCAGTATTCATTAAAACAGTAACATTTCCCTTGTCAGCGGCAACTATAATAACATTCTTGTCTGCATTGATCTCCCGCAATGCCTTCCTTTCCCCTTGAGACAGATTGCTGCTGGGTGGCTTAGCTTTGCGTAATATCCTGGAGGTTTCCATTCTAATTTCATCAGCGGAATATGATGGTAACTGACGAATTCCTGCATTTATATTAGCAATAATGTCCTCCACAGGAATCTTGGATGGAGTTATTGCAAAATTCCCTCCTTTAGACAGAACAGAAAGTTCTTCCTTAGACAATTCTTTTTCCGATAAATTAATAACCGTTTGGGAATTGTTTGGAATCGGTGTTTCCTGTCGACCCTCTTGTAGACGATTAAACTTCTCCTTCTGCCTATTGGAAGACACTTCTGCACTAATCTCCATAGATCTAAATGTTAAACTGTCCACTTTGTTCCAATGACAAAACTGCATAGTATTGCTAATAAGTAAATGAAGATTTAGCAGTTGGCCATCACATACCGCCAGTCCTCGTCGTGTCTTTGTTGCAACCTTACATAGGCAAAACTGAGAGTCATATTAAAAACTCTCTACACTTCATTGAGAAATTGAGGGAAATTACTGTCGGTCCTAATGACATACTTGTCAGTTTTGATATAGTGTCTTTGTTCACGATGGTTCCAGTTGATGAAACTCTCTCCCATATAGCCGATATGTTCCCTACTGATATAGTAGCCCTGTTCCAACACTGTCTATCCTCAACCTATTTTCAGTACAATGGTGAATTTTATGAACAGATCGATGGGGTAGCCATTGGAAGCCCCCTAAGTCCTGCAATTGCGAATTTATTCATGGAATATTTTGAACATCAAGCACTGCAGTTGGCCAAAAAAAGCCCCTCGAAGTGGTATCGGTATGTGGATGATACCTTTGTAATATGGAATCATGAGGAAGAAGACTTGAATGATTTTCTGGTACACTTAAATAGCATCAACCCAAAGATTAAATTTACTATGGAGAAGGAGGAGAATGGACAACTTAACTTCTTGGATGTATCAGTTATCAAACGGACGGATGGGACCTTAGGCCATAAGGTCTACAGGAGAGGTACACATACTGATCGCTACCTCCATAAGAACTCAAATCACCACCCTAGGCAAAAAAGGGGGGTCATAAAAACACTAGTGGATAGGGCCAATAATATTTGTGAACCAGGCTACTTACAAGAAGAACTAAATCATTTACGAATGGCCTTTGCGAAAAATGGTTATACGAGAAACGAGATTAACCGAGCACTTCACCCAAATAGAAAAATGCCTAAAAATAGGAGACAGCAACAACCATCAGCTGGAAAAGTATTTCTTCCGTTCATCCATAATATCACGGATCGCATTGGAAAAGTACTAGCCAAATTTCAGGTAGAGACCATTTTTAGACCTACTAAGAAAATTAGTGAATGCCTAAGATCAACAAAAGATGCTCGTCACCCCCTAGCTACCCCCGGGGTATATAAAATTCCGTGTAGTTGTGGCAGGGTTTACATAGGAACTACAAAAAGAAGCATCAATACACGGTTGACGGAGCACAAAAGAAACTGTCGCTTGGGACATATCGACAAATCGGCAGTAGCGGAACATGTTTTTTAAGGATGGTGATCACGAAATAAAATTTGGTGAAACAAGCGTGCTAGCGAGGACGTCGCTCTATTATACACGTATGTATAGAGAGGCAATTGAAATCCACAAACATCAATACAATTTTAATCGTAAAGAAGAAGGATTAAAATTGGATAAGATATGGCGGTCGACGTTGCATCAGTCACGTGACAATCGATTGCCTGCAATCGAGAGAACAGACGATAGCCAGAGATAGCTGCACATCGACGCCACGTGACGTGTGGTGGCGCCCCCTACGATCTCTATATAAGCGGCGGCCCCAGATCCTAGCAGCCAGTCGTCGACTCACCTCGGAAGATGTTCTCCGTAGTTGAGAACGAAACGTCAGGGAGAAGAAATTCTACAGATCGACCACGGCAACTTAGCCCGGAAGAGTTTACTGATTCCTTAGGTTAGTTAGGTTTAAGTAGTTCTAAGTTCTAGGGGACTGATGACCTCAGCTGTTAAGTCCCATAGTGCTCAGAGCCATTTGAACCATATTTTATAAGGTAACTCCTTTTCATAAATTTTAGCTTGAAAATTATAGGAAAGTTTTTCAGGAAAGCAAGTAAGATAATATTGACCTGTCCAAAATTCGAAAAATAATACTGGTATCGATAACTACTGTTGAGTGAAAGTAATGCTAGAGGAGGATGTCCCGTTGCAACCCTCATGAGCGCATCGGAGGGTGTAGTGATCCCAGTTTTGAAATGGTGTCCAGTTGCGTGCGAGGTAAAAGAAAAAAAAAAATAAATGGACGACGAAAGAGAGAGAAATCGGGGCAAGGAGAGGAGGAAAGAGTAGCGGGGGGGGGGGGGGGCAGATAGATCTGACCGGAAGTTCGGCGCAGGCGCCACAATGGAGCATCGGAAGTGACGCGTGGACTAACCGCACCCTGGCGGAACTTCCGGGAGATTGTTTCCTAGCGCACCCGGTGCATGCTGTGTGTGTGTGTGTGTGTGTGTGTGTGTGTGTGTGAGAGAGAGAGAGAGAGAGAGAGAGAGAGAGAGAGAGAGAGAGAACGGACGGTAGGCAACTGGCTAAGCGACCAGTTGTTTGCCGGCGTGATCGGCACGAGTTTCCACAGCGCCTCGCAAGTTCGGTGCGTGTCGATTTCGGGAGTTGTAACTGGTTCGAGATCGGGATTACGTGTTAGCGCGTCGTGCGTCGGTTCCGTTGACAGTCGAACCGACATTTCTCGCGGATGGGAAGCGTCCAACAGCTGCACACCAGCACTTCCTCCCGTGGAGGATGCTCCGCGTCTTCTGCGAGGGTCTGACGTCATTACGAGCGGTCGGAGTGACGTCAGCGTCTGCTTTCGGTGCGGTTGCCGCAGTCGCCGTGTTGACCGAGTGTTCTCGCGCCAGTATCTGTCTGTCTGCAGTGTGTCGATGTCTGCGTCACTGTGGCTGCTGGCGGCACGCTCGTGACCCCCTGTGCCTATCCAGAACTGTGTGGGCAGTGTCACCTCCTATATAGTGGGGACTTGAGGCAGTAGACACTTCCCTCCCCTTGAAAGTTACTTATTTGTGGCAAACTGTCTTTTGCGCGGTCGATGGAAACTGCAGGGGTACACCTAAAGACCACGACTGAATGCCTACTCTATGACTGACTATTTAAACTGTTCGAGTCTCACGTTCTATGAGATCGCAGTTCACATGCCGGCTCCGCCAACCAGATTTAGCTACTCCGCGACTTACGTGTTCCATGGCCTCGCTCAATCCTTAATGCCGCGTGCTGGCGTAGCTCTTTTCTCCATCCTTGGCCAACCTCCCGTCTTCAGACCGTAAAATAAGTGAAAAATACATTACTCAAAAAAACACGCAGTAAAAACTGTCGCGTTCAAGCTTACCCTCTTTTCGTGTTACGTCGGGGATACCGGCAACGTCTTTGCAACAATACAATTTCGGTTTTACTGCCGAAGCAGATCAGCTTCTACCAAATCTATCGCACGATTTCGCGTTCTCGAGTGTTAACTGTTTCAAACTTTCGCTACACGTTGCCAGCTAGTTCTGCTATCGGTGGCTTCTGCACAGGTTCTCTCTGGTACTATCCGCTGTCTACATCGTGGATAGGGGCACGCACTAGTATATTCTATCTATCTCTATTTAAGAAATTTCGCTTTTCTCTATTGTTGTTTTTTTTCGAATATATCTAATTTTGAGAGTACTTACCTAACGATACGGCAATAGCAGATGTGACGTGCTGCTGGGGTGCATACTAGATACTGCGATATACAGTAATGAAGCACAACTTACTGTGTTACTATTTTCAACCCTCGTTCTGCTATACAGATTTAGGCTCTTCGTCTTTCCGTGAGGTGAATTCCCGGATGACTCCTTGACCGAATCCCTCGTTCCACCCTTACCCTGCTTAGTTCTAAAGCTGCTTATTTGAATTTCGGCCTTTTCTTCCTTGTTTAAATTTCGACCTTTTCTTCCTTTCATTATTAAAGTGGCCTCCACAAAAACTTTCGAAGACTTCAGTGCGAGGTGTTAAAAGCTATAAATGAAGGCTCTGAAGATATGTAAACACAACACTCAGGTGAACGGATGTGACAACACGTTGCATATTGATATTTAGTCCCTTGAGCATATGGCCATATTCTGAACACATATTTACATAAAATACACAATGACAATAATTAGTTTATTTGAGGTACTGAGTAGGTCACACAATAGCGGCGAGCGCTTCAATTCAAGATTCACAGTAACAAATAGCTGGTGCGTATCTCTTCTTACGTAAACACTTCGTCATTTTTACAGTGTAAACCCGTTCACCTTTCTCGCATTGACTGCCGTGTATTTCTGTCGGTATTTATTACGGAGTTGCTCTAAATGTATAAATTTCTTTTGCTGAGGTACCTTATTAGTAGCTCGTAGACGATAATTGTCGCTTATCCCAACGTAGTAACACAGCACTCCTGGACGCGAGGAATGGTGAATATTCGGTTATTAGGTACTTAACAAGCCCTTCTTACTGAATTCCTTAGCAGGGGGCCAGCAAAGAAGAGGTGGTCGACATCCTCAACATTTTAATTCCTGCCCTCACAATAGACTATTTCAGTATCCCGTGTGATACAAAAGCCTTGCAAAGCTATAGTCGGTTTTGTGGAACAAAAGTTTCGGTGGGATCTCGACTTCGACTGCCTCGTGGTAACCGCCTTTTAATTGCCTCGATTCGTTCTAGTATTCTTGCCTGAGGAGTTTAATGCGGCTTTTAACAAAGTTACAACATTCTTTGTGGGGTAATTTTATACCAAGTATATCTAGAGGTACCTCCGTTAATATTGCTCCCTTCGCAACTGCATGTATTTTTTTGCTGCACCCGCTTTGAGTGCCGTCGTCTTCGTGAGAGCTCCATTTTCTGTTGTACTGCTCTATTATGTCGATGGTCTAATTGTATCTACTGGCTTGGAAACGTCAGCGATATTGCCGTTACTCATAAAAGAAGAAAGCGCCCATAATAGCGAGGAAGGGAGGAAGAATCGATGAGTTGTTAGAGACTGTTCTTGGATTTCAGCTGAAGAAGGATCTCGATGCAACACCGGGTACGGTAAAGAAGAGAACAGTCTATGCTGGTGGCAGTAATGCGCCGAATGGCTTCCCTGTGGACGGCAAAGAAAGAGGAGCAGAAACGACTGTCGACGGAGCCGCGAGAGAAAAGTTGGATAAAAGAACCGAGGCTAGGAGCGTAGAAACGGTTTCTGAGGAAAGTACACACTGTTGCAGGAAGCAGTTGGGTGATCGAGCCGCGTATGAAGCGAACTGGTGGAGATGACAAAGAAGTGATTTCTGAGAATAAAGTTGATGGAACTATAGGACAGGGGAAAACGAGAGGCGTGGGGGTGGTTCGGGTTGGCATAGCAGGAGGGGAGGAGCAGGACAGCGGTGATAAAGCTGAAGGCGACGTGTGGACTGTCAGTTGCTTTGGACGGGACAGCAGCGTGCGTGACGTCATACGTAGCCAGCGAAGAAGCGAGCCATGGTGTCCGACACGCCGACGCGGAAGAGGCTCAAGAACTTCCGACAGGTACAGTACGTTCGGCTGACGGAAGCAGCGTCCGAATTTCACTTCTCAATTTACAAGTGAGTTTTGGAAACCAGGCTGCAAATTTTCGCTCCCTGCGAATTTCCATACCCACACACTTGTTACAATTGCTTAAGTCCAGTTTTATACATTTTTTTAGTGAATTCTGAAGGTGGCAGGGGTAAAATACAGGAAGCGAAAGGCTATTTACAATTTCTACAGAAAGCAGATGGCAGTTATAGGAGTCCAGGAGTATGAAAGGGAAGCAGCGGTTGGGAAGGGAGTCAGACAGGGTTGTAACCTATCCCTGATGTTATTCAATCTTTATATTGAGCAAGCAATAAAGGAAACCAAAGAAAAGTTCGGAGTAGGTAATAAAATCAATGGAGAAGAAATAAAAACTTTGAGGTTCGCTGATGACATTGCAATTCTGCCAGAGACAGCAAAGGACTTGGAAGAGCAGTTCAACGGAATAGACAGTGTCTTGAGAGGAGGATATAAGATGAACATCAACAAAAGCAAAACGAGGATAATGGAATGTAGTCGAATTAAGTCGGGTGATGCTGAGGGAATTAGATTAGGAAATGAGACACTTAAAGTAGTAAAGGAGTTTTGCTATTTGAGGAGCAAAATAACTGATGATGGTCGAAGTAGAGAGGATATAAAATGTAGACTGGCAATGGCAAGGAAAGCGTTTCTGAAGAAGAGAAATTTTTTAACATCGAGTATAGATTTAAGTGTCAGGAGGTTTTGAAACGTGGTGCTACAGAATAATGTTGAAAATTAGGTGGTAGATCACGTAACTAATGAGGAGGTACTGAACAGAATTGGGGAGAAATTTGTGGCAAACCTGAAAACCTGACTAGAAGAAGGGATCGGTTGGTAAAATACATTCTGAGACATCAAGGGATGGCTACTTTAGTACTGGAGGGAAGTTGCGGGGGGGGGGGGGGGGGGGAAATCGTAGAGGGAGACCAAGAGATGAATACACTAAGCAGATTCAGAAGGATGTAGGCTGCAGTAGGTACTGGGAGATGAAGAAGCTTGCACAGGATAGAGTAGCATGGAGAGCTGCATCAAACCAGTCTCTGGACTGAAGACCACAACAACAACGTCTGGAACATTTTCACAAATGAACTGTTAAATGGACTTATGTCCATGCACCATAAACACCTTAAAATACTTATAAATTGCGTCTGAAATCAAAAGTGGTGTGACAAAACGTCCATGAATAACAGTATCAGCAGTTATAGTAGTAGAAGTCACGCAGTTGAACCAGGCCGCGGCAAACAGTTTTTTTCTGTTCTCAAAAGTAGAATCAATAGACTTAATCTCTTTTAACAAGCAATGATTCATATATATTGTGGGTTGTGCACAGTGTGGGGTAGTCTCGTGCGAGCCGGGCTTGCTAAGGTTTTATTTTCCTGACGTCGATATTCGATGACAGTAAAAGAAGTGAACTGACTGAAACTCTTAAAGTAGGCCTAGTTACAAATAAATCATTGTGGAAATCACTCTACGTCAGTACTAACGTATCACCTCTGTCTTGATTTGTAGATCAGATGACTGTATGTCAAACCATAAACTTGTGTTTCTCTTCTGAAGACGGTTGGTGTATTCACTGATTTACAGTGATGAATTTAAAAACATTGTTTTGAATAATTTCTCGAAAACAGATGTTCTAGAATCAGTTTGTAATGAAGATTCTGAAAATTACTTTCATTTTCTTCTATTACGTAAGAATACTTAATAAAATAACCTATTATGTATTAAAAATTGAAGTAATCGCTATATAAATATTAAAAGTGCAATCAGTGCCTGTATTTTTGTAATTGTTTTATTTTCTTAGATATATAATAAAAATTCTACAAGCAGGCGACTTAACATTATGAGTACTCCATTGTATTAATATTCAAACTTTCCTCTTTGATTCCTCGCTGAACCTCATCTTTATCCCTCCTCTTCAACATCTAACAATAGTCGACCATCATATTTTCGTTACATCTTCACTGGTACCTCTCCTTAATATCGTGCTGGAAGTGTTCTCTTAGTTTGTGCCCCAGATTTTCATGGAAGTAGTCAATATGCGATTGTAGGAAATCGACTTGTACACTCATGCTACAACCAGAATTCTTGAAATTTTTCCAACACGATTTTGACAATCTTCTTCTAATTTCGATGTTTTTTACTCCCTAAAAAATCGTCAGGAACAGACCCGAAGGCAGTCCACATCTACATCCATACTCCGCAAGCCACCTGACTGTGTGTGGCGGAGGGTACCAGTCAATGTATCTTTGCCCTCTAAAATACACGGAATTCTCATATTTGTGCCTTTTCATCAATTTGTGACTTTGACGACCAACAAAAACTTCAGACTTCAATTTATTTTGACTGATGAAGAAAAACTTCGCAGAAAGGTATTTAAAGCATGATCCATAAATCCCAATTAGACAAGTAATGGTGGAAGCAACGTTTTTTTTTCTTTTTTTTTACCACAAGCTTTTCATGCAAATACCTCCTATTTGCCCAGAGTTTTAGCGAAGGCGAAAAATAGCGTCATACGTAAGATTTGTATGCTGCAATGCACTCGACCTATAGAGGTCAAATGAAGAACTGGATACTACCTTCGTAGCTCAATTGTGTTACAGGATGCCAATGTAGCGTAACTCGCATTTATCGTCCTTCGTAGAACTAGTATCCTGTTCAGGTGACCTGTGTAGGTAGTAATACTAGTGCTGGCGAAGGTGAGAAAAAGCGAAAGCTGTAAAATTTTTATTCGTACTGCACTTGACCAACCCTGCTTCCATATTCATAGAAATATATGAATGAGGCAAACTGAAGAGTAGGATACTATACTTAACATTACGTTTGGAATATGAATTTACATGCTATGTGTCTACCATCTGGTTTCTCTGTCCTACTTTCCTTTGTTTCTCAATACTCGTCTTTGCTGTTAAATCTGTGCAATACATCATCTCTGATAACTTCTGACGTCTCAAAAACATCGTTTCGTGTTGGGAGTGCCTATATTGTTGGCGACACCCCAAATCGATTTCGGCTTCCCGACCAGTGTTCGAGCTTTATGCTGTTCTCCAGGCTGTCCAATACATCCGCTGCCATCAGCGGATACAGTATGTTATCTGTTCAGATTCTCTCAGCTCTCTCCTCAGTCTCCAAGCTCTCTACCCTGTCCACCCTCTGGTCCACCGGATTCAGGACTGCCTACGCTTGCTCCACTTGGGGGGGCGTCTCTGTGGCGTTCCTCTGGATCCCAGGACACGTTGGTATCTGTGGAAATGAGGCGGCCGATATAGCGGCTAAGGCTGCAGTCTCTCTTCTTCCGCCAGCTATTCGCACGATTCCCTTCGCCGATCTACGGAGTGTTTTATGTCGTCGTGTTGCTCTTTTATGGGACGCACATTGGTCGACACTTCCCAATAATAAATTGCGGGACGTGAAATCTCTTCCTTGTGCTTGGACCTCTGCCTCCCGAACTCGTCGTCGGGAGGAGGCATTTTTAACTAGACTCCGGATAGGGTACTTTTAAGCGGCGATCCTCCCCCGCTCTGTTCCCACTGCTCTCAACTGTGGATGGTAAGACACCTTTTACTCGAGTGCCCCTATTTTACTCCGTTACGCGTCCGTCTACAGCTGTCGCCTGATATATCTTCCATTTTAGCAGATGACACGCGCTCAGCCGATCACGTTATCGAGTTCATTAGTGCCAGTGAGATGACGTCAGTCATTTGAAGCTCTTTTTCGGGACAAACAACCCCCCTTCTATAGTGGTTTTTTAAGCTTTCCTTCTGTTTTTGGTTTCCACACTTTTTTGAGCTTTGCTCCCATTGCTGCTGGTTTCCAGTTTCGTTTTTTTTTTTTTTTTAACCTTAGTCACAAACCGGACGCTGGTGACCGTAGCAGTTTTGCGCCCTAAAACCATAACAAAAAAAAAACTTCTGACGTCATTGGTCAAAGTACAGGAGCCTTAGGTCAAAGCTGACAGGTTGTATCCCATTCCTCAGTAATTCCAAATGCAGCTTACATAGCTTTTCTCGAATACCTCACACCGCGCAGTGTTTTTGGTGAGCCTGACGTTTCGACCTCTGTGTCCCGTCATCAGGAGCAGCTGCGGAAGCGCAAGGAGGCGGAGGAGCAGCAGGAGGCGCTGAACCGGTCGCTGCGCGGGTCGCGGAAGCTGCAGGCGCTCGAGTCGCGGCCGCACGGGCTCGTCAACGACGCCTACTCGTCGGCCGACGAGGACGACCTGGGCGCCGTCACGGGCCAGCAGCAGCAGCAGCTGGCCGCCGTGCACAGGGTCATCGGTGAGTAACTTGCCCGACACTACATCTTTCATTTATTACAGACTAGCCGAGAAACATTTTTTTGTTGCACGGCTTAGGTGGAAGCTCCGTCGTCGCATACGACTCCAACTTCGAAGTGTGCAACATGGGGAGATGCATTAAGCATACCCTTCGACACCCCTGAATTGCAGTTTGCCTGATTTCAGGCGTATAAAAGGCAAAAGTGTGTCCAAGTTTCAGACAAACACTGAAGAGCCAAAGAAACAGGTACACCTGCGTAACATCGTGTAGGGCCCGCGCGAGCACGCTGAAGTGCCGCAACACGAGGTTGCGTGGACTAGACTAATGTCTGAAGTAGTGCTGGAGGGAACTGACACCGTGAATCTTGCAAGGGTGCCCATAAATCCGTAAGAGACGTGGAGACGTGAGCAGCACGTTGCAAGGCATCCAAGATATGCTCAATAATGTTCATGTCTGGGCAATTTGGTGGCCAGCGGAAGTGGTAAAAAGCGGAAGAGTGTTCCTGGAGCCACTCTGTAGCAATTCTGGACGTGTGGGTGGTTGCATTGTCCTGCTGGAATTGCCCAAGTCAGTCGGAATGCACAGTGGACATGAATAGATGCAGGTGCCCAGACAGGATGCTTACGTACGTGTCACCTATCAGAGTCGTATCTAGACGTATTAAGGGTCCCATATAACTCCACCTGCACACGCGCCACCCCATAATAGAGCCTCCACCAGCTTGAACAGGGTCCATGCAGGGTCCATGGATTCATGAGGTTTCTTCACACCCCTTGATACGCCCTGCTGAACCCGCAGTACGGGACAGGCAGTTGGAATTGTGGTAAGGGGCCAAAATGAGCGGCTGTAAGTTACACTCGAACACATATAACTTTATTTATCTGACCAAACATTACAGTACAAATTCTTGAACTTAGTTTTCGGCTGAATACGCCACACTATCTTATGCCTTAAGGGCACAACCACTTTAATTTTTAAAAAAGGCTAAAAGCCATTAACTCAAAATTCAGACACCAAAGAGAATATTTAGAAGGCAGAAGGCCTTACGTTAAGTAAGTTCTATAAATTGGCTGAAGGCCCAAAAATCTAACAGTTGAAAAGCAACAACCTTTATTTAGAGACGGCTGAAGGCCCATGATTTAAGACTCAAGGTAAAATTAAATAAAAAACACAAGGCAGAAGGCATTATCTTCAATTAGGCTCAAGGCCCCAAACGATGTAACACTTGACAAGCGAGGAACTTTAATTTTAAAACGGCTGAAGGCCCATGACTTAAACCACTACTAAAAGCAATTCAATTTTAATTCAAAACCATCGGTTATGAGCCATACAAAAACACATAACAGAAAATAAGAAACGGCAGTGCAGTTATCAGCGCTCAGAAGTTTCGTGGGTCGGCCAACACTTGAAATACTAAGGATCACTTAGGTCGGACAGGCAGTCGGTCCAACCATTCTCGATCCGACGACAACCCACCCAACCCACCGACAAGGTAACTTGCGCTCCACTCGCCCAGAACACAACCGGGAATTCAGTGCAAAACGTAGAAGGCATGGACGCCCACTACCAAGCATACATTAAGGTGTCAGACTACACACTGTGCTGGACGGCGACCACTCGGTGAGGGAGGACGTCAACGGCCAGGGCAGGTAACAGGAGCGTTAACGGCCACAAGGCAGAAGATTCCGCTGGTGCACTTCAACTGCAAATAACCAAATACAGTTAGACTCCACCGGACAGTGGCTAAACGTTCGCCAACTCGAACACACACGTTGTTGCTAGCGGGAATGTCCCAACAGCCAACAACGAGAACCAAACGGCACAATGTGAACAGTCCAAACTCAACTTTCGTGTCCAGGGTCCGTGAGCCACACACCTCGTAGCAATGGGAACAGCCCCGCACACTCCGACACTGCGTAGAGACTACAAGTGGGTCCGACCAAACTACGCCCTGCTGAGATTTCCTCGCTGCTCCACGCCGACCGACCGACTGCCACACGTCAGCACGGATACAGCTGTAAAATAACTGAGCAGTCGCCATCACGAGCTACACACACTTGCACGAAAACTAGACAATACTAGCGACAGCGAGTGTGCAGTAACAAGGACGCATCACGAGTCGGCACACACAGGCAACACATAAGCGATCGCCGGCCAACATACACGTCGTCCTGCAATACGACTGACCGACGACCTACCAAGGTAGTCCGCACCGAAGTGATATGTATCGGCAACCGTCGGGCGAGTCTTGGCTGTCCGGACTTCACTGCAGCTTCGCCCCGACTGAACTTGTGCAGCGTCCTAAGTCAAACACTTCCAGGTCTGAACTGCACTGCTAGTGCCTCTCAACTCAGTGGCAGATCCGAACACACGACAACTGGGAAGTAATAGCAGTCCGCAAAGATAATACTTCAGAGCCTATATCGATAAGCGCCGCTGCTGCCGCTCACGGGCAGGCAAGGCGGCAACTCGATGACACCAGGAATAGAAATTAACATAACGAGGTGGTAGTACAGTAAAAACAGGATGTCGAATGAGACATGGCACGAACACGAGCCACCTACGGCTCACCCTTACACATCCATCCGCTCGATACAATTTGAAACGAGACTCGTCCGACCAAGCAACATCTTTCCAATCGTCAACAACTCAATGTCGGTGTTGAAGGGCCCAAGCGAGTCGTAAAGTTTTGTGTCGTGCAGTCATCAAGGGTAGACGAATGGGGATTCGGCTCCGAAAGCCTATGTCGATGACATTTAGTTGAATGATTCGCACGCTGACACTTGTTGATGGGCCAGCACTGAAATCTGCAGCAAGTTGCGGAAGGGTCGCACTTCTGTCAGGTTGAACGTTTCTCTTCAGTCGTCGGTGGTCCCGTTTTTTCAGGATCTTTTTCCGGCTGCAGCGATGTCAGAAATTTGACGTTTTAGCAGGCTCCTGATATTCACGGTACACTCGTGAAATGGTCGTACAGGAAAATTCCCACTTCATCGCTGTCTCGGAGTTGCTGTGTCCCACCGCTCGTGCGCCGCCTATAACACCACATTCAAACTCACTTAAATCTTCCCGAATGAGATTTTCACTCTGCAGCGGAGTCTGCGCCGATATGAAACTTCCTGGCACATTAAAACTGTGTGCCCGACCGAGACTCGAACTCGGGACCTTTGCCTTTCGCAGGCAAGTGCTCTACCATCTGAGCTACCGAAGCACGACTCACGCCCGTTCCTCACAGCTTTACTTCTGCCAGTATCTCGTCTCCTACCTTCCAAACTTTACAGAAGCTCTTCTGCGAACCTTGCAGAACTAGCACTCCTGAAAGGAAGGATACTGCGGAGACATGGCTTAGCCACAGCCTGGGGGATGTTTCCAGAATGAGATTTTCACTCTGCAGCGGAGTGTGCGCTGATATGAAACTTCCTGGCAGATTAAAACTGTGTGCCCGACCGAGACTCGAACTCGGGACCTTTGCCTTTCGCGGGCAAGTGCTCTACCATCTGAGCTACCGAAGCACGACTCACGCCCGGTCCTCACAGCTTTACTTCTGCCAGTATCTCGTCTCCTACCTTCCAAACTTTACAGAAGCTCTTCTGCGAACCTTGCAGAACTAGCACTCCTGAAAGGAAGGATACTGCGGAGACATGGCTTAGCCACAGCCTGGGGGATGTTTCCAGAATGAGATTTTCACTCTGCAGCGGAGTGTGCGCTGATATGAAACTTCCTGGCAGATTAAAAGTGTGTGCCCGACCGAGACTCGAACTCGGGACCTTTGCCTTTCGCGGGCAAGTGCTCTACCATCTGAGCTACCGAAGCACGACTCACGCCCGGTCCTCACAGCTTTACTTCTGCCAGTATCTCGTCTCCTACCTTCCAAACTTTACAGAAGCTCTTCTGCGAACCTTGCAGAACTAGCACTCCTGAAAGGAAGGATACTGCGGAGACATGGCTTAGCCACAGCCTGGGGGATGTTTCCAGAATGAGATTTTCACTCTGCAGCGGAGTGTGCGCTGATATGAAACTTCCTGGCAGATTAAAACTGTGTGCCCGACCGAGACTCGAACTCGGGACCTTTGCCTTTCGCGGGCAAGTGCTCTACCATCTGAGCTACCGAAGCACGACTCACGCCCGGTCCTCACAGCTTTACTTCTGCCAGTATCTCGTCTCCTACCTTCCAAACTTTACAGAAGCTCTTCTGCGAACCTTGCAGAACTAGCACTCCTGAAAGGAAGGATACTGCGGAGACATGGCTTAGCCACAGCCTGGGGGATGTTTCCAGAATGAGATTTTCACTCTGCAGCGGAGTGTGCGCTGATATGAAACTTCCTGGCAGATTAAAAGTGTGTGCCCGACCGAGACTCGAACTCGGGACCTTTGCCTTTCGCGGGCAAGTGCTCTACCATCTGAGCTGCCGAAGCACGACTCACGCCCGGTCCTCACAGCTTTACTTCTGCCAGTATCTCGTCTCCTACCTTCCAAACTTTACAGAAGCTCTTCTGCGAACCTTGCAGAACTAGCACTCCTGAAAGGAAGGATACTGCGGAGACATGGCTTAGCCACAGCCTGGGGGATGTTTCCAGAATGAGATTTTCACTCTGCAGCGGAGTGTGCGCTGATATGAAACTTCCTGGCAGATTAAAACTGTGTGCCCGACCGAGACTCGAACTCGGGACCTTTGCCTTTCGCGGGCAAGTGCTCTACCATCTGAGCTACCGAAGCACGACTCACGCCCGGTCCTCACAGCTTTACTTCTGCCAGTATCTCGTCTCCTACCTTCCAAACTTTACAGAAGCTCTTCTGCGAACCTTGCAGAACTAGCACTCCTGAAAGAAAGGATACTGCGGAGACATGGCTTAGCCACAGCCTGGGGGATGTTTCCAGAATGAGATTTTCACTCTGCAGCGGAGTGTGCGCTGATACGAAACTTCCTGGTAGATTAAAACTGTGTGCCCGACCGAGACTCGAACTCTGGAGGTTCGCAGGAGAGCTTCTGTAAAGTTTGGAAGGTAGGAGACGAGGTACTGGCAGAAGTAAAGCTGTGAGTACCGGGCGTGAGTCGTGCTTCGGTAGCTCAGATGGTAGAGCACTTGCCCGCGAAAGGCAAAGGTCCCGAGTTCGAGTCTCGGTCGCACACAGTTTTAATCTGCCAGGAAGTTTCACTTAAATCTTGATAACCAGCCATTGCAGCAGCAGTAACCGATCTAACAACTGCGCCAGACAATTGTTGTCTCGTATAGGCGTTAGCGATCGCAGCGCCGAACTCTGCCTATTTAAATATCTCCGTATTTGAGTACGCATGGCTACAACACCTCCTTCGCGCGCCAGTGTAGAAGTGCAATTGGCACATCTGTCATTTGTTCTCAGGCTGTTCATGTGGAAAAGTTTCCGACTTCATTATATGTTCGCGCGGCAGGAATCACCAGATTTTGAACGCGGTATTGTTATTAGAGATATTTCGAAAACCGTTAGGGAATTCAGTATTCCGAGAGCCACAGTCTCAAAATTGTGCCGATGACATAAAATTTCAGGCATTTCCTCTCACCACGGAAAACGCAATGGCAGACGGTCTTCACTCGACTACAGAGGGCAGCGGCGTTTCCGTAGAGTTGTCAGTGCTATCGCACAAGCAACACTGCAGAGATCGATGTGGGACATACGAGTCCTGTACAAGTTCTCTTTTTAGAACATTTAAAACGCAAGTTGTCAGCCATTGCTCCAATTTGAGGTATTATCAAGGTTCGATTGAATATTAGTGCAGCCTCGTGCACTGTGCTTCGTTGCAGGTAACTGCATCAGTTGCGATATGTCTGAGGTTAGTATTAAGGTTGCCCCGTAGGTCATTAATGCAGGGTGAAAAGTATCTAAACAGACAAACTCTGGGAGATTGTTGGGGACATAAAAACAAATATTTTCCCTAATGTAATTTTTTCCTAGGAGGATTATTTAAACTGGTGGAAGCCGTATTACGCTCTTCAGTTGTTAGAGGGCGTATTACGCTCTTCAGTTGTAGGCAACTGCTGTCCACCAGTTTAGTAGTGCATTGTCTCTGTTTACTAATGCAGCGATACACCTGGAGTGAGTACTCTGACATGATTGGTGCGTACTACGTAGCGCACCACAACGGACGAACTGCACAGCCGGTTTGTCAACAATAATATCCTAATCGCCGTATCCCGCGTCGTATGACCTTTGCTATTGTGTACCAACGTCTGCGTGAGACCGGGTCATTCAGCAGATTACCTGGACAGGGACGCCGTCGCACGGTAAGAACGCTGCAATTTGAGGAAGCTGTCTTGCAGCATGTGGAGCGGGATCCAAACAGCACTCGTGAAATTGCACGTAACATGGGGACTAATCAGACGAATGTAAGAACAGTCCTTCGAGAGCAATTCTTACGTCCATTTCACTTATAGCGTGTCCACAACCTGGAACTAGTTGATTATCCAGAGCACAGATTTCGCAGTGGTACCTGGAACAGTGTGAAATGCATCCTACATTTCCATCCTCTGTGTTGTTTACCGATGAAGCAACGTTCGGGCGTGATGGAGTCTTCAACATTCACAATTCCCATGTTTGGACTGAGGATAACCCACATGCCACAGTTACTAGCGCTCATCAAGTGCGGTTTTTCGTTAATGTGTGGGTCGGTGTTGTTGGGGACTGTTTAATTGGGCATTATCTGCTACCTAGGCCATTAAATGGCAGGCACTATAACAATTTTCTCGCCAGAGCATTGCCAGAATTTGCTGGAAGACGTCCCGCTCCCTACAAGACAACGCATGTGGTTCCAACATGACGGGGCGCCGGCACATTTCAATCGTCCTGTGCGTCGATTCCTGGACCGACGGTTCCCAGAAACATGGATTGGCAGAGGTGGTCCTGTACCGTGGCCTGCTTGATCCCCAGATACGTCCCCTCCGGATTTTTTTGTGTGGGGAGAGATGCATAACCTTGTTTACGCAACTCCTGTTGCATCAGAAGAGGATCTGGTTGCCCGGATAGTAGCAGCAGCAGGAACAATTCAGGATACTCCTGGGGTTTCTGCCCGTGTCAGACAGAACATGATCCGACGGTGTAACCTTTGTTTACGTGTCGATGGAGGCATTTTTGAAAATCTAATGTCATTGAAATTGGGTTTTGTTAATGTGTTGTCTCTTGGTCATACAAAATGTTTGTTTGTTGGTTTAATTAATTTGACGCCAGAGAAATCTTCCTCTACTATTTTAAATACTCCTCATAGGAAAAAATGACATTATGGAAAAATATTTGTTTTGATGTCGCCTACAGCCTCCCAGAGTTTGTCGGTTTAAATAATTTTCACCCTGTATACAATAAGAACAGCAAGGGGTCCAACACACTTCCTTGGAGCACATGCGAAGTTACTTTGATGACTCTCCATCCAAGGTAAGATGCTGCGTTCTCCTCTACCAAAAAGTCCTCAATCCACTCACAAATTTCTCTTGATACTCCCTATCATCATACTTTCGATAATGAGCGTAGGTGCGGTACTGAGTCGAACGTTTTCCGGGAATCGAGGAATACTGCAGCTATCTGACTGCATTGATCGAAGCCTTTCAGTGTGTTATGTGAGGGAAGTGCGAGTTTGGTTTCACATGATCGATGTTTGCGGAATCCATGCTGCATGGCAAGGAGGAGGTCGTTGTGTTCAAGGTACCTAATAATGTTTCAGCTCATAAAATGTTCTAAGATTCTTCAGTAAATAGATGACAGGAATATTTTTGTAGATTACTGGTACTACCCTTCTTGTAGAAGGGTTGTGAGCTGTGCCTTTTTCCAAAAACTGGGCACAGTTTTTTGTTCAAAGGATGCATAGTAGATAATAGTTAGATTAGGGGCTAACTCGACTGCAAATTCAGTTTAGAATCTGACAGTGATTCCATCGGGCCATGGGGCTCTGTTCAATTTTAACGATTTCAGCTGCTTCTCAACACCACCGACGCTAATGCCTGTTTCATTCGAGTTTTCAGTGGTATGGGATTAAGATGGGGAAATACTCCTGGCTTTTACTTCATAAAGGACCATTTGGGAACAGAGTTAAGCATTTCACCTTTCACTTTGCTATACTCAATTTCAGTTCCTCTCCCATTCATTAAGGACTTGACACAACTAAGTTTGGTACCACTAAGAGCCTGTACATACGACCAGAGTTTCTACGGGTTTTGTGAAAGATGACCTGACAATATTCTGCTTTGGCAGTTATTGAAGCCTGTTACTGTTTCTCTGCTGACAACAAGGAAATCCCCCCTGCTGTTGTATAGTGCGCACAAAATGCTGTGGCCGCTTAGATGGGCAGTTGGCTGGAGAAGTGTGGCGAGGGTGGCACTAGTGGAGAGGGGTGCTCAGAGCGCTGCAGGGGAAATGCCGAGCGCTGGAGGGGAAGTGCCGTTCTAAACTGAGGCTTGCGCTCACATTTATTGTAAATGTTAAGGGGAGCCACGCCACACCCCCACCCACACTTGCACGGTGACCATTCAAAATGATCTACTGACACCTCTGCTTTTGTTAGTACGCAAAAAGAATCTCGCAGAAAATGCTGCGATTTATTTTCGCCTGGCTTGTTAACCATTTTAACTTTCAGAGAAGTGTGGGGAACTTTGCGTAAAACCTACATATTTCTCTGCTTTACAAGTCAAAATTTGCTGCTTCTGCTAAAATACAGTGGAGTTTACACTGTCTTACCTCACTAACATGTTATGCAGACAGAGAATTCTGAAATGGTAATTTATTAAGATTATGAAGTGAGGAACAGAGGAAAACTAAAGTCAGTAGCTTATAAAAAAGCACATCCTCGGTAGAAAAAAGTGTAATATCTTCACCTGTGTTGTTCCAAAATCCTTAGCATTTCTCATTTCACCAGCTATCGATTGCCCTTAAAAATTACATTCTTTCGCCAAAAACGTCTGTGGTTATTGGAATAATGAAGTTTGACATATTAACGACATGGTAGAATAATCTTTTCTTTGCGTGGTATCATTTGCCAAAATCTCATTTCGATATCTGAAACCGTTTATGAAATATGAAGAATGTTGTGTATATTTCACTCTGGCCTTCCCACTGGTGCGGCGAGATCGCAAATGAATGTGCTACATCAGATCAGTTTTCTCGAAACTGGTGACAGATAGATACCTCTATTTAAGTCTACAGAAAAATACAATATGTTAGCTAAGTTTCATACACAACAACATATTATGCAATATGCACCAAACGCAAAATCGTAGTGACCTCTGTTTTACATACACACTTTTCCGAATTTTGCGAAGTGTTTTACTTACGTAAATATCACAATAACTATGACTATTAACGAAATGATGGGCATATCATCATGAACCTGACACATAAAGCTGCAAGTAAAGCCAAAATTAAGGTTTTTTACCGGATAGTTGCTGCAAAATCGTTTGAGAAAGATTGCATGAGTGTGAACCTCGATTCCATGACCGCTGACAGGCCGAAAGGTGGACAACACTTACCGGTCTCCCCTTCCGAACAAATGAGTGACCTCGCCCAGTGCACTGAACGAAAGCTGGTCACTGCTCATTGGCCACCCGCATTCGGGAGGACGACGGTTCACACCCGCGTCCTGCCATCCAGATTTAGGTTTTCCTTGATTTCCCTAAATCGCTTCAGGTAAATGCCGGGATGGTTCCTCTGAAAGGGCGCGGGCGATTTCCTTCACCATCCTTCCATAATCGCAGCTGGTGCTCCGTCTCTAATGACCTCGTTGTCGACGGGACGTTAAACGCTCATCTCCTCCTCCTCCTCATCGCTCACCGTGTCCTCCGCGAGCTTTACCGTCAGCTACGCCTCTGGTGACGTGCGCAGAGGTCGGTTCCGCTCTGGATTAAGGTGTGCTGCTGCTTTTCGTGAGATTGTCTATTGACGGTTTGACAATATTTTTGAGTGTGCGAGCACCCCTTCCGCTATTCGCGCTTGCTGAACACGCAGTTTTTTCCCCCTATATGTAAGCACTCCATTATAGAGTCCGTATACTCTTTTGACCTGGCGGTAGGAGGGACCCGTTGGACACAGACTAATCAGGGAAAGTCTGCCCTCCGCTTTTTTACTCCTGCTCCCACCATTACTCGGGTGATAAGTGCACAGGTCACACAGCTGGGGCGAGGGCTGCAACGTCATCGGAGAGGACCGGAGAAGGCCACGGGGACATGACCCGCTTCCGGTCAGCGCACGCTCGCCTCTCACCTTCAGCTGACCTCGCACGCGCACGCACACGCAAAACTGGCAAAAATTAGCCGCCTACGCGCGTGGTCAGTGCTGAGACACACGTTCATCTCTGCTCTTTAAAGAGCGACACCACCTTCCTGCTTTATTAGTTAGTGACTGCCACCCACTCCCACAAAAACTGAAAAAAGTAACTTTCTGATGCATTCTTCTAATAATTTCCGGGTATGCAGCCGCATCCCGTCGACATTCTGCCACGATATTTCGATTGAAGGAAGTTAAGCTTAGCAGCTCGGATTTATTAGTCAGCTTCGATGTGGTCTCACTTTTTACCAAAGTGCCTTTAATGGAATCGTTACATCTTATTGGTAACTTACTCAGTGCAGAAATGACGGCCTTGTTTGAACATATACTCTCCTCAACGTACTTCTTATTCAATGACGAATTCTTTGAACAAACAGACGGCGTCGCCATGGGGAGCCGTTTGTCCCCTGTGGTAGCTTATCCCTTTATGGAGGACTTTGATGAGAAAGCGCTTGAGTCTGCTGTTTTAAAGCCTACGGTCTTCTGGCGGTACGTAGATGATACTTTTGCTGTATGGCCTCATGGCAGACAGGAACTGGAGAAATTCCTTCATCACTTAAACTCATTACATGAGAATATCAAATTCACGATGGAGATTGAAAAAGATGGCACTTTACCATTTCTGGACGTGCTAGTACGCCGTAAAAATGATGGGTCATTAGGAAATTCTGTGTACAGGAAACCGACTCACACAGATCTGTATCTCCAGGCGTCAAGCTACCATCACCCAGCACAAACAGCCGGTGTTCTCAGTACCTTAATACATCGAGCGCATATCAGATGATGAAAACCTCCATGCAGAACACTTGGAGAAGGTTTTTAAAGAGAATGGCTACACTTCACGCCAAATAATGAAGGCCATGCGCAACTGTCATAACAAGAAGCAAAGCACTGAGGACGCAGATGACGACTTTAAATCAACTGCGTTCCTTCCATACGCCGGGAATGTGTGGTCGAAAATAAGCAGATTACAGAAGAAAAATAAAATTAAGGTTATCTTCCGTCCACCAGCAAAGAACCGTTAAAGACGATTTACAACTGAAGAAAGCAGGCGTCTACAAAATTCCCTGTGAATGTGGCTCTGCATATATTGGCCAGACGACAAGAACTGTCCATGAACGATGTACAGAACATGAAAGATACACCCGTCTGCGGCAACCGTCAAAATCGGCAGTAGCAGAGCACTGTATTTCTTTGGGACATTCAATGGAATACAATGGAACAAAAATTTTAGCTCTGATTTCTGGATTTTGGGATTCCGTAATCAAAGAATCAGTGGAAATACGTCTTGCCGATAATCTTATAAATCGTGACAACGACTTTCAGCTGGATAAAAATTGGAATCCTGTTATTAAAATTATACAATCACAGCGGAATGGACAGCACCATTCGATACTCAATGACAAGATGAACTTTTACTTTCACCACTGAAGGCAGCACGTACAACTCAACTATGCCGCGCATGTCAACACCTGACGCATGCGTAGTAGGATGCCAGTATATTTCGCATGCGCGAGATTCGGCATAAATACCGAGACTGCACCTGGGCTCTTTGGCAGTTGTGTACTCACCTGATGACGACCGGACGTCTCTGGGCCGAAATATCGTGGCAGAATGTCGATGGAATTCGGCTGCATACCCGGAAATTATTAGAAGAAGAAACACGCCGGGAAAATTTCAGAAGTCCCTTCTGATGCATTATTTAAAAGTAGGATTACACAGCCAAACTGTTGCACCCAGCTGGTAGGTGCACTGCCCTAGGTTTCGACACCTACCTTAGGGGTGTCTTCATTCAGAATGGAATTACGATAAATCCTATAAAATAATACATTGAAAATCAGGTTCAACAAAAAAAAAACGCTAACCAAGCTGATAATTTTCGTGACGTACAAAGGTTCAAATGGCTCTGAGCACTATAGGACTTAACTTCTGAAATCATTAGTCCCCTACAACTTAGAACTACTTAAAACTAACTAACCTAAGGACATCACATACATCCATGCCCGAGGCAGGATTCGAATCTACGACCGTAGCGGTCGCGCGGTTCCAGACTGTAGAGACTAGAACCACTCGGCCACTATGGCCGGCTTACTTACGTAAAATTACGTTGGTAAAAAAGCAATGGTCAGAATTTTGAGCAGTTATGCTCGAGTCACAAGTGAAACAAAACGTTCCATCCTTCGCCACAGCTGGGAACATCAGAAGACTGATCGGCCCCGTGGCTTACATTGTTGCCATGAAAACAATACGAGTTGCGCCGCCTATCAGGCGCGGACATTGGCATGTGCCCATTTCAAACATTATAACAGAAATATTTGAAAAATACGACAGTTAATTTTAAAACCGAAATATAAAGAGAGAGAGCTTAACGTCTTTCTGAAAACACACAGTAGTCAAGCAGATTAAGTATAACACAGCCATCTGTTAGGCTTTACAGAAGTTACTATTACATTAAGGAGAGAATGATATAGAAAAAAATATACAAAAACTTTTACAAACAGCTGTACAATCCACAAAATATTTGCATGAAAGTACATCTGTTGGAAATTTTTAATACATCTGTATCTTTAATACGTATATCATTCTGTCCTTTATGTAATAGTAAATATCTCCTGGATTTCGCTTCAGGCATATCTACATCTACATCCATACTCCGCAAGCCACCTGACGGTGTGTGGCGGAGGGTACCTTGAGTACCTCTATCGGTTCTCCCTTCTATTCCAGTCTCGTATTGTTCGTGGAAAGAAAGATTGTCGGTATGCCTCTGTGATGGTCAGTTCCCTCCAGCACTACTTCAGACATCAGTTGCCATGCCATGTCGTTCTGCTGCACTTCAGCGTGCCCGCCGGGGCCCTACGTTATATTAGGCAAGTCTACCAGTTTCTTTGGCTCTCAGTGTATAATTGCAGCACTCGCTTTCTTCTGGGCATTCGACACATTACCATCGTGAAATCATATTGCGAACTGTCAGTTTTTGTCAGTATACTTGTTGGTACATCTACGATTATAATCGGCAAGCCACCCAACGGTGTGTGGCAGAGGGCACTTTACATGCCACTGTCATTACCTCCCTTTCCTGTTCCAGTCGCTTATGGTTCGCGGGAAGAACGACTGGCGGAAAGCCTCCGTGCGCGCTCGAATCTCTCTAATTTTACATTCGTGATCTCCTCAGGAGGTATAAGTAGGGGGAAGCAATATATTCGATACCTCATCCAGAAACGCACCCTCTCGAAACCTGGCGAGCAAGCTACACCGAGATGCAGAGCGCCTCTCTTGCAGAGTCTGCCACTTGAGTTTGCTAAACATCTCCGTAATGTTATCACGCTTACCAGATAACCCTGTGACGAAGCGCGCCGGTCTTCTTTGGATCTTCTCTCTCTCTCTCCTCCGTCAACGCGATCTGGTACGGATCCCACACTGATGAGCAATACTCAAGCATAGGTCGAACGAGTGTTTTGTAAGCCACCTCCTTTGATGATGGACTACATTTTCTAAGGACTCTCCCAATGAATCTCAACCTGGCACCTGCCTTACAAACAATTAATTTTATATGATCATTCCACTTCAAATTGCTCCGTACGCATACTCGCAGATATTTTACAGAAGTAACTGCTACCAGTGTTTGTTCCGCTATCATATAGTCGTACAATAAAGGATCCTTCTTTCTATATATTCTCAATACATTACATTTGTCTATGTTAAGGGTCAGTTCCCACTCCCTGCACCAAGTGCCTATCCGCTGCAGATCTTCCTGCATTTCGCTGCAATTTTCTAATGCTTCAATTTCTCTGTATACTACAGCATCATCCGCGAAAAGCCGCATGGAACTTCCGACACTATCTACTAGGTCATTTATATATATTGTGAAAAGCAATGGTCCCATAACACTCCCCTGTGATATGCCAGAGGTTACTTTAACGTCTGTAGACGGCTCTCCATTGAGAACAACATGCTGTGTTCTGTTTGCTAAAAACTCTTCAATCCATGCACACAGCTGGTCTGATATTCCGTTGGCTCTTACTTTATCAGGCGACAGTGAGGAACTGTATCGAACGCCTTCCGGAAGTCAAGGAACATGGCTTCTACCTGGGAGCCTGTATCTAATATTTTCTGGGTCTCATGAACAAATAAAGCGAGTTGGGTCTCACACGATCGTTGTTTCCGGAATCCATGTCGATTCCTACAGAGCAGATTCTGGGTTTCCAGAAATGACATGATACACGAGCAAAAAACATGTTCTAAAATTCTACAACAGATCGATGTCAGAGATATAGGCCTACAGCTTTGCGCATCTGCTTGATGACCCTTCTTGAAAACTGGGACTACCTGTGCGCTATTGCAATCATTTGGAACCTTCCGTTCCTCTAGGGACTTGCGGTACGCGGCTGTTAGAAGGGGGGCAAGTTCTTTCGCGTACTGTGTGCAGAATCGAATTGGTATCCCGCCAGGTCCAGTGGACTTTCCTCTGTTGAGTGATTCCAGTTGCTTTTCTATTCCTTGGACACTTATTTCGATGTCAGCCATTTTTTCGTTCGTGCGAGGATTTAGAGAAGGAACTGCAGTGCGGTCTTCCTCTGTGAAATAGCTTTGGAAAAAGGTGTTTAGTATTTCAGCTTTATGCGTGTCATCCTCTGTTTCAAGGCCATCATCATCCCAGAGTGTCTGGATATGCTGTTTCGAGCCACTTACTGATTTAACGTAAGACCAGAACTTCCTAGAATTTTCTCTCAAGTCGGTACATAGAATTTTGCTTCCGAATCCACTTAACGCTTTACGCATAGCCCTCCTGACGCTAACTTTGACATCGTTTAGCTTCTGTTTGTCTTAGAGGTTTTGGCTGTGTTTAAACTTGCAGTGAAGCTCTCTTTGCTTTCGCAGTAGTTTCCTAACTTTGTTGTTGAACCACGGTCGGTTTTTCCCGTCCCTCACAGGTTTACTCGGCACGTACCTGTCTAAAACGCATTTTACGATTGCCTTGAGCTTTTTCCATAAACACTCAACGTTGTCAGTGTCGGAACAGAAATTTTCGTTTTGATCTGTTAGGTAGTCTGAAATCTGCCTTCTATTACTCTTGCTAAACAGATAAACCTTCCTCCCTTTTTATGGACTTACGGACAGCCCTGGTGGATTCACGGTGTCAGATCCCTCCAGCACTACTTCAGGCATCAGTTGCCATGGCAAGTCGTGTTGCGGCAATTCTGCGTACCCGCCGGGGCCCTATACGATATTAGGCAAGTCTACCAGTTTCTTTGGCTCTTCAGTGTATAATTGCAGCACATGGTTTCTTCCTCGCATTCGACACATTACCACCGTATAGTAGCGTTGCCAAATGTCAGTATAATTGTTGGTCTGAGGTCGGTTCTGTATGTGGATAGTCTAACAGACTAGTATTGTCAGTACGTATTAAAAGGGTGGCCCTCGTAGATGAGCGATCCTTCGAGGCAGAGGTCCCAGTCCCGTCACTGGAGCACTTCGGTTGCGTTCGGTTCTGCCCATGGAGTAAATATCTCTGGAGTGAGCATTCACATGCGCAGAACAGATTTTGTGTTGTCAACATACACCGCCGGCCTGGTCACGTGTTCTCGGGACGTCGTGTGTTTGTTCGTATAGCGCCCTGTATATTTCGAATGTCACTACAGACGGATTCTTTTCGTACGTGTCGTGGATTATTTACATATGTTGCGCAGACATTTTAACAGTATCCATTTGATACCGGGAATATGCCAGCTACGTAACTTTTAAGGGCAAGTGATATTGCATTGTGCTTCTTTGCGATAGGTGTCACAGTTCAGATGCACTCGATTTTTGGTAGTTTTCGGTATGATACGGCTCTTTATAGTATTAGAGAGCCTGACGTACATTTTTGCAGTGATAGTCATGCAAAACGGCTTGACAGTACACTAGTACTTTTGCAAGTGTCCGAAAAACACCGAATTTGCCACACATTAGCGATTATATCCCTGCTAATTGACGCTTTTTTTCTGCAATTTCTGCGTATTTATTTTCTGTTTTTGCGACCTAAAGTTCAATTTTTCTTACTGGTGGCACTTTGAAGTATATATTTAACGCATTTTACGTACTTGCTCCCAGTGTATTAAATGAATAGTAGACTGAGTAAGAAGGGGGAAAAAAGGCGATCGTAAAATAAATGTACTGTAAAACAAATACAGTTGGTCATCTAACAGTCAATCCATATAACACCATTAAGGGAAGTGGAAAGTGACACAAAAGAAAGAGTTTGGGGACATGTTTACTAATATTTTACGCTTCTTAATCAAATGGTGAAGAAAATAAATTGAAGCCAAAATACACCAAAGATGATGAATGTGTACTTTGATTAGCTACATTATTGTGTTTTTTATTTGATTTGTGCAGAAAATGTATTTAAGCTGACTGCAGAAATTGGTAGTAGGTGCTGTGGAAAATTAAAAATAGTTGGTATAGCATCTACCTTCAGCCACACACGTCCAAATTTTTCTCTGTCTAAACATTCCTCTTCAGAGTGTTTTGAACATACGTTGGAATATTTTGTGAGGACAAAACTACTCCTCCTTATTTTCTGGAGCCACACCTTTACTCCTTGTTCATCCTTCGGGAAACTAAAATATAAATGACATATAATCATTCTCCATGTCCTAGACACACTTTACATGGTCTCCTTCTGTAACTTATAGTAAACATAAAGTTTTGGACACACATATTATACGAAGACAATTACAGACTCCCACTCTATTGAATTTATCCGTCTCCCGTCTTTCAAATCTATATACATAATCGACAAGTCACTGATAAATGCAAGGAGCATAGTATTTGCTGAAACAACTAACCATTCCCTTTCCTGTTCCAGTAGCAAATATACGAGAGGAAGCGATTGTTTGTAAGCTTTTGTACGAGCCGTAATATCTATTGTATAGTCATAAAATCGTAGAAAAATAGGTCTACAGAATCAAACGTTAATTATAATGCGTCTCTAAATTTTTAAACACAGTACCCACGAGAAGTTACTATCCCTCCTTTCATATATTTTTCTTTGCATCTTTAGCAACAACAGTAATTCACCATCGCTATTACACTATCAACAAACGGTGAAAACACAACAAAAACTATTTGATATTATAAACTTCAAACTCTGCGGAAAGCACACAAGCACACCGAAGTCCCGAAAACATGTGACAATCCTGGTTTAATGCTGACAACGTGCGCAGAACGCAATGCTCACTCCAGAGATATTTACTCTATGGTTCGGCCCGGCGGCAGCCGCTCCATCAGCACTGCACTTGCGGGGCACGGTGTGGCTGCTGCATTGTGCCGCCCCCGCATGTTCTACCTGCGCCGGCCCCCTGTGTTGGCGAGTCTGGGCACGCGGCCTGCCTTTCCGCCACGGCCCTGCCTCGCCATACAGGTGCGGCGCCTCCACTTTTGACCCCCCCCCCCCCCGTACACACGCAGAACGCTCCCTTCCAACGGCGCGACTGGGACCTGGCGTGACCGCGGCGTCACGCGCCTCTGGCCACACCGTGCTTCCTGCCAACGTCCGCAGTCAGCGCCAGCAACTGGCTCTGCAGCGCGTCCCATCCTGGGACAGCTCCTTTCCAAACGGGAGAGAGACAGACACACACAACGGAACAGCGCACCTACTGCTGGCGAATCACTCCTCGTCCGCTCCCGGGCTCCTGCCAGCAGTCAGCCGCGGTGGTTCTGACCGCGGTGGCAGTGGCCGTGGTCGTGTTGACGCTGGTCGTCGTGGCCGAGACTGTAGTGGTGTCTCCGCCTTTTCTGGGGTGCGCGCTGTGGTCGCTGCAGCGCTGACCGCTCGTCCGCGAGAAAGATACGTCCGTTTTTTTTAAGACAGTGCTGTGCGCGGAGTAGCGTGCTCGTCAGGAACTGGACTCCAGTGGGGCACCACGTGACACTGTGGTGGGCGGCGCTACGGTCAGGCTCCAGCGGAAGGTGGTCGCGCTGGGTGTGCGTTCCGGGAACGGCGTCCTTCTCGCACAGGTAAGCGCTCTCGAGGATACGGAGGACCTGCTCAATCGAAAGTGGTTTAGACTGTTTTGTATACGTCTGACCGACTTGTTTTGCCAAGACGTAGCTCAAACAGCTGTGAATGTTTTAATCTTTTGAGTCCCAACAACGTGAAAGAAAATATAATTCTAAAATTTTTCACAAAATGAATCTTTATCATCATAGAAACCAAGTAATACAAGAAGAAATTCGCAAGAAATAAACAGTTAGGTGTTTTTTAGCAGTTCGTATCAGAATGAGATTTTCACTCTGCAGCGGAGTGTGCGCTGATATGAAACTTTCTGGCAGATTAAAACTGCGTGCCGGACCGAGACTCGAACTCGGGACCTCTGCCTTTCGCGGGCAAGTGCTCTGCCAACTGAGCTACCCGAGCACGACTCACGCCCCTTCCTCACAGCTTTGCTTCTGCCAGTACCTCGTCTCCTACCTTCCAAACTTTACAGAAGCTCTCCTGCGAACCTTGCAGAACTAGCACTCCTGAAAGAAAGGATACTGCGGAGACATGACTTAGCCACAGCCTGGGGGATGTTTCCAGAATGAGATTTTTACTCTGCAGTGGAGTTGCGCGCTGATATGTTGTTTCAGTTCGTATCATTTTGAAACCAGTACGACGTAGAGTTTTAAACACCCATCACTTCATGTCATGTACACAATGTTTTTTCGTGGTATATAATTACAAATTAACAATTTTTTTTCCTTGGGTTGTAATGTGAAACCTAGCTTCTTGGCAAATTTCATGATTCTAGTTCAACGTTTAATGAGCGAGTTTGCGAGAGTCAAAATATGTGACATCTATTGATTGCATTGACTTAGAAGCTTCACTTTTCTACACCGTCTAGCGACCTTAGACCTTAATATGTGGTATAACTTCCAACTTGACACGCCTACTACCCATTTCTGAAATAAAAGCTTTTGAACAGTCGGACAGACACACAACGTACTATCTTAAAAGGGCTTCATTTCAACTGACTGAGGTATTGGAAAGAGGAATTAAAATAATTAATCGTAAGGATAATTGGTTTATGTAAAGTTAATCGACGTGAACGAAATATCGGAATATCCGCAATCGATTATTAGAAGAATAACGATTAGTCCATTAATAGCATTTAATCCACCATCCCTAATCCGCGCTTCGTTGAACACCTGCGATCTGTGCCTGCCTACTACCGTCAGATACGATTGGAAGACGCGTCGTCGTTTGAAGGACAGGCAGAATCACGCAGCAGCCAATTGGCAACTACAGTATGTCGCGACACTGTGGCGATGGTCTGTGATCGCGCTAAGGCCGGTATTACGCTGTCATGTTTCTTTGTCGAAGTTGGTATGTCAAATATTTGTGTCAAAGAAACTTCATGGTGTAATAGGGAACTCTGTCAAATCTCGCCCGTCGTTAAATAAATATGATCAAATCTAGGGCCCCGCCGTAGTTTTGAACATAAAAGTCGTTCGTCTTCTGTTCACTGCAGTGTGAAATGTAGCTGCTAGGCGCGCTGTCGTCGCTACAGCTATTTGACGTCTCTCTAGTGTGTTTGTAAACATGGCTTCAAAGTTGGTTTGTTCCTTAACTCTTTTTTTTAATAAACTTTCTTCGACTAGTGTGGCGGGTGACCAAGAAGCACTGTGCATGCTATTAATTGTGTGTCGATGGGCAGGTGGAATATGACCCAGGCGACTTCATATCCACCATCACAGCTACAGCCATCCACCTCTACATCTTGAAATATCCAGGCAGCTTTTCAGCAAGCCGGAATAGAGGATGTGGTCACACTCTAAAATAAAAAATTCTTTCTTTAGCTTTCCATTCTCATTTGTCTATTTTTGAACTCCGGATGCCAGAAGTTACAAAGCGCTTGATCTGTTTCGTGCGTTCTATTAACTTTGTACGTTTTGGAACACTAATTCCAAAAATTAAATTATTAAAAAATAAAGATAATTCTTAGTGCTGATATAGTATTCCAAATATTTATTGACCTACACATATTCCTCCCTCAGTGCTTTACAAAGCGCTTCACACATTTCTGGAATTATTCAGGTTAATGTGCAATGTGATATTCGAGTGCTGTGTTGTAAACTTGAGCAGCTCTTCCCTGTATCAAGAAAGAGCAGTGTCAAACTTTGCCTGTCTCCTGCACATACAGCATTTCTCAAGAGGATATTCTGTTTTGTAAAATGACAAGCCACTTTGCTGAGCAAATACAGAAATACTCTTTCATCTATTCGTTAGTATATTATACACTCAAGTACTTGTTTTGTATATAAAACTGCCTTTTCCTGCTGCTAGTTACTTTATTTATCCCATACGCGTTTCGCCTTCCCCTGTTCTAAGGCATCATCAGTGGAATCTATAACGGTACAGTCTTGTTAGTTATAGATTATCAAACAGTTCACTTCGCGATTTTTGCTGATCTGCGTTTTCTCACATCTGATCTGGAGGTCGCACTACCACTTTTACCACTGCCATATAATCACATCTTTGTGTTCTCGCCTTCCACACACTGTTACCATGTTTCTCACTCTTTTTTTGTGGTGGACTATTGTTCTTTTGTCACTTGATACAACTATTTCATCGTACACTGCTTTTCACAGAGTAAATATTGAGACTCCCTTACGTGTTTCATCTTTTTTGGTATGTTTACGAATTTGTTGCCAACCTATCGAAGTACATGTTCGTTACTAACTTCTATTTATTATTTATGATGTTTATACCGCGTGTGTGTGTGTGTGTGTGTGTGTGTGTGTGTGTGTGTGTGTGTGTGTGTGTGTGTGTGAGAGAGAGAGAGAGAGAGAGAGAGAGAGAGAGAGAGAGAGAGAGAGAGAGAGAGAGAGAGAGAGAGAGGGGGGGGGGGATAGAGCCGACATTTTTTTTATGTGTGTGTGTGTGCGGGGGGGGGGGGGGGGGGGGTACTAGCTGTTAGCGAGTGGCTGAAAACTTTGGTGACAGCTGTATTGATTTTTCGTTTCAATATTCTGTGGAGGGGTTCATGGGTGAGTGAGTGTAAAGGTGTTGGGTTCTATTATTATTACATTGGACAGTATTATTATATTAATACTTTTTGGAAACGTTATTCTGTTATTTTAACTATTAGTGTAAATAATGAATTGCTTGGCATGTGTACTTGGTCATTCAACAGGATTTTCCCCTCTGCTTTGGTTTTATGTATGTGGTAATCTTCTTGCATACTCAGGAGGCGAAACGCGTATGGGATAAATAAAGTAACTAGCAGCAGGAAAAGGCTGTTTGATTTGCAAAACAAGTATTTACATGCTTGCTGCAGACGATGGCCACACAAACAACCTTCTTATACACTCAAGCGCCAAAGAAACTGGCTTAGGCATGCGTATTCAAATACAGAGATATTTAAACAGGCAGTATGTGGCACAGCGATCGGCAACGCCTATACAAGACAACAAGTGTCTGGCTTAGTTGTTAGATCGGTTATTGCTGCTACAAATGCAGGTTATCAACATTTAAGTGAGTTTGAATGTGGTGCTATAGTCGGCGCACGAGCGGTGGGACACAGCATCACCCCGCGCTGCTGGTAAGGTCGCAGGTTCGAATCCTGCCTCGGGCATGAATGTGTGTGATGTACTTAGGTGAGTTAGGTTTAAATAGTTCTAAGTCTAGGGGACTGATGACCTCAGATGCTAAGTCCCATAGTGCTTAGAGCAATATGAACACAGCATCTCCGAGGTAGTGGTGAAGTGGGGATTTTCCCGTACGACCATTTCACAAGTGTACCGTGAATATCGGGAATCTGCTTAAACATTGCATCTCGCTCATCTCTGCGACCGGAAAAAAGGACCAACGACGACTGAAGGGAATCGTTCAGCGTGACAGAAGTGCAACCCTACCGCAAATTGCTGCAGATATCAGTGCTGGCCCATCAACAAATGTCAGCGTGCCAACCATATTCAACGAAACGTCATCGATACGGGCTATCGGAGCCGAAGGCTCACTCGTGTACCCTTGATGACTGCACGACACAAAGCTTTACGCCTCGCCTGGGACCGTCAACATGTACCTCCCATTGGACCGTTGCTGACTGGAAACATGTTGCCTGGTCGGACGAGTCTCGTTTCAAATTGTATTGAGGGGATGGACGTGTACGGGTATGGAGACAACTTCATGAATCCATGGACCCTGCACGTCAGCAGGGGACTGTTGAAACTGGTGGAGGCTCTGTAATGGTGTGGAACGTGTGCAGTTGGAGTGATACGGGACCACTGATATGTCTCTGTACGACTCTGACAGGGTACACGTGGGTAAGCATCCTGACTGACCACCCTGCATCCATTCGTGTCCATTGTGGATTCCGACGGACTTGGGCAATTCCAGCAGGACAATGCGACACCCCACACGTTCAGAATTGCTACAGAGTGGATCCAGTTTAAGGGCTTCCGCTGGCCACCGAACTTTCCAGACACGAACATCATTGAGCATATTTGGAGTGCCTTGCAACGTACTGTTCAGAAGAGAGCTCCACCGCATCGTACTCTTACGGATTTATGGACAGCGCTGGAGGATTCATGGTGTCAGTTCTCTCCAGCACTACTTTAGACATTAGTGGAGTTCACGCCACGTGTTGTTGCGGCACTTCTGCGTGCTCGAAGGAGGAGGGGGGGGGGGGGGGGGGTCCTACACGATATTAGGCGGGTCTATCAGTTTCTTTGGCTCTTAAGTATATATAAGGCTTGACGTCCACCACTTGCAGCTCTCTTAACAAATTTTGCTGACTGCTCTTACTATCCCTATGTAACACCTATGGCTTCATGCAAGTATGTTTCCTTTTCTTTCGGCGCTTTCCTTCCGTATACACTCACACAGTGCAATTGTCGTACATGCAACAATAACTAGTTCGTGTCCGCCATCTTGAGATTTGACGAAAACTATGACGAGAGTGTAATACCCCTTTTTAACGCCACCTCAAAGGTCCCTGTCAAAGAATTTTGTCGAATATTTCTTAGTCAAAGAAATATGATAGGGTAATGCCGGCTGACGCCAATTGCGGCCCCACTGTGGGAATTATTCTGACCGGCCGGTGCTTATCTCCAGAAGGAACCGTTCGCAGGATATTTGGCGTCTGAGTCACGACGAAGAAATGGCCGGTAGAAGGGCGCTAGCGGGTCGGGATGCAAGCACGGCAGTGTTCGGCGGGCGAGGACTGTGATAGCGTCCAGTTGCGGAGGGTCGCCACAGTACGCTGTCTAACTGCGACCAGGCGCCGCTTCACAGTTCTGGAACCCGTCTCCAGAGAACAGTCGGATATCTACAAGTCTGTGCGGATGCGGGGGACCTTAGGTACATCTGCCGCCGATATCCACAGTAACAAACACAATAGTAGATGGCGCGAGCTGTTCCGTGTCCACGTAATGGCAACTTGGGCATCTTATCAGCTACGTGCCAATTTCAGTGTGTTGAATTTTATGTTCAACTATTAACTTCATATTAAACTTTGTAATGAAGTACTTTGTGGCGAAAGCATTATTGTTCTTAAAAGTCCTTCGTCAGTTACTACATGTGAGTACAGTCTTCTTATAAATCTTACGCAGCTGATGGTTATCCATATTCGCAACTGCGTTTAATGTACATGGTGACAATTGTTGAACTATGTGAAATAAAATCGTCATAACGTCTGAACGGTTTGCGTTGTTGTTATTGTTGTTGTTGTTGTTTTTGTTGTTGCGGTCTTCAGTTCAGCTGGTTTGAGTCAGCTCTCCATGCTACTCTATCCTGTGCAAGCCTCTTTATCTCCGACTAACTGCTGCAACCTACATCCTTCTGAATATGTGTACTGCATTCATCTCTTGGTGTCACTCTACGACTTTCACCTCCCACAATTGCCCAATAAAATAGTGGTTCCTCGCTGTCTCAGTTGTGTCCTATAAACCGATCCCTTCTTCTAGTCAAGTTATACCACAAATTCCTCTTCTCCCCAATTCTTTTCAGCACCTCCTCATTAGTTACGTGATCTACCCATCTAATCTTCAGCAATCTTCTGTAGCACCATATTTCGAAAGCTTCTATTTTCTTCTTATCGAAACTATTTACCGTCACTGTTTCACTTCTCCACATGGCTACACTCCATACAAGTATCTTCAGAAACGACTTCCTGACACTTAAATCTACACTCAATGTTAACAAACTTTTCTTCTTCAGAAACGCTTTCCTTGCCGTTGCCAGTCTACATTTTATATCCTGTCTACTTCGACGATAATCGGTTACTTTGCTCGCCAAATAACAAAACTCAGAATCACCTGATTTAATTCAACTACGTTCCATTATCCTCGTTTTGCTGCCGTTGATGTTCATCTTATACCCTCCTTTCAAGACACTGTCCATTCCATTCAACTGCTCTTCCAAGCTGTTTGCTGTCTCTGACAGAATTAGAATCTCATCAGGAAACTTCAAAGTTTGTATTTCTTCTCCTGGACTTTTAAATTCCTACTCCAAATTTTCTTTTGTTTCCCTTACTGCTTGCTCAATATACAGATTGAATAATATTGGGGATAGGCTACAACCCTGTCTTACTCTCTTCCCAACCACTGCTTCTCTTTCATGCCCCTCGACTCTTATAACTGCAGCCTGGTTTCTGTACAAATTGTAAATGGTCTTTTGCGCCCTGCATTTTACCTCTACCACCTTCATAATTTGAAAGAGAGTATTCCAGTCAACATTGTCCAAAGCTTTCTCTAAGTCTACAAATGCTAGAAACGTAGGTTTGCCTTTCCTTAATCTATTTTCTAAGATAAGTCGTAGGGTAAGTATTGCCTCGTGGGTTCAAACATTTCTACGGAATCCAAACTGATCTTCCCCGAGGTCACCTTCTACAATTTTTTCCATTCGTCTGTAAAGAATTTGTGTTAGTATTTTGTAGCCATGACTTATTAAACTGTTTGCATTAGGACGTTCAAACTGCACAGTTGGCCGCGGGGCATGATGCGAATAAGTATGCGCTGTGTGGTTTGGTTTAGAGACGAAGCCCATTTTTATTTGGATGGATTCGTCAATAATCAAAACTGGCGCACTTGAGGACTGAGAATCCGCTTTTCGCAATCTTGAAGTCTCTTCACCATCAGCGGGTAACTCCGTGATGTGCAATGTCCAGTCAAGGAATAATCGGTGCGATGCTCCTCGATGGCACGGTGGGTACCAAATGGTACGTGAAGGTTTTGGAAGAAGATTTCAGATCCGTTGTTCAAAGCCGCCCTGATTTCGACAAGATGTGGTTCATGCAAGACGAGCCTCGACCCTGTCGAAGCAGGATTGTGTTTGAGGTGCTGGAGGAACACTTTGGAGACCGCATTCTGTTTCTGGGGTAATCAGAGAACACTTGCATGAGCCTCGGTTGGCCGCCATATTCCACGGATCTGAACACATGGCGATTCCTTTTTGAGGGGCTATATTAAAGGCAAGGTGTACAGCAATGACCCCAAAACAAGTGCTGGGCTGAAAACAGCCATTCAGTAGGTCATCGACACCATCGATGTTACTATACTGCAGAATTTCGCTTTCGTCTGTGCCATATCATCGCCAATGATTGCATATCTAACATGTCATAACCTATATCCTGATATCTATAGTGATGAAACTTGCTGGCAGATTAAAACTGTGTGCCCGACCGAGACTCGAACTCGGGACCTTTGCCTTTCGTCGGCAAGTGCTCTACCAACTGAGCTACCGAAGCACGACTCACGCCCGGTACTCACAGCTTTACTTCTGCCAGTACCTCGTCTCCTACCTTCTTCTGTAAAGAAGCTTCTGTAAAGAGCTTCTGTAAAGTTTGGTAGGTAGGAGACGAGGTACTGGCAGAAGTAAAGCTGTGAGTACCGGGCGTGAGTCGTGCTTCGGTAGCTCAGTTGGTAGAGCACTTGCCGACGAAAGGCAAAGGTCCCGAGTTCGAGTCTCGGTCGGGCACACAGTTTTAATCTGCCAGGAAGTTTCATATCAGCGCACACTCCGCTGCAGAGTGAAAATCTCCTTCTGGAAACTTCCCAAAGGTTGTGGCTATGCCATGTCTCCGCAATATCTTTTCTTTCAGGAGTGCTAGTTCTGCATGTTCGCAGGAGAGCTTCTGTAAAGTTAGGAAGGTAGGAGACGAGGTACTGGCAGAAGTAAAGCTGTGAGTACCGGGCGTGAGTCGTGCTTCGGTAGCTCAGATGGTAGAGCACTTGCCCGCGAAAGGCAAAGGTCCCGAGTTCGAGTCTCGGTCGGGCACACAGTTTTAATCTGCCAGCAAGTTTCATATCAGCGCACACTCCGCTGCAGAGTGAAAATCTCATTCTGGATCTATAGTGATGTTTACATGTTGAATTAAGTGTGCGCACGCCGTAATTTGTAACTATTTACGTTTCCTCTCATATAGTTCAATAATTGTCACCACGTGTGTAGTGTATCTTATAAATGTGTTCGGAATATAGAAACTCGTTATTCTTTAGTTTTCTCTGTGTCAATAGTCATTTATAATATTTTTAGGTAATCGCGAATTTTTTGATAAAAACATCCATAGTTGATATCCAAACGTGATGAAAGGAAAAGTTGTTGCAATCGATTGGCTGTTTTATACCTATCGTAAATGCAATGTGGTTACAAGTCAAATGGCAGTGTCAATATAACTGTTTTGTCAATATTAAAATACGTTAAAACCGCGATTTAGTGCATCGGGGAGTGGGGCATGCGAGCGCTCGAATGCGGCCTATGTAACACTGTAGTACAGTACAATAGTTACCGACGGATCAGGGGTACTGTTAGCTTCAGCCACATTCACATGGAATGCGATGTACAGCCTGCTATCGGAAACCTACAGAGATGCCGGGAACGTCAGCGACAGACCCGACTAAAACAACAAAGCAAACCAAATGGTTCAAATGGTTCTGAGCACTATGCGACTTAACTTCTGAGGTCATCAGTCGCCTAGAACTTAGAACTAATTAAACCTAACTAACCTAAGGACAGCACACACATCCATGCCCAAGGCAGGATTCGAACCTGCGACCGGAGCGGTCGCTCGGCTCCAGACTGTAGCGCCTAGATCCGCACGGCCACTCCGGCCGGCAAGCAAACCAAACTCTACCTCGAATATGATCATGAAATGAAACACGAGGAGAGCAGTACCGTGGCGCGCACGCCAAGTTCCGGTGCAGCATAATCAATGAGGCTATCGAAATAAAGATGTCAGAAAACCTATTAAACAGGGACGGCGGCTTCGATTTACATAACGCTTGGGGTCCAGTACTCAGTTAATTAAAACGTCGCCGGTCATCCGTACACTTGTGTCGGAAAATGCTGAGAAAAAGTGCGTCTCGGAGAATATCAATACGAGGTTTGCAAAACAGAAAAGCATCAAAGAGGATTGTGGGAGTGGGTAACCCAACTCGGCTATAAATAGCGTGAAACCAACAATAGCCCACAGCGAGTACACATATGTAACAGCAAAACTCGCATCCCCACCTGAGTCGGTCGAGATATTGTGCAGAAAATGGAAAACAAGTTGGCTGTACGTCCGGAAGCACATTATTAATCTTTTTCTTTTTTTCGTTTTCTTCGCATTTTTCCTGCAGCCATTACGCCTTGGCTTCTCGGAATTTCCTGATTATTTTATTCCTCAGTGAGCTATATTTCCGTATTCCTTTATAAAGCGAGCATAAAACGTGTTCTAATATTCTACAACAGATCGTCAGAGATGGAGGCCTTCGGATACAAGGTGTGTTCAGAAAGTATCGGGAAATTTTTAATTTCACGCGTTGTATTAGATTCGCGCCATTTTTCTTTCCTGTGTTGGTAAACATGTTTTAAACGTGTGTGTGCACTAACAGCCATAATGGAATTTTAGTCTGTCGTTAGTTGCGAAGAAGTTTACTCGGGTTTGCTTTCGATTGGCTATTATTTTTTTTTAACAATGCTTCGAGTGATTTGCCTCAGATTTTGTTATAAAAACTGAATAAAATGTGAGAGTTATATAAATTTTGAATGTTGCTTTTAGTGAGTCCGTTGTAAGCAAAGGAAGCGTTTACGAGTGATGTAAGCGTTTTCAAGACGACTGTGAAGGATTTAAAGGTGACGAACATTTTATAGACACCCCAGAACATCAATAGCCGACGAAAAGGCGGAAAATGTAAAAGAAGTGAGTATGAACGATCGCCGAATCACAGTCAGAGAAATTTCTGACGGAGTTAGCATATCAACTGGCTCGTGCAGCGAAATCTTTTCGTGTGTTTTGAACAGCAACATTCGCGCCAAAGGTGTTGAATTTCGAGCAAAAACGGCGGAGAATAGAAGTCGCTCAGGAGTCGCCAAATGAAGTCAGCAACGATGCAGAACTACTGAAACGTGTCATAACATGTGACGAAACGTGGCTGTACGGGTATGACGTAACAACTAAGACTCAACTGTCCCAGTGAGGCATTCTGGTTCGCCAAGTCAGAAAAAAGCTCGACAAGTGCGGTTGAATGGGAAGGTTCTGCTCGCTGTTTTCTTCGATTTTAACGGCGTTGTGCATCACGAGTTATTGCCAAAAGGTCAAAGGGTCAATAAACAAACTACCTAGAAGATCAACGCCGTGTGCGAGAAGCAATCTGAAGGAAAAAAAATTGTAGCGGAAGGATTCCTAACTTTCACACCATGACAATTCAATTGCTCACATTTCATTGATTGTTCGTCAATTTTTGGCGAAAAACAACGCTTTAATAATGCCCCAAATTCCATATTCGCTATGTATGTCCTCGTGTGACTTTATTCTGTTTTCGAAGATAAAGGGACGTCGTTTCAGCAGTGTAGATGAGATTAAAAGCACGCCGTTGAAAGAGCTAAGTGCCATATCAGACATTGTTCTGGAAGATACGCTGGTGTACGTGGATACACTGAAGCGACAAAGAAACTGTTACAGGCCGGCCGGTGTGGCCGTGCGGTTTAGGCGCTTCAGTCTGGAACCGCGTGACCGCTACGATCGCAGGTTCGAATCCTGCCTCGGGCATTGATGTGTGTGATGTCCTTAGGTTAGTTAGGTTTAAGTAGTTCTAAGTTCTAGGGGACTGATGACCATAGATGTTAAGTCCCATAGTGCTCAGAGCCATTTTTTTGAACCAATCCGGTAAACATCAAATCTCCGACACTGCTTCTGCCGGGAAAAGATCCTACGGGAACGGGACCAACGATGAGTGAAGAGAATCGTTCAACGTGACAAAAGTGCATCCCTTCATATTGCTGCAGATTTCAAGGCTGGGCCATCAACAAGTGTCAGCGTGCGAACCATTCAACGAAACATCATCGATATGGGCTTTCGGAGCAGAAGGCCCACTCGCGTACCCTTGACGACCTCACGATGCAAAGATTTACGACTCGCCTGGGCCCGTCAACACTGACATTGGACTGTTAATGACTGGAAACATGTTGCCTGGTCGGACGAGTCTCGTTTCAAATTGTATCTAGCGGATGGGCGTGACAACCTCATGAACCCATGGACCATGTATATCAGCAGGGGACTGTTCAAGCTGGTGGAGGATCTGTAATGGTGTGGGGCGTGTGCAGCTTGAGTGATATGGGACCCCTGATCCGTCTATATACGACTCTGAGAGGTAACACATACGTAAGCATCCTATCTGATCACCTGCATCCATTCATGTCCATTGTACATTCGATGGACTTGGGCAATTCCAGCAGTAGGACCCTGCGACACCCCACACGTCCAGAATTGCTGCAGAGTGGCCCCAGGAACACTATTCTGAGTTTAAACACTTCCGCTGGCCACCAAACGCCTCAGACATGAACATTATTCAGCATATCCCGGATGCCTTGTAACGTGCTGTTCAGGAGAGATCGCCACCCCCTCGTACTCTTACGGATTTATGGGCAGCCCTGCAGGATTCGTGGTGTCGATTCCCTCCAGCACTGCTTCAGACATTAGTCGAGTGAATGCTACGTCGTGTTGCTCACGTGGTCCCTACACGATATTAGGCAGGTGTACCAGTTTCTTTGGCTCTCCAGTGTATGTAATGGGACTACTTTTAAGCAGTTAACATGTAGACGAATAAATATAATTATTGTCGTTAATCAAAAACTCTTGATACTTTTTAATCACACCTCGTATGTCCGCCTGTTGGACGACCTTCTTTGAAAATGCGGTAATTGGAGTCAAGAAATGCAGTGATAAACGGAAGTCCGGGAGATCCTAAGCAGCAGCAGTAGTAAAGTGACAACCAGCGCTCCCTCCCCGAGCAGAAGCATGAACGAACGAAGCCTTTCAGCTGGGTGTACGGTCGGTAAACACGCAGCGACTGACCTCGGTCTTGTCGTGTTGTGCTCAGCGGGACATTTCCTAGCGACAACAGCTGTGCTCTGCCGCAGCTCGGGGACGCCTTTAAGTCCCCAGGCGCACAAAGCACACAGCAGTCACTGAGGTGAAGCGGAGAACTGCGCGCGCACACACACTACTAACACCGCCACGGTTGCAGGCACGTGGACGCGCTAAAGAAACTACGCGGAGGATCAGTGGCGAAATCCACCGACTTTGGCGACTTTAACAGGGGCAGATCTTAGGGCGCAGCGCCTGGGATATAGCGTCTCGGAAACGGCGAAGGTCGGCTGTTGGCGACCTCCTGTGTGTTCGACATCTCTGGAACGCTGTCGAAAGGCGGAGATACTTACATACATACATTAGTCCTTGTTCCATAGATCATGAATACGACATTTCGTATTGTTCTGGAACGTGTCACTTTAACGTAAGTTTTGTTTACACAATATATATATATATATATATATATATATATATATATATATATATATATATATATATATAGACAGTTACTACTTCATAGCTGAAAACTCATCTGTTGAGTAGGAGGAGTTGTCATTCAGAAATTCTTTTAATTTACTTCTAAATGTTGGTTGGTTGTCTGTCACACTTTTAATGCTACTTGGCAAATGGCCAAAGATTTTTGCGGCAGCATAATTCACCCTTTTCTGTCCCAAATTGAGGTGTAATCCGGAATAGTGAAGATCATCCTTTCTTCTAGTGTTGTAGCTGTGCACTTCGCTGTTATTTTTGATTAATGACAAATTTTATATGTGAATATATGTATTGTGAAGGTACTGTGAATATCTCGAGTTCCTTAAATAAATATCTGCAAAGTGATCTTGCGTGGGCCCCAGCTGTTACTCTGATTACACGCTTTTGTGCAATGAATACTTTCTGTCTTAATGACGAATTGCCCCAAAATATGATGCCATATGAAAGCAGTGAATGGAAATAGGCATAATACGCTAATTTACTGGTATGTTATCACCAAAATTTGCAATAGCCCTAATAGCAGAAGTAGTTGAATCTTTCAGCAAATTAGCGATGTGTTTCTTCCAATTCAATTGCTCGTCAATGCACACACCCACAAATTTTGAATATTCTGCCTTAGCAACAGACTTCTGTTCGTAGTCTATAATTATCAATGGTTTTATGCCATTTAATTTGCAGAAATATACAAACTGTGTTTTTCTCGAAATTTAGTGAGAGTCCATTTGCAGAGAACCACTTAATAATTTTCTGAAAGACATTATTTACAATTTCCTCAGCTGATTCTTGCTTGTTGGGCGTGATTACTATACTTGTATCATCAGCAAAAAGAACTGGCTTTGTATCTTCATGAGTGTAGAGTGGCAAGTCATTACTATACGGGGTGTTTCAGAATGAATAAACGGGTTTTAACGTTTGGTAGCTTTTATTATATTCAACTTATAATTATAAATAACACATCAAATGAAAGAACAACTCAAACAGATTTATTTGTATACCCGTGCGCAAAGGGAAGAGTATGGAACGACCGACAATGTATAAAGAACGTCTTGAGTGAGTGAGAGAGTCTATCACGCGTAGTCCCAAGAAATCAGTTCGTCCTTGTCGTGCGCAGTTGTTACAAGCTCTAAAGCCTACATTCTACGATTTACGTGCCAGGTTCGCAAATGAAATTTTTCTGCATGAGATGAAGATTTTCTGGATCGTGTCGTCTTCAGTGGTGAATCGACATTTAACCTAAATGGAAATGTGAACACACGTAGTATGTGTATCTGGGGGTAGGCAAATCCCCACGAGATGGTACAGTTGCAACGAGACTCCTATCGACTTTCTCGGTGAAGCAACTGTAACTGGTGTTTCTCAGCAGCAAAATGGTGCGCCGTCTCACTGGCATAACTCAGCACGAGACTGGCTAAACGACGTTGTACCCCACCGCCGGATTGGCCGCAAGGCGCTGGATGACAGAGCTAAATTTATAGGATCTTCATGTTCACACACGATCTGACCGCCATCGATTTTTTCGTTTGGGGGGTTTATAAAAGATGTGTATTTGTCTCCGCTGCCCGGTGATCTATCCGACTTCAGGAACAGCACTGTTGCAACAATTACTGTAGACATAATGATCCAGGTTTTGGAAAAACTCGCCTGTCGACTCCATGTGTGACAATGGTGCTCATATTGAACACTTTTCTTAAAAACTGTTAGAGTTCCTCTTTCATTTGACGTATTATTTATAATTGTAAGTTAAATGTAATAAATGCTACAAAGCCTTAAAACCAGTATATTCATTTTGAAACACTCTGTTTAATAGGAACAATAAGAGACCTAAGACTGAACCATGTGGGACACCATTCTTGCTAGAGGGCACTGTTGATTTTTGCTGACTATCTGTACTGTTAATTTCAACCTTCTGCAAATATGAATTAAACCATTTGTACACTGTCCCACTCCTACCACAATACTTAAGCTTACCTAGAATAATTTCGTGATTGACACAATCAAAAGCCTTTGAGAGATCACAAAATATCCCAATGGCTGATGTTCGGTTATTCAATGCTTGTAATATTTGATCGGTGAAAGCATATATAGCGTTTTTTGTCGAAAAGCCTTTCTGGAAACGAAATTGACATTTTGTCAGTACTTCATTTTTCAAATATGTGATGCTGCTCTTGAATACATTACTTTTAAAGAAGTTTGGATAAAGCTGTCGAAGTGAGATTGGGCGATAGTTGTTTGCATCAGACCTATTCCCGTTTTTATGCAATGGTTTAATAACCACGAGTAGGCGACGAGTTGTTGGAAGTCAGCCCCACGTCACGCAACGTGAAAGTTAGACGGTTGCCTGCAGGATAGGCAGCGACCCGTGACAGCAAGGACGGGATGAACTCTGTGCTCGATTCCACTCGTCAGCTTTGAGCAATGATGTCATACCAGAGGCGACGCCGCTAGATAGAGACCATCTTTGAAAGTAGCGGAAGAAATTCGTAAACAAAGGAATATAGCGTACGGTAAAATTAAAATCACTGCGGTTACATGTGACACATCTTCAGAAAGACGGAAACCGATTTTCGAAAACAGTTTTTCACTGTCACTAGCGGAGTCAGATGTGGCGTCTGGAAGACAGTTGATCCGGTTTCTGATTGTCACCTCACTCGTTATTTCTTTTCACTAAAATATTACAGACAGGTAGCTTCATGCTCAGTCTAATATTTCTTTTTCTCCTTCACTAACCATACTAACCGAATATTTTGAAAACAAGACGTAACTGGACAAACCAAGCACGTTTCAAAACCGGTTACGTTTACACGGAAGCGAAAATCGGAAAACCGGCAACTAGAAGCGGATTTCCAGAATCACTTTGGAAGTGTTTACATGACCACCCAGTAGCGGTATTGAAAAATCGGTGTACAATATCCTGTTTTGGGATCTCCATGTAAACGGGGTGAATCACAGTTCACGCGAGTATTTACTTAGGCACAAATTATATCGAAACGAACTGAAGATAATGGAAATAATTAAGAACAAAACCAAAGAGAAATAAATATGCGTGAAATAAATTACTATCGTAAAAGATGCGACTAAGAAAAGCACCGAGAATCTTTAAATAAAATTCGTTACAGTATAGTGCGTGAAGTCTTCATGTTATAAAATAGCGTTAATTTGTATTAATAATTATTGAATCTAAAGGGCTACCGCTCGAAAGTGTAAGTTTCGAGCGAGGAGAAACTAAAATGCAACACAACTACGGGAAATCGAAATAAATAATAACGTATATGGAACAGTAGCACGAAATGTGGAGAAACCGACACAGAAATCCGAAAACAAAAGCCAGTACACATATAACGAAATTCACAAAAAGTAACAAGTATTGGAATCGATAACTAGAATTGACCGACCTACATTCGTTAATACTGGTTACCGATCCCAAAATCAGTTACTTTTTCGCAGAAGTTCAGAGAGCAATTACGGATGCAGAAATCCTGTTACGTTTAGGTGCACACACCTGCTGCAAAAACGATCTAAATACTGAACCGTGCAATGCTTGGATTCGGTAACTAGAATAGACCTCTTGCATAGCTTATTTGTAGTTACCGATTCTAGTATTTGTCACTTTTCCCAGCGTTTTAAAGAGGAAAAATTATAAAAGCAGAAATCCTATTTCATTTCAGTGGACACATCTGTCGGAAAAACGACCTACATAATGAACCATGGAAATGTTGCAATTGGTTGGTTGGTTGGTTTGGGGAAGGAGACTAGACAGCGTGGTCATCGGTCTCATCGGATTAGGGAAGGATGGGGAAGGAAGTCGGCCGTGCCCTTTCAGAGGAACCATCCCGGCATTTGCCTGGAGTGATTTAGGGAAATCACGGAAAACCTAAATCAGGATGGCCGGACGCGGGATTGAACCGTCGTCCTCCCGAATGCGAGTCCAGTGTCTAACCACTGCGCCATCTCGCTCGGTAGAAAAGTTGGAATTGATAGCTAGAATTGACTTATATAGGAGGTCACTTCTAGTTACAGATTCCAACCATTAGATGGTTCATAATTGTGTGTGTGTGTGTGTGTGTGTGTGTGTGTGTGTGTGTGAGAGAGAGAGAGAGAGAGAGAGAGAGAGAGAGAGAGAGAGAGAGAAAACTCGGTTTTTGTAGGATTTGTAGAGTTCTTATTCATCGCTGGACTACTGCAAAGAAGTAACAAATATTGTAGGCACCGATTCCAATCCTTTTTTTCTTTTCGATAATAGTGAAGAGAATAAAATCCTGTAACACTGTAGTTCTAAAACTCGTTGCGAAAACGGTCTAAACAACAAACCGTCGAGTGGCTGGAATCGGTAACGGGAATTGATGTATATAGCTTAATTCTAGTCATCGATTCCAGTATTTGTTACTTTTTATGAATTTTCGTTGGTTGTGTATTGCTGTGTCTTCTAGGATTTCCGTGTTGGTTTGGTTCAAATGGCTCTGAGCACTATGGGACTTAACATCTGTGGTCATCAGTCCCCTAGAACTTAGAACTACTGAAACCTAACCAACCTAAGGACATCACACACATCAATGCCCGAGGCAGGATTCGAACCTGCGACCGTAGCAGTCGCGCGGTTCCGGACTGAGCGCCTAGAACCGCTAGACCACCGCGGCCGGCGCCGTGTTGCTTTCTCCACATTTTATGCTACCATTCTTTTTATGTTTCATATATGTTATTGTTTATCTGAATTTTCCCATTGTTGTGTTACATTTTAGTTTCTCCCACTTCCCTGCGACAGTTCCCTTAATTCAATAATAATAATAATTATTATTATTATTATTATTATTATTATTTATTATTGTTAGTATAAATTAACGCTGTTTCTGAATATTTCGAGTGCGCAGTGCGCTATACTATAATGGATGTAAAGGTTCTCTGTGTCTCTCTTCCTCGCATAAATTAAAATAATAATTTATTTCAGACACACACATTTTTCTGTTCTTACTTTCATTACCTTCATTTCTTATCTATATAATTCGTGGCTAAGTAATTAATCACGTGAACTGTGATTTAATTTCATCGCAAGTCATATTCTTTTGTTTACGAATATGATGGCTGCTTTCAAAGATTGCCTCTGTGTATAGTTTTTGCCTTAGGTGTGACGTCATAGCTCAAAGCTGACGGTTAGAGTCGGACGCTAGAATTGACCCCGAGGACATCCAAGTTGCCGTGTAGGGAAACCGAGAGAGATTTTGATTTTCAATCATACAACTAAAAAAGGATAGGCACTATTGATAGACAGCAAGGCCAATGATAGACTAAAACAATCTATACACCCACAGCACTATCGGCTATCACCAATCCCTGTTTTAGTATTTGTTGCTTGCAGTTGAATTTAATGCGTGTTACCATTTCTTATTTTTGTGCTGTACGTTGTTGTGATTTTTTCTAATTAAAGAAGAAGAAAACCGATTTTCATCCGTTCGCAAACGTTATGATAAGTTAAAAGTATGTACGCTCTGCTATAATAGCCCAATTACCTGTCAACAGCTATGTTTAATGCTAGCACTGGAGTCGTTATTTGGAGGCTTATATTACTTTGGAGTGGCAATGTTTTAGTATTTCACAAGCTAGCGGAGCGGTAAACATCTTTACATTAAATCAGTTAATAAAAATACAATGTTTACTCTCCCTATTATGACTCTGGAATATTCGTCATATAGTTCACTCGGTCAGCCGCCGTGTACGACAAATAGCATTTCTGACCATGCGTGTGCTATTGCTAATGTTAAACACCAGAAGTCTAGCGCTTCTTTGTCTTCGGCGAGAAGCATTTCCAACAGGACTGGTCGTATTCTGCGGGAGGGTAATTTGAAATGTGTTTTTCTACCGCCATCTAAGATTAGAGCGCTTGTGGGATCCGTAAAGGGTGGTGTTGCTTGTGTAGGTGTGTACCGTATTCGCTGCACTTGCTTCATGTGTCAGACTATCAGGACTGTCGAGGGTTGGGGTACTGAGCACAAGCGTCACACACGCTCGCAGCAGCCGAGCGTATCTGGTATTGCAGAATATTATCTTGGTCGTCCAGTAGAAAATACAAAACGGAGATTCCTGCAAGTTCTTCTAAGTGCTGTGAGAGTCTTACTAAGAAGGAAACTGAGATTAAATTAGTAAGTGACATTACCATTAGACATAAAGATTTTTGCTTAAATTCTGCATGAGGTGTTACTCTACCCCTGGTCAAACAACAGAGGAACAGAGTTGATGCTACCTCACCCGTTGGTTATTAATATTCACTGTCGATAGCTTCTGACGTTGCTCGTCTTTGGTTTTCTTGTAGCTAGTGTTTAGAGAGAGAGAGAGAGAGAGAGAGAGAGAGAGAGAGAGAGAGAGTGTGAGAGTGATCTTTCGGCATATACTCCTCATGACGAGGATTTAAATTTAACTTGTCTTGCTCAGCGCCTTATAATGACAGGGCGTTCACCACTCGAAATATCGGCGGTTGTCGGAGGCGTCACCTGGCTGAAAACACTGTCTTTGAAACTCTCTCGTAGCGTCTGCCAGTGGAGTCCATTGGGCATCTCCGAAGTGCTCTCGTGAAGAAACGCGCCATTCTTCGTTGGACCTCCTCCATCTCTTGTACCAGTCCTACCAGGTAAGGGGCCCAGAGTATTTGATAGTACTCAAGAATCGGACGAACAAGTGTTGGGTGGCATCTGCTTTTCCCACAATAAACATTACGCGGCCATTCCGCCTTAGATAGCTCTATATGGTTACTCCTAGGAAGCTTATTTTTCCATCGATTTCTCACCAGAATTGTAACTGTACAGCAGTGGATTTCTTTTCCTATGAATGTCCAAAATGTTACATTTACTTGCGTTCAGTGCCACCTCACACCAGGGAACTCATAACTCTTTTGTGAGTACCCACCTAGCTACTACAGGGCCCCAAGCCTTTGCAACATTACTTCCTTTACGTGAGGCATGTTTATACTTCCACTATCCCTTTCGCCCTCTGCGTCTCCACCGGATGGTTTTCTTGATGCTGACCGTGCTTGGACCTGATAATATGATAGGGCCTCGAGTTTCCACTTCTGGCGTATTGTACAACTTTTCATTAAATAAACATACGAGGGTTGTACCAAAAGTAAGGTTCCCAATGAGCTACAGCCTCGAGGGAAGGTGCTAGGCTAAATCCGACAACAGTGCCGTGCGCAGTGGTTCCCCCACTCTCGATCCCACCCGTCCGTGATTCGCTACGTCGCTCAGTGTTGGCTTGGCAGCCGTCAGAGATGATCGCCGCTCCCGCCAAGTGCGAGGTTCGAGCAGTAATCCGGTTTCTCCACGCAACGAAGTTACCGCCCGTGAAGATTCATCGGCAACTGACTGAGGTTTGTGGTGAAGAGTGCGTGTCCGTTCAACGCATCCGCAAATAGTGCAGGGCTTTTGCTGAGGGTCGCACGGACGTTCACGATGAAGAACGGAGTGGAAGACCCCGGTTTCGGATGCGATTGTCCAGATCAACAGTGATCTGCTCAAAGATCGGAGGGTCACTGTCCGTGAATTTGTTGAGCGCATTCCTGAAGCTTCCCACGGCACAACTGAAAGAATTTTAATAGTAACGTTAGGTTATCGCAAGCTGTGTGCTCACTGGGTCCCCCAGATGCTGACCGACGGACACAATGGGCAATGTCTTGGCTGTGATCACAAGGTTCTTCAACAGTGTGAAGGGGAGGCAACAAGGAGAAGTTGTTGGACTCTATCGTCACGGGAGATGAAACGTGGGTGTTTCATTACACCCCCAAAACAAAACAACATTCACGTCAGTGGCGTCACTCCAGGTCACCGCCACCAAAGAAATTCAAACAAATGCATTCCCAGGAAAGCTCATGGTGACTATGTTTTGGGATCAGGATGGGGTACTCCTCATCAAGTTCATGCAACCTGAGACGACAATAATCTCAGACAGATATTGTGAATTATTGACCCAACTCTGGCGAGCAATCCAGAATCGCCGGAGAGGACTGACGGAAGGAATAGTGCTTCTTCGTCACAACGCTCGACTGCACGTCACTTGTCAAACAGGAGCTTTTGAAGAAATTTGGGTGGAATGTTATGCCCCATCCCCCGTACAGCACGGACTTAGCCCCTAGCGATTGTCACCTCTTTCCCCAAGCTGAAGGAACACTTAGGTGGCAAATGCCTCTAGAGCGACAATGAAGTCCGAGCAGAGGTCACACGCTTCCTCAGTGGGTTGTCGGGAAACTTCTTCGACTTTGGAATACAAAAGCTGGAGCACTGTCTTCAAAAGTGTGTCGGAAAAAAATGGAGACTATGTTGAAAAATAGACAAAAGTGTAAACTTTCAATGATGTATAAATTAATAACAATAAACAATGTTTTCTATTTGCAAAAAATATGGGCACCTTACGTTTGGTGCAACCCTCGTATGGTTCCCATTGTTGGGTTTGACTTGCCACCAATTTTCAAAATTCTCAAGAAGTGCTGTTCATACAGAGAGGTCACCCAACGTCATGTGTGCTCCAACTTTGTGCCTTTCTATCTGTACACCCTTTAATACAGTAATACACCCAAAACCCAGCACGGCAGCCATCCCCTTGTGGGGGGTCGTCAAGTACCTGCACAGTGGTAGCCCCCCTGACTGTACAGGAATTGCACTGTTGGTACCTGAGCTGAAAACTCCCCTTGTACACCAAGGAATATGTGCCTACGCGGAGACTCTGAGCAGTGTATTACTGGCTCCCACAGGGATAGCCTCTGGTCAGGGTGGGTGGCACTGTGACAGGTGAACTGCAAATTAAGCGAATGAAGTTACCTCCTGAATGAGATTTTCACTCTGCAGCGGAGTGTGCGCTGATATGAAACTTCCTGGCAGATTAAAACTGTGTGCCGGACCGAAATTCGAACTCGGGACCTTTGCCTTTCGCGGGCAAGTGCTCTACCAACTGAGCTAGCCAAGCCCCGTCCTCACAGCTTTACTCCTGCCAGTACCTCGTCTCCTACCTTCCAAACTTCACAGAAGCTCTCCTGCTGGTGCCCGTATGGCCCCAGCAGTTTCTATGGCAGGAAAGTCTTCGTTTAATCCTGAGAGCTATGACCCTAAAATATTCTCTTCGCTGGCTGCATCGTGGGATGAATGTAAAGTTAAGTGGCAAGCAGAGAAATAGTCCCTGCAGTACTTGGTTTGTATGAGGACTGATGGCGATTCTTTCTTGGCCACAAAACCCTTGTTCTTTTTGGAGAACTTATAAGACAAGTTTGGGGAAGTGGCAGCCATCTCTAAAATGAAAATTGGACCAGTTTTGATCAAAATGGCATCCCCTGCCTAGTCAAAGGCATTGCTCGCTTGTAACAAGCTGGATGACATACGAGTGACTGCCACTCCCCATAACAGTCTAAAGGGCATCATTTTCCACAGAGACCTTCTCTTAAAATCTGATGGTGAGCTACACGCCAACTTGTAACAATGGTGTGTACATTTTGTCCGTCATGTACATAGTGGGCAAAAGGACAATAGGATTTCTAGCAGCGCCTTCATCTTGGTCTTTGAGGCTGATTCATTGCTTGAAAAGATCAAGGTGATGGTATACCATTGCGATGTGAAATTATGCACCCCCAATTGCAGTGCTTCAGGTACTTGAAATTTGGGCAAATGTCTTTGCGTTGCCCCATCTGCAGAGATTACGGACGAATGCTGCGTGGGAACACTCCCTGTGTACCTCCCCCCCCCCCCCCCCCCCCGCCCAATCTGTGTCAACTGTGAAAAACAACATTCTTTCTGCTTGCCAGATTGCACTGTTTTCCACAGAGAAAAGAAAATACAGCGAGACTCTGGACAAACTCAGTTACCAATAGGCCAAGAAGTAGTATGAGCAGTTGCACACAACATTTGAAACGTCATATACTATAGCTATGACGACGTCGGCTCTTTGGTGATGGCACTCCTGCCCATTACATCACCTACAGTTGGCCATCAAGACCGCTCTACCATTCCTACCCACCTGACGGTTGGGGGCTCCCCTCTTGCTGCTTCCCACACACCTACTCTGGGATCGATGGCTTCCCAACCATGAGAGACATTGGTCCCAACCTTCCATCTGGAGACAAATCACCTTCCTCCAGGTTCTCTCGCCAGGGGGGGGGGGGGTCCCTCAGGACACTTACTTCCAAGGTTTCCACTAGTCTACAACTGGACACCCGCCAGTGTCGCAGGGCTTCACGATTGTCGTCATTATCTGAAACTGATTCAGAGAAGCCCTTGCAATCATCCAAATGCTCTAAGGAGAGGACAGACAAGAAAAAATTCTCCAAGAAGGAGAACATTCTGGTGGGCCCCTTGCCACCAGGTCCCACTTGTTCCACTTCTCCAGACAAGGCGAATGTTCTGGCAGTCCCTGAGGCCCTGGTTCGCACTATACAAATGAACCCCTCAACCAATGGCAGCAGGTGACCCTAAGGCATAACTCGTCCCCTTGGTCCCTTCATAGCCTCATTGTACATTGACAACATTAGTCTCCAGTGGAATTGTAGCGTTGTTTTCCACCACCTGGCTGAGCTACCACATCTTTTAAGCACTTCACCTGCCTTCTGCATTGCCATTCAGCAGACTTGGTTTCCAGCAACACACACCCCAGTTCTTCGTGGATACTGTGGATATTGTAAGAATTGTGCTGCCTATGACAGAGTGTTGGGCAGAGTTTGCACACATGTTCTAGACATTCTATATAACGAACTTGTACCTCTTAATCGAGCTTTAGTGGCTTGGCTGTTCTGCATAAGGTCATTTCAGGATGTTATCGTCTGCAATGTTTACCTCCCTCCTGATGGCGGTCTCAGAATGTACTGTTTGCAGTGTGTTCTCAGTTCCCGTACCTTTCCTAATCTTGAGTGATTTCGGAGATTTGTGGGATGGAACCAAGGGAATGGCTGTGGTTTAAAGACCTCGAAAAATTACTGGCACAATTTGGTATTTGCCTCTTGAATACTGGTACCCCCACACACTTCAATGCGATGCACAGAATCTGCTCAATCATTGCCAGCCCACGTCTTTTCCCATCCATCCACTGGAGCGTCTACGATGACCTGTGTGGTAGTGACCACTTCATGATCTTCCTGTCCCTCCCTCAATGCCACTTCCCTGGACGCCTGCCCAGATGGGCAGATGATCCATGAGGCTGTTTGCAGCCACTTACAAGTGCTGACTGGGATACTTTCGCCTCTGCTACCGACCTTGGTTCCCCACTGCATGGAGATATCGATACGGCAGTCCAGAATACTACTGCCATTCTTTTGGCAGTTGATGTAGTGATCCTCTCTTCCTCGGGCCTGGCCTATCCGAAGACAGTAACTTGGTGGTCCTCAGAAATCGCAAAAGCCATTCGAGATCAGAAGTTGGTTCTCCAACACCATAAGCAGCACCCATCAATGGAGCATATCTTTACCTTTAAGCACCTCCATGCCCAGCTGTGCAACCTAATAAAAAGGAAGTTAGAATTCTGGGAATGGTACATTTCAACCATCGAATTATGAAAACCAGACTCCTGCTACCATCTCTGAACATTTTGCTGTGTACTATGCTCAAACCTCAGCGTCTGATAATTATTAACCTCCATTTCATGCCCTGAAACAGCGGTTGGAGCGAAAGCAATTATCTTTTACTATACACCATATAACGCTCCATTCAGTGGGTGGGAATTTGTCAGTGTCCTGGCCCACTGTCGATACAGCCGATACAGCCCACACCCTGACTGCATCCACAACCAAATGGTGAAGCATCTACTGGTAGATTGTCAGTGCCATAACTTAGCCATCTTTCGCCCATTGCAATGGTGAGAAAGCATCATTGTCCCAGGACTGAAACAGGTTAAGTATCCTCTAGAGACGGACAGTTATAGCCCAACATGTGTGGCCAATGTGAGTGGCTTGAACGCATGGTGAGCTGCTGGCTGTGTTGGCTCCTTGGGGTCTTGTGGCTCCATCCAAGGGTGGATTTTGACAAGGCCGTTCCACTACTGATAATCTGGTTTACCTGGAGTTGGCCATCTTAACAGATTTTGCCCAATGTCAAAACCTTCTTTGACCTGCAAAAGGCTTATGACACCACATGGTGACACCACATCCTTGCTACCTTACACAAATGGGATCTTTGGGGTCCACTCCCAATTTTCATCCAGAACTTCCTGTCACATTGTACATTATTGGTTCAATTTGGTGCTTACCGCAATACCCCCCCCCCCCCCGCGTATCCAAGAGAATGGGATTCCACAGGGCTCTGTCAGTGTCGTACCATTCACCAACAACCAAAACTTTACTTTGATGACCAACTGCTCAGTGTGGTGGAGACTTATCGTTTTTTGGGACCGTCTTCGGTTCTCAGTTCACATGGATTCCCCATCTTCGCCATATTAAGTGAATGTGCTGGCAGTACCTTAATACATTTCACTGCCTTAGAAACACTAGCTGGGGTGCAGACCACACCACACTACACTTCTGCAGCTTTACAAAGCCCTGATATGATCCCACCTTAGTTATGAGAGTCTGGCATACGGACTGACATCACCTTTGGCGTTGCAGATACTGGATCTCATATTCCCCTGTGAGGTTCAACTTGACAGGAGCCTTTTAAACTACCCGTCTGAACAGCCCACTCGTGTAGGCTGGAGTTAATCCATCGTGGATCAGGTGCCAATAACAGCTTGTCAATTATGCTGCCCACATTCGCAGTTCACATAAGCATCTGGACTATCATCTCCTCTTTCCAAACACGCTAATCCATCTCCAACAATGGCGGCCCCAATCAGGGATTACGATCGCAATTCACATCCGACCTACCTTCTCTCAACTTCATTTGTTTCCTCTTTCACCTCTCCTCTGGACTCATTCCCATACACCTCTATGGTGCATCTCTTCAACACATCTTCATCTTGATCTATCACAAGGTCCAAAAGACTCGGTTCATCCAGAGGCACTCCGCCGCCAATTTTTCTCCATCCTTGGCACATCCCATCGTTCAGAAGTAGTCTATACTGGTGGTTCGATGGTTGCTGATTGTGTAGGTTTTGCTTATACTAATGTGGGGCATACTGGACTGCTCTCACTGTCTGATAACTGGAGTGTTTTCACTATGGAGTTGGTAGCCATCTTCTACTCTTGAGCATATCTGTTGCAGTACTGATGGATCCTTTCTCTTCTGCAGTGGCTCCTTGAGCAGTTTGCAAGATCTTGATCAGCCAGCTACACTCACCTCCACTTGGTCATTTCTATCCAGGATTCCCCGTCTGCTCTTGAACAGTGTGGATGCTCAGTGACATTCGTTTGGACCACTGGCCATGTCAGGATCGTGGGAAACGGACTCGCTGATAGCCTGGACAAACTGGCTACCAGTAACCCAACCCTTGAGATTGGTATTCTCGAAACAGACCTCCAATCTGTATTATGCTGTGAAGTTTTAGGTGCGTAGAATGTGGAATGGCTCGCACTGACTTTACCAGTTATTGGTGATAAAGGAGACTACTAATCTGTGGAGGTCCTCCATGCAGTTCTCTCAAGGACTCTGCTGTGCTTTTCCGTCTCTTCGTCGGCCGTAAGTAGCTGACTCGTGGTCATCTCCTTCATAGCGAGGACCCAATCCACTGTTATTGTGGCTCCCGTTTCACAGTGGTCTACATTTTGCTGGACTACCCCAACCTAGCAGCCCTGTGGCGGACTCTTAATGCCCCTGACTCGCTACCCCTGGTGTTGGGAGATGATACCCCAGAGGCTGACATAGTTTGTTTTATTCATGAATCAGGGTTTTTCAATTCTCCTTAAGGGAGGGCTGGAGAGCTGCAGGGCTGCTTAATCTTATTGGCCCATTGAGGTGTTGGCAGAACACTCTGTTGCCTCTTCTGGCCCAGACCAGGCTGCAGCCGTGGTGGTCGAGCACAGTCCTCATCCTACCTGCTCAAACTATTCTTCCCCCTCTCTCGCATGGTCTGTTAGACTTGTTCATCTTTTGTCTCTGTGTGCTTCTCTTGCCATGTCTGGTTTGCTAGTCTTCTCAAGGCAGTCTCTTGTAAGTGGCTGCAAACAGCCTCATGGATCATCTGACGTTATCCACTAATCATTAAAACAAACTATAAACTTTAATGATCCTTTCACTCTTTCTTGAGGTACTCTTGAAATTACCTTTACATCTGCTGATTTTGTTCTGTTAAGAGCATCATGTTGTGTACTGCCTGCAAGGAAGCCTAGAATCCTGTCACAAGTCTGGTATGGTACTCGGTAATCTTGTACATGCCTTCCTGAAGTCAGATCAACCTGAGTTTCAATGTCAACAGTGCTGTGAACCTTATGGAGGAACAGAGTAAGCTGAGTTTTGCAAGATCTCTGTTTGCAGCATTGATTTTTAAAGGAGGAGATTTTTTGTTCACTGAAAATGCCACGATACATGATCAGAAAACGTGTTCTGTATTTCTACAGCTGATTGTCATCAACGATATAGACCTATAATTATGTGCATTTGTCCTATGACCCTTCTTGAAAATGCGAATGACCTGCGCTTTTTTTCCAGTCACTAGGTACTCTTCAGTGCTCCAGCGATCTACGGTATAATCTTTCTATAAAATGCAGTCAAATGAAAACTGAACACACTCCACTCTGGGACCATGGAATGATTCCAATCAAAGTTATCAGCACAAACGTTAACACATTTACCCCACTAGGAGACGAGATGATAAACTTTTGTTTCGTAGAATGCTGTCAGCCCCCGACTGATGCACAACCATTCTGACACTCACACTTCTTCGTCCAATTGAAACCGACACCCACGTGTGTCTTTCATTGAGTCGTAAATATAAGAAAATCACACGGTGAAAAATTAGGGCTGTGTGGAGGATTGTGTGAAGAGTTGCCCCTACTTGATTGGCAGTGTGAGGGTAGGCTCTCTCTGGTCTACAGTCGTACAGACCTGTCTGTTCGAGGACAAATGGATTGATGACCTAGTAGGTTGGTCCCTTTAACCATTCAGCCAAGCAACCAGTGTCAGCTGTCAGTCCCTGCACCATTCACCAATCCTCTGCTGGTCCTCCTGCAGTGAGATGCAGTTTCCTGACGTCGGTACCTTCTTACAGACAACTGCACTTTCTGCGAACAGCCTCATGGAGCAGCTGACGTTAGCAGGAAGATTCCGTCCGACAGCATTCTGACAGCCTGATGGCAAATGGTAAAGCCAGCAGTGGAAACATCCCACTTCTACCCCACCAAAGTCAGTTAAGTCGCGACGAACACCACCTCGTACTGCAGGTATCCTCCGCTTGTCGAGTTCCTCGAGGGCGGAACCACACCCGATGCGCGATGCTACGGAGACACTTTGCAGAAACTGTCACGTGCAATGGAATCGAAACACCCGGGAATGCTCTCGGACAGAATCGTCCTGTCGCACGATAACACCCACCCCCCCACACTGCCAACTGAATGGAGACTATGCTTCAGCGATCTGATTGGGTAACGCTGCAACATCATCTGTACTGTTGGCGCCCCGGTGGTCTCAGTCTCCTACGGTGGACTGGAGGCCGAGCAGTGACCTCTCCTGTTGTCAGGGTGCTAGGAAATGCTTGTGGGCGCGTCAGAAACGCCAAAGAAACATTATGAATTCGTGACACCTTTATTCCTGCCGAGTACAATGCGGCCCGCGTAACACAGGCTGCCTGAGCTCGGTGATATCAACGACCTTCCCCGAGTCCTCGCTGACTCGGAGCGATGACACCAGCTCCGGGTCGCACCAGTCTTGCTAGCGCAGCGCCGCGTGCTGTGACGTAGCAGTGGAACGCCCTTACTTCGGCCGCGCGTGGCTGGTGGTGCCCGGCTGCGGACAGCAGGCTGCTGCGCTTAGGAGGCTCCGGGTTGGAGTCCCCGGCGCTGTCGGCACCAGAAGCGTTCTCGTAGTGCGGAGTGTACTCTATCCCACCCCGTCTTCTTCCCTGCTCCTCCTGGTGGCTCGTCCACGGTGGACTGGCGGAACGGGCTGCAGTCCCCCAGTGTCGTCGGCTCACCCGGTTGTGGCGGCAGATGCACAGGGCCTAGGCCCCACACCATCTCGACGACGGCTCACCGATGTGGTCAGCATTGGCAGCGAGCGAGCCTGCCGCAATGTCTGCTAATCCCGGGCCGATGTATGACAGCGGCAGCAGAGGGGACCAGAGCTGGTACTATCCCCTCACGTCTGCTGCCGGATGGGCCGCCCTTATTGGAACAACTTCTTAATAAAGATTAACATGTCGATCTCCGAGCTGAGCGCTGCACAGCGTCCCAGTACACATCTAACTGCAAATCTAACTGCGAGTGCCTTGCTGCTATCAAAGCTGGCATATGTAAAGGAAGCACGAGCGACGTCCTGACGTCATGCTCGTTTGTAATCAACGCATTCGTTCCACTTACACTGCCGATTTATCTGTCGTTCTCGCCCCCTTAGGTGTTCCTGCGACAGAGTTACGTGTTGTTACGGCAGACTTACGCGAAGTTATGAAATGCAGTACAGCTGACGCTATACCTCTGTCTTACACTCTACGAAAGTCTCCGTCGAACACAAACCCGCGTGCTAACCAATTCTCTCTCGCCTGTTGTGTGTAACCGGGCCACTGCCCCTGCGTGACGACACATTCTGATACATGTGCAATCCTCTTATTTCTCGGCTAACCTACTGCCTCCGGCTCTCGGCATAGGCGATGAAACTTTGACAGTATTCCACGTTCCCAACTCTTTACTATTCCGTGACACTACAGTACAGTGCAGATCTTTCACCGATCTTTGACGAGCAAGTGAATCCGGTCCTGGGGAGTTGGGATCCATTAACGGCTGTGGTGGTGTGCTCGGCAGGGTACGGGGAGCTGGTGGCGTCGCTGCAGCGGCTGCAGTTGTTGCTGAAGAAGAGCGCCGGCGACGGCGTGGGGTCGGGCTCGGCGCTAGGCGCGCAGGTGGCGGCCGTGCAGACTCTGCTGCTGAGTCCGCAGTTCGGGCGCGCGCTCGCCGTCCACAACAGGGTGCAGCGCGCCGCCGCCAGGGGGCTCTGCCGGCCGCCCGCCGCCGACAACGCGCACGCCCTCTCCAGGGACGTAAGTACCAGCCAAAGATTCTCCACTCTAGCCTCCTCTCTCTCTCTCTCTGGGTCTCCCGGCCATGGAGGTAAAAATAAGAGGAGTTGTCATGACGTCACAAACTTGAAGCCAACGATTTAAAATTTCATAGAGTGGCTATAGGTCCGCCATGTTTGAAGCAAATTGAAGTTCTGGCCGCCATGTTTTCTTTAGTCAAGGCATTCGTCTGCTGTGTCCTGCCCCCTTGTAGCTGCGTTTTACTTGAAATAGCCCATACTAGCTTTATTTTTTCTAAAACAAGCAATAGACAGCAGTGATTTCAGTGTACACTGACAGCAAAAGGGGATGTTTCTGTCGAAATATGGCTAAAGTTTTCGATGTAGATAACACTACAAGACAACTCAAATAAGTCTGTCCATCCACTACAACGTTACTTGTTGCCCATAAATTAATGCAATTAGAGCAGGTACCACCAGAATATTACGGTGAAACTTCTAAACATGCTGTGGTTAACTATTAGAAACAGTAACGGGCGCAGAAATGCGATATTTTTGTCGCTATGCCTTGGCAGAATAAAAGTGTAGGGTCAGGGCAAATTTCCTTATTTGCTGAGAATAATGGCGTACTTTAGCACTGCACTGAAGTTCCAATAGCTCCTTCAACAAACCAACTACATGTTCACTGTTTAACATATCAGAAACTGAACTACATAGCCTTCTTCTCAAACCAGCAACTAAACTCTGTAACTGCACTATTCTTCTTTTGTGCCGTACACTAAGTTGCTTCATTTGCTTTATCCGCTTCTTTAGTCGCACATTCTCTGCTTGTACTCTGTTATATTGTGTTTTCAACTTCTTAGGGCTTGGTAGACAGTAATTGTGGTCAGCAGAAACGTATGTGGGTCCGACAGGCACTGAAAGAATGCAGTTACATCATAAGTTTATAACAGAGTTACACCATAAGATTATAATAGAAAGAATGTAATTCAAAGTAATAAGAACACGGAGTAAAATTAAATTATTGACTTACTTTGTGCTAATGATGTCACTGTAACAGCACTATCTTGCAAATTGTCGAAAGATTGCTTTCTGGGTTGTGGTCGTAATACTTTATCTTGCTTTTGTAAATGTGGTGGAAAGTTAAAGATAGTATGTCCTGCTTCTGACAAAAGGCGCCTCTGGACATTTGTGTGGTACATATATTTCTCTTCAAAATGAGCTGAACAGAGGTAACTGGCTGTAGTAGGAAACCAGTTTTCTCGTTTCATATTTATAACCCATCTTTTTGTAATTTCCTTATCTTTTAAAGGAAATCTGTAATCAACGATAAATAAATTACTTTCCTGCATTTGTCTAAAGCTTACTTACTTATAATATGAAATATTTGTTGTTTTATCGCTGCGATTTGTGCAGTTGAACGCTGAACACACTGCAGGCATGTTGACTTTATATTTTGTAACAAAAAAGTCAACTAGAAAAGTTAAATATTGCAGTAATATCACAACAACTGACACACTTCCAACACAAACAACAGTAACGCTTTCCTAATGTTTTGACTAAGGAGAACATGGCGGCCGAGTTAGCGTTGGTTGCCGCTAGGAGCGCTGTAACTAGTATCTCAGCCACTCTATGAAATTTTAACTCGTTGCTTGAAGCCGATCCAAGAGAAGGTCCGCCATGTTAGCTACCCCAAAACATTCGCTTCTGGTGGTTTGATTCCGTGTAGTCGTGAAGTGTTTTGATAAAAAATGCCGGGCTTGCGTCGCTCACGGGTGTACTAATCGTTCTGATTGTAGTCTAAAGTTTAAACAAATCACATTTCATTCGTAAGTGGACTTATTTAAGCGCTATTTTCTTATATATACTTGAAATTCTGATGCACTGTAAAGTTTTACAGTAAGGTTTTATTTCTGTGATTTAACTTTAGATTTCTATCAATCCAAGGCGAAGAGCTGTCTGGAAGTGAGCATTACACTTGGTTTTCACTGTGTGGTTATTCTGAAGTAACTGAAAAGTCCTGGCAAGAAATATCCTGGAAATGGGGACTAATGTTTTAATATGCAATAATTTAATATAAAACTAATGTAACTACATGTAGTTAATTAAATCTTCAGTAAAATGTGTAAAACACCTGTTACAGTGGTTAAATTATAAGTACTTAAATGGTTACATATTTGTTAAAGCAAAGTTCCCTATCGAAGTCCAGGCTTAGATCATTACATTAATCACTGTGTTGTCGTATTACCCTGTAAATTTCTGTTCTTTGCCACGCTGAATGTCATTTGGTAGGTACAATTTAAAAAGAAAGCAGATGTGGAAATTGCAATGGGCCTGACAATCTTAAATTCAGTTCTGTTCCTTCGTAATTTAACGTATTTTTCACTTTGTTGACATGACAGCTGGCTTGTTTATATCATCCCTGCATACATCTATGGGACACCAAAGGAAATAAGGTAAGTTTCTTGCAAACGTGAACACTTAAAATTTGCATTTGACTTGAAAATGCAACGAATACAAATCGGTGCCTCTAAACTATCAATCATTGTTTTTGGAGTTCTGGCTTTATCAATTATCGACACAAACACAATGAAAGTGAATAGAAATGGATTACAAAAGCACGCTTTTCATAGCAGTCTCTTCTCGATTATTCTAAGTGTATAAACAAAAAGGAATTACAGTACTGAGGCAAGAAGCGTAATATTTTTACGTATTACTGTATCGAATACGCATTTAAGACGAGAAAAACGTTTGAAGTTGCGTTCCTTATGCTGTGTTGTTCACTAAAACCGAGTAACATTTTCTATATAAAACAAATATCACGTGCACAGGACATAAATAACGAACAAGAAGCAATTGTAAACACTCGTCTGCTAATGTTTTGGGGGATCCAAGATGGCGGCAGGCCCCGCCCACTGGCTTCAAAACAACGTACAGCGCAAGTCTGTAGCGCCATCTCCTCTTATTCTACCTCCATGCTCCCGGCCCACTCCTCTGCACCTGCTCCTCGCGAGTTTGTACTGTCGATTGTTTGGGCGCAATATTCAAATTCCGGAAAATTTTGGGTAGGGTCTCGTAGATTTAAATCGACGAACAATACAGGGTGTTTCAAAAAGTCAGTACACCCTTGAAAATTCATATAAATTAATTCATAGTTTCTACAGAGGTTATTGTAGTGTCAATTTATAGGGAAACACACAAAGTTTTGTACGAATGCAGAGTCTCGCAGAGATAACATTGGACAAAATGTTCTCGGGTTTCCAACCGCGTCAATTGCTTAAAACTACACGAGCTTTCACCCGAGCACTCCTTGCCATTGTCAAGTGTTACGACTGCCACGAGAGGTATTATTGCCTATGCTATCCAGAGAAATCTATGTCAGCTGAGTATGTGTTAGAAAATGGTCACCACATAAAATCTGACGATACCTCTGTCGTGGCTCGCACGAACAGCTTCTGGGACAGTTTAATAAAGGAAGCTATTGAAATAAAAATTACCCTGAATAGAGACAGTGGCTTGCAGCTCAGCGCTGCGTGGCATCCAGCGATTGCGCGGTTGAAGAGGGCACATCGAACGCCGACTCAAAATGTGCCCATATATGGCAATGTCACGGGTACCAGAGACGTCACAGCTAGCAGCTACCGTATATAAGGGCGCACCGACAGCCCACTGGCAGTCATAGCAGTTGACAATGGCCAAGAAGTGCTTGGCCGAAAGCTCGTGTAGTTATAAGCAGTTGACGCGGTTGGAAACCCGAGAACATTTTATCCACATAAAGTTTTGTCTCGCGTAGTTCGCTAGTCCCAGATCGCACCGTGAGGAGCGCTAGCGGCAGTTGCGTTAAAGATGGCTGCCTTCAATGGACTCGAGCGTGCTAGCTGTCTGTTTTGGTTTGAAGAATCGAAGTCGGCGACAACAGTTCATCGTAATTTCTGTACCGACTATGCTGAAGATCCTCCTAGCAGGCCTGTAATTTATTAGTGACGCAAATGTTTTCTAGAAACAGGGTGCTCCGTGAGACATGGGGAAACATCAAGTCATCCAACCACATCTCACGACATCGTCGAGCGAATGAGACAAAGTTTTGTCAACAGCCCTGCGAAATTGACCCGGCATGCATCTCGTGAACTGCAGATCCCACATACAACCGTTTGGGCATGTATTGAGAAACTGTTTGCGTTTGAAACCGTACAGATTGATGATTGTACAAACAATAAAAGATACGGATAAAATTGCTCGGAAGAACTTCGGTGCAGATATGTTAAATCGATTATATGAGAATGAACATTTCTTGGACAAAATCATCTTTTTTGACGTGTCCACTTTTCACTTAAGTGGCAACGTTAAGACTACAGCTGTAGGATTTCAGGCAGTGAAAATCCTCGTCAAACATTGCACCATGTTTGTGATAGCCCTAAACAGAACGATTTTTGTGCATCGTGCAAGAACCAAGTGTACGGTCCCTTTTTTTTCTGTGAGGGAACCATCAACGGGATAGTGTACCTGGATATGTTCAATAATTTTTGATACCACAGATCGATGTGGATGACCGAGAACGAAATGTTTATTTCATGTGAGATGGTACACCACTCCACTACCTGGCTGACATTCGGGATTTTTACAGTGACCACTTTCCAGATAAATGGATTGGCTGTGATGCGCCAATTGCATGGCCCCCACATTCCCCAGACCTGACACCACTCGATATGGGGATTCACCAAGGATATCGTGTTTGTACCTCCTGTGGTAGCTTCTCTACCTGAACTTGAGCAAGAATTTATGCCATCACTGAGCATTTTGCACCTGCAATTTTACAGCGAGTTTTGGAAGAAATTGATTTCCAATGGGATCTGTGCAGGATAAGCAACGGAAGCCATATACAACATCTTTAGTTTAAGGTAAAAAAAACATGAAGTGTTTCCCTACAAAATAACACTAGACCCAGCTCTGTATCAATAAATGTACGCGAATTTTTAAATTTGTTGAGTCCTTTTTGAAACATTCTTTATTGTTGAGAAGGAATCCTTTACAAATCCGCAAGTGCTATACACTGCCAAACCATGATAGGCCTATATGAATTGTGTTCAAAAAGAAACCAAACGTTTGCTGTATCAGCTTTATTGCTTATTGTTCGATGTTTTAAGCGCTACCCCCTTCAGAATAATCCCCTCTGCTGGCCGAATACCGTTCCCATCATTTCTTCCAGCTTTGGAACGCCTCCTGGAATACATTTTGTGGGATGGCGCGCAGGTTGCTCGTTGCATTGTCCTGTATCTCCTCTATGGTTTGGAAACGACGTCTTTTCAAGGTATTTTTCGGCATGGGAAACAGGGAAAACTCTGCTGGGGCACTTCCTTCCCATTTCAACAAGTGTCCGTTTCTGATCTTCAGTCAACAAACACGGTACGATTTTTGCACTGACACGATGCATCTCACGTTTTTCACTCAAAATTTGATGGCATGATCCTACACTGATGCCCACCTCCTCAGCATCTTCCCAAACAGCTAAACGACGATTTCGGTGAATCACAGCACGAACGCTATCCACGTGGCCATCAGCTGTTGATATGGAAGAACGTCCAGACTTGGAATCGTCACAGACCGACATTCTGCACCGCTGAAAATGTTTAAACCACTCATAGCACTGTGTGCGACTCATACAGTCCTCCCCATGCGCTTGGCTAAGCGTTTGAAATATTTCTGTGAAAGTTTTGCCAGGTTTGTAGCAGCATTTCACACACGCACTTTGTTCTTCAAGCTCCTTCATCTCCTTCATTGCAGTAATCTGAAGAGCTGGCTCTACACATGCTTACTTCAGCGGCTGTGGTTGGCCTGCTAATTTTCCGAGTGACACGAGGCAAATGGCAGTTTGTTGGCTAAACCTGCCGCTAGGTGCACGCTATGCACTAAGACGCGCTCTCTCTGCTGGTTGGCGCGATATTTCACAAGTTCGGTTTCCTTTTGAACAAACCTCCTAGACAACATATTGTGTTTGAGATTTTCAAATGATTCTCGGCAGTCAATTAAGCAGACACCAGAAACTTAAAAATGGTGTCCCCCAGGGTTTAGTTTTGTCGCCAGTTCTGTTCAACTTATATAATACTGTCAGAAAAAAAAAGAAAAACTGAAGCAGTAAGAGGGGGAGTGGGAAACAAGATGAAACTTCACAGGTTGAGAGGGTATGTGATGTTACTGTAGTGATTACAAAATAGTGTTATATAGACTACAGAGATGAATGAAAATGTGTACCAAGGCAGGGATTTGAACTTGGGCTCCTTGCTCAGCAAGGACTACCCTAGCTCGCCTCTCTCCTCAGTCCAAATTTCCATTCACGCATAGCCCACTCAGTATTCCCTAAACTCCAACATTGCATTCGGAAGGTTGATGTTGAACCATATTCTGCATAGAACGGATATTGTGCCTGAAACCAAGACATAGATGTTTGAGACTTAGAAAGGTCTCTCGAACCATATGATTTTATTTGATTAGAGCACCTATGCTTCATCTACTTCCTGATCCCCAATTCTGATGTTAAGTTTCTCGCTCCTTCTCGTTACTTTTGTCTTTCTTCTATTTACTCTCAATCCATATTCAGCACTCAATAGACTGTTCATTCGATTCAACACATTCTGTAAATCTTCTTCAGTTCCACTGAGGATAGCAATGTCATCAACAAATCGTATTATTTTTATATTTTCACCTGGAAATTTGATTCCGCTCTTAAAGCTTTCTTGTATTTTCATCATTGCTTCTTCGAAGTATAGATTAAACAGTATAGGCGAAAGCCTGTATCCCTGTCTTACACCATTTTTAATCTGAGCACTTCATTCTAGGTCTTCCAGTCTTACTGTTCCCTCTTGGTTCTTGTACAGGGATCAATCAAATCATTATGAGCACCTACCTAACAGATAGCATGTTCACTGTTGGCACAGATAATAGGGGCAATGCATCACAGCATAGAAGCAACGAGAGCTTGCTAGGTTGTTGGAAGGGGGGAGGGGGGGGGGGTGATGGCACCACAGATACAGACACAAGTAACCTAATTCCCACAAATTCTGGGGATGGGGGTAGCGAGCTCTGACATCATATTCAACCACATCCCAGATGTATTCGATCTGATTCATATCTGGTAAGTTGGGGGTCCAGAACATCAGTTGGAACACGCCACTGTGCTCCTCAGACCACTCCATCACACTCCTGGCCTCGTGACACGGCGCATTATCTTGCTCAAAATTTCACTGCCATTGCGAAACATGATCACCACGAAGGGGTTCATGTGGTCTGCAACGAGTGTGTGGTACTCCTCGGCCAACACGGAGCCCTTCGATGAGCTCCGCTGGAACCGTGGATATTCACACGAATGTTCCCCAGAGCATAATGGAGGTGCTGCCACTTCGTCTCTTCCCGCAGTACAGGTGTCTTCCTCTGGAAGATGATGGATTCGAGCCCTCCCATCGGCATGATGAAGGAGATGTTGGAATTCGTCAGACCGTGCAATGCTCTGCCACTGTCCAGTGCCAGTTGTTTCGTGCCCATTTCAGTTGTATTTGGTGATGTCGTGGTGTTAACATTGGCACTCGCATGGGTCGTCAGCTGTGGAGGCCCATAATTAGCAGAGTTCAGTGCACTGTGTTCAGGAGCACTTGTGCTCTGCCCAGCATCAAAGGCTGATGTTAGTTCTGTCGCAGTTCACTGCCTGTCCTGTTTTACCAATCTGCCCACTCTATGATATCAAACATCTGTAATGAGGGTTGGCCACCCGACCCCATTGCGTCGGAACGTGGTTTCACCACGTAGTGCAGAGACTTGCCACAGCACTCCACAAACACTTGACAAGTTGTGCAGTTTTTGAAATGCTTATGCCAAGCCTCTTGCCACCATAATCTGCCCTCGGTCAAAGTCCGATAGATCGTGCACCTTTCCAATTCTACACGTGGGCAACGTGTTCACTGATATCACGTACCCTGTGGATGACTAGCAGTCATTTCTCATGAAGTGATGCTGCTATTACTTGGATGGCTGTGCATTCAACTTGGGTTCCTTGCTCAATCTTTGGCTGATCTTTGTGCATATTGTGTACTACCTGTCTTTCCTTACGGCTTATCTCTATATTCTCAAAATTTCAAATATTCCGCATCATTTTACATTACCAAACGCTTTTCCTGGATCAATATATCCTATAAACAGGCCTTGTTTTTTCTTCAATCTTGCTTCCATTGTCAACTCTAGTATGGACAATGTATGGTCTCCAAATAAACTGAAACATTGGAATCTTGCAATTGGCTAGATAAATCCCAGAGAGGTTGTGTAGAGCAGGGTCAAGATTGTGAGTGTTTGCACTTCTTGCAGTGCCTGGAGGTGCTGCGGCCATGCAAGCTGCCAGAGGCGGCAGAACTGTGTGACCTGCTCTCCCGTTACGAGCTGGACGCGCTGCTGGTAGCCCACGACGCGGTCGTTGCCACCACCGAGCCGCGTTCTCCGGCACCCTCACCCACGCACAGTGCGGGTGGCGGAGGGGGTGTGCCCGGCTCAGGGAGGGGCTCGCCGCCTCCCAGGCACGAGGGCAACATCCGCATCGTCAGCATCGAGAAGACCAACGAGCCGTTGGTGAGTCGGTCAGCCGTAGCTTACCTGAGAGTGATCCGTCACTGTTCATATTATTGGTGGTAGAATTTTCCAGAGCCATTCACACTCACATTGCCATAGGTGAGCCAACCGTTAGATACAACGTATGCAAAGAAAGGGCATGTTACATACCAATACAACTAAATTCAGAGCACAGATTGTCACTACTGATGAAATGTCAAATCAAATTACAGATTCATGGGTCAGGTACATGTATAAGGAGCAGTAAAATGAAAATGAGGCAGATGGAAGAAAGAGTAAGTATACAGTCCATTATTTGAAAATTAATCATCATATTTGTTAACACATTTATTCCGCTGCAAGACAAGACAGTCAATACCTTCATGAAAAAATGTTTGCAGTTGCCTACTGATCTGATCTGATCTGATGGAACCATGGCTCAGTTAAAGTAGGTTTATCAGATTTCAAAGAGAGAAACCTGGGACACTTGTGTTTATACTCTGTACCTAACTTCATTACTACACTTATGTTTACCTTATATTTTGAAGTCGATAATAGGCCTATGATGATGCAGGATCCGAGAAACCAATAGGAAGTATATATCTTCATTTTGTGAAATGGAAAGGTATCTGTGGGTACATTACACAAGTAAAACTCTTGTCTTCATAAGTAAAAGACACTGATACATACTTTTTATTGTAATAGCCTGGATATATTTTCTGCAGTGTTTAGTTACTTACTACATATCAGGTACAATTTGTTGATCCTATGAATTGTGTAATGTTACTATTCCATCATCAGATACAAATTATACATTTCATAAAAAAATTTAAGTTCTTGTTTGACTGTAGACAGTTAGGGCAAATGTGCATACAAACCAAACAGTAATCAATAAGCACTTCTAGCACACAATGCATTGCTTGCAGTCTTCACAAAATTAACTTCCTTGTGGCTGCAGTCCCACTAGGATTAACTGGTTTAAGTGAAGCTACTTCATGCCTCCTTTCATTTCGCTTGCCTCAAGGATTGTAAAGTGGAAGGTCAGCAAGATAGCTTCAGCAATGAGACGTACTGGTGTTGGGCTTGTATCTGTTCTGAGGGGCCGTGACTTGCCTCATTTAAACTCTTCTATTAGTAGAGTTAATTTAGAGGTAGAACGGCTCCTTGGATCAGGTATGGGGTCTCATATTGGTGCGGTTCTTGTTGACTATCAATAGATGGGATCATACAAGACACGGCAAGGAAAGGGAAGGCAAAGGCTAACTATCATGTGTGGTAAAGTATCAGTGATTACAAGTGACAGAAAAGCAGTTTTTTAGGGTAGGAAAGGCAGAAACGAAAGATGTTCAGAGACAGGTTGAAAATGACATTCCCATTGCTAAAACAGTGGAGATGTCCAGAAATTGACAGAATATACAAGTATTGAGGGGTACGCATAATGAGTTGCTTATTCGTGTTGAAGAATTAGTGTTGAGCAAACTACTTGGCATAATCTGCCTCTCTGAACTCATGTGATGATTGCGATAGATACATTAAGTGTTGCAGGATTTAAGTTAGCCTCTTACTTCTGTAGAGAAAATATGTAGAAAGGAGGAGTTGCCACATTTGTCAGAAACTGTTTTAATTTCAAGAATATTGACAATAACAAAATTTGCTCAGAGCAGCACTTATAAGCTTTTGTAACAGTAGTAATATTTCATAAGAAGTCTCTTATAATTGTAAGTGTATACAGAGCACCTTCAGGAAACTTTAACCTCTTCATAAAAAATCTGGAAGCTCTGTTGTCCAATCTCACAGTTAAAAAAAAGAGGGGGTGTAGTGGTTGCTGGTGATTTTAATGTGGATTTATTGAAAACCTCTGTCAGTGGACAGTCATTGCAATCAGTAATCATTCAATTTCATTCCCACTGTAAACTTTGCAGCTGCAGTATATAAATGCTCTAAGACTGCTATTGATAATATCTTTGTAGACAAATCTAGGGAAAAAGGTCATATCACAAAACCAATAGTAAATGGGTTATCTGATCATAAGATGCAGTATCTTATGTTAAAGTTGAAACAGTGTCAGGATGTAAAATATATTAAATCTGAACAGAGGAGGCTAATTAATCACTCAAAAATTGAGAATTTTAGGAGATTGCTCAAAGACTTAAACTGCATAGATGTTTACAGTATTTCGGACTCAAATGGAAAATGCAAATCATTCGTTAATAAAGTAACTTCGTCACTTTAAAATTGTTTTCCCCTAAAGGTAACTCAGATCAAAGAGAAGTCTAAAAATAAACCATGGATTACACAAGGAATAAAGGTATCAGGTGGAGCAAAAAGAAAACTGCATCAACTATCTAGGAACAGCTGTGCATTGTAAAGCATTGCAAAGAATACTGCCAAATATTGAAGCAAATAATTGAAATCTAAGCAGCTTTATTATGAGAAAAACATAATTCCACCAGGCAACAAAATAAAAACTGTATGGGATATAGTGAAGACAGACAGAGGTGGGACCAGAAGGGAAGAGGTACAGATAACTTTAAAAATATATAAGACATCGGTAACAAGTGCATCTAGTGTTGCAAACCTCTTAAACAAGTACTTTGCTTATGTTACTGACAGCTTGGGGTTATCAGGTTCAGTAAACAGTGTAATGGAATATCTGAGACCAGTCTCTACAAATGACTTCAGTAAGATGGAAGTGACACTCACTTCTCTAAAAGAAGTATTGTCCATTGCAAAATTCTTAAAATCAAAGTATTCTGGTGGCTATGATAACAAGTCAATGAAGTTAACAAAGAATGTTCTCGTGAGTTGAGTTCTACCTTAAGTAATTGTGAAATCAGTCTCGGTATCAGCGAACACTTTCAGATTGGTTAAAACACACTGAAGTTAAGCCTCTTTATGAGAAGGGGGATAAAGAAATACCATCAACTATTGACCAGTTTAACTTTTTCCAGTGCCTTCAAAAACATTTGGAAAGGTTATGTTAAAGTGTCTTCTTAAGCTTCTGCCTGCAAACAATATATTGTCCAAGTCACAGTTTGGTTTCCTTAAGGGTTCTGACAAAGGGAATGCTTTTTACATATACAGTGAGTATGAACGTAATTCATTATATAACAAATTAGAGGCTACTGGCAATTTCTGTGACCTGTCAAAAGCCTTAGACTGTGTGTCTCCCTGAATTCTCCTAAGTAAATTAGAATTTTATGGTATCACTGGCAGTACTGCAATATGGTTTGAGCTTTATCTAACTAACAGGAATAAAGGGTGTGTGGAATAATGAACCATTCTTCATCTGATAGGAATTGATTCCATATTGTGTTCCTCAAGGTTCTATTTTGGGTCTGTTGCTTTTTCTTGTGTACATTAATGACCTCTCACCTGTAACATTGCCAGATGCTAAGTTTGTTTCATTTACAGATGATACAAACATTGCAGTAAATATCAAACCAATTACAGATTTAGAAATGGCTGCTAATCAAATGTTTGCTGACATTAATAAATGGTTTAAAGCTAATTCACTGTCATTAAACTTTGAAAAGACCCACTATATGCAGTTCAGAACCTGTAAGAGATTTCCTTCCAGCACGTGTATAACATATGAAGACATGCAGGTGGAAGAGGTTGACATGTTAAATTTATGGGATTACAACTCGACAATAAATTCAGTTGGGAAGGGCGTACCACAGAATTGCTGAATCACCTAAACAAGTCTGTATTTACAATGTGAATGACGTCAGATGTAAGACATACATATCAAAAAAACTTGCATACTTTTTTTACTTTCATCCTATTATATCATATGGGATCATATTTTGGGGTAACTCATCAAAGCGAGCAAAAGTTTTTAGAGTGCAAAAGTGTGTAATAAGATTCATTTGTTGTGTAAATTCAAGAACATCATGAAGAAACATGTTCAAGGAACTGAGTGTTCTAGCCACTGCTTCTCAGTATATTTATTCCTTAATGATATGAGTTGCAAATAATATGTCTATTTCCAGCCAATAGCTCAACACATAGTATCAGTACTAGGAATAAGAACAGTCTACATAAAGATCTAAAGTTGCCTACATTGGTCGAGAAACAGGTCCAGTATTCAGGAACCCAAATTTTCAACAAATTGCCAGCAACCATTAGAAACTTGGTTTCAGATGAAACACAATTTAAATATAATTTTTTTGACAGGCAACTCCTTCTGCTCTATAGATGAATGTCTTAACAGGAACTGTTAGACCAGCTTAAGCAAAAATGTCTGTTAGATTTCAGTTTTGACAGAACTGGTCACAACAGTCAAGATTTGGTGTTTTTTATGGTAAATTTATTAAAAGTGCAAAACTATGTTTCATTCTGACAGTGTATTCATTCTATAAGTATTAGCATTTCCAGTTTACTATAATGTATTTACATATCTGACAATCTCCTGACAAATGATCAGGGAAGTGAGTACAATATTCAAACATTCTGTGTGTTTTGTGTTATACTTTCTGACATTTTCTACAGCCAAGAGAATCATCTCATTTTTGGGTCTGTGATGTGAGAACTGAATCTAATCCAATCTAATCTTAGAGGCGTAGGTAGATAATCCTGCTTTTCTTTTCGATAATTCTCTTACTCTTTCTTTAAGCGTAATACGAGTTAAACCAAATGCGGTAGGCCTATAGGGGGCATTGTGAAAATACATATGTCTATAATGTTCTACTTCTAAGAAACTCGATTTTAACAAACTATTTAATCAAATGATAATATTATTGCAAATCATTTTGTTTCTCGATTAAAAACCAGGACAATTATGTGTCCCAAATGATTTTACTGGGACAGTTATGTGAAAACTGGGACTGTCCTGTCAAACCCAAGATGTCTGATCAGCCTATCAATATGTAACCAACATCCTGGTAGGGCATGAAGTTTAGTCAGCCTTTTGTAAATATTATCTACGACTGTGATTCTTAAAAGTCCTTAAAGAAATACATGTTGTCAAAAAGTACTTAATAAATTAAATCTAACACAGAATACAAATTGGAAGGCACACTAACACGGAATTGACTCAATTTATGTTCTGAGAGGTTCAAGTAAAAACAGCATGTCCTGCATCACTGTTCCCCAGTACTAATTGCTTCAGACTGATTTTGGAGTTGATAGTATAAACTTGCATGAAGCTCTCTGCAATATGGTGCTACGTAAATGGTCTTAAGATGTACTAGAGGGTGACTCAAAAATCCGTTAACGTTTGAAAATATGTCACAGAATAATGTAGCTAGAGAGCAGCTGCCAAGACAGCAGTTACAGAAGCTAAATCTTCTTATTATGACTGTCTGAATGATAAACTAGACACACTTGAAGGAATAAATAAAATTTGTTGCTTAGCCAAAGCATGTCTCCCAGCCACCCAGGGCGTTGGTCACGTCACACACATCGAGGACAAAGATGGTCGACTCCTTCGGCACCCTCTCAACATTCTCATCAGATGGAGTTATTATCTCCAAAATCATCAATGAGGAATTTGACCTTCCTCCAATACTGAGTGTCGATCCTATTGATGGACCTGTACTACCAGTTACCATCCAGGAAGTCAAGGAAGCGGTCAAGAAGATAAAGAATACGAAAATTACTGGCCCTGATTACATAACACGTGAAGTAATGAAGATCCTAGGCCAGAAGGTGCCACAATTCTTACTACCCTCTTTAACAGAACTGCTGATGAGATTATAGTCCCAGCAGTCTGGAAAACTAGTGTCACACTGCCAATCTGGAATGGAAAAGGTGATGTGACAGAATTGAAAGTTAGGGTTTTGTAGCCAAAGGGTGGGGAATGACATGGTGTGTTGGAGTCCTGAACAAAACCAACGTGGTTCCAGAAAAAAAGTCTTGCATGCCTCTTTTAGTATAATCTTGTCTCTGCAGTCCTTACATGAGTAATACATGGGTAGTTGTACAGTGTTCCCGATACTGCTAATTGAAGACTTGTGACCAAGTTTTTGCTGGATAGTTGCATCTATTTTCAGGCATTTGCCACTTCAAGTTTTCCAGTGTTTCTGTAAGTCATACAAATCTGTGACCGTTTATGCTGCCCTGCTTTTTGTACGGTCAATATTTTTTTTTCAGCCTTGTCATATATTTCACGGTTGTTACTCTGTTTCAGGATTCATCGCCAAGAGTGTAATTGAACAATAAAGGTGTTTAAACCTGTTTATTCTCAGTATTTCAATCTACATTTTTGCTGTCAGTATTTTAAAATGTTAGGCTGTAAACACACAACATGACACATTGTTTATGTCAGGAATGTATCAAGTGGCATTTTATAAAGCATTGTGTAAAGGGGGAAATAATAAATAGTGGGCCTATTAAGCAAGAACTTTACAATAACAATAGATTAAAATGTGCTGCAGAAGTTATAGTTTTTGTAACAGTAAGAATGGTGTCCCCCTTCCCCACAAACCATGCACCCTGCCCTAGTGGGATAGCTGGCATGCCTCAACAACATGAATAGCCACACTCTAGAAGCAGCCTCATTGGAGGAGCATCTGTGGAGAGACCAGACTACCATATGGTTCCCAGAGAGGGACAGTATAGTAGAAACCAACCTGCATACAGATCAGTCTGGATTCCACAGAGATGTAGGAACTCACACAACCAGTTCCGCCCCTTCGTTTGAAGAATAAATGGAGGAAGGCAAAATTAGTTATACACTCCTGGTCAAAAGTTTTTGATCACCCATGATAAAAGCTGTATACATTATTTCAACCTACAAACTAGATGGACTAAAAAAAAAAATATTTTATCTCTCTCTGTCACTAGATACAACATGTATGGTTTAGTGTGTAGCTTCTTCAAAGTATTTGCTGTTTTCCCTCAGAACAGCTGCACAAAGTATTGGCATTCTGGAGGTAAGACTTTGTAGTGCTTTTGCAGATCTTGCAGTCCAACATCCCTGTAAATTATTCTGTACTTTGTCAGTTTTCTGACCTCTGTGTCAAGTTTATCCTATAAAAGTTCAGCAGGATTTAAGTCAAGTGAATAACTCAGCCAAATGATATTCTACATTTCTGCCCATTTTCCTTTTCTGTTGACATACCCTCTGTACATTGTCCTACTGAAGAAGAAACCCATGACCAATAAGTCTCTTGCCAGATGGAACTAAATTGTTGATCAGTATCCTACGATATCTTTCCTTATCAATGTTCCATTAATTCTCACTAGATCACCAGCTTTATCACCCACAAAACATCCACATCCACACACCGTGACCGACCCTGTCGCACATTGACTCTTCGTACATCCTCCACAAAGTTGACCGACAGCCGTTCGATGGAGGCTTCCAAAGCAGCAGAAAGGGACGGTCAGTTTGATAGGTGAGAGAAGCTTCGGAGGTAAATTTTGCAGAGGAGGACCAGTGCTTGAATACAGTAAGCATTTTTAAATGGGCATAGTTTATGTAGGAATGAAGAGATCTGCACAGTATACAATAGCACGGAAAGCTGCATCAAAGTTGTCTTCAGAATGAAAACAACAACAACAGCAACAACAACAACAGTGCTGACAATTTGGTTTGAGTAACAGCCCTATTTTGGTTCCAGGGTGCCACAGTGAGAAACGAAGGAGAAGCTGTCATCATCGGGCGGATAGTGCGGGGAGGGGCAGCAGAGAAGTCTGGCCTGCTCCGCGAGGGCGACGAGATCCTCGAGGTGAACGGCATTGAGATGCGTGGGAAGTCCGTGAACGAGGTGTGCGACATCCTTGCCGGTATGACAGGCACGCTGTCCTTTCTCGTGGTTGGCAGCAGCAACCAGCCTCCGCCACCACCGCGGGAGACCACCATTGTAAGTGTTCCAGGCTGAGCTCTACTGGTAATACTGCTCTTGCTCTTTATTTATCTAGATCTCTTGTTCTTTATTTATCCATAAACCACTTTCGCACAATGCATTTATTTAGTGTCACAAAAGTTGCTTTTTTATTTTAAATAAAAACTGCTAATAGCACATTAATAGCTGTTCTTGTATCAAGATGTTGCTAGAAAGTTAAGCATCAAACAAAGCGAGTTCATTTTATGCATAAGTAGGTACTATGTTTTACTCATTTTCCTCTCTTGCTTCCCACTCATTAATTAAGGCTAGGCTTTTCATGTAATGATTGAAATACATTTCTTCAATTTTTCTGTCATTGATCAACATCAGATCAGCTGTTCACAACCCAAGTTTTACAGACAAGAAGACAGTATCCTTCAGGAACTAAGTTAATCAGAGAGTGACTGGCCAAATATCTTCACAGATCAAAAGCTAGACAAGGAATGTCGTAGAATTGACACGCAGTGACCATATTTATAATCTTATATTTCCCCAAGAAATTTTTGGAGACACAAACTTTTTAATTACAGTTTCATTACTAGCACATTAATTTGGGTAAAAAAAGTAACTGCCCTATTACAATCAGAAACTGATAATTAAATGCTGAATAATAAAGTTTAATGTGAAACACCTTTAATAAATTTTCAACAATTTCTGGAACATACTGATTACGTGTAACAATGTATGAAGGTTTCAATAAATAACAGCCCACATTTTTTTTAAAAAAAAATCCATTAATATACATAGACAAACGTCCTTGTTGGTGTCTCACATTTTATGTTTGTTCTGTTCACCGGTGAAGTTTCGAATGGTTCTGGCAGATGACAGAGCGATAGCACAGTGTCAAAATGGTGACTACATATGACTCACATTACAAGCAGTGTGCTGTTATTGAATTCTTGTGTGCAGAGAAAGAAACCATGGTGAACGTCCATAAACATCTGTGTGTAGTGTATGGCAATGCTGCAGTTGACAGGAATACAGTTGGCCAATGGGTAAAGAAACTTACAGTCTCAGAAAATGCGGAAACAGAGCTCCATGATCAGCCATGCTGAATCGGACAGCGCCATTATTTGTGCTAACCGGCACATCACAACTTGACAACTGGCTCTACTGTTTGAAGATGACGAGAATGGCAGTCGTGCAGTGAAAAAATGGCTATGCGTACAGGACAAGAGCTTTTACCAGCAGGAATAAATGCTCTTCCACAGCACTGGCGTATGGCCATAGAATGTGATGGCAACTGCGTAGAAAAATAGGACGTGGACAAGACATCTTGATGTATATTGTCACCAAATTCTGACTCTTAACAATAAATATGTTCTGAGAAAAAAATGTGGGGCATTAGTTATTGAACGGCCCTTATAACTGAATACATAAAAAATGTACGCACCAAGCACTGGCGGGAGAACACACATAAAAAAAGTTTTTACGGATGCAAGCTTTCGGAGCCAGTGGCTCCTTCTACTGGCAGAAGGGTTGAAGGGAGAAAGGAGGAGGCTGAAGGAAAAGGACTGGAGAGGTTTAGGAAAAGGGGTAGAGTTTGGAAAAGAACCCCGGGTCAGGGTCGACTTGCCACACAGGATGAAAAGGAAAGACAGATTGTTGGGAACTACACCAGATGAGATTTTTTCAAATCTTGTCCAGTACAGTCCCCAACAATCAGTTTTTCCTTCTCATCCCATCCAGTAAGACTCCCCTGATCTGAGGTTCTGGCTGAGTTTGTCAAACCCTACTCCTTTTCCTAAACCTCTACAGTCCTTTTCCTTCACACCCCTCCCTTCCCGTTGAACTCTTCTGATGGAAGGCGGAGCCACTGACTCTGAAAGCTTGCACACACAAAACTTTTTTTTAAAAGTGTTACTTGGATCATTAGTTCCACCATTTGTTTTCAATTACTATTTTTATAACTACATGTTAAACGTACCTGTTATACTTGGCTATAGCTTAAAAGAAATCCTCTTATTAGTTACAACACACACTGAATGGAAAAAAAAATGCTACATTGTGCTAGCATTGCAGTGTCTGTCATTGAGTCGACACTTCCACTGTTCTATGAATTCTTACCTTTATATGAGGTGTTTGAGAAGAGTAATGAGACTACCAAAGTTTTTACCTTCTTCAAACAATAACACTGTCCCGTTCAAAGAAAGCCCTTCATCAGCTATACGCTGGCAGAGTTAGTTAGTTACGTATTGCATTGCTCAATCTCACAATAACCGTTATGATGTGTAATGTGTCAATTGCATAAGAAATGCACACATGAATCAAGGTTTTTCTGTTTTCTTTTTCATTTTTTTGCTTAAAATTTTTACTGCCTACCCCATTCGCTTAAATGGCACAAAATACATTCGAATTTCATTACTGAGTAAATGTACTGTGAGGCTGTTGTAAGAATTCCAAATTTTTTAAACAGATGCCTACAAGATGTTGTGCCCCCTCACATTTTCTTTTGGGCAGTGAGTACTTTTTGACTAAGTGTTGAGTTACCACAAAATATTATTCTGTATGACATCAAAGAGTGAAAGTATGCAAAGTATGTAAGCTTGGTAATTTCTATATACTCAAAATTGGCAGTTATTCTGATTGCAGAAGTTTCTGAACCTAGTTGCTTTAGGAGATCCAAAATCTGAATTTGCCAATGGAGATTCTCATCTATATGTACACTCAAAAACTTATTGTGCTCTACCTTGGCTACTGACTTCAGTTGATGTGCTATATTTATTGAAGGAACCGTACTTATTGCAGTAGAAAATTGGATGTACTGTATCTTTTCGAAGTTCAGAGCTAGTCCATTCACAGAAAACCAATCAATAACTTTTCCAAAGACATTATTTGTATAATTTTCTATTGGAGTTTCTTTTACTGGATAAATAACAACACTGGTATCGTCATTCCTGGTCTCAGTGGCAGCACTGGAAGCCTTCAACTGGTAGAGCTTGTACATGTCAGTCACATTCTTTTGAATGTTCTCCAGAGTCCTAAAATGGCATCCTTTTGGGAAAAGAAAACACACACAAAGACTTAGATTAGGTGAATGGGACAGGTGAGGGGAGGGGGGGGGGGGGGCTGTGGAAAAAGAGGGATGTCTTTTGAGGTCAAAAATTCTGCGATGGAAGTGGCTGTATGACATCGGGTGTTGTCATGATGGGCAGCACCCACTTGCCTGCAATGTGCAATTCACCGTTTTACTGATTGTTTCAAGGACATCTTTGTAAAACATTTGGTTCACAGTTCATCCTGCAGGAAAAAATACTTTATGCATGACACCCCTGCTGTCAAAAAATCAAATCAGCATTGTTTTGATCTTTGATTTGCTCATTCAGGCTTTTTCCAGTCGAGGAGATGTCTCGGAGTGTCACTCCTTACGTTGCCACTTTGTCATTGGAAATCCTCTCAAGAGGATCAATATAGGCATTTTTTCCACTGTTATTCTTCTCTGTCATGAGGTTTTTCAGTATCATTTAGGCACCAAAGCTTTTGCATAGGCAAAACTTTGGTCAAAATTTGACGTATAGTGAAAGTTTTTTACGAATAACAGGTCACCTGTCATCCTTACTGTTAAATATCAGTCCGGTTTCATGAGAGAGCACACGTGCACAATGTTTTTGTCAGTTTTTGAAGTTGAACGCCTCACTGAGTGAGATTCATCTCCAATGTATTCTCGCCCTTCCGAGTACGATTTATTGCGATGAAAAACTTGTGCTCCCGATAAGGAATGTTCCCCGTAGACCAGTTTCCAGTCTCCAGAGGTCACACCAGTGGACTCCCCAAGTTTAACACAAAAGTTGATGACATAATATCGCTCTAAATTCTACTGTTCCATTTTTTTGACATCAACAAAAACACAACTTCACCGATGGCACTCCCAAAAGTCACGCGAGGGCTCTACAGAGCTCAAACATACAAGGATGAACACACTGGTCTACACAAGTAGAACAGCACAGTGTTGCCAGATAGTTCACAGTGTTGTCAGTCTCATTACTTTTCTCACATACATTGTATTTAGTCAAGAACTTTTCATTGCAAAGGTAGCACCATACTTCACAGAAACTACAGAGCTATCATTACTTCTCCATAGCTCACAAATGACAAGCTGAAAAAGCATAAAACTAACTAATTTATATGTAAATTGATCTCAAATATTTCATGAACCATTTGTTGCAAAATACATAGAAAGCTTGTTGTGAACCAAGTGAAAAAGGGCAAAAGCTTAGAATGCACAGTGTGTGTTCTGGGCTCGCCCGGCTATGCTATTCTTATACTTTCCCTCATATGAAGACTTTGTGCACACCCTTCCTGACAGCTGCTTGTTCTGACCAGATGTGGTTTCCAGAGGACATCCAATAAACAAACAACTTTACCAACAATTACTGGCTAAACCATTGGCTAAACAAAGTTTTGAAGAGAAATTTTAGTCTGCAATTTGTTTTTTCTGCACGCATTTCCATATCATATCAAAAATCACCTTGTATTTTGAGGGTTTGTGTGGAGAAAGACACAATTTTCTGTTTTTCGATCTCGAATCGAAAGAAGAAATTTTGTTTTTCTTGAGACAGTATTATCAAAATACATTTTTCAAAAAGATAGATTAGCAGCAACTCCAACGGTTTATTCTCGTGTCAGTCCAGACCGGCAGGAAAGTATTCCAAGCTACGATTGCTCGAGTAGGTCACACTCGACTGGATGTTTTTTGTGGCAGATCCATATGAAGGCGCACTTCGACTACGACCCTGAGGAAGACCTGTACATCCCGTGCAGGGAGCTGGGAATCAGCTTCCAGAAGGGTGACGTGCTGCACGTTATCAGTCAGGACGATCCCAACTGGTGGCAGGCGTACCGCGAGGGTGAGGAAGACCTCACACTCGCCGGGCTCATCCCTTCCAAGTCCTTCCAGCACCAGTGAGTACAAGGGCACAAAAGACCCCACATATGTGGGAATCTGCTCTCTGTCTGTAATACTTTCCTTGTGCTTGAGTCCGCAGTCATCAGACTTAAGTTAGACCATAGATCATGCTCATGACAAATGTTATGATATGGGGGGGAGAGAGAGAGAGAGAGAGAGAGAGAGAGAGAGAGAGAGAGAGAGAGAGAGAATGTGTGACTAATAATTATTTTTATTAAAAAATTCCTCTATGGTGTAGAAGGACAAACAACTTTTAACTACATCTGAACATTCTTCTGCTACGTGTCAGACGGTTTACTTCCATGCACAGTGTGTCATACAGTAGCTGTATTGTTCACCTATTACCGTGCCAAAAATATTGAGTTGGTGCAGAAATTCGTAGTATTTAATATATTCTTCTTCACTATTTACAACAGTCCACCAATGCTGGGATAGCTTTTCAATTCCACCACTGTAGAAATCACATGGTTTTGAGGCAAAGATCTCATCAAGCACTGTTCAGAGCACATTTTCATCTGGAAAGTTGCTTGATAGCAGGTAGAGAAGGTGAAAATCTGAGGGTGCAAGATCAGGTGAATAAGATGGATGCAAAATGACTTACCAGCCCAACTTCTGTATGCAGAATGCAGGCAGCTGTTATTGCAGAGTAGCATCACTTCACTCAGTCTTTCTGGCCATTGTCGACAGTAATGGTTACATCTTGGGGAAGCAATTCATAGTACACCACACTGTTGCTATTCCACCAGATGCATAACTTTTATCTTTTGTGGATGTGTGCGAGTCTTTGTATGGTGAGTTGCTGCTTTGTTTGGGATCAGTCATTCCTTTCTTTTCCTTATGTCAGTGTAGAGACACCATTCCTCATCATCAGTAATCATACAGGATAGGAATGGTCAGTGTTGTTCATGAGCCAACTGATGACAAGCAAGCAGGGATGCACATATGGCAACTGACTAGTTTTTGTGATCTTGATTAGAGCATGCAGTATCCAAACACCCGATTTTTGAACCTTCTCCATTGCATGCAAATCCCACATGATGATGGAATGATCGCAGTTAATCACTTTTGGCAGTTGTTGAGTTTAATAACATGGATCATTGTGTATTGATGTGTTTAAATGATCTTGATCAAAGCCCAAAGTTCTTCCTGAATGTGGAGAGCCACTGACATCAAACTTACCCTCCTTAAAATGAGAAAACTATTGTCTTGCAATTCTCTGTCCAATGGCATTATCCCTATAAATGGCACAAATGTTTCTAGCTGCTTCCACTGCTGTCACTCCTCTGTTGAAATTAAACAGAGGAATATGTTGGAAATGTTCCAATTTCTCCGCTTGGCACCATACTTTCTGGTGTCCACAGCTTCACTCATTATCTTGAAATTACAAAATAGCAGTATGTTAACTCGAACAGCAAAAGTCAACTAAAAATGAAGAGTGACAGTTGAGAAATAAACCCATAGCAACTGGAATACAAACATGCAGAAATGCTACAAACTTATGCACCGACCCAATATGTTCATTAAAGGGCAACACAGATCATTTTGCCTTCTAGAACTGTATTTGTCAATATCTCTGTTACTCTCAAACTTTGATGGATTGCCGATAACAAATTTCATAAGTGCTTCATCAGGAAAGAGGGAAGGAGAGGGAAAGACGAAAAGACGAAAGGATGTGGGTTTTAAGGGAGAGAGTAAGGAGTCATTCCAATCCCGGGAGCAGAAAGACTTACCTTAGAGGGGAAAAAGGGACAGGTATACACTCGCGCGCGCACACACACACTTATATCCATTCGCACATATGCAGACACAAGCAGACATACGTTACATATGTCTGCTTGTGTCTGTATATGTGCACAAAATTTCTTGGCAGCTTTGACTTCATCTTTACACTGTTTCTCAGAAGCCTCCACCCTCCTCCTATAGTCATCACAAAGCTTCTTTTTCTCTTCTGCACATTTACTACTTATTAATGTTAATTTCTCATTAGTATTCTGCTCTACTTTCTTTATCTTTTCATTACAATCTTTCTCTCAACCTTCTTATTTAATTATGAAAGGCTAGAGCTAACTACCTTAATTTCCTTTTTAATTTATTTCTTCAGTTCATCTTTTAGACTAGTCATGTCAGTTTTAATACTACTATTGTCTACTTTCTTACTCATATTACCCAAACTACTCATAATTTGCCCTAACATTGCTTCCAAATTTTTGTCTGCCATAAACTTTTGCCCTTGCTGACTTTTGCCGTTAGGTTTCTCCTCCTTAACCTTATCGATTTCACCCACTCCAGTACTGTTTTTGTCCATTTTGTTCACATCACCAAACAATGTTTCCACCCTCGGTAGCTGAGTGGTCAGCGCGACAGACTGTCAATCCTAAGGGCCCGAGTTCGATTCCTGGCTGGGTCGGAGATTTTCTCCGCTCAGGGACTGGGTGTTGTGTTGTCCTAATCATCATCATCATCATCATCATCATCATCATTTCATCCTCATCGATGCGCAAGTCGCCAAAGTGGCGTCAAATCGAAAGACTTGCACCAGGCGAGCAGTCTACCCGACGGGAGGCCCTCGTCACACAACATTATTATTATTACCACACAATGTAGCTGACGCTTTAATCATTTCATCTACAATAGGACTTTTGTCCCCATCATTCAAAGTTATGTTCATGTCTGATTTGTAGCCACCATCGTCTACGGAACGGTCGCTTATTGTCTCTTGTCTCCCATCACACCATCTTCTTCATTATGGTCACTCATTATGTATCACTTAATACAAAACAGCTTTTGCAATGAATTACCTTGTTTTTAATCGCTTGTCAGCTCCTGCTCTGCTGTGGATATCTCAATTCGTTGTCTGCTGCAAGTTGTAATTATCTCAGCAAGGCATCTTGTTTATCTTGGTCAGCTGTGTCCACCTGCGTGCTGCTTGGCTGCTCCTGTACTCAATGGCTGCCTCCATAAAACCACTCGCTGACTGGGTGCTGTCCTACTGTGGCTATGAAACCCCAGTGCTGATTGGCTGTAGCATCTTTTCCATTTAAATCCCCTGTAAACCACTCGAGTTCACACTTCACTGTGACAGTTTTGTGAATTCGAGTTTATTGTGCCTACATACAACAGTCCTCACGTTGGGGCACCATATGAGACAGTTTGCCTTCTTTACTTCTTCATTTGTTGTCCTCAGTGTCGATGTACTGCACTGCTACACTAGCTGAAAAATGTGTTGTGGAAGCACAACACTGACTACTTTAAATGATGTAGCCAACAGGTACACATTTGTGTTTCACAGTACTTTACTTTCACTTTTCACAACCCCCCATATACACGCTTGATATGGCCAGTGTGCACTATTGATTAACTTTCAATAAGCCTCATTAATGGTTTTCAGGCAAACATCCACATACTGCTACAATAGTTTACTGTTGAATATCTATGAGCAGTAAAAAATCTAATCACAAAGTTCACAGTTCTTGTGGAATAGAAAGGTACGTACAGAGCAGACACTATCGTCGTTTTAACAGACGGCCTAATATTGCGGTCTTGCAGTAGCATTCTCGCTTCCTGCACCCAGGCTCCCAGGTTCAATTCCCGGCGGGGTCAGCGATTTTTTCTGCCTCTAGAAGACTGGGTGGTTGTTGTTGTTGTTGTGGTTGTTGTTGTTGTTGTTGTTGTTGTTGTTGTTGTTGTCTTCATCATCATCATTCATCCCCATTATGGTCAGAAGAAGGCAATGGCAAACCACCTCCACTACGACCTTGCCTATCGGCAGTGCATGTCTCCCGCATCATTCCCTACACTCCTCAGAGTATGGGACCTCATCATCAATTGTATAACACTTATTTCACAGTTAAGTTGAAGCATTATTGTTGTTCTAACCAACGCAGGTTTCTCGCCTGAAACTCGGCCGTGGACTGACTGTCTCGAGACCAAAAGTTGGGCCCTTATATATCCTCACAATAATACGTACTGAAACTACATATTGTTCGAAGTTTAATTTAGAGAAATTACAATTAAAACTTAACTCATTTGCTTAACTGAATACATCAAAAAATTCATTCCTTTCAACAGTTTCTTCTACTATAAGGGTTAGGCCAAATTATTTGTTTTAATCATGAAATTAACAAATATAGTTATGCAAACAATACTTTTGACAAAAACTGTTAATTACTTTGGAATTAACTAAGGGCTGGCTTTGCTAACATGTTTTTGAATAGAGCCAAACAGATACTTTAAGATTACTATTTGTTGTTCCTCCAAATGTTTATAATTGGCACAGAATTTATATTTGTTTATAAGTCAACAACAGACTTTAAGTTATGAAGCTATTACTGATTTCATCCTATAACAAGAGATACTAACTAGTAAGAGTCGAAATAAATTAGAAAATCAGTTACTTACATAAAACTGTGCACAAAATTAGACCTGATGTTATATTCTTTAAAACTGAAGGCCAATCTTTCTCTGTAATGAAAATGTAGATTATACTCACATATGTTAATGGTAATTAGTTATGAAAAAATTAATTTTAAGAAGGCAGATGACAAAACAAGAGGGGAAGTAAAAATTATCCCAGCTTGCTTCATCACAAGTATGCCAAACTGTTGTAGATATGATACCTCACATTGTCATTATTACACACTTCTTAGCAACAAACACTATTTTCATCAATCACGAGTTACCCCAGAATATGATGCCAAAAGACATTACTGAATGATAATTGGAGAAGTAAGTCAACTTTCTTACATCTGCATGCCCAGAATCTAACATTGTGTTTTTCTTGCCCTTCCATGACAATTATGACCACCATCATAAACACTTACTCTCTCAAACAGTCGTACATTGGTGTTACAGTAATTAATATTACAGCTGTTATCCAAACTGTGGATATTTGTTAATCACAAACTCTTCAAATGCATTGTGAAGCTGTTATTTGTAAGGATAATTTCTTTAACAGCTGTGTTCAAACGGTTTGAAGATGTGCACGACAGAGAAGGCCCCTGCTGTTTTCAAGAGTTCATTTTCTAAAGGATATTGGTGTGTGAAAGTAAACTGACCTCCCAATAGTGTCACCAACAAAATGACATGTAGAAGAAAAGTTACTTGTGATTTGGTAGCATTATCACACTATAGTAATCTGTATCTTAAATTGTGTTTTGATATTTCCCTTCGTATCATCGTCTTCAAAGATAACAGTCAATTCTAGTTCGTTGAAGGCAATGTGAACTGAAAATAATGTAGTAAAATAAAGAGCAGAATTGACATAGTTTTGCTTTATCATCTTCATGTTACACGGTAGTTTTTTGGTTTGCTTCTGCCTGAGTCAGCATTTTTTTCCCCTAGTGTGCACAGCTGCTCAGATTTTTATACAGTGTGTCTCAGGAGGAATACCAAATATTTTAAAAGGTGTTAGTGTACACTATTTTGAACAATACATTCCATATGATGTGTCCAGTTTTTATTGGTCACAGAGGTACAGCTGGTAGAAAGTCACCCAAATAAACATGCACAGAAGGTGTTAAGCAAAGGCAAATAATGAAGGTCAAAGTTAATTTTCGTAAATTCCACCTGCAGCTTGAATGGAGAGAGAGAGAGAGAGAGAGAGTGTGTGTGTGTGTGTGTGTGTGTGTGTGTGTGTGTGTGTGTGTGTGTGTGTGTGTTTGTTGTGCACTTCTGAGGTCATCTTGCCTTTCTTTTATGGGGGCAGTACTGTTCTCAACTGGAACAATCGATTTCTGCCTTGTGTTTACTTTTTCTTCATAGATTTATCTTTCGACTGTACCCACAGGCAAAAATTCCACAGAGGGAGATTCAGGGATCTTGGGGGCCAAGAAACGTGGCTATTACTGCTGATCTGTTTTCTGAGGAATGTTACAAGTTGTGTGAGAAAAGTAATGAGACTAACAGCACTGCAAGCGATCTGGCAATGCTGTGTTGTTCTGCTTGTGTGGACTAGTGTGTTCACCCCTTCCAGATGCACAGCCTGAGATTCAGCTCTGTACAGCCATTTCGTGACTTATGATAGTGCTATCAGTGTTTCTTTGTTGTGTGCTACAAAAATGGAACAGCCAAATTTAGAGCAATGTTACGTCATCAAGTTTTGTATTAAACTTGGGGAATTCAATAATGTAGACTCACACACAACTTGAGACCTTACGCTTAAAAACAAAAATGACATTTGATACATAAATTGATAGCAACTAGAGTGCGAATACCTGAAATGAAAACACATCTCTGTAACGAATAAAACTTGGACACAGTATATAGAATGTTTTATTTGACTTAGTTTGTGCTATTGCTACTAAAATGTACTGTTCCTCCTAAAACACCCTGTATATCATTAACACTGTTTCCTGTTGACGGGAAAACCCTGTCACTACCTTTCTCTCGGAGAGTTTAGTAAGGGAGCCTCTGCCCTTTTGCAGACGTGAAACAATGAAGCAGACGATAGCCGGTGACCGGCTGACAAAGGAAGGCAAGTCAAAGAAGGCAAGCACGCTCCTCTGTGCCAAGAAAAACCCCAAGAAGAAGAAAAAGAAGCCTTACGGTTCCAGCTACACTGACGGAGGCTACCCACTCTACGCGAGCGCTACCGATGGTACGTGCCTCTTGCAATTTTACATAAAAAGTTCTGCATATCACATGAGAATTCCGAATGTATTTATTTTTTCTTGCTTGTGATACACTCATCTTGCACATTTGTCTAAATAAATACTTAAGTAGGTGATGGATGAATGTAGTTAAGGCAGTTGTATGCAAATAATTTTCGATACTGTCTTCAGCATATGCTAATGTAGAACTGAAAGGTGACTTGTCATACAGCAACAAATAACAACAAAAATAGTTTTTCAAATGAGCTTGAGGATACTGATGTACTGCAAACATCACAAAATACTAAAAGTTTATTGGAGGAGTGTGTGATGTTGGAGAGGTAATATGAAACACAGGCAGGAAGTAAGTGTACTACATTTTCATATTTTTCTTTTTTTAGAAAAAGTATATTTGAAAAAAAAAAGTTACAAGAAATTGTTGATACACTTGTTGACTATTTTTCCACATAATCGCCATCCTGTTCAGTGCATGTGGTGAGCCATGGCTTCTTCTCCCACTTCTGAACCTCTTTCTGCACCAGTTCGACAGCTGAAAATTTAATAAAACTCATATATGTCTTCAGGGAGGTGAAGAGATGATAATCTGTAGGTGCCAAGGTGAGGGGCATATTGGGGGGGGGGGGGGGGGGTGTTCAAAACATCCCAACCAAATAAGTCTATGAGCAACTTGGTGGCTAAGACTGTTCGAGGACGGGTGTTTTCGAGCAATGAGCACACTCCTCTTGTCAGTATTCCCCTACTTTTGTTTTCAATGCTCCTTTAGAGTTTTTTTAGAGTCTCATAATATACTTTGCATTGATGGTCTCCCCCTGAGACAGAAGTTTGACCAAAATAGTGCTTTTTTTAATCCCAAACACTGAGGCCATGATTTTTTGCCTAAAATGGTGGTTTTGAATTTTTTGACTGCTTGCGAAGGAGGAAGGAAGAACATGGCTCTATATAATTTTGAAAAGGCGAGTGCATAATGTGATCAATCAGTTGCATTATGCTGTTTGATTCACTTAGTGTCAGACTTCATTTCTGAGAGACTGCAAGCTCACTGGGGCACGATAAAAGATCTGCTAACTTACTAATCAGTGTTTGGATCGTGCCAGTGGCAGAGACTCTACGCCAGTTCTTTCACATTTATTTCACGAACAGCTGCAAACAAAGTTGATAATTACTAGATGTTAATGCAAAAGGGTATATGTGGTTTGTTAAATAATTAAATCTGAAAGGTATTAATTTAAATATGTGTAAACATATTCACATTTCTTAAGAGCCAACAAGATAGAAGCTTACACAGCGAAAGCTTAAGAACGAGAGACAATGCAAAACTGCAAGGCATCTTGCTGGCTGCAGAAAACTGTGAAGGCTGTGCCTTCACTTATTATCTTAAAAAAGTATTACAATTACTTATTAATACATCTGTGGACTCTCAGATCCGTACATTTCATGTATCATAAACATAAAGAAAGAATAACTTTTTGGGGGTCTTACAGATGCCACTGTGATGACTGTCTCTTTGTCTCAGGCATGTCATCAGCCAGCCATGTTTCATCTCCAGTTACAACAGAGCTCAGAAAATTCTCACCTTCCAATTCAAATTGTTCGAGAAACTCGCAGGTGCTACTGTCCCAATTTTTGTTGTGTTGCTCTGTTAGCTGTTTTGGGGCCCATCTTGTGCACAGTTTTTGGTATCCCAACATTTCTGTGAGTGTCTTGTATAAAAGAGTTTTAGGAAGTTGTGTAAATATCACATAAATTTCATCCAATGTCAACTGGTGATCTTCACAAAAATTTGCACTGACTCATCAATCGGAATGGAAGGTCTTTCACTCCTCTGTTCATCACGAATATTGGCTCTGCCTCCAATAAACTCCCTGCACCACTTAAACACACTTGTTATGTTCATGAAACTTTTGTGATAATTATTTTGCTTTGAAAAAAAATTTTGGTAGGTGTTATTCCTTCCACGAGTAGGAAGCAAATCGTAGCACGTGTCTCGCACTTGAAGCAAATCGTAGCACGTGTCTCGCACTTGGCAGAATTTCTGACTGTCATCTTTCACATGACTGGACACTACAATGTGAGTTTACATACTATTGTGTTCCTGCAATGTTCACTGCAGTCAGGGAATCCCCCTCTGCCACTTCATGTTGCCAACCTTGAGAAAAACAAACACAGCCTCTTGTAGTCACAGTAAACTAACTTTCTGAACATGCCTCATAAAAATACATGAACATTGCCTACCTCACATTAGTCCACTGAATACACTTATGAGATGAAACTAAAATGAAATAAGGCTAGCAAAATCTTCTTTTACCAGGTGACAGCAATCGTATGATTGTACTAAAGGTGATCCGGAATATCCTGCAAATGTGAGTGGGTTTGAGAAATACATACTAATAAGGATCTAAGTGTGAAGGCACGTAAGAGCTTTGGTCAGCAAAGCATAGCAGAATCAAAGGAATAGGAAACTGGTAGTAGTAAAACAAAGAAGCTGAAAACTGAAAATGTGGAAGCAACAGCAAGGCCAACATTTTAAGAAAAGGATTTCCAAAATGAAACCACAGAATATATTTCTTTTCCTTATCTCTATATCTGCATCAATTTCATTCTTCTTTTTTATCTGCTTTTCTCTAGTTGTTAACTTTTCTGGCTTGTCACTTTACACTTTTATGTGTATCCTTTGCAGTCTGATAAGAAAAACTTCCTTATATTTATCTGAGTGATGTAATATGATTGTAGATGCTGAAGTATTTAACTGTGGTACTTCATCTTTACCTTGCACATAATGAGGAAAATAAAAATATAGAGAAACAGGGACATGACAGGGCTGACAGATGTTACACTCTGTTTAATGTTCCTCAGCTCGAGTCATTTTCAGTATGCTTTTTATACCAGTTATTTGTAGGGTAGTGTCCACTAATAAAATGCTGAATAGCAAGTTACAAACTTTTGAATATCAAGTGTTTCATCAACTAAAACTATACTTTACAACCACACAAAGGTGCTTGTTGTTATACTGTATGTTAACATTTCACCTCATTACTTGTGTGGGCAAAGACTGGGTTGGGAGTAACTTGCGCTACATGCGTAGTGTACACTGGATGCATGATTGATGATAAAATATTTCGATGAAAGATGCAGAATAAGATAAAATACAGAATATAATAAAACAAAACATAAAACCACAACAGATAACTTGTATCATCGTATCCTGTTGCCCAAATTAGCAGACCATTCGATGCAGGATGGTGCAGCATTGCAGAATTCAGCCAGGCTACCCTGATAGGCTCTTAGTTCACAGTGCTGGGCAATGATTGAGCAGTTTGATTTGGAGTCCCACCGTTGCAGGAAGGGCTCGGTTGCTTTGCTTACTTGTGGAGATAGTGTGCACATATTCTGTGTCTCATTCAAAGTCCGCTTAGGCTTTTCGGTATCTGATGTGGAAGCTCAAAGTCATCAAGTTTATCTGCCGGATCAATACTGTTGCGGTTCTCGGGGGAGGCACTTTCACTCCAGCACTTGGGTCATTTAGTATCCTTGCTGAAACTAGTAACTACCAGTTGTTGAGCCACTCCCAGAGGGTGGTTTCTAGAGCAAAGTCAAGTTGTTTCCAAAATTGGGGCATCTTTGTTGATGAAAAGAAGAAAATCGCATGTTACTTATATTCCCTTACCAAAGCTTCCTGTCTCCATAGGGAAGATGAGGCTATGTGACTAAGTGTTGGAAGCCAGTACAGTGGCATAGTCTTTGAACATCTATTTAAAATCCTGATAGCAGTGCTGAGCTGGGGGTCAACCTTCTTTACATGCTAACTGGTTAACCACACTGGTGTGCAGCACTCAACTATGCTGAGTGCAGAGGTTCGTAGTGTATCAGCTGTGACTACTTGGACCTCTTGTGTATGATACCTGCTCGTATGGCACAAAGAGCACTCTAGTGTATTCGTGCAGTTTCTGAAACTTTTTTAACCCATTACCACCAAACTTTTTTTTAAATATATAATATAGTAGTGTCAAATAACATAAATAATTCCTTTGAAAAATAAATAAAGTACTCAGATGAACAGAATCGCTTGATCTATGTGAGTTTATACAAAAACAAAGATGAGGTGACTTACCGAACAAAAGCGATGGCAGGTCGATAGACACACAAACAAACACAAACATACACACAAAATTCAAGCTTTCGCAACAAACTGTTGCCTCATCAGGAAAGAGGGAAGGAGAGGGGAAGACGAAAGGAAGTGGGTTTTAAGGGAGAGGGTAAGGAGTCATTCCAATCCCGGGAGCGGAAAGACTTACCTTAGGGGGAAAAAAGGACAGGTATACACTCGCACACACGCACATATCCATCCACACATACAGACACAAGCAGACATATTATATTGAAATATGTCTGCTTGTGTCTGTATGTGTGGATGGATATGTGCGTGTGTGCGAGTGTATACTTGTCCTTTTTTCCCCCTAAGGTAAGTCTTTCCACTCCCGGGATTGGAATGACTCCTTACCCTCTCCCTTAAAACCCACTTCCTTTCGTCTTCACACATACAGACACAAGCAGACATATTATATTGAAATATGTCTGCTTGTGTCTGTATGTGTGGATGGATATGTGCGTGTGTGCGAGTGTATACCTGTCCTTTTTTCCCCCTAAGGTAAGTCTTTCCGCTCCCGGGATTGGAATGACTCCTTACCCTCTCCCTTAAAACCCACTTCCTTTCATCTTCCCCTCTCCTTCCCTCTTTCCTGATGAGGCAACAGTTTGTTGCGAAAGCTTGAATTTTGTGTGTATGTTTGTGTTTGTTTGTGTGTCTATCGACCTGCCATCGCTTTTGTTCGGTAAGTCACCTCATCTTTGTTTTTATATATAATTTTTCCCACGTGGAATGTTTCCTTCCATTATATTGAGTTTATACAAACATTTAGATGAAGATTTTTCTGTTGAACATTCACTTTCAGAAGTAAATTATTACAATTTTAGTATTTGTAAAAGTAAATTACATATACTAAACAAAATTATACATATTCGTAATATTGCTCATTTTTATTATATTTTTGTGTTACAAATATCTTTCAGTTGTAGGAGAAAAAAAGCTTTATACTTTTAAAATTTACTTACATATATTTGTCACTATAAAAACCAATTACTTTCAGTTCCAACCACCTATTTGTGTTCTCATGTCGTTCCATCTTATTTTGTGTGGTAAGGTTCAAAGCAGTTGCGACAAAGGGTAATGTTACATTTCATACAAAATATCAGTGGTCTGCCTTTGTGACCAGCAAACTGACAGTGTCTTTGGGGATTACTTCTTGACACAGAGTGGTCCTTTCCACCATATCTCACTTCATGCAATGCTCTTATCACTGTTGATAAGGGATGTTCCACTCTGTGACTGGTAGCCATTTTCAGACACTGGACAGCCAGATATCATCCGTACTGCAATGAATTCAGAGATCTCGGTCAATGTGTCGTGTGGTATACGGTTTTTGTAAAGAGAGCTCTGTACTATTTCTTGCTGCATAAAGAAGTGGCACATGTCCTGATGAGCCGGTTGTGATTGTCTACTTCTCCCGTATGTATATTGTAATTCTTGACAAGCTGTGGCTCTTAAATGTTGGTTTTCTGCTTAGCTATTCCACCTACTTGCAGAAGTGAGTACAGTACCAAAATTGATGCCAATACACACACATTTATTATAATTCCATTTGGCCATCTGTACACACAAACATTTTCATTGTCTTCATCTATCAGTCCTTCAAAATTGTCATTGTTTATAATGCATAAAACTCCATCCATTGTAGTGCCTTTGAATACTACATCATAGTTTGCTTGTATTACTGAATAAAGTAAACTTCACGCACCAATTCCACTACTAGAACTGAATGCTGTTCTACTGTTGTTTTATTACAGGTGAGTCAGCAGATGATACTGTTCTCTCCCAGTCATCTAAAAATTGATCGTTTGTCTTATTGCTAAACAACAATGTAGACCAATAATGGTAAACTATTTACTTGCAGAATTATTATATGAGCCTTATCCTGCACGACCAGAGTCAACAGATACTAAAAAGTAACAGATAAACATAGGTAGGATATACAAAGTAACTTGCTGCATTTGGGCTGATGTGATTCATTTTAAAATATGAGAAAAATCTCATTTTTGTATGTTCACTGATAAAAAAAGATACAACAATTACTGTCAATAATGTAGGTTTATAATACAATAACTGTAATTCAATATAAATTATCCCAGTATTAGTAATAAAATTTAAAAAAACAGCAAAGTCTATAAATAGATCACTGGAAGCAATCTTTTGTGAAATTTTAGATGCCAGTGTGCTAGGTGATTGGGGACTGGTAGGGCAAGGTCATCACATAAGTACTATTCGTACAATCGATGCTTTTATTAAAATAACCAGCACTGTGCTCACGAATAACAAAATACAAAATGGGCCGTAGGATTAAAATACAATTATAAATGCCAGCAGATGTCCAATTAGCTTCCTTTCACAATTATCTGAATGTGGGCTGGACTTGAACCCTGCACTAGCTCACTGCACTGGATGTGTCATTCTACACAAGATCTGCAGAATAGCGCAGCCACTGGTACACATTTGACAAACATACAACAATCACCAAGTCACAAAGAGGGCAGCTCTTCCAAGTTCCACAAATTATACATTTCGTGTGTGTGTGTTGGGGTTTATGGGCGCTCAACATCGAGGTCATTAGCGCCCTGACACACAGTAAAAGGAACGAATGTGGAGAGACCTAATGAAACTGAAAAACACACTCAAAGCAGGAAAAGAGGGAAAATACGACCTGAGAAGGTAAAACCTAAGGTAAGGGATAACATAGCGACAAGGATGACATAGGAAACCGTCAGTGTCTGGCCACTTACATAAAATATGGGCGAGCTTGTCACACAGGAAACAAGTTAAAATCCCCTCCCTAAAATCTTTGTAAAAACATTCGACATGGCACAGAACTTTAAAACTTTAACCACATTCGTCCGAGTGTTGCCTAAAAGAGTTGGCAGGTCCGCTGGCAAGGCAGCCGCGGCCCGCTGGTCAGAAAATAAAACGCAATCCAATAAAACGTGGCGCACAGTGACCTGGACGCCGCAAGCACCACACAGTGGAGGGTCCTCCCGCCGGAGCAGGAAGCCATGCGTCATAGGGCTGTGGCCAATTCGAAGCCGAGTGAGGAGAACCTCATCCCGTCGATGGGGCTGAAAGGAAGTACACCACACACGCGTTGTGGGCTTGACTAGACGGAGCTTATTGTCAGTCACGTCCAGCCACTCGTCCTCCCACCGACACATGACTCGGGAGCTCAACAGCGAGGTGAGTGCATGCAGGGGGATAGCACACTGAGATACGTGTGGATCAAGACACGCTTCCTTGGCTGCGAGATCTGCCCTGTGGCCAGCCCCAAGACACATATTTTATATTTAAAATAACTTTTCATGGTGCTGATAAATAATCTAAAATCCACAATTAAGAAAAGGAGCAAATTAAAATAATAGTACTTATATCTGATGGCGATAGCTGTTGACTACTCAATAAAAACCACCGACAACAGGACCTGATAAACCCAATAAGAGTGTGTAATACAGCTAGTTTCAAACTTGGAAGACACAGTGCTGAACATGGAAGCTTAATCAAATAAAATTAAGCAAATGTACAGCATAAATTAAAACAAGTTAAAAGAAATTCACACAATAAAAATCTTAAAATCAGATGCTTTCGCTGAGCAAGCTCACACCACCTGGACCACTCAACTTGATTCTCCCCCTCCACCACGGCACTGAGACCGATAAATGAGCGGTTTAAACATTAAGACAAAATACATTTAATTCTGATATGTGATAACAAGAAGGAATTAACATGTGGAAGACATTTAATATGAAACAATGAATAATCTACTCTTTCCGAGTCTATCGGAACTGATGACGAACACACAGTAATGAAATCGACAGCAATTCGATGGGGAGTAAGGCCTGGGAAAAACAAAAAAACAGCTCAAAATGTGTGTTAATGTCAGCTTTGTGGAACAAGCACACAGAAACAGGCAATGTTCTGAAGTGTGCTCACTGAATTTAGTTCTTTTTGACTGAATACGGGCTATCCCAAATGGCAACAGGTACACCAATCTTCCTTCGGCCACACCTCGATGATTCCCTCACTTAACGCATGGCTGCCACTTTGCCTCCTGCCCGTATGCTCACACAAGTTTGACACCTGCCGTGAAGGCTCCTGCCTAGCTCGTCTGCTCAAAGTGGAGATGACAGACACTCTTGTTGCCAGCAGAAACTTCCTTCTCGACTGCCAGTCGAGCCTGGCACACCTGTAAAAGCTCAGAGCTTGCTGCCAGTGCCCTCCGTGACACCGTGCACAAATCTGTTGTTGGGTATCAGTCAAAGAGCACAACTGAGTGCAATATCGATGTATTCTTGTAGTTTCTTCCCGTACTCCCTCACGACGGATATGCTGTCACAGATAATCATGTCATCTACAAAATGTTATAATTTATGTTAAGTGCTAAGTTGTTAATACATTACCCCAGTAGGAACCAATGACCTCGAAGTTTGGTCCTTCCCCCCCTCTTTTAAACCAACCAACCAACATTACCCCGAACAGTACCTGTCCCTCCACATTTTTCACACCACTAAAAATTGCTTCTCTGCTGTGGCCCAGACAACGCACTAAAAGTGTAGTAGTCCTTAAGCCTGGCTAGGTATTTTACATGAATGTATTTTCAGTTAACAGTGGCAACGGTCTTTTAATGTTATCAATTTTATTTTGAAGCCCCTCCATCTTCTTGTACAATGTTCACATCACACGTTTACGTTAATACAGGCATCAGTTCAACAAACTTGTTATAGGATGGATCAACAGGAACAAGAAAAGAAGAGAATTCAGGCCATCCAACAGATGGAAACTCAAGAACTGCCCTGAAATGATTAAAGAATGAGGCAGTCAAAACAGACTAAATCTGTGCAAAATTGCTGACGCCTGTTTTACACAAGGAGCAAACCTGTAATTGATTGACAACCAGTTGCATGAATTGCGGCCGTTTATAGTGTGAATGGGCTCACTGTTATGATTGTGTTAGTAGAGATGTGCGTTAAATCTAGGGATGAAGAAATAGAGCCAGTTCTAAATTAGGTACTAGTGGCCTCACTGCACATGTGCGAGCTAGTAGCTGTCTGCTGTGGTCACGTCTCAGCAGAGTGCTGAGTCTGCCATATTGCTGTCTGGTGCACTACTGTATGTTGAGTTTTGTTTCTCTTTATGGTTGTTCTGTTATCACGAGGAACTTTCTGAGCAAATGAGTAAAGAGCACTTTTCGTAAATATTTTCATGGAACTTTTTAAATCCTTGTAAATTTCACAAATAATTAATGATACGCTAATGTGACTTTGCTACTGGTATGCTAATAGCAGTACACTGTGTGTATATTTATCATTTAAACACACTGTGACAAGATCTTGTGTGAGTTTATAGTTCAGGCCTAGTTCACTTGGAGTGCTTCAGTAGACTATAATCTTTCTTCGCCACTTTTGTTCATCATGTAAAAAGGACTTAAAACAGGGTGGTCAGAAATTGGAAGAGCTCTAGATTGGCCTTGAAGAGGAGAAAATGGTGCAACATTGGAAGGAAGGAATTACATGCACACACTATAAGAAAATAGGTCAAATGGTGTGTGTAAAGTATCAAGGATTAACACTTATAAACTTGCGGTGTAAGGTGTTCGTGAGCCTCCTTTTGACTACATCCACCCAATTGTCCTGAGAGAAACAGTTCCGTACCGACATGGATTTCTACCAGGGAAGTCATCAGTAGACAGATTTTTCACTCTGCGACAAATCTTAGATAAAAAAAATTTAATTTGGCACACACCAGCTGTTCATTGACTTTTAATCTGAATATATTAGTATGAATAGAGAGAAATGATACATCACCCTGAGATAAATGGGAATGCCTTAGAAGTTGGTGAGGATGACTGAGCAATGTGAGAAGTAGATTTAGGGTTTGAGGAGTACTGTTGGAGCAGCTGGATATTCACTGAGGAGGATGTCCTGGCTTGTCTCCTTTTTAATATAACTCTATAACATGTGACATGACAAGCTAACTTGCTACCCAGGGGGTGATCTTCCATAGGCCAGTGAAAATATTAACCTCAATTGATGATGCAGACATACTGACAACATTTCTGATAGCAGTGGAGTCCTTTGCTGTGTTAGAACATGCTACTAAGGACATGGGGTTGACAATCAAAAAGTCTAAAACAAAATATGTGGCTTGTTAAACAGCACACACGAGAAGCACTTCAAAGTCAGTAACTGTATCTGGTTGTCCATATACTGAGGAAGTTCAAAGACATAGGCTCGACTGTGACCAAAGACAGTGTTACCACATGCAGAATTAATTGGTGGCTAGCGGTAGTCGACAGAGGCTATTTTTCCCTTTTGAAACTACTTTCCTCGAGGCTCTTGTCTTAAACCAATAAATGAATCATCTACAAAATGTGTGAGACTAGTGTTCAAACATGCCTCAGACCCTTTGTCACTAACAGTAAGGGTTACACCTTTGATAGGAGGTGCTCCATAGAATAAGGCCTTGCTGCAAAGGAGGGAGTTGCAATTTCAGCAGCATAGTGTAAAAAAAAAGGTAATGTCATTGAAGAAACAATACTGCACAAATGAGTCTCTCTCGATTTGCTGCACAAATGCAAAACCGTGCAAAGCCACGGCACATTCACTACGTTTACATGTGACACATCTTCTGAAAGACAAAAACTGAATTTCGGAAACCATTTTTTGCTATTGTGTTTATATGTTAAGGTCTGAGGTGGATTTGCTAGCAGAGTTAATTATGGTGGCTGGAAAACAGCTGTTACAGTCTCTAATTTAGTCAGTACAATCTCTATTTCTCTTCAGTCAGACAAGGTATAAACAGCTTCCGTCTAATATTTCTACTTAGCCTTCACTGTACAGAAAGCCACTCTGTCCATATTGCGTGAAAATTTTTAAAAACAGGACAAAAGCTGACAGCCCAAGCACATTTCAGAACCAGTTGCATTTGCACTGGAACAAGAATCGATTTCAGAAATGGAAAACCAGCAACTAGAAGCGGACTTTCAGAATTAATTTTGAAGTTTTTACACACCAAACCAAAAGTGGTATTGGGAAATCAGTTTGTGAAATCCAGTTTTGGGAGCCATGTGTAAACAGGGTGATTTTTATGTATGTCTTTCTATTGGAAAACACTTCTCGAGTCACAGTTGCAGTTGACGGAAATAGAATGCATTTTACAAGACCATACCAACGTTGCTCATTTGAAAGTAGTGTAGGAAAGTGGAGATTTGTTTTTGAAAGAGCCTGACAGCTGCTAACTACAGCAGCAATCACTGATTATATGCATGTCTTCCTGCATTTCAATACAATTTTTGTTACCGTTTGGGGGCACATCATTCTATAGTAGTGAAACATGAACTGTGGGAAAACTGGAATGGAAGAGAATCAAAGCATGTATGTGGTACTACAGGAGAATGTTGAAAATTAGGTGGACTGATAAGGCAAAGGGAGGCTGAAATGGCATGGAAAGAAATATATTGAAAACACTGACAAGAAGGAGGGACAGGTCGATAGGACATTTGTTAAGACAGTAGGGATTAACTTCCCTTTTACTAGAGGGAGCTGTAGAGATAAAAACTGTAGAGGAAGGCAGAGATTGGAAGACATCCAGCAAATAATTGAGAATGTAGATGGCAAGTGCTACTCTGAGATGGAAAGGTTGGCACAGGAGAGGAAGTTGTGGCGGGCCACACCAAACCAGTCAGAAGACTGTTGGCTCAAAAAAAAAGGGTGGGGGAGAGAAGAGAGAGAGAGAGAGAGAGAGAGAGAGAGAGAGAGAGAGAGAGAGAGAGAGAGAGATGATGATGATGATTGAAAATCTATAATTCCCTGGTAATAGCAGCAGGAGTAAAGCATACCAACTGGCTAAAATCTGGAAGATTCGAAAAGTACATTATGCAATATTGCCTCTTCAATGGTGCCATCTTGATTATTGTCTGCCATCCATGGCCATGACCTGATTGTTTCCAGAATGTAAAATAACAAGCAGATGGAATGGTTTAACAGTGCCTACCTTCCAAAGGCGAAATTTTGAGAACTGTCAAAGTTCCGTCTTCTCCTTACTGTATAGTTTCCTGAATAGAGTTTTCCTTTTGCTTCAAAAATATTTGGAACCCAGGAGCATCTAGCTACTTGCTACGAAAATGTGACCAATGGAGCAGAGCTATTATTCTGATTTTGGCAGTTTTGAAGCATATGTTTCTGGGTGCTTGTGGCCTCAGCAATTTTTCACCCTCTGTGCTTTTTATTTTTATTTTCTCTGAGTCACTTTCTTTCTCTGCACTCTGCAGATTACGAGTCAGACGAGATCCTGACGTACGAGGAGGTGGCGCTGTACTACCCGCGGACGACGCACCGCCGCCCCGTCGTGCTCATCGGGCCGCCTAACATCGGCCGCCACGAGCTGCGCCAGAGGCTCATGGAGGACTCGGAGAGGTTCGCGGCTGCCGTCCCACGTGAGTACCTCCCCTCGTAATCCTGCTGTCTGGTGCCGGATGTTACTCGGCGTCGTTTGTCAAATCGGTGAACGAAGAATTTGTGCTGTTAAAAATGGAAATAATATAGGTATGTCAGTTGAAAATACAAATAGCTTTAACCGGCCACTTTTAGTACACAGGGTGCTTGAAAAATAGAGAACATAATCCACATATGTAGACAATAAAATGAGTTGAGAAAAATAAATGTACCGAATTGCTCGGTTTCCGATAGGGTCTTCAAAAACAGTGACGTACACTGGAATGTATTTTTTTTTTTTCCAGCAATTAATTGCCTTCACAGGTGATCATCAAAATGTCCACTTCTTGGTCAAATACGTGCCTCACACTGACGTCTTGTGGCCCTGCAAACGTAATCCCAGATTGCGAGAGTACTGCTTATTTTGTCACAACCTGCTACAGTTTGATTCCGAAGGGATTCTGTGTCAGATATCAGAGATTTATATACCAATGATTTCAAATGGTCCTGCAAGTAGAAACTGATAGGATTCAAATAAGGTTGTTATCAATGGAGAGACGTCTACAGACGTTAAAGTAACCTCTGGCGTGCCACAGGGGAGTGTTATGGGACCATTGCTTTTCACAATATATATAAATGACCTAGTAGATAGTGTCGGAAGTTCCATGCGGCTTTTCGCGGATGATGCTGTAGTATACAGAGAAGTTGCTGCATTAGAAAATTGTAGCGAAATACAGGAAGATCTGCAGCGGATAGGCACTTGGTGCAGGGAGTGGCAACTAACCCTTAACATAGACAAATGTAATGTATTGCGAATACATAGAAAGAAGGATCCTTTATTGTATGATTATATGATAGCGGGACAAACACTGGTAGCAGTTACTTCTGTAAAATATCTGGGAGTGTGCGTACGGAACGATTTGAAGTGGAATGATCATATAAAATTAATTGTTGGTAAGGCGGGTACCAGGTTGAGATTCATTGGGAGAGTGCTTAGAAAATGTAGTCCATCAACAAAGGAGGTCGCTTACAAAACACTCGTTCGACCTATACTTGAGTATTGCTCATCAGTGTGGGATCCGTACCAGGTCGGGTTGACGGAGGAGATAGAGAAGATCCAAAGAAGAGCGGCGCGTTTTGTCACCGGGTTATTTGGTAACCGTGATAGCGTTACGGAGATGTTTAATAAACTCAAGTGGCAGACTCTGCAAGAGAGGCGCTCTGCATCGCGGTGTAGCTTGCTCGCCAGGTTTCGAGAGGGTGCGTTTCTGGATGAGGTATCGAATATATTGCTTCCCCCTACTTATACCTCCCGAGGAGATCACGAATGTAAAATTAGAGAGATTAGAGCGCGCACGGAGGCTTTCAGACAGTCGTTCTTCCCGCGAACCATACGCGACTGGAACAGGAAAGGGAGGTAATGACAGTGGCACGTAAAGTGCCCTCCGCCACACACCGTTGGGTGGCTTGCGGAGTATCAATGTAGATGTAGATGTAGAAGGTGAGCACGGAGGCCACTGGGTCATCTCGACCCATCTGTCGATCGGGGAATGTTCGATCTGAGCATCTGCGAGCCGTACGGCTGAGCATACAGAAGTGGCACCGAGTAAGAACTGAACTTTTAGACGGTTGATCTGTGAAGTATCTACAAAAACATGAGGTATGGCATTTTCTGGAAGTTTTTGTATGCCTCCCCCATAGTCTGTTTGAGTACGTGGAGTCCAACTAATGTCACCAATGATACCATCCCTCGTGTTGTGGTAGGAATGCACTTGAGATGAGATGGAACAACTGCATATGGGTTTTCATATTCCCATATATGCTGATTGCATAAGTTTGTAATACCACTTCATGTGAACTGTGCTTCATCTGTAAATAATAGTAAGCCAAGAAACTTCTAATTTTGTATCACACTGCTGCGAGAACCACTGGCAAAACGTAATATGTGCAGAGTGATATGCCGAAGACAGGGCATAGTGATGTGATGATAAGGATAGAATTGTTGCTCTTGCATGTCACCCAACAGTTGTGTCGGGAACACTCACTAGTTGAGAACATTCACTACTAAACGGTAACCTTTGCAGATAGGAGAAGTTGTGTGCAGTTGTGTGCACAGAATCCAGGATCTCCTTCTCTACATCCGGAGTTGTAGATCTTGCTCATCCCTTCTCCAAACCATGAAATGTAAATTTCCCATGAGCACACAGACAGTGATGGTGAGGTTCAAAGGTCTTCTGAAAAGGATATCTTCACTTCGGGTATCACTCTTGGCACAAAAAATTAGCCAGCACGTCCACATCTATACTCTGCACATCACTGTGAAGCACAGCAGAGGCTGCGTCCTATTGTACCAGGCATTAGGATCTCTTCTCATCCCATTCACATATGGAGTGCAGGAAGAATGATTGTTTAAATGTCTCTGCAGTGCTATAATTATTCTAATCTTGTCCTGACGATCCCTATGTGAGTTATAAGTGGGGTGGTGCTGTATACGAGGGGGGGACCCAAAAGTAACAGGAATTGGACTGGGAGGGGGGGGGGGGGGATGGGGAGGGAAGTGCGGGAACCCGCTGTTCGACCAAGTGTCCATTACTGTCACACCACCTGAGTCAGTGTGCTAAGTTGTGTCACTGTGAGTGCATCGGTTCATCAGTGAGAGCTTTTTTTTTTAGTAAAACAACTTTTTCCGTTTCACCAAAAACATGATGGCAGATTGGCAAGAGCAACACGTGGCTGTGAAATTTGTTTGCTATTGGGGAAATTGGCCGTGGAAACTATAGCAGTGCTTAACACTGCTGATGGGGATGCTCCTCTAAGTAAAACCATAGTCTACAGCTGTTTTCATGTTTTAAAAATGGAGAAATATCAATTGAAGACCAGCCCCATTCGGAACGCCCCTCAATGTCAATAAGTGATGAAAACGTTGACAAAATCAATGCCCTCATTCGTGAAGACCGGTGCTGAACCATTGATCAACTTTGCAGGATGTCTGGAATATCATGGAGTTCAATTCAGAGGATTGAGGGAGAGTATTTGGAAGAAAAGGTTACATCTTCGGTGCACTGACCGACTGGTTCTTCCATCATGACAACGTGCCAGCCCACACTGCCGTCTCTGTAAAGCAGTTCTTGACCAAAAAACGGTGTGACACTGGTTGTGCAAACCCCCCCCCCCCCCCCCCCTCTCCGCTCCTCTTACTCACTAAATCTGGCTCCTATAATTTCTTCTTGTTCCCCAGAATCAAAAGGGAGGTGAATGGAAAGCATTTTGCCACTGTGGAGCTGGTAAAACAAAAATCACTGGAAGGTATAAAGAACATCATGATAAGTGAATTTAAAAACTGTTTTGAACAATGGAAGGATCTATTGAAGAAGTGTGTTTTGGTCAATGGAGAATACTTTGAAGGTGATCAAAATATGGTGTAAAAATATTAAAAAATGAAGATGTTATGACAAATTTCCCTCCCCCCCCCCCCCCCCTCCTGTACACCCTCATATTCTTAGAATCATCATTTAAACCCAGTTCTCAAAATTTTGTAAGTAGGCTTTCTTGGGATAGTGTACATCAGTCTTCAAGAGTCTGCCAATTCACTTTCTTCAGCATCTGGGATACTCTCCTATGGGTCAAACAAACCGGTGACCATTTGTGCTGCCTTCTCTGTATACATTCAACATCCCCTGTTAGTCCTATTTGATGCTGGTCCGACACACTTGAGCAACATTTCAGAATGGTGTGCACAAGTGATTTGTAAGCAGTCTCCTTTGTAGACTCATTGCAATCCCCAGTATTCTAGCAATAAACTGACGTCTACCACCTGCTTTACCCGCGACTGAACCTATGTGATCATTCCATTTCATATCCCTATAAAGTGTTACATCCCGGTATTTGTGTGAGTTGGTAGGCTCCACCTGTGATTCACTGATATTATACTCATAGGATACTATGTTTTTTCATTTTGTGAAGATCACAAGTTTACATTTCTGAACATTTAAAGCAGGTTGCCAATCTTTGCACCACTTTGAAATCTCCTCAAGATATGACTGAATATTTATGCCTCTTATTTAAGACAGTACTTCACTATAGATAAGTGTGTCATCTGCAGAAAGTCTGAGGTTACTATTAATACTGTCCGCAAGATCGTTAATGTACAACAATAATAGCAAGTGTCCCAACACACTTTCCTTGGGCATACCTGAAGTTACTTCTATATGTGACGATGACTCTCCATGTAAGATAACATGCTGCTTCCTCCCTACCAAGAAATCCTCAATCCAGTCACATATTTTGTCTGATACCCCATTGATTGTACTTTTGGCAATTAGTGTGGATGTGGTACTGAGTCAAACACTTTTCATAAATCAAGATATACTGCATCTCCCAGACAGCCTCAATGTGAAGATTTTAGTATGTTGTGAGAAAAGTGTGAGTTGGGTTTCACATGATTGAATTTTTGGAATCTATGCTGGATGGTATGGAGGAGATAGTTCTATTCAAGATATTTCATTACTTTTTAGCTCACAGTATGTTCTAAGATTCTGAGGGCAGCATTGCCACCTGCCTTGTGGTGCAATTCTGCCAGCTGCTTATCTGAGTACATGCTGAATGCCAAACAAAACATTTGGTGCACTGTTTGCTTCGTAATTAACTGTCTTACTAATATCTTCTGGCAAGGCATCTACCTGCAAGAAGAAGAATGTTCTGGTGACCTACTGTTTTGTGGACCATACTTTGGAAACCACATGTTGTCATGAACTGTTTTTATTGTCTACATTTGGGGTATTCTGTACGTACCTGTAATTATGCCCTCTATTTTTGAAATACCCTGTATAAAACCTCCCACTGTTTGAGAGTATTAACCCTCCACCACTGAGTGGATTTGTCAGTCAATATGGTGTACAATATACACAGCTCATAGGGTAATTGGTCGCACTGTCTTTTAGTGGACAGTTTCCTTTTCCAAGCCATATTTCAATCGTGTACTTTCCACTTGGTGTATATCAGCCAGATAATATAGTTAAACAGTCCGAGCCACAGTCCAACATGTGTACATTGCCTTAACGCTCAGAGTTCCTAGTAGCAATTTGATAAAAATTACAGAAGCTTCTGATCTGGCTGCGAACTGCCGGTTCTGCTTCTATCGGTCTCCTCTGTATTGTCAACACAGCCCACACATTAAGAGTGGTGCCTTTGCAGACTGACATCTCTGTAGCATTGGTAACTGTCCTACTACATAGATTTAAATGATTAATGGAAAATCTCATATAAAGATGTGAAACAAATACTAACAAAGAGATAGAGGGGCTGGCCCGTACTTACCTCAGCTCAGTACAGCCGATAGATACACAAAAAACAGTACCAAAAATTTACGTTCCTAGCTTTCGGAACAAATGTTCCTTCATCAGGGAGGAGAGAGGGGAAAGAAAGGGAAGAAGGGAAAGTAGATTCAGTTACTCACAACCCAGGTTATGAAGTTACTGTAAGAAAGAAGAATATCTTTGGCTTCCCTCTGACAACCATGCCTCAATCCTTGCTACCCTCCCTGTTTTCCTTTCCCTGTTGCTTCATAACCTGGGTTGTGAGTAACTGAATCTACTTTCCCTTCTTCCCTTTCTTTCCCCTCTCTCCTCCCTGATGAAGGAACATTTGTTCCCAAAGCTAGGAACGTAAATTTTTTGTACTGTTTTTTGTGTGTCTATTGGCTGTACTGAGCTGAGGTAAGTACTGGCCAGCCCCTCTATCTCTTTGTTAGTACTTGTTTCTACTACATAGATTGTCATTGGCTGGATGTCTTCTGCCAGAAATCCTGTGAACATCTATCATTTCACAGTTAGCATTTGAAATGCTGTTATCTTCATGGGATATGAGACAAATCACAGTGAGAGGTTGCTTTTTTTTTTGACGTTTCAAGAGGTGAGAGAAGAGATACATTATGGGGGGAGGGAATCCTACAGCTGACAGAAATAACATCCAGTTACCCGAATTAATAGTGTAGCTTGCTGTAGCACTTACACAAATGGCAGAAACACAAAATTTTGCTATAGATTTTGTCATAGTGATATTCCCAGCACTCATACCATAAATTCTGAATACAATAAAAGTGCGTAATATTCAGTCGAGTGAGATGTAAAAATGCATAAAAGGACATCTAACATTTCCTTAACCCAGACAAACTGCAGCTGGTAATGAAGTTTGCAGTTACAGGACTAGTGACTGCTATTCATGTACTCTTGTCTTGTTTTGTGGCTCTCGGGATTTGAATTGCAGAATTTGGAACTTCACAGAACCGTTGTACTTGCTTCTTCGTTGGGCACCCTGTAGGTAACTAAGAGACACAGACCATAAACAAATCCCATTAGTCTTGCTGTGTTTACAGTGTGGCTATGCTTGGTCCATTACAACTACCACTTAAAACTTACCTTGGTACCGAGCGAGGTGGCGCAGTGGTTAGCACACTGCACTCACATTTGGGAGGACGACAGTATCTAACCCGAGTCCAGCCATCCCGATTTAGGTTTTCCGTGATTTCCCTGAATTGCTTCAGGCAAATGCCAGGATGGTTCCTTCGAAAGGGCATGGCCGATGTCCTTTCCCTTCCTTCCCTAATCCAGGGGGCAGATGATCTCACTGTTTGGTCCCCTCCCCCCAAACCGATGAACCTTACCGTGGTAGAAACAGTTCACTAATTTACTGTGTAATGCCTTATGTGGTGGTTCTGCATGTAATCTGTAACTTTGGTAGCTAGCAAAACAATAGCTTTTGTTGACAGAATTATATGAACACATGCAGTTTACTCCCTCCCCGTGAAAATGATAAGAAAAAGCATGTTGTTATCGTAACTGAGAAAGCTTACACAGATATAAAAAGTTGAAATGGTTTTCATCTTTCTTGAATACTTAATTTAATCTACAGTCCATTAACATTGTAAACATCATCTTACAATACAAGCCTCGCATTAGTTATCTTTTCCTCATAATCCTTACAGCGTATGCCAAACGCAAAAGGATTTTAAAAGATGCATAAACTGAGGGTCCAGTTCTGAAATTTGACGAGTGCATGTGTATCCTGCGAGGAAGCAAAGAATGATCTAGCCAGAGACCCACATTCATTACAAAAAGATAATAAATGTCAAGCCTCATGTTTATGAAGGTAAATTGCCAAAGTTGTTTTATTAAGGGTGACACAGTATTGTTATAGAGTAAGCAGCCTGAATGTTAAATGCAAATTTTGTTACAATCCTGATATTTTTGTAATAGTGTCTTCTGATCCAGTCATTAAAGTTCCAAAAATGTTACTTAAAAACTCATTTCCACTGAGGGATAAATGGGAATCAGAACAATAACTCTTTGTGAGATTAAACAGACAAAAAGGGAGACTAAGCAGGAAGCAGGTGAGAACAATAAGAAGAAATAAACAACTTTGCTCACACATCACACAAAATTCTCTTCATGAAAATGCCTTTTTGAGAGACGAAGATTCTTTCACTCCTCACAGACACAAGTCGCCCACGCAAGGAGGGTGAAGTGGACGGGCAAGATTACCATTTCATCTCGAGGGCGCAGTTCGAAGCGGACATCTTGGCACGTCGTTTCGTGGAGCATGGCGAATACGAGAGAGCGTACTACGGTACGTCGCTGGCAGCCATCCGTGCCGTGGTGGACGCGGGGAAGACGTGTGTTCTGAACCTGCACCCACAGTCACTGCGCATCCTGCGCGCTTCTGACCTCAAGCCCTACGTGGTGTTCGTTGCGCCGCCCTCCCTGGAGAAGCTGCGGCAGAAGAAGGCCCGCGCTGGCGAGGCGTACAAGGTAGGCTGTAAACCACAGTCATGAATTGACCTGTTTGGCTGTAATGCTGATGTGCACCGTTTCTCTCGCATTGTGTCCTAAAAGTTGAAAGATTCTAATTGTAAAAATAATGTCAAAGCTTTAACTGAAAAGAGTGGGAACACAATTCCGTTAATTATTTTACAATGTCACTCGTTACAATTATGGGATCGTCAATTTACGAGCTTATTTCCCTCACTTAAGCCTGCAAGAGCACTACCATTAAGGGTATTTTTAACTCCTTTGTTAGTCAAGCCATTCCAACAGTGTGATCATCACAGATATGATAAAATGTGACTTATTCACATTGAAGTAAACGGCTATACAGTGTTCAAAATTTGCTGAACTGAAAACAATCTTTGCTCACAAAAATTTTCCTTTATTTTATGACCAGTTCTGATCTGTAAGAACATGTCTCTCTCCCTCAAAATCAAAAGTACCAATAAATTTAAACAAAAAGTTTGATAGCATGACAAATGAGGGTATATTGTGTAATACAAACTGAAATGTAACTTATAGAGCTTTTGGTGTAGTGGATTGCTTATCCCAATAATCGAAATAATTACAAGCTCTCAAATTATTCCATTAGTTGTGTAAATGCTGTGGCGTCTATGCCTTTAAAATTGAGGAAGTAGAAGTGATATTGGACATGAAACCAAACCCGTGAACTCTTTGACTAAAACATTCTTTTTCCTGGTCTGTGTATTAACCTCTGCACTAGAAGCTACAATCTTTCATTGTACCTGAATTAATTTGGGGATAGCCTTTATATTTTATAAGGCAATGACTGTGTTAAAACTAGTTACATACTGCCTCTGTTTAAAAGTGTATTCACACTTTTATTTTCTAGCAGGAAAAAAACACTACTACTTTATCCAGTGGGAGTCTTTCAATCTCTGTGTGACTGCTTCAGCTTACATCCACTTGAATCTGATTGCTGTAATTCAGCCTTGGTATACCCCTAAAAGTTTTACTCTTATGCTTACCAATTTTAACTATTCACTGACACTACAGGAAGGGTTGTATCAACATATCCATTTTTCCTTACTAAGGAGGTGCATGGAAGAACCCTGGAGATACTAGAAGATATCAGATAGATTTGGTAAGACAGAGATTTAGGAACCAAGTTTTAAATTGTAAGACATTTTCAGGGGCAGATGTGGACTCTGACCACAGTCTATTGGTTATGAATTGTAGATTAACACTGAAGAAATTGCAAAAAGGTGGGAATTTAAGGCGATGGGACCTGGATAAACTGAAAGAACCAGAGGTTGTACAGGGTTTCAGGGAGAGCATAAGGTAACAATTGACAGGAATGGGGGAAAGAAATACAGTAGAAGAAGAATGGGTAGCTTTGAGGGATGAAATAGTGAAGGCATAGGTAAAAAGATGAGGGCTGGGAGAAACCCTTGGATAACAGAAGAAATATTGAATTTAATTGATGAAAGGAGAAAATATAAAAAAATGCAGTAAATGAAGCAGGCAAAAAGGAATACAAATGTTTCAAAAATGAGATTGACAGGAAGTGCAAAATTGCTACGCAGGGATGGCTAGAGGACGAATGTAAGGATGTAGAGGCTTATCTCACGAGGGGTAAGATAGATACTGCCTACAGGAAAATTTAAGAGACCTTTGGAGAAAAGAGAACCACTTGAATGAATATGAAAAGCTCACGTGGAAACCCAATTCTAAGCAAAGAAGGGAAAGCAGAAAGGTGTAAGGAGTATATAGAGGGTATATACAAGGGCGATGTACTTGAGGACAATATTATGGAAATGGAAGAGGATGTAAATGAAGATGAAATGGGGGATACGATACTGCGTGAAGAGTTTGACAGAGCACTGAAAGACTTAAGTCGAAACAAGGCCCCAGGAGTAGACAACATTCCATTAGAACTACTGACAGCCTTGGAAGAGCCAGTCCTGACAAAACTCTACCATCTGGTGAGCAAGATGTATGAGACAGGCGGAATACCCTCAGACTTCAATAAGAATATAATTATTCCAATCCCAAAGAAAGCAGTTGTTGACAGATGTGAAAATTACCGAACTATCAGTTTAATAAGTCACAGCTGCAAAATACTAATGCGAATTCTTTACAGATGAATGGAAAAACTGATAGAAGCTGACCTCGGGGAAGATCAGTTTGGATTCCGTAGAAATGTTGGAACACGTGAGGCAATACTGACCTTATGACTTATCTTAGAAGAAAGATTAAGGAAAGGCAAACCTACGTTTCTAGCATTTGTAGACTTAGAGAAAGCTTTTGACAAAGTTGACTGGCATACTCTCTTTCAAATTCTGAAGGTGGCAGAGGTAAAATACAGGGAGCGAAAGGCTATTTACAATTTGTACAGAAAGCAGATGGCAGTTATAAGAGTCGAGGGGCATGAAAGGGAAGCAGTGGTTGGGAAAGGAGTGAGACAGGGTTGTAGCCTCTCCCTGATGTTATTCAATCTGTATATTGAGCAAGCAGTAAAGGAAACAAAAGAAAAGTTTGGAGTAAGTATTAAAATCCATGGAGAAGAAATAAAAACTTTGAGGTTCGCTGATGACATTGTAATTCTGTCAGAGACAGCAAAGGACTTGGAAGAGCAGTTGAACGGAATGGACATTGTCTTGGAAGGAGGGTATAAGATGAACATCAACAATAGCAAAACAAGGATAATGGAATGTAGTCGAATTAAGTCGGGTGATGCTGAGGGAATTAGATTAGGAAATGAGACACTTAAAGTAGTAAAGGAGTTTTGCTATTTGGGGAGCAAAATAACTGATGATGGTCAAAGTAGAGAGGATATCAAATGTAGACTGTCAATGGCAAGGAAAGCGTTTCTGAAGAAGAGAAATTTGTTAACATCGAGTATTGATTTAAATGTCAAGAAGTCATTTCTGAAAGTATTTGTATGGAGTGTAGTCATGTATGGAAGTGAAACGTGGACGATAAATAGTTTAGACAATAAGAGAATAGACGCTTTCGAAATGTGGTGCTACAGAAGAATGTTGAAGATTAGATGGGTAGATCACATAACTAATGAGGAGGTATTGAATAGAATTGGGGAGAAGAGGAGTTTGAGGCACAACTTGACAAGAAGAAGGGATCAGTTGGTAGAACATGTTCTGAGGCATCAAGGGATCACCAATTTAGTATTGGAGGGCAGCGTGGAGGGTAAAAATCGTAGAGGGAGACCAAGAGATGAATACACTAAGCAGATTCAGAAGAATGTAGGCTGCAGTAGGTAGTGGGAGATAAAGAAGCTTGCACAGGATAGAGTAGAATGGAGAGCTGCATCAAACCAGTCTCAGGACTGAAGACCACAACAACAACGAGGAGATGCCATAATTCCCTTTTCTCCCCAATTATATGCAGTACATAATCATAACTTTTTTGACTTAGCATCACACACATAGCATTCTTCTGTGCCACCATGTCACAAAAGCTTCTACTCTATTCTCTCCTCTTTTTGTCTGTACTGATTGTTGTCCATGTTTTATTTCCATATTAAGCTTCCCTCCAAATAAATACTTTAAGTTTTTTTTTATTGCCAATATGCATTTTATATCCCCTCCACTTCGGTCATTGTCACTTGCTCTGCACACCGACCAAAAAAACTCACCAACTGCCTCTAGTGTCTTGTTGGTAATCTAACTCCCTCAGCATTACCTGATTTTGCTTGACTACAACACTTCATGACTGTTAACTGCCATCTAGTTTCTGACAAACTTATAGATAATAATTTGTCCCTCTACATTTTATCCCTGCCGACTTTTGACTTTCAGAGAGTATATTACAGTCAATAGCACCATCAACACTAATGCTATACATGTTAGTTGGTCTGAAGTAAGGCAATCTTCAGAGAAAAGTTGTGGGAACAATATTGTGTCACCTATTTCTGCCTATCTCTGGAATCAAAGCTGATATTCCCCCAGGTCAGCCTCTGCAGGTCATCCCATTCGTCTGTAAATAATTACTGTCAGTGTTTTGCAGCCATTACTTATTAAAAAGATGATTCTCTAATGTTTGCACCTATCAGCATCCGAGTTCTTTGTTACTGGAAGTATTACATTCTTTTGGAAGTGTGGAAGTATTTCCCCTCTCTCGTATATCCTGCGAACCAGTAGAAACAGTTTGGTCATGGCTAGTTAATAATTCTGAGCAAATGGAATTGTAATTCAGTGAAACAAATGAAAAGTAGACAGTGGTGCTCTTACATGAACACTTTAGGTCCATGCAGTTGTATTGTTATAACTGTGTTATTAATAAAAACTGAAAAGCATTGATAGCCTCAGCGTTGAGTGCCTATGAGCTCCTCCTTCCTGCAAGAGGTGAAGTACAAGATTTAATTGTTCACCGTAGGCTTCCAGAGCTGGTGTTGATTCAGTTTAAAATTCTGGCCTGAAAGACTGAGATTGATGTAAAACTATTCTGTCATGTTTCTTTCATTTCCAACTGTGGGAGATATTTTCTGAGGTAAAGTGGCAACCGCATCAGGGGCTCAAAGGGTCCCCAAATTTATAGAGCTGTACAGAGGGCACCAACATTCATCACATGATGCCAACTGTGTGATTACCTCTGGGTGGCACCTTTGTGCTCGATCGTTGTACGGTTGGCAAGGTCGACATCTGTATTTCACTCTTTTCTGTTAAAATTAGTACGATATTTGTCAATCTCTAAGGCCTCTCTACGCATATGGGTATCACTGTGAATTAACTTTGTTAAAACGCCAGTCTCACCGAATTTTATTGCACGGTTTCCTTCTCAGAAGGTGCTATCTGCAGAGGCCAATTCACTATGTCCAAAGTGTAGTTCCTTATATGTTCTGCTAAGTGAACGTTAACACTTTTTTTTGTAGTTCCCACGTATACTTGTACACAACTACGAACAATTTTATATACACCAGGAGACTCTAATGGTTGCCATTCTTAAGCATTTTTTTATTTTCTTACTTGGTCTACAGATCCTTTAAGTCAATACTTGGTCAACACTTTCCATAAGTGGTCTTTTTAATAAAGGGGAGGAAGACTTTCCATTTGGTAGAGTGTTCAAGCCACATCCTTACTGGAGTAGCCATCTTTAAAAAAAAATTTTTTATGGCCGCCGTACGCGATCAGCTCATCTCGTAAATAAACCGGTTCACAAGTTCTATAAGCCCTGTACATCAAGGCTTTGATGACACCACTTTTTATTATTATTATTATTCATTAGAGAGTTATTGGAGATGAAATGTCCGAGAATAGCTTCATATATCGACCACAGCCTCTCGGCCTGAAAGTTATAATGGAAGTACAACGTTTGTTTACCTGATCCAGCCATCTCAATTGGGGTGGGTTTCCATAGTTTTCCCCAAATCACTTAAGGGAAATGCTAAAATGTTTGTTTTCAGCAGAAGCTGACATCTTTGCCTTTCTAATACAAAGTAAATTTGTTTAAGGTATGTGATTAGTATTATTTTCATTCTAGAAATTTACAGTTCCAAGAGGACATTTTTGTTTTTAATAGACTGTCTATAGATTTGTTATGACAGACTGTAATTTTCTGCTGATATACGTATCAAACTGAACAAAAATTAAGTAAATAAATAAACTAACTAACTAACTTATAGTTGCTTCCTCTGATACAGGAGGAGGAGCTGAAGGACATAATTGAGAAAGCACGTGAAATGGAGGACAAGTACGGCCACCTGTTCGACTTGATCATCATCAACAACGACACGGACCGTGCCTTCCAGCAGCTGCTCTCCGAGATCAACAGCCTGGAGCGGGAGCCACAGTGGGTGCCCGCTGCCTGGGTCAAGGGGTCCTGAGCGTCAGCTGCCAGGTGCGGTCACAGCCGTCGAATGAGATGGCATACAGTTAAAAGCAAAAACAAATAGTTTCTTCCTGGACCGTGTCAGCTTTGTGAGTTTTGGTGATTGCTTCTCTGATGAGCACACCTGAGGTTTGGTTCTGAAGAGAGGGTTGTCACGCTTTGTTAGTGGCTGTAAACCCTCCTCCCCCCTCGAATATGACATATATGCCAATCATTTTAATAACATAACAACCACTTTTCGTACAATAATTTATTTAGATCAGTGCCTAGAACATCATTGTAATGTAACTGCAATACATAAATTGAATATCATTTGAGCAAAACATTGAAATTTACATGTCAAGCAATTGACTTAAGAACTACAATAGCAACAATCTTTCAGCAGCACAATTTTCATGATCAAAGTGCAGTCAGCATTTCACTTAGCACTATGATTGCAAACACTGGTCTGCACATGGAACTACACAGGCTTGTGAATAATGGGGAACATTTTTTCAGTCAGTAGATCCTGCCAACTTAAGGGAAAGTCAGACAAATTTTTTTCTTAGCGGAGGCCCTTTCCCTTTCTGTCTTATCTTACTCGATGTCCTGCTTATAATTTTCGAAAAATTGCTTGTTACTTTCGGGGTGCACAGTTTTCGTTCTACTTTATTAATCTACAGACTTTTGTAAACCTTCATTGCCAGTTTTGTAAAGGTCTCATCGCTACTGCTGTGGAGGCCGAGCTGCCCCTATTGTTACAGTAGGCCGAGTTTGTGAGTTCTCGAAACTGCTTCTTGTGCAGTACACTGCTAAGACAATTTCTCACTACCACTATCACACAGCTATCCCAAGGGTTGGGTAACAGGATAGGAGAACAAAGGTTCTACAATACTTCAACAAATTAGTAACAAAGTCACACAAATGAATTAAAAAAGTTTACTTATCTTTGTGACTAGTTGAATAAGGAAGTCTGCAACACTACTTGTAATATAACACAAACAGAGACCCTCAATGGCTAAGAACAAATAATTGTAGATAAACTTAACAGTACACAACAAATGCCATTTACAACAGCTGTCTGTTCAGTTCTAAACAATGTTTCCTGTCTGTCACCCTCAGACAATGATCTGTAACCAACTGGGCGAGAGCTGCTCTTCTATCTTCTGTGTAGGCTTCTGTCCGTTGTCATCCAGTTATTGGCAGATTGTACACGGCTGGCAATTGGCCGAGGCAAAGTCGGTATCTTCGTCCTCGGTGCCGCCCGTCGTGCTGGTTAAACTTGCGCAACTGACGAGTCTCTACAGCCCTGGCACCAGCTCGCATTTTTGTGCCTGTGGCACTTTTGCCCTGGCTGTGTCTTGCTTGTAGACACAGCACAGACATTGGCTGAAATGTATGCATGCATATTGTTTATATTTTTATATATAATGGTTTCACTAAATTGTTGTTTGGGGTAGGGGGTTTTATTCATGACATGACACATTCCCCCCCTCACGAACAGCTGGACATCGTTGTCCAAGGTGAATCATTTGCCCCTCAGAGCCTTTTTAAGGGGACCAAAAATGGCCTAATCACAGGGAGAGAGGTCCGGACTGTATGGAGGGTGGCCAAGAACTTCCCATTTGAGTTTCTGCAGGAGTGCCACGATTGTGATGATCGTATGAGGCTTTACATTGTCGTGGAGCAGAATGACCCCACGGGGGAGATTGCCCGGTCGTTTTGATTTGATCGCTTGGCGAAGGGTGGTCAAGGTTTGCGAGTAACGCTGGGCATTCACTGTTGTCCTGTGCTGCAGGAAGTGAATTAGAAGGGGGCCATCTTGGTCAAAGTAGAGCGACAGCATAACCTCTACGATTCACCTTGGAAGACGACGACATCCAGCTGTGCGTGCTGAACTGGTTAACATCGCATCCTCGGGAATTTTACAGGAGAGTCATTCACTGCCTCGTGTCACAGTAGGACAAGTGTCTCAACAGCCAGTGTCAATACTTCCAAAATACGAGTATTAGGCTTCTGTAATTATGCCTCCAGTTCATTTCTTTTTGAATGCCCCTTACATAAGCTGCATACTGCATTTGTTCCTACAATCTGAGGGTTCTGATAAACAAGTGTGCAGTACTTAACGGTTAACCAACAGGTGCCCAGAGGAGACTCAGTGAAAAGACAGTGCTTCACATCCCCTTACGGCAAACCACATTTTGGTTTTTCCTGAGGTTTCTAAATTACTCGAGGCAAGGGCCTGGAAGGATGGTGTCTTTGAAAGAGAACGGCTGATTTTCTCCCGCCACCGAGCTAATCCTCCATCTTGTAACGACATCGTCGTCAACGGGACATAAAATCCTTTCCTGACCTGTGCCCATATTCTGTGTACCTGTGTTACAACTTGCCTCTCCTGCTACAGCAGAAGTGTTTGGTTACTCTGTGCCGGGTAGGATTTACTCATACAAATGACAACCATCGAGTTACAGTAAAAACTGCTCCTATAATCTGCTGCTCACAGTTTAAGAATCCCCACTCAGAATCGCCACCATTATTCTTCCAAAGTCAGTCTACTTTGTTATTGTTCAAGCCTTTAGAATGTTACGGCAGTGATTTGAATAATTACTTTGCATAACACGACAATATTTCAGATGTTATTTTTGCAATTAACATACGTTCATCTTTGGTTCCAGGTGCCTCGCGCATTTAAGTTCTGCTTCACTTATTACTACTGATGGAGCCCCCACAGTCAGATTAAGCATATTCCCACTTCGTACAATTATACACACTCTTTCTTTCTTTTGTACACATTTGTTCTGTAAATCCCATAATGAAATGAAGTCTTTAAAGATGTGGAATAAGTCACATTACCATGCAGAAGCAGCTATTCCTGGCAAGTATGTTAACAATCTGTTACAATTAATGTTAATCCACTCACACTGAAAACCACAGGGATTACCTCTACGTTACTTCCTATTTGCTGCAAACAGCAATTCATCCAACTCTGTTTATGTAACTTACAGCTCTGTTCACCCATGATCACAATGCACCAAAACCGTGCTCATGTAAGATTTGCTGCTCCTTTTACTGTGAGCACTCAATTTTTACATTTAGAATCCTCACACAATGCCTTTACATTCTCCACGAGCGTGTCAAGCCTAGCAAAATTCTAGTGACCTTCTATCCTCCTACTAGCTGCTAGATATGAGCCAGACCAGACACTTTTTATTCTGTATTTGAAGCTCCAGAAATCTGTGTCTGCCTCCAATCTCACAATCTGACAGCAGCTGTCCAAACTCTCATTGCACAGGTGCTCCCTTCCTGCAGCGACAATACGACATAAGCGTGCCATAATCACTAACTTATGACACTAAGAGGTAAAGAAAGTCCTTTGCAGTATTCATGAAGAATGTCTGGTCTATAAGCGTGTTTTGAAGATCAGTGATTTATGTTGTTTAATTTTGTCAGGCCTACCAGGATTCAGTGCTTCCCTGATATTTACACATGGATCTGAGGATGTATGAAATTAGTTATATTTCTGACAAAATGCCTTGGGCTGTGGAGCTCTACAATACGACTCGATTCTCTTTGTAGACATATTCGAGGGATTATTATGCCCCTAAACCCCCCCCCCCCCCCACCCCACCCCGCTCCACAAAACACACACACACACACACACACACACACACACACACACACATTCATTTTTATTTTTATTTATTTTTTTTTCCCCCAAGTGGGGTATGTGAAAAGCTCCAAACTCGTCATTTGAAAAGCACAGGGTTGTCTACTAAACTATTGCTGCTTAGGTCAATGTTTTTATGTTGTGTAATAGATTAAAATACGAGCGCATTACATTTAACAGATGAAGATTTGACAACCAACTGAGGTCATGTGCAGATTTATTTTGAGGAGCTTTTAAGTGTCTGAGGGGTGAACAGTGCATCAGCTCGGTTGAGACGGAATCAGTTTGTGGTCGCAATTGAACAGACTTTAAAACTGGACAAACACACAAGAATAGTGTACATTTCTGTGGGAGACAATGAAAGCCTAAATAGAGGTCAGAGGTGCACTTCGGTATTTTGTGCAGCAACGCTGTCGATGCTCACCCAAAGAGCTCATGTCATCTGCTGGTTCTGTGTAGCCGATGAGAGGCAGCGGCAGGTGACACATTTGGAAGCAGGACAGGGAGGAACAGTGTGACATTTTCATGTCAATGTAGATGTGAAATTTGCTATATGTTCAAAAGACAGCTGTCTTCTCACACACCACCGTAACCGCAACCTCAAAAATTGCAACATATTTGGAAGAAACAGTCAAATATTTGTGATGACAGGGTTATACATTTCACTGCTCCTCATTAAAAAAAAAGGCAAAGACAAAAATTAATGTAAGCCATTTCTTATTTTATTTCTCCTTTTATTATAAAAATGTTAACTATCAGTAAATGGCTTCAGTTTGGAGCAGCTATAATGTTAACTGTTTTGGGCATATAATTTATGTCAACAAAACAGAATATTTTAAAACTTTTCCCAAGTAGCTCCTTAAAATATATATATATATATATATATATATATATATATATTAGACAAGTGTCGATTCACACACTTGGAGGTGACTAAGAGGAGCTACTCTCAAGGACCACCTTGTATTCCACAGCACAATATTGGCTGAGTAGCTAAGCTGCTATAACAAAGAGACTCATTTCATTTTTAATAAAGCTGCTGAGAACGAAGCAAAAACTTTTCAAGTTTTGGTCGTCAGGTAAACTGCTGCCTGTAGGTTACACTAGAAACAGCACGAATACAAGAAGCCACTAATAATGTAGAACCTGAAATCCACAACAGCCACGGTTATGGAGGATCCGGCAAAAAGACCTCCCACGTTTTAGAGAAGCTGCCGTATGTGTAGGGTATCGACTGATGGTGGTGACGTGCCATTTTTAGTCAGCACAATGGCTCGGCTAGGTGAGTATTGGGTGTTTCTTGTGGAGGAGTATATTTGTAATTGTGGTTCTGTAATTAATACTCACTGAGCATTTTGCATTTGGTTTGAACTTTGTCAATACAATTCTGTTCAAAATTGAAAAATATTTGAGTTTGGATATCAAAGTGTAGAGCATCATCAGGTCCTGAACCAAGCTAGGATTGTCTTAAAGGAGTGTAAGAAGAATCCTGCACAATGAAATTCACATGTTCCCATACAAAATGACAGTTACCCAGGAATTAAGTGAGAGAGGTTTTCAAACAAGCGTAGCTGTGTGTGAGGAAATTCTTTAAAATATGCTCCCTGATGCTGTTTTGATTTTTTCTGACGAAGCCCTCTTCCGCTTGTCACGTACTGTAAATCAACAAAATTTATGTTGCCAGGCAGCAGGAAACCTTGGGAAGTTCAGCAATGACTACCTCACAGCTGTCATGTGACAGTTTGCTGTGCAACTGCTGACTTCAGTGTGGGATCTGTATTTTTTTGAAGGAGACGGCAAAATTGTAATCAGTAACTCGAATGGCTACTGTCAGATGATGGAGACATTCCTCCGACCTAAGTTGTTCAGTTTAGTTTAGTAATGTCATGTTTTGTAGATGATTTTCATGATTATTTTATCGATATGATGTGGAATAACTTGATCTGCTACCTGCCAGACGCATTATGTTGTTGGGCAAATGATCAAAGATTTTTGTTGCTGAATAATGTACTCCTTTTTGAGCAACTGACAGCTTCAATAACAGATAGTAAAGGTAATTTTTCCCTCTAGTGTTGTACGTATGAACATCGCTGTTGTTTGCAAATTGAGATTGATTATTCATAACTAATTTCATTCGCGAATATATGTACTCTGATGGTGCACTTAAAATACCTAACTCCTTGAATAGGTGCCTACATGACGTCCTTGGGTGAACACCACTAATTATTCTCACTGCTCTCTTTTGTGCAATCAATACTTGATGTCTAAGTGGTGAGTTAGCCCATAAAACTATTCCGTAAGACATTATTGAGTAGAAATATGCAAAGTACATTAGGAGGCTGATCTGTTTATTACCAAGACTAGTGATTATGCAAAGAGCAAAAGAAGCTGAACTTGTTTGAGAAGCTCAGTCATATGCTTCTTCCAGTTCAAGTTGTCATCAATGTCAACACCCAAAAATTATGAGAAATCTACCCTGTTAACTGAGCCCTGTTCATATGCTACATCAATTGTCGGTATGACTCTATTCGGTGTACAGAACTGGAATAGTGAGCTTTTCCAAATTAAGGGAGAGTGCATTTTCTGAGAACCACTTAATAATTCTTTGAAAGACATCCTTAACAATATCTTCAGCTACTTTTTCTGGAATGGGATTTATTTTAACACTTGCGTCATCTGCAAAAAGTACTAGTGCTGCTTGCTGAACGTTAAGTGAGAGGTCATTCGCATGAATAAGAAACAGCACAGGGCCCAAAATTGAACCCTGTGGGAGTCCCTTTGTGGTAACTCCCTATTCACTAGAATTTACCACCCTACCAACATTATTGGAGTTATTCAGCACAACTTTTTGCTTTCTGTTTGTTAAGTGTGATTCAAACCAGCTGTATGTGTAGCCTTCTATACCATAAAACCTGAGTTTTTCTAAGAGTGTAACGTGGTCCATTCAGTCTAATGCCTTGGAAAGATCACAAAAAATACCAACTGGCGATAATTTGTTATTTAGGGTTTATACCATTCGATGCTGAGTAAATTATTTTCACTTAAATGTGAGACTACTCTTGAATACACAACTTGTTCGAATATTTTAGAAAATGAAGTCAGCAATGAGATTGGTCTATAATTATTTAAGTCACTCTTGTCCCCTTTCTTATGAAGAGGTTTGGGAATTAAGTATTTCAATCCGTTTGGAAAAATTCCCTGTGCCAATGAAGCATTACATATATCACTAGAGACTCCACTTATTAAATTAGAACAACACTTCAAAATTCTGTTAGAGATTCCACCAACACCACATGAGCTATTGTTTTTCAGTATATTTATAATTCCCTTAATTTCAGTAGGGGATGTTGGTGCTATTTCTAAATGCCTAAAGTCCTGGGGAATGACTTTTTTTTTTTTTTCAACAGAATCCTTTAATCCTATTTTTGCTGCTACACTCAGAAAGTGATTGTTAAAAATACTTGCAACTAGTGAATTATCTCTCACTTCATCATCATTTTGCTTTATTGCTATTGTTTGCTGTGCGCTGTCAGGCTGCCCCGTCACCCGTTTGACACTATTCCATATAGTTTTAATCTTATTATCCACATTATTAATTTCTGTCACAACACGTAAGCTTCTTGACTTCTTAATGACTTTCCTTAAAATATTACAGTATCTTTTGTAGTAAGCAAGTACTGTTGAATTCTGACTTATTCTGGCCTGTACATGTATTTCCCGCTTCTTCTTACAACAAATCTTAATTCCCTTAGTAATCCATGGCTGATTCGACTTTGTAATGGCTTTTTTGGGTAAAGTTTCAGGAAAGCAACTCTCATATATTGAGACAAATTTACAGTGGAATAAATTGAATTTGAACCAGTTTGTCGGGGACTGGGAAGAGTAAGAAGTCTGGTTCTGAGATGGAGCCGCAGCTCACACTTCTTGACATCCTCTACAAATTTTGAGTCATTTCCTCGACATCTCTTTTCGCAATGATACATTGCCTGCCCCCCCTGTGGTCACCTGATTTATCGTCAAGTGATTTTTTTTTCTTTGGGGGCACTTAAAGGCCCGAGTGTACAAACATCAAGAAGTGGCTGCCAATCTACCACAAATGTCGCAAAGAGTTACAGACAACTTCCACGCAAGGCTCTGTCAATGTGTGATCAGTGGAGGATACCATTTACTGGCCATATTTTTAAAAGCGGCTAACATAAAATGGCATGGTGTCTGTTGCTCACAAATAAAAGTATTTCTTGCTGTCTTTCCTTGTTTGTAATTAAACTGTGAAACACTGGAGGTCTTTTTGGTGTGTGCAGGCACATACCGCTGTTGTAGGTCCGCAGCTCATGATGATATCAGCTTTATAAACAAACAAAAACTTCAAAAATGTTTGTTTATTATTGTTCAGTACTAAAACAATAACACGAGTATAAACACTGAAATCTTTGTCTGCCTCAATGTTGTCACCTTCAACCTAGGCAAAAATCAGTACAGCGCCATCTTGAAAACCTGCACATTTGTAGCTGTCAAATTGTATGCTAGCTACATTTGTGCCAAGACTTTCACTGCAACTGCCCCCCCCCCCCCCCTCCCTTCCACTGAGGCTGCCACCATTATTCTAGTGGCTTATATCATCATACCCATTACAAACGGGCCCTGTCACGAGTACAACATGCCTCATGAATCAGATTACTATCATGTTATTTTAATCTTGGCTGAAAGCTAATTATGCAGATAATTCAGTGCATACAAATGATTTGTCTTCCAATATATGTTAGTCAGGCTAGGGATAAATTCTAAAAGAGAAACTGAATACAAACCCTTGAACCATATGAAAGAACAGGTAAAATAAATATAAGAAAAACCAAGCAGTGGGAAGTCCAAATGGAATAACAATAATTTGAAAAGGAAAGATTGTTACTCACCACATAGAGGGGGTATTGAGTTACAGACAGCATAATGGAGACTGCTGAAATATTACAGCTTTCAGACAAAGTTTTTCTTGTGCAGTAGAACACACACACACACACACACACACACACACACACACACACACACACGCACGCACGCACGCACGGTCACTGCCTCAGAGCACTGGAGCCTGTGTCAGTCTCAGTTACTCCACATTTATGGCAACTGCTATGACTTACATTGTAAAGCAATATTTTGCTAGGCACAGTGCCTTTTGAAAAGTCAATATATCGCTGCCATATGTACTTTAAATTGAAAGTTGGGATTAATTAAGTATACATTGCTATTATTGCTGGTAGTTAGGCTCCAGCACCTTGTGTGTGTGTGTTTTCATTGCAGAAGCAGCTTTAATATTTTAGCAGTCTTTTTTATTGTGCCTATCTGTCATTGCTTCCTGTATGTCGTGATATCTTTTGTATCAATCTATCTTTGGCATACCATTATTAAACACAAGTGAAAAGATAGATATGGACAGGGAACAATTTCAGTTAATTTTACATAGTTGCGGAAAGCGTCCATTATGTTACATTAGAACGAACTATTTTATGTAGAATTTTAGGTTCTGATTTGTAAAGGAGATTCCATCTGAAGCAATTGTTTTAGAATTGATCGGAGTGGTCCCAACTGATATCAGATGTATGAAAAAAGTGAAGTGTTTGGAAGAACTTTCACACGCACTGGGTTGCCATTTCAAGAGTTCTCTTGCATTTCCTGTAATCTGTTGACGCTGAACATATTATTTGTTAATTGCAATCGTTTTTGGTTTATACCTGTTACGGGCTGTAGTGATATTTTCATTTTTGTTGTTACAAGTATTACTTCATAACCATATGTTAAATTATTGGTAACCAGTCACAGTTATCTACTGTGCCTACTTTAGCATTACTATGAACTTTCAAATACATTTGTAGAAAATTATTATTAATATTTAAAAAAATATTAAAGTCAAATTTATAATAATTTTAGATGTAATATCTGTGTAGCAACTCAGTTAAAGTAGTTTGTCAGGTGTTTTCCTTTAATCCTAGAACATTAGAGGGAGGGAGGGGCTGTTACAGTGTTACTAAGCCGTCGTAAATTTTACTACTACGTTTTATTGAAAGAGAGTCATAATTTATGCACTAGTTAATTAGAATTATAGGAAAAGGGAGAGAAGGAAACATAGTAGGTGAATATGGATTGGGGGACAGAAATGAAAGAGGAAGCCGCCTGGTCGAATTTTGCACAGAGCACAACATAATCATAACTAACACTTGGTTTAAGAATCATGAAAGAAGGTTGTATACCTGGAAGAACCCTGGAGATACTAAAAGGTATCAGATAGATTATATAATGGTAAGACAGAGATTTAGGAACCAGGTTTTAAATTGTAAGACATTTCCAGGGGCAGATGTGGACTCTGACCACAATCTATTGGTTATGACCTGTAGATTAAAACTGAAGAAACTGGAAAAAGGTGGGAATTTAAGGAGATGGGACCTTGATAAACTAAAAGAACCAGAGGTTGTACAGAGATTCAGGGAGAGCATAAGGGAGCAATTGACAGGAATGGGGGAAATAAATACAGTAGAAGAAGAATGGGTAGCTTTGAGGGATGAAGTAGTGAACAGATGTGAAAATTACCGAACTATCAGCTTAATAAGTCACAGCTGCAAAATACTAACACGAATTCTTTACAGACGAATGGAAAAACTAGTAGAAGCCAACCTCGGGGAAGATCAGTTTGGATTCCGTAGAAACACTGGATCACGTGAGGCAATACTGACCTTACGACTTATCTTAGAAGAAAGATTAAGGAAAGGCAAACCTACGTTTCTAGCATTTGTAGACTTAGAGAAAGCTTTTGACAATGTTGACTGGAATACTCTCTTTCAAATTCTAAAGGTGGCAGGGGTAAAATACAGGGAGCGAAAGGCTATTTACAATTTGTACAGAAACCAGATGGCAGTTATAAGAGTCGAGGGACATGAAAGGGAAGCAGTGGTTGGGAAGGGAGTAAGACAGGGTTGTAGCCTCTCCCCGATGTTGTTCAATCTGTATATTGAGCAAGCAGTAAAGGAAACAAAAGAAAAATTTGGAGTAGGTATTAAAATTCATGGAGAAGAAATAAAAACTTTGAGGTTCGCCGATGACATTGTAATTCTGTCAGAAACAGCAAAGGACTTGGAAGAGCAGTTGAATGGAATGGACAGTGTCTTGAAAGGAGGATATAAGATGAAGATCAACAAAAGCAAAACAAGGATAATGGAATGTAGTCTAATTAAGTCGGGTGATGCTGAGGGAATTAGATTAGGAAATGAGGCACTTAAAGTAGTAAAGGAGTTTTGCTATTTGGGGAGCAAAATAACTGATGATGGTCGAAGTAGAGAGGATATAAAATGTAGGCTGGCAATGGCAAGGAAAGCGTTTCTGAAGAAGAGAAATTTGTTAACATCCAGTATTGATTTAAGTGTCAGGAAGTCATTTCTGAAAGTATTTGTATGGAGTGTAGCCATGTATGGAAGTGAAACATGGACGATAAATAGTTTGGACAAGAAGAGAATAGAAGCTTTCGAAATGTGGTGCTACAGAAGAATGCTGAAGATTAGATGGGTAGATCACATAACTAATGAGGAAGTATTGAATAGGATTGGGGAGAAGAGAAGTTTGTGGCACAACTTGACCAGAAGAAGGGATCGGTTGGTAGGACATGTTCTGAGGCATCAAGGGATCACCAATTTAGTATTGGAGGGCAGCGTGGAGGGTAAAAATCGTAGAGGGAGACCAAGAGATGAATACACTAAGCAGATTCAGAAGGATGTAGGTTGCAGTAGGTACTGGGAGATGAAAAAGCTTGCACAGGATAGAGTAGCATGGAGAGCTGCATCAAACCAGTCTCAGGACTGAAGACCACAACAACAACACAAGGCCTTCAATGGAAAGTCACGTGCAAAATGACAGTAACAGATTGGCAGGAACTGCAAATTTGTACCAAATGCAATCATAAATTTTAGGATTAAGTGATCTAAGAGTTCAAATACAGTCCATTTCAATTATTAAGTTATCCTCAGGCATCTAAATTTTAAATAGACTATGAAAGTTGAAGAGTAATAATTTTTAAAATGCTTCCTGATGATTAAACGACGCAGTGATTTCTGCTGTTGTCTGGTGTACAAAGTATTTTACTATGTGATGAGATAATGTATACTGTGCTCTTTCCTGCATGAAATGAATTCAAATCCGTTACTCTACTTTTCTAATATACAGGGCTATTACAAATGATTGAAGCGATTTCATAAATTCACTGTAGCTCCATTCATTGACATATGGTCACGACACACTACAGATACGTAGAAAAACTCATAAAGTTTTGTTCGGCTGAAGCCGCACTTCAGGTTTCTGCTGCCACAGCGCTCCAGAGCGCAGTGAGACAAAATGGCGACAGGAGCCGAGAAAGCGTATGTCGTGCTTGAAATGCACTCACATCAGTCAGTCATAACAGTGCAACGACACTTCAGGACGATGTTCAACAAAGATCCACCAACTGCTAACTCCATTCGGCGATGGTATGCGCAGTTTAAAGCTTCTGGATGCCTCTGTAAGGGGAAATCAACGGGTCGGCCTGCAGTGAGCGAAGAAACGGTTGAACGCGTGCGGGCAAGTTTCACGCGTAGCCCGCGGAAGTCGACGAATAAAGCAAGCAGGGAGCTAAACGTACCACAGCCGACGGTTTGGAAAATCTTACGGAAAAGGCTAAAGCAGAAGCCTTACCGTTTACAATTGCTACAAGCCCTGACACCCGATGACAAAGTCAAACGCTTTGAATTTTCGGCGCGGTTGCAACAGCTCATGGAAGAGGATGCCTTCAGTGCGAAACTTGTTTTCAGTGATGAAGCAACATTTTTTCTTAGTGGTGAAGTGAACAGACACAATGTGCGAATCTGGGCGGTAGAGAATCTTCACGCATTCGTGCAGCAAATTCGCAATTCACCAAAAGTTAACGTGTTTTGTGCAATCTCACGGTTTAAAGTTTACGGCCCCTTTTTCTTCTGCGAGAAAAACGTTACAGGACACGTGTATCTGGACATGCTAGAAAATTGGCTCATGCCACAACTGGAGATCGACAGCGCCGACTTTATCTTTCAACAAGATGGTGCTCCACCGCACTTCCATCATGATGTTCGGCATTTCTTAAACAGGAGATTGGAAAACCGATGGATCGGTTGTGGTGGAGATCATGATCAGCAATTCATGTCATGGCCTCCACGCTCTCCCAACTTAACCCCATGCGATTTCTTTCTGTGGGGTTATGTGAAAGATTCAGTTTTTAAACCTCCTCTATCAAGAAACTTGCCAGAACTGCGAGCTCGCATCAACGAAGCTTTCGAACTCATTGATGGGGACATGCTGCGCCGAGTGTGGGAGGAACTTGATTATCGGCTTGATGTCTGCCGAATCACTAAAGGGGCACATATCGAACATTTGTGAATGCCTAAAAAAACTTTTTGAGTTTTTGTATGTGTGTGCAAAGCATTGTGAAAATATCTCAAATAATAAAGTTATTGTAGAGCTGTGAAATCGCTTCAATCATTTGTAATAACCCTGTATTTACATTGTAATGTAATATTTTACCAGGCACAATACCTTTCAAAAAGTCAATATATGATGACCATAAGTACTTTGAACACAGTTTTGAAAATATACTTAATTAAAACACTGTTTTTATTGCAGGCACTCCTGTGTGACCCACAACATTGGCAACAAAGCCTGACAACATACATCAGCAATACTGTTCAGAAGGCTGCATTGTCATGAGACAGGAAAGTTCCAACTCATCCTTTACAGGTGAAATATTATGTTAGGCTAAAGGTGCTATGCAATGGACTAAAATCTCTGGTCAGAAAATGGACACAGTAAATGTTCTTGCAAGTTAGAAACTCGTGTCAGGTAGAATGGGCAAGGTGCGTGATGTACTTTTACTATAAAAATCGTATAGTGCCTTCACCTTCCAAAGGCACAAATCTTTGTTGTTGTTTATGGATGTAAGGCTCTCGTGCATAGTGGTGAAACCCATCACACTGATACTTTGTACAGAAAATGTGACGAAGTTGTAGGCTGGGAGTCCATAAAGATTATGCTGAAGAGCACACTGTTTTCATTAAGGAATGGACATACATTGCTATTAGTATTACATATGTATATTGTTTAAATGGTGTACAGTCTTTTTTTTTAAAAAAAATCTGTATTTCTTATATTAATTATACCCCTTCCCCCTCATTAGCTGTAAGTTTCACTGCAGTGTGACATTAACACGACTGACAGATAGCATTGCTGCAACTGGAGCTCTAAGGAGAAAAAGTATATTATCAAGTGCACACGTTAAATACCCTGTCAGTCCACTGTACATAATTTCTGTCAACTCTTTCATTTCAGAAAAGTTACATCACCTCCACTCCAAGAGCAATAAAAAGCCATTACGTTGCTCCAAGTCCACAGTGTTTTTCAGTATCTGAAAACGGGAGTTGTTTCACAGACAACTCCAATTTTTTTTTTTTTTTTTTTTTTTTTTTTTTTACAGTTATGAGGAGAAAAGGAAAGAATTTATTTGGAGCAGTGCTATGAATATATCATTTTTTAAGTACCTGTAAGTCATAGATTGAGTGTTGAGATTTTAACAGAAATGTTAGTTACTTTAAAGAATTTTATTTTCTCATTTGTGATAAATGATACAAATGTACACGAATACACTAGACAACGTATGTTGATACCTACTTTTAGTTTCCCCCACACCCCCCTGAAGAGAAAGCACTCAACTCTGGGAAGTTATGAGGTACATTCTCCCAAAGACAACCATTCCAAACTGTATGTGCCTGTAGCAGTCTGTAACAAGACATTTACAGATCGTAGAAGCTCAACTATTTATTGGTGCTATAAATTTCCAGAACTAAGGAAACATATTGGCATGTAAAGTTTGACTGTGTGACTTGAAGGAAAAAAATTACATAGTATTTCTCACTGTATCAGAGAGATCAATAGTTTTAGCTTTTTGCATTTAGTGTGAAGTGTAACCAAGTCCATGAAGTGTACAGTTTTCGCAACCCTGGTTTTGTCGGGGGAAAAATTTTTCTTCAGATACAAATTTCAACTGTTGAGGAATTGAGAGATTTCACATAGTAGCTGGTTTACATTCTAAATGTTTATAAATGCTTTTGATGTTAAATTTCATATTTTACAAGTTTTATTTCTAAATGTATATTGTACGCAATATTGTGAATGAAAGAAATGTAATCACTGTAAGAATTACTATTATTGGCTGTAGTTCCTTTCTATTCTTTCTTTATATAGCTCTATAAGTTAACTGCATTGACTTTACTTGTTAACTGGCAATCACTCTACATCCAAACAGCACTGAAGGAATGCCTTTAATTTCATGAACATCACCTTTTCATTGGGTATTAGGAGCACATAAGAACACCTAATTGTTTTGTTTTCTCGCATATCAAAATGTTTTCTAAGATATGGCAGGATGATTTTTATACAAGAAAAGCTGCAGAAATCAGTGTTTCAAAGCTTTGTCATTAATTTTAAAGTATGCTGAAGCAGGCACATTTAAAGCATGTTAACGATCTTTCATACAAAGAGAGGAAAGAACTTTTATAAGGTGATGGCATTTCACTCGATGTCAACCAGTACCTCAGGTAAAATTTTTACTGTGCTCTTGTTGTGACACGTTACGAGTCGAGGCCAACACGGAAAAAAACAAGTCGACCTGAACTACCTGGCATTTACGAAGTTCAGTAAATAAACGAAATAAAATTGTAAATTTTGTCACTGCAACAGTTGCAGGACCTAATAATAAAATGTAGTGTGCAGTTATGTGAATGAGGGTATGCTGCGAATTTCCCTCGTATACAAGAGTAGGAAAGAACTACTTTCAGAGTTAAAGGTAGGAAATCAAAAGGCAGTTGTATGAGATGCCGGTAGGAAGTGCCAAATTGTCTGTTGTCTTTCCATTTCTGTTAGAGAACTTTACAAATGAGAATTAGTGTGCCTGTGTTTTGATGGTAAATGTCGTTATGAAACTTAAGTGTAATCAGGTGAGTGAAAATTTAGTCATATGAGTTACTGAAGGAACAGTTCTGGTATGCAAGCACATTGTTTCTGCCATACCTGTAGCTACAATTTACTTCCATTTAAATAAAATTGGGAGAGACGTAGTCTTTCCATACTGAAGTCATATTGCATTTAAATGCTGTAAAAAATCCCATCATTTTGCATTGTTCATATTTCTTTGTCATAAACATCACACTCAAAAAACATTTCCTAACTGACCAACATCAGGCATGATTTTTTATATAAATATTAATTATTACGTGTAAGTATTATTAAAGAGAAGCTAACTTGTAACAACTTTTGTTTTATCAGTGAAGTGTGTTTTAGATAAACAATTGTACAGTTATTTTTATTAATATATTATTAATGATATTCCACACATAGACTTCCAAATAAGATATGACTATATAAATATATATACATATGACTATAAATATTGTGTATTGTTATTAAATTTCATTGTTCATTTCTATTTTCAAATGATAACTTTTAAAAAACGACGAGAGAATGGATCACAGTGCTCAAAGTTCTCATGAATAATATGTTTTAGCAATGTTATGTAACTGGTGATGAATTGGCATACCATAAGAGCGATCATGTATTTTAAAATTTATTGTACATACATAACGGTTGTTTATACCCAGAGGGGGCAATTTTTCTGCTCCATATATTAATAAAAAGGGAGTAATGTTTTTTTCAGCTGTGTCTGAAGATTGTTCTTGAAAATTGTCACCAGAAAGAGGACTGTGTATATTTCTGTTGTGTCATTCTTTAGTAAAGAGTACTGATACATAGGAAATGTGTCGTCTTGTTTCATCTGTTGTGGACTTCATGCATCCTCCAAACTTACATATCACCCTCAACATATATTTGTTCTTCACTTGGGTTTGTGTGTGCAGTTGTTGGAGAAGGAACTTGGGGTTGGGGGGGGGGGCTGTTATTGTCACGGTGGAGTTTATTCTAAAACAAAGTTTTATGAGAGGCTAGGTGGGGGATTGAATAAATGAGAAAAAATTGAAGTAGTAGTTGTGCTAATGAAGGAAAAGGTGTAGAGAAAGAGAGAGATCTACTGCTAAATTTAACAACAAATTGTACATGTATAGGCTTGGGTAGTCTGACCACCCGACAACCAATACATCGCCCCCCCCCCCCCCCCCCTGCCCCATCTCCCTCTCTCCCTTGGCTAACAGTACTTCGTATTCTGTTGCTGTAAGTGGGGAATAAATGCTATTCATATAAGACTAAAATGACACACTACAAGACAGGTGAAACTCTGACCTCAGAGTTTCTGGAGAAGTTTAAAAAATGAAAATGATGGAGAGACAATGTTGTGGAGGGCGAAGTATGGCAACAGAAATATGAGATTTCAAAAAAAAAAAAAAAAAAAAAAGTGAATAATTTTATTAGAAACTAAGTAATAAGCTTACATGAAATTTGATTTAATCTTCTTCAAAAGTACTGTCCTCTGGTAGCAATGCATTTATCCCAATGCAGAATCCGCGATTGGAAGCATTTCTGGAAGGCTTCTTTTGGAAGCGCATTCACCTGTTCTGTTGTGGTTGTCTCAATGTTCAGACCAGTGTCAAGACGTTTTCGTCTAAGCTCTGTTAATTTTTGGGAAAAGCCAGAAGTTGCATTGTTTAAATCTGTTGAGGCGGATGTGGACAGACCTTAACACTTTCTCCAGCCAAAACATCTTGCATAAAAAATGAGGTGTGGCACAGCACATCGTCATGGCGAAGAAGGAAGACACTGGCCCATTTTTCTGGTCTCTTTCTTCATACATCATTTGGCAAATGTTGCAGCATGTAAAAGTCTTGTGTTTACAGCTGTTTCTCCTGGAACAAACTGTGATTGGACTCTGCCCTCAATATCAAAAAAGCAATATGCATGACTTTGATATTAGATTTTGAGATTCATTGGTTTTCCACTGGGGACTCTGGTCTTTGTTTATGACCCCAAGATGCAAATTCAAAGTTGCAAATTTGGATATGAAGTCTGGATCTGAATGTAAAGATCCTCAAAGACTGAACAAACTGGCACACAATTTTCCTTCTATTCATCATGCAAAAGATTGAGCAAATTATCGATTAAAATGCTTTGCACGGACCTGTACCAGATGCACAGTTCTTTGATAACCTCTCGAATAGTTATACACCTGTTTGTCCAAACAACTTTTCCAATTTTTTTTTTTAACATTTTCTTCTGTTGCTTGCCTTCTAGCAACTCATTTCTGTTCTTGAATCACTCATATGACTTGGAAACTGTTTGCACCTTAAAATATAATTTATTGTTCATGCATTGTTTGAAATCTGTGGTACAGGACAGACATGGTAAACACAATCTTATTCTAGCATCTCTAGACACTGACTGACAAGTGAGTACATGTTCCAACCTGACATTGCCTGTCTCAACGGATCTGGCTATCTGTCAAATTACATCAAATGGTTGTGATTTCAGCAGCAGCAGCTGCTAAAAAAAGTGTATTTTTTTGATCATACCTCACACAAGAAATGAAGTACTTGTTTCCACAGAAAAACCGACAGCTGACAACTCATATTTTATTAATAGCCTTGCTTCATTGTTGTTAAAAAAAGTTCAGTCAAATGCCACACATTTTGCTATGAAGAGCAATTGTAGGATTTAATTTTCTCCACAGGCAGTTGCTAAACACCTAAGACTTTATGCAACTTATATATATATATATATATATATATATATATATATATATATATATATATATATATATATATATATATATATATATATATATATATATATATATATATATATATATATCTAAAAACAAAGATGATGTGACTTACCAAATGAAAGTGCTGGCAGGTCGACAGACACACAAACAAACACAAACATACACACAAAATTCAAGCTTTCGCAACAAACTGTTGCCTCATCAGGAGAGAGGGAAGGAGAGGGGAAGACGAAAGGAAGTGGTTTTAAAGGAGAGGGTAAGGAGTCATTCCAATCCCGGGAGCGGAAAGACTTACCTTAGGGGGAAAAAAGGACAGGTATACACTCGCACACACGCACATATCCATCCACACATACAGACACAAGCAGACATATTTAAAGACAAAGAGTTTGGGCAGAGATGCCTCGACTGACATCTCTGCCCAAACTCTTTGTCTTTAAATATGTCTGCTTGTGTCTGTATGTGTGGATGGATATGTGCGTGTGTGCGAGTGTATACCTGTCCTTTTTTCCCCCTAAGGTAAGTCTTTCCGCTCCCGGGATTGGAATGACTCCTTACCCTCTCCTTTAAAACCACTTCCTTTCGTCTTCCCCTCTCCTTCCCTCTCTCCTGATGAGGCAACAGTTTGTTGCGAAAGCTTGAATTTTGTGTGTATGTTTGTGTTTGTTTGTGTGTCTGTCGACCTGCCAGCACTTTCATTTGGTAAGTCACATCATCTTTGTTTTTAGATATATATTTCCTACGTGGAATGTTTCCCTCTATTATAACTATATATATATATATATATATATATATATATATATATATATATATATATATATATATATATATATATATATATATATATATATATATATATATATATATGAAACATTCCACGTGGGAAAAATTATATATAAAAACAAAGATGAGGTGACTTACCGAACGAAAGCGCTGGCAGGTCGATAGACACACAAACATACACACAAAATTCAAGCTTTCGCAACAAACTGTTGCCTCATCAGGAAAGAGGGAAAGACGAAAGGAAGTGGGTTTTAAGGGAGAGGGTAAGGAGTCATTCCAATCCCGGAAGCGGAAAGACTTACCTTAGGGGGAAAAAAGGACAGGTATACACTCGCGCGCGCACACACACACACACACACACATCCATCCACACATTCAGACACAAGCAGACATATTTAAAGACCAATCTTTAAATATGTCTGCTTGTGTCTGTATGTGTGGATGGATATGTGTGTGTGTGCGCGCGCGAGTGTATACCCGTCCTTTTTTCCCCCTAAGGTAAGTCTTTCCGCTCCCGGGATTGGAATGACTCCTTACCCTCTCCCTTAAAACCCACTTCCTTTCGTCTTTCCCTCTTTCCTGATGAGGCAACAGTTTGTTGCGAAAGCTTGAATTTTGTGTGTATGTTTGTGTGTCTATCGACCTGCCAGCGCTTTCGTTCGGTAAGTCACCTCATCTTTGATTTTTATATATATATATATATATATATATATATATATATATATATATATATATATATATATATATATATTGTTTAACTTCTCCTGCATTTCCATTGTGTGTTTCCTGAGGCACCTGTAAAAGATGCTGCAGGTTTCAGGAATAACTGTAGATAGTAACTGGGTATGCACTGACTTGGAGGGCTTGATAAGTTCTGTTCTGCCAGTAGCTAGAAATATTAGTTATGTTAATGTCCATTTATTATTTCCAAGTGGTTACATTGGATATTGTAATATAAGGTACAAACAGTAGTGAACATGAAGTCATTTAGGAAACAGCTAGGACTCTTCCCTTGCAGTTTCTCTCATTGTGAACCAACATTCTTCTTTGTTAAATGTGACCTGATGAGCTGTAGCAGCTAAGAAAATAATTTCTTGCTCATTCTTAAATAATTCAGTAGTTGCCAATTCCCAGCTCTTTCAGTAATTAAGTATAAGTGAATTTATTCCTCTAAAGAAGCATTTCTGTTCCCAAAGTTTTCTCTCTCTTTCCAGGCCTTGGCAGTTCTAAAACAGTCAGGGCACATCCCAGTATTTTGTTGCATTCAAAAGCATCTCGAGGAACAACACTTCAACAAACAAGCAGCTGGTGAACAGGGTGGCATTATGATCACTATGCCATTGGCGTGCGCGCGTGTGTAGATTTCCTTGTCAAGAGAAACTATAGCAAAGCAAAATAATTAAAATTTCCATTTGACATACTGTTGCATTGTGCAAGCTTTATATGTCAGTCCCCTTGCATATTTCCACCAGTCACTTACAGAGACAGGCCTTTCATAAAGAATATGGAGAATATTTCACAGTGAAAAAAGAATGCAGAGATTACAATTCCATGTCTTTATTAGTATGTACAAAGTATACTATCTTGATACCAGTGACACATCCAGACTCATTTACTCCACTGTATGTCAGTGTTAATACAGTCAATGCAATGCCACTGTCACGCAGTCCCAAGATGAATGGAAAGCTGCTCTGGCTGGCTTGAGCACATTCGCATTATTGTTCAGTATAGCACAGTGAAGTGAGAGATCTCAGGAAAGCTCACTGTTGCTCCGATTGGCCACGCAGTTGTGCCATCTCCGATTCGATGCTTTCCAACTTCACCTCCAGAGTTGACACCAAATCCTTCAGTTCCTCTGACAGGGTGCCTGATGCCAGATCAGTCTGTTCTTGCTACATGGAAAACAACAAATTAGTAACGAACAAAAGCAAAAAACACACACACAGTACATGGATGATGATGATTACTATTATTATTATTATTATTATTATTACTACTACTACTAGTAAATAATTCGATCTCCAGGTTGGAACATCAACCACATACGGAAAATGCTACTTAAGAGTGCTACTTACCGTGAAGATGACACGTTAAGTTGCAGACAGGCACATTTGAAAGACACTAAAACATTAGCTTTCGGCCACAGCCTTCATCAGAAAAGGAAACGCACACGCACACGAGCAAGCACACCCCACACATACGACCGCCTTCTCTGGGAGTGCAGGTCGTGAATGAATGAATGAATATGTGAATGTGTGTTTCCTTTTCTGACAAGGCTAGGGACCAAAATCTAATGCGTCGGTGTCCTTTGCTGTTCCTGCCTGCAACTTAATGTGTTGTTGTTTAAGTATTTTTCATACGAAAGGAACCTGCATTTGGGCATTAACTTCACTGATAGCAATGCAGGCCCCTAAACAAGTTGCACAATATTGCAAAAAGTCTCTGAATACCCTCTTTGCAATCTTGAGCTACCTATAGACAGCAACAGGTTTGAGTGCTCAGATTTCCGAAGACCTAGTTACTCTAGAGGTCTCTCTCCACTAACAAGTAACTCCTGCAAGTACTTGCTCGGGTGTTTCCACTTGTGTCCCTTTGTGACTCACTCACAGAAGTTTACCATGACATGACATGACATGACATGACACGTCACGGTTGACGCAATGTTACTATTAAAGACAATTGTGATGTAAAACAAGAATTTAATAAAAGAAGAAATGTTTGTAAAGACATCTGGTGTATTTATTTTAAGTTTTTGTGGAATTGGAGGACTCCAATCTGATTTAAACTTGCACACAAGACTGAGAAAGTTTTTATACATCACTTGCCTACTGTACAATCGAGTATTTGAAAACAGAACACAAAAATGCATCAAGCTAACTCATCAATATATTACCTATTTGTTACTCTTCAATTTCCACAAACAGTATTTATTTCAAATATAATGTGTTCATGTTTACACTAACACGAAACACGAGATTAAATTTAAAGAAATCTGTTTTGTCTTGTACTTCTCCTATTGGTGAAACAATGTGATCTGTAAATTCATTTCACACATCCAGACTGTGGCCAGTTACTATGCAAAATGTGTGCAAACTTCAGAAAAAAAACCTGGCAAGCAACTGCATTAATATGAAAGAAACTGTTTCCACCAACTTTTGGAAGCTACCTCTGGAAGTTTACAGAACTTGGTGACTGACTTGTTAGGGGGTGTTTCCACCACAAAGAACTTATAGAAGCTACTTCTATAAGTAACTTGCAAAACTTAACTTGCTAGTGGACATGCACCTGAAGAACAATGAATATCCCGATTCATTACTTTAGCAACAACAATCAGATTCCAACTGTAACAAACACTGAGAACCTCCAGTACCTGTGAGATCTTTCTCTTCAGGAGAGAAAGAAAAAAACTGCCAAAAACGCAGCCCTCTCCCTAAACAGGACTATTATTATGTGACAAATGTTTGGAAATACTCGAATTAAAAAAAGAATGACTAATAGCTCGAACAAAATTATTTTTTTGATCTTTTTGATAAGCAGCTTAGGTTAAATAATCATATGACGCAGGACACAGATACAGGTAAGTGACAAAATTACCATCAATCTGCTTCCAGTGACTAATTTCAAAAGTATAAGACACTGACAATGACTGAGAAAGAAATGAGTATAAAGGTAATGTCACAAATTGCTACATAAATACAGAGTGTATAAAAAACAATCATCCAATTTTTTAAAAAATCTTAACTATTATGTTACTTGAGATATGTGCATGAACAGTTTACTGTTGGGAAAAGCAAACACTCGAGTTTAAAAATGGTTCCCACTAGGTAGCAGCAGTGTGCACCCACTTCACTTCTAGTAAAAATTGTGACGGGACAACAGAAAGCATTTTGTGTTCTACGTTTTGCGCAGTGTGGGTCAGTAATAACTGTTCAGCGTGACTTTCGTACTGGGTACGGTGTGGATCCTCCTCCAGCACAGAGCATTAGACAATGGCACGAACAATTCCGAGAAACACGTCGTTTGTGTAAAGACAAAGTGCCGGGCCGTCCCCAAGTGTCTGACACAGATATAGAATGCATCCGACGTAGTTTCACGAGTAGTCCGCAGAAATCTGCTTGCCGTGCAGCTCGACAGCTCAACGTGCCCTGACGTCCGCCTGGCATGTGTTGCATCTATGTTTACATGCGAAACCATACAAAATTCAGCTACTGCAAGCTCTTCAGGAAGGTGACAGACAACATGTGGAGTTCTGTAATTTCATTCTTGACAAGATGTAGGATGACAGTTTTCTCTCACACTTAGTGTTTAGTGACAAGGCAACATTCCATTTAAATGGAAAGGTGAACCATCATAATGTGAGAATATGGGGCACAGAACAACCACAAAAAAATTTAATGTATGTTGTGCAGTTTTACAGGAATAGGTATACGGTCCATTTTTCTTTACCAAGAACACTGTCACAGGAAGCATGTATCTCGACTTGCTTGAGAATTTTCTTTTCCTACAGTTGGAGACTGATTTGAACGACTTCATTCACCAACAGGATGGGGTACCACCACACTGGCATCTGGATGTGTGGGAAATTTAAATCAAACAATTACCAAATGACGGATTGGTCACACTGGACCAAATGATTCAGCCTTACATTAGTGACCTTCAAGGTCACTGGACCTGACTGTATGCAAGTATTTCTTGTGTGTGTGTGTGTGTGTGTGTGTGTGTGTGTGTGTGTGTGTGTGTGTGTGAAGGGGGGAGAGGGGGGGTTACCAACAACAATGAATGAACTGAGACATCGCATAACAGCAGCTATGGAATCTGTAACTCAAAGACATGCTGCAGTGTGGGAACAATTAGAATACCACACTGTCATATGCCATGCATCTCAAGGGGGCCATAATGAACACCTATGAAAAGGTAAAAATAAGTTTTTGAGTTTCCTGTTCATCAAGAAACAAAATTCACTGTATATGTTTATTAGTTTCAGAAATATAGACATGCCCAATCGTATGATTCTTTTTGATATATCCTGTATGCTGATTACACTCTCTTAACAATGAAAAGGTGCAAATTCTTGCTGCTCATTGTAACTGGTCTACTGTATTACCATTTGAATAATTTTCTATGTTTATTCTACACATGTATACATAATAGTATTCAGTCACTTACAAAGATGGACGGTTTGAGAATGGATGCATGTCCAAAAGTAGTCACCATCAATAAAGAAAACTTCCTAATGCAATTTATAAAGGTATTCCATTACTTCTTTCACAAATAATTAGGTTGTTCAATGACTACCTAATGAAAAATGCTATATTTTTCAAGATGTTAATTAAAACTTTATGATTAAGGACCATCTATTTTCTGTTCCTTCACACCTCTGTTTCTTTCTCTCTTTTTCTGTTATATGCACTTTTTACATGCATACTACTTTGACAGTACTGCACACAAACAATGGAGAAAACAAAGTCACATCTTACCTTAACCTTTGCGAGGACACTTTTAAGCGATAATCTTCCTGAGGACAGCATCTGGAGGCCCTGGTTTGTCGGAAACTTCTGGAAGCACTGGAGGTAGGCTGAACAGGAAACAGTAACAGAAAGTGAGAGGATGCGGAAATACAAAGAAAACTTTTACACAAAACACTAACAAGGGTAACTTACAGACCGCCCTGCCATCTTTCAGTGAAGACATTCAAACAGGTCAGGTCAGACAGGGACAAAGCACACAGCATAGGTGGCGATCCGAGCAAGGCAGCTTCCCTAACCGGCAGCACAGCTGAGCTGACCCGGCAGCACCAGCAGTCCCTGCCTCTCCCACTCCCTCTCTCACGTACGCCCCACACAAAAAAATACCCTTGATTCCTCATCTCTCGTAAGTACAAAACATATGTAATATTTTAACAAATTCACCGGTTGCCGAGTGTGCAGTGTAATAGGATGGAGTCGAATTTCTGGGTTCAAACCTTGCTAGTAGTATACATTTACTTTAAATGGAAATTGTTAATTATCAAATACTAAATAACATTTTTTTATTTTTAATTAACAGTTGTGTGAAGAAAAAAATTAAAATTTGCTTCAGAAATGTCCTCCTGCTATATGAAAAATACCTCAATAATACTGTTAAATATCTAAATAAAAAAACATTTGATTTTCTGTTTGATGTTCCACATTTGTATATTAAATGTAAATTTATTACGCTTGCGTTTCCATGCAAACGGTAACTAACTCTCGAGTGGGTGCACTTATGTACAAATGCAGCAACCACAAATAACAACGTGTTGTACCATTCCATTATTGTTCTACAATTGTGTGCCTGGTTCTATTCCTTCAACTAACACGGTGATAGGCCTTTTTGTTATACGTCCAAGTGAGCAGCAGTAATATAAAACAAACAGCGAGCCAGGTGAGAAAAAAAATTCACGACCCGTTCACGAAAAATGACAGACTGCCAGCTAGCAGCACATACTCCTAATGAGGTAGTTGCCTACAAGATAATTAGCAATGGTGTGTGTGTGTGTGTGTGTGTGTGTGTGTGTGTGTGTGTGTGTGTGTGTTAAGCATGGATCCGAGGTGCTTTTTAATACCCTGAGTGGGTCATTACTATATGGTAACACTTGTACACACCAATGGAGTGATACAATGGAAGTTTATTTTTTTGTTGTTGTTGTTTAATTAAACTAAGATTAAACTGTGAATTTGCCTGTAGACGTTAACATAAAGGCAGCTAGCCTTTACATGTGTATAAATTACATTGCATGCCCATTCATGTTATGAAAATTGGGTTAAAAAAGATGTTATTTTTATTAAAAACTGTTTAAATATTTGTTAGTTAGTATTTCCATTTCTTTTTATGAAGAAGAAGAAGAAGAAGAAGAAGAAAGAATGCTACAAGTGAGATTTGAACCAGATACTTTAAGATCACAATCTTATAATGCTAAATACTCAGCTATTGACAAATCTGTTAATGAAACAAAAAATGTTTTGTGGTTAACTAAGTTCAGAGGTGTGTTGTGCTGCTTCAGTAAACTGCTGTCTGGATGCTGAGCTTCAGATATTATAAGTACGAAGAAAATCGGAGAAGAGAGCACTGTGTGAGGCTTCCTTGTATGTCACACGTAATAAACAGAACGATAGGTTACTGAGCAGAAACTGGTTGAGCATGTGCACAACACTTGCCTCACTCCCAGGTATATCAGCTGCTTCTGAGAATCAGCAGAGCCAGCATGTGGCACATCCACAGAGCCACACTGAGAGACCACGTCAACAATAATCAGGCATTTTTCGTTGGGGGGGGGGGGGGGGGGGGGGGTCGAACTAAAAATTTCTGCTGCAGAACTGAAGAACTGAGCTCTCAATTCATCATATATACGATTTTCTTTCTCTGCGCACACACAGAGTCCAGACACACAAGTTCATTTGAGCCATGGTCCAAACCTTTTATCCCATATATATCTTCAAAAACTGCCATTTGGCAATTTCTCCAAAATGCTATTAACTGCAAAGGGCTCAGAATTTGATGACACAGATATTCAAGCGCTTTTTTTTTTAACCACAACGTATGAGGACAATGTTAAAATATATTTGACTGGCAATGAAACAGTGTTTTACATAAAAAAGAACATATTTTTAATTCTAGTCTGCTGTTACGGCATTGAACTCTGTCCAATATCTTTTTCCCCATAACATGACGTGTATAATTCTGTAAGGTCTGCCTAACACTCTCGTGTACTGCTGTCAAAGTTTTCATTTCTCGGTCACTCTTCTCTTTTTTTTTACGTGTGCAAACAGATGGGGGTGCCTAGCTGCGTGAATGTGGTGGATGTTTCAACAATTCATGGGTTTTTCCACAGCCGGAGAATATTTGTATGTTCACACATCTCCTGAGAGAAGGGAGAAGACCCCCCCCCCCCCCCCCCAACACACACACACACCAATGAAGGAAAACAACACCTGGGTGATTTTTTTTGATCATTTTAAATCTGACTGATGAACAGATTATCTTCACATGTAGTGGTTGAATATTAGTTTGTCTAAAAGGGTGTGCATTTTACAGCACTAGACCTAATGACCAACTCGCCATCAGCTTGAAAACAGTCACTACAATATATATAGTGATACAAAAGACTCTTTTTAATTGTCTCAGCAGTGGTCACAGGTGTACTGAGTGATTTTTCCTCCTACTCCTCTTCTGGTCAAGCCTAATTTAATATGAAACTTCCTGGCAGATTAAAACTGTGTGCCGGACTGAGACTCGAACTCGGGACCTTTGCCTTTCGCGTGCAAGTGCTCTACCAACTGAGCTACCCAAGCCCGAGTCACGCCCCGTCCTCACAGCTTTACTTCCGCCAGTACCTCGTCTCCTACCTTCCAAACTTAACAGAAGCTCTCCTGCGAACCTTGCAGAACTAGCACTCCTGAAAGAAAGGATATTGCAGAGACATGGCTTAGCCACAGCCTAGGGGATGTTTCCAGAATGAGATTTTCACTCTGCAGCGGAGTGTGCGCTGATATGAAACTTCCTGGCAGATTAATGCCGGACCAAGACTCGAACTTGGGACCTTTGCCTTTCGCGGGCAAGTGCTCAAGTGGTCGAGCACTTGCCCGCGAAAGGCAAAGGTCCCAAGTTCGAGTCTCGGTCCAGCACACAGTTTTAATCTGCCAGGAAGTTTCATATCAGCACACACTCCGCTGCAGAGTGAAAATCTCATTCTCATTTAATATATTTTTCCACCCAGCTGGCATGTAGAAGACTTCCATATTAACCAATAAAAAGAACACTGTTTACATCACAAGAAACACTGGCCATAGTATTTCCAGCAAATGAAGTGGGACTTTGCCTATTTTTGTGCAGTGTCACAGGTGTTTTCATTTACAGAATGTTGTGGTAAATTCACATTTCATCCACAGAAACAATCATAGTATGAAATCAGTTGGATTATTCTGAAAATGGTCCAAATGATTATTTTCGGAACTGCTTTCAGTCAGTATCCAGTAGCGTTGCACCCATTTTAAAGAAATCTATCTAACAGTTAAATTTTTTTTTTTTTCACACAGTTGTTTTGGCATATCTGTGGTGTCAGTTATTTAACATACCTTTGATAGCTGATTACCTAACTGTGTTGTTACGCAGCTTATTATTTTACACCAGTTGAGTAACCGGCATTGCCCGGATACGTATTTATTTAAATTCCAGTAGTCCATCTCCTCTTCTGCCCCCCCCCCCCTTCCCTCCCCCTTTTCCCGTCATCTGTGTCATACAATGATACAAATAAGTGAACACTGTCTGCAAAATCTATTGTGATACAGTTAGTAGTAAAGAACTGAAACATTAAAATGTCTTGCTTGATGCGAAAATAAACAGCAAAAATGCAGTAAGCAATAAACTTTTTTCCTAATTATGTGAAAGGTGTCAGCAAGAAAACGTTTTGTTAAGTTTTGAAATTATGTGTTAAGTTTGTTGCAAGTCATTAAGTCCTCTAGTTCTCAAATACTGGACCAATAAAATCTGGGTATTTGTGCATCGTGGCCTACACTTCTTTTGCACTCCCACCCCTTTGATGGGTATGGTTCTTACACCCACAGCAATTCTTTCCAGACAGGTGTCATATTGAAATCGGCCCCGTGCTTTTGGAGATGTGGAATGAAGACACATATGTACATAGGCCTACATTTTTATAATACGTATGAATATCTTTTTTTCTGTAAACAAATTTTGGTGAAATGAAATCTGTGCTGACATTAGCAGTGAAAACCTCACAGAAATATGTCTCATAGTTTTGGACAGTAATGTGTTCAAAGATAGACAGACAATGATTTTACAGTTTTGTTGCCAGTATAGATAAGCCCTGCAAACAGAAGAAGCAGAACTTTCTATTGACAAATGTATGCATAAACATAAAAAAAGCTCTCAACACCACCATCTGTGTGCAAGACAGAGAAATTTTGCCACTCCCCCCTCCGTGTTAGAAGTGAAATTATCTGAAAGACCCAAATTCTCCTCCAATACACATGACATATTCTGATTCTAATAACTCAATAGCTCACTTCCTGTACAGCTTAATACATCCCCCCACCCCCAACCCCCCAACAGCACGAATGTTCTTTATTTATTCATTTTGTAAATAATTACTATTAAAAACAGTCTTGATCACAATTTATTTTATAAGGTGACCGGTTTCAACCACTGCTGTGGTCATCTTCAGACCATTGAGTGGAAACCCCTTTCTGTTGGAGAATTCTCCAACAGAAAGGGGTTTCCACTCAATGGTCTGAAGATGACCACAGCAGTGGTCGAAACCGGTCACCTTATAAAATAAATTGTGATCAAGACTGTTTTTAATAGTAATTATTTACAATTTTATTGATCACTGCTGTTCCCATAATGCATTCAAAAGTTATTCATTTTGATCGGCTGTTGTACACTTCATTTAACAACCATAAAATGTTTGACAAATGATAAACTACAACACTGTTTATAGAATGCATATACTTTTTCTTCCGTATACCCATAGACAGCAAATAATCAAGAACATAAAGAACGTCAACAAAGATACATACAAAGAAAATGAGGTATGCCAATTTTCTTTAAACAAATTCAAAGTGAAATGGTCCTTATGGATGTGGAATAAGTCAAAACATCTTAAACATATTTTCATTTAATAAGTAATAACAACCTTTCAAAAAATACATTAATGTACAATGTACGAAGTCACATATATTTCTTAGGCTATTGTAGCTATGCATCATCACACAGAAAATCAGTTTACAATGCTTATTTACACTGGTCATATTACTGCACTGCAGATTTGCAGGTCAGATTTTATGTAACTCATGTTATTTGATATCATTCATAACATAAGTACCCACGAGTCAGTTCTACTATGAAATTCATCAATGGAGGAAGAGATGGCCACGAACAATATACATTACGCTACTCTTAAACTGAACTTTATTACTAGTTAAACTTTTAAGGCTGCTGTCACATTACTGAAAATGTGTGTTCCTCAAGAATGGACACCTTTCTGGACCAAAGTAATTTAAATCTTTGTGAAGATTATTTCTAGTACTGATTCCATGAACTAAGCTATTGGTTTGAAAAAGAGAGACATTATTTATGACAAATTTAAGTAATTGGTTAGTATCCCCAGTTCCCGAGTTCACGCCACAAATAGTTCATGTTGTAAATAGAACTATGTGAAGTTAGCATATGGAGTTTGAAAATTTAGCATTTATATTTTTCAGTGTGTTTATGCATTCAAATCTCTCTCTCTCTCTCTCTCTCTCTCTCTCTCTCTCTCTCTCTCACACACACACACACACACACACACACACACACACCATAAAGATTAAGAGCATGGGCTTAAGGACAATTCACTGGAGGCCAGTGCAGAAATATTGAGCCATGCTGCCTCTATAGCCGTCCATAATTGCAAAAACGTAGCCGTTGCAGGATTTTGTGCCTGGGTAGCCAAATCATTCCCTAAAATTATGCAGAATGTTCTTCAAACCCGTTGGCCAATGACATGGCACACTGTTGTTTGGAAACATGAAGCCCACGAATGGCTGCAAATGGTCTCCGAGTAGCTGAATGTAACCTTTTCAAGTCAGTGATCGGTTCAGCCTATTCCGTGTAAACACAGCCCACACCATTACGTAGTCACCACCAGCCGGCACAGGGTCTCGTCGACAACTCGCGTCCACGGCTCAGAGGTACCTGTGCCTCACTCGAACATAACAGTCACCTCTTACCGACTGAAATTTGGACTCATCTGACCGGGCAATCATCTTAAGCTCATCTAGGGTCCGATCGATACAGTCATCGGCCCGAGAGAGGCACTGCAGGTGACGGTGTGCTGTTAGGAAAGGCACTTGCATCACTTATCTGCTGGCACCAAATTTCGCTGCACTGTCTCGATACAACTGTTCGCTGTATTTCCCACATAGATTTCTCTGGTTATTTCACACAGTGCTGCTCGTCTGTCAGCACCGGCAATTCTACACAAACGCTCCACTGCCGCTGCTCTCGGTTGTTACGAGAATGCCTGCAGCCACTGTGTTGTCCGAGGTGAGAGGTAATGCCTGAAATTTGGTATCTCAGCAGACTCTTGATACTGTGGATCTCAGATATGAATTGCTTAACAACTTTCGAAATGGAATGTCCCACGTGCCTAGCTCAAACTGCCATTCCACACTAGTAGTCTGTTGACTCCTGTCGCACAGCCGTAGTCAAGCTGCTAACCTTTTCACACGAGTCACCCGAGTGCAAATGACAGCTCTGCCAATGCACTGCCCTTTATACCTTGTGTATAGGATACAACTGTCATCTGTACATGTGCACATCACTATCCCACAACTCGTCACCTCAGCGTGTACCCACGTAGCGTCGGAGTAACCAATTTTTACACTTTCGAAACATTTCACATTTATTACATGTGCAAATTTCATGTAGCTCTAGTTACGTTTTTTGACTTGCAACCTAACTTGGCTCAACGAGTTAGCCGACAAATGATCTCGTATGACATTCTGAAATCAAAGTATGCTAGCTTTTTTACGTGCATGTCACCTCTGTCGGACATCATCTGCCCTGCATTTTTTTTTTTAACTTGGCTCGATCAGTTAGCCAAAAAATGATCTTTTATAACATTATGAAATGAAAGTATGCTAGCTTTTTTGTGTCTACGTCACCATTGCCTGACAACATCCACCCTGCAAATAAAGATTTCTTTAGGTGCTTTAGCAGTTCTGTTGTATGCTCCTTCCATTTGAATTTGTTGTCCAATTGTAATTGCAAGACTTTAATACTGTCCATCACTTCTATCCACTTGTCATCATATTTTAGGAGTATACCGGAGGGAAACCTCTCACGGGTTTTGAACTGAATATAGTGTGCTTTTCCAAAGTTTAAGACTAGATACGCAGTATCTCGACAGTTTATTCATCATCACTGCACTCAATTATCTCGTTATTGTCTTTTTCACTTTAACACCACAAATATTTGAAGGATGAAGCAACCTCTCTGAACAGGTTTAGTTTCCCAACAAGTATTTGTACACGCTCGTGCAGTTCGTGTGTGTGAAATTTTATTGGACACACACAACACCTCGTTTTAAGGTGTATCTATTCCTGTCTTTGGTCCACCCTGTCGTTACAAGAGAAAAGACACATTCTAGGCTCTGAGAAAAAAAAATGTGGGTTTTGAATAAAGGAAATCATTTGTTGCTATAATTAACCATAAATAAATGAGACAGTAAATACTTTTGACCAAAAAATTTAGCTTTCATTTGGTAAGTTTATTCTTGTGTCATTGGCAACAGCAGGTCAACTTCCTACAACAGAAGGCCGCCTCAGTCATCCAGTGAGCAGGAAGTCTACACATATCGACCGGTACTTAAACACCGATAGCTTTCACCACCCTGTATACTAAAAAAGTGTTCTGAACATGTCAGTACACAGGACAAAGATTATATCCGACGATGGCCATATAGAGTCTGAATTTCAGCATTTGAAGCGCACTTTCTGAGAAAATTGTTACAACAATGGAGAAACTGAAGCTTTCAAGTGCCACTGATGAAAGACGCCTGGTGAATCGGCGGATGTACATTCCTTTCGTACTGTGGAGCAATTACTAGCAAGATAGGGCACATGCTGAGCAGACACAAGCTGCGACCACTGTTCCAGTCCACCTCCAAGATAAAAGATATGTAACGCCCTCTCAAAGACAATACAGGTCTTCGAGATACTGGCACGTGTGGTGTCCCGTGTGAATGTGGTAGTATTTACACAGGTCAAACCATTCACAATGTCACAAAGTGTCGTGCAGAGCATTCAGACATATCAAAACAGAGAGAACTCGAGAAGTCAGCCGCGGCCGAACAGTGCCTAGGAAACGGGCATAAAATACAATTTGAAAAAACAAGAGTTTTGGCTCAAATAACATCGTACTGGGATTCTATTATCAAAGAAGCAGCCGAAACTGGTATAAACCGCAACAATTTTAACAGAGACAGGGGTACACACTCAGTAGGGCACAGGAGCGGGCTCTGGACTTTAGCAAATGCAAAGACGTAGGCTTGACGCTCGGAGGGACGCGGGAGCGCCAGTTTCAAAAGGGGCTGGCAGCAAGCGCCACGTGACGTCACTCGGTCCTGCAACAGAACGGAGCTGCTAGGAGCTGCCCAACTCAGCTTTCATGCTTGCGACGCTCTGGCCCCCTCTAGAAGATTCCGGACACTGTCATTACATCTATATAAGCAGAACACTGTGCCTGCCCTTGGCAGTCAGTGATTTCACTTCCCGATGACAATGACAGAGACAGCTTTCGAAAGCTCCAGTGTTGAATCAAAGTGATGCAGCTCGTAAATTGAGAAGATTTTACTGAAGCACGCCACCACGACAAACACGGAGGACGGATGTGAACTTTGTCATTAATATATTTCCTTTACGATCTCCATTCGGCACAAGTGTCAACGAACTTTGGCAAGTGACTGTCTCAAGTTGTCAGACTATTTTGTTTACAAGTAGATGAGATAAGATTATAGACATATATTTTTTCTCCATTGATTCACAGACAGGAGATACTTGAGGATGCAGAACACATCATTAAACAAGAATATGTAATGCAAGTTAAAAAAAAAAAAAAAAAATTCTGATGCCTTTCCACAGATCCTAAGTCAAATGGTCTTCATGAGTATCGAAGAACTCATTTAACAGGCAATAACAAACTGTACAAAACATGAAAATAATATACGCTAAGGTGCATACAACAACTTTTAGGCTACTGTAGCCACACATTATCAAACAGAAAATAAGTACGGAACATTCATTTACACTGAACGGACAATGCAGAAGTTGGAACATGGTTCTTAATAGTGAGAGAGATCACCACGTGTTTCCACCTATTGCCATATGAGGGTATGTAATGCATGCAGGAACATTGTCGAATATGATTGTTTTGGTGGACTAGATGTTCTGGTGTAGGGAGGCATAAAGTTGCATAAGCACACTGACTTCCAAACCTCTAAACCCAGTACACTCACCAATCAACATTACTGACACTGTACTCCTTCCATCCATGTGTATCTTCACAGACACTTTTGGCACCGACTTCATTTCTACGGATGAAATTGCGTGATTGTACTGATCTGTGCAAATGGAGTAGTTCTCAGAATGGAAAAGTATTTGGCAATGGAATGGCCTGTGCATCTCCCCCCCCCCCCTCCCGCCCCCACCCACAATTTAAATCCCCTCAAGCATGTGGGGGATGCATCGAGGAATCTATTGCAGCACATCCGTACAACTAATGAGAAACCAGCAGTTGTCAACTGTGTTTGAGGAGAAATGGAACACACTACTACAAAAACTTATGGTCAGTGTGGGAGGACACTGGAAACATCGATTGCCATCCTTGGTGATCACACATCCTATTAAGAACTGTGTCCCACCTTCTGTAATGTCCAGGAGACAATCATGGATCGTGGGAAGTTCAGTGTAATTACTGTCTTTGAATGGAAGTGTCAGTTCCATTCATCTCATTGTATATTTGTTTCATTTACTTTCCTTTCGTCCTGAAATTTTGCACGCTGTATCGAGTCTACTAAGAAATTTGTCGACGGCGTAGGAGTCACCCACCGGTAAGTCATTTATACTCCTCTTAATGAAAAAGTACACAAATGATTATGGGGAAATCTGCAAAATATTTTAATAACACAAAGCGTGAAAGTAAATGCTCTACTAGAAAAAGATAAAGTCAAAACAGGTAAAAAACAAAGACAATTTGAGACGTAGTGAAAGAGTCTGGTAGAACCAGGGATGAGAAAGAGCAGATAATTTTAAGAATGAATGATACACTGGTAAAGGTGTAGTATTACAAAATGTTTTAACAAGAATTTCATGACTGTTACTGAAAACATGGGATTGTCAGGTACAGTAGATTGTGCCACGCAAGATCGCAGATCGGACATTACAAATAACTTTAGTTATACGAATATGGACCTCACTACACAAGTAGAAATAATTTTCATCATAAAAAACTTTAAAATCAGAAAGTTTCATGGTTGTCATACAAGAACACTTTTCAGTTAACTTTGTTAATATTTTGAGTTTAGTAATGTATTAAGTTATTTGTGCTAGCAGACATTTATCACATTTCCTAATTGGCTGATGTTTGCTGTGAATAGTAGCTCTGTATGAGAGAGGAGATAAGAAATACTATTGAACTTCTTTCTAGTTTCGTTTTTTCCAGAATTTTAGAAAATTTTAGAAAGTTCATAATGCAAGCAGATTCTTAACCATGTCACTACAAATAATATATTGTCAAAGCTCTGATACTGAGAATGTTATTTACCAACACTGTACAGCGTTAATGTCTTAATTCATTAGATAATAAATTGCAGGCTACTGATATGTTCTGTGATTTTCTGAAGGAGTTTGACTGGGCAAATCACAATAGCCTTTAAGTAAATTAGAATACTACAGTGTAACAGGAAATGCTGGAAAGTGGTGCCTGTCTCTCAAGAAACAAATTGTGTCAAAATGAGAGAGTCCTGTATTAAGCTGTGAGTCACCATCCAACTGAGAACTAATTGCACATGGTATCCATCGTAGAGGCCTTACCTTTTCTTGTATGTATCAATATCTTTCATCAGAAACGTTATGAGATGCCGAGTTTGTTTTGTATGCAGATACTACAAATATTGCAATAAGAAGCAAATCAAGGAAGTTTTAGAAAGACCAGTTACTAGAATTAATCACAGACATTACTTACTGGTTCCAAGCCTTTGTCACTAAACTTATTTCATATGACATTTAACGCGTGACTGATTAATATGCTACACGTACAATGCACAATATGAAAATGATGGATGGCATTATTTTTAAAGCTGTGTGTCCAGCAGCACATAAACTTCCACAAGTCACTTTCAGAAGCTACTTCTGCGAGTCATATGACACGGAAACAGCACCGTCAATTTTCAGAAGTAGCTTCCACAAGTTAATGAAAACAGTTGTTGCATCTTGCTGCAATTACTTGCAGAATTTAAAGGTTGCTGAAAGTTGCAGTAGTTCTGTTCAGTACCAGTACAAATATCTCTGTGTTGAAAAAGAGAATGGTGCGAAGCCAGGTGAGTCAAGACAAATGTACCACTGTATCCCTTAAACACACACAATTGGCCAGTCAGCCAAGTAAGTTCAAAATGAATTTATCTGTTATTTTGTTTCACCAGTGGGGAAAGTACAAGACCGTACAAACTTAATCATATTACAGCTGAGGTTTCTTGTTAGTGTAAAGATAGATTAATTACATTTGCAATAAAAGTAATTAACAATGTTTGTGGATACTGAGGAGTAATTAAAAGGCAATCTCTTGGTGACGTAGCTTGTCACATTTTTCAACATCATTTTTGAATACTCGATTATTTTACTACAGACAAGAGATGTTTGAAATTTGGATACGAGATCCTCAAAGTTTTTAATCAGACTGGAGTCCTCTAATTTCTTGAGAACTTAGATATGTACACCTGTGTATCTGTCTCTTCACCAAACTTTTATTTTTTTGTTAATAAAAGTAACAATAAAGCAACAGCAGTTGCAGCGGCTCTGGTTTTGAAGCACGATACAGTAAACCTGACTCTAGCGGAAGCACTTGCAGCACGGTTCTGAAATCAACTTGCCAGAGCAATTTGCAGAAGTAAGCTCGAGCACATTTTTGTTCTAATGTAAACACTCCAATAATAAGTAAAGGCAGAAGTTGCTTGCTAGTGGACACAGGTCTCGAGGAAAATAAAATGAAACGAAATGACTATCGTCAACAAATACTGAACAAAAGACTGTCATTGACCTCTACAAGACACTTCCACACTGCACTGCAATCAAATGCCTTACCATCAACCAACTCGATACAGAGGCCGAGCACGTCGGCGGCGGTCTGCCGGTCGGAAGCCCACCGGAGGTCCTGCACGGCAGAGCGGTGTGCCCTCTGCAGGTACTGCGCTGTGCGCTGCAGTGTCTCCGGGGTCTGCACCTCCTGGCTCGACGTCAGCTGTGCGTAAAGCCGCCACAGCGTCGGGTTGTTCGTCACCTGTAGGCAAGCGGACATACACGTAGCCAACTCACGATACTGTGGCATCGGCTACTTAATAGAGCACGGAAAATGTTATCGCATTACGGCTCGAAAGAGCTGAGTGCCTGCTACACCACACGGACCATTGTGACCCTCTCACTGTGCACTAGTTTTCCTGAAGTCCTCGAGAAATGTAGTCCACCCACAAAGAAGGTAGCTTACTATTCGACCAATACTTAAATACTGCTCTTCAATTTGGCATCCGTACCACAGAGGATTAATAGAGAAAAGCTCCAACAAAGAGCAGTATGTGTGTTACAGGTTCATTTAGCAACCACAGAAGCATCTCGGAGGTGCTCAGCCACCTCCAATGGCAGACACTACGAGACAGGCCTCTTGAATCACGCTACGGCTTACTACTAAAATTCCGAGAGTGCACATTCCAAAAGAGTCGACCAACGTATTGCTTCCTTCTATGTACATCTCACAAAAAGGCCGAGAAGGTAAAGCTAGCGAGATACGAATTCTCACACAGAGACTCCTCAGCAAACATTCTTCCTGCGGACCATTCGTACAATCGGGGAAGCGACAGTTGGCTTGCAGAGGATAAATGTAGATGCAGAAATTCACTGATGGGAACTTGTCCTGGAACATATCCTCCCATCCCACCACCCTTCTAGACATGAACTCCAATAACGACACCCTCTCTATTTTTTTGCTCTCGCCATTGGTGGTTCGTACCTAAAATAACAACCACAACAGTCTTAAACTGCAAAGAGCAGAAAGTTAGATGTACACTCTCAGAAGATCAGTCTGGATTCTGGAATAACCGGGGAACCAGGGAAGCAATACTAGCTCTATTATTAGCTGTATAGAAACAACTGGGATATGACTATGTGCTTAGCTTTCACAGACACAGAAAAAGCCGTCGATAATGTCAAGTGGGACTGAAGCAGCCTCCCACCGCACGTGTCTAAGCAGTTCCATATGCCCTTCGCTCCCAACACCCACCTGCTAACACAGTAAGTGTTACTTCTGTCCAAAGCTGTCGATCTTGCCACAGAACCGGATATGTGCACACTATGGTCACTGGCTACAGACAGAGAAAAATAGCTCGGTCTGTAGCGAGACTTCCGCCGTTCTAGCCTCAACCAGTCTCCTCCTCGTGCTCACGGGACCTCGACCAGTCTCCTCCCCCTCTCCCTCCTCACGGTGTCAACATGGGTTCCTGTTCCGTGCTCGAACCACTACACTATGGACATGCCATGTGGCTGCAACACAGCTGGGCATGAAAATGGTGCTTCGTGCCACATCTCCAGCCGAAGACTATTAATTCCTTGCCTCACGATGGAATATCGTGCTGGTGAAACTCGGGGATGAGACTGCCACCTTGCTCAGTGTCCGCCTCATCTATTGCACCACACCTTTTTCCAGAACCGACCACGCTGTTGAGTGACTTTGTTAAGAACTTACGAATTTCGAGACTATTTCGTCTGTTTGTTTGCAGCTGCATAATCGATTATTAGATGTGTTCCTTGACCACGTGCGAACACTGTCCTATTGCAGTCATGCAGTGCCTATCGTGCCTTGTTCTACGATTGGGTAATCAATTTATAAGTTAGGTAAGGAGACATTCCTACAGAACAAAATGCTCAAGGCCTTAAAAAAAAGCAGAAATATCTATAAAGATCAAAAAATAATATGGGACATTTACAAAAATGAGAAAGCTTTTATTACTGGAAGGATAAACCAAGAAGAAGTGCAGAATTAAAAGATGTCCAACAAGGTCGTACACTAACGATCACTATCTTTAATCTGTATTCAGAAGAGGCACTTAAAAACACTGGAGAAGCTTCACAGGCAAGTATACTAATACAAGCTAAAGAATATACATATCGAGACATGTCGATGATATAGTAGCTGTTCTACTGACGGTTCAGATCTTGCAGCCACATTAATTAGAATGAATAAGGTTATACAGAAGATTGTAATATGAAAGTAAAGAAATCCAGGACAAAAGTGACGGCATGCGATGAAGAAGAGAAAGTCAATATAGGAATTCGTGTAGATAAAAGTTACTTAAAAAAAAGGTGACTCATTTAGGAAATAAGGTGAGTACTGATGGACAGAGCAAAGCAGAAGTCAGAAGGCAACTTGCTCGAGAAATAACTGTTTTCAGCAGGAAGAAGAAGAAAAAGATTTGACTCTAAAAAGGACCAGCTTTGAAATCAGGAAAACATTTCTCATAGCCTATGTTTAGACTCTGGAACATTATGGCAGTGAAGCCTGGACTCTGGGGGACAGTAGGAGAGAAGAAACTAAATTCTTTCAAGATACGTTACAAACACCTGCTCAGAACAGAGTGGGCTGACGGGTTTAATACGAAAAGATTCTTGAAAGGGCGGGAGGCAGGATTAGCAGTAAGAGAGGACATACAGAAGGCATTACAAGGACAAGGAACTCGGGAAAGAGAAAACGACGTAAACATAAACCAAGAGAAGAACGTTCATATGACATTCAGGAAGGGAGGAAAAATTTCACCCAAAGACAGTATAATTCTATATAACATACCACTACAAATGGTAAGAAAAAATATAAATGCCTGGGAATTACATTACAGATGACAGTAACATCTTTCAGAATGAATATTCAGGGAGTAGCAGCAGCAGCAGCAATCCAAGCCTCATTCAGTATGCTGAAAATGATCTATCTATCGAGAAGTAAAGAGGCAGTGGTGCCACTCACAATGTATGATACAGAGACCATATGGGAAAACTGAAGATAGGTGCTATGGAAGGAATAGAAAAAGTCAATATGATGTTCACAAAACACATAATAGTAGTGGGAAAAATAGTACCATCCCAACTTGCACATGAACTCATGAAAGAGACTTTATTTCATACAGGTCATCAGATCACAACAGTGGCCATCTTCAACAGGACTGTACTTGAAACTGGTTAACATCACAGGCCAGAATAAAGAGGTAATAGACCTAGAGTTCTACAACATACTAATCGCACTGAATGACAGACACACGTAACAACAACATTAACAATATTTTGGGGAAACCTGTTTTGACCAGTGTCAAAAGCAGGCAAACACGAAAGGGTAAGGTTCTATTAATTGTCGGCCATTCGATGTATGGCAAATGATGGTAGCCATTAGGGAAATGGCAGCAAGGGGCAGGAAAGGACACCAGGTGCACTCAGTGTTTATGCACGGGGCATCATTCGACGTGTTCAAGAGGCTATTCCGGCAGCCATTGAGGGAACAGGATGCAAGGAACTGCAGACCGTGGCGCACGTTGGAACAAATGGTGCCTATTGTCTGGGCTCTGAGGTCATACTCGGATCATTCCAGCAGTGGCAGAGACACTTGAAAAGACAACATTGTGCACTGAGTTTCAATGAAGCTCACAATTTGCAGCACTGTCCCCAGAACTGACTGTGGACTCTTTGCCGAGTTGAACGGATGGACGGAAACAGATACTTCGAAAGTTCTGCGACGAGATAGGCTGTAACTTCCTGGACTTGTGCCATAGGGTTGAGTGAGAATTGTAGGGTGCCCCTAAATGGGTCGGGTGTGCACTACACATCGGATGCTGATACCCATGTAGCTATTGTGTGAGGGGCGCACACTACGGTTTCTACGTTAGGTGACTCTCCATTCAATCCAGATAATGAGAGCTATAGGAAACCCAGAAGTAACAGTGTAAGATTGAAAGAAATGCTGCTCACAGGTGAGAGTATTAAAATCCCAGAGGTTAACTGCCAAAGCATTCACAACAAAGTGCCGGAGTTTGAAGAGCTCCTGAAAAGCAGTGAAGCTGGTTAAACCGGAAATTGATAGCAATGAGATTTTTGGTGAAAATTTAAGTGTGTTTTGAAAGGATAGGTTAATGGGAAATTGAGGCAATGTATTTGTAGACAAGAAATTCAAATCCACTGAGACAGAAACTGAAGCTTCGTTTGAGATTGTTTGGGCAAGACTCAGTATCAGGGGTGGTCATAACCCTTTGACTGGTGGAGGCGCACGATCCACTTTGCACGCTGAGGCGCTGCAGCCTGCACTGTCATCCGTATACCGGCGCTAATGTGCCTGACCCTCGAGCTGCCGCCCCTTGCTGCCCCGTGCTGAATATTTCTGCAGTGACTGCGACTCCACGCGAAATATTGTGTCCTCTCACGGCTGATACAGAATACTCGTAAATGCTCTCACTACGTAGTTCCCCTGCAGGTGAATTACTACAGAATCAAACTGTCTGGTAAAACTATTTTCCGTCACCAAGAATATCACCTTGCTTGTAGTTTTCTTGCACTATTTTTGTAGATTATGGCGAAAACGATGTGATTCGTTAGCTTTACATCAATACTTTATTGATCTTTCTTGGATACCCATTTACAATGTCTGCATTTATCTACGATTTCCTCACCGCACTAACTCAAGAACAAATAAAATAAGCCATAGACTATAGATTACTGTACGTTATTTGTGTTGTCCAGAACATCGTATTACGTCGTTTATAGGAGAAAGTGACATACAGATCATCTTTCATATCGCACTGCAACATCGGAATTTACTGTGAGCAACGGTAAGAACAATTTTATTTCACGTCGTTAAATTCATATTCTGGTGTGATAAGAAATTTCACATGGCCTTCTGTTTGTATCGCTGAATTGCCCGAATATTTGTTGCACTTTGTAATTACCCAATTATGCATAATTTTGCGTCTTTTACGAAATTTGTACAATACTTGTAATTGTTGCACATAAGTATTCAACAGATTTTTCCAATATTTGAAAGCTGTGAAATCTGTCTTTTTGTTAGCACATTAAATTCACTTATGGAGAAAATTCAAAGTCATGAACTGTAAATTTAGGCGTTAATTTTACACTTTGCGAATATGTTTCCCACCCTTCTTTTTGATCCGGGCTTTGGACTGGCACTGGCGAAGTTAAAAATATTTTTTTGTTTTTTCCCTTTTTATAATATTTTTTTCGTTTTCGAAGTTTCCTTCTAATAGCTTTATTGTACTCGTTCTATGCTGCAATTAGTAATTCCGTTTTGTGTGGTATTTTTCAAAACAGGGTACGACACACAATGGTACCTTGCAAGTTTTACATTCATACCTGCTTTCTCGACACACTTTTTGTTTCCAGCAAACGATGCATCTACGTGTTAGCGCACTTTTCTTGGATTGCTCACTTGTTATAATGTCTGGAAAATGCCTTCCCACAAATCTTAGAGGATTACCATCAGAACACCTTCCTCTGCCACCTTTACTGCACTCTAACGCATATGTTTCTGCAAGTTCCCTTACCAGTGACAGATGAAACTCTGCTATTATCATTTTATGGCCTGTTAATGATCTGTGTAGGACATGAGCATTTAAAACACACAGAGCTAGAACGTGTAAAAAGAACTTTTTATACCACTTCATTGTTTTCTGTATACATCCGACAGAGCTAAGGAGCATATCAGAATGGTCAACTGCTCCCATATTCAAGCTATAATCTACAATGCTTTGTGGTTTCTTAATTTTTTCTCCAGTATTCCTGCAATCTTCCCTGCGTCAACCATTTCTGTGGTGTTACATGTGGTCAACATCCACACTTCCCTTTTGCCACACCACTTTATAGCAAGCATTGTATCAGTACACATAAATTGAATATCTCCACGTTCCAGTTTCTTATGAAGTTTCGGCATGTTGCGTCTGTTCTTACAGATAGTACCACATGCGTTCGTCCCATGACTGTGAAACCAGGCAAACAAGTCTGGGCTTGAGTACCAGTTATCAACGTAGAGGATATGTCCACGTTCTAAATAGGGCTTCATAAGTGTAGCCACTATGTCACCACTTTTCCCCAAATTGTGGAACTCAGTTTCTGTTAATGCCCCTGTATAAACAATGAAATCCAAGACACAGCCAGTCTTACAATCACGTGACACAAATGTTTTTATACCGAATGCACTCCGTTTTGATGGAATGAACTGTCTGAAAGATAAGCGTCCTTTGAATAATAACAAACTTTCATCACTGCAGAGTTTCCGATGTGGATTAAATGCACAACGGAAAGCTGTACGAACTTTATTGACAATGTTCCTAGTTTTGAATAATCTGTCTCCTCCAGTATTTGCAGAGTTGTCACTGAAATGAAACATTCTCATAAGTAACAAAAAGTGGTCTCTCGACATGAGTTCACTAAAAATTGGCATATTTAGAAGAACATCTCTGGTCCAGTATTCGCTAATTTTCAGTTTTTTCACACGAGGTATCAGAAGGCAAACAGCTATGAAACAGTACATTTCTTCATATCTAGTATCTTTCCACTTCGAGATTCGAGAATGCACTGATTCGGGAGTATTCTCCTTGGTGAATAAATAAAACCGATTCGTTTCGTCAGCTATATATTTCGTTAGTTCTTGTGTAAAGAATAACATGAAAACTGACAGAATACTTGACTCATTCCCTATTTGACACACATGTACTGATAGCGTATCATCAAATGCGTGATTAACTGGCTGAAATTCATTTTCTTTCCAGTCAAATATATCACTAAGACGTGCTTTCTTCGTAGGCGTTTCACTATCGCTTTCTGATTCTTCAAATTCAGAACAACTAACATCTCTTGTTGAAGCATGAGACTGCTTTGACACCCCTGCTGACGTGGATGGTTTACGAACAGAGCTTCCGGACTCTGTGGCAGAGCCGTCACTTTCGTCAAAATCAAGTCGTTCACCCTCACTGTCGCTCCTCGTAAAAATCTCCATGATTTCTTCCTCAGTGCAACCGCGATGTCTCGCCATTTTCCTTGTAAAATACAGGACGCGAAGAACACTGATGTAAATTCCGATTAACAGTGAACGGTAGTGCGAAGCCTAGGCTCACAACACACGAGCTAGTGGCCAGAATTGCGAAAGGCTACTGAGACGTGGGACGGGAAGTCCGTTGTCTCATCATCGGCACTCAGGTAGCGGCACGCCTATACTCGTCATCAGTTCTCGGGGGCCGGCAACCGGGTGCGACTTAACTCGTCAACAGCACTCGGGGCAAAACCGGCAGCCGCGACTATACTCGTCATTAGCACCCGGGGAGCGGCATGGAACATGACGAGTAAACTCATCAACAGCAGTCGAAGGGTTAAAATTGTAATCGGACCCTTCAATCATCCAACCAGCTGTAAAATTGTAATTGGATCCTTCTATAGCCCAAAAGACTCATCTCCTGGTGTAATCAAAAACTTCAAGAGAAAATCCCATTTCTCTTGTATGCAAGTTCCTCAATCACACTGTAATTATCAATTGAGACTTTAATTATCATTGTAAGACATAGAAGCTTCAGGTCTGCCTCAGGAATGTGTGTTGGGACACTTGCTGTTCATGACGTATATTAATTACCTTGTAAACAATATTAATAGTAACCTCAGACTTTTTGCAAATGATGCAGTTATGTATAACAAAGTACAACTTTCAAAGAGGCTGTGTAAATATACAATCAGATCTTGATAAGATTTCAAAGTGATGCAATGACTGGCAACTTGCTTTAACTATTCAGAAACGTAAAATTGTGCACTCCACAAAACACAAAAAATGTAGAGTCCTGTGAATATAGTATCAATGGGTCACTGTTGGAATTGGTCAACTCATACACCTGGGTGTAATACTTTGTATGGTTACAAAACAGAATGATAACATAGGTTCAATTGTGGATAAAGCAGGTAGAAACCCTCAGTTTATTGGTAGAATACTGGAGAAGTGCTATCAGTTCACAAACGAGATTTCTTACAAATCACTCGTGCAACACATTCTAGAATATTGTTCAGGTGTGGGACCCGTACCGAATAGGACTAACAGGTGATATTGAATGTGTACAGAGAAGGGCAGCACGAATGGTTCAAGATCTGTCTGACGCAAGGGAGAGTGTTACAGTGATGCTGAAGAAACTGAAGTGGCATATTCTTGAAGATAGATGTAAACTATCTTGTGAAAGTCTATTGAAGTTTCAGGAGCAGGCCTTAAATTACAACTCTAGGGATGCACTACGACTACCTAAATATCGCTCACAAACGTATCGTGAGGACAAGTTAGAATAATTACTGCACACACAGGGGCATTCAAACAATCATTGTTTCTGTGTTCCATACGTGAATGGAATGGGTAGGAACCTGAATAAATGGTACAATGGGACATACCCTCTGCTGTGCACTTTGCTGTGGTTTGCCGAGTACGGATGTAGATTTACATGCAGATGTAGATGAACATATCCCACAAACTGACTGAAGAGTGTAAATATCTGCTATGTGGATAAGGATGTAAAAACACTACATTAGAAAGTGTGCAAAGAGAAAGAAAATTATAACGCACTATAGCAAAGAATAAACTCGTATATTAAAACCCGATCTGAGAATACTTTTCTCATCAATAATAAAATGAATGGGTGATAAGAGAATCTTGTGGGAGTCGACTGTCAAAAGAAGAGGGCAAGTCACTGGACATCTTATAAGACATGACCAACTCCTGTAGACAATAACAGAGGGGAATGTTAACGGAAAGATATCTGAAGGAAGACCACAACTACGATACAGAGACCAAATTAAGAAAGATGTGAGATGCAAGACTTGCGGGAAAATACAGAAGAACTCAGAAAGTCGTGGAGAGTGGAGATTTGCTGCCAACCAATCCTCGGATTAATCACTGAAGAAGAAGAAAAACTTATTAGGTCTCCTTCTCTCCCCTTCTTCTCCTTTACACCTTCTTTCTAGTCCTAACCTACACTATTCGTCTCACTCTTCATTTCTTCTCCCCTTTAACGATTCTCTACTTCTCACTCTGCCTTCTGTACCTCCAGAGTGAAGTTTACACAGTGCCTACAGACGTACTTCCTACTCTCTATGATAGTGTCTCCTTTTTCACTTTTGTCTGCCTCTGTCCCGACAACAGGTTGCTCCCTCTCAAGCAGCGACCTGTTATCTGATACTCCTTCCTAAACTTCCATAACTTAGCCCCCTTTCCTCTCTGAGGAAGAAACATACATGTTTGAAAAGCTAGATGTAGGTTTTCCTATCAGCTGTAGTTTGGATTTCACCCCACAACAGAAGTAATGGCCGAGACCTCCAACTGAACTGATTTTCATGCAATAATCGCACTGTACATTATAGCACTATTGGTGGATTGTTGTGGCAGATAAGTTGCGCGCTTTCAGAAATAAAAATGATGTGGTGTGGCCCTCAACTACGTACCCTCAGACTCAGCATTGAAATATTAAAAGTTTTGACTAGTTTCGTTGTCCAGGGTATGGGATACGTAGTTGCCACTTTACAAGCCAAATACTGTTGAGTCTACAGATTTCAATATGAATATACACATGAATCGAATGGTCGAAGGTTCGTATCACTCGGCTATTCCGAATTTTTAAGCAACATAGTAATTTATAAATGTAAGATTGCAATTAATTAAAATCTGCAGGTACTATCTTAACAACTTTAAATGATGAGTACAATAGTAGAAGTACTTTTGAAAATGTGGTATATTCCTGCAAAACACTTAATGGTGTCGACGGTCCGGAACTAAATAAAATATAAGTTGAATAACATGGAAACAATAGATTCCTACTTCACGTAATTAGTTATGAATAACAACATAGCTCGCGAGATATTCACTTCCAAACACATACTACGTCTTCACTGCAGAAGCCATGGAAGTCTCACAAGTGCACAAGTCGGCACTACGAAATATTTCTATCTCCCGCTACCACTCGCAAACTGCTCTGCTCTCCAAGTCTTTCCTGCGGCTGTCCGTCACTGCTCCACGTCCAGCCTTTCACGCAATCGTGCCTCTGTCGCACCGTACTATTCAGAAATCTCCCGTCGCTCCCCCATACTCCGTGCCCCTCCCCCACTTCAGTAGTCGCCTGCTGTAGCAACGAGCGCTGTGATTAGCTAGAGCATTCCCACCATGTCTTCAAGCCAACGCAAACTCACAAACATATTAAAACATATATGAAAAACTGGATTTACATTTAAATAACTTGAAATTAAATAAATATTCCTACGGCTGGGCCATAAGCATGCTCTAACACACATTATTAAATATGTATACAAATCAAACAAACATATATCAAAGAAACAGAAACAAAAGGTAGGCCAGTAGCCTAATGTCTCTGTGCTTCCTAAAACACAGTAAATAATTAACCAATTTTTCTCACGAGTCGTATATATCAGATATAAACAAAGACACAGATGAATAAATATATTTATAAGCATGCTGCTACAGTATTTTCGTATCACTGTGGAGTACTTATGGCCTGACGCAATTAATAGTAATCGGCCTCTTTGACCTCCAATAACTCTTTCTGGTCTCGTCTCCTGAACCGTGGGACAAACTTGGCGGCAACACAATGCATTCCAAGGGCTGTGTCAGAATTTCATAACACGATCCAATTGAAATGTTACATTCTTCTACAATCTCTCGGACAGTCATTCTTTGAGTGCTACGCACAATTTCGTTGTCGTTCCTGACACGAGTGTCATTGGTAGACAATGAAGGGCGTCCTGAGCGAGGGTCACCTGTAACTTGTGTCCGGCCACTTTTAAACTGTATGAACCATTTGTAGCACCGAGTACGGCTTAAGCACTCATCACCATATGCCTCCTGCATCATTTGGTGTGTGGAAAGGTTTCCTCGAGTTTCACACAAAATTTAATCCAGACACATTGCTTCTCTAACCCTGCAATCTCGAAATTCGCAAACAGTGTGACACAATGTTCTACTCTAAACAGCACTGAACAATAACTAACAGACTACAACAATGAAACTTTGGACAGTTACACATTAAACACATGTGAGTGCATGGATGCCAACCACACTTTGCACCAACACCACATCGGAACGAAATTACGAAAGTTCTGGAATTTTTTAAACAAACCTCGTATAATACAAGGTGTACAACTTTGCTTCTGCTGTTTTTACCCAACACTTGAGGCTTTAATGAAACAAACTGGTTACACACGTATCATTCAAAGTATTTACCATCACTGGCCACTACTTTCTCCCATGTTTCGGGCAGTGTACGAATCCTGCATCGAAATAATTGTTCATCTTTTGAAGCGATCCATGAATCGATCCAATGTGCGACTTCTTCATGAGATTGAAAGTGTTGATCAACCAGGCCATGCTCCATTGATCTAAAGAGGTGATAGTCAGAGGGAGGAATGTCTGGAGAATACGGCGGGTGGGGTAGGACTTCCCATTTTAACGTTTCCTAGTACGTTTTGACCTCTTTTGCATCGTGAGGTCATGCTGCAAAATCACTTTGCTGTACCGCGTTTGTCTTAATGCTCTGCTCAAATGCATTAATTGTGTTCGCTAACGAGCACCTGTGATTGTTTCAATTGGTTTTAACACCTTACACCTCATCGTACATGACGCCGAACTGGTCCCACCATATGCAGAGCACGATATTAGAGCCGTGAATAATCAACACGGAAGCATGGCTGGGATATCCCCACGATTTTTAGGGTTATTGTAATGAACCCATTTTTCATCCCCAGTCACAATGCGATGCAGAAATCCCTTCCGTTTTTGCCTCTGAAGCAAGTGTTCACAAACACACAAATGCTCTTCAGTTTTTCTTGGTTTCAGCTCACAAGGAACCACAAGTTCCTTCTTTCTGAATCATGCCCATAGCCTTGAGATTATTTTGAAATGGCTTGCTGTGTCACTCCCACTAACTGTACCAATTCTTCTCGAGTTTGACATGAGTCTTCACTCAGCAATGTCTCCAATTCTGCACCTTCGAAAACATTTTCTTGAAGCGTCGAAACCACTCACGACACATTCTTTCACTAACAGCGTCCTTACCAGACGTACTTGAGAGTATTCGACGAGACTCAGCCACCGTTTTCTTCATATTAAAACAAAACAGTAACAACTCCTGCAAATGACAAGAATTACGCTCATAAACTGACATTTTCAACTGAGAACAACTTTATGATGCAGACACAAATCGACTTAAGATTGAATGAGGTTACGTTGTCCAAGGTCCAAGATAACTGCCTGATGTCTGCGATCTGTTTCTTTCAACCGCTACTTACCATTGTCGCCAGATATCAGGAAGTGGTGGAAGCAGAGTTGTACACCTTGTACATACTTACTAATGGATATTTTATTCGTCAGGATCAGATCAACTACAAGGAGGAAAAGTTTGAATGAAAGAATATCAGGAACAATACAGTGCTGAAATTTATGAAGTGTAAAATGGCTTAGTTACAGATGTAATGAAAAATCAATATAGTACATATTCTTACTTTAACTGCCTCTACAGGCATGAATAAAACACACACACACACACACACACACACACACACACACACACACACACACACACCAACTATGACAAAGGAGGTAGAGCTAAACATCGGTCTGTGCACGACAGTGCAATGTACCTACATGTTCCTGAAAGTCGTATATACCATGGGTTCTATTTATCACAGACATGAGGGGTCAAGTGTTTTGTATAGGCCTTGGCCTAGTGACCATTTGTACCCTTATCAGAAGAACGGGGATACAGTAGCTATCCTACAGTACCAGACCAAAATTTAACTTCACACACTACCTCCAGCCCATGCAAACAGAGCAAACTTGTTGGTTCTTTTGCATTAGGTGTTCTAATATTATTGAGATTTCCGTCGTATGAAAGCTGTGAGTACCCTTGGAAAGGCATTCACCTGTCTGTATATTAAATGATCAACTTATGATATGAGACCTAATCTTTGAAAAACATTTGTTTTATATAATTTACATAACTGTAAAGATGCGCATCTAGCGCGGACGCTAATACATCGAGTGCACAGCCAAAGAAACATTTTAACAGAAGCTGAACTGAATGTTCCGCTTCGATCTAAATAAATGATGACAGTAAAAATTTTTCTAGATCTTCAGATTTTATCGTACTTCTGTTTGTAATGTGAAAGCGTAAAGAAGGTCGACTTTAAGCCATAAAAGTGAGTGGTCTTGTCAGCATGCAGATAACGTTATTAATTAATAAAATTCGAGTAATTTATGTTCGATACTGTAAACCGGCAAGTTATTGTTATGAAGGTGTTGAACAATGCAAGAATTATCTTTAACGAAGGAGAAAAGTAATGACTGTAATTTGTGACAAGAACGTGAACCAAGGAGCTAGCACAGGACAGACTGAAATCTGATCGCACCATACCGTTAGAAAAGTACTTATGTAAGTTATACTGTTTATAAATAAGCCCTAATTGCGTGTGAGAATTGTTTGGATATATTTAGTGTTTACCAGATTTCTTATTCTTTTCCTTTATATTTTTTTTTACCTCCATGTCACATTATTTTTGTGAATATCAAACAGTCTTTACTACAGCAGAGAATACTGCGGCATCCTGGTCATAGACAGAAGGCCGCTCCTTGTCTTCTATACAACTCATAGCTGCCCCATTTATTATGCTTTCATTTCCAAATGCAATTTTTTTATTGTTCATTGTTAAAGGTCCCTTAGGTGATTATAAATTTCATACTAATTACGTAAAGAAATCCGGGTTGTTCTTTTCCAAATAATACAAGTCTTTGCGTAATCAAAAACTAGCCTCCTTCTGACAACGATCAGGAGCCAACCAGAAGACAGACGTCTTCGACCGCTTTCGTGTTTCCTGTGGCAAAGCTGTGCCAAACTGGGAACACGACATTCTAGTATGAAACACAATATATATATAATTACCAGATTAAAATTAAAAAAAAAAAAATCAAAAATATTTAACTTATTTGTTTTTTTTTCTTTTATCATACTAGAGTGTGGTCTAGTGTATGTCATACGTGGCTTATAAAAGCACCATTTTTTCATGGGCGGTTCCTGGGCAAATCACGAAAAAATATGACTCTTGGGTACCAAAAATACCAACTGTGGAAACAGTCATTTTTGTGATTTCTATTCGTGGGAGATTGTTGAAATTTTTACCACATCTTCTGAAGATGGTGTTCTTGGAGAACTTTGAAACTGTTTTCACCACAAAGTTAAAAATCTTCCGATTTATCAGGACACGTCATATTTCTTCACTCAATCTGCTGGGATCTTCTTCAGGATCTTGAGCATTCCAGTGGACACCACAAGGTCCAGAAGAAGATCCCATCAGAGGGGTCAAAACATCGATTGTTGGAGAAATAGGATGAGGCCTAATAACCCAAAAGTTTTTAACTTTGGTGCAATGGCCACAAAAGCTTGCAGACTTGATTCAGTGTAATTATCGATTACTGAGATCCAGACGGTCAAAATTACCGTACTTATGCTTGTAATAGCTGGTGGTAGGCAGAAATGCAGTTTTGACTGACACAATGAACACACAGCAAGGGTTCTGCGGTCATTGCAAGAGTTCTGAGATCACTAACTAAGTTTTTATCGCCATTTTTTCACCACCATATGATGTGCTTTCCCTGTATATTGGATACTTCATGTCTATGCAGGCTGCCTTGATCTGGAAATTATTTGATAGTGCTATCTGACAGCATAAGCACCTTACAAAAAAACTGCTTTGTCAAACAACATTCTTTGCACTTGCAAGTCAAACATCACATTTTTTGGTATACTGTAAGTGCAGCCTGAAAATGTTGTGGCCGCCTTTTTCTACAGTTGTGTAAAGTGAACTTAGGTGGATGGGAGATGATTGTCTGTTAACCTCTTATTACGGGTACTTTTATTGTTGTTTACATGTGTGAAACTATGTAAATAAACTGTCAAAACTTTACCAATCTACAGAATTCATTTTATATAAGCAGCACACCCTGCTGTAACAGAAAAAAGAAGAGAACCAGCTGAAAATGCTGCTGTCAAAGAACAAAAAAGGTGGATAAGGTCCTCTTTAAAAGACTCTGACAAAACAGTGGGGAACCAGCTGCCTCAATCCTTGTTCTGCCTTCCTCACCAGATAGAAAGAAAGAGGAGACATTGATGGTGGGAGAGAGAAAGTGGCAATAAAAGACAAAGAGAGATGGATGAAGACAATAGGAATGGGAGCCAAAGAGAGAGGAGACAGCGTAAATGAGAAAGACAGAGGAGTGGAGATGAATTCGTACGCGGTGTATAGGCGAACAAGGGGGAAAAAAAAAATTCCTGGTTATTAACACACATTTCCAATGTTCAAATACACTTCTTCCAAGGTGAAAAAATATACCTTTCCACAGTAAGTGACAGTACACTTTTCCTCGGAGCTGTAAAGATATCAATCCTTTGAATGTACAGGTTTTGCACACCAGTGAGGAACTTCAGAGAACGAAAAACTTGGCAAGGAAAAAAAAAAATAGTTTTGAGAACATCTGTCATGTACAGCAATACTTACGTTGCATATTTTCATATTATGATACGCTGCATATTTTCATGTTATGAAAGTATAGATTCGAGACAGCATGTCAGTTTGCAAAGCACAGAAATCGAGATTGAAATGCGCATTTGTAAGCTCCACGTGATCTCGTCAGCCAGTGACAGCACATATTCAGAGCACAGGACAGGTGACAATGTTAGCCAATAGCAAACTCACTGTTAATTAGTGCGAACACATAAATACAAAAAAGTATTTGGTTTAAATTATAGCTCAAGAAAAGTTAAGCTTTCGCATAGAATATTGGTCTTTTTTGCACGTGTTACACTTTAAGATACAACACACAAATGTGCCAGTAAAATTTTAAATAATGACATTAATGTCTGGTCTTCTGGGCTCGAAAATCTTCTAAGTGGCTAGTCCTCAATGTTTTAAGCTTTAAACAAGAGTCAAACGCTCCACGATTTAAGAAATTCATTGCACATTCATACACGTAACATAATTCATCTTGCATAAAAGCAAATTTACTTTCGAACTAACGCTTTTCGAGGCACCATTCATAATATTTTCCCCATGACCTGTTACAAATAGCTTCATTTCAGCAACTGCCAGAGAGCACCAGAAAACTGGCATTACTGCATGTTGGAAGCAACGATGCTGTAGAAAGCCCATATGTTCGTACATATAGAGTATTAAGAGATTTTACATGACGTTATATAAAAGAAACAGGATACTCCACGAGCATCAGAATTTCATACACACACTAAAATGCATAATTCAGCTTTAAGTGCACATTCGTATGTCCAGATTCACAATGAAATAGACCCCAACCTGATCTTAAGCTTTTCTGTGCAGTTTTTGGGATGCAAATTTTCCTGGAGTGCTGTATTCTCATGTTTGGTTCTTCATTATGGCATAAAGCCATATGTGCCAGGAGATTAAAATGGACACTTAAAATTCAGTGAACAGTTGAAAATAGCCAACAATGTAGAATGAAACACTTCAGTTACAATAAATTGTCTGCCTCTGGGGAGAAGATTAATAAAAGCCACATTTATTTAGCAAACTGACAAAAATAACTTCATTGTTTTGCAAGGCTGTCAAAAACATGGAAATAAAATAAAATCAGGAAGCTGAAACTAATAACATATATTACCCCCCCCCCCCCTCCACCATAATTATGTGAATGTATTTTAATTCACTTGATAGCTCCTAACCACAGAAATCTGTTTTGTTTTCATTTGATGTAAGAAGTGTAAATCCGTTTTGTTTTCATTTGATGTGAGAAGTGCAAATAAAAAACAGCAAAATCACTAATCGTAAATACGGCTTACGTGGAGACTAACCCCCTCCTGACTACAACCCAGACTGCAATGCTCACGCATGAATCTGACAGCTCAGGCGCACCAGAAAAATTTTTCGAGTAGCTTCTGGCTGCTTGTTGCTACTGCTGATACAGCCAACCACCACACTTCTAGTATCGAGAACGGGGGGATACTGCCTGTACGCAGCTCAATTGCACACGTGAATGAGCCTGCGGGCAACTGCTCAACCAAACTTAATTTAAACAGTTGTGACCTCACACTCGTCAGCAGCAGTTTATTGTTATGAAGTATTCCGTAGTCTTTGTCCTATAGCTGTTAATGTCAGTTCTTACCAGTCAAAATTACAAAAATTTAACTGAAGACTAAACAATGAAAAATTCACAGAATTCTAAAAAATTCCAGTTTCTTCCAGATGAAAAAATTCATGGGTGTTTCCCAGTGCATATACACCCTGTCATAGGCTTGGGGATCTGTAAACCCATCTCTCACTTCCCCCAAACCAGAAAAGTTAAACACGAAAAAATTCTGCAAGGACTTATACGGAAAGGAGACAATTATGGTTGAATACAAGGACAGCAAAGTAAGTGATAAAGAAAGGGACAATGGCAATGGGAAAGAAAAAGAATGGGACAAAGACAACAGCTGTGAGACAGAGAGACAGTGAAAGGGGCAGAGGAGAAGAGCGAGATAAGGAAGAGCAAGTGAAAAGGATAAAGATAGTGACAGTAGGAGAGAGAGACAGGGGAAAGTACCAATTGGGGGTGGGGGGTTGGGGGGTGGAAGAGAGACCTATATAGACAGGAGCAGTGAGTGGGAGATGCTTCACTAAGAAGAGAGACTGAGTAAAAGGATTTAGGATATTATGTGTTGAAAAAGTACCAATATACTTGCGTGCCAAAATTTGTGGCGTACAAGGTGGAAGGAGGACTGAGGGACCTCGTTCACCGATTTTCTGCAAGAGTCTTTTAATGAGAAGCATATTTGCCTTTTTTGTGCTTTGAGAGTATTTTTCAGCTGGTTGTAATATATATAATATTTAATTCCTGCGCGAGTAACTAATCTCCAATCGAGCACCTCCCCAGGTGGGGGATAGGAGGATGCTCACCAGATTTGGTGGTCTGAGTCATGTTTCAAGGCTCCACAACCTTAATCCTATTAACTGGCACATGCCAGACAAAACCATGAATTACAAGTAAAATTGTGGTTCATGTATGTAATAACAAAATTGCCCCAGGTGGTAAAATCCATCCACCTAGTGAAAAGGTGGTCATTCGGATTCTGGGGAGACTGGGCCTACACAATTTGTGAGTGAGCCCTCTGAAAAACTTCCGAAAAACAAACACAAGAACAAAAATTACACTGGAACAATAAACATACAGACACTGATACAACCAGGAAAATTACATATAGTAAAAGAAGAATTAAAGGGACTGAAAATCCAAATCCCAGCAGTACAAGAGACAAGGTTCCTGGATGATCAAATCACTTTATTGTTGAAATATTCGCTGTTAAATCTATAAAGTCTGTAAGAACCATTAACAATAGACTAATGTTTCTTAGGTTTAAAAATAAGAATAAAAACTACACTCTAATTAATGTTCATGTACCTTGCAACATTGAAAATAGGAAGAACCGAGAAGAGGTAGATAAATTCTGGGAACGATTAGAACTTGAAATCTCTAAAATATCAAGAAATTACATCAAAATACTTGTTGGAGATTTCAACACACAGATTGGCAAAGAAAAAAAAAATTAGGAAGATAGCTGGCCTATACCCAGCACCCAGAAAGACCAACAAAAATGGTATGAGGCTAATCCACATCATGAAAATCAGTTCAACTTCCTTCAACAAGAAACCTAGTAAACAGAAAACATGGAAATCCCCTATAAGCCAACTTGGAGAATTTATGACTTCCAAAAAGAGATCAGAGATATCCAAGTTAAGAAACCCACAAATATTGACTCTGATCACTACCTCACAGTTCGAGTACAATTCACCACGAGCCAAAAAAAACACCACAAACGCCAATGGTAGTTCCAAAATTTAATATACAAAAACTAACAGAACCATATGCAGTAGAAAAATGGGAAAATTCTACTGCAAACAATTGGGAAAAATTCAAGACAAAAATCACAGAAATAGCCAAGGAACAAATACCATTACAGAAGGAGTCCAAACATCCATGGTGGAATATAGGTTGTGAAAAGGCAGTTGAACTACGTAAAAAAGCCTTCGCAAAATACAGCTCGAATAAGAATGAGGAGAATCACCAAAACTTTCTACAAACACAAAAGGTTTCAAATAAAATTATCAGACAAGAGAAGAGAAAATAAGTAATGCAGCCACTAGAATCAGTAGAAACAGGTTTTAAAAATTATAATACACATGGATTCTACAAGACCTTCGTACACCAAATTAAAGGGTTTGTTGTTGTTGTGGTCTTCAGTCCTGAGACTGGTTTGATGCAGCTCTCCATGCTACTCTATCCTGTGCAAGCTTTTTCATCTCCCAGTACCTACTGCAACCTACATCCTTCTGAATCTGCTTAGTGTATTCATCTCGTGGTCTCCCTCTACGATTTTTACCCTCCATGCTGCCCTCCAACACCAAATTGGTGATCCCCTGATGCCTCAGAACATGCCCTACCAACCGATCCCTTCTTCTGGTCAAGTTGTGCCACAAACTTCTCTTCTCCCCAATCCTATTCAATACTTCCTCATTAGTTACATGATCTACCCATCTAATCTTCAGCATTCTTCTGTAGCACCACATTTCGAAAGCTTCTATTCTCTTCTTGTCTAAACTATTTATCGTCCATGTTTCACTTCCATACATGGCTACACTCCATACGAATACTTTCAGAAATGACTTCCTGACACTTAAATCAATACTGGATGTTAACAAATTTCTCTTCTTCAGAAACGCTTTCCTTGCCATTGCCAGTCTACATTTTATATCCTCTCTACTTCGACCATCATCAGTTATTTTGCTCCCCAAATAGCAAAACTCCTTTACTACTTTAAGTGCCTCATTTCCTAATCTAATTCCCTCAGCATCACCCGACTTAATTAGACTACATTCCATTATCCTTGTTTTGCTTTTGTTGATGTTCATCTTATATCCTCCTTTCAAGACACTGTCCATTCCATTCAACTGCTCTTCCAAGTCCTTTGCTGTCTCTGACAGAATTACAATGTCATCGGCGAACCTAAAAGTTTTTATTTCTTCTCCATGAATTTTAATACCTACTCCGAATTTTTCTTTTGTTTCCTTTACTGCTTGCTCAATATACAGATTGAACAACATCGGGGAGAGGCTACAACCCTGTCTTACTCCCTTCCCAACCACTGCTTCCCTTTCATGTCCCTCGACTCTTATAACAGCCATCTGGTTTCTGTACAAATTGTAAATAGCCTTTCGCTCCCTGTATTTTACCCCTGCCACCTTTAGAATTTGAAAGAGAGTGTTCCAGTCAACATTGTCAAAAGCTTTCTCTAAGTCTACAAATGCTAGAAACGTAGGTTTGCCTTTCCTTAATCTTTCTTCTAAGATAAGTCGTAAGGTCAGTATTGCCTCACGTGTTCCAGTGTTTCTACGGAATCCAAACTGATCTTCCCCGAGGTTGGCTTCTACTAGTTTTTCCATTCGTCTGTAAAGAATTCGTGTTAGTATTTTGCAGCTGTGACTTATTAAGCTGATAGTTCGGTAATTTTCACATCTGTCAACACCTGCTTTCTTTGGGATTGGAATTATTATATTCTTCTTGAAGTCTGAGGGTATTTCGCCTGTTTCATACATCTTGCTCACCAGATGGTAGAGTTTTGTCAGGACTGGCTCTCCCACGGCCGTCAGTAGTTCCAATGGAATATTGTCTACTCCGGGGGCCTTGTTTCGACTCAGGTCTTTCAGTGCTCTGTCAAACTCTTCACGCAGTATTGTATCTCCCATTTCATCTTCATCTACATCCTCTTCCATTTCCATAATATTGTCCTCAAGTACATCGCACTTGTATAGACCCTCTATATACTCCTTCCACCTTTCTGCTTTCCCTTCTTTGCTTAGCACTGGGTTTCCATCTGAGCTCTTGATATTCATACAAGTCGTTCTCCTTTCTCCAAAGGTCTCTTTAATTTTCCTGTAGGCGGTATCTATCTTACCCCTAGTGAGATAGGCCTCTACATCCTTACATTTGTCCTCTAGCCATCCCTGCTTAGCCATTTTGCACTTCCTGTCGATCTCATTTTTGAGACGTTTGTATTCCTTTTTGCCTGTTTCACTTACTGCATTTTTATATTTTCTCCTTTCATCAATTAAATTCAATATTTCTTCTGTTACCCAAGGATTTCTACTAGCCCTCGTCTTTTTACCTACTTGATCCTCTGCTGCCTTCACTACTTCATCCCTCAAAGCTACCCATTCTTCTTCTACTGTATTTATTTCCCCCATTCCTGTCAATTGCTCCCTTATGCTCTCCCTGAATCTCTGTACAACCTCTGGTTCTTTTAGTTTATCCAGGTCCCATCTCCTTAAATTCCCACCTTTTTGTAGTTTCTTCAGTTTTAATCTACAGGTCATAACCAATAGATTGTGGTCAGAGTCCACATCTGCCCCTGGAAATGTCTTACAATTTAAAACCTGGTTCCTAAATCTCTGTCTTACCATTATATAATCTATCTGATACCTTTTAGTATCTCCAGGGTTCTTCCATGTATACAACCTTCTTTCATGATTCTTAAACCAAGTGTTAGTTATGATTATGTTGTGCTCTGTGCAAAATTCTACCAGGCGGCTTCCTCTTTCATTTCTGTCCCCCAATCCATATTCACCTACTATGTTTCCTTCTCTCCCTTTTCCTACACTCGAATTCCAGTCACCCATGACTATTAAATTTTCGTCTCCCTTCACCCTTAAAGGGTATAACCCTCAAAATGTTTGATTACGAAAACCAGATGGGAATTTAGCACTAAGCGACGAAGAAAATTGTGACGTACTATTTGGATATTTTGAAAAACAACTAAACTGTCCAGAACCAAGAGAAACCCTCCCAATATCCAACACCAAAGCCCCACATCAAAAATATTCTACACCGCCAACGGAAGAAGAAATTATCAAAAAAAAAAAAAAAAAAAAAAAAAAAAAAAAAAAAAAAAAAAAAAAAATAACAAAGCCTCTGGGGAGAATGGAATTGTAGCCGCATTTCTCAAAAGTCTAGGGCCTAATTCAACAAATGAGCTAGTAAGAATTATTCAAAATATTTGTGTCACCAAAGAAATCCCAGAAGATTGGAAGTGTGCCTTAATACACCCATTACATAAAAAAGGGGACAAACATGATGTGAAAAATTACAGAGGAATTTCTCTACTCCCTGTCACATATAAGATTTTATCAGCTTGTATTCTTGAAAGAGCACAACAACTGGTTTCAGGCCAAACAGATCATGCCCAGAGTGTAGCGGGACTTTCAATTTCGCCGCGCTACACTCGTTCCCTCAGATACAAAACATCCCGTCGCAGCAGTATGAGCGCTCGACGGCAGAAAAAATACTAAAATTGTAACTCTTTTGTTGTTTTTCTATCCGTTTCTTGATTGTCTCTTGATAGCTGAAGCTTAAGGCAGACGTGATCTGATGAAGACGTTAAAAAAACTTATTAGCTAGTCTGGATCTGATTTTAATGTGTAGACATATTGTGGAAGTTGTTAAGAAATTCGGAGGATGGAAGTAGCAAAGTAAATTAAATTGCATACAGTATCAAGATGATTTTAATTGGTACAAATTAGTGATTCCTGGACGATTCCAAGATTTCGGAGCAGTCTTTTCACGCAGAAATGAAGGAGATTTTTGAAGACCTAGACGCCGCACGGGTAACAGAAGAAATATTGAATTTAATTGATGAAAGGAGAAAATATAAAAATGCAGTAAATGAGGCAGGCAAAAAGGAATACAAACGTCTCAAAAATGATATCGACAGGAAGTGCAAAATGGCTAAGCAGGGATGGCTAGAGGACAAATGTAAGGATGTAGAGGCTTGTCTCACTAGGGGTAAGATAGATACTGCCTACAGGAAAATTAAAGAGACCTTTGGAGACAAGAGAACCACTTGTATGAATATCAAGACCTTAGATGGCAACCCAATTCTAAGCAAAGAAGGGAAGGCAGAAAGGTGGAAGGAGTATATAGAGGTTTTATACAAGGGCGATGTACTTGAGGACAATATTATGGAAATGGAAGAGGATGTAGATGAAGACGAAATGGGAGATAAGATACTGCGTGAAGAGTTTGACAGAGCACTGAAAGACCTGAGTCGAAACAAGGCCCCGGGAGTAGACAACATTCCATTAGAACTACTGATGGCCTTGGGAGAGCCATTCATGACAAAACTCTACCATCTGGTGAGGAAGATGTATGAGACAGGCGAAATACCCTCAGACTTCAAGAAGAATATAATAATTCCAATCCCAAAGACAGCAGGTGTTGACAGATGTGAAAATTACCGAACTATCAGTTTAATAAGTCACAGCTGCAAAATACTAACACGAATTCTTTACAGACGAATGGAAAAACTGGTAGAAGCCGACATCAGGGAAGATCAGTTTGGATTCCGTAGAAATATTGGAACACGTGAGGCAATACTTACCTTACGACTTATCTTAGAAGAAAGATTAAGAAAAGGCAAACCTACATTTCTAGCATTTGTAGACTTAGAGAAAGCTTTTGACAGTGTTGACTGGAGTACTCTCTTCCAAATTCTGAAGGTGGCAGGGGTAAAATACATGGAGCGAAAGGCTATTTACAATTTGTACAGAAACCAGATGGCAGTTATAAGAGTCGACGGGCATGAAAGGGAAGCAGTGGTTGGGAAAGGAGTGAGACAGGGTTGTAGCCTCTCCTCGATGTTATTCAATCTGTATATTGAGCAAGCAGTAAAGGAAACAAAAGAAAAAATTCGGAGTAGGTATTAAAATTCATGGAGAAGAAATAAAAACTTTGAGGTTCGCCGATGACATTGTAATTCCGTCAGAGACAGCAAAGGACTTGGAAGAGCAGTTTAACGGAATGGACAGTGTCTTGAAAGGAGGATATAAGATGAACATCAACAAAAGCAAAACGAGGATAATGGAATGTAGTCAAATTAAATCATGTGATGCTGAGGGAATTAGATTAGGAAATGAGACACTTAAAGTAGTAAAGGAGTTTTGCTATTTAGGGAGCAAAATAACTGATGATGGTCGAAGTAGAGAGGATATAAAATGTAGACTGGCAATGGGAAGGAAAGCGTTTCTGAAGAAGACAAATTTGTTAACATCGAGTATAGATTTAAGCGTCAGGAAGTCATTTCTGAAAGTATTTGTATGGAGTGTAGCCATGTATGGAAGTGAAACATGTACGATAACTAGTTTCGACAAGAAGAGAATAGAAGCTTTCGAAATGTGGTGCTACAGAAGAATGCTGAAGATAAGGTGGGTAGATCACGTAACTAATGAGGAGGTATTGAATAGAATTGGGGAGAAGAGAAGTTTGTGGCACAACTTGACTAGAAGAAGGGATCAGTTGGTAGGACATGTTTTGAGGCATCAAGGGATCACAAATTTAGCATTGGAGGGCACCGTGGAGGGTAAGAATCGTAGAGGGAGACCAAGAGATGAATACACTAAGCAGATTCAGAAGGATGTAGGTTGCAGTAGGTACTGGGAGATGAAGGAGCTTGCACAGGATAGAGTAGCATGGAGAGCTGCATCAAACCAGTCTCAGGACTGAAGACCACAACAACAACAACAGACACCGCACGAAAGAAGACAAGTTAACCTGGTAAAGGATGAACTCTTATCTACGCCACTTCCCCCTGTCAGTTACATTTTGTTATTCTCTGTTTCTTTTCAATAATTTTTGTAGTGGAAATTGGTTTAACTTTTGCTCAAAAACGCAACAAGGACCACCCCAACAATAGCTTTTCCGAATCACAAAGTCCGATAGCTTTTCTGTAATACGAAGTCCGATCTGCATTTCTTTCTTTCTTTCCCTTTTTTCACGGTTATTAACGATTTTAAAAAACCCATTTTCATTTACGATTTCTTCCCACATTTTCAACCTTTTCTTTTCCTTTTTTCTCTTCTCATTTTCTTTATTACTAACCACTACAACTGGCTCCCACGACAGGATGCAATTTTCGGATGTGTCGTTTTTGAGCAAATTTGAAACTTTAATTTGTATTTTTTCCCAACAGATAATAACCAAAAATCCTGAAGTCTAAAGGGCAACGAAAACACCAACTTTATTGTACCTAAGCAAATGATTATACAACAATATTGTAAAGAATTTTTGTAACTAAATCAATCTGTTTTCTTTTCATGGCATATATTGATGCAAAACTGTTATTTTGAGACCTTTTGGTGATTATCCGATAGAGATGTATTAAGAAAATCCATATTTTGACAAATACGATTTATGCAGAAGTATTTGACCAGCCGCTGCAGGACAGAAAATTTAATGGTGAGTCACACAATTATGTTTCATTCAAACATTCAATATCCGACTGCAGAATCCATTTTTCCCTTTCCACGCATCCTGTAGTTTTTATCTAGATTTTTCCAAAATTATCTATCTCTATTGAAGTTTGTGGTAATTATAGTATTGTTGTAGCATATGAAGATCGTGAATTTGACCGCCAAACAGTCATTTGTTACGAAAAATTTTGTCCTCCAGCAGCATCTTTCTCAACCATTGTTTGCAATAGAGCAATCATTTACATTGACGAGAAAATATTTCATCCTAAATTTGAGTCAAATCTTTATTAATCAGACTTACATTATTCCCTTTTTGACTTACGATTATACATCCTATTAGAATGGAACGCGGTAAGTTAGAGATAGTTTCGGCAGATGAGTTAAGTGAAGTAGATTCATCCTTCAACCAACAAGAAAGTCCGCGTTTCCCTCCATGGACGAGTTCACAGATCAATGCAATGATTTTGCCTCAAACTCGCAACATTTGTGATGATACACAGATGGCAACTTTAAATGACAAAATATGGAATGGACGCGAGACTAGACTATCAGCGCCATTGTTAACATCAATGTCAGAACCGAATATGAGACAAATTCAGCAATGTGACACAAATCGGACACAGGAAACTGACAAACTGGATCGACTATTAGAGTTATTTGCAGACATGAAACAAGACGTTAGTCAGAAAATTGACATATTAAACCATACTATGACCGAAAATTTTGAACGAACAACAAAACAAATGACAGAATTAAATAACACCACTCAACAGCTCAGCCAGCGATTTGAGACATTGTCCGACCGAGTCACTAAACAGGAAGAAACTTTGGTTACATTCACACATGAAACAAAAAACAATATCATCCGATGTGAGAATCAGTTAACTCAAATAGTTAATGTGCAGCAGGAAGTGAACACCCGTGTGGAAGAGCTATCTCAGGCCCACACTTCAGCTAGCTCCACCCAAGAAAAGCTGACTGAAGAAGTGGGAAATATTACCCAACAGGTCACAATGGTAGTTCTTGAACAAACCCACCTCAAAGAAAAGATAGAAAAATTAGAGGACCGAGCGGACCTCGCGTCACTAAACGACGACACCAACATGGCCGAGAGAATTCTACATGAATGTAAATTGTGTGACGACTATCTGGACAAAAAACTTGAAACAATTACACAGGACATACTTTCAAAAACAAAGACACATGTTAAAGACGAGACAAAACACATAGAAGACGAAGTGACAAAATTACGAGACAATGTTGTGCCGTGGTTGGCGATTGGTGCAAATGCATCGTCAGGGAACGACAAAACAGCTAAAACCATGGCTAATGACACAAACAGAACGCCTATTGTGTAATCACCTATTTCCAATCAAAATTACAATGTGCCGCTTTCTTTTCCACCAAACGAGCAATATTACGGTACGACACCTAGAGTAGCAAGTGACACAAACCACGTCAATACAGTTATGCCAACCGGCATGGCCGATGACACGTTTGTAAGGCATGGGTATTTCCAGACATTTTCCAGTGAGGACAAGCACAAAGTCCACCCTATTGTGTTTATTAGATCATTTGACGGTGTTTTTCCACGTAGTTGGTCAGAAGTCGATAAAATCAGATACGTCACCAATCTCATGAGAGGACGAGCAGCTAAGTGGGGTGCCGCTATGAAGCGGCGGTGCCTTACGTTTGAACAGTTCGAACAAGCCTTCTTGGATGAATTCTGGTCCGAGAATGAGCAACAGAGTCTAAGGAGAGAAGTGTGCAACCCCGAGGCCTATGACCCTAAAAAAGAGACATTAAGACAATACTTTGAGAGGTACCTAAACAAGACACTGTACTGGTCCAAACCAGCCGACTTGTCAGCGATAATTGACACTTTAAAGAGCCACTTACCCTTTCCATACCGAGACAGATTAATAGGAGTACCGGAGAATGACGTTAAGACTTTCTTAAACTTCTTAGATCAAATGGACTTAGTTTACAGAGGCGATTCACGCCATTCAAATTTTACTCATATTAGTAACAAAAATCAGCACCCACCCCAAAGGAACCGTAGTGACGGTGGTTGTTGGAACTATCCGTCCGCGCCGCGACACAATACGATGCCTGCGCGCGAAACATTCAAATGGAAACAAGTATGACGGTAGGAACAACCGCAGAAATTCGTGGAATAATAACAACAATAATTATCACCCATATCAAAATGGTAACTACAAGCAAAATGAAAATCACAGACAGTACAACAACAACAGCAATAGGAGACGTGAGAATAACCGGTACAACCTGGGCTACTTGGACAGGAACATTCCATGTAACAGACACGATTACCACCAAAACAGTAACAATCCTAACAATCACAGACAGAATATGTGGAACACACAAAATTCATGCATGACAAATCATGACGCTCCACGGAATCCGCCGCTGTTCCCCAGTACAGTCATGCACTCCCTGCTACGAAGTAGCAATATCAAATGTGGCGCGCCATCAGCTGACGCGTGGGCGCCAACCGGCTGGAATGTAAACATAGTGGAGCTGGTCAATGAACCCGGCCAAACACAGCAGACGACGGAAAACAGTCGACAACCGAGCTAAGCGCTCGTCTTCGGTCGTGAGGTGTTGTAAGAGCGCAACGGCTGAGACGGTTTGTTTCTCAGGTACGACGACAAAATGACAGCAGAACAGGAATTAACAAACCTATCAGGTTGATGACCTCGTTCTTTTGCATTCACATCCCAAGTCTACAAAATTAAATCAACTGAACAGAAAATGGCAGCTATTATATTCAGGTCCTTTCAGAATAGCAAGCATACCTCACCCAGGTTGTTACTCCCTAGAATACCCGTTATCTCACAAGCCGAGGGGGTTGCACCCCCCACAGACATTTGAAACCCTTTGTGCACTAAAGCAACATAATATAATGATAACTAAGTTGAACATGAGCAAGTTGCTGTGAAAACGAGATCATAAATATTTGTATTGAATACACGAACATTAAGTTATACTGCCTAAGAACACAAACATTAATTTATGGAAATTATATACTGCAGTTACACTTGTACACATAATTATGAAGAGAACGTAAACCCAGGTGAGTACACTTACTGAATGAGAAAAGATATTCATATAGAAATGAGGTCTACGCAGGTTACATTGGTTGTTAATTGTAAATTATAAGGTGAATCAACAACTAGTTAGTTATTTCAAGGTACTATAATGAGAGGAAATAATAGCTATTGAGATCAGTAATGACATAGGTATGTAGCAGAATGAATGAGGACATAAGAATGAATGATCAGTATGAATGAGTTAATATTTAGGTTAATATAAGAAGGTAAGTTACTGTGAAGTAGTTGATGGAGACAAGAGATTATTTGAGGAAGATGATATTGGAGTTTTATGAGAATGGAAGTGCCAGATGGCCCCCACGTATGTGATATATTAATGTTTGATGAGGAATATGTTTAATGTATAGAGATATATATATTATGATGAATATGTGAGTAAGGAATGAGTGATAATGTTTTGGTAATATTGTGCTACATAGAGAAGTGAGTAAACAGTCTACATCTTTAAGATTACATAAGAATTTCAGTTCGAAAGAAAACATTTGTGATGAGTTAGAACACGTCAGTACAAGGCGTTAAAGGTGAATCTATTTACAGTGCCCTTGAAAATGAACGAAAGCAAGAAAAGCAGAGTGAACATAATGATGATTACAGCTGTTGAAAGAAGTGTAATAAGAATGTGACTCGGAAACACATAAGCTTTAATTTATTTCAGAAGTGTAACTTAGTAACCCTTCGTTAAGTTTTGTTAAACCATTGTGCGGAAGAAAACATTTATAGTTCATGTTCAGACTGGAGAATGATATTTTAAGGAACTTAAGTTGAAAGAAATATAGTTTTTACACAGCCCTCATGCGAATACATTTGTATAATTTTTTTTTTTTTTTTTTTTTTTTTTTTTTTTTTTTTTTTTTTTTTTTTTTTTTACGAAAGTGAAATTTAGTGCCATGTTAGCCTTTATTATACTTACACACAACAGAAAACCCTGAGTAAGGATTAGTTAAGGTATAATACACTTAGTCATATGAACAGTCAGAGAATCTGTCATGATGTTACACTACACAGACATGACGTAAGGACACTTACATTTTCCCCAGATTTGGTAAATTTTAAGCACCTCCTTTCACACACCCCTTGAAGGTGATGCAAACGTTATAATGTATTGTGTTCTCTTTTTATGTAGTAGCTGTAGGATTTGGTAGTTTATAGGTAGTGAATAGTTTCTTCCAGTCTATCTTTCTTTCTCCATTATCCTACCACCTCCTGCAGCCGTGTATTGTTTGTTTATGGAATGTAAGAATATATTGTGTGACAGTAAACTTTCAGGTATGAATAAAAAGACATGAATATTGATGGCATTACAAGCCTGGTCAACCACTAGCCAGCCAAGATATGGAGTCAAAAGAAAGAAAGAAATAATAAATGAAGGAAAACCCATGCTTTAAACATTAAGTCTTATATCCCTTGGCATGCCTAAACCTTAATAAAGAAAATCAAAATGACCATAAACCCCAACAAAAGAAAGTAGCCAATGGGACTTAGTATAATTTTTAGTGTAAATATTTCACATGCATATTCTTGTAAATTTATATATATTTGTGTATGTGTTAAAACTTTGCATATTGTCAACATATTTTGAAACGTGACCACGAAATGTAAGCTTTCATAATTAACAATGTAAACATGTTGGGACACAGTGAACTTTGTTAAAATGTAAATATTGCAAAAAGGGTTGCAAACTGTGTACGTTATAAACGACGAAATTTGTGAAACTTATGGTGCATAAACCAAATAACTGTTTGTAAACCGATATAAACTGCAATTTACTTCGACGATAATGAGGATTTTCACATTGCAAATGAATGTTTTTTGGCAAGTGTAAACAACGTGATGAAACACCTACCTTTCCGAACATCGACGCCGTTGTTCCTGGCCGGCCTTCAGATGCTTTGGAGACAACAAACTCAGCACCTGTCGTAGGCGATGTGGAGGCTAAAAACTACATCGACCATATATGCCCCGGGAACAATAGTCATGAAAACGCACAAGGACCTGGAGTGTTGTGTCGTAACAGAAGACATAGACATTGCTTCAGATCACTCACACACTCAATCTTATGGTGTCACCGGACTTAACACGCCATTTACGCTGGAATAACAACTTGTAATGAACATTACGTGAAAGTGAATACTGTGCAAGAGTGTCATTACACAGCGATTTTGAAACTGCCGCACACGAAATTCAGTGATGCTATTGCGCATGCGCAAAGACTACGTGCTGCCAGAGATGCATTGGGAAACCAAAGCTGGAAGCGCACAACATTAACTGCGCTGGCGAGCAGCTTGTTCAAACAAACTGTATGTAAATATATATTAATTGTGTAAAAAGGATCAAAACTGTAACAATTGTATGTAGTATATAGATGTAGAAAGTAAGTATTGACAAAGATAATCCCCTACGAATGCACGTGGCCTTTCCTATGAAAATATGTATAATTGACATTTAGGTATATCTATTCTATTGTTTGCTAGCCTGCCACGCTAAATGTTTTAGCGTGACAGTCGAGGGGGCGATGTAGCGGGCTTTCAATTTCGCCGCGCTACACTCGTTCCCTCAGATAAAAAATATCCCGTCGCAGCGGTATGAGCGCTCGACGGCAGAGAAAATACTAAAATTGTAACTCTTTTGTTGTTTTTCTATCCGTTTCTTGATTGTCTCTTGATAGCTGAAGCTTAAGGCAGACGTGATCTGATGAAGACGTTAAAAAAACTTATTAGCTAGTCTGGATCTGATTTTAATGTGTAGACATATTGTGAAAGGTGTTAAGAAATTCGGAGGATGGAAGTAGCAAAGTAAATTAAATTGCATACAGTATCAAGATGATTTTAATTGGTATAAATTAGTGATTCCTGGACAATTGCAAGATTTCGGAGCAGTCTTTTCACGCAGAAATAAAGGAGATTTTTGAAGACCTAGACGCCGCATGAAAGAAGACAAGTTAACCTGGTAAAGGATGAACTCTTATCTACGCCACTTCCCCCTGTCAGTTACATTTTGTTATTCTCTGTTTCTTTTCAATAATTTTTGTAGTGGAAATTGGTTTAACTTTTGCTCAAAAACGCCACAAGGACCACCCCAGCAATAGCTTTTCCGAATCACGAAGTCCGATAGCTTTTCTGTAATACGAAGTCCGATGTGCATTTCCTTCTTTCTTTCTTTCTTTCCCTTTTTTCACGGTCATTAACGATTTTAAAAAACCCATTTCTTCCCACATTTTCAACCTTTTCTTTTCTTTTTTTCTCTTCTCATTTTCTTTTTTATTAACCACTACAAGAGCAAATTTTAAACCTAAAATTAATCACAAGGATAAGTAACAAGAATACGTAACAAAGTATCACACTTTAAATATGTAGCAGAAATTCTCTGTGAAAAATATGCACAACACGAAAGAATACGAAAAGCTCTTAAAGGTATAAGATTAGTGCAAAATCTCTATGATAAAAACGCTTATCTTTAAATGCCAAAATTAGACATTACAAAACAGTAATTAATCTATCAATGTTGTATGCCAGCGAAACCTTGGCACTAAATAGGAAAACTGATACAGAAAATCTAAAGAAAGAAGAAAGAAAAATAATTAGGAAAATTTTGGGACCAAGATGGATCGAGAATGGATACAGACTACAGAAAACATCAAAAATTGAAGAATACTCTAACATAGAGACGGACATGAGGAAAAGACGCCTCAAATTCTATGGCCACATAACGAGGCTTCCTGAACACGGACAAACAAAAAGAATAGCAAAATACGTAGATTCCCTTGCTAACAGAGGAGAATTGGTCCAAAATGTTAAAAAAAAAAGACTTGGAATCAGCCAAAATCACCAGAGAAGAAATAGACATAAGGAACAATTTTAGAATAAAAGTAGAAAAATGGGAGGTTAAACCAGAGACAGAAGTCCGAAGAACCGGAACAAAATAGAGCAAAGAAAGAAGAGCTAAACTGTCGCAAACAATGAAAAAGTGGTGGGCAAATAAAAAGAATCAGAAGAACAAGAACGGAAAATGAACCATCTTTACTTAGCGTCTTCCACTCTGGGAGCTTTGCAACTAATAATAATAATAATAATAATAATAATAATAATATTTAATTTTCTTATTGTATAATTTATTATGAGACAGCAGTTATTCTAGATGTCCATCTCACAAATCAATACGTGCTGTGTCTCTCGTATTTCCTATGATATTTTCATTCTGTTTCTGCGGCTTGAAGCTAGAAGTAGCCCAAATAAATACTGATTGTGGAGAGCTTTATATACTGTCACGTGTCAATGGAAACATTCCAGTTCAGTACAAACAAGGTGTCAAATTGCAATTTTATGCACCTTGGAGCCTCAAATGGGCTTGATGTAATATTCACTTTCAAGAAATTTTATGACAATGACAGCAAAACAGAAAGAACAATCTGTGTTTCCGCAAGCGGCAGGGTATGGCAAAAGTAAATAGTGATCATTGCTTGTGAAATGCTGCTGCTGTCAAACACATTTGAACTGTATACCCTATCACACTGATGTGAGCCTATAAATATGGTACATTGTTTCACTTATAGAATGAAGTATAACTAATGACTGGTTTCCAAAGTCACACATCTTTTTTCACATTGCTTACATGTTCAAATACCTTCCGGGAATACAGCTGGGTGATGCTGTTGACAACTGCCAATATTTCGACAGGTGACAACCCTGTCATTTTTGAGGCAAAACTGCAGCAAGCAAGTGCTGTGCAAGTGAATCTGATTGTGAGTAACACTGATTTCCAACATATTGTGTAGCTAAACACCTTGCTACTCTGTTGAGCCCAATAGTTGGTCAGTGTGAGCATCATGTTAGGAACACGGTAGATTCCTTACACTGACTAGAGGGAATGGATTTGAATGACTCTGATATTCTAGTAAGTTTTGATGTGGTCTCTCTCTTCAATTGTGTTCCTCTGTCTGTCGTGTTACAGTTGTTTGAGGATTAGGTTTGGTGTTGAATTAACAAATCTATTTCAATATGTGTTGACTTCCAATTCTTTTTATTCAATGACCAGTACTACAAGCAGACAGATGGCGTTGTGATGGGAAGCCTGTTGTCACTATTATTGTAAATTTGTTAATGGAAGACTTCGAGGAACATGCCTCGGAGGTAGCAGTCTCAGCAGCACAGTACTACAAGCAGACAGATGGCATTGTGATGGGAAGCCTGTTGTCACTATTATTGTAAATTTGTTAATGGAAGACTTCGAGGAACATGCCTCGGAGGTAGCAGTCTCAGCACCAATAATTCTATGAAATATAACAGCATGGAGACTTTGGCATGCACTTCCAGCAGTTGGGATAGTGTTATTAATGAAGCAGTTGAGATTAAATTAGCAAGTTGTTGTTGTTGTTGTTGTTGTCTTCAGTCCTGAGACTGGTTTGATGCAGCTCTCCATGTTACCCTATCCTGTGCAAGTTTCTTCATCTCCCAGTAGCTACTGCAACCTACATCCTTCTGAATCGGCTTAGTGTATTCATCTCTCAGTCTCCCTCTATGATTTTTACCCTCCACACTGCCCTCCAATGCTAAATTTGTGATCCCTTGATGCCTCAGAACATGTCCTACCAATCGGTTTCTTCTTCTCGTCAAGTTGTGCCACAAACTCCTCTTCTCCCCAATTCTATTCAATACCTTCTCATTAGTTGTGTGATCTACCCATCTAATCTTCAGCATTCTTCTGTAGCACTACATTTCGAAAGCTTCTATTCTCTTCCTGTCCAAACTATTTATTGTCCATGTTTCACTTCCATACATGGCTACACTCCAAACAAATATTTTCAGAAACGACTTCCTGGCACTTAAATCTATACTCGATGTTAACAAATTTCTCTTCTTCAGAAACGCTTTCTTTGCCATTGCCAGTCTACATTTTATATCCTCTCTACTTCGACCATCATCAGTTACTTTGCTCCCCAAATAGCAAAACTCCTTTACTACTTTAAGTGTCTCATTTCCTAATCTAATTCCCTCAGCATCACCTGACTTAATTCAACTACATTCCATTATCCTTGTTTTGCTTTTGTTGATGTTCATCTTATATCCTCCTTTCAAGACAATGTCCATTCCGTTCAACTGCTCTTCCAAGTCCTTTGCTATCTCTAACAGAATCACAATGTCATCGGCGAACCTCAAAGTTTTTATTTCTTCTCCATGGATTTTAATACCTACTCCGAATTTTTCTTTTGTTTCCTTTACTACTTGCTCAATATACAGATTGAATAACATTGGGGAGAGGCTACAACCCTGTCTCACTCCCTTCCCAACCTCTGCTTCCCTTTCATGTCCCTCGACTCTTATAACTGCCATCTGGTTTCTGTACAAATTGTAAATAGCCTTTCGCTCCCTGTATTTTACCCCTGCCACCTTTAGAATTTGGAAGAGAGTACTCCAGTCAACACTGTCAAAAGCTTTCTCTAAGTCTACAAATGCTAGAAATGTAGGTTTGCCTTTTCTTAATCTTTCTTCTAAGATAAGTCGTAAGGTAAGTATTGCCTCACGTGTTCCAATATTTCTACGGAATCCAAACTGATCTTCCCTGATGTCGGCTTCTACCAGTTTTTCCATTCGTCTGTAAAGAATTCGTGTTAGTATTTTGCAGCTGTGACTTATTAAACTGATAGTTCGGTAATTTTCACATCTGTCAACACCTGCTTTCTTTGGGATTGGAATTATTATATTCTTCTTGAAGTCTGAGGGTACTTCGCCTGTCTCATACATCTTGCTCACCAGATGGTAGAGTTTTGTCAGGACTGGCTCTCCCAAAGCCGTCAGTAGTTCTAATGGAATGTTGTCTACTCCCGGGGCCTTGTTTCGACTCAGGTCTTTCAGTGCTCTGTCAAACTCTTCACGCAGTATCTTATCTCCCATTTCGTCTTCATCTACATCCTCTTCCATTTCCATAATATTGTCCTCAAGTACATCGCCCTTGTATAAAACCTCTATATACTCCTTCCACCTTTCTGCCTTCCCTTCTTTGCTTAGAATTGGGTTGCCATCTAAGGTCTTGATATTCATACAAGTGGTTCTCTTGTCTCCAAAGGTCTCTTTAATTTTCCTGTAGGCAGTATCTATCTTACCCCTAGTGAGACAAGCCTCTACATCCTTACATTTGTCCTCTAGCCATCCCTGCTTAGCCATTTTGCACTTCCTGTCGATCTCATTTTTGAGACGTTTGTATTCCTTTTTGCCTGCTTCATTTACTGCATTTTTATATTTTCTCCTTTCATCAATTAAATTCAATATTTCTTCTGTTACCCAAGGATTTCTACTAGCCCTCGTCTTTTTACCTACTTGATCCTCTGCTGCCTTCACTACTTCATCCCTCAGAGCTACGCATCCTTCTTCTACTGTACTTCTTTCCCCCACTGCTGTCAATTGTTCCCTTATGCTCTCCCTGAAACTCTGTACAACCTCTGGTTTAGTCAGTTTATCCAAGTCCCATCTCCTTAAATTCCCACCTTTCTGCAGTTCTTCAATTTTCATCTGCAGTTCATAACCAATAGATTGTGGTCAGAGTCCACATCTGCCCCTGGAAATGTCTTACAATTTAAAACCTGGTTCCTAAATCTCAGTCTTACCATTATATAATCTATCTGGTACCTTTTAGTGTCTCCGGGATTCTTCCATGTATACAACCTTCTTTTATGATTCTTGAACCAAGTGTTAGTTATGATTAAGTTATGCTCTGTGCAAAATTCTACCAGACGGCTTCCTCTTTCATTTCTTAGCCCCAATCCATATTCACCTACTATGTTTCCTTCTCTCCCTTTTCCTACACTCGAATTCCAGTCACCCATGACTATTAAATTTTCGTCTCCCTTCAGTAACCTTGCAAATAGAGCTGGAGGCTTCTGCTTAAACTCTGCGTGGAATCCTACTGTCCCCCATGTCAAAAACCATAGGGTTAATGCTAGTTTTTAATTTTCACTACTTTCACTATCAATAACTTTTGGCATCAGTGATCTATGGTTGTATGGTGACACTAGTATTTACAGTGAGTGAGTGAGTGTGTGTGTGTGTGTGTGTGGGGGGGGGGGGGGGGGGGGGGGTAGGTAGGTTTGTTGTTCTTTCTGCAATTGCCCTGAAAACTCACGTTTTAAATTCACTTGCACGGTGCTTACTTGCTGCAGTTTTGCCTTGAAAATGACAAGGTGTTCACCTGTCAAAATATTGGTGGTTGTTGAAGACGTCACCCTGCTGGATACGGCAGGAGAAACAGGTACCTACATGTTGTAAACAACTTAAAAACTGATGCTCTACACCCAAAATTACCATTAAATAAATTTTTATGTGCAAGTGACATTCCGTAGTGTTGTTGTTCCAGTGGTCTTCAGTCTGAAGACTGATTTGATGCAGCCCTCTATGCTGTTCTATTGTGAGTCTTGTTTCTACATTAACTACTGCAGCCTATACCTATTTCAAACTGCTGACTGAAGTCATTTCATCTATCTCCCCCTACAATATTTACCTCACACACTTCCTTCCATCAGCAATTTCAGTGATTCCTTGATAGCTTGGGAAGTGAACTATCAATCCTCTCTTCAAGACAAATTCTGCCATCAATTTCTTTTCCCTTCAATTTCAGTTAGTACCGACTCATTAGTTACCCCTTTTGTTCATCTAATCTTCAGTATTTATCCCTAGCACCACGTTGTTGGTTTGCACTTCACATCCTCCTTATTTAGCCACTGTCAGCTATTTTGTGCCCAAAAAGTGAAACTTCTCAACTACTTCTAGAGCCTAATTTCCTTATCTAATTGCCTCAACATACACTGATTTAATTTTACTACAAAACATTATCATTGTTTTGCTTTTGTTGATGTTTGTCTCACATTCTCCTTTCAAGACACTATCCCTCTGTTCAACTAAACTTCCAAGTTCTTGCCTTCTATGAAGGACTTGCAATGTCATCAACAAACATAAAAAAATTTATTTCTTCTCTCCGAACTTTAATTCCTTCCCGTATTTCTTGTTGGCTTCCTTTGCTGCTTGCTCAGTGCACAGACTGAATAACATGGAGGACACTCTACAGCCCTGTCTTTGCTACACTATTAAAATCTAACCATTTGCTGTTGGCCTGAGCTACCACAGCAAATATTACCTAATTTGAGCTTGCTTTAATGGTTGAGCATACATCATCACAATCTGCACAACAATTAGCTGACATGTTTCAAAAATTATTAGAGGGCAGTGAATCTGTTAGAATAAATGAATACACACCATATGAAATTAATATGACTTAGGACAACAAATAAAGCAACATTACAGGTAACACTAAGTGACAGTTAGCAACTCCTTTCTTTTACCTGTCCTGTAAGACGCCCAAACAGACCCAGTGCAGCCTTTATCAGTCTCCGTGATGGCACACCGGCATTATCTGGGAGGTTGTTTGCCACTGCTTTCACCAGGATTCGAAGGACATCCTCATCGACATGCTTAGCTTTGAGGTCCAATATCCTGTGATATGCTTGTATGACCTGCAGTGAGAAATATGCAACTAAATGGTAGTGCAAAAGCAAAGAAATCCATGTGACACTGTATCTTTTTTCATCAGACTGGATATTATTTACTTATTGTTAGCACACTAATGTGGTTCTGAATTATAGTAATGGATGTTGTTTTACAATATGGTAGGAGAGCAAAAAATTTCTTTCGTTCATTCATCACATTATGTAGTTTGCGTCATGAAAGAGAAGCTTCAAAAATGTGAAATGAGTCAAGGAATACAGAAATAAAAAGAGAAGTGACTCTATTAAATTAAATCACTGTACAAACACAATACTATGACTGTATTAATTAATATTATTTGCACTTGCATCAGCTAAATATAATGTGGTAAGTTATACGAGAAGCTGCCCCCCCCCCCCCAAGAAATTATTATTATTATTATTATTTTTCAAGGAAGAGCACTTCTTAAACTATTTTTCTACAAAGTTGCTGCAATTTTTCAGACATTTATCATAGCGTAAAACCATTTTTCTATGCCTTCTTCATATGAAGATATCCACTGCTGAAACCCATTTTTTGCATCATTAAAGTTGTTAAAGTGTCCTTCTCCAAAACAACGCCTCCAAGTTCAAGAGTAAGTTGTAGTCAGAAGGTGCGAGACTGGAACTGTAGGGTGGATGATTGAACAGCTCCCAACTGAATTTTTTAATAAGACTTTGATTAACACCAGCAGAGTGGGATCATGCACTGTCATGAAGCAACACAATGCCCTGACTGAGCATTCCACACCTTTTACTTTGAATTGTGTGCCAAAAGTTTTTCCTCAGCGTTCCACATTATTGTACTGCATTGGTAGTTTCACCTATGGGAAGAAACTCAACAAGCAGAATACTCAGTCTGTCCCAGAACACAGTATATTTGACATTTTTTGCACTGACAACATTGTTTTGAATTTTGTTTTATGGGGGGATCATGAGTGCGTCCACTCCATTGACTGTTGTTTCAATTCTGTAGTGACATGACGAACCCAAGTTTCATCACCAGCCACAAATATGTTTAAAAATTCATCTACTCTCATCACTGTATCAGGTAAGAAATGTCAAAGCACTGCCAAGTCACTTCTTGTGGACATCCGTAAGCATTTTTGGAAACCAACTGAAACACAATTCACAAAAATTTTGGTGATTCATGAGAATCTCATCCAATACAGTTTTTGAAATTTATGGAAGTTCAACACAAAGCGTTCTTATTGTGGAATGTCTGTTTTCACAAATTTTCTCATTCACTTTCTCAACCAAATCATCACTGACAACAGAAGACCAACCTCTCTGTGCTTCATCATGAACAACTGTTCGTCCATCATTAAACTGTCTCACCCACTTTCTAACCATTACATCAAACACTACATTTCCACCATAAATCTCTACAAATTGATGAAGAATTTAATTTAGCTTAACGTTCTTTGTGTTCAAAAAAGGATTACAGAACGCTCTTCACAGTTGGCAGGTTCAGAGACTGTCCTAAACATATTGAAGGATTACTAACAAATGTAAACACAATACAATCTGGCTGTCATGACATAAGTGCAAAGATAATGAACCAGAAAGAAAAGTGCAAATGTGAGGAACTGTGACACTAGTACTGCAGCGGTCATAGAATGAAATGGTACTTGCTTTCTGGACATGGGTCAATCCAAATGAAGTGGTCCAATAAAAATTAAGTTGGTTGCTTGACCATTTTAAAATATTTTAATTTTTTTATGTGACTACCCTATAATTGAGAAGTGCAAAACAGTTTTTTAAAAAAATTATACCTTTCACCTTTACTGAATGGTGGCCATTTTCATCTGTAAGCGTGCAACGATGTTTCAGTTTACAGACATTAGCAAAAATATGAATATCTCTGCACTGGATTAAGTTACAACATTGCAATTGACATGATTATTTTTAGAAAAGTGTCCTCTACAACATTGTCTATTACACAAAATACCCTAAATTCAAAAATAACCAGTCAAAATGACCTCCAAAGTTTGGTATCCAAATTTTCAAAAATCCACTTTTTAGGCCCAAAAATAACAAACAAGGAGTGATTTATGAGAGTCTATTTTTTCCTATAGTTAGATATCATACACTATTAGCCTCATATAGAGCAAGAACACTTACAAATCTTTCCTTAATTTTTTTATGAATTTTTGAAATTTGAAAATTTTCATTTTTTGTAAAGTTTGGGGTTAGTTATCTCAGGTGGGACTGAATATAAAAATAAGATTTTTTCACAGTTTGTACACCTATATGGCAGCAACGTACTGTAAAAATTTCAATACTGATATCTGACTGTGAACAAAGATTTGAATTTTTGAAAATGAGGAGGAAATTCACACACCACAAACCACATTACAGTAAAGGGTGATGGGACTATATGCCTCTGTCCGAGTCCAATTTCTCTCATCTTGTGTTCATATAAATCAAATGTGTATGTTGGAGGCAATAAAACTATTCTGCAGTCAACTGCAAATGCTGGTACTCAAAATTTTCTCAATAGTGTTTCATGGAAATACCATTGGCTTCCTTCTGGGGATTCCTATTTGAATTCACAAAACATCTTCGTAATACTCAGATGTTGATCAAACTTGGAGTAACAAATCTAGCAGCACACCTTTGAATTGCTTCAATGAATATCTTTAATCCAAACATAGCGTTTAAATTTTTAATCATCATGACTGTGTCAAGCAGCACACCATCAACATAGTATTTGAACACTACAGGGTTGTTTTTCCTATTCATCTGCATTAACTTACATTTTTCTACATTTAGAGGAAGCTGCCACGATCACATCAAACAGAAATTGTGTCGAAGTCATCCTGCATCTCCCTACAAAATCAACCGATGGAAAGTACAGGACGGAATAACAAAAATATTAGGAAAGGAATAGATCGGTATTCACATTACAGAGCAGATGTTGAGTCACAGGCATGTGCAACGAAAAGACAACTAAACATTTCACCTTTTGGCTAGAAGCCTTCTTCCAAAATAGAGAACATGCAGACATTCAGACAAGCACAACTCACATACATATGCCCACTGTCTCCAACCACATAACTGCACCTGACTGCAGACAGCGGAAACTGACACTTGTTTATCTGATTTGTGTTTACAATAATTTTTATAGATCATTCCAGACAAATGTTGATTGGTTGCTACAAATAGAACACAATTACCACCTTAGCCTCTCGCTGCCCATTAACGTGACATTCATCCTTGAAGCCAATGCAATATCTGGTCACGGTGACCACTAAAACATAAGTAACATCTGTGCAACTATGTAACTTCTTCAGCAGTCGGCTGCTTTTGTAGCAAAATGGCACATACTGTCAAATGCTCAGTTGTTCACAGAGAATTAATATAACAGTTGCACAGAGAACAATTAATAAATAACAGCACACATGCAACTTGCTCTGATGCCCAATGTATTGAGATTCAAATGTGAACATTGTTGCACTGTAGTGAAATTTCTCAAGGTTTATACTTACGTCTTCAAACTCTGCGCAGTCAGTGCTCACAATCATGAGATTGTCCCACACTTTCCAGTTCTCAAAATTACATTTGAGAGCTTCTTTCAGTGCCTTCCAGGCGCGAGCCTTTTGACCCAGTTTTACGTAGGCCTTCGCCAGATTGTTCCAAGCCTCGAAGTTCTGGAGGGAAAAAATGTAGCATTATCTTAAGTAAGATTTCACGTGAATGGTAGAAACACTGAAACAAATATCATTTCTGGTGAACCAACACTACAACTACTGTTGCACAATTTATTGAGAGTAAAGTACAGATAAAAATGAAAAGGTAATTAATATGGCTATCAAGTAAATCAGAAGAAATTCTGCAGTGGTGAATGAAAAGTTAAAGTCTGTAGCACGAGCTTAGGACCGGGTATCGATTCCTTCACTTTGGCACTAGAAGGGGGTGGGCAGTGAGCGTGGTGGCCTGGGCACTTTTTACACCCAGGAATGATCTTCCGGTACTCATTTCATGACAGGATGAGTGGACCTGGGACCATCCTGGAGGGGGAGGGGGGGGGGTGACTGTAAAGAGGAAAAATACCCATTCCTAGCAGACATTGAACCAAGGACCTCCAAGACCATAGTTTACTGCTCTACCTGCTAGACCACCGGGCCACCAGCGATGCATTAAAATACATAAAAGAAATTTTGTATATCATACTGCCCCTTTGCTTGGTGGAGAGGGGCAAGTCAGAGACATACAGTTGTATAAACTTTATAAAGGCAAGAAAGTGAGTTAAGTTTTCATCAGTGTATGACATGAAAGAGTGCAGTGTGACTAACACAATAATACTCTGGATACTGTTATCTAGGAGAAACTTTTCAGGCATTTCAATACAACTTCACGTTTATTAATAAAATATGGGTGATCACAGTCCAAAAGGGAGATCATATATAATAATAATAATACCACACGGGGAGACAGATATTCATTAGTGCACAAGTTGGTAACGTTTTTTCACAAGTTTAATAAACACAACTCATACAGATAACAGAGACTTGTCATCAATAATACACACATCAAAAAAAGTTTTGCATCACCTCGGTTCCAAGAGTTCCGGAACTTGTACAGAAAATTGGAATAGACATCAACATTAACATCATTTCCGCCCTTTTTATTGCTCATGAAAACCATACACTGCATGTTGTACCACCATACAATGAGACCTTCAGAGGTAGTGGTCCAGATTGCTGTACATACCAGTACCTCTAATACCCAGTAGCAAGTCCTCTTGCATTAATGCATGCCTGTATTCATCGTGATATACTACAACAAGTTCATCAAGGCACTGTTGGTCCAGATTGCCCCACTCCTCAACGCGATTCAGCGTAGATCCCTCAGAGTGGTTGATGGGTCACATCATCCATAAACAGCCCTTTCCAATCAACCCCACACATGTTCGATATGGTTCATGTCTGGAGAACATGCCGGCCACTCTAGTCGAGCAATGTCATTATCCTGAATCAAGTCATTCACGAGATGTGCACGATGGGGGTGTGAATTGTTGTCCATGAAGACAAATTCCTCGCCAATATGTTGTCGATATGGTGGCACTATTGGTCGGAGGATGGCATTCACATACCGTACAGCCATTACAGTACCTTCTGTGACAACCAGCGGTGTATGTCAGCCCCACATAATGCCACCGCAAAACAGCAGGGGACCTCCACCTTGCTGCACTCGCTGGACAGTGTGTCTAAGGCATTCAGCCTGACCGAGCTGCCTCCAAATACGTCTCTGACGATTGTCTGGTTGGAGGCATATGCGACACCCATAGTTGAAGAGAACGTGATGCCAGTTCTCAATTGTCCGTTCGGCATGTTGTTGAGCCCATCTGCAGCGCACTGCACAGTGCCGTGGTTGCAAATATGGATCTTGCCATGGATGTAGGAAGTGAAGTTGCGCATCATGCAGCCTATTGTGCACATTTTGAGTCATGACACGACATCTTGTGGCTGCATGAAAAGAATTATTCAACACGGTGGTGTTGCTGTCAGGGTTCCTCCGAGCCATAATCTGTAGGTAGTGGTCACCCACTGCAGTAGTAGCCCTTGGGCAGCATGAGCAAGGCATGTCATCGACAGTTCTTGTCTCTCTGTATCTCCTCTGTACCCGAACAACACGCTTTGGTTCACTCTGAGACGCGTGGACACTTCCCTTGTTGGTAGCCCATCCCGGCACAAAGTAACAATGAGGACACGATCAAACCGCGGTATTGACCATCTAGGCATGGTTGAACTACAGACAACACGAGCTGTGTACCTCCTTCCTGGTGGAATGGCTGGAACTGATCGGCTGTCGGACGCCCTCTGTCTAATAGGCGCTGCTCATGCATGGTTTGGGCAGGTTTAGTGACATCTCTGAATAGTCAAAGGGACTTTGTCTGTGGTCAATATTGACAGTCAATGTCCATCTTCAGGAGTTCTGGGAACCGGGGTGATGCTAAACTTTTTTTGGTGTGTGTATATTTAAAACGGTTTGCCAATGCTTGGGTAACCATTTGATTCTGTGACTGCAGAAATCACATGGTTTTCAGATAAGGAGCTCATCGAGCCAACTTCAGAGCACATTTTCATGCAGGAAGTTCTCTGAAAGTTGTTTAATAGACAGCAGAAAAAATGAAAATCTGAGGGCTTAAGATCAGGTGAATAAGGTTGGTACAGAATGGCTTCCCAACTCAACTCCTGTGTAGTGTGTTTTGTCAGTCTAACAGGATGCGGGTGGCCACTATTACGTACTAGCATTACTTCGCACAGTCTTCCTGGTTCTTGTTCTTGGGCTGCATCTACAAGACATCTCAGATGTTGACAATAACTCTCAGCAGCTGTGATGGTCACACCTTGGAAGCAGTTCACAGTACACCACACCATCGCTGTTCCACCAGATTCATAACATCTTTTATGGATGCACGCTAGTCTCTGTATGGGGAGTTGCTGCTTTGTTTGGGCTCAAGCATTCCTTCATTTTCCTTGTTGTTGTTTGTTGTTGTGGTCTTCAGTCCTGAGACTGGTTTGATGCAGCTCTCCATGCTACTCTATCCTGTGCAAGCTTTTTCATCTCCCAGTACCTACTGCAACCTACATCCTTCTGAATCTGCTTAGTGTATTCATCTCTTGGTCTCCCTCTACGATTTTTACCCTTCACGCTGCCCTCCAATACTAAATTGGTGATCCCTTGATGCCTCAGAACATGTCCTACAAACCGATCCCTTCTTCTGGTCAAGTTGTGCCACAAACTTCTCTTCTCCCCAATCCTATTCAATACTTCCTCATTAGTTATGTGATCTACCCATCTAATCTTCAGCATTCTTCTGTAGCACCACATTTCAAAAGCTTCTATTCTCTTCTTGTCCAAACTATTTATCGTCCATGTTTCACTTCCATACATGGCTACACTCCATACGAATACTTTCAGAAATGGCATCCTGACACTTAAATCTATACTGGATGTTAACAAATTTCTCTTCTTCAGAAACGCTTTCCTTGCCATTGCCAGTCTACATTTTATATCCTCTCTACTTCGACCATCATCAGTTATTTTGCTCCCCAAATAGCAAAACTCCTTTACTACTTCAAGCGTCTCATTTCCTAATCTAATTCCCTCAGCATCACCCGACTTAATTAGACTACATTCCATTATCCTTGTTTTGTTTTTGCTGATGTTCATCTTATATCCTCCTTTCAAGACACTGTCCATTCCATTCAACTGCTCTTCCAAGTCCTTTGCTGTCTCTGACAGAATTACAATGTCATCGGCGAACCTCAAAGTTTTTATTTCTTCTCCATGAATTTTAATACCTACTCCGAATTTTTCTTTTGTTTCCTTTACTGCTTGCTCAATATACAGATTGAACAACATCGGGGAGAGGCTACAACCCTGTCTTACTCCCTTCCCAACCACTGCTTCCCTTTCATGTCCCTCGACTCTTATAACTGCCATCTGGTTTCTGTACAAATTGTAAATAGCCTTTCGCTCCCTGTATTTTACCCCTGCCACCTTTAGAATTTTAAAGAGAGTATTCCAGTCAACATTGTCAAAAGCTTTCTCTAAGTCTACAAATGCTAGAAACGTAGGTTTGCCTTTCCTTAATCTTTCTTCTAAGATAAGTCGTAAGGTCAGTATTGCCTCACGTGTTCCAATATTTCTACGGAATCCAAACTGATCTTCCCCGAGGTTGGCTTCTACTAGTTTTTCCATTCGTCTGTAAAGAATTCGTGTTAGTATTTTGCAGCTGTGACTTATTAAGCTGATAGTTCGGTAATTTTCACATCTGTCAACACCTGCTTTCTTTGGGATTGGAATTATTATATTCTTCTTGAAGTCTGAGGGTATTTCCCCTGTTTCATACATCTTGCTCACCAGATGGTAGAGTTTTGTCAGGACTGGCTCTCCCACGGCCGTCAATAGTTCCAATGGAATATTGTCTACTCCGGGGGCTTTGTTTCGACTCAGGTCTTTCAGTGCTCTGTCAAACTCTTCACGCAGTATCATATCTCCCATTTCATCTTCATCTACATCATCTTCCATTTCCATAATATTGTCCTCAAGTACATCGCCCTTGTGTAGACCCTCTATATACTCCTTCCACCTTTCTGCTTTCCCTTCTTTGCTTAGAACTGGGTTTCCATCTGAGCTCTTGATATTCATACAAGCCGTTCTCTTATCTCCAAAGGTCTCTTTAATTTTCCTGTAGGCGGTATCTATCTTACCCCTAGTGAGATAGGCCTCTACATCCTTACATTTGTCCTCTAGCCATCCCTGCTTAGCCATTTTGCACTTCCTGTCGATCTCATTTTTGAGACGTTTGTATTCCTTTTTGCCTGTTTCACTTACTGCATTTTTATATTTTCTCCTTTCATCAATTAAATTCAATATTTCTTCTGTTACCCAAGGATTTCTACTAGCCCTTGTCTTTTTACCTACTTGATCCTCTGCTGCCTTCACTACTTCATCCCTCAAAGCTACCCATTCTTCTTCTACTGTATTTATTTCCCCCATTCCTGTCAATTGCTCCCTTATGCTCTCCCTGAATCTCTGTACAACCTCTGGTTCTTTTAGTTTATCCAGGTCCCATCTCCTTAAATTCCCACCTTTTTGCAATTTCTTCAGTTTTAATCTACAGGTCATAACCAATAGATTGTGGTCAGAGTCCACATCTGCCCCTGGAAATGTCTTACAATTTAAAACCTGGTTCCTAAATCTCTGTCTTACCATTATATAATCTATCTGATACCTTTTAGTATCTCCAGGGTTCTTCCATGTATACAACCTTCTTTCATGATTCTTAAACCAAGTGTTAGTTATGATTATGTTGTGCTCTGTGCAAAATTCGACCAGGCGGCTTCCTCTTTCATTTCTGTCCCCCAATCCATATTCACCTACTATGTTTCCTTTTCTCCCTTTTCCTACACTCGAATTCCAGTCACCCATGACTATTAAATTTTCGTCTCCCTTCACAATCTGAATAATTTCTTTTATTTCATCATACATTTCTTCAATTTCTTCGTCATCTGCAGAGCTAGTTGGCATATAAACTTGTACTACTGTAGTAGGCGTGGGCTTCGTATCTATCTTGGCCACAATAATGCGTTCACTATGCTGTTTGTAGTAGCTTACCCGCATTCCTATTTTCCTATTCATTATTAAACCTACTCCTGCATTACCCCTATTTGATTTTGTGTTTATAACCCTGTAGTCACCTGACCAGAAGTCTTGTTCCTCCTGCCACCGAACTTCACTAATTCCCACTATATCTAACTTCAACCTATCCATTTCCCTTTTTAAATTTTCTAACCTACCTGCCCGATTAAGGGATCTGACATTCCACGCTCCGATCCGTAGAACGCCAGTTTTCTTTCTCCTGATAACGACATCCTCTTGAGTAGTCCCCGCCCGGAGATCCGAATGGGGGACTATTTTACCTCCGGAATATTTTACCCAAGAGGACGCCATCATCATGTAATCATACAGTAAAGCTGCATGCCCTCGGGAAAAATTACGGCTGTAGTTTCCCCTTGCTTTCAGCCGTTCGCAGTACCAGCACAGCAAGGCCGTTTTGGTTATTGTTACAAGGCCAGATCAGTCAATCATCCAGACTGTTGCCCTTGCAACTACTGAAAAGGCTGCTGCCCCTCTTCAGGAACCACACGTTTGTCTGGCCTCTCAACAGATACCCCTCCGTTGTGGTTGCACCTACGGTACGGCTATCTGTATCGCTGAGGCACGCAAGCCTCCCCACCAACGGCAAGGTCCATGGTTCATGGGGGGGGGGTCATTTTCCTTATGCTAGCATAAAGACACTATTTCTTGTCACCAGTAACAATATAGGACAAAATGATCTGTGTTGCTCATGAACCAGCTGATGACGAGCAAGGAGAGATGTGCATATGGCCATCTACATATTTTTGTAATTTTGGGTCTGAGCATGCGTTACCCATACACTTGATTTTTTATCACACCCTGAAAATCTGCTTGGATGTGGAGAGTTACCAATGTTAAAACAATCCTCCTTAAAACAAGACAATCATTTTCTTGTTGTGCTCTGTCCAATGGCATTATCCCCACACACGGTGCAAATTTTTCTGGCTGACTCCATTGCTGTCACCCCTCCAATGAACTCAAATAGAAGAATATGTCAGAAATGTCCTGATTTCTCCACTTGGCACTCCTTTTTCTGTATCCAAAGGTCCACTCAATACTCCAAATGACAATCCTACCTCCACTGCCACTTGGAAGAGTTGCGAGGAAGGATAATTAATGCGGCTGCTGATATTGACCATGATGAGGTGAGAAAGGTCTGAAAAGCAATGTCTGATTTCAGCTCTGAATAAAAACTGATTATGAGAAAGAGACAGTATTGGATATTATTCGAGGAGGTTCTCAATAAGTTACTAGACAGCAAAAAGAACTCTTATTTCTGTTGCAGCCAACATGTTGGAAAAGTTCAAGAAATTAGGCTGTTTGATGAGTCTTAAGATTCACATTTTCAACAGCCACTTTTATTTTTTCCTGGTTGGTTGGTTGGGGGGAGGGGACCAAACGTCGAGGTCATCGGTCCCATCTTATTAGGGAAGGATGGGGAAGGAAGTTGGCTGTGCCCTTTCAGAGGAACCATCCCAGAATTCCTCAAGAGATTTAGGGAAATCACGCAAAACCTAAATCAGGATGGCTGGTCGTGGATTTGAGCCGTGGTCCTCCTAAATGCAAGTCCAGTGTGCTAACCCAACTATGTGAGTGAAGACCAAGGTGATTGCTTTCATATACACATGTAGCTTATATAAACTGCGCAATACATGTTTCATTATAATAGCCCTAATGAACTGTATCTCACATAATAATCTCAGGACTATGTATTCTGCTTAGGCTCACTCAAAGTTGAAACCTGGGATAGAATTCTGGTGAATCTGTGGAGGAAGCAAGAAATCTTTCAGACTGTAGGAAAAAAACAAGGAGACAAAAGAACATCATGCAGGTGACTACTCACAGAAAAAAAATGTCTACCCCTTCCCTGCAAACAGATATTACAAAATGTAATTACTGTAAAAGAAAAACTGAACAGTAGTGATCGTCATATCTCACACTGTCAATCTGAGTACAGTTTCTATACAAGATAGATGGATGATGTGTATGTTCAGCAGGCAAATACAGCACTATTCCAAAAAAGGCATACTTCATCCTAGAATCAAACTGTGTAATGCCGTTACTCAGATACATACAAATAATAGCAGATAAGGTTAAATACAAATTATCAGTAAAACATTACTTGTTTGAGAACCGCTTCTGCTCTGTGACAGAGTATCCAGAAAAATAATACTGTGCCATCCTTTGATACTATAAAATATGTCCTCAGCAGTACATTATTACATGTCATATTATTTCTAGCTGAATAATAATTGTGTTTTAGTGTACGAAATGTTAGTAGTATTACACAATACACGACCACATATGCACAACTATGAAACAAACAAATGTCCACATCGAAAAAATTAAATTACTTTTCATTCCAATTCTGTGTTTTGCTACCTTTCTACTTTGTAGTTAAGTCGCCCTATGAGAAAAGTTTGGGACAGAATGTAACTGTGGTAAGATGTGGATTCAGTGTTCAAAACACAACGAGATTAAGCTGTTACTTAACAAAACGCGTGTGTGTGTGTGTGTGTGTGTGTGTGTGTGTGTGTGTGTGTGTGTGTGTGCGTGAGAGAGAGAGAGAGAGAGAGAGAGAGAGAGAGAGAGAGAGAGAGAGAGAGAGAGAGAGAGATTGCACACGCTCATGGGTTTCACTGAAGCAGCTGTTGGCCTAAGAACCTGAAACAGATGCATCATGAAGCACTTACCAAAGCCCCAGGACTAAACAATTCTCACTCACTTCATTATCTAGCTACAGCACACAACAGTACCACTTCAGTACTAAATGGAGATAAGCTTCAATTTGGGTGTGATGTGGCACTCTGGGTTTTATGTACACAGGTACATGACACTGCCATAATAACTACCTCATTATCGAGGGCACAGTAGCGGCGGTAAGCAGTAGCACACATGTCCCACTGGCTTTCCTCGAGGCAGGCAAAACCGAGTCTGGACCACAGACCTGCCTGCAAGCTGTTGATTTCGAGGGACTTTGAGAGATGTTGAATGGCCTTGTCATACTGAAACATAAAACACACAATTTCATTGCAATACCTGCAGTTGAACATCTTTTTTGTTGTAAGTAGTAGCATGCCAAGGAAGATTGGTGCAATAAAGTTAAGTACACGAGAGTGTCTGGCAATGATGCACACGTTCAACAATAAAATCTTAAGTATAAAGAGGAGAATGGTGTACATGATGCATGATGAATATCTGTCTTGAAACTTTCTGGTATTTTAGAACTGTTTGCCGTGCCTCGATCCCAGAACCTCACCCGTCATAAGCGGCTCTTTGGCAGCTGAGCAATCTCGACACGACCCACGACCCGTCCTCGCAGCTTCAATTTGGCCGGCAGATCCCTTCTGCTTCTCAACCTACAATGGAAGTCTTCAACATATCTTTCCGAATTAGCTTTCCCGAAAGAAAGGAAGGTCCAGCAAGGTATAAAGAAAAACTTTGGAAGCTATCAAGATACTGGTCGAACTGAAGCTGTAAGGTCGGGTTGAGAGTTGTTCCCAGGTAGCGTAGTCGGTAACTTGCATCAGTTAATTGTATATTCGTAGACCGTAATAGTGTTCCCCTGCTATGATATGGAAAAAGTCAATTTTACAATTATAGACATCTCCACAGTGGAAAATATGAAAACAAGCTGACATTCTTAAGGTGTGTTTTCTTTTTTCTCTCACCTTGTAGGTTGTGTGTGAACAAAAACTTTCCTGGACCAACAAAAACTTTTAAACTGTCACAAAGTTTCAAAATAGTACATACATTGCTGCAGAGTGCAAGTTCCATTCTAGCATAGACTACTGGAAGATGCTGTTTTATTTTACAACTAAATACCTTATAACACTACATTAGGTGAATTTGAACATCAATCGTGTCAGAAACTGGGTTTTGCATTCCTAGTTTGTACTTTTTACTGTTAGACCATTAAGAAAGGTAGAAGCCATTTCCCCCTCCCAACATCAGCCTTCCCATGAAAAAATTATCCTTGAAAGAATCATCTGATCCAGAGGAACAATGATAATCAGAATGAGACTAGGTTGCAGCATGAAAGCCCAAAGTAAAACCATTCCAAAAAGCCGGCTTGTTTTTGTTACGGTGTAGAACAATGTTAGCATACAACTAGCCTTCATGCAAATCCTGAATTGCCAATTACACTTCCTTTAATATCTGCTACTACATGTACACTCAGTTTGCAGGTTGATGAGGCACGAGATCAGTATGTGGCACACCACCATCTGAGATTACAAACAGTGGAAGGAACAAAGCTGTATCTTGAATAAAATAACTTTGTGACTAACAGACTGCAGCATCGAGGACAACGTTGCCAATGCACAGCCAGCCACATTGTACATGGCTCTGCTCGTAACTGCAAACAGGTAAAACAGCATGCGGCACTCGAGAAAGAGCTACAATAGGCCACCCCTACCACTCGATGCAAAATGTCATTCACAATGTTGTTTCAATCCAAGTATAACTACTTACCATGTAGTTGAGGTGTTTAGCACTCAACTGGCATAGTGTTTTCACTTTTTTTGCATGTTCCATATATCATGTTCACAGTAACTCATCATGATGTGGACTTTGTCAGTAGGCTTATGAATAAGATAAAATTTATCTGTGAAAACATGGCTACATGTTTGTCACTTAGATAACTGATTAATCTACAGATTGCCTCTATAGTATCGCTGTCTTTGATGCAGGAAGACCTGGGTTCGATACCCGGTACCACTTTGTCTGTCTGAGGTAGGGAGGTCTGGAATGGGGTCCACTCAACCTCGTGAGACCAAATGAAAAGTTGATAATTAATTGAAACCCTCAGTTGCCGACAGGTGTTGTTGATGTGCCCCCCTACCAGTTGCACTATTCACCTGTGTCCTCCGTGGCTCAGATGGATAGAGTGTCTGTCATGTAAGCAGGAGATCCCGGGTTCGAGTCCTAGTCGGGGCACACATTTTCAGCTGTCCACATTGAGGTAAATCAACGACACCTGTCGGCAGCTGAGGGTTTCGATTAATTACCATTTATTCTAGAGAAGCTGCACGGTCGTCAATGGTATCTGTTCTTTCGGGAACAGTTACTATCTTCATACATAAACGAAAAGCTGCTCGGATAAAAATGCTGCAGTAGCTTCCGAATTCATCTACTCGCAATAACAGCAGGAAACAGCAAACGTGAATTGTAGCTTATTGCACCCCAGACCATAAGACCTAGGGTAGAGCCACTGTGTCTTGGATGAATGTGCTCTACGAGACAATGTTCACCGGCATACGTCATATGTGCAAACAACCATCACTCGTGTGCAGGCAGAATCTGCTTTCATCGCCGAACACCACGGCATTTTCAGACTCGCTAAGTTGGCTGTAGGAGACACGAGTGTGTCCCAGTAGCATGGTTGCCTGCTGGCTTCACACATCTGGACCACACTGAGCCTTCTGGCTGCTAGTAGTCCCTTTTAAGGGGCCACACAGGTAACTATGCCACTACACTGTCTGTTGGTGGATGACATTGTAATCATTACCAGTCCACTTACTACTCCCCAGGTGGATATGTCACCATTGGATCAAAATCGGTGTACTATTCCCCCACCCCCTCCAGCAGTGTATTTTTATGGTTGTACATTTCACTTCTTCCTGTGCAAGACTGAGCAGTATATATATACATCTAATTGGGTACTATTTTTGTTCCTAGTGTCATATTCAGGACCACTACCATTACTTTGAATAGTGCCAGAGTCTTCTCTAAAATCATATAATGGTAAGTCCAGATTGGAATATCAACAGTTATGAAAAGATAGATTGTAACTCACCATAAAGACATTGAGTTGCACACAGGCACAACAAAAAGACTGTTACACAATGAGCTTTTGGCCAAAGCCTTCTTCAGAAAAAAAAGGAAAAAACACACACACACACACACACACACACACACACACACACACACGACTGCTATCTGCCCAGACGCAACTGCTATGTTGAACAAAAGCAGCAATTTGGAAAGAGACAGGAAAGGGGGAGGGATAGCTGGTTGCGAGTGGAGGGAAAGAAGACTGCTGCCTGGCAGAGCATGCAGGGACTATACCTGGATCAGAATAACAAAGTGATTGACGTCTAGCTGATCACAGGGCTGTTACCACAGACCAGCCAATCGTTGTCACAGGGCTGTTACCACAGCAACAGCCAGTCGTTGTCAAATCTCTCTGTTACTGCAGGTAGCGGCTATAGCTAGCCCCAGATGATGCCTGTGGCCGCTAACGTAAACAGTTGCGGTCTGTATTGTTATCTGCTTTGTTTCTCTGTGGCAAGTTTATTTTGTGCAACAGAATGTCTGAAGCCTGTATTGGAAGTGTGCAAAAAAGTGTGGACGCCAAATGGAAAGTTCAGCGATCTGCTCAGTTTTGCGTGGACAGAAATTGAGTTTGTGTGCTCGGTGCACGAATATTTGGAGGAGGAGAGATACAATGGTGCAACTCAACTGCCTGTAATGATGGTAGCCAAAAGAACTGCAGTTGCTTTGAAGATTCATTATATATTGTCATTAAAATTTGTACGAAGAAATACTGTGCAGAAGGGGAAGAACATGGTTCACCCAAACTGCGAACACCTGGTAAAAATATGACAGAATCACAATTAACAAACTTGGACTCTTCTCGACAAGATGCTCTTTGTCACAATAAGATGCTGCTCGTCACCACATATAAGGATATTACGAGACAAAAGAACATCCGACAACAAAAAAGCTGTTCGTTACTTTTCGTGAGGCAAAGTTATTCAGTGTCAGCAGAACAACTTTCTTAATGGTTGTCAGGGCCCTCGGTTTTCGGTGCAAAAAATTTAATGGACGCAAAATTATAATGGAGAGAGAGGTGACAGCACAGAGTGTCATTGCCGATTTTTAATAAATGTTGAAGTGCCATTTGAAGACATTTTGTGGTTTGTCAAAACATGGATTCATGCCAGCCATTCTGTCAGAAAGATTGGACAGATGACAGCAAATGTGGAAGTGGATGTGTCGACAGAAGTGCCGACACAGTGTGGTTTGAGGAGACCGAAATGCACGCTATAAGCTCACGCAGGATGGCGTGAGGTCTGAAACAGGATACGTAATGAATGCTATAAAGAAAAGTACATAGCTTCAGGAATACTTAACTTCAATCCATCATTTGTATACATCGTTCTTGATGAGACATGCTTCATACGATAACTATCAATTGCTATGGCGCCTTGCTAGGTCGTAGCCATTGACTTAGCTGAAGGCTATTCTAACTATCTTCTCTGCAAATAAACGAGGCTTCGTCCGTTGCATCGCTAGCTACATATATATAACAATATATAACAACATATATATAACAATATATAACTGGGGCGAGTGCTAGTAAGTCTCTCGAGACCTGCCGTGTGGTGGCGCTCGGTCTGCGATCACTGACAGTGGCGACACGCGGGTCCGGCGTATACTAATGGACCGCGGCCGATTTAAAGCTACCACCTAGCAAGTGTGGTGTCTGGCGGTGACACCACAGAAGTTCTGCTGTTCTGGTGAGAAAGAGCCCAACTGTCTCCTTGTTTACAAATTGAGGAAAACATGACTACCACAAGGAGATGAATCACAATAGTTTTCTTAAATGGTTCAAGGGGCACCTACTGCAAAAATTAAACTGGCCATCTGCCATTGTAATGGACAATGCCCCATACCATTTAATTATTAAAAATAAAGCTTCAACGATGACAACGGATGAGATTGACATTGTTGAAACCTCAGAACATTAAAATTCAGGACAATTTATGTAAGGCGGAACTTATGGACATAGCATGTACACTGTGGACGAGGTAGCTAATGAATGTGGCCACAGGGTTCTTAGGCTTCCACCATACCACTGCCATTTCAACAACATTGAAATGATTTGGGAGCAGATTAAACATAGCATGGCAACAAATAACAAAAGCTACACAGTAGCAGATATTCAAAGACTGTTAGCGAAAGCAGTGGCACAAATAATGCCAGGGAAGTGGAATAATGTTGTATGCCACACAGAAATGGTTGTTATGGAAGCAAGGAAGAGCAAAGTTAGCTTAGAACGTAATGTTGAAAATACAATTATATCGTAAGGCGATTCCAGAGACTTGTCCATGGACCAGAACTCAGATAATGACAGTGTCAAGGAAGAAAGTGACCCGGAACTAAATGGCACATAGCCTTATCTTAATTCGTCTTTATTTTTGTGTTGTGTCATATTTTTGACTAAACTCTGTTTACTGCAGTTGTATAATAAATCTCACTTCATTATTAAGGAATGCTCCTCTGCACAGATATGCCACTCTGCATGCATACTACAGTAATTGGCAAGTACTCAAGCCGTCGATTCAGATCCATTTTAACACCCCTTTTGAATTGAATCTGACAACTGAAAATGATTAATTTTGATTACTGTAAAAGACAGTGCACTTCCTGTTGATTCTGTTGTGATATACATATAATTGGAATGCAGTATTACTTTATACACAGGAGTGTGTTTGTTAAGCCACAAGGATATTATGATCCTGTAAAACGAACTCAGTAATGCACATCAAAAGGCGGCATGAGAAGGCAGTAAGGAACCTTACACCTGTTGCTGCGATATCCATACTGCGCGCGCACATGTCGGCGAACCAACAACATCGCCAAATTCCAGGTTCAACTGTGGTTTCACTGTCAATCACTTTGTTACTTTGATCCGGGTATAGAAGGCCGCAGGGCAAGGCTGCAAGTTGGAGCATTGGGAGGGGGAGGGGGAAGGAGAGAGGGAGGTGGAGTGGGAGGGAGGGGGAGCGGGAGGAGGGAGGGGGACAGAGGAGGAGGGGGGCCAAAAAGAAGAGGAGCAGAGAGGGGAAAAGGCTGATGGATGTGTTTTCAGGGAGCAGCATACAATGAGTGTCAGGGGATGTGAACTGGGAGGAGGTGATACGAAAGATGGGGCAAATACTGTTGAACTCTTGGCCACAGTTTGGCAGTGGCCATTCACACTAATATATAGTTGGTTGGTAGTCATACCAACATGAAAAGCTGTGCAACGACTGGAGCAGAGTTGGTATATGACACGGCTGCTTTCACACATGGTCCCACTTCTGATAGGGGTACGATAAGTTGCGGGCTAAGGTGCTCTAGAATAAATGTTCCTTTACAGTATTGCCACACTGATCTGTATCAGCTGGAAAGATGAAGGCGATAAATAGTTTTTGGTGAAAGGCTGTGCCCTACCTGCTTGCGGTTGAAGTAGAACAGCCCCCAGTGGCGTTGGGCACGCGCGCTGCGCCGTCCTGACAGCTCCCAGGCCCTCTCGTAGTACACCGGGTCATCTGTCGAGTCCCCGAGCAGGCACCACAGCTTCACCGTCTCCTTCTTCTGCAGCTCGTGCCTCACTATCTCGGCAGCCTGTAAAATGAAAGTCCCAAAATGTAGTGTCAGAGGAAAAGACCAATTGCTATTACAACACATCCAGTACCAAAGTAAAAACACTGCTCGCCAATAAAAGTGTGACACCAAGAGGATTAGTAGACAACAGAATTTTACTTATTGAGTGTATATAGAGTACAATCGGGTTTACAGGGTGCAAAATTTAGTACAAAGAGCTGCCACCTCTTGCACGAATAGCAATTCTCAATTCAAACTGGCGTCGAGTTGAACTGAGATCAGATGACAGACACCGATACATCATTCCAGGAGTTCACCAATCTAAGTGACTGGCAAGTGGCGGCTTGCCAGTCTCTCAGTAACTCGTGCCTAGACATCAGTAAGCCTCAATATGTCAAGATGTGAGATACAGGTGTACTGAGGAATGATGTACATTTGTTCTCTGTTCAGCTTTCATCATTGCATTACCACAGTGCCCTGTGGGGCTGGGAGTCAAGAATTCCCACCCGTCTCTTTGCTTTCTTTCCTCATTCTCTATTTCATATAGAAAGTGCCATTAACATGTTGAAAAACTGAAAAGCGATGATTGTCAGAAACAAAGATTCAGCTGACAAAAAACTCAAAACAAGTTTTGATGAAATTAAAAGCAAAAGTGTGAACACTATAAGAACAAAAGGCCGATGAAACTACAGAAGAAGAAATAGGATCAATATGTAAGACGTCTGACAGAGCTTCGAAATATTTGCGATCAAACGAGGTAAAAAAATAGATAACATTCTTTTGGAATTTCTGAATTAATCAGTTGGAAATGGCAACCAAATAATTTTTCTAGTAAATGTGTACAATCTAATGTACACTTACGTTAACTGCTTGGCATCTGGATTCCTGTCAAGAATAAATACTCAGGGATGGAAGAGAACATCAGACATGCCAACTTTCAAAAGTGAAAAATCAGGAGAATTTTAGCGGTGTACTATTGTAATTATAACACATCCCTGATGATTAAAGTTGCAATAATTCAATACCTGTAACTACTCAATTACATTTGCATTATTATTTACATGTAAATACAAAATAATGGACATACCTGAGCATTCGGACTGTATAATTTATCATTCAACATGCTGAACAACGTGAATGATGAGCTCTGCAGGTTTCTTTGGATTCACACGTTCAAGTGAAGCACTCTTGAGAGAATTACAGTTCGAAATTACGATCCGAGGAAACAAATTAACGTATATTAGATTTCTGTTTTGACATTAGCACAGTTTTTGCATGAAGAAATCACTGTTAAATGATCACACATTTTCATTTCATAATGCAACCCATATTTGCATGGCATCTTATATCCATAAGACATCTTTCAAAAAATTTAAATCAATTTTATACAGGTTGTACATGTTAGGCTTAGCAAATAATCTGAATAGTTTATCAGTCTGAATTTGTCTGATTACGGTAGTTACTTATTCAGCACACCCGTAGCTGACTTAGCCTTCTTCAAAAACTCTGAACTAAATTTCTGCTCAAGGCACTTGGCTTTTTGAATTGGTTTTAAAATTAAAAATTTCTCCAAGGACGTTTCTTGAAAGTATGGACCTGAACTGAGTTTTGGTCTTTGTAACTGTGCTAAAAATTCTCCCACATTCCGCATTACTGTGTGGAATTGACAAAATAGCCAGCATCACCTTTACAAGTTTATCATATTGAAGAACCCCATCAGCCGATTTCATCTCACCTACCAACACCCACTGAACATCAATTCTCTCTGCTGCCACGTTGGTTTCTTCCAGCTGAAAGTTACAGAACTGAGTGTGGAGAATATCAACTTCTGTATCTAAGTGTTCACTTTTGCTAGTCAGAATATTAGGAAATCTATTTATGAAAAATCTAAGGCTGGAAAATGATGCTTTGCCAATTGTAGAAATATTTGCAACTTCTGCATGCATTAAAACTTCATCTTTGAGTGGAAATTTGTGTATCATGTAGTCACATGATAAGAAACATTTTCTTACAGACTTAAAAAATACAGACTTTTCCTCAGGCTTCAAAGTGGTCACCAAATCAAATGTAGAATTCCCTATCATCAGACAACAATCGTCCTTTTGATTTGCTGGAGTGCGATAATCTTCATCAATAAGAGAGCTGAAGGTTTTAATAATGAGTGGTCTCACAAATCTTGCCATCACATTCTTCAACAGTTCCCCCAAAATTAACTTCAATAAGTGGATATGTGGGGCACTTGACTGAAGAACCACATTTGGGCTCTCAAAGATAGGCATAAAACTTGAAAGGAAAAGGCATAAAGATGTATGTAAATTTGATGACATAAACATGAACAGTCATTCCTCTCATGATAAAGCTTAGTCCACAGTGTCAATGGTTTTCTGTAAAACTGATAATTGGGTTATTATTTTAAGTGAGGAGTGTGGTGAAATCTTCTCACAGTGCTTGGACTTGTGATATGAAGTAGACACATCAACATTTTGAGTGTGTTTTGGAATTTTATAATTCTTCAAAATTTCCACTTCAGAACCCTTACTTACAATTTCACTCTTGAACAAACTAACCAAAGGGTCCCACTGCTCCAAAATCCTATTTAACATCTTTTCAACGATAGCCATTATCTCGTGGAAATCGGGTTTTCTGCCAGATACCAGCGTCTTCCAAACACGATATTTCGATGTCATTACTTCACGTCTTCATCAGGTGTTCCCCGAGACTGGCTGCTTGCTGGACCAGGTTGCATATTTATGCCTGCCCGGTGCCTGGTGTTCTGTTTGCCGTTCCCTCGTCGGTCCGCGCCCACGAGTCGCACTATCCTGTCGCTCTAGGTGTTCCCTATTCCGCCCGCGCCCACTCTGGCCGCCTCCAACTGCGGTCGTGGCCTCCTGGTGTTGCCTTCTTGGTCCGTCCTGGTGTTGCCTTCTCAGTCCGCGCCCGTGAGTGGCGCTCCCCTGCCACTCTGGACGTTCCCTATTCCGTCCGCGCCCGCTCTGGCCGCCTCCATCTGCAGTGGTGGCCTCCTGGTGTTCCCTTTTCGGTCCGCGCCCGCGAGTGGTGCTCCCCTGCCGCTCTGGATGTTCCCTATTCCGTTCGCGCCCGCTCTGGCCGCCTCCAACTGCGGTCGTGGCCTCCTAGTGTTGCCTTCTCGGTCCGCACCCGCGAGTGGCGCTCCCTTGCCGCTACATCATGTAGGCACAAGTTTCAGAATTTTCCTCATTTCTGTGTCATGTAAAGTTTGAAACTTTACAAATTTTTCTTTCCTCTTTGCACTCCTTTCCAAATAATAAAATATGTCAATAATATTTTCGTCACCGTTCAAAGGCAAACATGCCGCACCCTTCTCAGCAGCAAGATTAATTAGGTGACAAGAACAGCCTACAGCGATTAAGTTAGCAATTTCTTGCTTCAAACATCCTGCCACACCCTTTTTTAGCCCTACCATTACAGGAGCATTATCAGCACCAAAAGCCAGATAATTTTTTGATGGAATACGGAATTCCCATAATGCTAAAAGTAGAAGATCAGCAATATTAGCTCCAGTGGCATCCCCTTTTAAATTAGGCACAGAGAGTAGGCAATTTTGAATTTCATGAAGGTGCAGGATTTTCAAATAATAACGAAAGTATTTAAACAGCTCTGAAAATCGGGAGATCGGTCTTCACGGTCGGGAAGAAGAAGGAAAAATCGGGAGGCTCCCGCTTAAATCGGGAGAGTTGGCACGTATGGAAAATTGAGGACCTGTAACATGACGATTAGTTTAGCTTCTAAAAAGGTAATGACACTAGAGAGACAGTTCTCACATTGTAACTGATAATGAACACAAGACTTACGAAAAACCAACACACCTGCATAGGATCTGTCAGTCCGGGAAAAACCAATGGGTATGAACTACAAGGAAAAACGGGTAATATACAACATGTACAATAACCAAAAGGAAACAATACAAATTGAAGCCAAAGAACAAAGTGATCGTATTAAAAGGGGTGTAAGTCAGGGATGCAGATATTCTGCTCGATTGTTCAAACTGTACGTGGAAGAAGCAATGTTCAGGAGTGGAGTTAAAAGTGATAACAATGATAAGGGTCGCTGATGACATCGTTATCCTTGGCGACAGTGAGGACGGGTTACAGGGCCTGTTGAATGGGATGGACTGTCTCACGAGTATAGAATTTGGTTCGAGAATAAACCAAAGAAAGACAAAAGTAATGAGAAGTAGCAGAAACGAGATAACGATTCCTTACATTAAAACTGAGGACCACGTAGCAGAAGTGAAGGAATTCTGCTAGCTAGGAAGCAAAATAAAGTATGCTGGATAAAGCAAGAAGGATACAAGAGTGACTAGTACAAGTAAAGAAATATACATTTGGCGCACAACATTGCACAGAAGGGAACCGAGGTCTGAGAATTTGAAAAGACGGGATGAGAAATGAGTAATTAGTGATGTTGTACAAAAGAAAGGTGTTTAAAAAATGGATAAGTTGGAAAGTAAATTCGCTCACTGGAGAATCAGTGAGGAAAGAAATATGTGGAAAACAGTGGCTAGCCAGGGAAGGGGGGGAAGGGGGGGGGGGGGGGAGGATTACAGAACATCTGTAACGACATCGAGGGATAACTTGCATGGTGCATTAGAAGAAGCTGTAGGGGGCGAAAACTGTAGAGGCTTGAATACCTCCAACATGTAAATGAGGTCATTGTATGTAAGTGTTGATAAGAGGCAAAGAGGTTGGCAAAGGAGAGGAAGTTGTGGCACATTGTATCCGAATAGCCAGAAGACTAGAGGCATGGAGGAGGAGGAGGGGATGTTTCTTGTCCTCGGGGGACCCTTTGTTTGGCTTTAAACAAGACCCTCATTTACCATGACTATGTGGAAATCTGCATCATGAAAAATCTGGATATACTCTACCAAAAGCAAAAACTCTTTATATGTACTACAATATACAAACCTTTTATTTTGGCACTAACAAGAAATACTTTTTTGTCACTTAAACTCTATAGGTACTTTTGTCTATACTCGCATTTAATTGCTCAACTCGAGTTCAATTTACTTTGTTTTAGTCACGTGAGACAATGGAGAACAGCACAATGGTGTAGACAGTTTGGCTGGAGCTGTCTCTGGCTGATGTTACAGGTAAACCATAAGTTTTTCCAGCTGTGGCACTGCCTCCACATGAAGCATTAATTCTTCCCCTGAAACACCACTTTCATTGCTCACTTCACCATTAGATTCATTCTATGCAGCACAAAAGGCAACAATATCAAATTGTTGTTGGTCATCATGCTGTAACAAGTATCACTTCATTCTGTAAGCAGGTATCTCAGGATGTATACGCGGACAAGGAAAAAAAATTCTCGATTTTTCCCAGTTAAAAATACTTTCTCCCGAGTGAAAACACACTTTTTCCATGTTAAGTGACAGTATATTTTCGCTCAGAACTGTAAAACTTATCAATCCTTGGAATGGTTATGGTTTTATACATGGGCGTACAATTTCCCTGCACTCTATAAAATGAAATTCAGGGAAAAAGAAAACACATTTTGGAAAGATCTTTCATATGCAGCAACATGTACGCTGCATATTTCCAAATTACGGAAGTATAAATTAAAACAATGGAAAATCCAAAATGGAATGTAATAATACGAGAGAAGGAAAGTTGCTACTCACCGTATAGCGGAGATGCTGAGCCGCGATAGGCACAATAAAAAGATTCACACAATCATAGCTTTCGGCCATTAAGGTCTTTGTCAGCAGTACACACACACACACACACACACACACACACACACACACACACAAGCGCAACTTGCACACACATTTGCGGTCTCAGAGAGCTGAACCGGAAAGATAGTGTAGTTTCAGCTCTCTGAGACTGCAGGTGTGTGTGTGTGTGTGTGTGTGTGTGTGTGTGTGTGTGTGTGCGCGCGCGCGCGCGCGGTGCTGACAAAGGCCTTAATGGCCGAAAGCTATGATTGTGTGAATCTTTTTAATTGTGCCTATCATGGCTCAGCATCAGAAGTATAAATTCGAATTCCACCAAACACCGTATGTTAGTTTCTGAAGTATTGAAATCGAGATTGCGATGCACTTTTGTAAGCCAATCATAGCTCATGTCACGTGATCTCTCCAGGTGATGACAGCAGATATTCAGAACATAAGACACGTGATGTAGTTGGCCAACATCAACATCACTGTTAAGTAGCGCGCACACACAAACAGTAAAGTTAATGGTTTAAATTAATATACATATGTTGCTACAGGAAAAGTAACACTTTCACATATAATGTTAGTCTCGAAGGTCAATATGCAGCAAGAGAAGCTTTCACACACAATGTTGATCTTTTTTGCACATATTACACTTTAAGATATACCACACAAATGTGCCAGTAAACTCTTTAATAATGACATAAATGTCTGATGATCCCGACACAAAATTCTTCCAAATGGCCCGTCTTCAAAGAGTTGATTTTTAAACGAGAGTGAAACGCTCTGTGATTTAATAAATTCATCGTACATTCTCGCACATATTTCGAATTGAGTAAAAGGAAATTTACTTTGAAAGGAACACTTTTCAAACCACCATTCGCAATATTTTCGTGTGACCTGTTAGAAATAGGTTCATTTTAGCAGTTGCCAGAGAGTGCCAGATGACAGGCACTACCACAATTTCGCAGCTACGATGACATAGGAGGCTCATATGTTCGTACGTGTAAAACATTAAAAGAGCTTATATTACGCCATAAAAGAAACAAGACATCATCCGAATTTCGTGAACCATACTAAAATGTGCACATTTGTATGTACAGATTCCCAACAAAGTAGGCCTCGACCTGATATTAAGCTTTTCAGTGTGGTTTTTGGGATGTAAATTTTCTTGGAGTACCAGACTGTATTATCTCATGTTTGGTTCTTTATTATGGCATAGTGTCATACGTGCTAGAAGATGAAAACATTCACTTGAAATGCAGCGAACAGCTGAAACTAGCCAATAGTGTGGAATTAAACACTTCGTTTCAAATACATTGAAGCCTTCAGTGCAAAAGATAATAAAAGCCAAATTTCTTTAGCAAACCGACAAAAATAACTTCATTGTTCTGCAATGCGGTTAATATATTTTAGCCTTCTGTAATGATGTGAATGTATTTTAATTCACTTGACAGTTCCAGGGCACAGAAATCTCTTCTGATTTCATTTGATGTGAGAGCAATAACAAAGAGGAAACAGCAAAATCGCTAAATGTAAACACGGGCCATGTGGAGACTACCCACTTTGCCACTATAACTCAGACTGCTCTGCGCATCAGCCCAAGATCTATGATATTTCCCAACTGGAGCAATACTAGATAGTGGACACCGACCCCCCCCCCCCACCCCCCTCAAGAGTTAGAGATAGGACATCAAGATTAAAAAAAAAAAAAAAAAAAAAAATCAAATTTTCATTTCTTAGCACTTATCTTTCTGAAGGGTCTGATACATACAACACATGTGTTTGAAGAAATGTAAGAAATGTTATTGGGTCTTAAGTGTGCCAAAGTGCAGTGCCACGCCTCTTCACACAGCATTCTTCTATCGCATGTCCCTGTATTTAGCTCTGTGGAATTGAAATGTGTATATTCTGTAACAAAAGCCGTCAAACTATATTAAAGACAGTGGAAATTAAAATGTAAAATGTTCTGTGGTGCCTCTCCTGCTCCCAGTCAGCCGGTTTGACATCCTCTCAAAAAAATAAATAAATAAATAAATAAATAAATAAATTTGCTCGCAATTAATGCTTAGCGGGATTATTTGTAATCGAGAGAACAAGAACTCTTCAGAAAATTTGCACTCTTTATCGCCTATTAGCTAATAACGTGCAGTTTTGTGTGACATGATATTAAATATAGGAAACATGAAACCAATAAAGACAAGAGACAAGCAAGAAAGTACACATTTCTTCAATCCTTAGCTCCTAGCATTTTTTTTTCTCTCTAATCTTGCTACAGCTTTACATGGCGTGCTTTCCTTTGTGCGAAAGAATCTATTACCTCACAAAAGTTCGTTAAACATGTTGCTACATGAAAAATTGAAATGTCGTCGTTTAATACTGAAAAAGTTGTTAATGCAAACAGTACCCAAGACTGAGTGGTGTCTCGATCTGATTATGTCTATTTTGGCACTGTCTGCTAGATAAAACAAAAGAGGCCTTTCTAATATTGCAGTAATTGTAACACACACCAAATAAACAAGACTCTTTTTGGTACAAATGGTCATTTTTATAACATGACAGAATATAATTAACGAAGTAGAAATATCAAATGCCTATTAGGTCTACTACAAGCAAACAGTTTCACTTTTCATTCATACGCTCCAGTTTCTCAAGCATGAGATTGAAAAGTAGTAGTACAAAAATTTTATATAAATTAGGAACTGTCACATTCTTCCATAATTTGTGTGATGTCCCCGCTTCTTCCCCCCTCCTTCATTCTAATAACAAACAATCTTGTCATCACTAATTCTGTAACTGTTCCTGCCATTGCCAAAACTTATTTGCCTGTTAACTTCACTAACCCTGCCAGAATCGCCGGTTTAGTTACCCTGCGATTATTCTACCGTTAGGCATTGTTACATGTTTGTACAACGCGTTCTCCACACTACAGAACAGAACTTAAGCGGCTGCTAGCCGGGGACTATGCAATTGGCCCTTACTAGTATAGCGATGTGGCCAAAATTTTTCTGTCAAAATTTCATTTTCTTGGATACATCGAGAAGATAATACAGAATCATTCTTACCCGTTATTCCTAACAATCGTTTATTTCCACTCTGGTAGTCTGAATCTACGGAGTACGCTAGTAATTTTAACAACACTGATCATTCACAAACCCAATCAACCACATAATCAGACAGTGGTTGGCATTCATCTGTTTGCTTTACTTGTCTCAGCTCATATAGCCCCTTTTCCCTGCAGGAAAGTTTATTTCTAGATGCAACAAGGATTCCCCTGACAAAGACATCACGCACACTATGCACGCATTCAAAAATAAACTTACGATTCATTCATTTTCCTCAAGAATATGAATTTTGCGCACCCCCTCCCCCCAAAATTGCCACCTGGGACAGATACCCCAGTTTGCCACCCTCCTCCTAGATCCGGGCCTGCTGCGCATGCCTGAATCCGGCAGCTTGGGTGCACCAGTAAAATGTATCAAGGTAGCATCTATAATCCGTTCATTGCAAGAAATTTTGGAAATTTGTGGTAGGTTCATGTGGGACCAAACTGCTGAGCTCATCACTCACTAGGCTTACACACTGTTTAATCTAACTTAAACTACCTTATGCTAAGGACAAGAGACACACCCATGCCCGAGTGAGGACACTCAACATCAGACGGGTGGAGCCGCGTGAACTGTGGCAAGGCGCCTTAGACCGCGCAGCATCATAGGAATAAACCCGATGTAAACAAACACAAACACGATGAATGTGCAGACGCAATAGCACACGTACACTGATGTTGTTGCACTGTTTGAAGTAGGGCCTACTTATGTACAAGATATACACTCCTGGAAATGGAAAAAAGAACACATTGACACCGGTGTGTCAGACCCACCATACTTGCTCCGGACACTGCGAGAGGGCTGTACGAGCAATGATCACACGCACGGCACAGCGGACACACCAGGAACCGCGGTGTTGGCCGTCGAATGGCTCTAGCTGCGCAGCATTTGTGCACCGCCGCCGTCAGTGTCAGCCAGTTTGCCGTGGCATACGGAGCTCCATCGCAGTCTTTAACACTGGTAGCATGCCGCGACAGCGTGGACGTGAACCGTATGTACAGTTGACGGACTTTGAGCGAGGGCGTATAGTGGGCATGCGGGAGGCCGGGTGGACGTACCGCCGAATTGCTCAACACGTGGGGCGTGAGGTCTCCACAGTACATCGATGTTGTCGCCAGTGGTCGGCGGAAGGTGCACGTGCCCGTCGACCTGGGACCGGACTGCAGCGACGCACGGATGCACGCCAAGACCGTAGGATCCTACGCAGTGCCGTAGGGGACCGCACCGCCACTTCCCAGCAAATTAGGGACACTGTTGCTCCTGGGGTATCGGCGAGGACCATTCGCAACCGTCTCCATGAAGCTGGGCTACGGTCCCGCACACCGTTAGGCCGTCTTCCGCTCACGCCCCAACATCGTGCAGCCCGCCTCCAGTGGTGTCGCGACAGGCGTGAATGGAGGGACGAATGGAGACGTGTCGTCTTCAGCGATGAGAGTCGCTTCTGCCTTGGTGCCAATGATGGTCGTATGCGTGTTTGGCGCTGTGCAGGTGAGCGCCACAATCAGGACTGCATATGACCGAGGCACACAGGGCCAGCACCCGGCATCATGGTGTGGGGAGCGATCTCCTACACTGGCCGTACACCACTAGTGATCGTCGAGGGGACACTGAATAGTGCACGGTACATCCAAACCGTCATCGAACCCATCGTTCTACCATTCCTAGACCGGCAAGGGAACTTGCTGTTCCAACAGGACAACGCATGTCCGCATGTATCCCGTGCCACCCAACGTGCTCTAGACGGTGTAAGTCAACTACTCTGGCCAGCAAGATCTCCGGATCTGTCCCCCATTGAGCATGTTTGGGACTGGATGAAGCGTCGTCTCACGCGGTCTGCATGTCCAGCACGAACGCTGGTCCAACAGAGGCGCCAGGTGGAAATGGCATGGCAAGCCGTTCCACAGGACTACATCCAGCATCTCTACGATCGTCTCCATGGGAGAATAGCAGCCTGCATTGCTGCGAAAGGTGGATATACACTGTACTAGTGCCGACATTGTGCATGCTCTGTTGCCTGTGTCTATGTGCCTGTGATTCTGTCAGTGTGATCATGTGATGTATCTGACCCCAGGAATGTGTCAATAAAGTTTCCCCTTCCTGGGACAATGAATTCATGGTGTTCTTATTTCAATTTCCAGGAGTGTATTATTACTAAGTTACGTTAAATGAAACTTTAAGATATTCAAATGTATTAGCAACCATCAATGTTATTCTTAATCACTCTTTAGTTGTGTAGTTTTCATTTCAAAAATCGTGTATGGCACAGCCTCTGCACTGTTGTGTTCTGATTGTCGTACTGTTAATATGCAGTATGAAAATAGCTGAGGCTGCTTCCTGTTTCATAGTGAAACATGCGTGTGGAACACGGCCAGAAAGAGCTGAGATGTAGGTTGTTTTTAATATTTGTCATAAATTTAGAGAGATAATCAGCTTTGAAGTTTGCCAAGGGACTGTATCAGATACAGTTGATACAATCACTGTTGTACATGCATCAGTAGCAGAAATGCTAGTGTAGTACTGTAATAACGGGTCACAGTAAATAGTTTGCTGGATCAAATCTCATCCGAATCAGTTTTTTTTTTTCCTCATTCAATCTGAATTACCTACATCCCGTAATTGTAAAATTTATTGTAATTTTTTATGAATAATGCACGTCTCCTTGTTTTTAATTACATATTGCATGCAAAATTTCAGTTTTCATATCAAATATAAATCCCCAATTACCAATATTTTATGAAAGACTGTTAATAAAGGTTGCTTAAGTTAAAAAAACATAACAATTTAATTTTTAAGGCAAAAATGAAATACTCTTTTATTTGGACTGTGTCCACTGTTTTATACCACAGATGTAGGTATGTGTCATAGAAACATGAAAAACAATCAATTTCACAGCAACGAGCAGACCGTGCAAATGCTGCATTTTTACATTTGCCACTGTACCATTACAATATGAACCAAACAGAACTGATCAGGAGCCAAGTTAAGGGATTTGGCCCAAGAAATAACAAGACTGTTACACTACCAGACGATTGACTGTAATTAATATCTTCAATGGCTTCAGTATTCAATAGTATGGTGAAATCCCTGCAGTACACTTTTGCATCACACATAGCTTGCTCAGAAAAATTACCCTGTGTTTAAGTTAGGAATTTTCATCGCTCTTGTTTGTAATTAGAATACTGTGTCAGGTGAGAATGAGAGCATTTCATGATTTCCGTCTTGTTACCTAAGAAGCGTGTGGTAGTGCTAGAGTTTTATCAAATACTATTTCATTCTCTTTTAAAAATTAAAAGACAATCGAAGCTACATTGTTTCTTTGCCCACCTCTTTTACGTCTGAAATGCAACTGCTCACATCACTGCAAGCTAGTTGGACCACTGGTTGGCCAGCCGGTAAAGCTGTTGTCCCGCATATTATTGCTCAGTCTTTGTGTGTGTAACACAGCATAGAACATATCCTTATGATCATACTTGACTGTACTGGTCACAACTTGGCTTCCGCTCCAAGCAAAATGAAATCCAGTGAGATTCAAGCAAATTTTTACATCAGGTTTATTTTTATGATGAACAGAGTATAACTGCTTGCTGTGACTGCTTACACACCCAACAGTCACATTTCTGTAGCCAAAGTGGGAGAAGGTACAATTCATATGCGACTCAACTGGGCACACGCTTGAGCCAGCTCGTAACTGCTAAAATGAATCTAATGTAAACAGTTGTGACCTCACGCTCATCGGAGGCAATTTGTTGTTATGTGAAGCATTTCATAGTTTTCCTAAATCTTTTAACACATTTTGCTTTTGGCAGACGCTTGTATGAGCACTGTGTTTTGTATGTGGCACATCTCCTTTGCAATTTAAGTTTTATTTTCATTTTTTCCTCTCATTCATGTTTCATTGCTGCAGTTTTATTTTGCAGTAACTGGATACAGTAATATCCTTTGTTAGAGTATTGGTTCTTACCAGTCAAAATTACAAAAATTTAACTGAAAACTAAAACAATGAAAAATTCCTGGAATTTTTAAAAAATCTCGGGTTTTTCCCTGTTTTCTCCTGGATGAAATAAATCACGGGTTTTTCCCGGTTCTCCCGGTTGTCCCAGGTCATATACACCCCGGTACCTATATTGCTATAGTCTACACTTGAACAACCAGGAATGTTTGCTAACATTTCAAGGAATTCAGAGGTTGACAACTTCACAATGATCAGTGGTGGAATCACAAATAGCAGGCCACACTGTTTCCACAGTCTTCAGAAATTATCACAGTAATGTAGCCAGAAGCGTGGGACAAAAACCTCAGAGCTACTGCACAGCCATCCTAACTACTACACATATACCCTACTGCACCACCTGTATAACAAAGATTTCTGTTTGTGTTTTTTTTTAATCAGAAATCTGGATTAATGAGAGTCAGGTAAAAGTAATACTTGTGTACTTAGCTTTACCTATACTGCGACTTTTACAATCATTATCTTGGGGAGTTTTTACATTTGCATCCCTCCATCACCCTCGTACATATCACTGCCGACTCTGAACTCACCTTATGGCGCAGCTTGAGCATGTGGTAGCAGTTGACGACGGCCTCCCACTCCTCAAGACGCAGGAAGATGTCGAGGGCACTGTTCACGGCACCCAGGGACAGCAGCAGGTGTGCCAGCTCCGACTCGATGTGCCACCGCGGCGGCAGCGGAGTAGAGAAGAGCTGCGGCCACCGGAAGGCTACTGGAGGCTTGTCGCTGTCTATGGCATCTACCAGAATCTGCGGAAAATGTTGATCCCAAATTTAATGCTGGAAATACTCCAAAATCTGTCAGCAACATTAATTCTGCAAGTTGTTGTTATAATCACTATGGCAACTGATTTTAGGCAGCTTTCCATGATAATCAGCCCTGTGCAAGATTCTTCACATCCACACAACTGCTGTAACTTACATTCACTTGCAACTGCTTGATGTGTTCAAGCCTTGTCTCTCACTACAATGTTTAGATTTTTATTCCCAAACTTCCTATCTAACCAAATTACTTGTTCCTTGATTCCTGTCGCTTCTTTACTCAAGTTAAGTAATAAATTCCCACTTAAACTAATTTCCCTATTAAAACTGGTATCCCTTCATTAAGTATTCGATCAACTCATCTATTCTTCAACAATTTTGGGCAACTTTGTGTTTCAAGAATTCATGTTCTCTTCTCCTCAGTGTGTTTAGTGCCTACATTTCATTTTGATTTAAGGTTACCTTCCAAATAAAACTTTAATAGTAAAATTATGACAAGACATTATATACAAACCTTCAACTTAGTTGTCAAAGATCAATCACAGTAATTGAAAGGTATGGCTCTTCAGTTGATAAAAATTTGGCTCAAAGAGTATTCGGTGAAGATCGAGCTCCTGCACCGAGGAAACTCGTCAGGCATGCTCATCCAGCCACTTTATTGCAGGATGTGTTTTACTGATCACTATGAGCATAATTCACACAATTTTTTATGTACTTTAATAACTCATTTCTTTGTCCACATCCACACCAGAATGGTCAGCATGTCTGGCTAACATGCAGAGGACACATGTTTAATTCCCAGAAACGTCACAGATTTTCTGTGGTGGGACATCTGGAACACGGAGCACTCAGCCTCGTGATGCCAACTGGAGAGCTACTCAAATGAGAAATAAGGATTCCAAGATCCAAGATGCTGGCAATGTCCAGGAGAGCAATGTGCTGACCACGCGCCCCTACAAAGCACATCTAAATGATGCCGCTGGCACGGGCTGAGATGCAGTCAGTAGCCATCACTCACAGCTTGAAGGCAGAATTTGGAATAATAACAACAGAAATAATTCTTCACTCTTTTCCACTGGATTTTAAGAGTTCCATTATATGCGCAACAGCTGCGTGAAATTTGATCTTGCAGTTGTCAACAACCATTTACACAAAATACTGCTTTCACTTCCTTTGAGCTTCTGCTGACAGTGTCTTGTAAGTGAAAATATAGTGTTTTACCATTCTATATCACTACATTCTTAGCACAGAAAAACTTCTGCTAAGCCCAGTAGCACTGGAAGAGAGTATCAATAAACCTACAACATCATCCCACTACACCACATAAAAGACATACGAAAATTGCAACCACACCAGAAATTGTCGAAAATTTGCACAATATGATTTTTGATGAATGGAGTACAGAAGTGCGTGAAACTGCAAAAATTGTATGGATTTCACAAGACTGCTTCAGCTAAATTTTTCACAAAGAACTAGACACAAGAAAGCTTCGTGGGTGAAGGATGTCGTGTCTGCTCGAGGAGGATCTGAAACAAATTCGTGTGACAATTTCCAATCAGTGTTTAGTGTGATTTCATGAAGATAAAAGTTTTTTGAATGTTTGTATGTGACACCAGATGGAACGCGGATTAATCACTACACACCAGAATCAAAACAACAATTGGAGCAGTGGATGGAAGCCAATTCTTCACCTCCAAAGAAGAAGAATATGAAGTCACCAGCTGGGAAATTCATGGCATTGGTGTTTCTGGATGTGAAACGAGTTCTATTAAACGATGACTTGGCATTATCATTTCTTCTGAGCACTCTGCATGCAAAAATTCAACGAAAGAGGCCTGGTTGTAGAAAGAAAACAAACTCATCTTTCATTAAGAGAGTGCACACACTTAGAAAAATGTGTCACGAATTGCTAAATTAAAGAATCTGTGCTATTATGTCTTGGAACATTAGCCCTAATCCCTAGATTTGGCTCCCTCAGACTTCCATCTCTTCTCCCCAAAAAATAAAGTCCCACTGGCTTGTCAGTGTTTTTCATCCAACCAAAAAATGACTGCAGCTGTAGACAGGATTTGACAATAATTTCAGAGAAACATTACAGGCACAAAATAATGTCACCGGAACACATTACAATGACATGTGGACGTAAAGCAAAAGATAGACTGTCTCCGAAATGACCATTAACACATAATACTGGAAGGACTTAAATGAACTATACCTAATAATGACATTATCAAAAAATACAAAGTTTTTGAAACATAAAATATCATTTTCAATATTAGGCTGAGAACTATTCAGACTACCCTCAGAAGTGGTACTATCAGCAGTACTGGGTATTTCACTTCCCAAATCAATAAACCCTCCAACCATTCTGTCACCTTGTTCCTCCTCCATATTCATACAAAATCAGCATCACGAATCAATCAGTTGTGGGATGCAGCAGCACAAGGAATCTCCTTGTGAGTGTAACTCCTACCCTCTGAATTTCCACACCATGTTCAGACACGAGTACGGTTACCAACCTGGCACTGATTCATCGAACGCTCCACTGTACGTGAATGCCACGACTCCAGTCGGCAGCGAAGCAGCAGCGCTGACATCTGGACACTCCAGGACTGGGGAGCTGCCAGCACACACTGCAACACAGCGACGCCTGCCTCAGCAAATTCTCTGTTACACAGAGTTATTACAATGGCATGTGGAAGAAAAGCAAAAGATAGACTGTCTCCGAAATGATCATTAACACATAATACTGGAAGGACTTAATGAACTATACCTAATAATGAATCAAGGAAGCAAACCTATGTACAGCATTCCTTGTACACTTTTTAAGTCTACAAATCCTTTGCATGCTAGTAGACTACATCCCATAAAAGTGCAATGCATCTATAGGTAATACAAGAAGTCATTCTTCATGCAATTCAGTGCCAAGGCCACGGGTCGTAAATTTTGAATGTCCAATGTTGACTGGTGTACTTAGTTTTCAAAATGAGATCCTCTCCAACTGAAACACTGTCACCGTATCTTCAGGATGCAATGAAAATACTTGGGTCTGAATTAGACACAGGTAACTGCTATTTTCCTTGTTACTACCGTTGTAAACGATGTCTAAAATAAGGTGGTACACAAAGTCATGGCAGCCATAACCATCTAGGAATTTACATGAGTAGTTATCAAATAGTTAGTATTTAAAAAAAGATGAGAAGTAGCAATAAAATAAGAAAATGCCAATTATAGGTGCATTCTGGGAAACAACACAGCTAAAAGGGAAAACAGCACAATTACATTTAAGAGATATCAATTAAATTGTCATAACAATTAATACTGCACACAAAATAAGAGGAAAAACACATTAACTATACATATTCTAACTGCCAAAAATCAAACAATGGAAATTCCAGGCAAGATTGTCAACAATGTAGGAAAAGATAGATTGGCACTTACCGTAAAGAAGACATGCCAAGTTGCAGTCAGGCACAATTAAAAGACACTCACATATAGCTTTCAGCCACAGCCTTCGTCAGTAAACACACACACACACACACACACACACACACACACACACACAGACACACAAGGAAGCACACCTCACGCACACACAACCGCGAACTCCAGCATCTCGAGCCAGTATGCAACATCACTTGGGATGCAAGCCGCAGGTCTGGAGGGGGTGGGGAAGGGATAGTAGTATACAGAAGGAGAGATAAGAACGCTGTCTGGTGGTGTGTGCAGGGACTAGACTGCCGGCGGGCTCAGCGTCAGGAGGTTGTGGGGCAGGGAGGAGGGGGGGGGGGGGGGGGGGGGGTGAAGTAGCAAAAAAGGAGAGGTGCGGGAAAAGACAGGCTGACGCATTGCCAGAGGGCTGCAAATAAACAGGGTGGTAGACAAGAATGGGGAGGAGATGATAAGACAGAGGGGGTGGAAACTGTTGGGTGGAGGGTGTGGGGATAGTACGTTACCGTAAGCTCAGAAAAGCTGGTGGTGGAGTGAAGGATCCAGATGGCTCAGGTAGTGAAGCAGCCATTGAAATAAAGTGTGTTATGTTCAGCTGCATGTTGTGCCACAGGTGGTCTACTTTGCTCTTGGCCACAGTTTGGCAGTGGCCATTGATCCCAGTGGACAGCTGGCTGGTAGTCATACCAATATAAAAAGCTGTGAAATGATTGCAACAGAGCTGGTAAATGACATGGCTGCTTTCACAGGTGGCCCGCCCTGATGGGGTATGATAAACCTGTGAAAGGACCGGGTACTGTGTGGGTGGACTGACAGGTTTGCACCTGGGTCTCCCACAGGCAAAGGGTTGGGACTGGGGCTGGCACAAGGATCGACTGGGATGTCGTGGTGGTTGGGTGGGCGACACCACCACTTTAGGAGGGGTGGGAACTATCCCGGGTAGGACATCTCTCATTTCAGGGCACGATGATAGGTAATCAAAACCCTGGCAAAGGATGTGGTTCAGTTGTGCCGCTCCGGGTGGTACTGGGAGACAAAGGGGACATTTCTTTGTGGCTGGTTTTTGGGGGTGGTTGGAGGATTGGGGTTGTGAGAGAAAATGGCACAGGAGATCTATTTGTGGGCTGTCTGGGAGATAGAGCCTGCCTGTGAAGGCTCCGGTGAGAACCATAGCCTACTGAGCAAGAGAGTTTTTGTCACTGCAGATACACGATCCCCCGATAGCCAGGCTATATGGAAGGGACTTTTTGGTATGAAGGGGATGACAGCTGTCAAAATGCAGGTACTGTTGGTGGTTGGTGTGTTTAGTGTGGACAGAGGTACAGATGGCGCCATCCCACTTCATTCCCCATCCTGATGTACTTAGAATTTTGTTTTCGACACCTGTCCATGCCACATAAACTTTTGATCCTCGACCTAGCCCCCCCTCCCCCATCCCCTCTCTCTCTCTCTCTCTCTGTTTATCGCAACATAACACACGCTACCAAACCTCACTGTTACTTTTCACCCATGTTTCTGTATGATTTAACATAGTTATGCATAGCTTTATGTTGTTTCATGCATTTTCATGTATTTTTGCGTATCTTTGTGTGTTTTTAAGCGTTTTTTACGACCTTTATGCGTCTTATTGCTTATCCAGTTCCTTTCACATCTATCAAGATCTATTTTGCCCATTTCTCCATCATTCCCGTTTCCTTTGTGCCATTCCTGCCACAATGGACCCTTGCTCCATCTTTCTGCAGCAGTTTAGAAAAGTATACCTTTCCCTGGCTAAAACACAGTCCCACATCCTGTTTCTCAAATGTTGCCTAAACCATGGCAACCCCCCCCCCCCCCCCAAAGGACTTAACTGTAAAGATTCCTTTCTCTGGATCCCACTCCTCATTTCCCAATGACCTACAACTTTTCAGACTCCACCAATCCCTTCTCCTCACAAACCTAGTACTGCAAAACCACATCTCCACGGCATAGGCATCCCAAAACCATCTCTGCTCCCTCCACAAGCTACAACTACTTTGCAATAAATTGAATCCCTTGCTCTTCAGCACCTGGAGCAGCCTTCCAGACACCACCTCCATAAATTATCCACCCTGCTGACATCCTACTGCTGCCTCGGCGCACCACTATCTGACCCCTATCGTACCCAGTGTTCCTCTCATCTGCCCCTCATAGCAGCTAAACCCTGAATAGCTGACCTTTTCCCTCAGCTCCATAGAAGTTTCAGTCCTATCCAAAGGCCTCACCTTTAGCCCTTTAAACCTGTGACAGAACCAGAATAGGAAGTGCTGGGTGGGTGGATTGGCATCTTTTGCACCTGGATCTTTGACAGGGATATGAAACTTGAGGCAAGGAGTTGGGATTGGGACTAGCATATTGACCCAAATTTATCCATGCTGGATGTGTGAAAGACCTACTGTACTCCTCCCGATCCCTGCAATGCAAGCACTTCTTTGCCGCCAATCCTTCAAACAAAGCCACCCTAATTCCACAATGAACCCTACTAGTAGTTCGTACCACCATAAAACTGTGATCCCCCCTCCCCCTTCCACTTAACTACCTGCTGGATAGTTCTAGAAATTCCTTACCTCCAACTTCCCCAGAACACCAACCTATCAGTAGAATAAAGAACAGCCTTACACAACCTCAAAACAAATCCTGACCTAATCATCCTACCTGCAGACAAAGGTTCCACCACTGTTGTTGTGAATCACAGTGACTACCTGGCACAAGACCTCCGACAATTGTCTTAATCCTCCACCTATAAACTTTTTCAGAGTGATCCCATCCCAGAAGTCCTACAGAAACCCCAATCCCTGCTTAAAGCCTTAGGTCCTTCCCAGAACATCTCCCTGAATCCATTCCCCTTCTCACCCATATGACACCCCACACACCTACCTTCTACAAGCTCCACAAAACCAAAAATCCTGTACGCCCCATTGAGGCTGGTTATTGTGCACGCACTGAAAGGATATTCAGCGCTCATTGACCAAGACCTCCAACCATTTTCCCGTAAGATAGCCTCCCATGTCAAGGACACCAACAACTTCTTTCACCAACTCTTCACTATCCCCACCCGTATACCGCCTGGATCCCTATTTGCCACTGTTGACACCACCTCCCCAAACACCAGAACCCCTCATGTCCTTGGTCTTACCACTATTGAACATTATGTTTCCAAATGTCCTTCAGACTTCAAACCAACAAACTCAATGCTCATATATCATACTAATTTTATCCTAACCCACAAATACTTCTCATTTGAAGGGAAGGTATATGAACAAATTCACGGCACAGCCACGGGCACCCGCATGGCTGTCACCCTCCTATGCCAACCTTTTTATGGGCCATCTAGATGAGACCTTCTTAGCCTAGCCTGGCTCAGGTTCAATGATGATGTCTTCATGATCTGGACCCAGGGCCAAGACACCCTACCTTCATTCCTTCAAAACCGCAACACCTTCTCTCCCATCCGCTTCACGTGGTTCTCCTGAACCCAGCGTGCCACCTTCTTAGATGTTGACCTCCTCTGATGACCCCCATCTGCACCTCTGTCTACATTAAACCTATCAACCACCAACAGTACCTGCATTTTGACAGTAGTCATCCCTTTCACACCAGAAAATCCCTCCCATATAGGCTTGCTACCTGGGGATGGCATATCTGCAGTGACGAAACTCCCTTGCTCAGTAGGCTAAGGTTCTCACCAAAGCCTTCAAAGACAGGCTCTATCTCCCAGACAGTCCACAACTAGATCTCCTGTGCCACTTCCCCTTACAACCCTAATCCTCCCACCACCCCCAAAAACCAGCCACAAAGAAGTGTCCCCTGCGTCTCTCAGTACAACCCTGGGCTGGAACAACTGAACCACATCCTCTGCCAGGGTTTTGATTACCTATCATCATGTCCTGAAATGAGGGACATTCTACCCAAGGTACTTCCCATCCCTCCTAAAGTGGTGTTCCATTGCTCACCATAGCTCCACGACATCCTAGTCCATCCCTATGCCACTCCCAATCCCAACCCCTTGCCACAAGGATTGTATCCCTGTGGAAGAGCCAGATGCAGAACCTGCCCAATCCACACACCCAGCACTTAATCCACTCCCATTACATGTTTGTCCTACCCCATCAGAGGCCAGACCACCTGTGAAAGCAGACATGTCATTTACCAGCTCTGCTGCAATCACTGCACACCTTTTTACATCGATATGACTACCAACCACCTGTCTCTCAGGATGAATGGCCGCCATCAGACTGCAGCCAAGAACAACTTGCGACTCAACATGCAGCTGAATGTAACACATTTCAATAACTGCTTCACTACCCGAATCATCTGGATCCTTCCCTCCACCGCCATCTTTTCTGAACTGTGCAGGTGAGCATTATCCTTACAACACATTCTTCAATCTCATAATTATCCTGGCCTCAACCTACAGTAATATACTCTCCCCACACCCTCCACCCAATAGTTTCCATCCCTCTATCCTATCATCTCCTCCCCATTCTCATCTCCCACTCTGTTTATTTGCAGCCCTCTGCCAATGCATCCATCTATCTTTCCCTGTGCCTCTCCTTTTTTGTTCCTTTTCCTTCCTCCTCCTTGCCCCACAACCTCATAACACTGCACCTATCAGCAGTCTAGTCACTGCACACTCCAGCTGACAGTGTTCGTCTCTCTCCCCACCCGTATGCTACTATCCCTTCTCATCCGCTCCCCCCCCCCCCCCCCCCCCCCCAGATTGCTGCTTGCATCCCAAGTGATACTGCATACCACCTCGAGATGCTGGAGTGGTGGTCACGTGTGTGTGAGGTGTGCTTGCTTGAGTGTGTGTGTGAATGTTGTGTGTGTCTTTCTCTTTACTGAAGAAGGCTGTGGCTGAACACTATTAAGAGTCTTTTAATTGTGCCTATCTGCAACTTGGTATGTCTTCTTTACAGTAAGTAATTATCTACCTTTTCCTAGATTGTTTATATTATGACTGAAAATATTTCTACCATTGTACAAAAGATCTCAAAATATATATTGTTGGCCTTCTATTACCCAAAACAATGATTGATCCACAGTAAAATATATCACTATCATATGCCAAGTTCAAAAGCTGAATTATGGTATGCAACACCTTGTTCATGTGTTCATTTGTTGATCAGTGTGTCTTCCATATATAAGAAGTTAATCTTTCTTCATGCCACTGTTTATATCCCACCCATAATTTCCCACTTTTGTATCAAATTTTTAGGGAAAAAATTACTAGAAACGTTTACAATGAGGGAAGAGCAATTTGAATAGGAATAACTGGAGCAGAGCTAAGATACAAATAAATATACAAGCAATTACTTTAACTTTTTAAGTTTTTTTTAATCAAAGAGAGAAAATGGAAATTAAAAGTAACAGGAACCAGCTGTGATGAGAAGGGATACTGCCCCAACACTGCGTTAGTAGACACAAAGTGTAGGAAACTTCTAAAAAAGTAAGCATAGAGGAACTAAACGCAGAATATTGGGTAATAAACATCAGTAAAAATGAAAAACAAGAGCAAAGAAATAACGCGAATAAATATAAAACAAATGGTGGCTTTGTAGCATTTATTATATTCAACTTACATTTATAAATAACACATCAAATAAAAGAGCAAACACAAACAATTTTGTTTGTACAGGGTGTATATGTGGACAAGGAAAAACAATTCCCAGATTTCCAACTGGCCGGAGTGGCCGTGCGGTTCTGGGCGCTACAGTCTGGAACCGAGCGACCGCTACGGTCGCAGGTTCGAATCCTGCCTCGGGCATGGATGTGTGTGATGTCCTTAGGTTAGTTAGGTTTAATTAGTTCTAAGTTCTAGGCGACTGATGACCTCAGAAATTAAGTCGCATAGCGCTCAGAGCCATTTGAACCATTTTGAACCAGATTTCCCAGTTAGGAAATACACTTCTTCCTTGGAAGAACACACATTTTTTTCCCATGTTAAGTGACAGTATATTTTCCTACAGAACTGTAAAACTTATCAATCCTTTGAATGGTTAAAGTTTTATACATCATCGGTGTAGAATTTCCCGCTGACACTTCAGAAAAACAAAAAGAGTCTTGGAAAGTCATGTATGCTGCATATTTTCATATTATGATTCACTGCATGTTTTCATAATAACGAAAGTGTAATTTCAAATTCCACCAAACACAGCACATTCGTTTCCACAGCACTGAAATTGAGACTGCAATGCCCTTTTGTAAGCCAATAATAGCTCATGTCACGTGATCTTGCTAGCTGATAACAGCAGATATTCAGAGCACAGGATGTGATGTAGTCAGCCAAAAGCAACATCACTGTTAGTAGCGCAAACACACAAATAGGAATAGTTAATGGTTTGGTCTCTCTCCCTCTTTCTTTTTGGCGTGCGTTACACTTTAAAATACATCACACAAATGTGACAGTAAAATTTAAGGTAATGACATAAATGTCTGGTCTTCTGGACTCAGAATTCTTCTAAGTGGCCAGTCCTCTAATTGTTAAGTTTTAAACGAAAGTAAAAATTTCTTATGATTTATGAATTTCATCGCAAATTCTCACACATAATGTAATTCATTTTTGCAAGTAACGCTTTTCAAACCACCATTTGCAGTATTTTCCGCAGACCTGTTAGAAATAGGTTTTTTCAGCAGCTGCCAGGGAGTGCCAGAAAACAGGCATTACTGTGTTTGCACAGCTACTATAGCGTAGGAAGTCTGTATGTTCGTACATTTTGCACTGAGATATCCTACATCATAAAAGAAAAAGGACATCAGAGGATACTCCAAGAGTATCGGAAGTCCTTAAACCATACTAGAATGTATAACTCGGCTTGAAGTGCACATCCATATGTCCAGATTCACAATAAAATAGGCTCCAACCTGATATTAAGCTTTCCAGTGAGGTTTTCGGGATGTAAATTTTCTTAGAGTACTGGTAATGTATTATCTCATGTTTGAATCTTTATTACGGCAAAATGCAATACACATCATAAGATGAAAACATGTACTTGAAATTCTGCAAACAGTTGGAACTAGCCTACACTACGGACCAAAACGCTTCGTTTCAAATAAATTGACTACCTCAGCGGAAATGATTAATAAAAGCCAAATTTCCCTAGCAAACCGACAAAAATAACTTCATTGCTCTGCAAGGTGATTATTGCTCAACTACCAAAAACATGGAAATAAACTCAGAAAGCTGAAACCTGTAATACATTTCTGCCTTTCGTAATTATGTAAATGTGTTTTAATTCACTCGATAGCTCCCAGCCACAGAAATCCATTCTGTTTTCATTTTGTGTGGGAGCTGTACACGAAGAGGAAACGGCAAATCACTAAAAGTGAACACAGATCACGTGGAGACTACCCCTACCCCAGTACAACTCGGACCGCTCTGCGCATACACGAATCTGGAAGCTTGGGCGTGCCAGAAAAAATTTTTGCAGTTTGTATCTGGCTTCAAGTAGCCACAGAAGCGGGAGAAGGTACTGCTCATATGCAACTTAAGTGCGCATGCGCATGTGCCCGCTGGCAACTACTCAAATGAACCTAATGCAAACAGTTGTGACGTCACACTGATTGGTAGCAGTTTTTTGTTACTAAGTATTGCATAGTCTTTATAGTAAGGCCTTAGACACATACTGATGTAGCAGACACTTGTGTGTGCACAGTGTTTTGTCATAAATGATGCATTTCCTATGCAACTAAAATTTTATTTTTGTATTTTTCTCTCGTTTATCTTTTATTGCTGCAGTATTATTCTGCAGTAGCGGGATACAGTACTGAAAATTAATACCATGAAAAATTCCCGGAATTCCGAATAATTCCCGGGTTTTTCCCGGATCTCCCAGGACGTATACACCTTGCTGTGTACCTGTGTGCATGCACTGTTTCTTGTGACTTCCATTAGAAAGCACTAGCAGCAAAGATGACGACTAGTTAACAAAGTTTTTCGGGTTTTATAATTTTGCAATGACTGAGTCTGTTGTTACAGGGCAACATGCATTTCATATTAAGTTCCACTATAATCCTCTAAGTGGTGATAACATCTGTAAATGGTATCATCAGTCTGGAGACATACACTGTATTTGCAAAGGGAAAAGTATGGGATGACCAACAGTGGTTGAAGAACATGTTGAAGAAGTGACAGTGTCTCGTGCGTAGCCCCAAGAATCTGTTCGTAAGGCTAGTCGTGAATCAGCGCAACTCCAGTGATATCTCTGTGGGGACTTTTAAGGCAATGCTTACAACTATGTCCTTATCGTTTACAACTGTTACAGCTCTAAAGCCTACAGATTGCTGTTTATGTGCTAATTTTGCATGTTGCTGCATGACAATGAAGAGTTTCTGGATCGTGTAATCTTCAGTGATGAATTGACATTTCATCCAATTGGAAATGTGAACACATGTACTGTGCACATCTGGGCATCAGCAAATACCCAGAACATGCTGCAGTGCAACAAGACTCCCCTAAACAAAATGTTTATGGACCTTTTTTTCCCATGAGGCAACTGCAACGGATGATTCATATCGTGATGTGCTAGAACTATGGTTCTTCCCTCAACTGAAAGCAGCTGAATCACAGAACTTCATTTGCCAGCAAGATGACGCATCACCTCACTGGTATAACTCAATGTGATTAGTTAAATGACACTGTACCCGACTCCTGGACTGGCTGCAAGGGGCCGGGTGACAGAGTTCATTTCGCATGGCCTCCAAGTTCACCCAGTCTGTTGCCATGTGATTTTTGCATTTGGGGATTCATAAAGGATAACGAGTACATGTGTGCACTACCACAAGGTTTGGAAGAACTCTCCCATCGACTAAATGTGTGCTGTGTGATGAACGGTGCCCACATCGAACACTTGTAAAAAAAAAACCTTGTTGACTTGGTCTTCCATTTGATGTCTTATTTATTACTGACAATATAAGGAAAAGGACAGAAAGCTACTCACCATGAAGATGACAAGTTGAGTTGCTAACATCATAGCTTTTGACCAAAGCTTTCTTGGCAAAAGGAAACACACATATTCATTCACACAAGTAAGTACACTTCACGCACACACGATCTCCGACACCTCGGTCTGGACCGAGCTGCCAGAGATGGCAGGAATGTGTGTGTAAGATGTGCTTGCTTGTGTGAATGAAGTTTAGAGTGTTTCCTTTTCTGAAGAAAGCTTTGGCTGACAGCCAAATGTGTAAGTCTTTTCACTGTGCCCGTCTACGATTTAACATGTTATCTTTACGGTGAGTAGCAATCTATCCGTTTCCTTGCATTGTGAATATTCCAACCTGGAGTTTCTGCTATATATAATTGTTAAGATGCATATAATAAATGCTACAAAGCCTTGAAACACTGATATTCAGTTCAGAACAACCAGAAAAAAAACCAGAAAAAAGAAATTAATCAAATAAAGCCTCTCTGAATGATGTTTTGGGGTTTCGAGAATCCTTGGATCTAACTGAATTGCCTATGGAAATAATGCGTTTTCCTTTACAGTTTATCAGCTACAGCAGTTTTTCCAACAAAAACGCAAATGCATCAATGAAACTCAAAATTACTTAAAGGACTTGGTCAGATCTGACAGAGATATTCAAAACACATATAAAAATTCAGAACAAAAATCCAACAATCAAAGAGTTCAAGAAGAGAAGGAATAAAGCAAATGTAGAAGAATCTTCATTAATAAGACAACAGAAATAGTAAATCGTTAAGTTTGTCGATGAGAAAAATGACGAGTTGCGCCATTGTTCGGAGCCCACATTAAACTGCAAGTCCACCTGTCACTGGCTGGGTGCCCGCCTGTAACTGGCTGGGTAAGTCAGTTCAAAGGTTGGCACAACATCTAGAGCAGGAGTGTGCCTAATAAAGCACTGCAGTGATCAAATCAACCTGTAGGTTGACGACAGCTCTTCCTTACCTCTAAGGGCTGCCTGAGAGAGGAACAAAAATCAGATATAAGCGAGAGATGAAAGTCTGGGAAAATGAGAGACACAATGGTTGAAGGATCTAGAGAATTTTCAACAAACCAGCACACTTCATTCACAACAGAATGTAAATGCTCGTTTCATTGCCCTCAACTCTCCACTTTCATTTGTACCTAAAATAGTCAAACGGCCTGACTAAACAGCGGTACGACACCAACAAAATTTCACAATCTGGTTGGAGCACAGGCAGCAAGTACGGGTAACAGCACCGTTCTCAGCACCTGGGGAAGATGACTGGGCCTGTTGTTAAAACACTGTGTGTAAAATGGAAAGAACAACTCAGTCGATCGCTCAAAAACACGCCAGTAGGTAATAACACAGCGAAAATCTGAGAGGAGTAACAACAGGTGGTTTATAGTACAGAAGGTTTCACAAGTATCAAACTGAATGATGGATTCAAGTCTACTGTTCCACTTTTTCAGCGTTACTGATTTTCTCTCTCTCTCTCTCTCTCTCTCAACTTGTCGCGTGCGCGCACGCCCCCCCCCCCCCCCCCCCCCCACACACACACACACACTCTCTCTCTCTCCCAGAGAGAGGCAGTGGGATGGGGGAGGGGGGAGGGGGTGGGGGAGGAGGGAGGGGGTGAGGGAGGAGGGAGGGGGTGGGGGAGGAGGGACGAGGGAGGGACGGAGTTGAATGTGTTCATGCTCATGCAGGGTGTATACGTGGACAAGAAAAAAAAAATTCCCAAATTTTTCCTGGATTCCCCAGTTGTAAATGCACTTTTTCCCAGGTGAAAATATACTTTTTTCCTGGACAAAAGTACACTTTTTCCAAGTTGAGTGACAATACACTTTCCCTCAGAGCTGTAAAATTTGATGCACAGCAACATGTACACTGCATATTTTCATATTACGGAAATATAAATGTGAATTCCACCAAATACACCACATTAGCTTCCAAAGCACTGAAACTGAGACTGGGATGCGCTTTTATCAGACAATCATAGCTCGTGTCATGTGATCAGTCAATGACAGCAGATATTTGGAGCATAGGACATGTGATGTATTCAGCCAATAGCAACATCACTGTGAAGCTGCACAGACACCCAAATAGGCAAAGTTAATGGTTTAAATTAATATACGTACAATACAGCTACAGAAAAAGCTACGCTTTCATATATAATATTGGTCCTTTAAAAATGTTTTGCAGTTTTTTCCAAGGGTGTAGTTAGGCAGCATCTGGTGAGCACTGCTTAAATTGCAGCAGCTGAATATCTCTACCAAGCATGACCACAAATTTCACTGCTGTGAATTGAACATTTCGTGGGTTACCTGGCTGAAAAAAATGTTCCGTCAAGCACTTCGACTTTTCCGTAGAAAAGCCAATCGTGTGCGAAACTGCTCAAGAACTCACCTCACACTTTTTTGAAGCATAATTATACTTTTTGCCATTGTTACTGCATAATTTGTAATCTATGAAAGAACTAAAACAAATATGAAAAATTAGCCTTGAAACTTGGTCTCTTTTAGCATGCGTTATCGTTCAAGGTATATTAAAGACTGGTATGGCTGGTCCTCAAAGTGTCAAGCTTTGAATGAGATTCAAATGCTCCACAATTTAAGAAAATTTTTGAACAAGATACACACACACACACACACACACACACACACACACACACACACAGTGATTTAAGAAAATTCATCGCACATTCTCACACGTGATGAAGTTCATCTAGCGTAAAAGGAAATTTCCTTTGAAAGTATCGTTTCTCAAACCGCAATTCACAACATTTTCTTGTGACCTGTTAGAAATGTAAACAGTTGTGACATCACACTCATTGTAAGCAGATTGTTGTCATGAATCACTGCGTAGTTATCTTCGTAACGCTTCTGACTCATTTTGCTGTCAACAGATGCTTGTGTGTGCACCGAGTTCTGTTGTTGTGAATGTCGCATTTTCTTCGCAACTAAACTTGTTTGTGTTTTATTGCTACAGTAGAGGGCTAAAGTAAAATTCCTCATTAGATTATCACTTCTTATCAGTCAAAATTACAAAAATTTAACTGAAAACTACAAAAATGAAAAATTCACAGAATTCTAAAAAATACATGTGTTTTCCCAGATTTCGGGGGCATACACAACCTGTTATGAAGGATATATTGCCATAAAGATAAAATTGTTGTAGTACTGTATACTGCAGTTTTAAAGCCCACACTAAATTTCAAGTAATAATCGCTACACCATTTAAGAAACAACCGCAAAAAGTCACCTTAACTAAGAAGGTACATGCTCAGAAGGTGAAGACAGCAGAACCTCTGTAAATATCAACTGATTAGGGTGAAAGTTCAGAATACACTGCTAGGACAAAATCTCAGTAAAGATTGCTCAAGTAATTCCCATCTCTGGAGATTTGGAAACACTGGTGTTGAGGACAAGGGAATGAAAATTAGTGTTTAACATCCCATTGATGATGGAGTCATAGGAGACAGGGCACAAGGTATTATTTGGGGAGGATTTCAGCCATGTCTTTTCATGGGAAACACCCCACATGTCCCTTAATCAGTTTGGGGAAGGATACAAACATATTTGCCTAGTGCTGAAAATGTTTGTATCATCCACTGTGTTAGATGGTTCAGTAGCTCTATGTTCCACATTGCAAAAGATCACAGGCTGCACCTGTTACACTGCAGTATCAATAACGCAAGGGTTACGTTCGCACCAGAACAACAATTTTCAGGCAATGAGAAACTTGAAAGAGAAATAACATGAAGCCAATATTAAAAAGCAGCAGACAAAAGAACTGATAGAATTAATACACAGTCAAACAGAGATACACAAAGAAATAACATAGAGCAAAAATTACAAAACTGTGGAGAACAGCGTGACAAAAGAATCTGTGAAATCAGCACAGTACATTACTAAATGGGAAATTGCTATTCGCAGTGCAGGGGATATTTATTTCAAGATAAACAGGAAGATTATGATTTCTACTCACATAATAATAATAACGTTGTTCAACAGCTAAGAGGTTTACGAACATGCAAGTGGTACTCCTCTTAAATATAAATAGAAAGCTAAAAGAGTAATGAAGTTTCACAAAACTGTCACAGGGGTAGTTCACATTTACAAAAACTTCTAAAACAAGTAGGCAACAATAAAAACAGTATCTACCTCTAGGTAAGGCATCAGTTCCTCATCAGCAAGTCTGTCCTTGGGTTGAGATTTCTGGGTTTGGACACTGGAACAGGAATACTAAGTATGGTAACTAATTATGTTAGCAACCAGTAACATCTCAAAATGGCACTTCTTAAAATTGTTCATCTGTAGGTTGCACATCAGTCTACTACAAGCAAATACAGGAAACATATGCAGAGGATTTATGATTTAAAAAATGAATATATACAGGCACACAATAAAGAAACTTTCTCTCAAAAATTGCACTAGCAAGCATTTTTACAAGCCAAATATGTACTACAGTTTTCACTATTATGAGGTTGTACACAAAAGTTCCTGAAATTTGAATTTTGTGTGAAAACGGTTAAGATTACACTGAAATACTTCTTTGTGTTTCCAAATACACTCGTCTCGAATCAGTGTGGATAGTGGCTGTGAGCTGAGTGGTTTGGTCGGTTTTCGGTGAGCGTACTTCCATTATCATGTTTCTATAAGTTTGCGGTTTTTGTCATGGTGACACAAACGAAGAGTGTGTCTGTATAAAGATTTATAAATTTGAGACACTGCTGCAGATACACTTCACAGGTTGAAGTTAGTTTTGGAGATAATGCTTCAGGTCACACACAGACTTACAACTGGTATAAGTGTGTAAGAAACGGACGAACATCAACTAGTTAGCCATCTGCTGGACTTCACAGCAGAACATGTTCCGAAAGTGAGGGAACTGATTCTTCAAGATCATAAACAGACCATCTGGTACCTCTGAAACTCCTTAGTAATAATTTATGATACATGAAACTAAACTGTCAGGAGAACTGAACACGAAAAGGAATGCGAAGAATTCTGTGCAACAACTGACTTGAGACAATCGGAAGCAATACTGTGCAGAAATCTGCAGAGGACTTACAAATTGTCTGAAGACGGTCCACACTTTCTTCCAAAGGTTGTCACTCGTGACAGGAGCTGAATTTATGGCTACAATCCTGACACTAAGCGGCAATCATTGTAATGGAAAATACCTTCTTCACCAAAAGAATGACCCTGTTTTACAGAACTGGTCATAAAAGTTTAGTCAGACCATCAGTAAAGGGATCTGCTGAGAAGTTCTATGATATTTGAGGAAGGACATGAGGAGAGAACATCTACAGCTGGGTATTTCACAATAAAAATGAGTGACCGCACAAGCCCTACATTATTCATAGATTTTTGACTCAATTAAAAATGACAGAGAATGGGTAGAAACTTGGCTGACAGAAAAGGAAGCAACAGGAGCACAAATAAAGGAAATGAATTTAGCATACACACTACGAACATCCACATTTCGACTAATGCAAAACTGAGACATTACCAGACAGTCTTCAGATAGCCAAAATGGAAAGAAGAAGAAGGTACCAAGCACTTTAGCAAAGACAGACTTCCAGGGTGCATTTCAGAAGTGGTGGCAATATTGGAATTGGTGTATTCATCTACATCTACATGGATACTCTGCAAATCACATTTAAGTGCCTGGCAGAGAGTTCATCAAACCACCTTCACAATTCTCTATTATTCCAATCTCGTATAGCACACGGAAAGAACGAACACCTGTATCTTTCCGTAAGAGCTCTGATTTCCTTTATTTTATCATGGTGATCATTTCTCCCTATGTAGGTTGATGTCAACAAAATATTTTCGCATTTGGAGGAGAAAGTTGGTGATTGGAATTTTGTGAGAAGATTCCGTCACAACAAAAACGCCTTTCTTTTAATGATGTCCAGTGCAAATACTGTATCATTTCAGTGACACTCTCTCCCATATTTCATGATAATACAAAACATGCTGCTCTTCTTTGAACTTTCTCGATGTACTCTGTCAGTCCTGTCTGGTAAGGATCCCACACCGCGCAGCAGTATTCTAAAAGAGGATGGACAAGCGTAGTTCAGGCAGTGTCCTTAATAGATCTGTTACATTTTCTAAATGTCCTGCCAATAGAACGCAGTCTTTGGTTAACATTCCCCACAACATTTTCTGTGTGTTCCTTCCAAATTTAAGTTGTTGGTAATTGTAATTCCTAGGTATTTAGCTGAATTTACAGCCTTTATATTTGATTGATTTAGCATGTAACCGAAGTTTAATAGATTCCTTTCAGCACTCATGTGGATGATCTTACAATTTTCGTTATTTAGGGTCAAAGTGCCAATTTTCGCACCATTCAGATATCTTTCCTAAATTGTTTTGCAGTTTGTTTTGATCTTCTGATGACATTCGTAGTCGATAAACGACAGTGTCATCTGCAAACAATCGAAACAGCTGCTCAGGCTGTCTCCCAAATCGCTTATATAAATAAGGAACAGCAAAAGGCCTATAACACTACGTTGGGGAACACAAGAAATCACTTCTGTTTTACTCAATAACTTTCCATCAATTACTACAAACTGTGACCTCTCTGACAGGATGTCACAAATCCTGTCACATAACTGAGACGATATTCCATAAGCACGCAATTTCATTAGAGGCAACTTGTATGGTACAGTGTCAAAAGCCTTCTGGAAATCCAGAAATACAGAATCGATCTGAAATCCCTTGTGAATAGCACTGAACACTTCATAGAAGTAAAGAGCTAGTCGTGTTTCACATGAATGTTGTTTTCTAAACCCTTGTTGACTGTGTGTCAATAGACCGTTTTATTCAAGGTAATTCATAATTTCAAACACAATATTTGTTCCAGAATCCTGCTGCATATCAACGTTAATGATATGGGCCTATAATTAAGTGGATTATTCCTACTTTCTTTCTTGAATATTGGTGTGACCTGTGCAACTTTCCAGTCTTTGGGTACGGATCTTTCATCAAGCGAACGGTTGTATATAACTCCAGTATGGAGCTAATTCATCACTTCCAAATGGGAATACTTTGAAGGCGATGATGCAGAATAATATCTCAACATGAGATAATAGTATTAATTAAAACATTTTGGAAACTTTTGGATATCAGTTCATTGTCAACAGTTTCTGGTATGGCAAGTGTTAAGAGAAGAATATGTCAGATCCAAGCTTATTACTAAAGAAAATGAACTACAACAGCCCTTATGGTGAAGAAACAAGCAACAAATTACAGAATCAAATAGATGACTGTCAGAGCATACTGTATCAATATGTACAATGATGAGACTACACATGGAGCTCAAAGACCATGCAGGACATGCTTTCTTGTTCAACAGTAGAGTAAATGCTCAGTTACTAACACTACTAGATCAGTAACACAAATACTTACAAAGGAACTTCCCCAGGTGTAAATAAACGATCTCGATGAAACTTGAAGGGGGGGTGGGGGGGGCATGCGTTTAAAGGGGTCAACATAATGCAAATGCATTTTTTTCAATTTTGCCCAATTTCACTTTAAAGAGGTAAAACACACCATGAAAGATAATTTGGCAAAATAAGTTTACAGGCAATATCTTTAAAACCATGATGTATAAAAATGTGCTTCATACAAAAGTTGAAATGTAACTAACATTCTTAAAAAAGTATATAATCAACTGTTGTAATAATTTGAAATTTTACGAAATAGGCCACCACCATTAATTAACTTTACAAAAATAAAAACTTTTGTTACAATATTATGAAAAGAAAAGTTACCACTCACCATATACTGGAGATGCTGAATCACAGACAGGCACAACAAAAAGACAGTCACAAATAAGCTTTCGGCCAGCAAGGTCTTCGTCGAAAATAGTTCACACACGCGCGCGCAACACACACACACACACACACACACACAAACCTGCAGTATCAGGCAACTGAAGCCACGCTGCCAGCAGTAGCATCAGTGCATGATGGGAATAGCGACTGGGTGGGGGTAAGGAGGAGGCTGGGGCGGGGAGGGGGAGAGATAGTTGGGTAGGGATGGGGGACAATGAAGTGTTACTGGGAAATGCGCAGGAACTAGGTGGAGAGAGGGTAGGGCAGCTATGTCCAGTCGGGAGGTTAGATGGAGGACAGAGGAGAGATGCGGGGGAGGGGGGGTTAACTGGAAAGGAGAGAAGTAAAAAGACTGGGTGCAATGGTGGAATAAGGGCTGTGTAGTGCTAGAATGGGAACAGGGAAGGGCCTGGATGGATGAGGACAATGACTAATGAAGGTTGAGGCCAGGAGGGCTATGGAAACGTAGGATATATTGCAGGAAAAGTTCCCATCTGGGCAATTCACAAAAGCTGGTGTTGGTGGTAAGGATCCAAATGACACAGGCTGTGAAGCAGTCATTGAAATGAAGGACATCGTGTTGGGCAGTGTGTTCAGCAACAGGCAGATCCACTTGTTTCTCGGCCACAGTTTGTCGGTGGCCATTCATGTGGGCAGACAGCTTGTTGGTTGTCTTGTCCATATAGAATGAAGTACAGTGGTTGCAGCTTAGCTTGTGACTGGACTGGAGTAGATGGTAGCGAGAGGATGTATGGGACAGGACTTGCATCTAGGTCTATTACAGGCATATGAGCCACGAGGTAAGGGGTCGGGAGCAGAGTTTGTTTATGGATGGACGAGTATATTGTGTAGGATTGGTGGACAAGAGAATACCACTGTGGGAGGGGTGGGACAGATAGTGGGCAGGATATTTCTCATTTCAGGGCACAATGAGACGTAGTTGAAACCCTGGCAGAGAATATAATTCAGTTGCTCCAGTCCTGGGTGGTACTGAGTTACAAGGGGAATGCTCCACTGTGGCCAGAGGCGGTGGGAAACTGGAAAGATAACGCACAGATTTGTTTTTGTACAAGGTTGGGAGGATAATTATGGTCTGTGAAGGCTTCAGTGAGACCCTCAGTATATTTTGAGAGGGACCACTTGTCACTGCAGATGCGGAGCCGCAGGTGGCTAGGCTGTATGGAAGGGACTTACTTCTCGGTATGGAACAGGTGGCAGCTGTCGAAGTGGAGGTATTGCTGGTGGTTAGTGGGTTTGATATGGACAGATGTACTGATGTAGCCTTCTTTGAGGTGGAGGTCAACATCTAGGAAGGTGGCTTGTGGGGTTGAGTAGGACCAGATGAAGCAAATGGGGGAGAAGCTGTTGAGGTTCTGGAGGAATGTGGATAGGGTGTCCTCACCCTTGATCCAGATCGCAAAGGTGTTATCAAGAATTTGAACCAGGTGAGGGGTTTAGGATTCTGGGTGTTTAGGAAGGATTCCTCTAGATGGCCCATGATTTTCCATTGTTTAACTTTTGTTACAACATAGATTACGGAGGATTTCATGCCACATCCATTCTTGTCCAATACCCCTGTCTTCTGAATTACCATTTTTGGAAAATAAGCTGTATACAATATGCTGTCACAGTACTTTCAACATGCATAATTAATACATCTAAGTAATATTTATTTATCTAATTATTTATTTTACCTATTTTTGATTCATGTTTTAAACTGTTATTTTATGTTTTTAACTGGTGTGGTTTTTTCTTCAGTTTAAGGTTCCATGTGTGTATTTAGTTAATTGAAAGTAATAAGTAAATGTTTATTACGATAGAAAATCATTCCAATAATGATAATCTGTATAGAAATGAAGGGTTGAGGAAAAGAATTAGCTAAGTGTTGTTTTATAAATTTTACAGAACATTTAGTTAAATCTTTTCATGATCTTTCAATTCTGTAACATTTAAACTTATTTTGAAAAATCAGAAAACTTAAGTAATATTCTGTAAATATATAACTATATTACTACATATTTATTGACACTTTTGATGTTACATGTTAAGAAGTTGAGCAAAGTAACTTGTTCAATGAAAGAAGGGGCTGAGCCCATGAATTCAAATTAAGATAACATTGAATTTTCCTTTATGACTTCACTCAAGAATCAAACTGCATTTAAAAAGCAGTACAAGATTGCGTTTTCTGCGAACTTCAAGCAATATAAAGACTATCATAACATTTTCTGCTTCCAACCCACAAAAATTTTCCAAATTATGCCTCACAAAAGATGGGTAGTAGGCCTGAAAATACATTCATGTTCAGGAAAAAACAGCAAATCTTGAAAGATTAGAGATAGGATGTTCATAATGACAGGACATGTACATTAGTATGGTCTGCAGAAACGATTAGCATTTCAGTCACCTCAGTTCAGCACGTGTCCTGTGCACAGTAGGCACAGGGTCCACCACGGTCGCTGATACCTTGTTCCGAGTGTGATGACATCAACATGACTACGGCCCAAATGGCGTCCTGTGGTATAGCCATCTACGCTGCATTCACACGGTTCCAAAATTCAACTGTGGTGGTTGGCATTGGATCACAGCGCTGCATACATTGCTTCACTGTATCCCACACATTTTTGATTGGTGACAAGTCTGGTGACATGGCATGTCAGGGCAAAAGTCTGACATCCTGCGACACCAATAAGGCACCTGTGCATGCATTAACATGTGGTCGTGTATTGTATTGCTGAAAAATGGTGTCCGGGTGCTGTGCAGAGGGTATGACACAGGTCGTGGATGTCATCCACATAGGTCACACTGGTCACAGTGCCCTGGAATACACCAACTGTGATTTGTGGTTGTACCCAATACCACCCCACACCATAAGACTTCTAGTTGGCACTTAATGTCTTATGTGAATGCAGACACAGACATTCCATACACCAGTGTTATCTAGCATGTTTCTGCACATTCATCAAAGATGGGTAGAGAAGTGGACGAGGCACAAGTAACCCGTGCTGTAATAAATGGCGACAGACTGTCACCCCTGATAGTGTACGATGTGTTACAATGTTCCACTGCTATGTCATTCGGATGAGATGTCAATCTTCTTGGGGGATGGTCTGGATGGTATGACCTTATCCATACAGTCGGGTTCTACCGCCTTCCGTGAACCGTTCTGTACATACCCGTCGCACTGCTGAAGCATTTCATCCCACACAAGCAGCAATTTCCTGAATGGATGCATCACATTCTCTTCATCAATAATGTGCCCTCTTTCAAATTCACTGATTTGACAGCACAGTTCTCGCATATGTCTGCGAGGCATCCTGCACGTCTGCTCTAGCCACACTGATCCATTACTTTCAGTTTATAGGGACCACGAGTAGGTGGTGTTGCACCGTGATATCGATGTTGACCACAAACCTGCACACCGACATGGTTCAAATGCTCATCATTGAACGTGTAGGAAGGGGACACTTCATAAAAGTGTAGTTCTTATTTTGGTTGGAACATGAATATCTCTCTCTCTCTCTCTCTCTCTCTCTCTCTCTCTCTCTCACACACTCACACTCACACTCACACACACACACACACACACACACACACACACAGCCATGCCAAGCTAATTGTAACAAAATGCAATAAAGAGAGGAGCAATAAGTTATTTTTAGTCCAATATCCTGTATTTTGCTGTGTGGTTTTCATACATACAGTATCTGTTTCTGTTCTATGAATTCATTTCCTTTGATTGGAGTTTTATTCGCATGAACTGTGACGCTCAAGTTCTGGAACCATCACATTTCGCTGGTCTATTGTGGAAAACCTTCATTTTTGTTTTGAACCGAGTATTGTAAGTTTGACTTACATTCAGCCTACAAGAAGATGGATAAACTGAAAATGGAATTTTTACAGTCAAATTTCTGGATACTGTACAACTGTGGAAATATCAGTTGCAAATTATTTTTTGTGCTGAAAAAGTGCTCGATATTGTCGAGGGGAAACCGAGACCTAATGAAGATGGTGAGAGTCAAGCCACTTGGGACGACTTAAATGCAAAGGCGATGTTCATTCTATTTACTGCGATGGAATTTGACAAACTGAAATCTGTTATGACATGCACAAATGCAGCAGAAATGTGGGCCAGACTAAAGACTGTTCATTAACAGCGATCCACAGTTAATAAAATGGCCTTGAGTAGAAATTTTTTGACTACAGAATGTCGTCAACAGAAACAATTGCACAAAACACCAGTCGAGTCGAGTGCTTGGCACAAGCATTGGCTGATATTGGGGAACCTGTTACAGAACTGACAAAATGGCTAAAATTTTGCAATTTTTTCAACTACCTGGGACCGTGTGCTGAAGAACAATAAACTTCTGGTAATTTGAGTTTAAGGTTATTGGAAGAAGAACAAAAATTTTTACAATGTGATGAAAACTCAACAGCATTCACAGCAGTTAATGTGGACAAAACACGCAAGTTCAGTTCAATACTGGTAACAACAGTGCGTCTAACACGGTCAGTAGAACAGATGTCGAATGTTATTATTGTCACAAAAAGGGACGTTTTAAATCTGAGTGCAGAAAACTTTTAGCAAAACTTAATTCGAAAACTGACACGTCTGAGCACCATGCTTTTAGGGCAGAACACGAGTATGTTTTTGCTCCAGGTTGCGAAAACATCTGGTTAGCTAACAGTAATGTGTCAAAACATATGACATCACACAAAGAGTGATTCAACACATTTAAGCTAATTCAGTCAGATGAGTCATTTGTTCAAATTGGAGACAACTTGATCGTCAAAGCAGGAGGCACTGGATCAATTGAAATATTGTTATTAGTTAAGGGCAAATGGCAACCTCGCACTTTGGAAAATAAATTGTATATTCCTAAGCTAAAGAAAAATTTATTTGAAGTGGGAGCAGTCACAAAAAGAGGAATGAAAGTTGTTTTTGATGACAAGAGAATGGAAGTTCGCAGTTCAGGTCTAATAGCACCAGGAATTAAGATGGACAATCAGTGTTATCAACTGCTGTTTAAATGTCCAGATGTACTACAGGCAAATCCTGCTTCCCTAAATTCCACCATGGCCTGTCATGAGGGACTTGGCCACATTCATTTCAGTGGTCCCAAGAACATCGCTGATCTGAACTTAATACCTGGTTTCAATATGAAGAAAGGTGAAAAATTTTCATTGTGAACCGTGCCAGTATGGCCTCTGCAACCCTGAGTCAAAGAAAATTACAAACTCCTGCAATGTCTCTTTCAATGAAGAACACACTTATAACTTCAATATAGAACAAAGATATACTAAATTTTACCTGGGAGACCATGCTGCAGAAGATGTTTAAGAGGTATCTGAACAGGATGATACTGGTGGAACAAATGAAAGAAAATCAAAGGATGAATCTGAGAGAGTGGTCTAATCTGCGAGCACCTGCTCATTTTCGGGACCGAGATATAGCTTGTTCTGCCATTATCTTTGAGCCTCAAAATTTTGAAGAAGCAGTGGCATCAAAAGAGTCATCAAAGTGGAAACAGGCAATGGGAGAGAAAATGACATCCTTGAAGAAGAACAAAACTTGGGATCTAGTTCCATTACCACACAACCGCAAGGCAGTTGGATGGGTCTATCGTGTAAAGCAGAATTCTGACAGAAAAATTGACCACTTTAAAGCTAGATTATGTACAAAAGGTTATTCACAGCGAGAAGGCACTGACTATGAAGAGACATTCTCTCTTGTGGTCTGATATGATTCAATCAGAGTTTTATTAGCCATTGCAGCGTACCGAGGTACGGAAATTAGGCACTTTGATGTTAAGAATGCATTCCTGAATGGGGATTTGAAAGAAGAAGTTTACATGGAGCAACCAAAAGATTTTGCTGTCGAAGTCTCAAATAATGTTTTCAAACTGAAGAAGAGCAGAACAGATCTCAAAACCTTGTCACAAAGTTCTTCTAACATCGAAAACTATGTACATCCAACAGCTCTACCTGTCCCGTCGAGCCTTTTGGGATCACCAGATGAACAAGTTCCTTGTCCTCAAACAAAACAGTTTTTTCACGTTAAACACCCTCTTTCCACACCTTTAAAAGAAACTAAGCGAGAGTTTCTACCAAGAATTCAAAAATCTCTTTTTGAGGACACAAATGCTCTTGTGACAGCACTGGAATCTAGTAAACTAACAAGTTTTCTATCCCAGTGCACGAGAAAAATCGTGTATTATTTTAGATTGTTGCAGTGGTCAATGTGAAAGGGCAAGGAGCTTGTTCATCTGGCAATACCAAAAAGGTCGACAGGACAGTTACTGCCATTGGACATAAATGGCTTGCGATGTTGGAGAAACTCTGTGATAAGATTTTCAGATTTTGTTCTGTTGAATGACGCCAATGTCCACTCGAGAAACAATACAATGAAACTTCTGTCACTAGTACAGAACTAATTCTTTCTGACAAGGTTTTCCAATCTACTGAAAAATGTCTGATACAAACCAGGATATTTAGAGGATTGACTACCACAATCTGCAAATCCTGATGAATTTTGTTTCATACTGATCTGTCTGTCACATGTATTATGTGAAGAAATTTCATTAATTTTACATGTGTGGTGCAAAACAAGTCATGTTTTAAGCATTTCTTTAGATGATCATTACTGTAATGATTTTGTACTGTAATAATGAGATACTTTTTTTTTAAATAACAAAATACGCATATGTAAAATGGTAAGTTTAAAAAAAAGAACATGAATTTCAAACATAAAATAAAAATTTTAAAAATGACACAAAAATAATTAAACAAAGAACTAGAACAATAATGACTGTTCAGATATTTTTATTAGGCTTGTTGAAAATACTCCGACAGCACACTGTGTACAATAAATGAAAAATGCTACTTTGCTTTTTTTTGTACTGTATTACTCTTATTGAGTTAACAGGTTTTCAGCTTACTAGGCCATCTTCAGACACATTCAGACATTAAATGTCTGAAGATGACCTTGTAAGCAAAAAACTAGTGAACACAATAAAAGTAATACTGTAGAGCAAAAGCAAACTATTGCTTTTCATTTATTATGATGTTGCTCCACCAAGAACTGATGGAAGATTCAGTTAAGACTGTGTACAGTTTATTTTCAAAAAATTTGAGAAGCAAGCTTTATAACACATAGATAGATGCAGCATGAAAGCTTCTTTAACTTACATTGTAACAAAAGTTTTCATTTTTCAAAATTAATTAATGGCGATGGAGTATTTTGTATTACAGAAGTTGATTATACAGTTTTCAAGAACATTAATTACATTTCAACTTTTTACACGAAATACATTTTTTCTATCTCAAGGTTTCAAAGTTATTCCCTCTAAAACTAAAAGGCCACATTACCTTTTGGGGTGTGTTTTACCCCTTAAATGTGAAATTGGGCAAACATGAAAAAAATATGTATTGCATTATTTTGACCCCTCTACATACATGCCTCCCATCAAGACCGTTTAGTTACACCTGGGAAAGTTCCTTTGTCAGTTATTAATACTCCTAATGCAAGTCTTAAGCTATTAACACAGCTACACTATTTCAAAACACACATCCATTTCTGTCTACAATAAAAAGTGGCATACGAAAGATGAAGCTATTTTAGGATCTCGATGGAAGAATCTGGAAAGACCTCAATGATACAAATGAGATTTGTACGAGGATTGTTTTTTTAAGTAAGGGCCGTTTTTATTAAAAAAAAAAAAATACAAATACTTTTGTAAAAAAACTTTTATTTTCTGATTCTACACACTTTTACCTATTTTTCTACATAGTTGCCTTGTTTATTTAAGCACTTGTCATACCGTACAACTAAGTTTTTAATTCCCTCTTCAAAGAATCCGGCCGCCTGCTCCGACAGCCAAGAGTTCACGGCCATTTCACTTCATCGTCGTCATTGAAGCGCTGCCCGCCAAGATGGTGTTTCAGGTACCGGAAAAGGTGAAAATCGCTAGGAGCAAGGTCGGGGCTGTATGGGGCATGGTTCAAAACTTCCCAGCCAAAAGAATCAATCAAATCCTGAGTCTTTTGAGAGGTGTGAGGCCTCGCGTTATCGTGCAGGAGCAAAACTCCTTTTGTCAGCATGCCGCGCCTTTTGTTTTGAATTGCTCTGCGGAGCTTCTTTTAGAGTTGCACAGTAGGCATCTGAGTTGATTGTCGTTCCTCGTGGCATAAAGTCCACTAGCAAAACACCGCGCCGGTCCCAGAACACAGTTGCCATAATCTTGCGCTTTGACAGCGTCTGTTTGGCTTTGACCTTGACGGGTGAGGTTGTATGTCGCCATTCCATCGATTGTCGCTTGCTTTCGGGAGTGATATGGGATACCCATGTTTCATCTCCAGTGACAATTTGACTCAACATGTCATCCCCTTCTTCCTCGTAATGAATCAAAAAGTCCAATGAAGTGGCAAATCTCTTCCCTTTGTGGTCCTCTGTGAGGAGTCTGGGTACCCACTGAGAACACAGTTTCTTAAAGTTTAGGTTTTCAGACACAATTTTGGACAAAACCGATCTTGAAACTTGTGGAAATTCCAAAGAAAGAGTGGAAATTGTGAATCTTCTGTCCTCACGAATCTTTGTTTCGACTGCAGCCACCAAATCATCAATGATCACAGAGGGCCGGCCTGAGTGTTCTTCATCATGGACGTTTTGACAGCCATTTTTAAACTCTCTTATCCATTGACACACTTTACCTTCACTCATTGCATTCAAGCCATAAACTTCTGTTAACGGACGATGAATTTCTGCAGCTGGTAGGCTTCTCATGGTCAAAAAACGTATCACTGACCTTATCTCACACGTGGCGGGCGATTCAATAATCGTAAACATTATAAAATAGCACAGCGATGCGTACATGTCAGCTACAGAGCTGCAACTTGCATCAGTGTGAACGGGAAGGATGCCAGCAAGTGGCGCGGTGGCTTGTTGCAGCGTCCGCGCGAACTACAGGACTATACGCGCGAATGGACCTTATTTAAAAAACAACCCTCGTAGTTACAAAGACACCACTGGACCACATACAAAAACATAATAACATGGATTCTTTCCCCAACTTTGGAAATCATTGTCTCCATTAACGAAATTTAGTCCAGGGTTTAGGGGGCAAATACCTATTCCTCCTAAATTAATCTTAAAGTAGTTAAGAGAAAAGTTGTCACAGTTTGTGTCAACGGCCATAAAAAAAAGTGAAGTCCCTAGCCAAAGCATGGACGGCTCTCTCATTAGCAAAACAGATGCACTCTTACTAAATTTTTTCATCTACTTTTATATCTATACTATGTCATTTCATGCACCACTATTTTCAATCCAAACCTAGTGTTCTTTTCACCCAAGTTTGTGTTGAGTGTACCACAACATCTTGTCGTCCATTACTGCTACAATGAAATTCCAATCTCTGATGCCAGTCAGCCTCGTTATGCACCCACAAACAAGCACTTACTCACCGGCATAGTAGTTGGAATTATTGTTAAGTGTTTGGACTGAAGTCAAAAATATAATAGATGTCAGCAAACTTTAATATAGAAAAAAATATACTGTTTGCAGTAAGATGTGAATAAACTTCGGTCTTTTAGTATTTATTTTATTTGGTTTTACTGGCCATACAGCAAAAATTGCTCTGATCGGCTTAGTATTGTTGTACAAATATTCACAATTAACAAGTACAAGACACCAAAACATCTTGCTGAGGAAGAATATTTTAATATTTAGGAATGTAACATAAAGCTACACAGGAGAGAACTAATGCGAAACAGCAGTTACGAAAATGACTCAGCAACCTCTACACCTAAATGACTACCCTGCAATCCACACTTAAGTGCTTGGCAGAGGGCCCACAGAATGACTTTCAGACTATCTTTCCACTTTTGCACTCTTAAATAGAATTTGAGATAAATGAACGTTTAAGTCTTTCCATGTGAGCTCTGATCCCTCTCTCTCTCTCTCTCTCTCTCTCTCTCTCTCTCTCTCTCTCTGTGTGTGTGTGTGTGTGTGTGTGTGTGTGTGTGTGTGTGTGCCTACTGGTGACAAAGGCCTTAATGGCCGAAAGCTTTTTGCTGTGCCTATCGCGACTCAGCATCTCCGCTATGTGGTGAGTAGCAACTTTCCTTCTCTGGTATTGTAACATTCAAATATGTAAAACAAATAATTGTGGCAATACATACAGCACATAATTGAATCATCACCGAAACAGGTAAAAGTTGTGAGAGCACTGACATGTGTCACGTGCATGCATCATTTTTGCAACAGACCAAACCATGTTATATGTATATTTGCGACAAATACATGTTACTAATAAACAGACGAGTCCATTTTATAGGCAAATGGGGCCAGAACGATTGATGCGAGTACAATGGAGTAACCTGTTTATTCCTATTAAGTATTTGTTACATATTTGTGCACACTCTCACACATTTTACTTAAGTTTTAATGATGATGCAAACAGTATGCAGTATGTATTGTTTTGCACTCGGCCTCACGCACAGAAGCCGGAAACATACGGTGATGTTACACTAAACAAATAGAGAGCTGACTAAGGAAAGCGCTTTGCACTGTGGAAGATTTCAAGACAGTTGTGCATATACTATCAAGAGTTTCCAGCACATCCTTGTAAAATATCACGATAAAAACTCACAATACGTCGACTGAGACGCCCTCACTCCCACAGTTGCAACAATATCGTGGTTGACTTATACGTATACGGTTCATTTTTGTTGGTATTACTTTATATTGGGTACAAGGCTGAAACCAACTAGCTGAGATGAAATAATACACCACCTTACTTTAGACTGAAACGGCTTAGGGGGACAAAAAAATTTTATCCTTTGTAATTTTTGGAGGCTATGACACTCAGGAGAAAGAAACTAACTGAGTAATCATATCAGTTAAATACCCACTGTATGTCCCTCAACAGCCGAAAACTCTCACATCACCCAGAAAATATTTAAAAACATTTTGGAGTTCATCTTGAAAAGAGCGAAATCAATCTTAGAACCGAGATTATGTTACTGTAAAAAATAAACTCACAAGGAATTTGTACAGAATATAATTATTTTACAAAAATTAAAATTTTATATTTCATTAGGATGATGAAATTGCTTATGAGTGCAATTTTAATGCGCAAGAGTCAGATAAAACTACAGGCACCTCTCCACACCAGAGCCCACATTTCGTCCCTTGTAACTATACTCACTCCAGAAATTTGAAGAAATGGACAAAAAGAAGGGAATCCACATTGCACAAACAGGTCATGGCTTAAATAACATTATTTGCAGATTTTGAGATGGTTCAAGGCTTCGCATGCAGAAATGTGTACCGAGTTAAAAAGGTTAACAAACAGAAAAAAATTAATAAATAAGTGGCTGACTGATCAACCATCACTTGCAAAATGCAATGCAAGCCTACAATTAAGTGCACACTTTTACTACTGTTAGGTACTCCAGAATTAGTTTTGCATATGTTAACAATGTTACACACAATGCACCAAGGATAACTGCCTGATCGGAGGGGCTCAGCTTGGGATATTCACCGGCACCACTGTCTTCTGCATACTGGATGCGGTTCAACCGGACATCGTCATCAAGTTGCAGGTCCTGCAGCAAAATGAAATGCAAAGTCATCTCTGATACAAAAAATATAATAATTAAAAAAACATTGCAGGGTTTGAAAATATAATATAATTGGATAGATAAAAAAATCTGTGCAGTGGCACGAGAAAATGCATCTAAAAGTTAAGGGAATGTGCAAGCTTTCAGAGCCAGTGGTTCTTTCTTCTGGCAGACGGGTTGAAGGGGAAGGAAGAGGGATAAAGAAAAAGGACTGGCGAGGTTTAGGAGATGGGGGAGAGTTACAGAAAAGTTCCCCGGAACCCCAGGTCAGGGGAGACTACCTTGATGGCACGAGAAGGAAAAACTGATTGTTGGGAACAGCACCAGATGAGATTGTAAAACATAAGAGCTTAAAAGTGTGTATGGTCTGATCAGGATATTGTGAAGATAGGGAGGGGACAGGGGCGAAAAGCTATTCTAGGTGTGGTAGGCAAACTGTCAGAATGGACCAACAACTGGCCAGACTTCATTTCAAAAAGCAACAACAGGCCAGACTTCACCTCAAGAAACTATCCTACCTTCTCCTAAACTACCTCAACAGGGGCGTTTCCACTCCTACCTTCTCCGAAAATACCTCAATAGTTCTGTTTCCGTTCCTGTCCCTCTCCAGCTACCTAAACAGCCACACTGTCAACCACCACTCCTCTCCTACAACCCGAGTTTCGGCAACCTTCTTAACTCTCAGATGGTAACATCTGTCTCGTAGGCGGGTATAAAATTTCTTTACGTTTAGTTGACACATGTCCACTGCTAATTACATATGATATTTCAGCTGTGCTTAATTTGTGAGTTGACATTGTTATTGTGTGGATGTTACTATTTCATTTCCACAATAGTACTGTTTTATTCATTCACATCCATCAGCCACATTGTCTCGCAGACAGATGTTACTGCAAATTACAAGAGTTTTCCTTCATCTGATATTACGTTAAAAAATATGTTCTTTGTCCTATGCTCCCTCCATTTTAGATATCCCATTACTACAGACAGCTCCTAGTGGAGGGATACCTCACACGTCACAAAGAAGCAAAAGAATGGTGCAGTTGGCCTTTGAGATTCCAAACTTAATGGATGATCTCAGAAAAACTATTTAAAATGGTTTTTGGCAAAGAGCAGAGAGATTGTGATAAAAAAAAGGAAAAGAGTGACACACAAGAATAAAGTAAAAGACTATCGCTACTGACCCTACACAGAGAATGATGGCATACGAGTGCTTGGACCTTGGTAAGCCCAACTGATTATAGTGTTCCATGAAAATATGTAACTTGTGTAGAAAGTTTGTAATTTTTTACTTTATGTGTGTGTGTGTGTGTGTGTGTGTCGAGGTATCTGTGAAAACATGTCAATGCTCTATACAACAGCCTCATTACGCACCACTCTCTGTCAATGCACTCACCACTCTCTCTGTATTTTTCCCCCTCTCTGCTCCTCTCCTTTTCTGCCCCCAGTCCCCCACCCCTCCCCAATAGCCTCCTGATGCTGCACCTAGTATTTTTGCATTGTCACCTACTGGTCCCTGCACACTTCACCAGACAGCACTCTTCTATTCCCTGATCCATACCCTGCTATCACTCCCCCTTCCCTGCCTCACTACCGATTGCTGCATTTCCTCAATGCAACAGTTGCAGTCTGGCCAGAGTGGAAAGAGATTGGGGACACAAGTGTGATGTGTGTTTTCGTGTGTGTGTGTGTGTGTGTGTGTGTGTGTGTGTGTGTGTGTGTGTGTGTGTGTGTGTGTGTGTGCGCGCGCTCATACCTCTTCTGAAGAAAGCTTTGACCAAAATTATTTTTGTTGTGCCTGTCTGCAATTCAATGTAGCAATCTATCCTTTCAATAATTGTTCATTTGGAAAACTAATATTTAATTTTGTGACTTTTCCACAACAATAATCAATCCTTACACCATTTCATGTGAAAAATTGATACTTTATTTTCACAAATTTTATTGCAATCTACGATTTAAACACAATAAACATATTAATATTACATTTTAAATTATCGTTTATTTTTGAAATTCACTAAAGTGGGCACAAAATGCAAAATTTGGTCATCTTAGCCTCTCGGACAGATGTTACTGTTAGTGCCAATTTTTCACATGTCACCACAACCTCAGAGAGCAATGGTAGCTGCTGATACACAAACCAGCCACAACAGTACACATTTTCAACCTCTCATCTCACACCCTCTCCCATCCTGAATTGTCTTTATTATCCACAGGTCTCACTTTCAGCTCTAAACCTGCATTTAATAATGTTGTTCGGGTTACGGACCCACTTTCCATCAAATGTAATGTGAACTGGAAATATCTCTTTGCAACCCAATCCACCTTTTCAACAACAAACCTAGCACCGACTCCTGCCTCGAGGAGTTCCGACCACGATCCGCATTTGATCCACCACCAATACCTCAAAATCACACCTTCCAAGAATTCCTAATATCCAGCACTACTTCACAACCCTTTCTCAGATCTCCACAACATGGCCCTAACCTATCCTCTGCAGCACTCCATGCTCTCCACTCCCTAAAACTGATGACTCCAATGTTATCTACCCAGACAAGGACTCTATCACTGCGATACTTCAGTGACGGGAGTAAATAAAACCTCAGGGCTCTCGAAAGAACTAATGCCCCAATCTATAGAACGACTTATTCTGCTTGAACTACACACTCCCACTTTTTACTTTCTTTGTAAGATCCACGAACCCAATACCCAGGCTGTCCCATAGCTGTTGGCTTCAGAGCACCCACTGAATGTATATCTGCTTTAGGTGATCAACACTTGCAACCTACAGCACAATGGCTTCCCTTCCATATTAAAGACTCCAAGCATTTCTTAAATCGTCCCACTCCCATCATACACCTTGTGTGCCACCACTGATGCCCCTCTCTCTATACCAGCATCACCCACGTATGTGGCCTATCTGTTCCTGAACTTTACCACAACCAGGACTCACCTGATTCCACACATATGACATCATTCCTGCTCGCCTTAACCAACTCCATACGTAAAACAACTACTTTGCCTTTGAGAGGCAGATATACAAAAAAAATTAGGGGGGCTGCCATGGGGACCACAAGGCTCCTTCCTAAACTAACTTTCTCATGGGTAACTTAGAGAGGGCTTCCCTGGGATTCATAAGCCTTCATCCTCTGGTTTGGTTTAGTTACACTGATGAAATCTTTCCATATGGACTCATGATGCAGCGGACCTGTTAAAGTTTTAGGGTACTCTTAAATACAATATTCCGATTAAGTTTCGTATGGTCCTATTCCGAATCCTGTGCCACTTTCCATGATGTTGACCTCATTCTTGCTGCGGGTCAGCTATACACTTCTGTTCACATTAAATCAACAAACAAATTCCGCAGATAGGAAATGGTATCACAACACATTCTTGTTTCTCGCTACCAAGCTGGCCTTAATTTTTGTTAATTTCTGTGGCCTAGCATTGCTTTTCACTAACTATACCTTTGTTCGCACTCTGTTAGATTTTTTATATCTTCTTTTACTGTCCCGTTTACCCTGCCCCTCCGCCCACGGCTCGTACTGCACATAGCTTCCCTGTCTTATTAATTCTTGTATTAACCTTTCTTCCATCTTTATATTCTCAGGTTTTAAACTCACAGCTGGTGCAGTCACCAACAATCAGTCACCTGTAAGTCTCCACTGACCCTGAGATTCTGGGACACCTTTGCAAAGCTCTCCCCATATCCTAACCCACACCAGTCCTTTTCCTTCATCCATCTCCTTTCCCTTTCAACTATTCGGGCAGAAGGAGTCATTAGCTCTGAAAGCTTACACATTTCCTTAACTTTCAAGGAACACAAAGTTTCTTCAAAATGCAATGACCAGACCTCTTTGGAGTACATACAGTATACAATTAATAACACAAATTTAACATGGTTGACAGTATTTATTAAATATTTCACAGTCTGAATGATGACGTGTCTTACTTTTGCCTGATTACATATGATCAGAGTTGACTTCTTTCAGCGATGATTTTAGAATAAAGAAATTACAATTAGAAGAACAAGTGAGAATACCTTTGGTAGGCGATCAGCCAACTCTTCCGAGCTCAGGCCACTGATCCCATCACCTGAAGGCTGTTCTGTTGCTTCCAGCTCAACTTTTAGAGTCAGCTGAGCGAGCTCCTTTTCTTGATAACGGGTTCTTTTTCCCATAGCACCTACGCAAAAGACCAATCTCTAATAAACGTTACATTTATGAACAATCTCATGATCTCATGTGTGCAAAGTGGAACAGGAGAGAGTTGTGGTGTGGGGACACGGAGTGCGGAGCAGGGAGAGGGGGGGGGGGGGGGGGGCTGTTATAAACAATTATATACTGTTACAAGAAAGGCGACTACAAGTACGATTAAAATCAGATTTCCATCAGGATGGAAACAGCTGAGTAGGAAATAATATGAACGAAGGAAGGATCATTAGAGACATAACACAAGCTCGGACTGCAAATAGGAATCGGTTGTGCCCTTTCCAAAGGAACCATGCCAGCTTTTGCTTGCAGTGATTTAGGGAAATTATGGATAACCTTTGCAGGAGGAACAAGACTTCTGGTCAGGTGACTACAGGGTTATAAACACAAAATCAAATAGGGGTAATGCAGGAGTAGGTTTAATAATGAATAGGAAAATAGGAATGCGGGTAAGCTACTACAAACAGCATAGTGAACGCATTATTGTGGCCAAGATAGATACGAAGCCCACACCTACTACAGTAGTACAAGTTTATATGCCAACTAGCTCTGCAGATGACGAAGAAATTGAAGAAATGTATGATGAAATAAAAGAAATTATTCAGATTGTGAAGGGAGACGAAAATTTAATAGTCATGGGTGACTGGAATTCGAGTGTAGGAAAAGGGAGAGAAGGAAACATAGTAGGTGAATATGGATTGGGGGACAGAAATGAAAGAGGAAGCCGCCTGGTAGAATTTTGCACAGAGCACAACATAATCATAACTAACACTTGGTTTAAGAATCATGAAAGAAGGTTGTATACATGGAAGAACCCTGGAGATACTAAAAGGTATCAGATAGATTATATAATGGTAAGACAGAGATTTAGGAACCAGGTTTTAAATTGTAAGACATTTCCAGGGGCAGATGAGGACTCTGACCACAATCTATTGGTTATGACCTGTAGATTAAAACTGAAGAAACTGCAAAAAGGTGGGAATTTAAGGAGATGGGACCTGGATAAACTAAAAGAACCAGAGGTTGTACAGAGATTCAGGGAGAGCATAAGGGAGCAATTGACAGGAATGGGGGAAATAAATACAATAGAAGAAGAATGGGTATCTTTGAGGGATGAAGTAGTGAAGGCAGCAGAGGATCAAGTAGGTAAAAAGACGAGGGCTAGTAGAAATCCTTGGGTAACTGAAGAAATATTGAATTTAATTGATGAAAGGAGAAAATATAAAAATGCAGTACGTGAAACAGGCAAAAAGGAATACAAACGTCTCAAAAATGAGATCGACAGGAAGTGCAAAATGGCTAAGCGGGGATGGCTAGAGGACAAATGTAAGGATGTAGAGGCCTATCTCACTAGGGGTAAGATAGATACCGCCTACAGGAAAATTAAAGAGACCTTTGGAGATAAGAGAACGACTTGTATGAATATCAAGAGCTCAGATGGAAACCCAGTTCTAAGCAAAGAAGGGAAAGCAGAAAGGTGGAAGGAGTATATAGAGGGTCTATACAAGGGCGATGTACTTGAGGACAATATTATGGAAATGGAAGAGGATGTAGATGAAGATGAAATGGGCGACATGACACTGTGTGAAGAGTTTGACAGAGCACTGAAAGACCTGAGTCGAAACAAGGCCCCCGGAGTAGACAATATTCCATTGGAACTACTGACGGCCGTGGGAGAGCCAGTCCTGACAAAACTCTACCATCTGGTGAGCAAGATGTATGAAACAGGCGAAATACCCTCAGACTTCAAGAAGAATATAATAATTCCAATCCCAAAGAAAGCAGGTGTTGACAGATGTGAAAATTATCGAACTATCAGCTTAATAAGTCACAGCTGCAAAATACTAACACGAATTCTTTACAGACGAATGGAAAAACTAGTAGAAGCCAACCTCGGGGAAGATCAGTTTGGATTCCGTAGAAACACTGGAACACGTGAGGCAATACTGACCTTACGACTTATCTTAGCAGAAAGATTAAGGAAAGGCAAACCTACGTTTCTAGCATTTGTAGACTTAGAGAAAGCTTTTGACAATGTTGACTGGAATACTCTCTTTCAAATTCTAAAGGTGGCAGGGGTAAAATACAGGGAGCGAAAGGCTATTTACAATTTGTACAGAAAACAGATGGCAGTTATAAGAGTCGAGGGACATGAAAGGGAAGCAGTGGTTGGGAAGGGAGTAAGATAGGGTTGTAGCCTCTCCCCGATGTTGTTCAATCTGTATATTGAGCAAGCAGTAAAGGAAACAAAAGAAAAATTCAGAGTAGGTATTAAAATTCATGGAGAAGAAATAAAAACTTTGAGGTTCGCCGATGACATTGTAATTCTGTCAGAGACAGCAAAGGACTTGGAAGAGCAGTTGAATGGAATGGACAGTGTCTTGAAAGGAGGATATAAGATGAACATCAACAAAAGCAAAACAAGGATAATGGAATGTAGTCTAATTAAGTCGGGCGATGCTGAGGGAATTAGATTAGGAAATGAGGCACTTAAAGTAGTAAAGGAGTTTTGCTATTTGGGGAGCAAAATAACTGATGATGGTCGAAGTAGAGAGGATATAAAATATAGGCTGGCAATGGCAAGGAAAGCGTTTCTGAAGAAGAGAAATTTGTTAACATCCAGCATTGATTTAAGTGTCAGGAAGTCATTTCTGAAAGTATTCGTATGGAGTGTAGCCATGTATGGAAGTGAAACATGGACGATAACTAGTTTGGACAAGAAGAGAATAGAAGCTTTTGAAATGTGGTGCTACAGAAGAATGCTGAAGATTAGATGGGTAGATCACATAACTAATGAGGAAGTATTGAATAGGATTGGGGAGAAGAGAAGTTTGTGGCACAACTTGACCAGAAGAAGGGATCGGTTGGTAGGACATGTTCTGAGGCATCAAGGGATCACCAATTTAGTATTGGAGGGCAGCGTGGAGGGTAAAAATCGTAGAGAAGACCAAGAGATGAATACACTAAGCAGATTCAGAAGGATGTAGGTTGCAGTAGGTACTGGGAGATGAAAAAGCTTGCACAGGATAGAGTAGCATGGAGAGCTGCATCAAACCAGTCTCAGGACTGAAGACCGCAACAACAACAACAACAACAACATGGATAACCTAAACCTTGACGGGCGGATGCAGATTTGATCTGTAGTCCTCCCGAATGCGAGTCTCGTGTGTTAACCATTGGTCCACCTCGCTCCGTAGAAATAATATGAAGTGACACAGAACTATCCTCCACATGTATGCTGATAGATTCTGTAGTTGCATACCTATTTTTAAATCAAACTTTCTCCTTAATATCTGCTAGCAGATTCTTTTTCCTCCTCTTCCTCCACGTAGAGCCAATACCCCCTCCCCCTTCTCTCTCTCTCTCTCTCTAAATTTGCAGCCCTTTTTTTACATGGATTGTCACACTCCGCTGTTGACTTTTTAATTTACTTTTTACTCCTGCTACACGCCGTATCACATTTATCTCTCAACTTACAGTTTGTGCCTTCCATCTTTTTCAACTCTTCTGACCAATTACAGATACTCAGACTCTTTAATCAGACCTGATGCTGGTACTTCACTGTCATATTCCCCTCTCATGTTGCTCTAGCCTCCTGTGTCATCTCTTAATCAGGTCTCGAACGACTTTCCCACCCTTCTCTTATCAATGTATCACATTAACCGACATAGAGAAAGTTTTGACGGAGTAGACTGGGAGATGTTATTTGAAGACCTAAATAAAATTGGAAAATAAAAGACCAATTCTCAATGTATCCAAGAATCAGAGTGCAGAAATGGATATCAACACTTTAACAAAAAGATCAGAATATGATAATGCAAGGAACCCTGTGCTTGTAGGGAGGGGGTGGGGGTATGGGCGGGAGGGGGGGACCAGGGAGCTTACAAATTGGAGAGGAGCACAAAGGGTTGAGTATAGCAAGCTAGTTCAAATGGATGTGTTTGCAGCAGAATACTTCACAGCGTTCACTACCATTTGCTCACATATTACTGTGTCAGCCAGTGACGAGTGAAGATTTTATGTGAGAGACATGAGGGAGGCAGTGTGTACAAAGGTTACTATCCCTCACAAACTGTACAGCCTACTTTTTGGTTACAAGGAATAGTTACTCACGTGAGAAATATGGCTATGCAGCAAAAGTATACTATCAGAATGGTGGGGGTCTGGTGAAAACGTGGTGTGCCTTTCAGCCACCATTTAAACACAAATGTTTCATCAGATTATAAGATAAAAATGAGGTCTAGCAACCTTTAGCAAACTGATTTCATGTATATAATAGGAGGTGGGAGAGCAGACGCTGTTAGGACTGAATGTAACTCGATCTTCTGAGTGGAGTATGAGACTAAGATTGGTCAGTATCCAATAAAACAATACCAATCGTCGTTATTTTGGTTTTATTTTTAGGCTACCAGTTTCAATGATATACTACGTCATCTTCAGGCCCGCTGCTGTATTTTGTAACACGAAGGTTACTCGATTGAAGCAGACCTGAAGATGACATAGTGTATCATCGAAACTGGTAGCCTAAAATTAAACCTAAATAACGGCGATTGGTATTGTTTTATTGGACTGTTAGGACTGCTGAAAATGTAATAGCTGCTCAACAGGCAATGCTTAGAAGTCCATTTCAATTAACCAGATAACATACCGTACACCTCGGAATAAGTGACACACTGGTGAGAAGGATCATCTGTGAAGGTGTTAGTTTTCATCTGTATAAACTCCAGGTGGTGCAGTCTCTTCAGTGTGGGTGATTATCAGCAACTAGATGCTCAGGTTTTTGGGAGAAAATCGTGGCCAAGTTGACAACACGTGAGAGAGTGACAAGATGCATTTCCCTCTCTCTCGTTTTGTCAATAAACAGAACTTTCGTGTATATTCGGTACTGGAAAACTTCAGGACAAATCATCCCACCGTCAGTAAGCCGCAGAGTGACACGCAATTATGCCAAATGGCACAATCGAAATTTTTAAGCAAGTGTGAAATATCCACTTGTGTTTGTTTCCCTCAGTTCCCCTTTAGACGGTGTATTAAGAGTACACGTACAGTGGAGGCCCCCGGCCACCCTGCAGCCTACTGACCACAGCAGCGGCAGCAGACCGAATAGATTGCGCACGGAACTGACCGACAAGCTCCAGCGTGAGCCCGGCCCGCCCGAGTGCGGCGAGCAGCAGCTCCTTGGAGCGCAGCACCTGCCCGAAGTGGAGCCAGACGAGGGCCGACTCGAGGGGCAGCAGCACCCCTGCGATACCGCCCACCAGCGGGCCCGAGCTCGCCTCCGCCACCTTGCCCTCGAGCAGCGACACGAGGGAAGCGTGCAGCGTGGGGGACGCCTCCTCCAGGACGCGCTGGTGTGCCACCAGGTAGCGCATCAGCCACCACGGAGTCGTCTGCAGAGCAAAATCGCATTCTCGTCAATTCCGTGGCATTCGACATCGAGGACTCGAGCTGTAAATTAATTTGTTATAAAGTGTGGAGGTTAATTTCGTATAATTTTCCTCTCAGTGGTGTTTGTCGTTCACTTTATTTGCAATTGATTTTCAAACCTTTTATGGCTTCAGTTTAGGGTACTTAGATACAGTTACCAAAGTGGTATACATCTGGAAGTGTACCTCTGTTGACGTATATTATGGTAAATATTATATTCTTTGCGATTTTAGTTGGAGAAACATTAGGCCATGATCTAAGGTATTTTCTGTACCCAAGTTTCATCTCCTAAAGCAACAGTCATCCTCAGAGGCTAGGAGTGCATTATATTGACGAAGTGTTTAAACTGACAAGAAAGATGCACGAATATTTGAACACTGCAAAGGTCTTACACTCACTATTCAACCACCGGGATACATTATCTCTTGCAAGTGCAGTCGAGATGTACATAAGTATCACTAAATGAAACAGTAACATCCAATTAAAACATACGAGAGCAGCTGTCATCTGGGCAACATGGGAAAATCGACAGTAGTAGACCATCTACTGGGAACTGACAACAGCTAGTAAGATACTCTGACACTAGGTTTATCGAGGTGTAATTATTACTATGCCAGGACGTACCCAAGGCAACGTTTGTTGTTCGAATTTCGAAGCACAAAGGGCTCAGCCCGTCTTGACTTCAGAATGTGCTAGGGGTTTTGTGAAAATTGGATTTGCAGAAAAGTGTTTGTGTTTTTCCATGTAAATGTTTATTTTTAGTGTTTTTGCTCCCTAAAGTGGTACGTAAGAGTTGATTCTGGGTGTTTGTGAGGAGTTTCAGGGGGGTTCTTGGCCTAAACTTTGTACTAGAAAGAGGGGTGGAGTTTGTTTGGCATATTCTGTCCATCAACGGTGGGCTGGTGGTCAGGGAGTTTTAGCTTTTTCCTACATAATGTGTAAATAGTGGATTGACCTAGTAGGTAGTGTGTGTGTGTGTGTGTGTGTGTGTGTGTGTGTGTGTGTGTGTGTGTGTGTGCGCGCGTTTTGGTTTGGAGACATTGTAGGTGTAAGATGTTTGAGTCTGGGGCCATAGACCTTACTTAGAAGCATACATCTCCGTACCTAAGTCTGTCACAGAGTCATGCAATAGCAGATCCTGTCCATCAACGGTGAGTTGGCAGTCACTGAGTTTTAGTCTGGTTGTAAACTATACCACATACGATTTACCACCTACCATTTTTTTGGGATTTATTTTAATATTTTATTTATCACACCATTGTGTAATTTTGTCAAGGTGGTGTTGCAGTTACTTCTGTACGGATAAAAGACTGTGCAAGCTCTGTAGATAGCAGTATCGTCAGCAACTATGGTGTATAGGACAGGATCTAAGACCGAACTTTGCAGTACACCTGCCTCATCGGCCATGTCTGGCTGCATCATATTACATTTCTTATGAAAAACTGACATCCTGTAAGAAATGAATTAAAGGTCCAGATTATATGCCATGGACATCCTAATTGATCCACTCAGCAGATGATCAGGCCACATATTTTTGGCTCATTGAAGTGTACAAATTCTGTTGTTGAGCTTGTTTTTCTTAACCGATTCACTTATCCAATTACTACTTTTCACTCTCTTCATCACTGATGATGTGAGTTCACAATTGTGACAGAAAAGAGAGATCACAGGAATTTAAAACAACTTTAACACAACACAAGGACTGCAGTTAGACAAGTTGTGATCTTTATTGCTATATAAAGCAAACAGTGAAAGCTCTTCTGCTCTACAAGCTCTGTAACACACGTCTGTGCAACTCTATAATTCGTGGCTGCAGTCTCATGACACCACGACTCGACCTTTACAATGTTACATATAATTAATTTGGTTGATGAGCTTGTTTGAGAGCAAATATCATCTTACAACATCTTATAACTTCTGAGGATATGTCCAGCATTGGGAGATGAAATGTTAGGTCCAGACACATTCCTTAAACCACTACCTAACACCCAAACAATAAACCACCAAGGATGTAAATGCCAGCCACAAAAGCCTAAAGGCTAGCTAACAAACCTGGCACTGCCCAGGTAATAATTTTGGCAATTTTCTATTAGAAACAAAAAAACGTGAACTATGTTTTTAGTGAAGTATCAAAAATCACTTCCATCTATTCGTGAAAATGACTTTGAAATTATGAAACAGCCACAAAGAAATATGCATAATGTACAAATGTATAAATTGTTGTTGTTGTTGTTGTTTCTTCAGTCCTGAAATTGGTTTGATGCAGCTCTCCATGTTACTCTATCCTTTGCAAGCTTCTTCATCACCCATTACCTACTGCAACCCACATCCTTCTGAATCTGCTTAGTGTATTCATCTCTAGGTCTCCCTCTACGATTTTTACCCTCCACACTGCCCTCCAATACTAAACTGGTGATCCCTTGATGCCTCAGAACATGTCCTACCAACCGATCCCTTCTTCTAGTCAAGTTGTGCCACAAACTTCTCTTCTCCCCAATTCTATTCAACACCTCCTCATTAGTTATGTGATCTACCCATCTAATCTTCAGCATTCTTCTGTAGCACCACATTTTGAAAGCTTCTATTCTTTTCTTGTTTACACTATTTATCGTCCATGTTTCACTTCCATACATGACTACACGACATACAAATACTTTCAGAAACGACTTTCTGACATTTAAATCTATACGTGATGTTAACAAATATCTCTTCTCCAGAAACGCTTTCCTTGTCATTGCCAGTCTACATTTTATACCCTCTCTACTTCGACCATCATCAGTTATTTTGCTCCTCAAATAGCAAAACTTATCAACTACTTTAAGTGTCTCATTTCCTAATCTAATTCCCTCAGCACCGCCAGATTTAATTTGACTACATTCAATTATCCTTGTTTTTCTTTTGCTGATGTTCATCTTATATTCTCCTTTCAAGACACTGTCCATTCTGTTCAACTGCTCTTCCAGGTCCTTTGCTGTCTCTGACAGAATTACAATGTCATTGGCAAAACTCAAAGTTTTTTATTTCTTCTCCATGTATTTTAATTCCTACTCAAAATTTTTCTTTTGTTTCTTTTACTGCTTGCTCAATATACAGATTGAACAACACCCAAATCACTGCTTCCCTTTCATGTCCCTTGACTCTTATAACTGCCATCTGGTTTTGGTACAAATTGTAAATAGCCTTTCGATCACTGTATTTTATTCCTGCCACCTTCAGAATTTGAAAGAGAGTATTCCAGTCAACATTGTCAAAAGCTTTCTCTACGTCTACAAATGCTGGAAATGTAGGTTTGCCTTTCCTTAATCTTCTAAGATAAGTTGTAGGGTCAATATTGCCTCACATGTTCCAATATTTATACAGAACCTACACTAATCTTCCCCGAGGTCGGCTTCTACCAGTTTTCCATTGGTCTGTAAAGAATTCATGTTAGTATTTTGCAGCCGTGACTTATTAAACTGATAGTTTGGTAATTTTCACAACTGTCAGCACGTGCTTTATTTGGGATTGGAATTATTATATTCTTTTTTAAGTCTGAGGGTACTTTGCCTGCCTCATACATCTTGCTCACCAGATGGCAGACTTTTGTCAGGACTTGCTCTCCCAAGGCTATCAGTATTTCTAATGGTATGTTGTCTACTCCAGGGCCTTGTTTCGACATGGGTCTTTCAGTGCTCTATCAAACTCTTCATGCAGCGTCATATCTCCTATTTCCATCTTCATCTACATCCTCTTCCATAATATTGTCCTCAAGTACATTGCCCTTGTATAGACCCTCTATACACTTCTTCCACCTTTCTGCTTTCCCTTCTTTGTTCAGAACTGGGTTTCCATATGAGCTATTGATATCCATAGAAATGGTTCTCTTTTCTCCAAAGGTCTCTTTAATTTTCCTGTTGGCAGTATCTATCTTAACCCTAGTGATACATGCCTCTACATCCTGACCGTTGCCCTCTAGCAATCCCTGCTTAGCCATTTTGCACTTCCTGTCGATCTCATTTTTAGAAGTTTGTATTTCTTTTTGCCTGCTTCATTTACTGCATTTTTATATTTTCTCCTTGCATCAATTAAATTCAATACCATATATCTTCTGTTACCCAATGATTTCTACTAGCCCTCATCTTTTTACCTACTTGATCCTCTGCTGCCTTCACTATTTTCTCTCTCAAAGCTACCCATTCTTCTTCTACTGCATTTCTTTCCCCCATTCTTGTCAATCGTTCCCTAATGCTGAAACGTAATGAGGTCAAAAAGTACGGTTATATGGGACACCAAGTGAAATTTGTGACTGAATTGAGGACTTTTCGGTACGGAGGACGCAACATGTTATCTCGGATGGACAGTCATCTTCAGATGCAGAAGTATCTTTGGGTGTGCCCCAGGGAATTGTGTTGAGACCCTTACTGTTCATGTCATACATTAATAACCTTACAGACAACATTAACAGTAACCTCAAAATTTTTGCTGATGATGCAGTTATCTATAATGAAGCACTAGCTGAAAGAAGTTGCATAAATATTCAGCTGGATCCTGATAAGATTTCAAAGTGGTGCAGAGATTGGCAACTTGCTTTGAATGTTCAGAAATGTAAAACTGTGTACTTCACAAAACAAAAAAAGTATTGTCCTCTGACTATAATATCAATAAATCACTGTTGGCCCCAACAAGCTCATACAAATACATGGGTATAACACTCATATGAAATGGAAAGATTACATAGGTTCAGTTGTGGGTAAACCAGGCAGTAGACTTCGGTTTACCAGTAGAATACTGGGGATACGCAATCAATCTGCAAAAGAGATTGCTTACAAATCTCTCATGTGACTGGTTCTAGAATATTGGGACCCGTACCAAATAGAACTTACAGGGGCAGCACAAATTATTACAGATTTTCTTACTCCATGGCAGTGTGTCACAGAGATACTGGAGGAACTGAACTGGAAGACACTTCAAGATAAACATAAATTATCCCTACAAAATTGATTAACAATGTTTCAAGAACTGGCTTTAAATGACGAATCTAGGAATATACTACAACCCCCAATGTATTGCTCACAAAGGGATCGTATTTACTGCACGCACAGAGGCATTCAATCAATCATTCTTTCCATGCTCCATATGAGACTGAAGCAAGAAGAAACCCTAATAACTGGTGTTGTGCGACGTACCCTCTGCCATGCACCACACGGTGTTTTGCAGAGTATAGAAGTAGGTGTAGATACAGCCACAATGGAGACAGCCAGTATCAGGTGTCCCCCAGGATTTCGTATTAAGTCCGATACTCTTTTCATTGTACCTACATCTACATGCATACTCTGCATGCCACCATTCTGTGCCCGGTACATGGTACCCGGACTGCTACTAGTCGTTTCCTTTCCTGTTCCACTCGCAAATAGAATGAGGGGAAAACTAGTGTCTATATGCACCCACATGAGCCATAATTTGTTGTTTCTTGTCTTCGTGGTCCTGTGTGCACTGTCAAAATAGGTGCAGAATATAGGGTTAAAGCTCAAACCACCCAAAACCCAAGCAGTACTGGTGGGTCATTCTAGGCTCATCAGCCCGAAATGTCAGGAATCCCCAGCATCTCTAAACCTAAATGGGCCAAACAACAACTTATCTCCCTCAGAAAAGTGTCTAGGAGTAGTCACAGATGAAAATCTAAATTGGACTGAGTGCTTAACTACAGTGTGCAAGAAGGCATCAGTACCCCACCCTGCCCTACAAAAATATACTTCCAATTATTGATTACAGCAGTGTTATTGGGCAAGGACTTTCTCAGAAAAGCGCACAGCACCTAGACCTCGTAATGTACGCCAGTGTACGATATATCTGATATTCAACTCTTTGGTCATATTTCACTATTGTATGCATACGTACAGACAAATGCACAGACATCCATACACCCTGTCTCCTCTATTGTCCTATACACATATACTGTCCCTCATTTCTCTCCATGTTCTTAATGATCTTGTGTGAACGACGTGGCAGAAACAGCTGTTCCCATCAGAGCAAAATCCTTTCGGTCTCACTCCATCATCAAACCACTTTCTCAAAGACCTCAGTAGCAAAAACCCAGCTCACAGAATAACTTCCCGTAATATATTAGAGAAATGAATAACATCTTCAGTGTCGGGAGAAAGCTGATGACATATCTACTAAAGCAATGATATGATCACCATTGTCCGTGTATGCACTTGTTACCCATGTATATCCTTCTTTGCCAGATATTCATTTCCCAGTATTCCTGACTGGTGTAGTCTACCTAAATTTCCTTCCCCCAGAACTTGCTGTAACAGAAAACATCTATTTTGTACACCTATAAATTCTTTTTATAACTGCCAGTATAGTTATTGTTGTTATTATCATTATTATTACTATCTTTATGATTAGTGGCAGCTGCAGCAGCAGTACTGCCAGCATTAACTTTATAGTTCGTAGTCGCTACTATTTCCGCACACTATTACAATATACACTCAATCACTTTAATATTCATGTCTTTTCTTTTTTCCCCATTTGTACCTACTACATGATACATTTATTATATGTATAAAAAGAAACGTATTACAGGCTACTGAAAATGCTTCACAAATAAAAGAAGTGAAAAGCGTATGGCAAAAAACAAACTGGCTTTCATTTAGTTGCATAGACAGAACGTAAGTCCATGCATTTTAATATTACTTGCAATATTAAAAATTGTCATTTCTTATGTAACTATGATGTAAAAATGGTACTGTGTGTGTGAAAACCGGGTCTGGTGTAAGAGACGGTCTGATGATCCTAATCAGATCTGGTTAAATAAATAAAATAAGTAATTACACTCCTGTCCTTTAAATTCACAACACCAGAAGGATAGCAAATAACAAAGTAACACTTATTATGCATACACAGTATAGTAGGAAAAACACAATTAAACTTTTAGGTGATTTGGGGATATATGGGGGTGCAAAATTTAATACGCAGCGCCTCCACAGCTGGCACCAACAGTGGCTCTAATCATCTCAGTATCGAGTCAAACCGAGTTCGGGTGACAGTTATGGGAACTTCATTCTGTGCTGCATTAATTCATTACCAGAGTTAATGAACCACAGTGGCTGGAAATTGGTAATGCGTTGTCTGTCGGCAACCTGTAACAAGATGTTTTCAATGGGTGAAAAGCTAGGAAAATGTGGGGGTCGGGGCAACAGGCAAACACACTCCGTACCACAGAAGGTCACAACAGAGATGGCAATGCACGATCTCTCGTTATCTTTTCGCCAGATAACATCACGGTGACCTCTGAGATACGACATGGCACCTACAGAAACACCTCAGAAATGTTAACAATTGATCTCCAAGTTACTGGTTAGGCAAACAAGAGGTGATTGTTTTATATATGCAGTGGCAGACCTTACCGTCGAGCCAGGTCCTGGGCCCATATGGTGGTGGCGAATGAAATCTGGCAATGCGTGTTCTCCTCTGAGCCTCCGAACGCAGATACGTCCACCGTGATGCCGTATGCGTAAACGGGACTAATCTTAGAAGGTGACACTGCTGCTTCCGCAACCAATGTCACTGTCGGGTGCACCGTTGTTGGCAACCTCTTTCTGCTGCCACGTTGAGGAAAGACATCACAGTAATCACTGAGCTGACAGCCCGTACTGCTCCAGATGTTTTCACACTGTTCGTGTGGATGTTTGTCTTGCAGCAAATGACTCCATTTCCTCACTAAATGTGGCTGTACGACCCTGCACGGATGATAAAAACAGTAAATCTGTTCTCCCGAGCACTACTGTAGTTGTGCTGGGCTGAGATCCCGTACGGTACTGGGTACGGCCCTCCTGAATCCACTGATTCCACATTCACAAGGCACTCGAGGGATCCCGACTGACGCAAGTAGCAATACTGCATAACACAATCTGCTCTCTGATGGACAATGTGCAAATGTGATTTCTGAATGAGAAACTCCACTGTGTAATCTTTCCCTGTGTACATAATGTGAATCCTGTTACTCCAATTTACTTAGTCGACTGTGCTGAAATCTGCATATCCGAGCATGTAGAACATTCCACATTAATTGGATTCTAGCACACTGCAGTGCTGCCATTTTAATAGACAGAGGTGTAAATAACTGGTACTTACGGGTAGATTGGCAGAGAACCTCTCTGCAGTGGTCTTGAAGACTGCAGCAGCGACAGCGAGCAGTTGGACGTGCCTGGTGGAGGGATAGAGGGCCTCCCCGTCCAGCACGAGGCAGGCCGCCGCAACGGCATCCCTGTCCCGCAGCCACGGGGGCAGGTCGCTTGGCTCCACAGGAGGGCCTGTCCAGTTTGCCCGGACAAAGAACAGCAGCGACGAGATGCCGACACACAGCACGTCCAGCTGCCTGAGAACCGATGCCGTAAACTCTCCGGTGTAGAAAAATTCAAGTTAATGCACATGAATTACAAAAATAATCCTGTAATGTTCACACAGGTGGTGTGCTGCTAAACAAAGTCACGGTGATTAAATATCTAGGCACAATGTTGCAAACTGATGTGAAATGGACCAAGTACGTAATGGCAGTTGTAGGAAAGGTGAATGGTCAACTCTGGTTTATTGGGATAATTCTAGTAATTCATTCAACTTGAGCTACTCGTGTACTGCTCAAGTGTTTCAGATTCCCATCATGTCAGATTAAAGAATGACTTATAAGCAATTTACATGTGTGCTGCTAGATTTGCTACTGGCATGTTGTATCAACAAGTATTACGGAGATGCTTCATGAACTCAAATGGGAATCCCCAGAGGGAAGATGAGGTGTTTTTCTTTTCCCGCGAAACATTATTGAGAAAATTTGAGAACCAATGCTCGAGGCTGACTGCAGAACAGTTAGCTATTACTGCCGAAATACATTTTGCATAAGACCGCAAAGACGAGATAACACAAATTAGGGCTTATATGGAGCATAAACACAGTCATTTTTCCATCACCCCATTTGCGAATGGAACACTTGCTGTGAAACATCATATGCTGCTATTTTTCATTAAATATTTTTCTGTTGCTCTGGAACATCGGACATCGCTATTTTTCTGACTGAATCCATAGGAGTCATGTTTTACACATTGTTTTTCTCGTGGCACCTTATTTCGTATCCATATTCCAAAGCTTGTGTGTGGAATCTTACTTTAAGATATACAACACACAGAATAGTTACCAAAAGTTCATACTGTTCTTATAACATTGCATACGATTTGATTTCCTGTATTATTTAAGTTAAATGTCAATTAAAAATCAGCTGTAAAGTAAGTTTCTGGTTTGCTTGTTACATTCCTATAATTTGATCCTTACAAGCATTCTAACTATCAAATAAAAATGCCCTGTGATTTTGTATGGAAAAATCGGAAAACCTTCCGCTGTTAGAAGGTTAATGATTCTCACAGTTGGCCACAGTGGTCAATATATTAAAATGTCTCAAATGCTCAATTACAAAATCATGCAAATCAGGGCTGGCTCAAACAGTATTAGAAGGTTTTCAAAAATGACTGAAACCAGTTGCCTTTCTTGATAGTAGGATATTTTCCCTATTATCATTTTCAAGTCACTTAGCGACTCATCTTCAGAAGACACAACAATTTAAGCTGTTCTATTAGGTCACAGGCTAATCGCAACATCATAATTCGTGGTGTATCTTGGATAAAATATAATAATAATAAATGTTAACGATGAAGAAGAAAATGATTTCAATTTTGGCAATAGACATTCACTGACTCTTTTCTCATCTCTCACTGGTCATGTGAAAATATCGTGCAATTGGCAATGCGAAACTGACACACTGCCAACCTACGTACAGTGGAGAAACACAGCCATGACTGGCACATGTCCTGATCTTGGCTTTAGCCTGCTGTATCTAACTAAATAGATAGGGTTCTGAGAAAGACCTCTGGTCTTTTCTGCCCACTTAAGAAGATAAAAGAATAGATTCTTTGTGAGTATGGAAGCAACAATATCTGTCAGTCCATTTGTACTGATACCGAATAATGTGCAGGACACCAATGACACATTACATATTGGGAACTTGAGAAATCAGCAGCTGCACATCACAGCTGTACAGGCAGACTTAGAATAATGTTTTCTGAAACTCAAACCTTGTCCCACACTTCTCCACATTGGGATTCTGTTATTACGGAGGCAATAGAAATTGGAATGTGTGAGAACAACTTCTATCAAGACAGCAACTGTAATCTTAGTGGTACGTAAGCTGTCTATGGGCTCCTCATCCACGGCATTGTCATTGTCCTCTCCGTGATGCTCTCACATGGGTCAAACAAACCTATGACCATACATGCTGCCTTCCTATATTTAAGTTCAATATCCCTATTAGTCCTATTTGCTATGGGGAAATTTCTAGGATGGGTCATACTAGTGACTTGCAAGCAATCTCCTTTAGTCGACTTATTGATTTTTTTCCCAGTATCCTACCAATGAATCGAAGTCTGTCAACTGCTTTCCCTATGACTGAGCCTGCACAATCAGGATGACAATATTATTGAGAGGAGAGGAACTGGCTGAGTGTGAGAAGGGAGGTATGACACTGTGAGAAGAATTTACAATGCCAAAGCTGAAACAAGCCCAGCTGAAGTAGATGACATCTCTTCATAATTATCAGGATCTTTGGGAGGACCACCTATGAAAAAACCGGTATTCGGGATATCAAACACAGATATTATATCCTCAGACTTCAATAACATCTAATGATCCCATCCCAAAGAAGGAAGGTTTTCATCAGTGTGGGTATTAGCAAACTATCAATTTAATAAGCCATTGGTGGGAAAAGTTATCTACATAAGGATATAAGGATGGAAAGAGAATGATAGAATAGAATATGGAAGTAAATTAGCTATGCCAAACCTAAATCTGGATAGCTGGATGCAGGTTTAAACTGTCGACCTCCGAAATCCGAGCTAAGTGTCGTAACCACTGCACCATTTTGCTCACTAAGAAAAAAAAACTGGAACTAGAATTAAAAGTCTGGGAGAAGAAATAAAGAATTTTGAGCTTTGCTGATGACATTTAATGGCATCCCTGATGACATTTAATGGCATCAGAGGTGGCAAAGGCCTTGAAGGATCAGCATGAAGGAATGAATTGCATTTTGAAAAGAGATTATGATGAGCAGTAACAAAAATGAAACAATGGTAGGGGAGTGTAGTTGAATTAAATCAGATGGTGCTGAGGGAATAAAGTCACAAATAGAGGCACTGAAAGCACTAGACAAAGAAGTGCTGTTTGGTTAGCAAAATAACTGCAGATTGTGAGAACCCCAGAACCCTTGCCATGTGTTCACAGCATCAGTTAAAACTACATTTATGCTTCAGAATAGATATTATGTGCGTTAAGTATGGTAATTTTGACCTTCTGGATCTTGGTAAGGGATAATGATAAAGAAAAAATTTTCAATATTCCCAAAGAACATCAGCTTAAGAACGCATGGTAAAAATTTCAACAATTTGTCACGAACACAAATTGTAAACAAGGTCAGCCCCCAAATCAGTACTTTTTGTACCCAAAAATAACTGTTTTTTGATGTGTTCTCAGGAACTGCCAATGGAAAAGTGAAGTTTTAATAAGCCAGCTATGGTATACACTCCAGACGCCACCTAACGCAAAAGAACCAACCTAGTCGCTCAATTTGCCTGGGCTACAGGAAGTGCGTAATGTTTAAATTTTAATCCTGTACTGCACAATAGCTACAGTATGCCTGTCTTTCAATAGGTATAAAAATAGTCACCAGCCCAAGGGCTACCCAAAACACTTATCCACCTCATCTCTGTGATCAATAGGACCTGAGATATGAGACCCTGAAGAATCACATTTTCATTTGCAGCTTTTGGTACCATGCACTGTCATGTATGAACCAATTAGCCACTCTGAAAAATTCAATCAATGGAATAGGCTACTACTTGCTTTTGAAAGAGTGAGGAACAATATTCACTGTTTAATTCAAAGATTTACATTTTCTTTAATTAAATATGAATACACATTCACAAATATTATGACCACTCTAGAAGGCACAGAAATCACACAACTGGAAGAATAACAACTGTTCTTTGTTGTCAACAAGTTGTTCATTTCGACCAAAACAAATGTTATTGATAAATTTTACATAAAGACGTGTTCCTAGTGTTAACATCAGACTAACAGATAACAGAACTCATTCCATATCATCAAATTTTCACCATAATGAATATGTCTTGGGAACAAGGAATGTGACGTAACTGATGACATGTTTGCTTTCTTACTGACTTAATATTCTTCAGCAATGGTGTTAGGCAAATAGGCTTATATATTTTTTAAACTAATTATCACTGATCAGTGAGTATAATCTTGAGTCCAGTTTGAGAAATCCAATAGAGTCCTCTTATACCTGCTAATAATACTCACAGCATACAAAATAGTAATTTCAAATAAATAGTGGTGACAAATACAGCATGTTGTTAATTTTATTAATTCTGCCAACTAGACTATGAATAGTTACCTATTATATTATGTTGTCTGTATTACATCCACCTCTTCCCTTCTACCATGCAATTTCAACGCACAAGAACAGACATACGTGAATGAAACACGTCACGCAATTAGAAAGAAGGATATAAAAACTCAAACCTATTGCACACACACACACACACACACACACACACACACACACACACACACACACACACAGAGAGAGAGAGAGAGAGAGAGAGAGAGAGAGAGAGAGATATTTATTATTCATCCAGTTTAAAAGTGTGTGCAGTTACCTTTCCAGTGATAATTCATTCTGGTCGATATAGCACTCAACAGAATACTGCAAGGACTTGTCCAAGAGCTCTTCTGTTGAAGCACAACTCAGAAATTTGTTAAACACAGCCTTTGACAGCTCAGACTCCAATATATCTGCATACTTCCCATGTCTGAGATATACAATGATTTCACTGCATGCACCTGGCGCAAATTAAAGTCTACTGATAATACAAAATATTTAAGTTCACATATCTAAAACACGATACACTGTTAACAATTGTATACAACTTAATACATAGTGATTTTGGTGCAGAGAATATAGCAAATGAGTCAGAGAAATAATCATGTATATCAAACTTCTTCGTATCATAATTCCACAACTGTCAATAACAACGAGTGAAGCTAAACAATGCAACGTGTAAACATGCAACAGAATGACTGTAAACACCTTCTTCAACAGGAAATGATTTCTGGAATCCAGTCGCTATATATTCTTCTAATGCTTTCACGTCTGCGTCACGCAATTTCGGCATTATTACCAATCTCTAGCAGATTTCTAAACAAACTGAACGCCGCACATCACTCCAGCATACACAACATATACTGCACTGTACCAACGCCACCTTACACTACAACTGTGCAATCTTCATGACTTTATCCTTGGACAGCGAGCTGCGTATTATGGGTAATCTAGCTGTGTACTGTGCATCAGTGTATATGTAAACAAGACATGAACGAAGAGCGCAACTAAGTGTGTTTACGCATGAACTACATGCACATTGTTTTATTGTAGCGATGTACATGTACTTTCGTTTGTGTGCACTGTATAATTGTTCTTCTGGCTATGTAAAGCGTAAGGAAAATGTCCATTTATGCTTTTCCGAGTAACACAAACTTTGTTTTGTTTTTATTATTGATGTTTTACTGCTACTGTGCTGGAACAAGCCGACAATGGATCAAGAAAAGGAAGAATGTGTATCAGACACACAGCAGTGGATGAATAAAGCATTTGATATTGCGGAATTAGCCCTTAGCAATGGCGAAGTACCTGTCGGTTGTGTGTTTGTCTGTAGAAATAACGTTATAGCTGATGGTGCAAACACAGTTAATAGAACAAAAAATGCAACAAGACACGCCGAGATGAACTGCATAGATATGGTAATGCGTTCGTGTAAAATAGCCGATGTAGATTGGAGAAAAGTATTCCCCGAAGTTGAGGTTTGTACCCGGTTGCATTTTATTATCGCTCTAATAACGCTTGATACGTGAAATGTTTCTCTCACTTCTGCCTTGTTGAGTTTTGAACTCCTTTTTATAATGAGATGTTAAAGTTTTTCAACGTAGTATATATTTCAGTTGCTTTATTACATTTATTTTTTCATCTACTTTTCACATTTATAGTGATATGTCAGATATGCATACAAACATCACAGGGAATATTAGCTTTTATCAGACACAAAGAATTTAATGACTTAGAAAGTTTACAGCCTGTATATATAAAATCAAATAACATATGGTTTCCTTGATTGACACAGATTTCACAAGTATCAGATAGAGTTCTAAATGTATGGCTGTGCTCATCAGTTGAGCACCTCTACAAGATGATATCTGGTGGTACATAAAAAGAACAAGAAGATAGTTGCATTTTTATTTCAATTTTGTTATTTAAATACTGTGGAAATCTTTTTCACGTACAAAAGATACCTCCAACTGTTTTGGGTGAGTGGGGTGGTGCACTAGTTAGTGCACAGAACTCACATTTAGGGTGACGACTGGTCAAATCCACAATTTAGGTTTTCCTTGATTTCCTTAAATCATTCCAGGAAAAATGCTGGGATGGTTCCTTTGAAAGAGCGCAGCTGATTTCCTTCCCCATCCTTGAAACAGTTCAAGCTTGTGCTCCATCTCTAATGACCTTCCTTCCATCTGTTTCAAAACTGTTTGTTGCTTGTCATCAGTTGCCTGTGTATAGTATATGTTGTTGTTACCTTTTTATCTAATGTTGTAATTGCGTAAATCTTTGTTCATCAAACGGAACAGTTTGCTTTAAGAAATTTAATTCTTTCATGATTGTACAGTATAGATACAGTCAGGACTGTTAAATGGTAGGTAAACAGGTTTTAACTGTTACAGTTGACCCTACTTCTCATCTAGGATTTGGATCATTTCCATAAGTAAAGTAGCAGAGAGATGCTCACTGTTAAATGTTTGTACAAGCTTTGTGAACAAATAAGAATAATTAATGTTTGTGTGTTTATAGGTAATTTCCAAGAACGATTGCCTATCGTAGTCGCGGGGTCCAAACGATACATATTGAACGTCCTATAGTAAATCGATCATTACGTCTTAACTTTCCCTGCAAACACAAGTTGTGGAAGTATAGGTACTGAAACAAGTACAGTTCGTCTCTTTGTCCGGGACACACTTCTCTTTTTATGGAAGACTTAACAGATTTCCACAGCCGCTCAATATTCTGGATGCGGGCACTGCAGTCATCCGAAGACACGAACTCCACAGAATGGTTCAGAAATTCGTGGTCAAACCCTTCAGCTTTCAGAGTCTTTTTAAGACTGAAACCCATCTGTAATAACTTTAGTACCAGGCAGTATGAAGCGTCTTATGAGACCCACTAAAGTGACCTTGCCTCGGGACAATACTGTGACAACGAAACACTACCGCAGCTCTCTTTCTATTCCACCGAATACCCAAATGTGATCTATTTCACTTTTTGAAGGTCGTCTTCTCTGGTTCTTTCGCCTAGCTATATGAGACTCATCTAGTTCTACAACTATATTCGCTCCACCAATTGGTACACTATCATTTGTCGCTACCACGTAACAGACTTCTCGGCAAAACCCGAAGTAGTCACACACAGTATTTGCAGATAACTCAGTTTCTGATGCTGTTGGTGGCAACATGTAGTCTGGAATCCAGCACGATACAAGAATTACGCTCGTATGAATGGATAACTTGGAAGAGTCAAACCACGTATTTTTCCTGATACTCGTTCGTTTTCCGCACTCCCCGCAATGAAATTACAACGGGATTTCAGTATCGACACTTGCGAAGTTTTACAGACTTCGCAGCACCACAGTCAACACAGTCCCTCTTTCCCTCTTCCAGCAGAACTCCATATTTGCGGCAAAAAGTCAAACAACTCTCTATGCTGGATATACATGGAATTAGAGTTTTCCATGTCAGAGAATGTGCGGAAGAAACCTCAGGAACACCAGACATTACACTCGCTATTGACAGAAACAGTCTGGGTTTCCCAATAAAGTCACAAATAATTAGGGCACAATGTAATCTACACGAACTAAAGGAATGACGGAAAACAGATAAAAATGACGGTCACAAATGAGTGATCATAAAGCCCGCCACGAATTCGAAAGATCGATTTACTATCGCACATTTGATATGTATCGTTTGGTTCCCGTGACTTCAATAGACAATCATTCTTGGAAATTACCTGTTTATGTTACCAACAGTAGACACTGGTTGTATATTATGTATGCTAACATGCTTATTGATAAATTGAATTTATTTTGTTTGACCGTTTGGGATTATATGTAATATAGGACACTTGAAAAATAGAAAACATTCATCATCACATAGGCCTACTTCCTAACCATATTTGTTACATTCTAACATCACCGATTATAAATAACAATATACACACATTTAATGTGGTAAGTACGCTTTAACACAGTAAAATTTCTTTTCCACCATATAGTCTTTGAGGTTCTTTGGAAAGTTAGTGTCATGTACGCTGTCATGAAGGTTTTTAGGCAGACTTCTTGGTAATTTGATACCTGAGTACTGAGGTCCATTTTCAAGCATTTTAGGCAGGGAATGCTTCGTATCTCATTCATCCTCTGTTGTCTTGTGAGTGTGTACATTAGTATTTGTGTAAGCCACTATCTTTTGTGTTATCCACTATCTTTTGTGTTGTATATGGAAATACGGAAGCGTCCGATCCCGCCCGTCTGCTTTGACCCATGACGTCACAAATATGGCGGAAACAAAAACAAACACACACACTTTCCACAAGAAGCCTAATGACATTAACGGGACAAGCACGGGAAATGGGGTGTTTTGGGTGGGGGGCAAACTAAATATAAACAAATTTAGACACCTTGCGTAGCTACAATGTGTAAGTGAAGACAGCCATGCATGAATACCCACCCACCTCCCCAGAGGTCGTAACCCCTGCAACCCATAGAAGATAAAGATGCTTCAGTAGCTGATTAGTGTTTTTTGTCTTTTAAAAAAAAAAATCTCACAGGATAGAACGAACAGATCAGAAAAGTAAATAAAATAAGATAAAACAGAACTGGAGACAGCCACACTCAAACCAAACTCCGCGCCGTCATGACGTCACACACGACAGCACCCTTACGTCACGGGTCAAAGCCGACACATGGGATCGGACACTTCTGTCGACCCTTGTATATTATTATTTTATGTGTTTTCAAAGACATAAAAGTTAAAAGGTTAGCTTTTTTTTATCAGTTCTGCATGTTTCAGAAGTCTTTCATCTTAAAATGATCTTAATGGTGTGTGTGTGTGGGGGGGGGGGGGGGGGGGTGCATGCGTGTGTTCATTTTTTTAAGTATGTGAATACACTTGGTGTGTTTTGAATTTTTGAGTTTCCTCACACTGTCACTCCATTCTGAAGGTACAGTTCAAAGAGTCCATAGTATACTGTTCACGTAAGCTATTTGTCTGCATACTGCAATAGCTGCTTCATTATGAATATGATGGAGCTGAGTTTTTTACATTGAAGTGCTAAGTGTGAGTTTTTTACAGGCAGAATGAATTTGTTGTTTTCATTTCAGCTCATTATATACAGTAATACGTAAGAATCCAGTTAATTCTACTTCTGCCAACCTTTTTCATCCACCTCCAAACCCATGTGCAGAGGCTGCTCTTTGTTTCTGAACACTGTATACACACCAGTTTTAGGTTTATAACCAGTCCATTTTCCAAGAGCCACTGACTTGTGATGTTTGCAGATATGCTTGCCCTTCTCTCAACATGTTCCACATTTTTGTCACTGTTCAGTATTGTCATGTCATCTACATACAATATTTTCTTCTCTTTCTCTTCAACACCTGTATCATTAATGAACAGATTCAATAGCATGGCCCATTACCAATCACTCCATATTTGATGGCTTTGGTTTCTGACTCACGTTCTTTTCCTATTAACACACTGTTTCTTGTTGCATACGTATAATTCCATTCACTCCCCTGCTTGCCCTCGAATAATGTAGTTTTCCAATTTTCCTATCTGCATTTCATGATCATTAATGTCAAAAGCTTTGGCAAGGATTGTATAGTGTATTCGTGTCAGATTGGCAATTGCTGATTCTATAGGTTTACCCTTTCTGAAACCGTGCTGTGATGGTACAGTAATGTTATGTTCAAACAATCAGTTAATCTGTTACACAGAAACCTTTCGAAGATTTTTGAGAAACTTGATGTCAGTGAAACTGGCCTGTAGATGTTGGGAGTCCCCTTTTTGTTCACTGGCATCCACTTGCTTATCTTCAGTTTTTCAGGAAAAAATTCATCTCTGAAAGAGCCGTTCACTATGGCCAACAGTGATGTGATTATTTGTTCACTTACCTGCTTTATTATGTGATTCTATATTTCATTATCACTAGTTGATTTCTTGGACTTCAGTTTCTGTGCAGTTTTCCTCAGCTAATCTTCTGTAATTAGTTTCAAGAACATGGTTCTGCTTGATTTTTTTTGATACCTTAGGAAGCTTATTTTCTGGACAACCTCTTTGCGATTTTAAGTTCCCCACCAAATTTATATAGGCTATGTATCATTGAGTATGTAAGTCATTTTTCTGCCATCTGTTAACACTGCATTGTCCGTTTTCTTTTACCTGATTCCTGTTTGTGTGTTTCGTCTATCTTTTTCCTTTCTTTCACCATTAATTACATTTCGCACTGTCTTTATTGTGTCTTTTGAGTTCCTTAGGTAGTGTTGATTGCTTTTGTGTTTGCCTCTTTTATTATTTTTCTGTATTTCTTTAGTACTGCATAACTATGTTTCATTCTGACAGTGTATTACCTTAATTCTGTGTATATTAACAGTTCCAACTTACTGTAACGTATTCATATATTTTGACAATCTGCTGATAGATGATCAGGGAAGTGAATATCATGTTATATTCATATGTTTTATATTTTTTATGTTATACTTTTTGACTTGCTCCACAACAGTGAGAACAATCTCATTTTTGGGTATATGGATCAAAAACTGAACCTAATCTAATCTAAATCTAATTTATAGTTTTCAGCTCGCTCATCCTTCTCAGATCCTACAATTTCCCATGCCTGGTAATCAATTGTTTGATTCTACAGCTTTTCTTGTCTCTCTACTTTGAAGAATGCTACATTAAAATGGTATTTAATTGTTGTAAAAATAACTGTACTTTTCATTTACATTCTGCACCTATAGCCCTATGGTTTCATCCTAGGTTTTCCCCGCGTAATATTGTTCTGAAGATTTTAATATTTTGCTTGCTGATGATCCTGTGTTACACCTACTGATATTAGTAATGGTGATGTCAGTAGGTGTCTGATTCTAGCTTTTGTTATTGCAGATATTGATGTCTCAGTATTACACCATATTAACAATTCTTGAAAATCATGTCTTGTTTTTTATCCGTTGTCCATGTCAGTATTGAAGCCTCTACGTATAATTTTTTCTTTGTGTTCTTTCTTAGGAAGTTGGCATTTTTTGCCAGAAAGATGCTAATCTTGCCACCTGGTGATCTGTACACACAAAACACTCTAAAGTATCTGTCACTATTCCAGTAATTTCAAAGGCTTTTTTGCTACCTGTGGGTAACCTCACACCTTTACTGGTTTACTGATTACAGTCTTTAGGGGCTTTCCTGTTTTAATATATTGTCACATAGAAGAAGGTGTAAATAGATGAATAACGAACACTGACTTCACTTAACGAAGGATTATTCAGCACTTGCACATACAAGAGCGTGGAGCGAAGTGCCTCCGGCCAGAACACATACAGTATATATACAGTTACAGAACATTCCAGTACAGTGATTCTTGACATTTGTGGATACTTCTAGAATGTGCTCAAACCGAATATATAAATTAAAATTTTACTGTTCAGGTGAGTTTTGAACTCACGATCCTCCATGCAACAGTCTAGTATCATAACTACTACACTACAGTGACTGTGTTAGTCGGCTTCTTGTGTGACATTGCTCCCTCCTTAAGAGAACAGCATCTCGATGTTACATCCTCCTATTCCGGGAACGAATCATTGGTCCCGCATACTCGGACACCCGATGTCTGATGTTCGCCCTGGCAGTGATCTTCTTAGAACTTCCCTTGCCGCTACGCTCTTCGTCACCTTTCCGCTTGTTGGCTGTCGCTGGAGCTTCGAATTTACCCTGGGTTCCAGGATCCTTATAGGGCTCCATTCGAAGGACGTGGACCATATCTCTGATCTTTCGTCGTCTTGTGACAGGGTCGAAATCTACAACTTCATAAGTAACTTCAGACAACTGTCTTACAACCTTATAATTTCCAAAGTAGCACCTGAGGAGCTTCTCAGAGAGACCCACCCTCCGAACTGGAATGAAGATCCAGACGAGGTCACCAGGCTGGTAGACAACAGGACAGTGGTTTGCGCCATACATTCGGCGATTGTTTTCTTGAGCCTGTAGCGTGCGGAGTCAAGCTAACTGCCGAGCTTCCTCAGCTCTGGTTAACACCTGCCCGATGAAGTCGTCGTCTGCGTGATCAGGATATAATGGAAACGCTGTGTCCATTGTCTTCGTCGCCTCACGCCCATGCACCAGGAAAAATGGCGTAAATCCTGTGCTGTCTTGTTTGGCAGTGTTGTAGGCAAACGTCACAAAAGGTAGCACCTCATCCCAGTTGCCCTGCTCAACATTGATGAATATTGATAGCATGTCAGCCAAGGTCTTATTAAGGCGTTCAGTAAGACCTTGGCCAACATACTATAAGTGTTCGCCAATGTTGAGTTGAGCAACTGCGATGAGGTGCTACCTTTTGTGACGTTTCCCTACAACAACGCCAGACAAGACAGCACAGGATTTACACCATTTTTCCTGGTACATGGGCGTGAGGCAACTACGACAATGGACACTGTGTTTCCGCTACATACTAATGACGTAGACAACGAGTACATCAGCCAGGTGTTAATCAAAGCTGAGGAAGCTCGGCAGTTAGCTCAACTCTGCACTCTGCAGGCCCGAGAAAACGATCGCCGTAGGTATGACGTGAGGCACCGCCCTATTGTGTACCAGCCTGGTGACCTCATCTGGATCTTAACTCCTGTTCGGAGGTTGGTCTCTCTGAGAAGGTCCTCAGCCACTAATTTGAACCTTATACGGTTGTAAGACAGTTGTCTGATGTTACTTATGAATTTGAAGATTTCGACCCCAACACAAAACGGCAAAAGATCATATATATGGTCCACGTCCTTCGAATGAAGCCCTATAAGGATCCTGGACCCCATGGGAAATTCGAAGTGCCAGAGACAGGCAACAAGTGGAAAGGTGATGAAGAGCGTAGCTGCAGAGTCGAAATATGCAGGACCAATGAGTTGTTCCTGCACTAGGAGGACGTAACACCAAGGCGCTGTTCTCTTAAGGAGGGAGCAATGTCGCTGAAATTAGTGCTACCACTATGGGACAAAATCTTTTAGCTCGACTATCACCGGATCTCACTAAGCGGCAACAGAAGAAGCTACTTGCCATTCTTCAAGAGTTCTCTGAATGCTTATATCCACAGGTGAAAAGCAAATTAGACAAATCAATGGTGAAGCACCGGATTAGCACTGGAAACCATCAACCAATAAGCCAGAGAGCATAGCGTGTGTCAGCAACGGAATGTTGAATAATTCGCGACGAGGTAGAGAAAATGATGAAGAATGACATCATTCAGCCTTCGCAGAGCCCATGGTCATCACCAGTGGTCTTCATCAGGAAAAAGGATGGCAGTTGGCGCTTTTGTGTCGATTACAGGAAGCTTAATAAGATAACTAAAAAGGACATTTACCCTCTTCCATGAATTGGCGATACAATAGATTGTGTGAAGGGGGCTAAGCTTTTCTCAACCATGGACATGTGCTCGGGATACTGGCATGAAGTAGATGAAGCTGATAGTGAGGAAACTGCGTTCATCACTCCTGAGGGCCTGTATGAGTTTAAGGTAATGCTGTTTGGTTTGTGTAATGCACCAACAAACTTTGAACAGATGATAGATAATCTTCTAAGGCACCTGAAGTGGATGATGTGTCTTTGTTATTGAGATGACATTATAGTGTTCTCAGAGACATTTTATGAACATATAAGTGTCTCCAACAAGGCGGACTGAAACTTAATCCAAGAAAGTGTCTGTATGGAGAAAAAGAAATCAAAATAGTTGGACACCTTGTGTCAAACGAAAGAGTGTGGCCAGACCCAGAAAAGGTGAGATCTATAATGGAATTGCCTATTCCTAAAAGTATTACAGATGTGAGAAGCTTCCTCGAATTATGTTCTTATTACTGTCGTTTTATCAAAGACTTTTGTATCAAAGCAAGACCACTCCAAGAGTTGTCAAAAGCCGACGCTAAATTTATATGGGGTGGTGCTCAAGAAGATGCTTTCGATGTGCTGCAAAAAGCTCTGACGACTGACCCTGTACTTGGTCTGTATGATGAGAGAGCACCTACAGAACTGCATACAGATGCCAGTGGGTATGGGATCGATGCTGTTCTGGTGCAAATTCTGGATGGAAAAGAGAAAGGTAAAGCCTATGCTTCTAGGACGCTTACAAAAGCTGAGAGAAGCTATTCAGCTACAGAAATAGAATGTCTTGCTGTGATCTGGGCCATGTGCAAATTTCGACAATGTCTCTATGGAAGGCCATTCACAGTTGTTACAGACCATCATTCACTTTGTTGGTTGACAGGTCTTAAGGATCCAACAGGACAACCCGGCAGGTGGACCTAGAAGATCTTGTCTCATAGTGGAAGCGCTAATTTCATCTAGACTTGGCATGCGAGGTTTCTATGACGCTCAGCTGTTCTGCAATTAACGGCTCAGCGTTTGCTACACATATGCGTCTTGGAAAGATAAGCGGTTCTCGGTGACACTTAACTATCCACAATTCACCAAGTCCGTTCTTAAACGAGACGACAGAGGCTGTGAAGACCAAGTTATTCTTCGGTGCAATGTAAGAGAAGCATACCACTGAAGAATATGTGTCGCACTGTAGAGAGTGCCAGAGAGAAAGGCAGTTCCTCAGAAACCCACTGAGCGGCTGGCCAGCTCATACCAATTCCACCAACCAAAACGTCTTTCCAGCGTGTTGGGATTGACCTCCTCAAACCATTTCCAACATCTGCTATTGGCACTAGATGGATTATTGTTTGCACTTATTATCTGACACGCTGTGCCATTACAAAAGCCGTGAAAACAGCCGAAGCATCCAAGGTAGCCAAATTCATCGTGGAAGACATTGTATTAAAACACAGTGCCCCAAGGTTGTTAATTACTGATTGAGAAAAAGTTTTTCAATTGAATCTTGTGACAGAGATAAACCGTCGGTGCAACATTACACATCACATGATGACTGCCTACCTTCCACAAACTAACGAGCTTACTGAACGCCTTTATATGACCTCGGCCGACATGCTATCAGTTTCGTCAATGTTGAGACGAGCAACTGGGATGAGGTGCTATCTTTCGTGATGTTTGCCTACAACACTGCCAAACAAGACACCACAGGATTAATGCCATTTTTCCTGGTGCACGGGCGTGAGGTGACTAAGACGATGCACACTGTGTTTCTGTTACATCCTGATGATGTGGACGACGACTATATTGGCCAGGTGTTAACCAGAGCTGAGGAAGCTCGGCAGTTAGCTCAACTCCGCATGCTGCAGGCTCAAGAAAACGATAGCCGAAGGTATGACACAAGCCACCGCCCAGCTGTCTACCAGCCTGGTGACCTCGTCTGGATCTTCACTCGTGTTCAGAAGGTTGATCTCTCTGAGAAGCTCCTCAGGTCCTACTTTGGACCCTATAAGATTGTAAGACAGTTGGCTGATGTTATTTATGAAGTTGAAGATTTTGACCCTGACGCAAGACGACCAAAGATCAGAGATACGGTCCACATCCTTCGAATGAAGCCCTCCATGGATCCTGCCACCCAGGGTAAATTCAAGCTCCAGTGACAAGCAACAAGTGGAAAGGTGGCAAAGAATGTAGCAGCAAAAGAAGTTCTAAGAAGATCTCGAGCAAGGCGAGGATGAGTCATCAGGAGTCAGAATATGCATTACTGATGACTCATTCCCGGACTAGGAGGACGTAACACTGAGACACTGTTCTCTTAAGGAGGTAGCAACGTCGCAGAAGAAGCTGAGCAGCACTGTGGTGTAGTGGTTGTGATACCATACTGTTGCATGGAGGGTCGTGAGTTCAAAACTCACCTGGACAGTACAATTTTAATTTCTATATTTGGTTCGAGTACATTCTAGAAGTATCCACAAATGTCAAGAATCGTTGTACCGGAATGTTTTGTAGCTGTATGTGTTCTGGCCGGAGGCAGTTCGCTCCGCACTCTTGTATGTACAAGTGTTGAATAAACCTTCGTTAAGTGAAATTAGTATTGGTCATTCATCTAATTATACCTTCATCACTAGAGAAGCCAGAAGGATGTCTCATGTGGTGGCACACAGTTGCTGTCATCGTAACGTCCTCTTCTTCTTCTTCTTCTTCTTCTTCTGTCTCTGATAGATTGTGAACTTGGAGGGCACTGCCAAGCAATAGTATGAGAACAATGAGAAGAAGTATTCCAGGCAGAACTACACAAGTATTTCAGCGAAATACGACGACAGAAGTGCAAGGCTGAAGATAAATTATAGTGCAGGGCACAGCGTCCATGAGAAACTACAGCATCCTACATTCAAGACGTCTTGGAGCTGTGTAAAGTAGTGGATCCTAGAATGAAGGAGGAAGATAAGGTTGCACATATCATGGAGGGTGTTGCTGAGAACATGTATCAAGTGCTACTCCTGAATGAGGTTTCGACAGCAGACGACTTCATAAAATGGTGTCAGTATATCGAGACAGTCAAAAAAGAATTACACGCAAGAAGTTTGAACAGTTTCCAAACATCGTATGAATGTCTGTGATGGAGGAAGCGACCGATTTCACAAGTGTTCTTCGTCAGATAGAGAGAGAGGAAGTTCAGAAGGCACTTGGATTTGGCGAGCAAAAATCCGAGATGCTTCAAGAGGTCATAAGGGAGGAAGTGGAACAGACATTGAAGCCAATCTCTTGTCCTTCATTTCTCTTTGAAATGGTGAAAAAGTCGAGACCCAGGCAGAGTTACATTCCTACAATGCCACATGAGGAACCTGTTTGGGCACCAAGGATGACTTGACATCTGGAGGACCCAGGATAACCAACCAGTATCTTTCCACTTCAGACGACCGGGACATGTGGTGCGCTATTGTAGAGAAAGGTGGCGGATATTTGATGACGCCTACGCCAGAAGACAGAAGACCGATCTTAGCCGACGCCGACTCCGGGATGATGAAGATGAACAAGAAGATGGTGCAGGATGACATAGGTCACCATCGCCGCAAGCTAGCCACTGGAGAAGACGCTCCCCAACGTGCCGATCAAGGTCTCTGGCACTGTTTCGAAGCTCCAGCCAATCACATAGCCACTGCAACCTGGAAAACTAAAGGGTGTGACCTTCCTTGAAGGTGAGGCTGCTAAAGAGAAAAATCCTCCGCCTTTAAACACTACAAAAATGATAGGAAACTACATTGATATCCTCATTGATGGCCAACCAGCCCAAGCTCTTGTGGACTCTGGAGCATCATATTCAATAATTCCAGAGAAGTACCGTCGCCAGTTGCAGAAAACTGTATTCGTCGACAACAAAACATCTCTACTGAAGGTGGCTAACGGGAAATATGTAAAATCTACAGGAAAATGTGTCATTCGTGTGGGTATAAGTGGCCATATACAGCCCTTAGAATTTATTGTCTTACAAGAGTGTAGTCATGACATCATTCTCGGATGGGACTTCTTTGAAGTGGCCATATACAGCCCTTAGAATTTATTGTCTTACAAGAGTGTAGTCATGACATCATTCTCGGATGGGACTTCTTTGAAGCTTCTCAGGCAACCATAGATTGTGGTCGCTCAAAGATTATGCTAGATGAGATGAGATACTGTGGACAGGAAGATGCGCATCCAAGTGTTTGGAGACTGTGTGCTGGATGAAGTAATCATGCCTGCAGTCAGTGCTAGAAAGGTAACTGTCATGTCATGCCATGCATCATTGCATGGGTCTTGCAGTGGAATGTAAGAGAAGCTTAACAAATTCGTTACAGTGCATATAAAGGCAGCTCTGTAATAATGCTCGGTTTCAGAAACCAGTTTTGTACGAACTTGTTTTGCTTTTACCATAATTTTAAAATATTTGTCAACTTGTTGCATTCTAATTCCTGGTAGCATATAGATTTTTCAGTTGCGGGCAGTGATATTTTTCAGTAATGAATCACCAATTGTTAGAAATTCATTTTCGTTCCCTTGCATAGTTGTGGTCTTGTGTTTTTCTTTGCCATATGTCACTACCTTTCATTTTCATTTATCTACCAATTTTTGGCTTGCTGCGTTTATCATGACATTGTCAGAAACACTGGATGTGTTGTTGTTTTTAAAGTTTGTATGTACACATGTGTTATCATGGTCCTGTTGTTTTTCTGTTTCATGTATCTCACAAATGGAGGACTGCTTTTCTTGTACTAATCTATCACTTTGTTTCTGTACAGTCAATATTAGAGTTTTTAATGACTCAATATCATTTTATAGTAACTTTATAATTTCCTTCTTTGGGTCCACAGCACTTACAAGATCAGCCATTTTGTTAGTTAAACACCCATGGCATGTCCACAGAAAATCAACACTGAAGAATTTTATGTTCACTTTCACATACTTTTCAAGTAACCCCTAATTGCACTTGTCACAAAAATATTTTATATATCAGGAATATCGCAACTTTGGAAAAAATAGTCTGTTGTTCTTGAAGTTATACTTACCACACACATGACTGCAGTCTCAGGCAACTGAAACCATAGTTTCGGTGGTTTCAGTTGCCTGAGACTGCAGTCATGTGTGTAAGCTGCGTTTGCGCGCGGGCGCGCGCGCTTGTGCCTATCTGCAACTCTGCATCTCCACTATATGGTGAGTAGCAACTTTCATTCTCATAATATTGTTACATTCCATCCTGGATTTTCCGTTGTTTGACGAAATACTTTAAATACTACTTACTTGACATTTATGTAAATTCACTGATATTGTTCCAGTGAGGTGGTTACAGTGGTAAACACACTGCCCTGGCCTTCAAGCTATAGATTGTCCATGTCACCAAACAACTGTAGACAAATTCTTTGATTTTTATTTGATTACATTTGTACAAAGTATTTACGTGTAACATAAGACAAGTCAACTTCCTCCACCACACATCTTTTTGTCTCCAATGGCTGTGATATTGAGGGTGCTTGAAATGCTAACCTACCTTTCATGCTTTCCCTGATACTAAAAGAATGTTTTACGTGCTGTGAGAATAGAAGCTCATTTTACTGTTTAAATTATCCATTACACTAGTGAAATATAATTAGAGCACTGAAATAATTCAGCATTTAATTCAAAGATTTTACAAATTGATAACTTGTGTGTTAAAATAACTAAAAAGTACCACTATCCATTCAAAGTAAGCTCTTGCAGTGATTTGAACTGTCCCATACGTTATCCTCTGTAAATGTAGCTTACATAGGGATAAATGACATACACGTCACTTTTAAACTCAGAATATTACTGGCTGGAAGGTTGCAAACTCCATTATTTAACATCATATTTCTTTGAAAACAAATGTGTCATAATTTTTAATTTACTGCTTGGTCTTAACGTCACAGATGGTCAGATTAGTACCTTCAGGATCAGTCTGTTTCACCATAAAATCTGTCTTTAGCTTTCCTATTGCCCCATGTATTACCTTTGCAATAAGAGTTCTGACCTAACCCCAATTGATTAGCTACACATTACATGTAGGAAGGCTGGAAACCTGTGTCTGTGCTAATATATACATTCATGTTTCTTGAGGAAAGCTAATGTGTACAACTGGTGCTTTATCACATTACTATGTTGAATTCAGAACCTGATAGATAAGAGAGTTCTACTGTTTCAATTCATCTTGTTTTTCCCTCTTTTTTGATCAGTTTCTCTAAAGTTCTCTTTTCCCGAGAAATGTTTGACACAGGTGCAGGTGATGAAATACAAACAACCCAACCTACAGTGTCAAGTGATTAAAATTACATGAGCTTTTGGCCAAGCACTCCTTGACCATTGTCATGTAAAAAAGGTAAGTTTCTTTTCCTGCTCATCATCAGTGGTTTTATTGTGAGTCGTGCTTGAAATCACCTCATTTATTTGATGAATGTAATAGGTGTTGTTACTGAAGACCTTGTATAGGTGGCTCAGTTCGTGGGGCAAGTTATCGGTATCTGATACCATTCTTGAATGATGCACCAGTGTTCAAAAAACATTGTACTTCTGTGTTGATTGATGAGGGCTGATGGCACGCAAGTACAGATCAGTGGGGGTGGGTTTTCTATAGACGCTGTGGCCAAGTCATCCATTTCATTTGCATTGGGTGGGGACGTCGAGAAGGGGCAATGCATCGTCTTTTTCTACGACTGTGGTAAACTGGATATTACTGTTATTGGCATTGAGCACTTCCAAGAAGTCATCCAATTTCTCACATCCGTGTGGGCAAATGACGAACGTGTGATCAACATATTGAAAGAAACAATGAGGCTTTAATGGCACCATGACTGAGGCTATCTCCCCAAAATTTTTGTTGAAGAGGTACATGAATTTAGTGATGCAGTGTGAGAATGGGCTGAGGATTTTTGCTGGTAAATTGCTCCACTCATTTACCAGCCTAAGCATATTTACCACCATTGTTGTTCCATGGTTCAAACTTACCTTGTACTAATGGTCTTTCCTTTCCTGATATAACCCACCAGAACCCAGTCTGTGTTCTACGTCTTCCCATGCGAGACTTTCTCCTTTCAGTTTCTTAACGATTTCCATGACAGTACGCGTGTCCAGTAGTCTTCCATTGTAGATGTGGCTGTTCTCAGCTGCTCTCTTTATTTCTGATTTGACAGTTTTCTTTATCTTTGGTGGGATACTTTATCCGTGCAGCATACTGCAGCTGGGCTCTTACAAGGGATACATGCGCTTCCTCCTTTATATCCTTGCTCAAAATCTTTAGTACCCTCATTAACATGTGCCAAGACTTATTGGTATACACACTGTTTACTGCCTCACCTATATTATGTAGTTCCCAGTATATTTCCTGGCACTCGGTATCACATCCAGGTATCGCCACAGTTGTCTTGCTGTGATGGTGTTAGGTCCCAGTTTGTAATCTTATCAGTTGAAGTGCATTTACAGTGTACCAGGCTCTTCTGCCGCTTGCTACTGTTCGAATTTGTTTCTTTCGATTGTAGCTAATTGGATAATAGTAGATGGTAACCAGTGAAAAATCACTGAATCTAATGACTTCGTTTGGCAGAATATGTGAACTGATTTGTTCTCAATGTGAAGAGTGTGAAGGAAACTACATGTGCTGATAGACTGGACTGTAGCAAAGTCCAAGGCCTAGGTTAGTTTGGGAATATGACAGTTTCATTGTGGATAGGCAGAACCAACTGATGTGAATGGAAAAAGACTAGATACGCAGGCAGGCTGACCTGTAGTGAAGCCTGAGGTGTGGGTTAAGGTGGAATGTGACAAATTCGATGTCATTTCACAAAGTCAGTGTATGTGAATGGAAGAAAACATGACCTACTGCCAGACAGACCTGTAGGAAAGTCTGATTCCTAGTTTAGGTTTTAATGTGACTATTTGGTTGAGAGTTGGCTAAGCCAAAATAGAATTGCCATCATGACTGATGTGTAGTGTAGCCTGAAATATATGTTTGTCATTGCAATAATGTACGTGTGTCTTATTTCTGATATTGGCTAAAATTCTAACATAATAGAACAAAATACCAGGGAACTGTATTGACAAACCACATTGCCGACAGGCCAATGTGATGTAAGCACCCCGTGGAGGCTAGCACTATACTGGATGACAGAAGGTCTCTATGCCAAAGACGAAAAGAGTTTTAATTGAGGTCCTACAATATCCTATCAAATTTCAATTATCTGAATTGTTGCCAGCAGCTGTTGGGAAGGTTTTCACGTTAATTTAATGGCTGTATAACACTCAAATACTACTCCTTAATTAATTTTATAATACTTAAGTATTGATGTAAAGCAGATTATGTTTTAGCTTTCATCTTATATCTGCAGTAAACTTTGGATTTTGTAAAGTTATGAAATGCGTCTTCCAGCCTTTGGTTGTTAACCTAGTTATGATTTCCTCCTCGAAGTTGTTCATGTGTTCCCTTTGTTTCTCTCTTTGGCACAATGGCCTTCCACCTTCCAGTGTAGAGATGGCCTCTACAGACTGCTTATACCACATTGGCCTGTTAGCAATACAGCAGAAGTATGCACATCACATGGGATTTTATGTTTTACTTGCATTGATTTTATACAGCTGGTGTCTACTGGTCCTGTAATATATCCAACAGGGTGTTACCTGGTAAGCTATTTCTCAGATTTCTACCATTTTCGAAGTTTCAGTTCCATACTAGAGAATCGTTTTTGGTTGATATTTCCCATATATTTATAATATTATCTCTAGAATTTAGTTAATTTTTAGGCATTTTATCCGCGTTCACGGTAGTGCCCAGTAGTGTCCCATTCATTATTTGTGGTCCCCACCCCCTGTTATTTCCTAGGCCTGACTCATTCAGTAGCATTACATTTGAACAAGCATCTTTTGGGAGTTCTCAGTTTTATTGTGACAACCCACCAATGTGGTCTTAATGTGGATAACTTTCTGAATGCTGGGACTCTATAATTGTCCATTTACACTATGAAAATATAGCCATTGTGACTACTTGTCTCTTTTGTATTCTTGACAGATAAAGCTGAATATGCAACTATACTGACATGAAACCAGTATCTGTGAATAAAGCACCTTTGTATAGCCATGTAGCTTTTGGAAACACCTCATGACTCGTGCTTTTTTTAGTGTTACAATTTTTATGATAATTTGAATGGTTATTGAGTTTCGAGTGTTGTTTATTGTAGTTCACATAGTATATGAGCTGTGTTTGCCCTCCCCAGAAATTTGTTTATATCGTAATGTACACCATCTTATGTTTGAAAATATTTTGTTCCATTAACACCAGAAGCAAATTACTTTCCATTGTTCCATTTCCATTAATCTAATGGATTTTACATTTTATCATAATTTTCTGTTATTGAACAATATTGTTTTGTCATGGATTAATTGAAGCTTTATATATTGCTCATCAGTTTTAATCAGTAATGCCTTCAAAATGGCTGAAATCTATCACCGGAAGTCACAAATACATGTGACTATATTACAAGATAGTGACCATAACAAAAGAAACACATGTTAGAATGCTATTGTGGAGAAAAACTTACTGTCAACTACAATGTAGGAATAATGTATCCAACAGAACAAATGTGGGAAGTTGGGGTTTTCGGGTGTGGACAAATGAAATTGGAGAACCATGACAATCATGATATCAAAAAACACAATCCACAAATTGGTATCAAAAATTTCACTTAACCTTTATGGTACCGTTGAACTGCCCGATACCATCAGAACACAAAAATTGCTGGATCGAATGAACTATGGTTACAAACATTTCATTTAGCCTATGTAAATCGAATGAAGTGCATGATATTAGTACAAAACACGACCTTTGCAGTGAAATTCATGTAGTATAGAAAGTTCAATTAACTTATTTATTTCAATTGAATTGTCGATTTGCATCACAACAGACATGTAATCTTTCTAGGGCTAATATTATATAACACACTCCATCTATTTATACTACTGAAAATATCAATATTAAATATGAGAAACAGAAGGAACATACCTCCCAAGAGAACAAGAGAAGTTGAGACTCACAGAAATTTGTGTGTGTGTGTGTGTATGTGTGTGTGTGTGTGTGTGTGTGTGTGGAGAGAGAGAGAAAGAGAGAGAATACCTGAACCTAAAACTTCATCTTCATTCAAAAATAACTAAACATAAAAAACTAAAAACAAAAAAACATTCATTAAACAGAACTCAGTAACTCAAGCCCACTCCCTACCATTCAACTTACTACCATTCGCATATACATCCTCACAAGTGTCTTCAAAAAACCATGCAAACAACCCATCAAGAGCACTCCTTCGCCATCAATACTCGTCAAGATGAGCTTGTAAAAGGTGCCTTTTACGCCCCCCCCCCCCCCCCCAAGCCCCCCATTAATGTTTGTAAAACCCCAGTCCCACAATTTTTAAACTCAATTTGATGATTTAATACTAAATGATTACACTTTCCTCATTCTATGCCAAAAGCAAGTAAGAAGCAAACTCAGCAGAAACTGTAGGGCAATCCCCAGTGACATACTCTTTATGCAACCAACTAAAAACTTCTTTCTACGATTTTCTACTGTCCTGAAAGCATCATCTGCATTTACATCTCAGAAACAACAGTCTTCCACTCTGCATTTACATCTCAGAAACAACAGTCTTCCACTCCCATATCAAAGACCTACAGCATTCCATCCCCTCCCATACTAACATTTCCCAAACCTAGATTCATCCATTTTTACAAACACTTCTTGTCCCCCTATTAGATTTCTATAATTAATAAATTTCTCATAAATGACCCTGCAAAACGAAAACCAATGTATAATAAATTTGGTTTTGTCTGTTTCACAGTAAATTGTAAGATGATGAAGATGATATAATAAAACTTATAAACAAAAACGTTACTCGGGGATTAGACCTTAAGCCTGCTCCGACTGGCTGACTGCTGCATACAAAGCAGTATGAGGAGTAATCTACGATTGTGAAACAGACAATTGGCATGTCACCAATCCCTCCTGTCATTACTGCCAGTTGCTGAATCGTGATGATGCTGCTGGTTCTTTATTTGAGCAGTTGTTCATTTGGTCTCACAAGGCTGAGTGGACCGCATTCTAGACATCCCTACCTCAGAAAAATTCTAAGGGATATCGGGAATTGAACCTAGGTCCTTCTGTACTGAAGGCAGTGACACTAACCATTCAGCTATACAGAGGTGATTGTAACATAATTATATGATATAAAATACCATGTTCACCACCTTGGCAACCTCCAAATTTGCAAGGAAAATAAAAAAATGATCAGTAACCAGGTTTTATTAAAGTTCAGTTATACATGTTTACAACAATGTGCCTGAAAATTACATTTATATAAGTTTACAACAATGTACCTGAAAAAGACAATGAGGTAAAATGCAGAATGTTTTTTTGCCTGTCTAATTTGTGAAGTAAAGCAGATGGGGAATAGGAGGGAGAGGGGGGGGGGGGGGGGGAGAGAGAGAGAGAGAGAGAGAGAGAGAGACAGAGAGAGAGAGAGAGAGAGAGAGTGAGTTTGGACAGGCCTGCTCATTGTCGTCACCATGCAACACATAATACACAATATATACAAATATATCATATTGTAAATTTGGACATTGGAATGTGTTTTCTAACTGTATTTCCCATTAGGTTTTTGTGACTGTGGAGCCATGCATCATGTGCTGCAGTGCACTGTCAAGCCTACACGTTAAACGAGTGACATACGGATGCGACAATTTTCGTTTCGGTGGCTGTGGATCTGTCCTCGATGTACCACAGCTCACAGATAATCCACTGGTGACAGTGTCTGGAGTGCAGAAGGACCGTGCCATTGCACTGTTGAAGCAGTTTTATCAGGGCAGCAATCCTAATGCTCCCCCTTCCAAAATTGCAAAGAAGGAGGCACGATTAGAAAGGAGAGCCATTAGGGAAAAGCAGGTGAGAAGGTGTTTCCTTTGTATTTATGCCATTTTGAGGTGAAGCAACCCTTGCAGTGTTAACTATGAGATAAAAAGTAGCTTAAATTTGAAATCATGGGCAGTACAAGCCAGAACACTTTTTCTCTACTGAATGTTCATTGGCACTGAGTCAGTTTCTGGTAGACAACACGAGGTAAGCAGTGAGGGGAAAAAAAAGTAAGTTTACCAGGACTGCAGCTACATATCTGCAAATAAACAAAGAAATTAATATGTAACTTAATTTTTTTCCTGAGGTTATAATTAAAGCTTTATTACTACCACTCATATAGATGAATTTTTTTAACAAGTCTACCAAGAGATTCATTACTGAATTATTGCTCTTCTTTGTAAACGAGTAATTCAAAATGTACTAACTATAAATTGTATTCAAGTAGTTGAAACTGTATATTTAAAAGGTATCAGAAAGGGGCAACACACAATATCAAACAAGAATAAAACTTGGCTATCTGTAAGTACATGTTTCCAAATTGGAAAAGAGCGAAGAAAAGTGGACTGAGAAAGCTAAGGGAACCACAAAAATCGAGGATTATTGTTGTTGTTTAACCAGTTGAAGCTACTGTGAATAGCCAAGTCCAAAATTGTAAATGTTCAGTATTGTTCAGAGTTCCTTCCTTACTCTTTCTGGAATTGCGGTCACCACAAGAACCGTGTTTTAAAAGCTGCATGAACCTGTAGGCAGACTGACCCTCTCCTCCCCATACACTGCAGTCCAGAGATTTTCTTGCTGTTTGTCCAGTGACTGCTTAAAACTACCTGTTAAAATGCCTCCTTGCACTGCAGTCACATCTTAGAGGGTACTGTTAATGTCACTACACGAAGCGTGTTAGTGAGCACTATATCTGTTCTTAATAGTTACTGCCAAGATATCTTTCCCTGTAAATCCAACAGTAGAGCACTGCGTGCTAGAGCAGATTTGTTTGTTTATTTTCAGTACTTTGTTTTCCGACCAACACACTCCCCCCCCCCCCCCTCCTCCCTCTCCCCACATTCCTGGTTATTCAGCAGGGAGACATATTGATAGACTTGTTTTGAGGCCCACATTTACATCTATATTTTGCAAGATCCTGTGCAATGTGTGATGTCTTGATTTACTGTTACTGGATGTGTTTGAACAATGTCTTGTTGGGGCCTCATCATCAGGAAAAGTACATGTAGCACCTACAGACTTATTTAAGACATATTAAAGATTGAAAAACAAACTGTGTTTGTGTCCTGTTAATATTTGTTTATTACAAAGCGGTTTTTGACTTATTAAGCCATCTTCAAGAAACAACTGACTGGTTCCACAAGAGGCACAAGTGCATACGAAACGAAATATAATATTAGAAACAAAGATACTATCAACACACACACAGACACATTGGCAGTGACATTCCTCACCTAATGTTGTGGCCAAAGTTTTTGTTTCTAATGTTTGGTTTCGTTTCCACTAGTGTTTCTTGGGAATGATAGTTCATTGTTTTTTCATGATGGGCTCATAAGCTGAAAACTGGTCCAAAATAAACAAATATTAGCAGAACTAAAACGTTTGTTTGTTTTTCAACCTTATATATCTGCGTACAATTTATAGTTTGTAACTTTTAAATTCATTGTTTTTATTGAAGAACCATTAGTCAGTAAATAATCTTTTAGTAGTAATTTAAGACTGGAATTTTATTGCTTCATATTATGCTGCAGAGCCTAAGTTTATGTTATGTTATTTCATCACAAAATACATCTGTATTTTTCACTGTAAATTAAAACAAGTATCTATCGATTAGTCACTTCATTGTGCTGCAGCAACTCAAATCTGGTCACTTTCTGATTTTCTAGGATTGCGAGGACATTCACTCCAAAACAGAAAGTGCTATGAATTGTCCTGTTCCTGACAAGTCTAACAATACTGGGCAAAGTAATCACATTGTGAACTGAAGCACTGAAGATAATTACTATGTATTTATTTGTCATAATAAAGTACCCCATATCCTCTTATTTCTCTTTGTCTTCCAGTTTTCATCTGGCTTCAGGGATGCGCTGAACGTCATTTCCTGCATTTATGCCATTTGGACTATATGGTATTTTGACTTGGTATATCTGTCATTATCCATTGGAGTAACACGGTATGGATACACAAGTGTGTGGGAAGACTGTAATTCATGTTTACAGATAATTCCACGTTAGGTTACTATGAAAAATTGCACAACCCAACTACTAACTATTATCACCAAAATTTGCATCATTTGCTATAGTACCAACATGATGCAATGTGGTGACTGCCACAGTGGAAACAAAAGATGTATACTAAACACCAAATTCTTAGTTTTAACTGTAACCTACTGAATGTGCCATGCACATGTATGCAGCTTTACTTTCACTCTTGTTGCATGTGAAATAAAGAAGTGTCAGACACTACACTATTTATTGACAGATTGTTTTAAGTTAGTAGAATAACAAAACATGTATTACATGTAATTTATTATGATACCATTGTACCAGTTATTAGTAGGGACAGGAAAAATTTGTTTCAACAATTAATGTGAATTTGGTGGTTTTTAAGGGAATAACGTGAATTCAGCTGTTTTTAAGGAGGTAGCGCGAATTTGGCAGTTTTCAAGGAAGTAACGCAAAGTCGGAGTTTTTCAACAAAATTTCTCTGTGTCCTCGTAAGAAGTGTCGTAAATCTAATGAAGTTTAATGTTGAAATGTTCTATGTTCAACTGTCACACTAGTTTTTGCAGTCGTGACGTAACTAGTGGCCTATCGACTTTTGCGAGCGCGTACAATGGACCACTGTGTGAATTTAGATTATTTATTTCTTTTGCAGTGTATGTGCCGCAGTGTGCCTCTTTTAAGCAATGGCGCAATGAAAATCTATCACAAACACATTGCCAATGTTTATTAAATGCAAGGAGAAACTACAGCCGTAATTTTTCCCGAGGGCATGCAGCTTTACTGTATGATTAAATGATGATGGCGTCCTCTTGGGTAAAATATTCCGGAGGTAAAATAGTCCCCAATTCAGATCTCCGGGCGGGGACTACTCAGGAGGACGTCGTTATCAGGAGAAAGAAAACTGGCGTTCTACGGATCGGAGCGTGGAATGTCAGATCCCTTAATCGGGCAGGTAGGTTAGAAAATTTAAAAAGGGAAATGGATAGGTTAAAGTTAGATATAGTGGGAATTAGTTCTGTGGCAGGAGGAACAAGACTTTTGGTCAGGTGATTACAGGGTTATAAATACAAAATCAAATAGGGGTAATGCAGGAGTTGGTTTAATAATGAATAAAAAAATAGGAGTGCGGGTTAGCTACTACAAAGAGCATAGTGAACGCATTATTGTGGCCAAGATAGACACAAAGCCCATGCCTACTACATTAGTACAAGTTTATATGCCAACTAGCTCTGCAGATGATGAAGAAATAGATGAAATGTACACTCCTGGAAATTGAAATAAGAACACCGTGAATTCATTGTCCCAGGAAGGGGAAACTTTATTGACACATTCCTGGGGTCAGATACATCACATGATCACACTGACAGAACCACAGGCGCATAGACACAGGCAACAGAGCATGCACAATGTCGGCACTAGTACAGTGTATATCCACCTTTCGCAGCAATGCAGGCTGCTATTCTCCCATGGAGACGATCGTAGAGATGCTGGATGTAGTCCTGTGGAACGGCTTGCCATGCCATTTCCACCTGGCGCCTCAGTTGGACCAGCGTTCGTGCTGGACGTGCAGACTGCGTGAGACGACGCTTCATCCAGTCCCAAACATGCTCAATGGCGGACAGATCCGGAGATCTTGCTGGCCAGGGTAGTTGACTTACACCTTCTAGAGCACGTTGGGTGGCACGGGATACATGCGGACGTGCATTGTCCTGTTGGAACAGCAAGTTCCCTTGCCGGTCTAGGAATGGTAGAACGATGGGTTCGATGACGGTTTGGATGTACCGTGCACTATTCAGTGTCCCCTCGACGATCACCAGTGGTGTACGGCCAGTGTAGGAGATCGTTTCCCACACCATGATGCCGGGTGTTGGCCCTGTGTGCCTCGGTCGTATGCAGTCCTGATTGTGGCGCTCACCTGCACGGCGCCAAACACACATACGACCATCATTGGCACCAAGGCAGAAGCGACTCTCATCGCTGAAGACGACACGTCTCCATTCACACCTGTCGCGACACCACTGGAGGCGGGCTGCACGATGTTGGGGCGTGAGCGGAAGACGGCCTAACGGTGTGCGGGACCGTAGCCCAGCTTCATGGAGACGGTTGCGAATGGTCCTCGCCGATACCCCAGGAGCAACAGTGTCCCTAATTTGCTGGGAAGTGGCGGTGCGGTCCCCTACGGCACTACGTAGGATCCTACGGTCTTGGCGTGCATCCGTGCGTTGCTGTGGTCCGGTCCCAGGTCGACGGGCACGTGCACCTTCCGCCGACCACTGGCGACAACATCGATGTACTGTGGAGACCTCACGCCCCACGTGTTGAGCAATTCGGCGGTACGTCCACCCAGCCTCCCGCATGACCACTATACGCCCTCGCTCAAAGTCCGTCAACTGCACATACGGTTCACGTCCACGCTGTCGCAGCATGCTACCAGTGTTAAAGACTGCGATGGAGCTCTGTATGCCACGGCAAACTGGCTGACACTGACGGCGGCGGTGCACAAATGCTGCGCAGCTAGCGCCATTCGACGGCCAACACCGCGGTTCCTGGTGTCTCCGCTGTGCCGTGCGTGTGATCATTGCTTGTACAGTCCTCTCGCAGTGTCCAGAGCAAGTATGGTGGGTCTGACACACCGGTGTCAATGTGTTCTTTTTTCCATTTCCAGGAGTGTATGACGAGATAAAAGAAATTATTCAGGTAGTGAAGGGAGACGAAAATTTAATAGTCATGGGTGACTGGAATTCGTCAGTAGGAAAAGGGAGAGAAGGAAACATAGTAGGTGAATATGGATTGGGGGGAAGGAATGAAAGAGGAAGCCGCCTTGTAGAATTTTGCACAGAGCATAACTTAATCATAGCTAACACTTGGCTCAAGAATCATAGAAGAAGGTTGTATACCTGGAAGAATCCTGGAGATACTAAAAGGTATCAGATAGATTATATAATGGTAAGACAGAGATTTAGGAACCAGGTTTTAAATTGTAAGACTTTTCCTGGGGCAGATGTGGATTCTGACCACAATCTATTGGTTATGAACTGCAGATTGAAACTGAAGAAATTGCAAAAAGGTGGGAATTTAAGGAGATGGGACCTGGATAAACTGAAAGAACCAGAGGTTGTAGAGAGTTTCAGGGAGAGCATAAGGGAACAATTGACAGGAATGGGGGAAAGAAATACAGTAGAAGAAGAATGGGTAGCTTTGAGGGATGAAGTAGTGAAGGCAGCAGACGATCAAGTAGGTAAAAAGATGAGGGCTAATAGAAATCCTTGGGTAACAGAAGAAATATTGAATTTAATTGATGAAAGGAGAAAATATAAAAATGCAGTAAATGAAGCAGACAAAAAGGAATACAAACGTCTCAAAAATGAGATCGACAGGAAGTGCAAAATGGCTAAGCAGGGATGGCTAGAGGACATATGTACGGATGTAGAGGCTTGTCTCACTAGGGGTAAGATAGATACTGCCTACAGGAAAATTAAAGAGACCTTTGGAGAGAAGAGAACCACTTGTATGAATATCAAGAGCTCAGATGGAAACCCAGTTCTAAGCAAAGAAGGGAAAGCAGAAAGGTGGAAGGCGTATATAGAGGGTGTATACAAGGGTGATGTACTTGAGGACAATATTATGGAAATGGAAGAGGATGAAGATGATGATGAAATGGGAGATATGATACTGCGTGAAGAGTTTAACAGAGCACTGAAAGACCTGAGTCGAAATAAGGCCCCGGGAGTAGTCAACATTCTATTAGAACTACTGACAGCCTTGGGAGAGCCAGTCCTGACGAAACTCTACCATCTGGTGAGCAAGATGTATGAAACAGGCGAAATACCCTCAGACTTCAAAAAGAATATAATAATTCCAATCCCAAAGAAAGCAGGTGTTGACAAATGTGAAAATTACCGAACTATCAGTTTAATAAGTCACAGCTGCAAAATACTACCGCGGATTCTTTACAGACGAATGGAAAAACTAGTAGAAGCCGACCTCGGGGAAGATCAGTTTGGATTCCGTAGAAATGTTGGGACACGTGAGGCAATACTGACCCTACGACTTATCTTAGAAGCTAGATTAAGGAAAGGCAAACCTACGTTCCTAGCATTTGTAGACTTAGAGAAAGCTTTTGACAATATTGACTGGAATAATCTCTTTCAAATTCTGAAGGTGGCAGGGGTAAAATACAGGGAGCGAAAGCCTATTTACAATTTGTACAGAAAGCAGATGGCAGTTATAAGAATCGAGGGACATGAAAGGGAAGCAGTGGTTGGGAAGGGAGTGAGACAGGGTTGTAGTCTCTCCCCGATGTTATTCAATCTGTATATTGAGCAAGCAGTGAAGGAAACAAAAGAAAAATTCGGAGTGAGTATTAAAATCCATGGAGAAGAAATAAAAACTTTGAGGTTCACCGATGACATTGTAATTCTATCAGAGACAGTAAAGGACTTGGAAGAGCAGTTGAACGGAATGGACAGTGTCTTGAAAGGAGGGTCTGAGATGAACATCAACAAAAGTAAAACGAGGATAATGGAATGTAGTCGAATTAAGTCGGATGATGATGAGGGAATTAGATTAGGAAGTGAGACACTTAAAGTAGTAAAGGAGTTTTGCTATTTAGGGAGTAAAATAACTGATGATGGTCGAAGTAGAGAGGATATAAAATGTAGACTGGCAATGGCGAGGAAAGTGTTCCTCAAGAAGAGAAATTTGTTAACATCGAGTATAGATTTAAGTGTCAGGAAGTCGTTTCTGAAAGTATTTGTATGGAGTGTAGCCATGTATGGAAGGGAAACATGGACGATCACTAGTTTGGACAAGAAGAGAATAGAAGCTTTCGAAATGTGGTGCTACAGAAGAATGCTGAAGATTAGATGGGTAGATCACGTAACTAATGAGGAGGTATTGAATAGGATTGGGGAGAAGAGAAGTTTGTGGCACAACTTGACCAGAAGAAGGGATCGGTTGGTAGGACATGTTTTGAGGCATCAAGGGATCGCAAATTTAGCATTGGAGGGCACCGTGGAGGGCACCGTGGAGGGTAAAAATCGTAGAGGGAGACCAAGAGATGAATACACTAAGCAGATTCAGAAGGATGTAGGTTGCAGTAGGTACTGGGAGATGAAGAAGCTTGCACAGGATAGAGTAGCATGGAGAGCTGTATCAAACCAGTCTCAGGACTGAAGACCACAACAACAACAAATGATGTGACAACGTTACGACAGTTGTCAAACGAACGTGGCTCGTCCTCAGAAAGCAAAATAATCCTAAACACAACAATAGTAAATTTTACTAGAAGTTTCTTTGCAGATTTATTCTTATGGCTGCGTCATGATGTTGGCCAGTATTACGATAGATCATCCGATTCCGGTTCAAAGTTTCGTACTATTTAGGATGACAATCAAGTCTATGTAGGATCATTAGCTTTGTGACAAGTTGAGCAGAAGGTTACCTAAGGTCGCTCGAGTTTACAGTGAACGCAAGCTAGTGAACCAACAAGTTTTCGCCTCTGCTTGCAGTATTTACCTTAGCTGCGATGAACTGTCGTTTGCATGGCTGCTTTCATCCTCTGAAATTCCTATAAAAACTAATTTAGCCTTTGCAGATTTTTCCAGCAGAAACTCTCCCTATGTTTCTTGTTATACGAGAAAAAATGTACTCATCCCTAGTCTAGGAATGTGGCAATATGCACGCGCATGGCTGGATCAGTGTATATATTAAAATGCCCTCTCAGTCCTCGCAAGAACATTTAACTATCTGGATGGTTCGTTTCTCCACAGTTGGAGCTCAACGACACTACAGCTAATATCCAGCGTTCCAAGTGCAGTGAGTGCAGCGTTCACACAAATTTATCCTCTGCGTCATACAGGGCGTTATACGCCCCGTTCTGCACTTAATGCCCGTTCAGAGAAGAGTCCCCGAAAATTTCACTCTTGCCTTTCTCATAGCCAAACTGCCTCCCACCTGGGTTCTTTCGTTCTCCACATCACAGCTTTCCCACCCAATAGGAGCGTTCCTCTTATTTTGTGGAAACTCTCTCTGCCAATCACAAGGGCCCTACCATTAAACTGCGTTGGAATCTCGGCACTTTACTCCTTCCTAGTTCGTTTCCGCCAATCGGACGTTTTGCGCCCGCTCCAGGTGCCTAAAAGTTACATGCATACATTACATGTGTACCACTCGCTGTTCATGTGATCAACTGCGTCACTGGTTTTATTCGTATCCATTTGGAATTCCGAAACGTAGTTTTCTAATGCTTCTTTATGTCCTACTTCTGGTGGGCCCGTTACTCGCTCTCCGTATGCGTTCACCTGTCCGGTCGCTGACTCCAGTCACGGAACCCGCACGTAAGAGGTTTTCGTGGTGCCCTCCGTCATGTAGCATCTGCTTCTGCCCGCGCCTGCTTCCACACAAAAGATTTCCTCTCGCTGCTTGTTTTACCTTCTGCTCATTGACATGTGTTATATAGTAGTGGTATATTAATACTGTCGATTGAGTGTCATCCCTTTTGCATTACATACTCATTGGCAAATCTGTTCATTACCACCGAAATAAGTTAGGTGTCATGTTCACCTTCCTGTTACAATGTATAAAACTCTTACGTATGGTGCGAAATTGACCTTCATACATTCTGCCACCTTACAAATTTATTACTTTTGAATTTTCTTGTGTAAAATTGCTGCTACATCATGTCACACGCAAAATATTACATTCCTATGTCCACTGCAAGATACAATAAACGGTCTATAAGTGAATATTGGATAACCAAAACATGACCCGTAATATGGTGTACTTGTCGATTGCAATAACTTAGAAGCTTCAATTGTGGGCAGAACGATGAGTCCGGATACCTTATTAAGTGTCAAGAGTTCCACTCGATACCAATAACCAATCCCAAGAGAAGGAAGAGCAATGTGATGTTCTGGCATTACATCAGTACAAAAACAAATGACAAAACAGTACATTTTCTTAAGATTTTATTACAATTTATTACTTTCCGTGATTTCTCGTGTAAAGTTGCTGCTACACTAGGTCTCATGCCAAATATTACATCCCCAGGTGAAATTCATGGCGCTTAAAACGGTCAGTAAATGAGTTTTCGATAACCAATACATGAAAAGTACGCCATATTACATCTCATGTTTTGGTTATCCGATACTCACTTTGACCTAGGAATGTAATGTTTTGCAAGTGATTAGGTGTAGCAGCAACTTTGCACAAGAAAATGTGAAAAGTAATAATTTGTAATGAAATCTTAAGAATGGTTTCCATTTTTGTCATTTGTTTTCGTACTGTCGTAATGCCAGAACATCACATTGCTAACCTTTCTCTCGGGAATGGTTACATTTATAGGGTGGAAATTTATGTCACGTTCTTAGGTATCAAGTGTCTTCGTTCTATACGATATAGAAGCTTCTAAGTTAATACAGTGGACAGATTCGCTATATTGCAGCTCGTGTTTTGGTTATCAAAGTCTCACGTATTGACATGATGGTCTGGCATTACGGCTATACGAAAACAAATGAAGAAAACTGTACATTTTCTTAAGATTTTTTACAATTTATTCGTTTTTGCGATTTCTAGTGACAAGTTGCTGAACACCAGGTCTCATGCCAAATATTACATTATTAGGTGAAATTCATGGCATTTAAAACGGTCAGTAAATGAGTTTTCGATAGCCACTACCTGAGACGTAATGCGTCGTACTTGTCGATTGCATTAACTTAGAAGCTTCTACACTGTAGAGAAATGGTTCTGAACACTATGGGACTTAACATCTGTGGTCATCAGTCCCCTAGTACTTAGAACTACTTAAACCTAAGTAACCTAAGGACATCACACACATCCATGCCCGAGGCAGGATTCGAACCTGCGACCGTAGCGGTCATGCGGTTCCCGACTGAAGCGCCTAGAACCGCACGGCCACAAAGTCCGGCCCACTGTAGAGAACAAAAGAGTCCAGATGCCTTAGTATGTGACACAAATTACCATTCGCTACCGATAACCATTCCTGAGAGAGAGGTGAGCAATGTGATGCTTTGGCATTACCTCAGTACGAAAACAATTGACAAAAACAGCTTGTGTACTTAAGATTCGATTACAATTTATTACTTTTCGCGTGTAAAGTTGCTTCAACACCACGTTTAGTGCAAAATATAACGTTCCTAGGTCAACTGCAAGGCACTTAAAAATGGTCCATTAGTGAGTTTTCGATAATCAAAACATGAACCCTAATATAGCGTACTTGTCGACTGCATTAACTTAAAAGCTTCTATTTTGTACAGAACGAAGAGTCCCGATACCTTAGTACTTAACAAACAGTTTCACTCGATACCAATAACCAGTCCCGAGAGAAAGGCGAGCAATGTGATGTTCTTTCATGTCGTCAGTACGAAAACAAATTAAAAGAAACGGAACGTTTACTTAAGATTTTACTACAATTTATTACTTTTCGCGCTTGCTCGTGTAACGTTGCCACTAAACCTCGTTTCGCGACAAATATTACGGTCAACTGCAAAGCACTTCAAAGGTCAATAAGTAAGTTTTCAGTAAACAAATTATGTGCCGTTATCGCGTAATGAATAATTAAATTTTTAATTGAATACTTCAACGATAACTGTGCTGTTTTTTTATTGTATGAAATGGTTTTGCTAAATAGAATTAATGAATCTTTTCTCATTTATGTTTGTTAAAGGCTACGGCTAAATTTTCTCAGGGCGCTATCATCAACAGTAGCATACATATCCCAAAGTGAAGACATCAGTCCTACTCACGATGGATTAAAGATCCTTTTTTAATATTGCAACTGAATACATTTAAACAGTGCTTAGTTATTTTTTCTGTGGGGCTGGATGCTCCAAGATTGCTGCTATGTGCAATGGCAGCGTAAACATTCGTTTATGTAGTTATTAATTTAAAAAAAATTGTACCTCTCGCCTAATATGGATAGAAAAGTATTACAAGATGCCGTTATCAGATTATTAAGATTATTCTTTTTATACTTTTGGTATTATATGACTGTTGGAAGAACTTATATAATTTTTGTCATTAATGGCGTCGCTACAATAATAAGCCCACACAAAAATGGCCAGAGTAACATTTAATAATTATGCACTGCATCATATACAGGATAGATACGCGCAACTGACAAAAACACGAATTATTGATCTCATATATATTCAGCACAGTTATATTTCTACTCCAAATAATTGTATCAGTCAGTGTTGGCAACTCCAAAAAACCCGAGTCGCTAGATTCAATATCGAAAGTCGCTAAAACTGATTTTACTAGGGCTGTACTGAAAATTTCGTTCTGTGAATGGTGCAATAAGCCAGTGAGGGGGGGTAATAAAATATTAATAAAAATTGTCTCATACGTAATTGCTATATTGTCTTAATTAAATGATGCATCACTTGCAACAACATACATATAAAATACATAACGTTTAATTAAACATGTTATTATAATTGACGCAACACATAAATTGTTGATCCAATCACAGTAATGAAATTGTTGTTGCTGTTGTGGTCTTCAGTCCTGTGACTGGTTTGATGCAGCTCTCCATGCTGCTATATCCTGTGCAAGCTTCTTCATCTCCCAGTACTTGCTGCAACCTACATCCTTCTGAATCTGCTTACTGTATTCATCTCTTGGTCTCCCTCTACGATTTTTACCCTCCACACTGCCCTCCAATGCTAACTTTGTGATCCCTTGATGCCTCATAACATGTCCTATTAACCGTTACCTTCTTCTTGTCAAGTTGTGTCACAAACTCCTCTTCTCCCCAATTCTATTCAATACCTCCTCATTAGTTATGTGATCTACCCATCTAATCTTCAGCTTCCTTCTGTAGGACCACATTTCGAAAGCTTCTATTCTCTTCTTGTCCAAACCAATTATCGTCCATGCTTCACTTCCATACATGGCTACACTTCATACAAATACTTTCATAAACGACTTCCTGACACTTAAATCTACACTCGATGCTAACAAATTTCTCTTCTTCAGAAACGCTTTCCTTGCCATTGCCAGTCTAAATTTTATATCCCCTCTAATTTGACCATCATTAGTTATTTTGCTCCCCAAATAGCAAAACTCCTTTACTACTTTAAGTGTCTCATTTCCGAAACTAATTCCCTCAGCATCACCCGACTTAATTACACTATATTCCATTATCCTCATTTTGCTTTTGTTGATGTTCATCTTATATCCTCCTTCCAAGACACTGTCCATTCCGTTCAACTGCTCTTCCAAGTCCTTTGCTGTCTCTGACAGAATTACACTGTCATCGACGAACCTCAAAGTTTTTATTTCTTCTCCATGGATTTTAATACCTACTCCGAATTTTTCTTTTGTTTCCTTTACTGCTTGCTCAATATACAGATTGAATAACATCGGGGAGAGGCTACAACCCTGTCTCACTCCCTTCCCAACCACTGCTTCCCTTTCATGCCCCTCGACTCTTATAACCGCCATCTGGTTTCTGTACAAATTGTAAATAGCCTTTCGCTCCCTGTATTTTACCCCTGCCACCTTCAGAATTTGAAAGAGAGTATTCCAGTCAACATTGTCGAAAGCTTTCTCTAAGTCTACAAATGCTAGAAGCATAGGTTTGCCTTTCCTTAATCTTTCTTCTAAGATAAGTCATAAGGTCACTATTGCCTCACGTGTTCCAACATTTCTACGGAATCCAAACTGATCTTCCCCGAGGTCCGCATCTACCAGTTTTTCCATTCGTCTGTAAAGAATTCGCGTTAGTATTTTGCGGCTGTGACGTATTAAACTGATAGTTCGGTAATTTTCACATCTGTCAACACCTGCTTTCTTTGGGAATGGAATTATTATATTCTTCTAGTAATGTGAGGGTAATTCGCCTGTCTCATACATCTTGCTCACCAGATGGTAGAGTATTGTGAGGAATGGCTCTCCCAAGGCCGTCAGTAGTTCTAATGGAATGTTGTCTACTCCCGGGGCCTTCTTTCGACTCAGATCTTTCAGTGCTCTGTCAAACTTTTCACGCAGTATCTTATCTCCCATTTCATCTTCATCTACATCCTCTTCCTTTTCCATAATATTGTCCTCAAGTACATTGACCATGCATAGACCCTCTATATACTCCTTCCACCTTTCTGCTTTCCCTTCTTTGCTTAGAAGTGGTTTTCCATCTGAGCTTTTGATATTCATACAAGTGGTTCTCTTTTCTCCAAAGGTCTCTCTAATTTTCCTATAGGCAGTATCTATCTTACCCCTAGTGAGATAAGCCTCTACATCCTTACATTTGTTCTCTAACCATCGCTGCTTAGCAATTTTGCACTTCTTGTCAGTCTCATTTTTGAGACGTTTGTATTCCTTTTTGCCTGCTTCATTTACTGCATTTTTATGTTTTCTCCTTTCATCAATTAAATTCAATATTTCTGCTATTATCCAAGAATTTCTACTAGCCCTCGTCTTTTTACCTACTTGATCCTCTCACTTTCCCCCATTCCTGTCAGTTGTTCCCGTATGCTCTCCCTGGAACTCTGTACAACCTCTGGTTTAGTCAGTTTATCCAGGTCCCATCTCCTTAAATTCCCACGTTTTTGCAGTTTCTTCAATTTTAATCTACAGTTCATAACCAATAGATTGTGGTCAGAGTCCACATCTGCCCTTGGAAATGTCTTACAATTTAAAACCTGGTTCCTAAATCTCTGTCTTACCATTATATAATCTATCTGAAACCTGTCAGGATCTCCAGGCTTCTTCCATGTATACAACCTTCTTTCATGATTCTTGAACCAAGTGTTAGCTATGATTAAGTTATGCTCTGTGCAAAATTCTACCAAGCGGCTTCCTCTTTCATTTCTTAGCCCCAATCCGTATTCACCTACTACATTTCCTTATCTCCCTTTTCCTACTGTCGAATTCCAGTTACCCATGCCTATTAAATTTTCATCTCCCTTCACTACCTGAATAATTTCTTTTATCGCATCATACATTTCATCAGTTTCTTCATCATCTGCAGAGCTAGTTGGCATATAAACCTGTACTACTGTAGTAGGTGTGGGCTTCGTGTCTATCTTGGCCACAATAATGTGTTGACTATGCTGTTTGTAGTAGCTTACCCACACTCCTATTTTTTTATTCATTATTAACCCTACATCTGCATTACCCCTATCTGATTTTCTATTTATAACCCTGTATTGACCTGACCAAAAGTCTTGTTCCTCCTGCTACCGAACTTCACTAATTCCCACTATATCTAACTTTAACCTATCCATTTCTCTTTTTAAATTTTCTAACCTACCTACCCGATCAAGGGATCTGACATTCCACGCTCCGATCGGTAGAACGCCAGTTTTCTTTCTCCTGATAACGACGTCCTCCTGAGTAGTCCCCGCCCGGAGATCTGAATGGGGGACTATTTTACCTCCGGAATATTTTACCCAAGAGGACGCCATCATCATTTAACCATACAGTAAAGCTGCATGCCCTTGGGAAAAATTACGGGTGTAGTTTCCCCTTGCTTTCAGCGGCTCGCAGTACCAGCACAGCAAGGCCGTTTTGGTTAGTGTTACAAGGCCATATCAGTCAATTACCCATACTGTTGCCCCTGCAACTACTGAAAAGGCTGCTGCCCCTCATGAGGAACACATGTTTGTCTGGTCTCTCAACAGATACCCCTCCGTTGTGGTTGCACCTATGGTACAGCCATCTGTATCACTGAGGCACGCAAGCCTCCCCACCAACGGCAAGATCCATGGCTCATGGGGGGGCGGAGGGGGAATAGTGAAATATACAACTATATTTGTAACAAAAGAAAGCAAGAACTGAAATTAGGTAACAAAATACCGAGTAATCAAAAAGTCAGTATAAATTTGAAAACTGAATAAATCATGGAATAATGTAAATAGAGAGATACAAATTGATACACATGCTTGGAATGACAAAAAGTTCAAATAATGTCCGGCAGATGGCGCTTCATCTGATCAGAATAGCAATAATTAGCATAACAAAGTAAAGATTATGTGTTTTACAGGAAATGCTCAATATGTCCACCATCATTCCTCAACAACAGCTGCAGCCGAGGAATAATGTTGTGAACAGCACTGTAAAGCATGTTCGGAGTTATGGTGAGGCATTGGGGTCGGATGTTGTCTTTCAGCATCCCTAGAGATGTCGGTTGATCACGATACACTTACGACTTCAGGTAACCCCAAAGCCAATAATCGCACAGACTGAGGTCTTGGGACCTGGAAGGCCAAGCATGACGAAAGTGGTGGCTGAGCACGCAATCATCTTTCATGCGTCTAGCAATACTTTTTTTTGTTCTAATAAAACCCCATGTCATTCCAAGCATGTGTGTCAATTTTTACCCCTCTATCTACATTATTCTGTGGTTTATTAAGTTTTCAGAGTTATACTGACTTTTCGATCATCCAGTATATACATACCGGTATGTGAGCTATTCATCGTCGTCACTCAGAAGATCGAATAACTCTTCTGTTTCATGCTCTGACAGAACTGTAATTGATGTAGAGGGTTGAACGTCGCTCAAAAGATGATGTTGCAGTTCGACTGGTTTTGTCGCAAAAGAGTAACTTTTGTTCATTCCAATAAGCTCCAATGCGTCTGACGGTATGTAACAAGATGCACAATCTTTATTTTGTTTCTTCAGTTGGTCTCTCAATATGGTCAAAGCATTAATTGCCTTTAACGATAATCTGTTACGTTGTTTAGTATTTATAATGTTCATAGAACTGAATAATCTTTCCTATTCTGCACTTGAATGCGGTAGGCATAGAACAGTCATTGCTACCTGTGAAATAAAAGAAAAAGGATTCTCCCCTGCGGCATTTTTATACTGCAAAACCTCACTCCGAAATCGAACAGTGTTAGTAGCGTTACTCCACCTAATGAAATTGATATTATGCCATTCTTGCAGCATACCGTCTATGAAACCGCCACTAAAACCCAATTCTTTGGCTACATCCACAGCATTATTTTTATTCACTTTTAGTGTTCCTTCAACATTCAGCACTGACATTTTTTTCAGGATGTAACGTTAATTGGCAGTCTTTGTTGAATTTCTTTTATGAGTTTCAGACTAAACTGAATGCATCTCTTCTTCAAATAAACTTTATTTTCTTCAGACAAACTTGACTCAGACAATTTCTGTTCAAACATAAAGCCAAGGTTCGGATTTGCGTACATACATTCGTTTGGAACTGGTGTTGTCAACAAATCAACAGTTGGAAAAACTATGTTTTGTCCGAGTGATTGCTTGAGAAATACAAGTGTATCTAGTAATTTAGTGTGGTCATTGTCTTCTTCTTCAAAAGCTTTTATTGCTATTTGTACGTCTTTTAAAGCATGTTTAAGGTAAAACATGTAAAGGTGATTTGAGTCGTCACAATACATTTTGTATAAAAGATCGACAGTGTAACAATTGTCTTTAACCATGGCAAGTGAAAAATGTAGGTTTAGTTCTTCCCACTGCTCCATAATTCTTCGTATTGCTGGTTCAATTGGAAGCCAACATGTTGCTCAGACCTTCAAAATTTTAGTGGCTGTTTTCCACAATTTATTGTCTCATAAACCTTTTTATATTCCTCTTGTCTTTTGGTTGAAATGGAGAACCAATTGTAGATTTCGCGTACAAGAAACTCTATGTTTCTGGGTATGGTATTCACTGAGGCGTGCGAAACTGCAAGCTGAAGAGAGTGTCAAATGAAACGGATCAATACCAAATGCTTCAAACCATATTCTCTCTTGAGTTGTTCGAAAAGCCCATTGTTTATTCCAACAATTGCAGAAGCATTATCTGTGCCAATTCCTACCATACTAGCGATTGGAAGTTTCAGATCTTTCAAAGAACTCACAAGAACACCAGCCAGATTTCTTGCATCTGCAGTTTCTACTACAGCGAGTTTGAGGAATGCTGATCTAAAGGTACGTTTACACTGGGATACATGTATCGCGACATGTCAATTTGACATGTCGCGATACATCACCTCATACAAAAATTCACGGAACTTGTATGCGGACCCTCCAGCTCATACATGTCGCGTATACATTTTGTATATCGCTTTTTGGCCATATACGCGACATGTATGAGCGACATTTGAAGAACTCGCGCATGCGCAGTACTATCATTTCCTGTCGTCTTGTCGACTGCCGCTTGTTTCGACGATTAGCGCTTGCGTAGTACCAGGCTCTTTGGCGGCTGTTTGAGTTTTAAAGGTGCCGACTGTCGTTTCGACGTTAATATATCTGCATAGAATATCAAAAACTGCCATATGCAACATTATTCTTCATGTTTGCGAGGCCATTGTGCAAGTTTTATCCCAAGAAGTGAAGGTAAAAGTTTTTTTTTAATACATTATATAATTTTTTCGTGCATCTGGCACGTATATCAATGTTTTGCTATTATTCCGGCGGCCTCGCGTGATAATGTTGACAATCGTGTGTGAGACGTTGGCATTAGCAACCGCGCGACAATGCAAATGTTTTGTCATGAAATCTTCGTTTTGCGAGGAATCCCCAGTGGCTAAAAAACGAAGTGTTACTGCCAACTGATCCTCTGGAGGATACAAGAGGAGCCACAAGTGATAACAAACCGCGGAAATCCTCTTTACTCATCCTAACATAATTTCTAAAATATGCGCCATCCTCTAGCGTTAATTCGCGAGAAACTCTCTGTGCCACCATCTACGCTTCCTCCGCCTTTTCTTCCTATCATCTTCCAAAAGAGCAAGTGTATCAGCACATAAAAATGTGAAATCTTCCAAATCGTCGTCGGAAGCTATCGCACAGTGATACATATCAACCAGTGTAAACGCACGCTCATACATGTATGAGGTTGATACTTGGCAACTCATACAAGTCGCGATACATGTCGCTAAGTCGCATATACATGTATCTCATACATGTGCCGATACAAATCGCAGTGTAAACGCACCATAATGGTTTGGTTGTTTACACTATAGTACCGTATAACGATACCTAGCAGTTTAGATATTGATACATCTGTGAATTCATCTATTAGTACACTGTATTTTTGGTTACCTATATCTTCAACAATGATTGTGTAAAATATGGAGCCAAAACTTCAGTTATAATGTTAGTGCACTTTGTACGATGTAACTGCATGTTTTTAGCGCCCTCATCACAGGAAAACACCTTCTTGCACAGTATTCCAAAATTATCTACAGCTAAAATTTAACAGTGTTCAGCAATAAATAAAGAAAGGGCGCCTTCCACTCTGCTTGCTATTCCAACTGTAGTTTTCGAAACAATTTTCACAGGTAAGGTGGTTTGTGTTTTTTTAAATCAATTTTTTGTTTATGCTTAATAGTTTTCGAATGCTTTCTAATATCACACAATTTAACATAAAACTCTGTTCATATACTTGACATCTTGCCTTGGATAAGTCTCCAACGACTAGTTTCAGCCACCCATTGAATTCAGGTTCTGCTTCCCACGCATCCCGATATTTTTGAGCGTACTGCTTCTTCTTCTGCGGTAAATCCATTATGTAAGCCACCACAACATAAGTTTCACCAATTCATAATCACTGAAAATATATTAAAACTGAGGCGAAGTAGAAGTCATGAAACAATCTACTCACTCGGTAACTCGATATCAGTCCTATTGTTCATTGTTTAAAACGTAATAACGTCTGAGATACCCCTGTAACCTCCCCACAAAATTCTTTACCGTAACCTCAAAACAGAAAAAATTAACATTAATAATATTCACGTTCAGTGTAAGCTCAAAACAGAAAAATTCCTAAACCTCTCAACAGTAAAAATTATAATTATGTCGTTCACGTTCAGTGTAACGTCCCAACAAAAAATAAATTCAGTAACCTGGTAATAATACAATGTAACTAACCTCTCAATTAAATTGTCGCTCAGTTATGACTTTTCAATAATTCACTGTGAATTTAACCTGGTAAATTTTGGACGACAGCAGTGCTGCGTCATGGCCCTGAAAGATCATTCTGATTAAAAAAAGAGAAAAATTCTTACCTCAATGAAGTCGCCGGATAACGCATATATATCTGCTCTTACAATAAATTTTTCTGGCACAGCCCCGTGCAATGCTGGCCGATAAATGAGTCATTTATGAAAGGAAGCAACTGATTTTTTTCTTTGGAACAATCGGGATGATTATGGATGGGAGAAATTAGTAAATTCTTTAAATTGAAATGAATGGTTGTTAAAAGTTACTTTTTATGAGGAAGATTATTATTACGAGATTTTTTTAAAACATTTACATGGGACTTGAGATAACATTACTACGTACGCGCGAGGCTGCTTTTTACGTTATACAACAATACTCAGGCTCCGGCATCGCTGCACCACGACCGTGCCAGCCAACACGATACACCAGAGCAGACTGCAGACTAGCAACAACTTACTGCTACAGTTACACAATTCCTACTGCAGTCAACACTGCTCTCTGGTCAGAGATTCTCTTATACCTTGCATATCGCAGGCAGCGCATGAGCAATACATCTGCTCGGACCTCTTACACCCCCACCGAATTGTTCTTGCGTTACCACTGTGCATGTGGTAATAATTTGACTGCGAGTTAACATTTCGAAAAATTATAGGTTGCTGGACGGAAATGTATTTTATTATACTCAATATTACGTATGTTTTTTGTCATTTCGAAAAATAAAGGGAGTTCAAAAGTTGAGGAATTATAGGTCGATACACTATCGACGATAACAGGCTAGTGGGTAATGAATAATGAATTGTTCTATAGTCTAGGTTTTCTTACTCTGTAGGCAATTCCTACATTCAGGTTTACTATATGCTGAACAATGCTACATGATCTGCTGAGAACTTAATTTAACTTAGTAAATCTAGAACAAAGTCAGTGTAGTTCCCATTCTATAGTTAAAACCTTAGTTTTGTTAATGAAAACAGTGGACCAAAATAGTTTTGATTTGTACTTCAAAAGTCGTCAGTACTCCAAAAGTCGCCAGATAAGTCGCTAAATAATTTTTGTCGCTAAAGAGTTTTTTTTTGTCGCTAGGACGAAATCAAAAGTAGCCATTTCTAGCAACAAAGTCGCTAAATTGGCAACACTGGTATCAGTTACAGACCGTGAACAATTAACGTCCGTCAGCGAGAACAGCAGAATCGATAAGACAATGAAACAAAAAAACACTCATTCTTCCTCTACAAAAGAATATAGGTAATGGTGTTTGTAATTCTGATAGCGCAGATAACGCCTCTCCATTCTTTTTTCTACTATTTTTTCTACCGGAGGCAGAATCCTGCGTACTTGTCGATTGTATTAACTTAGAAGCGGCTACTTCATACACAAATAAGGCATTTTATAGCTTATAAATTTCCACCCGAAAAATGTAACCATTGCCGAGAGAAAGAGGAACAGTATCATCTTCTGGCATTACGGCAGTACGAAAACAAATGACAAAAACGGAAACTTTAAATGAGATTTTATTACAATTTATTACTTTTCGCGTTTTTTGAGTAACGCTGCTGCTACACCCAGTCTCATGCCAAATATTACGGTCCTAGAAAAACTGCATGGCACCTGAAACGGTCAATAAGTGAGTTTTCTATAACCAAAACATGAGATGCCAGAAGGTGTACTTGTCGATTGCATTAACTTAGAAGCCTCAATTTTGTACAGAACGAAGAGTGGGGATCCCTTAGCATGTGACACAAATTTCCACTTGTTACCAATAACCATTCCCGAGAGAAAGGCGAGCAATGTGACGTTCTGGAAATACGACAGGACGAAAACAAATGACAATAAAGGAACTTTTTCATAAGATTTTAATACATTTTATTACTTCTCTCGTGTAACGTTCTTGCTACACCTCATCTCATGCCAAAAAATATTGCCCTAGGTCAGTTGCATGGTACCTAAAACAGTCAATGAGAGAGCTGTCGATAACCAAGACATGGCCTGTAATATGGCGTACTTGTCGATTGTATTAACTAATAAGCTTGAATTTTGTACAGTAAAACGTGTCCAGGTACCTTAGTATGTGACACAAATTTCCACTCGATACCGATAACCACTGCCGAGAAAAAGGTGGGGTATGTGATGTTCTGGCATTACGACACTATGAAAACAAATTAGAAAAACGGAACGTTAATTAAGATTTCAATACAATTTATTACTTTTGCGTTTTCTCATATAACGTTGCTGCTACACCTCGTCTCGTGCCAAATATTACGGTCCTAGGTCAAGTTCATGGCACATAAAACAGTCATTTAGTAAGTTTCCAATAATCAAAACATGGGACGTAATATGGCGTACTTGACTGCATTGACTTGGAAGCTTCTATTTTGTACAGAATGAAGAGACTGGATACTTTAGTATGTGACAAAAATTTCAAGTCGATAAATGTTACCATTTCCAAGAGAAAGACGAGCAACATGATGTTTTGGCATTACAACAGTATGGAAACAAATGACATAACGGAACGTTTTCTTAAGATTTTATTACAAGTTTATAGTTTTAGCGTTTTATTGCATTACGTTGCTGCTACACCTTGTCTCGTACCAAATGTTACAGTCCTAGGTCAACTGTAAGTGGCGTAGGTAGAAGGTCGCTATGAGTTAGTGACGTGCACCTACGTGGTGTTTATGAAATGAGTGGAGCTCTGAGCTATATCCAGGTGGCTGAAATAGCCACACACAAATGGCAATGCTATCTGACAGAAAATAAAAGTAAAAGATTGGTTCGTCACCAACACTAGCCACACAACAAGTAAGAGGTTCGGCTGAGTTGGAAAATTAATTAATTTAGTCATAAGATGAAGCTCATAAAAGAACATTCCTTGTAATGTCACTCATAAAGAATGGGAAGTAATTATTAATATGATCCAGGGATTGTTCACTCGAATCAAATATTAAAATTAAGTAAAAAGTGCATGCACGCTGTGCATAAGAGCAGCTTGCGCCATCACTCCTGAAAACAGCATCTCTTCTAAAGAAATTGTTTTAAATAAAAAGGGAACACTACTTATTGGACCTGTACACATGGAAACCCTATGGATGGGCTAACAAGGAAACTACAAGGTAAATGGTGTAGGTAAGAGAGATGTAACATCAGTACACTGGATAAGGCATTCATATAAGACATCTATATAACTGCTTCTGCCTGATAACTACATACGATTTCTTGTGAAACGCTATAAGATTCACAGCAGAAGTTCTTAACTTAGAATCGCGGTCATAATTAAAGGGGGATGGGAAAGGTTTAATACATTCAGACCCACATTAACTCAAAGAAAGCAAAGACGGCCCGAACACCAGCATGCAACGAAGCTAGGACGTTTGCTTCGCTGTGTTGAGAAATGATTAAATAAACTAGTAAATCTGAATATCACGGTTGCATTTAAAGTTGAACCTCAGTTTGGAGAAACTGCCCCGACGAGAGCCACACATACCCACTAACGCGCTTGACATGAATTCACAAACCACTAATACAACTGATTAATCTGGACAGGATATATTAAATATTCGAAAATCAGAGCAGTAAGTAAACTCCAGGAAAGAGATGGGGGGCCACAGGAAAGCTAGGCTCACAATTAACTCGTGTGCCCACGGGGTTCGTGGAGGCACAATTTCTATGTACCATGGCCAAATTTTGACAACATTAAACCATGCTGCCACGAGCAGTTAACATTTTACAGAGGACACATTTCAGTAGACAAAGGGTAACGGCAGGGGGCCAACAAACTCCGATATTAACCCACGTGGATGGTTTCCAACGGACATATAGTAATGAAACAAAGAAAATTCACAAAGAGGCAAAAATTATCAAGATTTGGAAAAGACTGGATGTATCTACACACAGTCGGAGTCACACAAACATTCACATTGAACTGAGGACGCACTTCCTATGTGAGATCGCTTCAACATATGCAACACCATTGTACTACGTTCTTCTTGCGGCCCAAAGTCTCCATTAGGAATAAAACTGAAAGTCGGCAGAAGCCTTGCAATCCTCGCTGCGACCCAGCAAATCAATCTCTATAAGACAAAGGCGAGGCCAAAAGCTAAAAGCTCCCCTCTCGCTATGAGACAACATGCCTCGTGGTTAAATCAACTCGCCCTTCTTCGAAGAGACCTCGGCTGCAGCCCCTTGGAGAGCTGGGAGCAGACTGCCCATCACACACTAAAACTTCTCCCACACGACCCCGTGGCCAGGAAACCCCAGAGATAATGCTCCTGTCACTAACCTAACACTGGAAATTTTCACACAAGGGGAACAAACCTTTTGCCTACCTAAAAACTACAAGGGTTGGCCATTCTGTAAGACTACCAGTGATTCTCTGCAGCAGCTAAACCACCGTACGGCAAAATTAAGCATGCCCACATTCATTAACTCACGCATGCCAGAGAGTTTTGGAATAGGAGAACCAGGGATAAGCATTCTATGGCATCACAGTCATGAGTTGGAATACATATAAAAACATGGAAGACTTATAATGGCGATATAGACGCATTTGCAAGACTCAAAAGAACCAACATAACAACCATATGATGCTTGCAAATAGTAGAAAGAAATAGGCTACGGCTAGATTGAATCATAGCTCAGTCTTCTCTAGTACGAAGTTTAGTGACGAAAACACCCGAAGTGTTCTATGGATGTAAAGTGCACTGGAAAGCAAATAAAATGATAATGAAAGGGGACTATAGGACGCTTTCACAACTGCATGGCACTTAAAACGGCCAATAAGTGAGTTTTAGATGACCAAAACATGAATTGTAGCACGCCGCACTTGTCAATCGCATTAAGGTAGAAGTTTCTATTTTGTACACAACGAGGAGTCCTGATAACGCAGTACGTGACATATATTTCCACTCGATACCAATCACCATTCCCGAAAGAAAGGCGAGCAATGTGATGATCAGGCATTACAATAGTACGAAAGTAAATGACAAAAACGGAACTTTTTTTAACATTTTATTAAAAATTAATAGATTTCGCGATTTCTTGTGTATCGTTGCTGCTGCATCACATCTCGTGGAAAATATTATGGCCCTAGATCAACTGCATGGCACTTAAAACGGTCAGTGAGTGAGTTTGTTGTTGTTGTGGTCTTCAGTCCTGAGACTGGTTTGATGCAGCTCTCCATGCTGCTATATCCTGTGCAAGCTTCTTCATCTCCCAGTACCTACTGCAACCTACATCCTTCTGTATCTGTTTAGTGTATACATCTCTTGGTCTCCCCCTACGATTTCTACCCTCCACACTGTCCTCCAATACTAAATTTGTGATCCCTTGATGCCTCAGAACGTGTACTACCAACTGATCCCTTCTTCTAGTCAAGGTGTGCCACAAATTTCTCTTCTCCCCAATCCTATTCAATACTTCCTCATTAGTTATATGATCTACCCATCTAATCTTCAGCTTCCTTCTGTAGCACCACATTTCGAAAGCTTCTATTCTCCTCTTGTCCAAACCACCTTTAGTCCATATTTCACTTCCATACATGGCTACACTCCATAAAAATACTTTCAGAAACGTCTTCCTGACACTTAAATCTATACTCGATGTTGACAAATTTCTCTTCTTCAGAAACGCTTTCCTTGTCACTGGCAGTCTACATTTTATATCCTCTCTACTTCGACCATCATCAGTTATTTTACTCCCTAAATAGCAAAACTCCTTTACTACTTTAAGTATCTCATTTCCTAATCTAATTCCCTCAGCATCACGCGACTTAATTACACTAGATTCCATTATCCTCGTTTTACTTTTGTTGATGTTCATCTTATATCCTCCTTTCAAGACAAAACCCATTCCGTTCAGCTGCTCTTCTAAGTCCTTTGCTGTCTCTGACAGAATTACAATGTCATCGGCGAACCCCAAAGTTTTTATTTCTTCTCCATGGATTTTAATACCTACTCCGAATTTTTCTTTTGTTTCCTTCACTGCTTGCTCAATATACAGATTGAATAACATCGGGGAGAGGCTACAACCCTGTCTCACTCCCTTCCCAACAACTGCTTCCTTTTCATATCCTTCGACTCTTATAACTGCCATCTGGTTTCTGTACAAATAGTAAATAGCCTTTCGCACCCTGTATTTTACCCCTGCCACCTTCAGAATTTGAAAGGGAGTATTCCAGTCAACAATGTCGAAAGCTTTCGCTAAGTCTACAAATGCTAGAAACGTAGGTTTGCTTTTCCTTAATCTAGCTTCTAAGATAAGTCGTAGGGTCAGTATTGCCTCACGTGTCAATATTTCTACCAGTTTTTCCATTCGTCTGTACAGAATTCGCGTTAGTATTTTGCATCTGTGTCTTATTAAACTGGTTGTTCGGTAATTTTCACATCTGTCAACACCTGCTTTCTTTGGGAATGGAATTATTATATTCTTCTTGAAGTCTGAGGGTATATCGCCTGCTTCATACATCTTGCTCACCAGATGGTAGAGTATTGTCATGAATGGCTCTCCCACGGCCGTCAGTAGTTCTAATGGAATGTTGTCTACTCCTGGGGCCTTGTTTCGACTCAGGTCTTTCAGTGCTCTGTCAAACTCTTCACCCAGTATCGTATCTCCCATTTCATGTTCATCTACATACTCTTCCATTTCCATAATACTGCCCTTAAGTACATCGCCCTTGTATGGGCCCTCTATATACTCCTTCCACCTTTCTGATTTCCCCCTTCTTTGCTTAGAACTGGGTTTCCATCTGAGCTCTTGATATTCATACAAGTGGTTCTCTTTTCTCCAAAGGTCTCTTTAATTTTCCTATAGGCAGCATCTATCTTACCCCTAGTGAGATAAGCCTCTACATCCTTACATTTGTCCTCTAGCCATCCCTGCTTAGCCATTTTGCACTTCCTGTCGATCTCATTTTTGAGACGTTTGTATTCCTTTTTGCCTGCTTCATTTACTCCATTTTTATATTTTCTCCTTTCATCAATTAAATTCAATATTTTTGCTGTTACCCATAGATTTCTACTATCCCTCGTCTTTTTACCTATTTGATCCTCTGCTGCCTCCACTACTTCGTCTCTCAAAGCTACCCATTCTTCTTCTACTGTATTTCTTTCCCCCATTCCTGTCAATTGTTTCCTTATGCTCTCCCTGAAACCCTGTACAACCTCTGGTTTAGTCAGTTTATCCAGGTCCCATCTCCTTAAATTCCCACGTTTTGCAGTTGCTTCAGTTTTAATCATAACCAATAGATTGTGGTCAGAGTCCACATCTGCCCCTGGAAATGTCTTACAATTTAAAACCTTGATCCTAAATCTCTGTCTTACCATTACATAAACTATCTGAAACCTGTCAGGATCTCCAGGCTTCTTCCATGTATACAACCTTCTTTCATGATTCTTGAACCAAGTGTTAGCTATGGTTAAGTTATGCTCTGTGCAAAATTCTACCAGGCAGCTTCCTCTTTCATTTCTTAGCCCCAATCCATATTCACCTACTACATTTCCTTTTCTCCCTATACCTACTGTCGAATTCCAGTTACCCATGCCTATTAAATTTTCATCTCCCTTCACTACCTGAATAAATTCTTTTATCTCATCATACATTTCATCAGTTTCTTCATCATCTGCAGAGCTAGTTGGCAAATAAACCTGTACTACTGTATTAGGTGTGGGCTTCATGTCTATCTTGGCTACAATAATGCGTTTACCATGCTGTTTGTAGTAGCTTACTCGCACTCCTATTTTTTATTCATTATTAACTCTACTTCTGCATTACCCCTATTTGATTTTGTATTTATTACCCTGTATTCACCTGACCAAAAGTCTTGTTCCTCCTGCCACCGAACTTCACTAATTCCCACTATATCTTAACTTTAACCTATCCATTTCTCTTTTTAAATTTTCTAACCTATCTACCCGATTAAAGGATCTGACATTCCACACTCCGATCCGTAGAACGCCAGTTTTCTTTCTCCTGATAACGACGTCCTCCTGAGTAGTCCCCGCCCGGAGATCCGAATGGGGGACTATTTTACCTCCGGAATATTTTACCCAAGATGACGCCATCATCATTTAACCATACAGTAAAGCTGCATGCCCTTGGGAAAAATTTCGGCTGTTGTTTCCCCTTGCTTTCAGCCGTTCGCAGTACCAGCACAGCAAGGCCGATTTGGTTAGTGTTACAAGGCAAGACCAGTCAATCATCCAGACTGTTGCCCCTGCAGCTGCTGAAAAGGTTGCTGCCCCTCTTCAGGAACCACACGTTTCTCTGACCTCTTAACAGATACCCCTCCGTTGTGGTTGCACCTACGGTGTGGCTATCTGTATCGCTGAGGCACGCAAGCCTCCCCACCAACGGCAAGGTCCATGATTCTTGGGGGGGGGGGGGGGGGTGAATTTATGATAACCAAAACATGAGCCGTAATCTGCCATACTTGTCGATTGCATTAACTTAGGTGCTTCTATTTTGTACAGAACGAAGAGGCCAGATACCTTAGTACTGAACACAAATTTCCATCCGCTGTATGTAACCATACCCGAGAGAAAATCGAGCAATATGATGCTCTGAGATTAGGACAGTGTGAAAACAAATGACAAAAACGCAACGTTTCCTAAAGATGGTATTACAGATTAAAACTTTTCGACTCTTATCGTGTAACGTCGCTGCTACACCTCGTCTTGTGCCGAATATTACGGTCGTAGGTCAACTGCATCGCACTTATAACGGCCAATAAGTGGGGTTTGGATAACCAAAACATGAGCCGTAATTTGGCATACTTGTTGATTGCTTTAAGCTCCAGCATCCGACTAGAGGGAGAGAGATTCACCACGTGTTTGGTGTGTTCGGAGAGTGGTGAAGAGACAGTGTACGCACATGCTCCGCGATGTGAGTGGCATCTACCATTCGCTCAAAGAGTTTGATGATCTACTTCGACTGAAGTGCCGCTAGCAGATCACTGTTTTTGTCAAATGGAGTCGACTGTCCATTCGAAACGCGATATAATAATATTTTAGGATAACCAGTGCAATTCTCTCTCGATTCGGGTGTTGTGTGTGGTGGGATGGTCACATGTAATGTGAACATGGATACATGATAGCTTCGTATGATGTGTACTGTATGAGATAAAGGAGTGGATTTTTGCGAGTGAGGACATACTTGGCACAGAAGATACCGCGATCATCAACGCGGTTTCTCCAAGACGATGCTCTGCAATTGCACTTCAGTTGGGCTGATCCTTCCGATTACTCCCAATGTGGGTAACTCGGGTGCATAATTTCTGTTAGTCGGGACTGCGTTCCCACAGACCCGGTCCTATGATAATTTGCTTATAGTTACTGATTTACAGCAGCTTGATAATTTGTATTGTTCAGTGACCTAGGAAATACTGAGCCAGGTGGCCCAGTAGTTGGCACTCTGGATTCACATTGTGCAAGACGACGGGTCAGATCCTTGTCCAGGCATCCACGTTTCCTATTTATTTGTCATGGTTAAATCTTAGTGAGTACTTAATTTTTGTGCTATATTGGGGGGTATTTATGTTTATGTTTTTAAGAATCTGTGTCGGCACACTTTCGTATTATAACGCCTGCACCACATGATGCAAAGAGTTGTTTTAACTTGGTCCCTGCATTTTTGTTTATCACCAAGTCGGGAAACTGCTTTTAATATCATGTATGACACGTCTTAGCTGCCTATAAATAACTCACTTGTTTGCATTTATTCTAACAAACTCTGAGATGGTGTTTACATTTGCAACTTTTGGTAATATATTTACCTGGAAATCGCTTTTGCTGCCACAGTAATAACGTCCAAGTGTCAAGTAAGATGCTGCATCAGGATATTGGATTAAGATATACGGTAGTGAATCTTTGCAATGTGAATAACACTATATTTTGTCGATCATCGCAGCCTTGGGTTTTGTGCCGCAGGAAGCCGACTTTAGCGTAATTGGTCTGTACTATAATCTGCACTCACTTGGCTATATATTTTTTCCCGTGGTTCGCTACCTACGAAAGGTGTAATTCGCGGAAAAACGTTGCATCCATAGCCGACGTAAATATCTCGATTCGTGGTGTTGTAGATTGTCTAACACTTTCTCAGTATTTCTCTGACGTCAAACTCAAGCTTATTAGTTAATGTCTGATATGAAGTATGTAGTCTTCTAACAGTAAGCTAAATAGTAGTGACAGCAGAAAAACCCAGTGCAAGTCGTCAGTCAAATTAAAAGCAAAATACCACTGCTTTGTGTTTGGAAGAAACGAAAGTGAAGCTAAATGTTCAGTGTGTGATAGTTATGTTAATATGGGATATAAGTGTGCTATGGAATAGAGGGACATCTTAGCATGAAAAAAGCATAAAGAGATTTTACAAACCAGCTCCACATCTGTCTCAGTGTTTGATTTTGTGAATAAAAAACACGTGACTGCAGTTAAAGTGCTCAAGCCACAGAAGTCACGCCGGTGTAACACCACCATTCGTAGAAATCGATGGATAGTAGAAGCAAATCAGATGAAACACAATTTCCAAAATCTGAGACTGCATGGATTTTTATCTTCAGGAAGAACTATAACAGAAATCGTTAAAAATGTCTTTGCACCTGACGCTGTAGGTATTTTTGTCAACACTTTGGATGGCAAAGTCGATATTTTAACCTGGGGATAGATGCAAGTAATCATGGTACACTGAAAATATTCAACTGTAATTCAAACAAAGATCGTTGACTTAAATGTTGTCCAAATAAAGTTCAGGAAGTACTGCCAACTATACTACAGATACTTTGAAAATGTGTACCGTCACTACTTCTCAGTGAATTCCTTTTGTTGGTGACGGTGCAAATGTTAACTTTGATGGTCTTTCCCACAGGGAAGAAAAAAATGTGTATTCTACTCTCAAGTGACAATTAAACGAAAGCATAATACCGACAGCTCCTAAGCAAATCCAGGACCAGATGGCTATCATTGGACCCAGCAATAGAAAGGATTCTGCAGTAGTGCCCAGCGCTTAAATTTTACTTCCTCTATCATGACTGAAAATCTGTGCTTACAACAATTATAAATTTTATACAGAACGACTTTTCAGAGCAATTTCTTCTGCTTCTCTCATCGACCATGCATAATTTTCACAGCAAAATGATGTGTATTGATAAGGAAAAAAATATGTTGTAGAATTGCGTGTAAATGTATAATGTTACTACTTCTTAGTGAATTGCTTTTGTTGGTGACAATGAAAAATGTTAACTTTGGTGTTCACGCACGCATGGAAGGAAAAAAATATCTATTCTACTCGCAAGTGACAGAAACTGTGTTGATTGAAAAACACAAACTTGAGAACAAGTACATCTCTCTGTGTCAGAGAAGCTTTGAATTCCTTCTCAGTAATTGGCTTGGAGAAACTAAACTAGACCAACAGTTGTGTATTTCGTTTAAAAAGTGTCGAAATGTTTTCTGAAATACTGAAGGAAATAAATACCAATTCCTCTTTGTCATTCCTGGTAGTAATGTATTTACCGATAGTGTGTTTTCTTCAATATCTGGAGAGTGGGCGAAGGAGAGGGATAATTTGTCGATAGATTCAGTCAAAAGTTTACTAGTATGTACGATTTCAAGGATACATCATGTGAGGAATTTACAGGTATGTTCTTCAAGCTAATAATTTTGTTCTTCTGTCAACAGGATATTCTATCGAAAGTTACACTTTCAAGGAATACACCATTGAAAAGCACTGAGAATCACTTCAAGACGATTGGATTATATTTGTAACAAATACCGTCATTTAATACTGTAACACACTTTAAATTTATTATTTTCTGCTCATATTAAGATTAGAGCATGTTTGAAACTTCCTGCAGCGGAGTGTGCGCTGATATGAAACTTCCTGGTAGATTAAAACCGCGGGGTGAAAATTTCATTCTGGAAACATCCCCCAGGCTGTGGCAAAGCCATGTCTCCGCAATATCCTTTCTTCCTGGAGTGCTAGTTCTGCAAGTTTCGCAGGAGAGCTTCTGTGAAGTTGGAAGGTAGGAGACGAGGTACTGGGGGAATTAAAGCTGTGAGGACGGGGCGTGAGTCGTGCTTGGGTAGCTCAGTTGGCACAGCACTTGCCCGCGAATGGCAAAGCTCCCGAGTTCGAGTCTCGGTCCCGGACACAATTTTAATCAGCCAGGAGGTTTCATATCAGCGCACACTCCGCTACAGAGTGAAAATTTCATTCTGGTAGAGCATGTTTATTACGCCACTGTGTAAAATATAGCCAGTTTATTGATTCCGAAATAAATTGTCAGGTTTTATTGACAAATGCCAGACGTTTTTGTGAAGCACCTTCCTGCTTTTGATAATTTTGAGTTGGCAATTCTATTCATATGTGTACATTGAATTACATTCGAAGTTCTCTGGGGCGACGTGGCAGAGAGAAGTGATCTGGTGTATCGATTTAGTAGTTTGTTTGAACTTTTATACACAGACTAATCTTTCAATAATTTATATCTGCTAGGAATATAAGATTTTCCTTTCGGGAAGCGAAAGAGTCAGTGGAAGTCGAATGACTTCGAGCCGGTATGGGATGTCACCACCCGCCACCAACTTCAGCACTGAACAGTGGAACACGTCATAGCATCTAGTACGAACTGTGAATGCTATGCTGACTGCCGCGAGAAGGAGGTGGGTTTATTTTCCCTACACCTCTCCTTGCCCATTAGCAGCCATATAGCGTTGTGACGATCGCGTGCTTTAAGCTCCAGCATCCGACTAGAGGGTGCATAATTTTCGGTAGTCGGGACTACGTTCGCGCAACTCGGTGTTATTGTAATACAAATACAGTATTTGATTTGCCTGTATCCCCATAACCTTTGCTAGAATTTATTTCCTCAGCGTCGATACAACAAAGGCAAATGCACGGTAGATATAATTTTCGATAATCTGTGCTGCCTTGTAAGTGAAACTAGATAGATTTCTTGTATGATGTCTCAGTAGTAACCAGCTAAAATTTAGTTTATCTAAGCGCAACGTGTTTGACGCTTTCGAACCTATTATATTGCCAAAAGCAGTTAGATTTCACGCTGAGTGCGTATTTGTCATTAGTATTTGCCGTTAGCAATTGCACATCTGCATAGTGTCGTAATTCATCAAGAGACTTGGATATCGGCAGTCAGCTGTCTGATCTACTCTAAATTAAATTTCCTATGTTCGTATTCAGTCGCTGTCCGTACATGTGATATTTCTGCCGCCAACTTTTTGTGTTGTGTTTGTTGGTACTAGCAGGATACTGCTGCGACCAAGTGAGCTCTACCGCCTGACAGGGGTCAGTATCTTAACGTAACGTATTAGTAACATTATACGGGACCCGTAACGAATTAAAGCGTTCCGTTACGCATGCCACTTGAATAGTACTGTTTTGTCCCACGGTACCAGAATAACGCTAGTGCCGGTTAAAACGTTATACGGTGTACCGTTAACGCAGTAACGGAATGAATTACGATACGTAACATAGCAATACCGGGTAACAGAAAAGGAATAACGGTACTGGAATAACGTTATTATCGGTTGAAACCTTTTGCCGTGAAATGTTACTGCAGTAACGAAATGAATTCCGGTGCATAACGAAATGCAGCGTGATATTACAAAGGGAATAACGTTGTTACTGCACTGCGGTACAGGGAGAACGGTACTGTACCCATAACAGGGGTTCATAACTTAACAAAACGCATTAGTAACTTCATTTGGGACCTATCACGAATTAATCCACTTTCTTATATGTTCCATTCGAATTGAACATTGTTAAAAAAACTTAACAACACTGATTTAAGGAAATTTCTACAGAAGCAGTATCAGTGGAAAGTTACTGACGAATGTAGCAAGGAAAAAAAAAAAAAAAAAAAAAAAAAAAAAGTATGCGCAAACAATGCACAAATCTTCTCGTACTTACATTATTACGGAGTGACTAGAGGCAAAATCGTCCTAACGTTTGTTCATATTTAGATAACTAGTATTTTAATGAACTTGAGATTGTTTGCACATGATGTTAATAAGAATTTGTAGGGTAAATTTGGAAAATTTAGCAAAAAAACTGTTTTGATGTGTTTTCTAGGAAATCGTCTTATCAGTTTTTGAATCTCTGTATCTTGGAAGCGGTAAATATATTTGAAAAATGTTATTTGAGTAAAAGATATTTGTTGATTTACAAAAAATCCGCCATGCAAGTCGTATTCAATACGGAACAAACGTCGAAGATTTTTTGAGCTTTTGTTGTTTCCTCAACAACTAACATTGCAATATAAATTGGATCATATCAACCATTTTTGTACTTAGTCTCTTTAAATTGTAAAATTTTAAGGGAAAAATGTGGAGCCTGAGCCTATAGCCTACGCTGTGTGGCTACAGCCGCCGGGGCGAGGGCAGGTTCAAAAATAGTTCAGATGGCTCTGAGCACTATGGGACTTAACATCTGAGGTCATCAGTCCCCTAAACTTAGGACTACTTAAACCTAACTAACCTGAGGACATCACACACATCCACGCCCGAGGCAGGATTCGAACCTGCGACCGTAGTGGTCGCGCAGTTGCAAACTGAAGCGCCTAGAACCGCTCGGCCACAGCGGCCGGCGCGAGGGCAGGAAGCACGCGCTCCTGGTTTAGGGGGAAAATTAGTTTATTTTAAAGTGTTGTTCTGGTACATTTTGGTCTACTATGTGCGTCATAGAAACAAGTGGACTATCGCTGTATAATGCATTAGGGCTGTATTTGCCAAGATAATTGCAAATGATCCACCACCAGATAGGCCTACCGTAGGGAGGTTTATGTCAGATCAAGTTTAAAAACGTAAAGGATAAAAATCACGAACCAACATTTCTTTGCGGTGATGTAATATTCTCTAAGGAGAAGGTAGTAAGCAGATATCTGGTTATCAACTTTATATAATGAGATACAGTTTAAACATGTAGAAACTGCTGTGGTTAAGTACTGGCCTGCAACATCCTTTGATGTTGAAAGGAATTTTTCATCGGTAAAAACTATTTTTGCTTGCTGCTTTAGTTGAACGTCCTACAATTTTGCTGCTTAAGGCCAATAGAGACGGTGGGATGAACAAATCATGATAAAGAATTGGTGGAATAAAATGCAGGGGAAATGGGAGAACCCTGCGAAAGCCTGCTGGGAACCTGTTTTGTCCACCACTAATTCCACTTGGATCGGCAGGGTTTTGTATTTTCCCTGTTAATGCGAAGTATTTACTCCCAGAAAATTTATATAAATACTAAGTAATTTACAGAAATTGTATTGTAAATGGCTTATGTAAATATATAATAATGAATTGTGTGTTGATTAATGTATTGCAGATTTTGATTTATAATGAATCAACTTTTTGAATATTTCATAGGCCTTTTTTGTTTATAAATACATATGTTCCGGTTTTGAAAACATTTTACGCTTTTGTATGCTCCCGTTTTTTACTGCACATAATTTCACCCCCTAGGCTCAAGTGATAACGGGTTGCAATGCACCGGTCAGACGAAGAACAATATTAGTAGCAGTGAACATCTTCGCCCAAGCACGAACGACCGTGTAAGACGCAGGCGACCGGGTTCCGTCAGGTCAAATTCGGACAATTTCAGGCGTGTCCTTACCAGCTTGCCGAGCGGATTAGTGCTGCCCCTTCTAACTCACACTCCTTTGCATCCGGACGTCCTGTGTCAGGTGCCACTTGCTAGTTGCTAGTTGGAGGATCACCTCAAAGTGTGAGGTCAGAAACGTCTTTTGTATTCACCATTCGGCCATTCTTTATCTATTTGTTTCCTTTTTAATTAGAGTTACCAATATGGTTAGTGCCTGTGCAAAATCATCAGCAGCAGGGACGAAGAGTTATATGTGTAGCGGCACCATCGTTTAGGATAGGGAAAGTTAGTTTTGTGCGATATTCTGAGCACAAGTTACAGCCAGGTGCGGGCTGGATTGCAGTAAGTTAAGCTGACCAGCGGTTGCGAAGTGGAATGGAGGCCACAGGGACCATCGAACCGCTGAAAAGAGTAAATGCAGCTATTCGCAGCCCTTTCTGCAACTATCGGCAGAAGGGGCTCACTGGCGCAACCGGGGTGTGGGCCGTACGTGACTCGGAGCGATGCGTTAGCGAATCAGAGCCACGAAGCCGAGTATAAATAGGTGTTGTTTTCTAACGAGATTCATTCAAGTGTGGCAGCTCTCCTGGGCGGCGGGGCGTGTCACACTGCCGGCGACACACGGCAACAGATGGGGCGACAGTGTCCCAGTCCACGGCGGGTCGTTGGTTCGACCCTCCGAGGCCGACGCGGGTCCGCAGCCAGCCAGGGCGGACCACACTTGGGCTCGCCACCGCGGAGAGTCGTCTCGGCTCCCGACACACGCCAGACACTTGCCGAGGCGCGGGCCGCAAATTCGGACGCCGGATAGCGGGCGCGGTCGTTACCGCCACGTTCCCAGCTACGTCAGCCGAGGAAGAAGCAGCAGCGCGGCCGGCTACGGCTCCCGACGGAGCAGCGCGGAGTCAATGGGGACGGTGGCCGCCGAGTCGGCTGCTGGTGCAGCCATCCTGACGTAATCGGAACTCTGCAGCTGGCGAACAAGGCCGGCACGACACAGCATTGCGGTGCACAGGCCGCCGGGGGTACTTCCTCAGCAATGCGGGGCCTGTGACGTGGACCGAGGTGAACGAAGCTCTGTAGTGCAAACGAATAAATCACTTGAAAAGTTCAGCAGAGTTTTAATACGGCACCTCCTGGCACCCATCCACTACATTTGGTGTCAACGCCCCGCATTTGGCGTCCGGATGCCACTACACATGAAATGTACAATTACGATGAAGTTTTGGACGAATCAGAGTGTTTGATTTCGTACTGTACCTACAGACTGAAGTCGTTTTTGGGTCATTCCAGCATCTGGCAAAGAAGGCTGAGGAGACCAGCCTCGAGTATGGAATTTCAACAAAGCTCACAATTTGCTGCGTTGTTCCCAGAACTGATCGTGGCCCGTTGGTTCTGAGTCGAGTGGAAGGACTGAACCGGAGACTGCAAAAGTTCTGCGACAAGCTAGGCTACGACTTCCTGGACTTGCGCCATAGGGTTGAGAACTGTAGGGTCCACCTAAATAGGTCGGGTGTGCACTAGACATAAGAGGCTGCTACTCAGCGAGCTGACTGTGTGTGGGGGCACACAAGGCTTTTTTGGACTAGGCGACACACTATCCAATTCACTTAACAATAGCTATACAATACCCAGAAGTATCAGTGTAAGATCGAAAGAAATGCCTCTCACACATGAGAGTATTAAAATTCTAATGGTAAAGTGCCGAAGCATTCGCAAAAAGTGCCAGAATTTGAAGTGCTCACAAGAAGCTGTGAAGCTCACATAATAATAGGTGCAGAAAGCTGGTTCAATCCTGAAATTGATAGCAGTTAAATTTTTGGAGAAACTATAAGTGTATAACAAAAGTATAGGGAAATGGTTGTGTATATGTCGCAGTATACAAAAAACTCAAATCCACCGAGATAGAAATTAAAGTTGCATGTCAGACTGTTTGGGCAAGACTCAGTATCAGGGGTGGGCATAAAATTATAATTGGATCCTTCTATCACCCACCAGACTCATCTCCTGATGTAACTGAGAACTTCACAGAAAACTTCAGTTCACTTGTACGTAAGTTTCTAGTCATACTGTAATCGTCGGTGAAGACTTTAATCATCCTACAATTCATTGGGAAAATTACAGTTTGTTAGAGAAGGGTATGGTAAGACATCGGGTAAAACTTTACTACGTGCCTTCTCTGAAAACTACCTAGAACGGATAATTATGTATCCCACTCATGATGGAAATATATTGGATTTAATGGCAACAAATACACCTGACGTCTTTGAGGATGTCCACTTTGAAACTGGTATCAGTGACCATGACACGGTTGTGGCAACAATGGTTACCAAAAGACAAATGACAACTAAAACAAGCAGAAAGATATATATGTTCAGTAAACGAGATAAAACATCAGTAATGCAATATCTCAATGAGGAACTTGAAACTTTCAGCACAGGTGAGGAGCATGTAGAGGAACTCTGGCTCAAGATTAAAAGAATAATTGCTACACACTGGATAGATGTGTAACCAGTAGAACAGTTCATAATGGGAGGGGACCTCCATGGTATACAGTCACTGCAAAGAAACTTCTAAAGAAACAGAGATTACTGCATAATAGGTGTAAAACGAAGCTTAGGGCTATAGATAGAGAGATGCTGAATGAAACACTTGTGGCTGTCAAGAGAGCAATGTGTGACGCCTTCAATGACTACCGTAGCAGAGTATTCTCAAATGACATTTCACAAAATTCAAAGAAATTCTGGCAATATGTAAAGGCTGTCAGTGGCAATAAAGTTAGTGCACAGTCCCTAACAAATTAGACAGGAACTGCTATTGAGGGTAGTAAAGGTAAAGCTGAAATGCATATCCATTTTCAAATGTTCCTTTATGAAGGAAAACACAAGAGAAGCGCCCCAATTTAATCCTTTTGCTACTGAAAAGGTGAATGAAATAAGTATAAGCGTCAGTGGTGCTGAGAAGAAGCTGAAATCATTAAAATTAAACAAAGCTCCAGGCCCCAATGGAATTCCTGTCAGATTCTGTACTGAATTTGCGGTTGAGTTAGCCCCTTTTCTCACTATAATATCACAGATCTCTCGGGGGAGGGGGGGGGGGGGTGAATGCCTAGTTCATGGAAAAAGGCACGGGTCACACCCCTCCACAAGAAGTGTTGTAGAAGTGTTTCACAAAACTACCGTCCAGTATCCTTGATATCAATTTGTTGTAGAATTTTATAACAAACAATGAGCTCGAACATAATGAGATATCTTGAAAAGAATGACATCCTCAATACCAACCAGCATGGATTTCGAAAACATTTATCATGTGAAACCCAAATTGCACTTTTTTCACACGACATATCGAAAGCTTTGAACCAGGTAGATGCAGTGTTTCTAGATTTCCAAAAAGCATTTAAGTCAGTATCACACCTATGCGTATTGTCAAATGAATGATCATATGGTGTACCAAGTAAAATTTGTAACTGGAGTGAGGACTTTTTGGCAGGGAGGGCACAGCATGTTATCTCAGATAGAGTGTCATCGTCAGATATAGATGTAACTTTGGTTGTGCTCCAGGGAGGTCTGTTGGGACCATTGATGTTTATGTTGTATATTAATAACCTTGCATGCAGATGATATTAATAGTAAAATTAAGCTTTCTGCAGATGAGGCAGTTATCTATAATGAAGTACTATCTGAGAGAAGCTGCATAAATATTCAGTCAGATCTTGATAAGATTTCAACATGGTGCAAAGATTGGCAGCTGCCCTAAATGTTCAGAAATGTAAAATTTTGCACATCACAAAATGAAAAAAACGTAGTATCATATTACTATAACATCAATGTGTCACACATTGAAATCGGCCAACTCATACAAATACCTGGATGTAACACTTTGTAGGGATATGGAATGGAATGATCACATAAGTTCAATCGTGGGTAAAGCAGGTGGTAGACTTCAGTTTATTGCTACAATACTGGGCAAGTGCAATCAGTCTGCAAAAGAGTTTGCTTAAAATCACTCATGCAGCCCATCCTATAATACTGCTCAAGTGTGTGGGGCCCATACCAGATAGGACTTACAAGGAACATTGAACATATACAGTGAAGGGCAGCATGAATGGTCCACAGGTTTGTTTAATCCAAGGGGAGTGTCATAGAGATAGTGAAGGAACTGAAATGGTAGATCCTTGGAGACAGAAGTAGACTATCCCGAGAAAGTCTACAAACAGAGTTTCATGAACCAGCTTTAAATGATTACTCTAGGGATATACTACAACCCTGTATGTATTGCTCACAAAGGAATCATGAGGATAAGATTAGAATAATTACTGCATGCACAGAGGCATTCAAACAATCATTCTTCCCATGCTCCATTCACGAATGGAACAGAAAGAAGCCCTAGTAACTGGGGACATACAAGAATAGAACAGGAAGAAATCCTAATAACTGGGGGACGTACCCTCTGCTATGCACCTCATGTGGTTTTCAGAATATAGATGTGGATGTAGATGTAGAAGTAAAACTTATTTATACACGCCATTTATTGCACACTCTATTGTAATGCTGACCTGTCGGGTACGTTAAATGAGATAGAGCATCTGAGCGAGTCAGACCCAAATGTACTGCATGTTCTCATTTAGGTATGCCAATTTGTTGTCATACTGTTTTTCATTATTGTAAATACAGTATCACGAATACCACGGCTGTTATTCTATTGGGTCCAAGCATAATGAAGAGTATTTTTGAATTAAAAAGACCAGATTTTAGATACTTAACACATGTGTGCCTGTTGAATTATTAGGACAAATACCATGTGAATAGTCCTACACATATATGCAATAATTCATAAGATTGTTACCAACTGTTTGTTGCCACATAATGTCATCAAAATGGCACTTATATTACTTGATTTTATTCATGGTTTCATAATAAATGAACATGAAACCTTTACGAAGTTTGATGGAAGGTTTAGTTTCAAAGAGAATGTCAGCTTACTCCGGGTCCCTTGAACATATTTATCTGGAACCATTTGTTTAATACACCTACACTACTGGCCATTAAAACTGCTACACCAAGAAGAAATGCAGATGATAAATGGATATTCATTGGACAAATATATTATACTAGAACTGACATGTGATTACATTTTCATGCAATTTTGGTGCATAGATCCTGAGAAATCAGTACCCAGAACAACCACCCCTGGCCGTAATAACAGCCTTGATACACCGGGCATTGAGTCAAATAGAGCTTGGATGGTGTGCACAGGTACAGCTGCCCATGCAGCTTCAACACAATACCACAGTTCATTAAGGGCAGTGACTGGCGTATTGTGACGAGCCAGTTGCTCGGCCACCATTGACCAGACATTTTCAATTGGTGAGAGATCTGGAGAATGTGCTGGCCAGGGCATCAGTCGAAGATTTTCTGTATCCAGAAAGGCCCGTACAGGACCTGCAACTTGCGGTTGTGCATTATCCTGCTGAAATGTAGGGTTTCGCAGGGATCAAATAAAGGGTAGAGCCAAGGGTCATAACACATCTAAAATGTAACATTCACTGTTCAAAGTGCCATCAATGCGAACAAGAGGTGACCGAGACGTGTAACTGATGGCACTCCATACCATCGCGCCGGGTGATATGCCAGTATGGCGATGACAAATACATGCTTCCAATGTGCGTTCACCACGATGTCGCCAAACATGGATGCGACCATCATGATGCTGTAAACAGAACCCGGATTCATCCGAAAAAATGACATTTGCCATTCGTGCACCCAGGTTCGTCATTGAGTACACCATCACAGGTGCTCCTGTCTGTGATGCAGTGTCAAGGGTAACCGCAGCCATGGTCTCCGAGCTGATAGTCCATGCTGCTGCAAACGTCGTCGAACTGTTCGTGCAGATGGTTGTTGTCTTGCAAACATCCCCATCTGTTCACTCAGGGATCGAGATGTGGCTGCACGATCCGTTACAGCCATGCGGATAAGATGCCTGTCATCTCGACTGCTAGTGATACGAGGCCGTTGGGATCCAGCACGGCATTCCGTGTTGCCCTCCTGAACCCACCGATTCCATATTCTGTTAACAGTCATTGGATCTTGACCAACGCGAGCAGCAATGTCGCGATACGATAAACCACAATCGCGATAGGCTACAATCCGACCTTTATCAAAGTCGGAAATGTGATGGTACGCATTTCTCCTCCTTACACGAGGCATCACAACAACGTTTCACCAGGCAACGCCGGTCAACTGCCGTTTGTGTATGTGAGATCGGCTGGAAACTTTCCTCACGTCAGCAAGTTGTAGGTGTCGCCACCGGCACCAACCTTGTGTGAATGCTCTGAAAAGTTAATGATTTGCATATCACAGCATCTTCTTCCTGTCGGTTCAATTTCGCGTCTGTAGCACGTCATCTTCATGGTGTAGCAATTTTAATGGCCAGTAGTTTATAATTTACCAGCTGATGAGCTTTTTGGTTCGAGGTGAGTATAAACAAATATATACTCCAGTTTCACCTCAGTACCTGTAACTTAATTTTGAATATTTTGACACAGGTGTTAGTGATGAGCCCCCACACCCATCACCATCTTGTATGATATCATTGGATGATGCTTAGTTAGGATAAGAACTATCACTTATAACCAAAACTAAATGATTCCAAATGACTAATCGAAAATGCTGCTAGCTCCTGGACTATATGCTCACTGCATTCATGCACTTGATACGCTTTTACATTCTTGTTTCAGTCTCCATAACATACTTTGGACCACTTTTTGACGTATTGAAACAAAGCCAATTTGTTAACTGTAAGCTTGTGTGGAAAGAATATGGCTAAGTAAGTGAAGTGGGTTTATTTAGTGAATTTAATACCATAGCATTTTGATTTAGTGAATCATTTGCTGTAAACATGATATCTCATTGATGTTTATCACAATTTTTATTTGAACCTTGCATCCCCAGAGATGGCACAGTAGAAATCTCATGAAGCACATCCAAAGACACCACAAAGATGCTTTTCAAAGTCTTCAAGAAAAGTTGGAAAACCAGCCCCCCAAAAAAGGGAAGTGCACTGAAAGCGCCCTGAGAGGTATCAGTATGTCTGGCTCACAGCTGAGAAAGCAGGTTGTGCGATTGGTGATAGAACACGGATACGTGTTCACCCTTCATATTACCAATGAGCTTCGGACAGGTAAGCGGATCTTTACTTTTTTCTGACAGAAGTTGAAGTGCTAACACTACAGACTGTGCAGCTCATAACCGATTGCCATGCACGACTGAATACCGTCTGCCTTTCGATATTTCATTGCCTATAGTCTTTTTTTGTTACATGTTAGTGAAAATAGTAAAAACTGATGTGACTCACGGTTGCAAGAATCCCATACATTTATTTGTTATTGCAAAAAGAAAATCAATAAAAATGGAATGATTTTATGCCACCGACTGTATGAAAAGTAGATTAAATTTAGATGAAATATTGATGATTATAACATTAGCCTACATTGTACAGTTGTTAAACACTGGTCAAACAATTAAAACAATTTGGAATGATTTTGTAGTCATCACTGCCAAATGAAGATGTTGGTGTGCAGTGGAAGAGTGTTGGGTATGGATGCACCATATTAAAACTTTGCCGCAATCTTCAAGTGTTTTATTATACCCACTACAGTGCCGAGTTCCTCTCTGTATAAGTCACAGGGCCCCGCAATGCTGAGGACGCCACTTCACTGTCTGCTTAGCACGGAATGGCTACCTCAGCGACCCATGCAACGTACTGTGGTGTGCCGGCTGTGTACAGCTGAGGTGTTTTGACGACATCAGAATGTGCCGACAGCCGACTCAGCGGCCATTGACTCGGGATGCCTCTGGCTTGTGTTGGGAGCCAACAAGACTGCAAGCCATCGAGTGGTCCACCGCTGGCTCACTAAGGACCTCATGTTGGTCTCAGAGGGTCGAACCAGCGACCCGCTGTGGACTGGAATGCTGGCGCCCCATCTGCTGCTGCGTGTACCCGGTGGTGTGACACGCCCTGCCATCCAGGAGAGCTGCCACACTTGAATCCCTCTCGTTAGAAAACCGGCACATATTTATATGCAGCTGTGCGCCTCTGTTTTGCTAACGTGCCGCTCCGAGTCATGTACTCATAAAACCTAGGTTGGCCAGTGGGCCCCTTCTGCCTGTAACTTGCGTCATGCAAACCACTGCATTTACTCTTTTCAGCGGTTCTACGGCCCTGTGGCCTCCATTCTACTTCGCAACTGCTGGTAAGTGTAACTTACTGTCAACAGGCGCGTGCCTGGCTGTAACTTGTCCACTCAGAAATATTGCACCAAATCTAACTTTCCTATCTTAAACAGTGATCCCGCTACATTATTCCCCCATTGGAAAGACCCAGTCCCCAGGTTGACCTCTAACTACTCTTAAACTTGTTTGGGTTGGCACATACTTATGACATATTTACTACTACTATTAGAAAACTTAGATGTGGTCTAGTCCTCTTAAACACATAATTGAGACAAAATGTAAAAATTCCTTACTGGATGACCACTCCATTTAATGCTTGATCAACCCCTTATCTACCCATCTTACACCTTCGGTACCCAATTCACTGGGATTTGGACTACCGTCGGTTCCCTCTTGGAATTGGCTCTCCACCTGATCAGAATGAAAACAACACACTACGAAGTTAAGGCTGCGATGGCACTTCGCACAGTGGTGCTCAAAATGATCGTTACTTGTTGTTGCCTTTCCCTATATTGAGTGCCATGCTGCACAAGCTGCTCAGCTGATATGTGCCCCTCTTGCTCTAAAATGAACTGGTTTACGGATCTCAACAGACCTGGCTGCAGAGTTTGATTTAACAAGGTCAGATTCTGCCTTGGCAAAAACACTAAAGCCGCTTCTGGCCAGTACAGCTGTGGCTGTGTAACATTCAATTGCGTGATTCCTGAAATTGACACTGGCAGATGGACGGTTGGTCCTATTATGTTACACACAGCTCTATTGATTAAAATTCTGCTCCCCGCGAGCTCTATGAGTTTGGCTTCTGCAAATACTCCTTGCTCAAAACAACTTGCTACTATTACCAAATTCTCCTAGGCGGAGAAGATCCAATGCATCCTGACCCATTGAAAGCTCAATTTCGGCTTCACTATGTCACTTGGACAATCTATTTCTTTCCTCCTGGCTAAAGATAGCTGCACCATGCACATGTCCCGATTGGTGCCTATCACCCTGGCTGGACAATACCATTACTGTCCCTCTATAGCAGCTCCGTAATTCCTCCCTTGTCATCTCGGCATACTGTTTCTTAACCGCCGAGATCAGCAATACCTCCTCAGTTTTTTACTTCTACCAACTTGCTCCCCTTTTCAGTGACCTGAGGACAGTGATCACCATCACCCATCCTCCCTATTCAAAAATATTGCTGTCACGAGCAGGCTCACAATACTCGGAAACACATACAACACATGAAAATACAATACCTAATTAATCTACGCAAACCCAATGATACATAGCAAGAAAACAAAACTAAAAATACTCTACTACTTTCTGGATCGCAAGGCATACGGTACATCATGCAGTACTCTGTCTTCCTGGTTTTCCCTGCATTTAACACCTCTCTCCACTCTCTCTTTCTTCCTCTTCCCTTCCTGCGACATGCCTGGAATCACATCTGCACAACCCTTAAATCACCGCAACAGCCCAGTGTGTACTATCGTTGTTCTAGCTGGCAGCTGAAGCTTAACATTAACAGGTTTCAACTACTTGGTATGGTGGCCCTTGATACCTCGTGACAAACTTCTTCGTTTTCCCTTTTGGCATATGGGTGCTGGATAGCATTACCCATTCCCCTACTCTATACTGCGGTAAACTTCCTTTCTGCTTCACTGTGTCTTCCTGCCTTTCCAAAGCCTTCGTATTCGCCTTTTGTACCCGTTTCCAAACATCCCGAATTGTCCTCACAACTTGACGTACAGATTCACTGGCCCTTCCTCTCTGTTGCTTCACTGAATCAAACGGTGACAGCATTTTTCACCCGTACACTACCTCAAATGGAGACAAATCGGTATTGGTATGGACTTTTGCATCGTATGTACATACAATATGTTTCAAATACTTGTCCCACTCACGGTGATGGGAATCCACATAACAGCATCTTCCCGATTGTTTTGTGTACCCGTTCTGTCCTTCCGTTCACCTGTGGATGCAATGTGCTCATCCTCAACTTCTTTACGTTCAACAATTTACACAATTCCTCAATTAAATCTGACATGAAGTTGGTCCCTTGGTCAGTAATGACTGTCTCTGGTACATCAAACTTCAAAATCCAGTTGATTATTAGCACTTGCATGACCATTGCTGCCTGTTGATTTGGCATAGCCACCTTCTCCATTGTGTTGTTGTTGTGGTCTTCAGTCCTGAGACTGGTTTGATGCAGCTCTCCATGCTACTCTATCCTGTGCAAGCTTTTTCATCTCCCAGTACCTACTGCAACCTACATCCTTCTGAATCTGCTTAGTGTATTCATCTCTTGGTCTCCCTCTACGATTTTTACCCTCCACGCTGCCCTCCAATACTAAATTGGTGATCCCTTGATGCCTCAGAACATGTCCTACCAACCGATCTCTTCTTCTGGTCAAGTTGTGCCACAAACTTCTCCTCTCCCCAATCCTATTCAGTACTTCCTCATTAGTTATGTGATCTACCCATCTAATCTTCAGCATTCTTCTGTAGCACCACATTTCGAAAGCTTCTATTCTCTTCTTGTCCAAACTATTTATCGTCCATGTTTCACTTCCATACATGGCTACACTCCATACGAATACTTTCAGAAATGACTTCCTGACACTTAAATCAATACTGGATGTTAACAAATTTCTCTTCTTCAGAAACGCTTTCCTTGCCATTGCCAGCCTACATTTTATATCCTCTCTACTTCGACCATCATCAGTTATTTTGCTCCCCAAATAGCAAAACTCCTTTACTACTTTAAGTGCCTCATTTCCTAATCTAATTCCCTCAGCATCACCCGACTTAATTAGACTACATTCCATTATCCTTGTTTTGCTTTTGTTGATGTTCATCTTATATCCTCCCTTCAAGACACTGTCCATTCCATTCAACTGCTCTTCCAAAGCCTTTGCTGTATCTGACAGAATTACAATGTCATCGGCGAACCTCAAAGTTTTTATTTCTTCTCCATGAATTTTAATACCTACTCCGAAATTTTCTTTTGTTTCCTTTACTGCTTGCTCAATATACAGATTGAACAACATCGGGGAGACGCTACAACCCTGTCTTAATCCCTTCCCAACCACTGCTTCCCTTTCATGTCCCTCGACTCTTATAACTGCCATTTGGTTTCTGTACAAATTGTAAATAGCCTTTCGCTCCCTGTATTTTACCCCTGCCACATTTACCTTCTCCATATACCTCGAAAAATGGTCTATTATTGTCAGAACGAATCTGTTTCTCAATAGTGTTCGACTGAAAGGTCCGAAGGCATCAATTCTCAACATAGAAAATGGACACGTCACTTCCGGCAATCATTGTAGCTGTATCCGTTTCCGACTCAAATCTGCTCTCTGCGCACATGGTATACAATTCTTGACATACTGATCCACATCTGCTTTCCTATCTCTCCACCACTCTCCCATTCATCGCTCTAGCCCACCATGATCAGATAACACATGATCATGTGCTTCTTTTAAAACCTCATCTCTTAGCTTCGCTGGCACTACTACCCTTGGCTCTAACTTCGCTTCCTTGCACAGACCGTCATACATATTAAATTGTGGCTGTGTCCGATACAATTTACAATCATTGTCAGCATCCTGTAATTCTTGCCATACTGCTAGGTCATAACCTACGACTTCTACTTTTTCCACCTTTCTACACAGCGCATCCGCATTACCGTGCTTCTTCCCTGGCTTGTGCACCACCTCGTGGCCTCACAGCCCATCTAGTGAGTCTAATGGACGGATCCTTCAATCCCAACAACCACTTCAATGCAGTATGATCTGCCGCTACCTGAAATCTTCTCCCATATAAATAACATTTAAAATATGTGATTCCATAGATTACGCTAAGCACCTCCCTCTCTGTTGTTGAGTAATTCCTCTCTGCTGCATTCCACTGCCTAGACGCATAGGCTACAGGATGTTCTTTCCCATCAATTTCCTGACTGAGAACACACCCTAATGCTCGATTTGATGCATCGCATGCTAGAAAAAATTCCTTTTCAAAATCTGGAAACACAAGAACCGGACTTGGTGTTAACACTTCTTTCAGTTTGTCAAACGCTTTCTGACACTCTTCTGTGCACTCAAATTTCACACCCTTCTGTAACAATCGCGTCAAGGGCTGTGCTAAATCTGCAAAACCCTTCACGATCTTTTGATGAATGATTGCACTTCCTTAACTGTTTTCAGCTCCCTGTTCGCACTTCGTCCTTACTGATGATATGACCCAAATATTTCACTTCTTCTAATGAAAAATGACACCTCTCCAGGTTTAATGTCAAACGAGCTGCTCTTAACCTTATAAAGACTTCCCTTAACCGCTGTCTATGCTGCTCCATACTACTTGAAAACACTATAATGTCATCCAAATAGACCAGACACTTCCATGGTTTCAAACCCCTCAACACACTGTCTAGTCACCTCTGAAACGTTGCCGCAGCGTTTTTCAAACCAAATGGCATTCTGATGTACTGGTAATGGCGTCCAGGTGTAAGAAAGCAGTTTTTGGACGATCCTCTGGAGCCACCTAACTGAGAGATAACCATTTGTCATATGCATCGTAGAAAAGTACTGGCAATGTCCTAAGTGATCCAAAGTCTCCGATATGTTTAGAATAGGGTAGCATCCCTTACTGTCTTATTGTTGAGGTATCCGTAGTCACAACAGAAACCCGTCTTTCTTAGTTCCATCCATAGATTTTTTAGGCACAACGACAATGCCCGCACCCCAGCAACTATTAATATGCTCTATAATATCGTCTGCAAGCTACTGATCAATGAAATCCTCCACAATCGGCTGCAAATACCTCAGTATTCTGTATGGTTTATAGTAAACAGATGCTTCGTTCCCTGTTGGTATCCTATGTGGAACTAATGGAGTTGCTGCTAACGGCCCTTGCGGAAAAAACAAGCCCTTAAATTCCCACAACAATTCTTCCATATGCTCTTTTTCTCCTCCTTTCAAAGGCTTAACTTTGTTACACAATGCAGTTCTATCGGCAGTTAGTGGTTGATCGCTACGCCTGCCTCTCGAACACCAGTCTTCGTCATCTGGTACATCCAAATTCACTACTAAAACTCCTTTTCCCAAATTCGCATCTACAGCGCTAAAATTATCCACGTTCACAGGGACTACTCACCCATCATTTCCCTCCTGTACACGTACAACACTGTTTCACAAAACAACCTAATGGATTCAAAACTTCATTATCCTCCAATGGTTCAATAACACATATGGTACCAACAGGTAGACTTGACTCTACACTTACCCAAAGCAACTTCCCAGAGCCACTTAATACACACTCATGCGAATTAAGCCTCAATGCTAATGTACGCAGCTCAGTTGGTTTGTTCATGAAGTTGAACGCCCCTCGCGATAGCTCTGCATCGACAACAGTTTCCGCTAGATGAAATAACATTCCTCCGAGTTCCACAGTTTGTTGTCGAAGGTCAAATTTGGCATGATGCTGATGCAAGAAACCTACTTCTAGGATCATGTCATAGCCCTCACTTATCCATGGTACTACCTCCATGCCTTATCCATGGTACTACTTCCACGCATGCATCAAATCGGACTTTCCCTATGCAAAATTCAACTGTCACTGACCACAAAGGTGTGACCTCCTTATCCCCCACTCCACGTAACCTATAATGTGGTTGTTCTAACTTCCTTCATCTCATTAAACTCTTAGCAGCCACTGACACTTGCGTCCTTGTGTCCAACAAAATCTTAAACATTTTAGTTCCTATGGATTCAACCACTGAACATTCCACTTCTGCATACGTATTTGTAGCATTGAAATTAAATGGAAGCTCCCTTAGATGGGTCTTGGGCCCCCTCTGCCTTTGACGATTGTCCACCTCTACTAACTCCACTTCTCTATCCTCCACACTGCTGATCTCCACCTCTTCCTCTATTCCTCGGTGACTATGTATGTTGCCTCTGCACATGTCCCATACAACCACACTCATAACATTTTATAGCCACTGTAAATACTGTTTGTCTATCACATACCCTCGTTGCCATGTCTATTACCTCATATTGGATTGCCAGCTGAATGGCCGAACACAAATCTTTAAGAATCCCTTCACGCACTTTCCGTGCCATATGCGCCAGTAACCCCCTCAAAAATACATAAAGTGCCCTCTGCTTGGCCTCCTGCAACAGAACACCATTCACTTCATCTCTCTGACCCAACTCTAAAGTATACTCATTAATTTCTCTGATTCTGTCCGCAAATTTCTCTACCATCTCCCCCTGTCTCTTCATTATCGTACTCAACCTCTCCCTAAAGTACCGAGTGCTATTCTGTATCTTGTACCTCTGTAAAAGCCCCTCCTTCAACTGCTTGAACTGTCCTGCCTTCCTTAAGGACTGAGAACACCTTACATATGTCTTCACTTCACCCATTAATCTAATATTGGCTACATGTAACAACTGTTCATCAGACCAACCATTCATCACAGCTGAAGTTTCCAAGCCCACCACAAATGAACGCGCCTCCTCAGATGCCTTGCCAGAAAATGGAATAATCAAACTTGCGGCAGCTGGAACAGTCTCCTGCTGCGGCACCCTAGGCAACAACAACTGATCAGATGCTGTTTCCTGCTCACTCCTAGATGTTAATTCACTTATCAACTGCATATTGTCCACTGTCAATTGTGCTACCTTTTCCAACAAAATCTGTACCGCTTTTGGTTCCGACACACCTCGCGTCCCTGACTCTGCCATTGTGTTGCTTTTGTTCCCAGTTAGTCCTATTTCAATCTATAAAATCCCACAGAAAAAAAAAAAAAACATTTAACTACAAAAATAAACTGACTTCCTACAGCTCAGTATCTCATCTTACGTTTTAGGAGGAGATAAATAAAACATCATACTCAACCCACTACAAAAGTAATTAAATGCCACAAAAGAAAAAAAATCTTACTGCCCCAAACACACTAACATCTACTTTGACAACGCAAAGAAAGAAAACGTCCAACACTGCGGCATACCGGCCGTGTACAGCTGCGGTGTTTTGACGATGTCAGGATGCACCAGCAGCCGACTCAGCAGTCTAAATCCCTGTTGCCTCAGCGCTGCTCGCTAGGGAGCCACAGGGCGGCCTGCTGCGTGCTTCTTCGCCATCATGGTTAAGATCGCGGCGACAACAACCGCCTGCGATCCGACAGCCAAATATGCAGCCCTCACCTTGGGATGCCTTCGATGTTTGTTGGAAGCCAACAAGACTGCCTGCGGTAGCGAGCCGTTGAGTGGCCCATTGCTGGCTGTCTACGGACCCCGTGTTGGCCTCAGAGGGTCGAACCAGCGACCTGCTGTGGACTAGAACACTGGCGCCCCATCTGCTGCTGTGTGTAGCCGGTGGTGTGACACGCCCCGCTGTCCAGGAGAGCTGCCCCACTTGAATCCCTCTCGTTAGAAAACCGGCACCTATATATACGGAGCTATGTGCATCTGTTTTGCTAACGCGCCGCTCCGAGTCATGTACTCATAACACCTAGGCAGGCCAGTGGGCCCCTTTCTGCCTGTAACTTGTGGCATGCAAACCGCTGTGTTTACTCTTTTCAGTGGTTCTATGGCCCTGTGGCCTCCATTCTACTTCACAACCGCTGGTAAGTGCAACTTACTGTCAACAGGCCCGTGCCTGTCTGTAACTTGTGTGCTCAGAAATATTGCACCAAATCTACCTTTCCTATCTTATACGGTGGTGCTGCTACAATTTTATGTCATCGGTCTTTACTAAGAATAATTTCTGCTTGTTATATGTGTAGCGTCGCAACAGCTGCCAACACATTCCATAGACCAAACGTGGCTAACGGAGGCAGTGGCATGGTGGCAAAGTGGACGGTGAAGGCAGAGTTTATACTATACTATTATTGCACCTTCAGCATGCATGGCTGTCAGTGGTTGCCTGTCACCATAGTGCCATGCATGGAAGGTCTCCATGTTGGGGAGATGCTGTTGCCTAATCATTAGGAGCGACCTCGGGATTCACTGGGAGCTTACATTTGCAGGGGTGGTTATCACGAGGTGGTCCTAGGTGTGGTGAGGCACATCCACTCACAAGGGCATGCCATCCACCAGGAGGCAGGTATTGGCTAAGGCAATGGTGTAGCAGTTACTGAGTGGGATATTGTATGTTCGTAAGTCCTCGCAAGTATTGGGGGGGGGGGGGGGGGGGGGGGTTGTCGTGAATCCTGCAACCATTCCTCCACTCATTCCAGAGTTTGCTGCTACAGTTGAAGCCAAACCGATCCAGTAATTGAAGTGCAGACTGGTCTCTTTAAGAGCTGATGCAACATCAAGAAAACCATCGACATTTTTTAGGAGTAAATGTTCAGTATGTCAAGGACAGGAAGATTGTAGTTAGGATGCTGGTAGTCATCGAGCTATTCGAAAAACACTTGGCGGTCAATCTCAAGATGGAAATTCTTCTGTTGCTGGATTGCCTGAAAGTTCTTCTCTAAAACATAGTGAGTTTCACAACAGACAACGGGGCTAATACGCTGAAGGCCATTCAACTTTTGCCTGATGACATTCTTACATTGGAAGACTGCGATGAAGATCATTCATTGCCTGAGTGTGAGCTATTATTTGAGGGGAATCACCTAGAGAGCATCAGATGTGCTGCACATACCCTGCAGTCAGCTGTTGATGAGACAATCACTGCAACTCTGTCCTTTGCATGGTATGACCTCATCGCCCAAGTTCGCTCTTTAGCAAAGTGTCTTTGAACCCCAACAGTCACCTGCCTCATACGAAGAGAACAAGCTCTATACACACTAGATATCATCACTAGATGGTGAAGAGATTTAGAACTTTCAATCGTGATTTTTTTACAGACAGAGATGATGAAAAGTACAATCTTAGCGATACCGACTGGGGCCTTCTCAACCGTACCATAGCCACCCTCGAGCCCATCGAACCATAATTGCAAGAGGAAGGATTGCTCTTGGGGGATTTTTATGCGCTTTGGCTAAAGTGCAAACTTTGACTTGACAATATGCCTGGCAACAATCTCACTAACTTGAAAGTAGCAATGGACAACAGAGAACATGCCCAAACGTATAAAAGTGGTGAAGTGAGATGTACGGCATTGTTCGATTACCCAGGTTTCAAGGTGGCCCTCTTAATGGATCCCTGATTTTTTCATTCTTGGAAGAAGATGGCCTGGAAGCTGCTATTTCTTACCTATGTAAAATATGGTTTAAGATCCAGAAGGTGACTGATACCAAAACTGGCACTGAAGAAGTGTGACAAGGTCCTGTGGTGGATGATGAATCTGATGATGACGATGACAAACTTCAGCAACACTGGCCAAGAAGATTTCCAGTGAAACAAAGCTTCAAGAGAGTGTAACCAAACCGCTTTGTATAGGAAGACAAAACTCTGTAATTATTTCAAATGTACAAAGCAACTCTAGAAGAGCACAAATGTCCTCCAATACTGGGAGGAGCAACGTTTAGTACAGCCAGAATTTTATGGCCTTGTTTGTGTCGTTCTCGCTATCCCAGCAACGCAGGTGACTGTGGAGCAGTTCTTTTCATCTCTGTGATACATGCTGAACCCATTGAGGTACAAACTTGGTGAAGTATACGAGAACAATGTTTTGTACCTCGACCATAACATGGATATTGCACAGGAAATCTTCCTTGACACCTTCGTCCCCATTAACTACATCATCTTGTCTTCTGGGGAAAACTGGTGCTCATCTCCACTCTCTGATTTGGAATCTGTGTCATCAATGATGGAGATAACTACTGGTAATACCATAACCTAGGTTAAGCCATATATGTCTCTATTTTGTTTTACTGTCTCATATTGCATAATATTTCAGTCCTTATTTGGCTGGTTTGCTAGGCACATATTGGACAAAACCACATCTACCTCTAAATGCGAACAGCATCTTGTCAATTGTTGTGAATTCACCATGACTGCAATTATTATTCCTACAGTTGGCCAAAACCCTTTCATAAATATTGCAGACCGCTACGACCCTGTCAATCTTTTCTCTCTCTACTCTCGTACACAGATAATCAAACCCCATTGATTGACGCAAGAACAGGAAGTGCTTGTAACTGCATGTCGCCCTCGTGATCTCCATACGTGTTCCATCATCTTTCCATTGCTCTCTGCAGTTTTCACTTCACTCCAACTAAGAATAAAAGACCCATGCTTCACTCCAACTAGGAATAAAAGACCCAAACACCCACAATCTCATCCCATGTAGTGTCATTCCAGTCCCAATCACTTCGTCCCTTTCGTTTGCAATAAAAGAATTGGCACAGCCAACAATTGTTTTCAATAATATCGAGGCTTATAAATTTGAGAAATGCAACAATGGGTTTTGGAGTATTCCTACAAATCTGCCAGTACTCTTGAAGCAGCTTTCAGTGGGGGTTTGCTCCACCAAATAATTTCCTTGTCTTTTCCGATGTGTCATGTCTAATTTGTTTCCTGCGAGTGCACCAGGAAGAGAGAGCTAGACACTAACCTGGCTGAAGGCAGAGTGGGCTCATCCAACTCGTAGTTCTGAAGCAGAATCTGTGAAGCTGGAATAACTTTAAACCAGGTAACTCGGTGTGATTGTAAATAAGCTTCTAATGAAGAAGAGAGAGAGTTGGAGTAAACATTACTCAAGTTTACAAGGCACTGACATCTGAACTAAACTGTGGGAGGTGTTACTAATGTGTAACTACTACTATGTGCAACTAAATGCCGCAAGAGTCTAAGTCCTGTCCCTGAGGCAGGTTAGCGCAGTGACAACGTTGGAGGCAGAATACTATCGGAATCCTCGACAGCCATATAGTCTCCTGTGATGTTACTATGATCCTTGGAGAAACTTCCATTACTCTGGGTGCCTTCCGATCCTCGAGTATGTCATTTAGCTGCTCTGAGTGGGAGTTGCCTGTTATCAAGCACTGCGCCGCTCCGGCTCTTTCCATTGTGTACTAACCACGTGTGGAGGCTTTCCATCTGTCGAAGCACATTAATCCGTATAACAGTGGCTCCTACTGCTTTGTTACAGGACCATAACTTCACAGACAGCTTAACATATGCCTATTCATTCGCGACAGATGTAAAAAAAGAAATCCTCACCAGTATCATCAATCTCCATTTCATCTGCTTCCTCTTCAGAAACCTCTGAACCGCTGACTGCTCATTTGCTTCCACGCCCTCATCTTCCTCCTCTACATTTCAGCCCTCTATGCCTTCTTCACTATTCTGTGTCCCTTCTTGAACTTGCCTCTTCTCATCAGTGGTCAACTGATCAATAAGTCGCCTGATATCCTCATCGGAAGTGTCACGTTTTGCCCTAGATACAAAATACGATGGTGAAGACTAACAGACATAGATAGGTAAATATAATTAGTAGGTGCAATTATCATAAGATAGGTAGGCAGTAGATATACGTATATGCGTTACACTGCTGATATGAATATAACAGTGTATGGATAGATGAAATAGCTAACCAGTCATATTGTATGTTGATTGTGTGGTGTCACCGCCAGACACCACACTTGCTAGGTGGTAGCTTAAATCGGCCGCGGTCCATTTAGTACATGTCGGACCCGCGTGTCGCCACTGTGTGATCGCAGACCGAGCGCCACCACAAGGCAGGTCTCGAGATACGGACGAGCACTCGCCCCAGTTGTATGGACGACATTGCTAGCGACAATACGGACGAAGCCTTCCTCTCATTTGCCGAGAGACAGTTAGAATAGCCTTCTGCTAAGTCCATGGCTACGACCTAGCAAGGCGCCATTAGCCTTACCTAGTTTGAGAGTTATCGTATAAATGTCTCAAGAAGAACGTTGTAAACCAACAAAGATTAAAAGTTAAGTATAAAGCAGCTACGTACTTTTCTTGCTACCATTCAATAGTTATCCTGTTCTAGACTTGACGCCAGTCGGCGTGTGTGTACGCGTGCCTTTCTTTCGGCTCCCTTCCCAGTGTGGCGTAGCAAGCTTGTTACGCCACAACAGATTGGCGACGAAGGAAAAGTGTTCTTTCTGATTGCTAACATTTACTTGTGTCATGGCTTCGCCAGATGTACTGTCCGAATTTTATCGCTTGCAGAATCAGCAGACGCAGGCGTTATTGGATGCCCTTGGACAGCTCGTCCAGGGTCAACGTGCCATTCAAACCGATGTGGCAGCCGCCGATTCACCGCTACCGCAGCCACAACATGCAGTTGCACCGCAGTTTCGCCAGTTTGACCAAACCCACGAGACTTGGACGGAATGGTCCCGCCAGTTTGCATATCATCTAGCCACCTACAGAATTCAAGGTAATGAGCGGCAGCCGTTTTTGCTTTCTTGTGTCGGTGTGTCCACCTACCATGTGATAGTGAAATAGTGAAATTGTTTCCCCGACGCGACGTAGCAACTCTGTCCTACGAAGAAATTTTGTCTGCTTTAGATGCCTATTTCAAAGAAACAGTTAATGTAGTTGCAAAAAGGTATACGTTCTTTCGTACAAAGCGTACGGCCGGTCAAACTAATCGGGAGTGGGTTGCAACTTTGCAAGGCCTTACACGGGACTGTGCTTTTGAATGTGACTGTGGCCTTCCTTATTCCGATACTATGGTGCGTGATGCAATTGCACAGAACGTTTCTGATGTTCGCATACGGGAACAGATTTTGAAACTAGTTAATCCCTCCCTTCAACAAGTGATCGACATATTGGATAGACAAGACACACTTGACTTTGCTCAGGAATCATTTGAAACTTCGCCAGCTGTGTGTCGCATTAACCGGCCCGCCGGGCGAGCTGCGCGGCCCGGTAACCTGCCCTCGCGCACTTCGACTCAGCTGCCGCCGCGCTCTCAGCCTGGTGTGTCGCGCCAGCACACAAATGCAGTGAAATCATGCCCGCGGTGTGCTACTAGACATTCGCGTGAACATTGCCCGTCACGCCAAGCTATTTGCTTTTTCTGCAATAGGAAAGGACATGTTCAAAGTGTTTGCCAGAAAAAGCTCAGATCAGACAGTCACAACCATTCCAGGCCCTTTGCTTCGCGCCGGAATCGAACCAAGGACACTCAGGCTCGTGGACCTTCGCCCATGGACATTCATGTAGTTAATTCCACTTCGTCCAGTGCCACTCTTTCTAACAGTGACTGTGTTCGTCCCACAAAAACTGTGCGTCGACGTCGCCGGAAATCACGTCAATTAGCAAGTGATGCTGTACCTGTATCAGTTCAAATTGCACGAGACAGTTGCTCTTGTCGTCAGCAGGACAATAAACTTTTTGTAGATTTGGACTTTCATGGCAAGGTCATACCATTCCAGCTCGATACCGGAGCTGCAGTTTCATTGCTCAATCACGACACATACAAACAACTGGGCAAACCTCCGTTGCGTGCCGCAAATGTTCAGTTAAAAAGTTATTCAGGACAGAATATACCTGTGTTAGGACAGTGCAGCCTTCTTGCCACATACAAGGGACAAACAAAACTTGTGTCATTTTACATTCTTCATTCTTCTACTGCAGTGAACTTGTTTGGTTTACATTTATTTCAGTTGTTTAACATGTCTATTGTAAATCAGGTCCTATCTGTGAATCAGACTGTGCCTTTGGACAGTGTTTCTCGCTTATGTGAAGAATTTGCAGACATTTTTGCACCGGGCTTAGGTTGCGCTACAAACTATGACGCACATTTGGAACTGAAAGTAAACGCGCAACCGAAATTTTTCAGAGCGCACAATGTTACTCACGCATTGCGTCATGAGGTCGCAAGAACATTCCACGATTTAGAATCACAAGGTGTGAGTGAATGTGCGCAATGCCTCTTCTCTTTCAGCTCCGCTTCATTGCGTATGCCGTACAGGTGTTCCGTTCGTCAGGACGACGGAATGCGAACGCACCTTTCGCCAGTTGAAATCGGCGTTGCTTTCTAATACTTGCCTTACGCCATTCGTTCCCCAGAAACCCCTTTGTTGATGGTAGATGCATCGGATTTCAGGATCGGTACTGTGCTTGCGCACAAAGTTGGCTCGCATGATCGCCCTATTGCCTTTGCGTCCAAATTGCTCTCGTCTGCGCAAAGAAATTATTCCCAGATAGAGAAAGAAGCTTTGGCTCTCGTGTTTGGTGTTACTAAGTTCCATGATTTCTTGTATGGTCATCACTTTACCATCATAACAGACCACAAACCTTTGACATCGCTTTTTCATCCGAACAAGCCTGTACCTCCACATACAGCGCAGAAATTCATTCGCTGGTCTATTTTCCTCTCGCAGTACCGCTACGATATCTTGTATCGGTCCACTGCTAAGCACGGAAACGCCGATGCGTTGTCCCGTTTGCCTGTTGCTGAGGATAAAGCATTTGATTCTTCCGAACTTGCTTGCCTGTTCATTGATTCGGAAACCGATGAAGTGGTCGAATCGTTTCCGATTGATTTTCGTCGTGTAGCTACAGCCACAGCTGCTGACCCTGTCCTTGCTACCGTTTTGCGTTTTGTTGCTACGCAATGGCCTTTGTCAAAGTCTCGGATCGAGGACCCGTTGGTTCGCCAATTTTTTGCTCACAAGGAGAGACTTTTTGTTCGACGTGGTGTTTTGTTGTTGCGTTCTGATACTGATCAGTCCAGAGTAGTGGTCCCACGTTCGTTACAGTCCTCTGTTTTATGGCTTCTTCACCAAGGACATTGGGGTATAGTGCGAACGAAACAACTTGCTCGTCAGCACTGTACTTGGTTCGGAATCGATGCTGCGATTACGAATATGTGTTCTTCTTGCATGGCGTGTGCCGATCAACAATCCGCACCGCCGCGGAAAGTCTTTGCATGGCCAAACGCCACTTCCCCTTGGCAACGCTTGCACATAGATTTTGCTGGTCCATTCTGGAATGCTCGATGGTTGGTTCTGGTAGATGCCTTCAGTAATTTTCCTTTTGTTGTCCGGATGTCTTCCACGACGTCAACTGCCACCATCCAAGCGTTGTCTGCTATCTTTTGCATTGAAGGTCTTCCGCAGACTATTGTTTCCGACAATGGCCCACAATTCATGTCCGCAGAATTTCAGTCATTCTGCCAGGCCAATGGTATTCAACATCTCACATCCGCGCCGTTTTCGCCTCAGTCAAACGGTGCCGCTGAACGATTGGTCCGGACTTTCAAGTCACAGATGTTGAAGTTGAAAGAGTCGCATTCTCGGGAGGATGCATTGTTGCTCTTTTTGTCTTCGTATCGCTCTCAGCCCCGCGATGGTCGCTCGCCGGCTGAGTTGCTCCACGGTCATCCTCATCGAACCTTGATGTCTTTGCTGCATCCGCCGCATCAGGTTCCTGTGCAGCGGCGGACTTCTGCTTTTGCTCCAGGTGACGTTGTATTCTATCGCAACTATCGCGGTTCACGGCGTTGGCTCGCAGGGCGCATTCTTCGCTGCCTCGGCCGCGCGATGTATTTGGTTTTGGGGGCCTCTGGTGAGGTGCGTCGGCATCTCAATCAGCTGCGCCTCTGTCGTCGCACGGGTTCTGCCGCTCCCCGTCTGCTTTCAGCGACGGTGCCGTCCGGTCAGCGCCCTGGGGACCCATCTACTGGCTCGCCTCATCCACAGGTGTTACCGACGATGCCTTCCATTTTGCCCCATGGCGACGCGCTGCCGCAGCAGCCGCCGCCGCCTCCTGTTCTCCCGCCGGCGCCGCCCGCATTCGACGCTTTGCTGCAGCCGCCAAGCGCCTCCCTGGGTCACGCGCCGCCGATCGCTTCCCGTGACCAGCTGTCCTCCGCCATGGACCTCTTGCCCGATCCGGACCACATGACGTCATCGCGCGTCGGGTACCCCGACGCAATGGAGGTCGACCCTTCGGCCCCTCCTATCTCTTTACGGGCGCATACACCGCATGTTGACGTGCACCCTGGACTAGGTTTTCAGGCGTTTCCTAGATCCCCTCGGACCGAATGGCCGGGTGCGGGTGGCACAGCCTCGCCTGTTGTTAGGCTCCCCACCTCATCGCATACGTCCTCATGGGGTCCTCCCCGCGGCGAGCGGAAGCCTTATCACACGACCGTTCGCCGATTTGCGGGGGAGGAATGTGGTGTCACCGTCAGACACCACACTTGCTAGGTGGTAGCTTAAATCGGCTGCGGTCCATTTAGTACATGTCGGACCCGCGTGTCGCCACTGTGTGATCGCAGACCGAGCGCCACCACAAGGCAGGTCTCGAGATACGGACGAGCACTCGCCCCAGTTGTACGGACGACATTGCTAGCGACAATACGGACGAAGCCTTCCTCTCATTTGCCGAGAGACAGTTAGAATAGCCTTCTGCTAAGTCCATGGCTACGACCTAGCAAGGCGCCATTAGCCTTACCTAGTTTGAGAGTTATCGTATAAATGTCTCAAGAAGAACGTTGTAAACCAACAAAGATTAAAAGTTAAGTATAAAGCAGCTACGTACTTTTCTTGCTACCATTCAATAGTTATCCTGTCCCAGACTTGACACCAGTCGGCGTGTGTGTACGCGTGCCTTTCTTTCGGCTCCCTTCCCAGTGTGGCGTAGCAAGCTTGTTACGCCACAACAGATTGCACGAAAAACGTTGATCTAGATACATACTTCTACTAAATAATTCATGGTAAAAATGTTGTACAACAATAAAAAACAATGAGAGCCAAAGCGTCTCAAGAAACAATATCCACTCAGCAATCTTCAAAAAGAAAATGTATGTACATGAGCGGGCTCATGCAGAACGGAGTACTGCCAAAGTGGAGTACTCACGTTCGACCTCGGTTGGTGACTGCTACAAGGAGGGAAAACGACATCTGGTGCACGGATTGTGTTGACAGCATGGCCGACTGCAGGTACTGTATGTCCGTCGATTCAAACACCTTCACTACCACTTATCACATACACATCAATGTACTGTTATGCACCCACAGGAAGGTTAAACAAAGCTGATCGATCTGTTCATTTATTCCTCCGGCAGTGCTCTCACGTTGTTGTGTCTAATGATGAGGGGAAATGGTAAAATGCGATACTGCACAAATTTTTGTGACATTTTATATGCCATAATCATTGTACGCATTTATACTGCTAAACTTTGTGATATAATGTCTGCCTTTATCATGTTTAGCTAGTTAACACCTGTATATAACTAAACAGCTAACCCGGTTTGTGGTGTACAGTCCTAGTTGCAGAGCATTTCATATGAACATTGAACAAATTTAAAAATTTAGAATGCTGTCATAATTTTCTCAATAAGAGGTATAATCTTGTGTTAAAGGTTTAACACAGTAAGACAAGTATTAAATTTAGAAACCGTGCATCTGTTACGGGACACTGTAGCCAACAGCATGCAAGTTGCCCGGATTACATCTATCTGGTATTTGACAATGAGAGCACTTAGCGACTTCACACATATTTTAGATATAATTTGAAACCTTTACGAAACTACTTCTTGCTGCCACTCCCTACAAAATGACGAAAGAAAAACACATTTTCTCTGTACGTGTAGTATAACTTCAGCATCTGGCATGACATTTTAAGTTATTTGTTCTTTACTGCTAACTACATATTTAACATAAAATATTTAACACAAAAGGACCTGGAAGAGCAGCTGAACAGAATGGACAGTGTCTTGAAAGGAGGATATAAGATGAACATCAACAAAAGCTAAACGAGGATAATGGAATGTAGTTGAATTAAGTCGGGTGATGCTGAGGGTATTAGATTAGGAAATGAGACACTTAAAGTAGTAAAGGAGTTTTGCTATTTGGGGAGCAAAATAACTGATGATGGTCGGAGTAGGGAGGATATAAAATGTAGACTGGCAATGGCAAGGAAAGCGTTTCTGAAGAAGAGAAATTTGTTAACATCGAGTATAGATTTAAGCGTCAGGAAGTCGTTTCTGAAAGAATTTGTATGGAGTGTGGCCATGTAAGGAAGTGAAATGTGGACGATAAATAGTTTGGGCAGGAAGAGAATAGAAGCTTTCAAAATGTGATGCTGCAGAAGAATGTTGAAGATTAGACGGGTAGATCACATAACTAATGAGGAGGTATTGAATAGAATTAGGGAGAACAGAAATTTGTGGCACACCTTGACTAAAAGAAGTGATCAGTTGGTAGGACATGTTCTGAGGCATCAAGGGATCACCAATTTAGTATTGGAGGGTAGCGTGGAGGGTAAAAATCATAGAGGGAGACCAAGAGATGAATACACTAAGCAGATTCAGGATGATGTAGGTTGCAGTAGGTACTGGAAGATGAAGAAGCTTGCACAGGATAGAGTAGCATGGAGAGCTGCATCAAACCAGTCTCTGGACTGAAGATCACAACAACAACAAGTCATTTGTAAAGTAGTCAGCTGTTTGAAGCTGTTTTATAAATGAGAGTTCAATTCTTTAAAAATGGGTGTTCAGATTCAGGCTCTTGATTCTTTATTCATCAGTATATTTACTTACTAATATTACAAAACACATATTTACATTATTGTATTTGGCATTAATAAAAATTCTTCTAAAGAATTAAATGGTTTGGATAGCAATAATTGTGCAGCGTTTCCTTAAATGATTTGATTGGGGCACTTGTAACATGTTTACACAGTTTGTTGTATATTTTGACTGTCATGAATGTGTTTGATTTGTTATGTGTAAATTTGGTAGTTCAACGAGTATGTAGGTTACACTTTCTAGAATATATAAATTAATTATAGTTAAAAACTTATACATATTAAACAAAGGCTTGCAATGATGCAATGAGTTCTAGTATTTGCTCTTGCCATTACTCTAATTGCCTTCTCCTGAATTACAAGAATTTCATTTTTTATTTTTAGTTATTTATTTATTTATTTTGCTGTTTTCCACAGAGTATTAAACTGTATTTCAAAATAGTTTGTTTTTTTTAAAAAGGCAGAAAGGTGTCACATGACGTGAGTCTCTTTAGGAATTATATCAACCTTGATAACCTAACTTTTACTTGTTCTACATGAGTGTACCATTTTAGTTTATTGTCAAGTGTAATGCTTAAAAATTTTACATTTTGTTTTTCAATTTTTACTGTCTTTGATAGAGTGAATCACATACTCTGCATCTTATTCATATTTAACAGTACACCATTTGCACAGAAACATGGTGCTGCACTTTCTTTTACCAAGCTCATTCTTTTGACAAGAATTACAAATAAATAGTTTCCAGACATAATGTATACAATTATGTCTTAGCATCTGTATTATCCGATAAGTCATTTATTTGTACCAGGATCAGAAGAAGTCCTAATTTTGATCCCTGTGACACACTGTTGAACCTTACTTGTGTCTGATGACTGACATGAACTCATCACTTCCTTTTTTTTAGGTTTGATTCCATTAGTTTTAGGCATTTGTCACTGATTCCATAGTATTCTAGTTTGGAGAGTAAAACATGGTGTTTAGCCGTGCTTACTGGTTGGTAATGAAAGGGATTATCATTTTTTTAGTCAACCTTCAAAGCAAAAGTTGGGTGGTGCAGAAGGTCGGCACTTACATGCGTACGGCTTAGCTCAATGAGAATGAGAATTTGATGTGATACATAGCGAATCCGTTTTACATATTAACACACCACACACTAGCAAAAGTTGTTTCTGAATTAAACGTTCTTCTGTGTTTAATTTTTCATGTTTTCACCTATTTCTCAGATAATGTGTAATACGTAATACGCAGCACAATCGCTCAGTGTGATGCAGGCAGTGTTCTTTCATCATATGAAGCTACAGTCACCTACCCAGTGTGTTTCTTGGGTTAACTGAACGGTACACACTATGGTATCCTGTTAGTGGAGACATAGATTTCACAGATTAGTTGAGACCAGGGGCATAGATACAAGGAGTGTGGGGTGTGGTAGTTGAGAGCCATTTGAACAATGATGATGATAGTACATCAAAATTCATTCATATTTAATGCCATGAATTTCATTAACTATTGTAGATAAATACAATAGTACATGATTTGCTACTTGATTTGCATATTGGTGTAGAAACATTATTTATATTGGAGTATGGAAATTACTGTCTAGATGTGTTTCAGGAAAGGAGTATTACCAACTCAGTCTGCTCAATGACTTTATCAGGCGAACTATGTGTGTGTGTGTGTGTGTGTGTGTGTGTGTGTGTGTGTGTGTGTGTAGATTCATAGCGGCTCAATTTTCTTGAAATGTAATAGTTTCATGTATCTCTTACCGAGGTCCCGTGCTAAATTGACAATATGCAAACTCCAGTGCGACTCACGCCCAAAATTCTACTTCACAAAACTTCAATTTTCTACTTTGTTTAATGCCCTACATTGAATGTAAAGTCTTTTTCCAATTAACACAACAGTAATTAACACTTTTCCCAAAATATGAAATCTTTTTATCACAATATCACAGCATCTTTGACACTTATGTATTTTTAAGCTCGGTATTTGCTTTAATATATTACGAGTCAAAACACATGTTGCACATTGGAAACTTGTTATGTTACCAAACAAAAGTGTTCAATATTGCAAACCAATGTATATGATGGTCCAAATACGAACAACATTGTGAATATGACTCATTAGAAGAAAACTATGTAAGTTGCATTCTAGCACTAGCCTGTAGTGCAACAACCTTTATTACTCATTTGTAACTATGAATTATTGTTTATCCTAGGACAGATCACCACATCATACACTATGTGATCAAAAGTATCCAGACCGAATCCATTGGTAATGCTGGAATTCAATATGATGTTGGCCCACACTTAGCCTTGATGACAGCTTCCACTCTCGCAGGCATACATTCAATCAGGTGCTGGAAGGTTTCTTGGGGAATGGCAGCGCATTCTTCACAGAGTGCTGCACTGAGGAGGGGTAACGATGTCAGTTGGCGAGTCCTGGTATGAAGTCGGCATTCCAAAACATATCAAACGTGTTCTACAGCATTCAGGTCAGGACTCTGTGCAGGTCAGTCCATTACAGGGATGTTATTGTCATGTAACCGCTCCGCCACAGGCCGTGCATTATGAACAGTTGCTAGACTGTGTTGAAATATGCAATCGCCATCCCCGAATTGCTCTTCAACAGTGGGAAGCAAGAAGGTGCTTAAAACATCAATGTACGCCTGTGCTGTGATAGTCCCATGCAAAACAACAACGGATGCAAGCCCTATCCATGAAAAACACGATCACACCATAACACAATCGCCTCCGAATTTTATTGTTGGCACTACACACGCTGGCAGATGATGTTCACTGGGCATTCGCCATACCCACACCCTGCCGTCAGATCCCACACTGTGTGCCAACGTTTTTCCGCTGTTCCAATCATCCAATGTTAACGCTCCTTACACCAAGCAAGACATCATTTGACATTTACCGCCGTAATTTGTGGCTTATAAGCAGCCACTTGACCATGAAATCCAAGTTTTCTCACCTCCTGCCTAACTGTCATAGTACTTGCAGTTTGGAATTCCTGTGTGATGGTCTGGATAGATATCTGCCTATTACACATTACGACCGTCTTCAACTGTTGGCGGTCTCTGTCAGTCAACAGACAAGGTTAGCCTGTACACTTTTGTGCTGTACGCTTCCCTTCACATTTCCACTTCACTATCACATTGGAAATAGTGGACCTTGGGATGTACAGGAGTGTGGAAATCTCACATACAGATGTATGACAAGTGACATCCAATCACCTGACCACGTTCGAAGTCTGTGAGTTCCGCAGAGTGCCCCATTCTGCTCTCTCATGATGTCTAATGACTACTGAGGTCGCTGACTGGGGTACCTGGCGGTAGGTGGTAACACAATGCACCTAATATGAAAAACATATGTTTTTCGGAGTGTCTGGATACTTTTGGTCACATAGTGTATGTTTTGACAAAAGTATAAAAGCTGTCTTATTTTGAATAGTATAAATTCAGAACTGGAAATGGTACTTTCTGAACGAAGTCATCCAAAACCAATTAGTGGCTGGTTACTGAAAACCATCAACAATTAATTAAATACTGACCAACACTTTTGTTTGGTATTACTTCTCCTACACACTGATGAAATTTATTCACAGAGTAATGAATTATAAATCCACATTTAATCTGAATAAACCATTAGCTACTCTAATTATAACACTTTGATACTTCATTTTACCATAAAAAACTATGCCAATTTATTTGCACACATGGTGCCTCATTTATTCAGGCACCATTTAAACACAAATCTCAGAGATATAATAATTTTCCTTACAGTTTCCTTGCTTACCTTAAAGTTGATGTCTGTAAAATAAAAATGATGAAGTTTCTGAAAAGTTGGTATTTGTTTGTATTCTTAACAATAATCACAGAAACCCTGCTAACACATTTGTTCATATCATCAGTGAGTATTTATTACAGGCACTTTGCTTCTGAATACTGAATCACTTAGCATCATTCCCTTGTCAACATTCATTTTTCACTGCTTCATATCCATATGTTAATTAGCTTACAGTAACCACCTTGATACACAGATCAATGAATTAATTTAATTGACCCCTTATGCATAAACTGATCCCATACAAATTAATTATCCTGGAAATTCAAGTCCAAGGTGCATTTTATCAAAGGAAAATATATTTGTCTGTATGAAAGATACCTTACCAGGTGTGTGATGCACATGCCAACAATTAAAGAGGCACTAAAGCAGAAGGACAGATGCTGGGCATCAATTGCTATGCAGAACAATTCATCTATTTGCCTCAGATACTTATTTATTTTCCATAGTCACAATTTTCTGAGTCAGGATGCTACAGATGACAGTGATTTTTGCCCCTGCCTCAAAACTTGTCTTACATTTACATTTATACGTGATGACATAACATATTTTTCAAATGGTATCCACAAGTCCTCACTATCCCTGTCTAGCTCTAGATGCCAAGGCTGAATGGTGTCGAGAACAATTCGAGGGACACCGTGGTAACACAGCCGACTCCGCCCGGACATGATGGCTACATCCCCACTGTGTAAGTACACTGCTGATGGTTCGTCGTCCATGGTTGTTCCTCCCAGCAGAAAGATGGCTGTCTGTCCAAAACTGGTGGCAGAGATTAAGTGTCAAATACCAAGCAAAGGTTCACAGTCTGGCATGACGAATGCACTCAATATGACAACCAATTATCCTCATACATTATATTACACATGTAGAGTGGGAATTTACTGTATTTGGAAGATTAAATGATACACCCTAGCAGTGTAACTAATTCTGCGAGATTATGTTCTTGCTTTGGTCTCCAGTCTGAAGATTGGCTTCATACAGTTCTCCACAAGTGTATCCTGTACAAGCCACATCACCTCTTCCAATTCTGTCTTATAGTGAATTTGTGCCATAAATTTATTTTCTCCTTAGTTTGATTCAGTACCTCCTCATTAGTTATCCGATCTATTCATCTTCAATATTGTTCTGTAGCACCACATTTCACTTCCATACAACGCTATGCTCCAGACAGACAGCTTCTAAAATGAGTTACTAACATCTGAGTTTATGTTAAATGTTAACAAAATTGATTTTCAGAAATGCTTTTTTGCCATTACAAGTCTGCATGTTATACCGTGTTTATTTTTGCTAATGTTAGTTACAAAGGGCATTCAAAAAGTTTTGCACAGTCATCTCTAATATTTTTTTATTTTTTGCAGGAGGAGAAAGAAATTTTTTGCACACATACTTGGAACATTTAGCTATAAGTTGGTATATAAAATTATTTTCTTTTATTTACAGGTGAGCCATAATGGACCGAGAAGTAGATGTCAGGTTGCGACAATGGTCGTTGATGGAGTTCCTCTTCAAGACCGTCAATGACTCTGCCACATCAATTCACAGGAAGTTGCTCCCTGTTTATGGGGAGGGCACCGTGGATTGCAGCAGTATCCAGCGGTGGTTGCAGAGGTTTAAAGAAGGTGATTTCTCTCTACTAGACAATCCATGATGCAGTAGACCATCAACAGCAATGAGTGATGTGAATAAGGAGGCCATTGATCAAATCATCCAAACTGACAGATGTGTGACGACGCAACAGCTTGCTGAAATGACTCGTTTGTCATTGGGTAGTGTGGTATGACTGGCACAGTCAATGAGATACAGAAAAATCTGCGCACGTTGGGTGCCTAGATTATTGACAAGAGGAATAAAAACGATAACGAAGAATTTGTGCGGGGGTCTCATGAAGACCGTTACTGAAGAGTGGAAACAGTGATCTGACAGTGTCATTACCCAGGATGAAACATGGTTGTTTTTGTCCGAACCTGAGAGCAAAACCCAATCCACGGAGTGGCGTCATCTCGGGAGAAGAAACCAAGACTTTCACGAACAGCAGGCCGAAAGGTGGTGGCCTCTTTCTTCTGGGATCAATGTGGTTTCATTTTCATTGACTTTTTGGACCCTGGCTCCAAAGTTAACTGGGACTGTTACTGTTTGTCATTGGACAAGCTTCAATGTGCCATCAAGACCCACAGACCACACCTTCAGGGTCAGCTCATCAGACTACACCAGGACAATGCCAAACCCCATACAGCCCTTATGACGCAGGAGAAAATCAGGAAAATGGTTGGAAAATTGTTCCTCCGTACAGTCCAGACTTGGCTCCGTCTGATTTTTACCTCTTTGGTCGTATGAAGACCTATCTGCGCAGTAAAACATTTGATAGCGAGAAAGACCTTATGTCCTGTGTCAAGCAATGGTGTAAAAGTCAATCCCCAGAATTTTACCAAAGTGCATTTACATCATGGAAAGAACGTTGGGCCAGATGCATCACAGCTGATGGAGGCTACATTGAGTAGGCTCAATGTATTAGCTAAATGTTCCAAGTATGTTCACAAAAAATTTCATTCTCCTCCTGCAAATAATAAAAAAATTAGTGACAACTGTGCAAAACTTTTTGAACACCCTTTGTATTTTGCCCAACAAACAGTAAACTTATCTTACTACTTGCAGTGTCTCATTTCCTAAGCTAATTGTTTCGTCACTACCTGCTTTAATTAAACTACACCCTACTGCCCTTGTTTTACTTTTGTCAATATTTATTTTTAACATCTTTTCAAGATAATGAACTGAAATGGAAAAACATATTAATAATGTCTGTGAGAAACTGAGCTCTGTCATATTCTTAATGATGCAGCTATCACAGTATTCAGACAAGAACCTTCTGTGTACAGTGTATCATGGACTTTTCGAACCATACTTACAGTATGGAGTGACTGTGTGGGGAAACTCAAACAAACAAGAGACAAAACGAGTGCTCACATTTTAAAAAAAAAAAAAAAAAAAAAAAAAAAAAAAAAAAAAAAAAAAAACCGAGTGTTCACATTAAAAAGAGCGCAATTAGGACCATTTTAAGAAGAAAGACCTCTGAAATGTGCAGAAACTGTTTCAAGAATTTAGGTATCTTAACTTTTTCATCGTTGTATATATACAAAACAATAACGTACATCACAAAAGGTAGTGAGGACTGGATTACAAATGCTAGTGTACACAAACCAACAATAATACAAGAAGGAAGAATGAGGTATGGAGCATACCCCACCAACTGGCAGTGCTAGAAAAAGGACCACAGTACTCTGGTATCAGACTACTAAGAAGTCTGCCTAAAAACCTGCAAGATAGTGTACTTCACAATGACTTTCCAAAGAAACTTAAAGACTATCTCATTGAAAAAGAGTTTTATAGTGTTGCAGAATACTTATGCCATTAAATTTGTATATATTGTTATTCATTATCAATTATGTAAAAATGTAAGTTAAAGGTGTAGAAAAATAAGTGATAATGAATGTTAATTCTTGGACATGTCCTATATTACACGTACATTTACTGTACACAATGTAATCTTACAGGATCAAATAAAATTCAAATTCAATTCAGATACAATCTAATCGTTCACCTGCTTTTTCTAGTCCTCTGCTGTCTCTGATATAACTGCAATGTTATTGACAAACATCAAAGTTTTAGCTTCTCACTGTACTTCATTTTTCTTCCCAAGTTCTCCTTAACTGCCTTCACAGCTTATACTGAACACATAACAAGAGGGATAGTCTACAACCGTGTTTCACTCCCTTCTCAACTAAAGCTTCCCTTTCATGTTTATCTTAAATGCTGAAGAAAGCCGCCCCCCCCCCCCCCCCACACTGACTAAATCCTTCCACATTTGTCTCATGCATTTCTAGCATACTCTGAATGAAACAAATGTTACAAAAGCTTGTAAACAGGTGCAAATGGATGTTGGTTACTGCTCAGTCCTATATATTTTAATGTTATCTGATAGTTTTGTTCTGTATCTCCCCCTCCCCTCCCCCCCCCCCCCACTCCCCTTTCTGAATAAAACAAAGGATACTTTGTTTACTAACCAAACAATAAAGCAAACTCACCTCAGGCAGTGACAGGCTCAAATAAGGGAATAACCTTTTACAAAACAAATTATTAAACAACGTTCATACTGCATTGCTGTGTTGTAAAACGCTTAAAAGCGCTTACTGAACACAGCAAATGAAAAAATAGGTGTTAACAACAGCTGAGTGACTCAAGTGAGAAGGATGTAAAAGGAACTTGAAAAGGCCTGGCCAAAGAGAAACAAACAGGCTGCTGCCACTGTTGAAGATTCCAGCATAATTACAGCTAATTAAGAAGAACTATTGCAATGTTGGAACTTCATACATAACAGGAGAAGAATCATTGAAAATGGGAAACAATTGGAAAACTGAACATAAGTCCATACTTCTTTGGCCTCACTAATGCTGCCCTCTCTGGCTTATCATTGAAATAATAGTACTTTCTAATTTATAGCATTTCCAGTTTAATGGTGGTTCCTATTCATTCTTGTGACATATTTGCTTCTGCAAATCTAGGAATAGTTTCTGCCATTACATGTAAATCTACATATATGCTTCACAAACCACTAACCACTCGAAGTGCATGGCAAAGGATACTTCTCATTCCAGTTGCATACGGAGTGTGTGAAAAATGACCGCTTAAATGTCTCTGTGCGCCCTTGATCACTGAAATTTTGTTATCAGCTTTTCCTGGATAGTTTACTTTTAAAAGTTTGTCAATTTAGTTGTTTCATCATTTCTCTGATGCTCAACCGTGAGTCAAACAAACCTGTTACCATTTGTGCTGCCCTTCTCTGTATATATTCAATATCTCCCAGTTAGTCCTATCTGGTATGAGTGCCACACACTTCAGATTTTCCTAGTATTCTGACAGTAAACTGAAGTCTGCCACCTGCTTTACCCACAGCTGAGCCTTTGAGACCATTCCACTTTATATTTCTAGAAAGAGTTACACCCAGGCTTGTCAGATTCCAACCACGATTCACTGTTATCGTTGTCATAGCATACCACTTTTTTTATTCCAAAATTTCACATTTTTGTACATTTACAGGAATTTTTCAATCTTTGCAACATTTTAAAATCATACTGAGATACAATTTAATATTTCTGCATCTTTTTTTGGATGGTACTCATTATGGATGAAAGTGCATCACTTGCAAAATGTCTGAGGTTGCTATTAACACTGTCTGCACAACACGAACAAGGGGTGTAACGCACTTCCCTGGAACAAGCAGGAGGGCTGAAGATACTTCTACCTCTACTGATGAGTTTCCACCCAAGGTAACATGCTGCATCCTGCTTACCGAGAAATCCTTCGCCCAGTCACAGATTTCTTTTGATGCCCCATATGGTCATATTTTATTAATAAATTCTAATGTAGTATCAAGTCAAATGTGTTTTGGAAGATATGAAACACTGCATCCACCTGATTGTCTTGATCTATGGATTTTAGGATAGCAAGTGAGAAAAGTTTTAATTGGATTTTGCACGATCAATGTTTTCACAATCCCTGCTGTTTGGCACAGAGTAGGTCATTCTGCTGAAGATACTTCGTTATGTTGGGGCACATTTGTTTAAGCTTATTTAAGTAACCAAGTTTTAAAAAATAATGTTTGTTATCTCAAAAATTTTACCTGAACGACAGTAAAGGTGCAGTAACATCTTCCTCAGAGTGATCTGTATGTCCTGAGAGAGTTGAATCCAGCTGGTAAAAGTTCACAATAGCTGCTTCAGCAGAGAAGCTGGGAAATCCCACAGCCTCACAGACATATTTACAAACAGTGGCAAGGTCTGTTGGAAAAGGGTCCCTTGCAAACTCTGAATACACCTGGTGGGAGGAAAAAAATCAACATGAAATATGAAGTCTTTTTTAGTGGTACAAGTTATTTATCTGTAACATGATTATAATTAAACTTTCCCTACTTGAGAACGCTCCCATGAAAAGTGAGTGATCGTAGGAAAATGAAATTTTGTGGAAACATTTGTAAGGACATGCGGAAGAGAAATAACGAGCATTGAAAGAAACACATTTTAATTTCCACATGAGAGGATAATGTTAGCTCATTGCGTACAACATTTACATTACAGGTTACAACCATTGCTCAATGTGACAACTATTTACATCCACAACAGTCTGGAACCACACTAGAGATACTGTGTTACAATTGTTCGCCACACTTTTTGAACAGTGGACATTGCGGAATGTTCAGTTATTGTGATGCGGCTCATGCACTGCTTGATGGTCACACATTGCGACCAGAATTCTCAGCCCAGGTAACAGTAACCTCTTCAACAATTTGTGGTGCAGCTGGCCATCAGCCACTCTGGGGAACAATTCCCATATCACCAATTAATATAAACTTCCGAATTATGTTCTTCAACCCTGGTGTGGAAAGAGGAGCTCTCCATATTCCTTTAATGCGTCAATACTCATGAAGGGCAGAAGCACTATTACTGTTTTTTGGATGAAACAGCTTTACGAATAAAGCCCGACTCACCGTGCCCAGATCTGTGTTGACTGACTGCAACTGTAATTCACCCTGATGCTTGTGTTTCACTGCTATGTCACCCAGAAGTACCGGCACCTAACAGCAATTCATGAAACTAACTCTACTAACAACATAAATCTTGTAGTGCACACCATCTGAACGCATCCCTGTAAAGTTGGGTACCCATATGGCAAATAGTTTTCTCTCTACACTGGCCCAACTAGCAAAAGTTTAATTATAACCACACTGTATCAAATACAGGGTGATTCAGAATTCCTGTTACACAGTTACAGGCGTTATAGAGGCAACTCACGACAGCAATATTTGGTAATAAACTCATGCCTGGAAATGCAGTTTGGAGGATAAATGAGTGAATGATAGAAGGCAACACATTGATAGTGGTAGGTGTCACATGAAATCTTGTGTGATGTCATGTCATATGTCATCACAGAAAAACAGCGGCATCATCAGAGAACAACGCAATGAATTGAAGTGCATGTAGATCAGTTGCCACTAAATGATTTACAAAGATGGTGCATTACAGAAAGGAAGAGTACCAGTTCTCAGAATCCACCCTAACTGTGGTTGAGACCAGGTGCACTGTGCAGTTGATGGGGAAGAAGGAAGTCCTCCACTGATCCGTCAGAATCCACCGCCGAGTACCCACAACATAGTAGAACAGCAACTCCACCCATATCATCTCCATAGGGTGCAGGCAATGGGTGCAGGTGATTTTGCACCACATGCCATTCCTGCACTGTCGTGCCTATGCTCCAGACTTTCCTTGGATCATTTTTTCCACGCAGAAGGTGCATTTCACAAACACAGGTATGCTCAGCTGTCTTATTAGCCAGGTTTCGGATGAGGAAAATGCTCATGCCATATATCCCCATGGCTTTCAACACTGTTTGAGCTTTTAATGTGTGAGCTAGTATTACTTATGGTCGTTCGATTGGCTCTTGTATTCTACCAGCCCATCTAATGGGTCACATCCACTTTGCTTTCCTGCAAGACTTACTGATGCAGCATTTGGAGGATTTGCCATTACATATCCACCAGATGATGTGGTTCCAGCTTGAAGGCGTGCCAGCTCACTTTTTATGCAACGTCCAAAACATTTGGAGGAAGGTGGATAGGTCATGGTGGACTGATTCATTGACCACAACAATCACCTGATTCAACACCTTTGGACTTTTTCCTGTGGGGCTACATGAAGAGTATTGTTTACAAGACTTCTGTGGAGTCACAAGAAGATTTCCTTGCCCATGTAATGTCTGTAGCAGAGCTCATTTGGGACACTTCGGGAATTTTGGACCATGTGTTTATGAGCAAACTCCTGATTGCCACTTCGAGCATATGTAGGTACAAGTTGGTTGATGCATGTGCAGTGTACCTTTTGACATTTTTTTCAGTCATTTATCTTCCAAATGGCACATTTCCAGACATGGGTTTATTACCAAATATTTCTGTCCTGAGTCCCCTCTACAACACTTATAACTATGTAATAGGAATTCTGAATTATCATATATATATATATATATATATATATATATATATATATATATATATATATATATATATATATATATAATGGAAGGAAACATTCCACGTGGGAAAAATTATATCTTGTGTCTGTATGTGTTGATGGATATGTGCGTGTGTGCGAGTGTATACCTGTCCTTTTTTCCCCCTAAGGTAAGTCTTTCCGCTCCCGGGATTGGAATGACTCCTTACCCTCTCCCTTAAAACCCACTTCCTTTCGTCTTCCCCTCTCCTTCCCTCTTTCCTGATGAGGCAACAGTTTGTTGCGAAAGCTTGAATTTTGTGTGTATGTTTGTGTTTGTTTGTGTGTCTATCGACCTGCCAGCGCTTTTGTTCGGTAAGTCACCTCATCTTTGTTTTTATATATATATATATATATATATATATAAAAACAAAGATGAGGTGACTTACCGAACAAAAGCGCTGGCAGGTCGATAGACACACAAACAAACACAAACATACACACAAAATTCAAGCTTTCGCAACAAACTGTTGCCTCATCAGGAAAGAGGGAAGGAGAGGGGAAGACGAAAGGAAGTGGGTTTTAAAGGAGAGGGTAAGGAGTCATTCCAATCCCGGGAGCGGAAAGACTTACCTTAGGGGGAAAAAAGGACAGGTATACACTCGCACACACGCACATATCCATCCACACATACAGACACTGCTTGTGTCTGTATGTGTGGATGGATATGTGCGTGTGTGCGAGTGTATACCTGTCCTTTTTTCCCCCTAAGGTAAGTCTTTCCGCTCCCGGGATTGGAATGACTCCTTACCCTCTCCTTTAAAACCCACTTCCTTTCGTCTTCCCCTCTCCTTCCCTCTTTCCTGATGAGGCAACAGTTTGTTGCGAAAGCTTGAATTTTGTGTGTATGTTTGTGTTTGTTTGTGTGTCTATCGACCTGCCAGCGCTTTTGTTCGGTAAGTCACCTCATCTTTGTTTTTATATATAATTTTTCCCACGTGGAATGTTTCCTTCCATTATATATATATATATATATATATATATATATATATATATATATATATAGAGAGAGAGAGAGAGAGAGAGAGAGAGAGAGAGAGAGAGAGAGAGAGAGAGAGGGAGGGAAACATTCCACGTGGGAAAAATATATCTAAAAACAAAGATGATGTGACTTACCAAACGAAAGTGCTGGCAGGTCGATAGACACACAAACAAACACAAACATACACACAAAATTCAAGCTTTCGCAACAAACAGCAAACGAAAGTGCTGGCAGGTCGATAGACACACAAACAAACACAAACATAGACACAAAATTCTAGCTTTCGCAACCAATGGTTGCTTCATCAGGAAAGAGGGAAGGAGAGGGAAAGACGAAAGGATGTGGGTTTTAAGGGAGAGGGTAAGGAGTCATTCCAATCCCGGGAGCGGAAAGACTTACCTTAAGGGGAAAAAAGGACAGGTATACACTCGCACACACACATATCCATCCGCACATACACAGTCACAAGCAGACATTTGTAAAGGCAAAGAGTTTGGGCAGAGATGTCAGTCGAGGCGGAAGTAAAGAGGCAAAGATGTTGTTGAAAGACAGGTGAGGTATGAGTGGCGGCAACTTGAAATTAGCGGAGGTTGAGGCCTGGCGATAATGAGAAGAGAGGATATACTGAAGGGCAAGTTCCCATCTCCGGAGTTCTGACAGGTTGGTGTTAGTGGGAAGTATCCAGATAACCCGGACGGTGTAACACTGTGCCAAGATGTGCTGGCCATGCAACAAGGCATGTTTAGCCACAGGGTGATCCTCATTACCAACAAACACTGTCTGCCTGTGTCCATTCATGCGAATGGACAGTTTGTTGCTGGTATATCTGCTGCGTATATCTGATAATGCCCACCTAACGCCACATTAACAGGATTGACACAGATTCTGGAAATTGATGAACTTCAAACACACCAAGAAAATATCAGGGAAATTTAAAAAAAACACAGGAAACTCTCATTTTTGTCTCAGTAGGTGAAATGGTTTGTTTGCTGAGGTATCACGCATTGTCGCTGGCTGGGTGCAGTTGAGTACTTGGGCCGCTTCCCTCTCTCTCATTCCTACTACTTCTTCCCTTCCTACCACTCCCCTCAGGTTGCAGTTCGTGCTGCCACCACTTCTTGCCACTAGCCTAGCAGCTGCTGGCAAGAGGCAGGGACACGTGAGAAGTAGTTTGTTTGGATCTGATTCTCAGAGAGTGTCGACACAGCGGCTGAAGACAGCGGTCATGTGTGCACGAGTGACTGTGTGAATGTGTGTGTGCTCTCGTTTTCTGACAAAAAGTGTGGCTGAAAATTTACGTGTGACAGTATGATTGTCTTTTCTGTGGCTGTCTGCAGCTCAGCAATCATCTTTACCATGAGTCGCTACATATCTTCATTATTACTGATTATCAGAGTATTTGAACAAGTTATCTGCTGCACGGATTGATCACCGTGGTCTCATTTCATCAACATATTACCTACAGCTCGGGAACAGCTGGCCACAGGAGTGGTTTTCCATGACGGGTCAAAACTTGAGGCTGTTTCTGCACATATCTGTAATGGATTGGGCCTGCCAATCTGAAGCCATTCGGTTCCCACTAATGTGCATACCTGTCTGTCAGATCTAGTTTCACCAATCTGCCCACAGGCCACGTCTATTTGTGTGTGTCGTAATGCAACAGATTTTCACGGTTTATCCATGGACCAGGACTGCGGTGCTCCTCAGCAGGCCAGAGACTGTGGGTGATGGATTTCACTAATTGTGACTGTCTCCCTGCAAGTGTGTTGTACAGTGTGGTGTTTCATGGATATTTTATTTGTTCTAGCACATTTTGGCACTTCAAAAGTAGTTTATATGTTAGAAAGTATGGACAATAAGAATAAAAGAATTGTGTCAGTCACTGGTGGTCTGCGCGCTACGTACTCTTAATTGCACGAAAGAACAATCACACAATAGCTGTAAAATAACAGATGTAACACAGTGAGTAATAACCGACAATAGCAAACATAGTAGACAATAGCAAACATAGTAGAACCAACATTTTACTGGCGGTCACCTATAGTGTTGGTTTACACAATTCTTCCCCGCCTTATACACTTACTTGAAGAGACTAACTTTTTTCTGAGGTTATTTCTGAAATCAGTGATGGTATTTTAAATACATCTAGTGACTCCAAGGAAATGCGTATTTTTGTCACCAAATGTGTTCTGTTTTATTGAAATGAAATATCAGTGGTCTTAATGAAACACATATACCATACGTATTGCTTACTCCATCTAACAACAGTTCATCACAAAAGATCTTGATGTTAGTACTTAAGATTTTTCCTCACATCAGAAAATGCCATCTACTTGCAAGTTTATACTACTGTTTCATGTACTGTAGCTGTAAAGACAGATTGTAAACTTATGTCTCAATTTATCCTTGAGATCTCAAAATTTGTCAGGAAAAAATGCTAAACCTTGTCAGGAAATCAGGGAAATATCAAGGAATTTCACTTGGCAGAACTTGTGGCAACCTTGATTAAGTAACACGCCACATTACAGAAACTCTTTCCGCAGTCTGTGTCTGGTCTACTGTCAAGTACCTTAACACACTGTTTTGTCAGCCTCTTCTCACCTATCCCTAGCTGTTATCAGTAATATTTCATTCTTATATTTCTAACTGACTCAATCTTTCATTTTCCTTGGACAGTTCTTCCCTTCCTTGTAATCTCGACTGTCCATCAACAGTATTTGGATGTACTGTATTACAGAGTATCTTTCTCAAGAATTTCTTGGCTTCTCTTAGTCTCCACATTCCTGTGATTTGGAGAATTTCACTAGCATGCATACACAGTTGATTCACTGTGTTAGTTTGCCTTGAGATGGCTTTTCACTTGAATAAAGCGTGTCCTCTGGAGAGCAGTGACTGTCTTCTCTCACTTGGTGTTGCTCATTTGTTAGTTCTCAGTTTCACGATTTCCCTCAAATATGCATTATCCAGTCATATTAATGTGATAACCCGTCAAAAGCCTGAATAATTACCTTTTGCAGTGCAGCCCCCTGCAAGACATGGAGTGAGAAAGTCAATGAGGCTCTGGAAGGTACGGGCAGGATGTGGAGCCGTGCCAGCTCCTATGTCACGGTCAGCTGTGCTAGGTTTCTCGGTTGAGGATCCGTGGTGAGAACGGCGCAATCTAGGTTGTCCTGAAAACTCTCGGCTGGGTTTAAATCCAGAGCACCTGGTGGCCAGGGGAGTGGAGTAAACTCATCCCGGTGCTCTTCGCAACACGCACATACACTGCAATCTATGTGACATCGTGCACAGTCCTGCTAGCAGATGCCGTTGTGCTGAGTAAAAACAAACTGCAAGTAGGGGTGGACATGGTCCCCAATGATAGATGCATATTTGTGTTGATCATCCACAGAATACCTCAAAAACACTCCCCAGACCATAACACTGTCACCTTGTTTGTTCCACTCAGTGGACGTCCAGCTGCAGTATTGGCATGCAAATTCCAGCATTCTCAAATGCAGGAACATTCACTGAATTCTCACTGAGGAGACACTGAGCTGACCCTTGCTTCATACACGCATTCAGTTGCTTAAAAGTTGCATGTCTATTCACCTGTACACATCTACATAGCTGTTGTTCACCCTTACAATCTACAGCCTGTGACGCAACACAACTGCCTCGGTGTTAATTTTAGATAGCGTCATTTTGCCTTGAATCGTATACTTTAATGACAGTGACACGTGAACAGTTTACAAACTTGGCCATTTCAGAAATGCTTCCAACCATGGCCAGAAAGCCAATGATTGTATCCTTTTGAAAGTAGAAAAGTTCCTCCGTTTCTGTATTATAACAACTGCACTGTTTTCAGAGTCCCTCTGACATGCATTATTTACTCGCCACTGCTGGTGCTGCCACCTGTGAATGGTTATTGCATGTTGATGCCACACGTAGGCGTTGGTCAGATTACCGTGTATATAGCTACCAACTCTTCCTGTCTTACACTGGTCTTCAGATGATGAGCTGCTTTGATGTTTGCCATATAGTTTTTTTTCTTTTTTAAGGAAATTTGAAGTCCTGCTTTTTCTGCTTGCTATTTTAGTATATTTATCTGCTCTGTAGAGAGTATATTGGTATTCAAAGACAGGGTTGCAAGATCCCCTGAGAATGCAAAGCAGTTGAACTTGTGAACTTACTTGCAGTTTTAATTTTTTTGCTATTGTTCATTCGAACAGCTGATGTATTGTCCGTAAAGTCTAGCAAGATTTCCATTTTCAGTATTCCAGTACTCGCCCCACCCCAATGGAATTTGCAATCCAACTTTTGATGCATTTTTTCCCAAGTACTTCAAGTTTGACATTTAGCCTCTTCTACATTATTTGCAAGTAGTGCAAAATTGCCTATGAATGCTAGCAATTGCTAATTTTGTTGTTCAGTTGATATTTCTCATTCCTTTCTCATGTGACCTCCTCTGATCTGCAATTAAAGAGTAATGGTTACAGTACATCCCTTTGGTAAAGACCACAAACAGTAATGATGAGAGTACATCCCTTTCACAAAGACCAGTGCAGATTTCAAATGGTTCAGACAATTTGTCTATTATTACAATCAGTCTCTGAAAATTGATACTTGGAGGAACTGTCAACATCAGTGCCCCCAGCCAGCCTGTTAAAGTACGTCCTTCCTGTACGCCAGTCTGCTATTCGGCACATCTCATCCTGTTTGGTGAGTAATGATCTGTCCACATACATATACTTCTGTTCCATCCTGTTTTTCTCCCAGTTTATTTCAGACAATGCTAGGTAGGTACTACTATTATTTCCAGAAATTGCACTGATGTACTGTCATGTTGTACTTTACAGAGCAACAAGGAATGACAACCTGGAAATGGAGTGCTAATTATTTATATCATCTAACAGAAAATGAATCAATATGGAAGTTATTGACACTAGTTTCGTTGTGATGCTTTGACAATTTTGCAACCGTACGTTTAACTTTCATCTGTTCACAGCCGAGCAGCTTCAGCCATCTCTTGTCACCTTCAGATCCTTGTCAAAGATGCACCAAGCTGTAACATTTTGTGTTAAGTCAAGTTATGCAGTGTCTCAACTATTACAGCTGCAGCAATGTATGACTTGTACACAAATCCGTACAGTATGCTGTGTATTGTGTAAGGATCTGAAGGTGACTAGCAATGGTTGGAACCGGCCACATATAACAGTGGAAGATCTGCCAATAAAATTGTTGAGAGCTTGTAGCACTCACAGATTTCTCTTTAGACAACAAGTCTTTTCTTTTCTTACACAAAAGAAAGAGGGGGGAGGGGGGAGGGGAGAGACAGACATAATATTGATTCTATGCTTCACTACAGAACTGTACCAATAAGCATTGCATATAGTGTCACTATTACAAAAGAAAATGTGTGTGCTTATTAAACAAAGAAGAAAATGGAAACATCTTAAACTATGACTGACTTGCTGTAAAGTAGGAGTGACACTGGATTCAGAAGAGTGGAATGAAAAATCATATTAAATCATTTTTAAGTCATTGATACAACAGTTGCCACCATTTTTTCCACAGCATTTCACAGTGAGTTTCACGATATAAATATAGATGAGTGCTTGAGGTAAAAAGAATTTAGAAACTGGCATCAACTTACCATAATTTCAAATATAAGCTACTGAAACAGGCAAAAAGGAATACAAATGTCTCAAAAATGAGATCGACAGGAAGTGCAAAATGGCTAAGCAGGGATGGCTGGAGGATAAATGTAAGGATGTAGAGGCTTATCTCACTATGCGTAAGATAGATACTGCCTACAGGAAAATTAAAGAGACCTTTGGAGAAAAGAGAACCACTTGTATGAATATCAAGAGCTCAGATGGAAACCCAGTTCTAAGCAAAGAAGGGAAAGCAGAAAGGTGGAAGCAGTATATAGAGGGTCTATACAGGGGCAATGTACTTGATGACAATATTATGGAAATGGAAGAGGATGTAGATGAAGATGAAATGGGCGACATGACACTGCATGAAGAGTTAGACAGAGCACTGAAAGACCTGAGTCGAAACAAGGCCCCGGCAGTAGACAACATTCCATTGGAACTACTGACGGCCTTGGGAGAGCCAGTCCTGACAAAACTCTACCATCTGGTGTGCAAGATATATGAGACAGGCGAAATACCCTCAGACTTCAAGAAGAATATAATAATTCCAATCCCAAAGAAAGCAGGTGTTGACAGATGTGAAAATTACCCAACTATCAGTTTAATAAGTCATGGCTGCAAAATACTAGCGCGAATTCTTTACTGACGAATGGAAAAACTAATAGAAGCCAACCTCGGGGAAGATCAGTTTGGATTCCGTACAAATATTGGAATACGTGAGACAATACTGACCCTACGACTTATCTTAGAAAATAAATTAACGAAAGGCAACCCTATGTTTCTAGCATTTGTAGACTTAGAGAAAGCTTTTGACAATGTTGACTGGAATACTCTCTTTCAAATTCTGAAGGTGGCAGGGGTAAAATACAGGGAGTGAAAGGCTATTTACAAATTGTACAGAAACCAGATAGCAGTTATAAGAGTCGAGGGTCATGAAAGGGAAGCAGTGGTTGGGAAGGGAGTGAGACAGGGTTGTAGCCTCTCCCCGATGTTATTCAATCTGTATATTGAGCAAGCAGTGAAGGAAACAAAAGAAAATTTGGAGTAGGTATTAAAAGCCATGGAGAAGAAATAAAAACTTTGAGGTTCGCCGATGACATTGTAATTCTGTCAGAGACAGCAAACAACTTGGAAGAGCAGTTGAACGGAATGGATAGTGTCTTGAAAGGAGGGTATAAGATGAACATCAACAAAATCAAAACAAGGATAATGGAATGTAGTCGAATTAAGTCGGGTGATGCTGAGGGAATTAGTTTAGGAAATGAGATACTTAAAGTAGTAAAGGAGTTTAGCTATTTGGGGAGCAAAATAACTGATGATGGTCGAAGTAGAGAGGATATAAAATGTAGACTGGCAATGGCAAGGAAAGCGTTTCTCAAGAAGAGAAATTTGTTAACATCAAGTATAGATTTAAGTGTCAGGAAGTCGTTTCTGTAAGTATTTGTATGGAGTGTAGTGGACAATAAATAATTTGGACAAGAAGAGAATAGAAGCTTTCGAAATGTGGTGATACAGAAGAATGCTGAAGATTAGATGGGTAGATCACATAATTAATGAGGACGTAATGAATAGGATTGGGGAGAAGAGGAGTTTGTGGCACAACTTGACTAGAAGAAGGGATCGGTTGGTAGGACATGTTCTGAGGCATCGAGGGATCACAAATTTAATATTGGAGGGCAGCGTGGAGGGTAAAAATCGTAGAGGGGGACCAAGAGATGAATACACTAAGCAGATTCGGAAGGATGTAGGCTGCAGCATGTACTGGGAGATGAAGAAGTTTGCACAGGATAGAGTAGCATGGAGAGGTGCATCAAACCAGTCTCAGGACCGAAGGCAGCAGCTACAACAACAACAAGATATTGTGAGTAATAAGCCTCCTGGTAAGCTACGTCGTGATGCCATGTGAATAACAATTTTCACACAAAGAAATTAAACGATGTTCAACCAAGTTAAGGAACACTTTTATAACTCACCTTGGTGTCCCAGTCATGATGATACCCCAGTGTCGCCCATCGTAATTTCTTTAAGAGGTTCTGGCTTCTCACATCATATCTGTTCAGATGTTGGCAACAAGTTTATTAGTAAAAGTCTTGATTTCACTTAAGAATCATGGCAGTACACCAACCTACTTACTTACAGGAAGTTTCCCACCAGTCCTCCCCTTTCGTCAGGTCACCATGTGCATCGAGGTTCAGTCGGCTGTGAGGTTTCCTCGTAAAGTCACGTAGGCATCTCTGAATCCAGTACCTCTGTCCTGTACCTGTGAATGGATCTGGGATGACGAAGAAACCTAAAAGAATTTTATCATTCATTAGTTAAGGAAGGCCCATGGCCTTCACAATTACTGTAGGTTGGTAAGAATTTGATAAACTTAACATACCCGGACTGTCAGCAATCTCATACATTTTCCACATGTTGATGGGTTTCAGACCAAAGTTGCTCAAATCATCAATGTTTTTGTCCGTGAGTTCGACTCTCTTAACTTTCTGTAAGGTAAAGAGAACAAAAATTAATTCAAAATGAAAGTAAAGATTTAATATTAACAACATATACAAGAGAAAAAGATCAGGTAGTTAACGGGGGTAAAACAGGAGGAGGAGTAACAAATATCCAAGTTTAGAAGCACAAAAGTGTGGCTGGACCTCTGTAACTCAGGCAATTTCATGGTAGTCTGGATGATTTATTCATTCACCCATTGAATTCCATAAATACCATCATGAAGGGTGGATCATGTGATCCACAACAAAGGGTGTTTCAGAACTTTCTTTCCTCCTTTCCTTGTGTCCTTATTACTCATACTTACCTTCTCTCAGAATGGGTTGTTCTTGTTTGCTCATACTAGGATGTTACAGCCCTTGTATATACACTGCTTCGTGGCCAACTACCGATGTATAGCACGTCTGAAAGGAAAGAAATATCACTGCTCTCCATCTTACAAGGTTCAACTGCTGTTCCCTCAACCCCAGGGGAGTCATGGCTCTTTGTTGAGTTCACGTATGGAGCGCACGGGGCCCTGAGCTATTGCGGATCTTTCTTTCTTCCCAGGCTGCATTTCCTTACCCATGCCCTCTGTCCCTGTGCTCGCTCATTCCCCTCACTCTGTGTCTTTGCTTACACCGGCCTCGCTGTCCTCCTGGTCTTTACTATTCCTTACAGTTTTATTCCTCCTCCCTCCCCCCAGCATTTTTGGTCCCCATCAGAGGTTTGATCACCCATTCAAAATTTTGTCTCAGCAGTGTGAGCCAACTGGGGAAGAACATCTTACCTTGCGTCTTGGGCGTGTGGCCTTAGTGCCTCTTCCGTCTTTTCTTCGAACCAGTTGTCCTTTAATCCTATATATCCGGCACGGTAGCCTGTCTGTGTGGCAGGGTAGTTACGTACCCTTATGGCTGAGCTCACTGGGTACACCTAATAGCGGTTGCTTGTCATTCTGGAGCATCAGAACTCCCAGCAATGGCTGCTGTGCCAGATAGCATTGCTGTGGCTAGGTGGCACCCACCCCTGATCAGAGTGGGTAGTATCAGAGTGGATGCTTTGTATATGAAATGTATTAATGGGCCATTCTTCCACAACCATCTCTTTAGTTGGAAATGTATCCTTCAATGATGCTTCTTATGACGCTTTTGCCTTCCCTTTCCCGGCTACCCACTGGTAGGAGGGCCAGGATTGGCGCCTTTTTGTGAAACCATTTCCCAGCTACCAGATCTGCACCAGGACTGACGAGGATACTTTCCCACCACCAAGCCATAATTTTTTTTTTTTTTTTTTTTTTTTTTTTTTTTTTTTTTTTTTTTTGTGGAAACTACAGAAGACAAGTTTGACAAAGTAGACACACTGAGTAAAATGTAGTCAGGTTCGCTGCTGATCAAAACTTGTTGCATATGGTTCAGTGTGTCATTTTTCATAGGAACTTCTCCAACAAACTGAAGAAGTAGTCCACTCTAATCTGGAATAGTGGGGCGTTCATTTTGTTTGATGTATTCAGAAAGGCCGGAAGGGCAACCAAATTGATACCAGCACCTTTATTCTGGCACTGGAGGTGGATACCCTCCCAAGAAGATAAAGGTTATTTATCGGTGTGAAGTGAAGCCATACATTCTACCACCCTTGGGGTATTTTTGGGGTTTGCGTTTCCGGCATGTGTCTTCATGCTGTACAGCAGACCCTCTATGTTGTGAATGTCCACTCCATGACGGGAGATCCTGTATCATGATCATCATTTCCCACACTCACTGGATTTCCCAGTTTATAAGAAGGAAAAGTGTCTTAACTGCAGAAATGTGACTGTCTTCACCCTGGGTCTATAACACACCAGAGTCTATGTCACATCAGTCTGACCTCTTCTTATGGATGTCTCATTGTTGGTGACAGATGGTGACCAGATGATGTGATCAACTTCAGCGTATTCACCCCCCACTTGGATTCCCGTTCTGTGTTTATTCAATGGAATTGTAACTGATACTACCGTCACCTTCCAGAGTTGCAATCCCTTATTTCGTTCTACTTCACAGCTTATGTCTTTCTACAGGAACTTCATTTCATTAATGCTCACTCACTGACTCTTCATGGTTTCTGTCGGAATTGGGTTGCCCCACTGAGGGCTAATGTTGGTTTTTGCATGTTTGTCCATCAGAGACGTTGTTAGTATATGGATAGCCCTTTGTACCCCACTGGAAGCGGTTGCCGTCCATGTCCACTTGGACTCTGCACTCACAATTTGCATTTTCTATCTCCCTTGACAGAGGACCTGGTGCCCTAACTGACCTGCTTCACCAACTCCCCTCTCTCTTTCTCCTCCTTCAGGATTTTAATCCCCATCACCCCTTATGGGCAGTGCTTTTTCGTCCAGTTGGGGTCTCCTCATAGACCAGTTTCTTGTGGACCATTACCTGTGCCTTCTTAATGATGGTTCCCAATTTGAATGCCACTTCGGCACTTTCTCTGCCATTGATCTTTTGCTCACTTCCTCTCCCCTTCTCCCTTCTATACACTGGTCAGACCATGATGGATTCTGTGACACCTACCTCTTCCCATTGATTCTATCATTCCCTTCACATATCCCAATGGTCAGGTTTGACCAGCTCATACCATTGGACTTCCATCATGCTGATTGGCCTCTATATACCCCCAGGACATGTTAGGTAGTATTGCTGTAGCTGCCCGTGATGTGTCCAATACGATTAATCCCATTGCTGGCTTTGCAGTTCCCTGCTCGACCCCTTTCGCCGCCATCCAGTCCAGTGGTGAAGCACAGTCATTGCCGTCGTCATCACCATCTCAGATTGCCGTCGAGCCTCGCAGTGCCGTAAGCGGCACCTGTCCTCAACAGGTCTTATTACCTTTACATGCCTTTGCAACAAAGCCCATTACTTAGTCAAACAGAGAAAGTGGCTGAGTTGGGAATGCTTGGTCTCCTCCCTAGGTTCTACTGCCCCTTCGTTGCAGGTGTGGATTACACACTGCGTGCTCCCAGGGTGCAAATGACCAATTTTGCAACAGCATCAGTGTCGGCCGCCTTCCCAGCTTTCTTCCTCTTCTGGAAAGTGCAGGCTGAAGCTTCCCCCTTCCGATGTTTTATCTCTTGTCAGGTAGAATCCTACAATGAACCTTTTACTGAGTGGGGGCTACTTCTCGCTCTCTCCTCTTCCCACAATTCACTCCCTGGCCCCCATTCCATTCACAACCAATTGCTTCAGTACCCCAGAACTCCATAACGACAATATCTCCTCCAGGTGTTTAACTGTATTTGGTTCCAAAGTGTTTTCCCTTCTAATGAGGGTGTGTGGGGGGGGGGGGGGGGGGGGGGGCAGTATTGTGATTCCTTAAGCCAGGCAAGTATCTGTCGCCCCTCGATAATTACTAGCCAGTCACTCTGATCAATGTCCTCTGCAAGTTCTTTGGATGGATGGTGGCTCATCGGATCTGCTGAGTCTTCAAGTCTTAGAACCTTTTGTCTCCTTTTTGGGAAAGATAGTTTCTGATTGATCATCTGCTTCAGTTGGAAACCACAGTTCAATAGACCTTTCCTCAGCACCATCATCTTGTCACAGTGTTCTATCTTCGTAAGGCCTAGAAAATGGCTTGGCACCGTCACATGTTACTTAGTTCTGTGAGTGGGGTCTCCAGACCCCCCCCCCCCCCCCCCTCCTGATATTTATTCACCCTTTTATGTCCCCCAGTAATTAAGAGGTTGGGTTGACACCATTCTCAGTTCTCCGCAAATCCAGGAGAATAATGTTCCACAGGATTCTGTATTAAGTGTACTTCTATTGCTCATCGCTATTAATCGACTCATGGTTTCTGTTGGAATGTTGGTCACCCCTGCTCTGTGTGAGGATGATTCTGTATCTGGACTATGTTCCACTTGATGATCTCTGCAGAGCAACAGCTCCAGAGTGCCACCCAACACACTTCCACACAGACCGTCTCTAGTGGTTTTCAATTTCCTCCCCTTAAATCGTGGGTGGTGCATTTCTGTGCCGTACTACAGTCCACCAAATCTGGAGCTCTAACTCAGCTCTCAATGCCTGACCATGGCCCCCTATTTCCATTTCTTGGGTCTTCTTTTTGACAATTAGCTTACTTGTTTGCCCCATATCTGTCTTCTGAAGATTTTCTGTTTCCATAAACTCTGTGTCCTTTGCTTACTTGCCCACGCCTTTTGAGGTGAGAATTGTTCGACTCTTCTCCACCTTTATTAGACCTTAGTTCTGTCCTGTCTGGTCTATGGTTGTCAAGTTTATGGGTCAGCTGCCACCTTCATACTGCTCCTCTTGGACCCAGGCAACCATTGTGATACCTGTTTGGTCATCAGTGCCTTTCACACTACCCCTGTCGATAGTCTTCTGGCTGATATTGGGACCTGTCCTCCTCCCCCCCCCCCCCTCCCCTTTTCCGTTCAGCAGTCCCAGCTCCTAGTTTCCTACGCCACCACCATCCGTTGTTTCCCTGCTCACCCCTCCCATTCTATTCTTTTCACAGTCACCAGCTGCCAGCCGCGAGGTATGTTTACCAGTTGGGCTCCATCTCGCTTCTCTTCGCCATTATTTCTATCTTCCTTCTTTGTCCTGGTCCCCATGTTCTCTCCTGAACACCCCTGTTCCTCGGTTAGTGCCTCGGCGTGAGATCTGGATGGATCACTTCTGGGATCTGAAATGCTCCATCGCACTGATGGTGTTCCATTGTTTGTTCCACCCGCTCTTATGAGAGTTTCAGGATGCTATTATTTCTTACACTGATGGCCCTACATCCGCTGATCACATGAGATACGCCTTCACATCTTCTCTTAGCACAGAACACTTGTGGGGCGTATGAACTGATGCCCATTCATCAGGTCCTCTACTTTATTAAGTGGTGTTCCCTCACCTGAGTTTTGTTGTGTACCAACTCTATGAGCTGCCTTCAGGTTACTGCCCTGTGTTTTCCCACCACACCTTGCTCTGTGTCATCCACGACTTGCTCATCAATGTTGACTGTGCTCCTTGTTTAGTTGATTTCCTTTAGGTTATCGGCTATGTGGTTATCCCAGGTAATGAGCTCCCAATCGTCTGGCTGGGATCGGGGCAAGGGGCTGCTACCTAATCCCCCATTGACAGTGACCCCAGCAGGGGTAGATTTTCAGCTTTATGTCAAAAGTTCTTATTGCTCAGTCATGGGCCAACTCTTGTGGGGCCACCCCCTGTCTAATAAATTTTGCATTCTTCCTTCAGTATTTCTCTGTGATAATCTATCATCCTCTGCTGTCTTCTTATCAGCCATACCAGGTTGACCCATATTTTTTACTCTGTGTTAAACCCCCTCCCACCCATTCCCTCCCTTTGTAGTTGCTGGGAACCCCTCATGGTCCATATTTTGGTGGGATGCTCCCACACTTTGGCCTTCATGCTAAATATGCCCTCCCACTATCCTTGCCTTGGATGTTAGTGGATGATCCTCGTGTGGTTATATCTGTCCTCAGTTTTCTTCATAAAAGTGGGGTGTCCTTCCAGGTTTAAGTACCTGAATTTCCTTCCAGAGCTGGAGTCCCTTGGTTAGTATTGGTGTTGGTTTGGAAGTCCTTCGGCCTTACCTCCACACTGGTCAAATTCAACTCCCCCCCCCAATGGTATGGGGATTGGGAAGTCCCCAGCAGTGGCCCTTCATGCACAGTATGTCTGATTTGTCCCCTCCTCTCACTCTTCCGCAAATCCTCTCTTTACTCTTCTTGCGGCCCCAAGGTTCCTTCTGCCTCCATATTTGCCTGTTATCCTTCCACATCAACTGGGCTGCGATCGTGTTTTCCTCCTTAGTATCTGCTGCCAAGGGTCGTGGGACCAGTGACATTGCTGTGTGCCCCCACCCCCACCAACCAATCAACTAACCAACTAACCAACTGCTATTCTTATCTGCTACTTCATATTAACTTCAGCGATTTCATGAAATACTTTCAGCTCTCTATATGGTAGAGAAACTGAAAATTTGTGCTCCAATTTCTGTTCACAAGTGGCCCAACAGCAACCAGAGGCATTAGATTCTGTTCGAGCAACACCGTCATGCCAGTCTTTCCCAATTCGGGCTGAATTACAAATATCCAAAATAAGATAATTTTTCAATGAGACACTGCTTGTCCACACATCGCACGTGTCTCTGTGAACTGTCTGCCTGATGCTGAGGTACTCTTGTGGCCAGCAAGACCCCAGGTCTGTCCTCATTAGAACATGGGGAGGGGGGGGGGGGGCGAGGCAGCTCAAAATGTCACCTCTCTGTCCCAGTTCAAGTATCCATGTCATCAAGGATCAGTTACAATAGTTTTGGACTAGATTTCTCCAGGAGAGAATATAAAACCTTTATGGAACCCTTCCCAACTGGAAGGTTATATTGCCAAATTCTTTGTAAATTTGGCACAAGTTTCTAATCACTGAAATAACATAGCAGATCCTTTCAATGCGTGAAATTTCATTTTGTTTCCTCCTCCCCCTCGAGTGCTTCACTTTCATCGTCAGCCAGTGTAAATCACGCATATGAATTATTTCATTAATATTTTTATATTAAAATAACCATATCAGAACAGCAACTTTCAAGTTCTGTTTCACACTGAAGTAGGTGTGGGGTAGTGTATTTTTTATATTCATCAGTGTTCACACTTTTAATCAAAAAAGGAAACAAAATATGCATATACACTATGACAAACACCTTCCGAGTGAAAAAGTATTATGTTGCAGAAAATATTACTCCTTGCACAGAAAAAATATGTGCATTTCAACAACACAACACCAGATACTTAAAACCCATTCTCTTCTTCTACAGAAAGTTCTCACAAAGAGGTGATAAAGAAAACTCTGAGCCTGAAGAGAAGCTATTATTAAATTATCTCACTGACCAGTAAATCAATGTGTAGGGACATTCTCCTCTAGCATTACTTTTCCTCAACAGTAGTTGTCGATACCAGTATTATTTTTCGAACTTTGGACAGATCAATATTATCTCAGTTGCTCTCCTGAAAACTTTCATATCATTTTATACACAATATGTTAGTTTTCAAGATAAATTTTATGAGAAGTATTTAGTTAATAAAAAATTTCAGTCTCTATGTTACACTCGATAAATACTAGCTCTGAATGTACAGTTAAAATTACTTTTTCAGAAACATTTGAAATTACGAAATATTTGCACACTTAAAATTTCTATTATTAATTACGCAATACTGTACTGGCTACTATGTTTATTTCTGGATTCACTTATGAAGTAATATTCTAAAGTAATAATGTAACAGAAACTAGTAGAAACTCATTTGTTAAGAAAAATTGGAAACCCTTGGGAATTGGTTATTTCTGCAGATTGAGAGAGACATAAGTATACCTCTGATGTGGAATTAGGTGCAGTTTGAGAGAGACATAAGTATACCTCTGATGTGGAATTAGGAAGGAGGGGGGAGATTACACCTCTCAACTGGAATGCCGTAAGAGTCACACAAATGCTGTGTGATGGCTAAATGACAAAAACGACTTAAGGACTGTAGTGGCAAGCAACATACATGCGAAATGCACGAGTCAGTTTCAGAATCTGAGACTATAATCACTCGAGCTTGAGCTGAGACTGCTGTTGAGTGTAGTTCTGCCAAGGTATCTTTTAAAGGAACAGTGACTACTACAAAATGAACCTTTTAGAAGAATTTGAAATATATAAACATGCCCAACTAAATTCAAAAGATTTTTTGAATGATCAACTTGCATTAAAAAACAAACACCATTTTGATTGCATATCACCTATTATAAAATGTACATTTTACACATTAGAGCTATGTGCCACATTTTTTTCAACTGTATTGTATATAACTTCTTTATATACTTTGGTTATATTTAATGCTTTTACATATGTTCCTTGCTGCTAGCACAACAGATACTTAGATGTGATTCAGTAACTGTAAATCGTCAATCCGTGTTCACAATGATCACATAAAATATGTGCATTTCTGGACATGTAAAGGCATTACGCTTCTATGAAGAAGATACTGACATCTACTAAACTAATACTTAATAAGTATCTGTAAAATACGTCTCATACTTCACATAACCGTATAGCTATGGTCTCAAATTTTATAATATCCCCCGTTTTGTTGCCTTCTAAAGATGGCTCTGAGCACTATGGGACTTAAAATCTATGGTTATCAGTCCCCTAGAACTTAGAACTACTTAAACCTAACTAACATAAGGACATCACACAACACCCCGTCATCACATTCTAAAGATGACTAATTAATTTTTTTAAACCAGTGAAATATAATAAAAATATATGTGCAACTGATGACTGAATTTTAATCTGAAAAATATGTGCTACAGTTGCTGAAAATTACAGCCATGAATAAAATAATTATATGTAATGCTCTCAGTAGCACCAAAGTTACATTCTTAGATGAAACAGGGTCCAAAATTGAGAGTAACAAAGAAAAAGCAGAAGTGATAAACACCATTTTCTTAAATTCCTTCATAAAGGATGATACAGAACTAGTGCTCCTGCTTAATTCTTGCAAACTGAGGATATAGAATGTCAGTGTTGTTGAGAAACTGCTGAAATTGTTAAAATTAAAGTTCTAAACAATGATGAAACCTTTCAGATTATACACAGAATTTTCAGCTGAGTTTGTCCCCGCTTTAACCATAGTATAGCATAGACCTCTTAAACAAAAAGCTGCACCCAGTGGTAGAATCTAAGTTTGTGCTTAAACATAAGGTGGTATCTATAAAACATAATGAACTCCTCCATGTTGTCTAGCATGGATTCTGAAAACATCAATCATATGAAACCCAATTTGCACTTTTTTTACATATTATCCTTAAAGCCATAAATCAAGGCAATCAGGTCGATGTAGTATTTCTTGATTTCTGAAAATCATTTGACTCATTACCACACTAACTTTTAATAATTAAAGTATCATCATATGGAGCATCAAACAAAGTTTGTGACTGTATTGAGGATTATTTGGTAGGAAATGACATAGTATGTTGTCTTGGATGAAGAGTCATCAAGAGTTATTACTAAATAACTTCGGGTGTGCCCCAGGAAGTGTGTTGGCACCATTGCTGTTCATGTTGTCTATTAATGACCTGCCAGATAATGTTAACAGTAATCTCAGAGTATATGCAGGTGATACAGTTATCTGTAATGAAGTACTGTCAGATAAAAGCTGTGCAAATATTGTCTGCTCATGATAAGATTTCATAGTGCTGCAAATACTGGCAACTTGCTTTGAAAGTAAAACTGTGGACTTCACATAATGAAAAAAACTAGTATCCTATGACTACAATACAAATGAGTCACAAATGGAATAAGTCAACTCATACAAATACCTGAGTAGTCTGCAAAGAATAAGAAATGGAATGTTCACATAGGCTCAGTTGGATGCAATTAGTATATAAAAGGAATTAGTTATCAAACAGTAGTCCAACCCAGCACAGATTATTGTTCTAGTGTGTGGGACACATACCAAATGCAAAGAGAGGCCGCAAAAATTATCACAGGTTTGCTTCACTTGAGAGAGGGCATCATGGAAATGCAGAAAAACCTGGACTGACAGATAGATGCTTGTGGGTATACGCCAATTATTCCGTGAAAGCCTACTTACAAACTTTCAAGAACGAGTATTAAGTGAGAAATCTAGGAGTATACTACAAACCTTTAGGTATAACTGAAGACAGTGTCTGAAAAGACACTTTCAGGCAGTCATTTTTCCCACGCTCCAAATGTGAACTAAAAGGGAAGGAGGCCTATAAACGGCATGATAGGTGGCACACACTGGCATGCACTTTTAAAAGTGGTTTAAGGAGGATGGAATTAAATGTAGATAGGGAAGGAAATGGGTTGTCTCCTTTATCAAGTAAGCATCCCAGGATTTGTTGAATAAATTTAGTACGTGATTTGGAAAGAAGAAAACCAACTGAATAATTCCCTGTAAGTAGATAATTCCTTAATGTTTTTCTCCGCCGGCTACAGCAAACCCACGTTTCTGAGCGCATTTTCGATAGCATAATAAAGGGGGTATTAATGATTTCCTTTGTATGGATGGTGGCGTTTAAGAGTTTCTCTTAGTCCACATCTACCAGTGACGTCAACCACAAACTAGTCAGTCCTGGTATACGATAATTATAATTTAAACAGTTAATCACTTTCATAAAGATGTCAGAGCTATATAATCATGCAGGTATACTGCCTCCATGGACATGACACGTCCTGAAGTAAAAACATAACTTGTGAGTTTTGTTGGGTCCATGCTATTTATTGTATGTTATTTCGTTACGGATAGAAACAACTCACCTGATGTTTTTCGAATTCTGCATCTCTGAAGTTTATTACGTTTGATAAATCTGGAGGAGGACATTTACTTTTGTAATATTTGAAGTGTTTCTTAAACATACCACTACAAAACGTACCACGGAGCCCTTAATTACATGCGCGATCACAGATTTGTACTCTGCCGTTGACAGTTTGTTGTGGCGTTAGTCATTTGTTATTCTTGCTATCGTTGGCAAAGGTTGACAGCTAATATTTACGTTCACATAACATATGTAGTTCTAAACAAATAAGCGACACGTTCTAGTATAATTTTAATGTTAGTCTTTCAGTAACATTGGTTCCAGGATTCGTTCTACGAAACAAGACGTGCAACCAGACTCATCCCTGCCCATGGTAAGGCTCAAGGTGGCCATATTTAGCGTCATTTAAGTAGAAAAATGCATGTTTATTTGTATGTTTTCACTTTTCAGGTTCATTTCCTTTATTTAACAAAGCCGTTGACAGTGGAGTAATGTTGTTGGACATGTAGAGCAGTTCACCCGTAAATCAGAAGCGTAGTCACGAAGCCGGCGAATTTTCGACTTCCAGCCCGTATTATTCTGTACTGACGTAGTAGCGCGATGTTTGAACAAAAGATGAAAAGACTAGGCCACACCTGCCATGTAGTTAGTAATCTAAACCCTTTATCTTCACTTTTCGTTTCAGGCCGTTATAATGTGTAACTTGAAGTACGTTGTTGCGCCGATACTTATTAATGTATATTTCTTGTCGAATCGGTGTTGAGTGTACCTTGTATGATAGACGTCACAAACACAAGAAAGTCGCCAAGAATGTCAATTGAAACAGTAAAACGAATATAAACGGGGTTCTTTATCCGCAGTGGTGATTGACAGTGCATATTAAAATAGACTATTGTATACAGTTCCAACATTGTGTTGGTATCATGATCTGAAACTCAGTATATTTGTAATTTATTAATTAAAGGTACCGGTATCTTAAGAATTCCTTTTTTTTTTATTTTTTATTCTCAGACCATTACCTACACTATTATTAAGAAACATGAAATACAAAACGTTTAGTTACACAAAAATATTGCTTGATACAGTGCAGTTGTTAAGATACTGGTCCCATATTTGAGAGGCTGGAGTTTGCTTTGTCTGCTCATCCAAATGTAGGTTTTTCTTAGTTTTCCTAAATCATTTGAGGCAAATGCTGGGATGGTTCCTGCATCAAGGCCATGGGTAACCACCTGCCCTGCCCTAACATAACTATATTTTTCTGTGTACGGCCTTGCCGCAGTGGATAAACCGGTTCCTGTGAGATCACCGAAGTTAAGTGCTGTCGGGCGTGGTCGGCATTTGGATGGGTGACCATCCTCTGGCCGCCATGCACTGTTGCCATTTTTCGGGGTGCAGTCAGCCTCGTGATGCCAATTGAGGAGCTACTCGACCAAATAGTAGTGGCTTCAGTCAAGAATACCATCATGACGACCGGGAGAACGGTGTGTTGACCCCACGCCTCTCCTATCCACATCCTCCACTGAGGATGACACGGTGGTCGGATGGTCCCGGTAGGCCACTCGTGGCCTGAAGACGGAGTGTGTATGTGTATGTTTTTGATCTGTTTTGATTGTACTATGATGACAAATCCAGTATCATTTTAAAATGATCCCTGGATGGATGAATGAATGAATGAATGAATAAATAAACAAATGCATACTGGTACGCGCATATACTGTATTGCTAATGGTACTATAGCAAAGAATGTCCAAACTCTTATTTGATGGAAATAATTAAAATTGTTAGCTGTTGCTGATACGTATCTAAAGAATTTTCTGTGCATTGTCTGCAAGCTGTTATGGGTACTTGGACTGTCACGTTACTATGTCACCAAGTGAGGTGCTGTAGTGATAAGACATAACTCCTACTGATATTTAGATGGATGACTCTTTAAACAACAGTCTGGCCAACCAAAATTAGGTTTCCTGAATCACTTTTAATGTAAATCCTAGGATGGTTTGAATTGTCACAGCCGATTTCCTTGCCCAAAACAAATTTGAGCAGTCTCCAACGATTTCATTGCCTACACAATTCCAAACCGCAGTCTTTCTTCATACTTACTTACTTTGTCAATGTATATATGACACTCTTCTCATAACAACACCAAAGTTACCACGGAATTGGGTGAGATCACTAAATAGTTCTGTGTTGGGTAATTAATTTCTGGCTAATATGAGTATAGATGTTTGCTTTTCTAATGTTGGCAGCCACTTAAATGTACATCAAGAGAAACAGCCATTGTTGAACAAATCTGGAACTAATCTATGTGATGTGATAACATGATAAAAATTGATTAAAATTTCACCCTTATTTGTGTGGGCAAATACTTCTGAATATATATGAAACTTGTTTATGTATAGGTTGTTTCTAAAATGAATGTAAAAAAATGAGAGGGCTGGTGGAATGAATCAACAAGAAACTTCCACATAGCAACCCATGTCCATATCACTTAGCATTCAGCACTAGGCGTGACGTAACAGCATCACGCACTGCCAAGAAGGTAGGCACACAACCCACCATCCAAGTCGAAATAGTAGCAGGTAGTCTGGGTGGGATAACACCACAGAGTTTCTTCTGACATTTGCTAGGACCTGAAAGCATTGTATTTGGCTTTGCAAATGCCTCGTTGATACAGTGTCGTACAGAGGGCGGTACCTGCACACAGTGCAGGAGTCTGGTTCGCCCTGCGTCAGTGTGTCAAGAAATGGGGACACTCTTGTATTTGGTACTGTGCACAGTGCATGGGGAATGGTATACTTTTCTTGGGAGAAAAGGACAGACAGGCACAGTTCTTATGGGGCAGCAGGTGGAGGCACATGCACCGTCATCCACAAGTCCCTAAGAGAGACTGATGCAGTTCAGGTGAGTTGTCCACTGACAAGGTATCGTAATGGCGCATGTACGCTTCTGATGCGTTTATTTTGTGATGGCAGGTGCAAAGGCATGACATACACAGTCGTCTGCACACAGTGCATATGCCAGAGCTTGAAGAGGAGATTTTAGCACTGCAGGACTAGCCCTTAACAAACTAGCAGAGTGTTGCTTGAGGAATGAATGTAAGCCATTCCACAGTATGGCATGTGTGGAATGAAGATGATTTACACCCTTACCTCCTTCAGGAAATTCAAGCCCATAACCCAGATTATTTTGCGTGTCTCATTGACTTCTGCCAGTGGTTTTTGAGAAGTGTGCCGTGTAACTTGTATTCCCATGCTTTGTACTTTTTACAGATCAAAAATCTACATTTACATCTATACTCCATTAGGTGCATGGCAAATCCAGTGGGGTAAGATTGATCACAGTGTAACGCAATGGAAATATTGCAATGCATGTGTATCTAGTTTGTAATAAATTTGAAAGATAACCTTGTTAGTGTCTCTCCATGTAATGTGTTCAGTTATAGTGAGGACATCAGTTACAACCCTGAAAAATCACCTGTGATTGATACATTTCATTTGGTTTATTAATTCATCCAGTGGTATGTGATTTGTCACCATAATGCAGTGAAAATAACAACAGACACAAAGAAAATGCAAGTATATTTTAAGATGGTAGGACGGGTTGTGAGACATGACTTTGCTCCTGGAATTTGCCTGTAATGATTCTGGAAAATAGTGGGAAACCTAAATCAAGATTGACCATACAGAGTAAACTTCATCCTCCTGAAAATGTGTTCAGTGTGTTGACAACTGGAATTTCTCATTTGGTTAGTCCCTCTTGTATAGTGTTCTTTGGTTTACACACAATTTGCACCCAATAATTTATCATCATCATCATCATCATCATCATCATCATCATCATTTAAGACTGATTATGCCTTTTAGCGTTCAGTCTGAAGCATAGCCCCCCTTATAAAATTCCTCCATGATCCCCTATTCAGTGCTAAATTTGGTGCCTCTTCTGATGTTAAACCTATTACTTCAAAATCATTCTTAACCAAATCCAGGTACCTTCTCCTTGGTCTGCCCCGACTCCTCCTACCCTCTACTGCTGAACCCATGAGTCTCTTGGGTAACCTTGCTTCTCCCATGTGTGTAACATGACCCCACCATCTAAGCCTGTTCGCCCTGACTGCTACATCTATAGAGTTCATTCCCAGTTTTTCTTTGATTTCCTCATTGTGGACACCCTCCTGCCATTGTTCCCATCTACTAGTACCTGCAATCATCCTAGCTACTTTCATATCCGTAACCTCAATCTTATTGATAAGGTAACCTGAATCCGCCCAGCTTTCGCTTCCATACAACAAAGTTGGTCAAAAGATTGAACGGTGCACAGATAACTTAGTCTTGGTACTGACTTCCTTCTTGCAGAAGAGAGTAGATCGTAGCTGAGCACTCACTGCATTAGCTTTGCTACCCCTTGCTTCCAGTTCTTTCACTATGTTGCTATCCTGTGAGAATATGCATCCTAAGTACTTGAAACCGTCCACCTGTTCTAACTTTGTTCCTCCTATTTGGCACCCAATCCGTTTATATCTCTTTCCCACTGACATTACTTTCGTTTTAGAGATGCTAATCTTCATACCATAGTCCTTACATTTCTGATCTAGCTCTGAAATATTACTTTGCAAACTTTCAATCGAATCTGCCATCACAACTAAGTCATCCGCATAAGCAAGACTGTTTATTTTGTGTTCACATATCTTAATCTCACCCAGCCAGTCTATTGTTTTCAACATATGATCCATAAATAATATGAACAACAGTGGAGACAGGTTGCAGCCTTGTCTTACCCCTGAAACTACTCTGAACCATGAACTCAATTTACCGTCAACTCTAACTGCTGCCTGATTATCCATGTAAAGACCTTTAATTGCTTGCAAAAGTTTGCCTCCTATTCCATAATCTTGTAGAACAGACTATAACTTCCTCCCAGGAACCCGGTCATATGCCTTTTCTAGATCTATAAAGCATAGGTACAATTCCCTGTTCCACTCATAACACTTCTCCATTATTTGCCATAAGCTAAAGATCTGGTCCTGACAACCTCTAAGAGGCCTAAACCCACACTGATTTTCATCCAATTGGTCCTCAACTAATACTCGCACTTTCCTTTCAACAATACCTGAGAAGATTTTACCCATAACGCTGATTAAAGAGATACCTCTGTAGTTGTTACAATCTTTTCTGTTTCCATGTTTAAAGATTGGTGTGATTACTGCTTTTGTCCAGTCTGATGGAACCTGTCCCGACTCCCAGGCCATTTCAATTATCCTGTGTAGCCATTTAAGACCTGACATTCCACTGTATTTGATGAGTTCCGACCGAATTTCATCCACCCCAGCTGCTTTATTGCACTGCAATCAATTGACCATTTTGTGGTTCATGGTGTGGGTTCCTGTAGTCATGTCCTAGTTCATGAACCACGGGCAACATATGAGTGGCCAAGTAAGTGGTCCTGATAGTCGGATACCAGTTACTTTGGAATAAGGCTGGGCATCTCGGACATATTCTGAGTCGTGGTCACCTTTGTGCTCATACGGCAAAGACTACCAAATCCACCGGTTAGTCCCTCAGCCGTTAGGGGCAAAACCCAATGGGACCCGGGGCAAGTAAGGCTAGCAACCTGCTTCCCTGGTACTTTAAATATGATGCTGGCAACAATCAGAGCAAAATGCCTCGGGCCAATAATTTATAATAATGTAAAACACAGTTGCATACTGCATAACTGCACACACTAAGAACACCCACTGGCACCTCCTGAACCACAAACTTGTAGATATGAGCAGTGCTGTTTTTCTGGGGGAACGCTGGGGGATGTGTACCCCTAAACTTTTTCATCGACAAAGTAATTTTTTTACGATATTGAGAACTTGGAAGAGTGCCAAAGATTTATTTCACGGACATAAATTTTTTATTTCATTTTTTCGTGTTGGTAATTGCAATACGAATGATACCAGTGCAGTTTTTGGTGGGAAAATCGATGTCATTTACTGTTTCAAGCATTTCGTAGCTGTGGCAACCGTTCACGACAACTGAATCACTGGCAGCCAGTTTGACAAGCATGTAGTGCCTTCGCCTGCTAATAGTGGGCAATGGTAGTGCTAAACAGATATGCGTACACTCAAATCGCAGGCTTCATTTGAGGCGATGTAAACTGAAGTGTTCGATACCACTTTCTCTTGTATGTTTGTATTCCTCGGTATTGCCTGCTTCATTTGAACTGTAAAGTCAACTGAAGAGTCCGATACTTTTTTTTTAGTTCGACATGTTGATGACGTCATGGCTAAAAGCAGACGGGTGGTATCCCATGCTTCAGTTATAACTAATTTTTGCTGCATTATAACCCCTGTTGGAGTACCCTCAAATTTTTTTTTAGAAAAAAAGCACTGGGTATGAGCCTTGCACTCACTTCAGTCTGTTTGGAAAACTGACTCCAGGCCCATAGACATGCAACTATGCCTTATGCACATCTTCATGGCCACCTCTCAGTCTGCCTGAAAAACTGAGTCAGCATCAAATGAGATGTTGAGCTCAGGAGACAGACAAGTCATTACCATCACTTTCTGTAGATCTTGACACAGGGGTTTCTTGCAAAAGCATTATATTGTGATCATGTTTTATAATGACACAGGGTGTTATTGTTGTCCCCTTTCATTACTAACCACTACCCTTGAGTCCTTTAAATAATATTTATTTCTATAGTATGCATTACATATGAAGAACACCTTAGCTGCCTTTTTGAACAGATGTATTTTAGTAATATTTCTCATCTTCATGCTCAGTTTATTACACAATTTTATTTCCAGGTAGAACATTCTATTTTGAATTTTCTGTTTGTTTTTCTTTGGTAACGTTAGTCGAAACTGGCTCTTGTTCCATGATTATGTGTAGAACTATTACTGAAATTCTTAGTAATGTTTTCCCTGGTTTATACAACAGGATAGTAGATGTACTCTTTTAGTGCGCTAAGAATACCTAACTTTTTACATAGTTCTTTACAGTGGATAAGACTACTACTCGTGGTTATTACAATATTATGAAAAGGATTGTTGCTACTCACCATATAGCAGAGGTGCTGACTTCAGATAGGCACGACAAAAAGACTGTCACAAAATGAGCTTTCGGCCAACAAAGCCAGCCTACAAGCAGCAGCGCCTCAACCTTCATTAGTCATTGTCCTTACCCATCTGGCCCCTTCCCTGTTCCCATTCATGCACTACACAGCCCTCTGTTCCACCAACACACCCAGTCTTTTTACTTATCTCCTCCTTCGCACCCCCTCTTTCCCCCCTCTCCACCTACCTGCCCTTCCCTCTCTCCACCACGTCCCTGCGTGCTCCCACTAGCATCACTGTACTGTTTTTGTTTCCAGAGCTCTCGGGTGTGCAGCCAGATGTGATAGTTGAAGTCCCAAGATATTTCGGCGAATAACCTTTCCACCATAATCAGGTGGTTATGATGGACTGGTCTGTCTGCTCATTGTCAGTGTTATTTATGTCCATCATTCGGCCTTCGATTCCCTGTACCGACGGTCTGATTGCGACCACCGAACTTCCTGTTGCGGCCGCCGACATTCCGTTTGTGAGCGCCGACCCTTCGATTGCGGCCGCTGACAAACCGTTTGTGAGCGCCGACCCTTCGATTGCGGCCGCTGACAATCCGTTTGCGGGCGCCAACCCAGGTATGCGCCCACCCCGGCATCGCGCCGGATGGTGGAAGATGCAGAATGCCGTCATAGTAGGGTCTTGTGTTCGCTTGTGGCGAGACTCCTTGATGGAGTTAAGTAATGGTTGCCATGCCTTGCTAAGTTGAAAACCTGTGTCTCGGTTCATGAGATTGTCCGTTACGTGAATTTCAATGGCCTTCTTGAAGACGCTGTCCCAGTAGATACTGGTAGGGGCCAGAATCTTGGTCTCTTCGTATTTCGCGTTGTGTCCAGTTTCCAAGCAGTGTTTTGTCAGTGCTGATTTGGTGGGCTGGACTAGGCCTGTGTGGCGTTGGTGTTCTTTCAGTGGTCTTCGACTGTTCGGATTGTTTGACCGATGTAGGATTTGCCGCAACCACATTGAATATTATATATGCCCACTTTCTTGAAGCCAAATCCATCTTTCACTGTCCCCAGTAGGGCCCGTATCTTGGATGGTGGTCGGAAGACCATGTCAATTTTGTGTTGTTTTTGCAGTCTCCCAATTTTTGATGTCGCGTTGCCTGGGTAGAGAGGCAAGGCTTGTTTTCTCATCTATAGACTGTTCTTCATCTGGGTTTCTGCAGTGTTTCCGTCATCTGAGGGCTGCCTGAATCTGTCGTTTGCTGTATCCGTTCTTGTGAAACACATTTTCTAGGTGTTTGAGTTCTTTGTGCAGACTCTTCGTCCGATATCGAGTATGCCCTATGAACCAGTGTGCTGAGCATCCCGTTGAGTTGTGCAGGATGGTGGCAACTCGAGGCGTGTAGATGTAGGTCCGTATGTGTAGGCTTAATGTCAATTTATTACATACTGCCCAATCGTAAACATCCTTGGGGGTTTCATTTGCTTTCTCTAATAGCAATTCTGGTGTTTTATCATTGTCTATGATGTTGCTGTCATCACCAAAGAGAACTTTTCCCCCACATCTTATACTGCCAGAGAACACACACACACACACACACACACACACACACACACACACACACACACACAGAGAGAGAGAGAGAGAGAGAGAGAGAGAGAGAGAGAGAATGAATTGTATCCATACACTGTCCTGAGACATACCTGTGTTTATTTGTTCTTGTCTGACAATTGTTTCACTAATAATTTATCATCAGCAGACATATTAACAATCTGTCTTTTCATACTGTTTTCCAGGTAAGACTGTAACCACTCATCTACTATTCCTCTTACACCTAGTGCTTCTACCTCGTTTGGTGGTATTTTATGGTCAGAAGTGTCAAAATGCTTGAAAAAGTCTAAGGATGCGCCTGTAACACAGTCATCTTTGCCAAGTGCTTCGAGAACCTCTTCAGTGGATTGTAAAGTGGCTGATACTATACTTGTCCCACTTCAGAAACCAAACTGTCCTTTTTTTTAAAAAAAGCTATTTTTATATGTCTAACTCATTAGTCTTTCGTGGAAAAATACTGGAACTAACGGGATCGTTATTGTATATTTGTCAGTGGAGCTTGTGGGCTGCCTGTGCATGCCTTCAGAACAGAGACAGGAACATCACCTACACTTGCTGACTCCTTGTTTTTTACTTTCTGTATTGTCTTCCTGACTTCAGCCTCTGTTATAGGAAGCATAATTGTTGTGCTTGTTGCCTATGTCACTGTGGGTGCTACAATATTTTCCACCCCTGTTTTGTTTCAGGTGTGTTCAGTAGTGTACCAGTAATTGGCACTGTAAGATGAGGTGATAGGAGGCGCTGTGGCAGGATGCACCACTTGCTCTGGGGGAAGGTGGTGCTGCTGCTGGTGGGCGTGGTGGCAGTGCTGCAGGTGGTGCACCTGGTGCTGCTGAGCCGGCTCGAGTCGCGCCACCGCCGCCAGCCTGCCACGGGCCACGCCGAGCCCCTCCTGGTCGCCGCCGGCACTCAGGTAATTCCGTGTTCGAGAGCATCCCGAAGACGTCAGCCACCTGCCGTTTCTTATAAGTCGTACTTAACGAGATACCTCAAACACGGTGACCTCTTCTGTGTTGACTGGCGAGGAAAACATTGCGCTTTGCTCGTAGGACATCCTGAAAGTTGCGGATCGAGGCTGTCGAGTAGATGTAGTATTTCTTGACTTCCGAAAAGCTTTTGACTCGGTACCGCATATATGCTTATTACCGAAAATATGAGTCTGTGGAGTATTGAGCAAAATTTGTGACTGGAGTTGAATTCTTGGTGGGGAAGCCACAGTTTTTTGTTTTGGGTAGAATCATTGACAGAAGTAGAAATAACTTCAGGTGTGCCCTAGGGAATTGAGTTGGGGTCATTGCTGTTGTGTATTAATGATTTTGCAGACAATACTGACAGTAACCTTAGCATTTACATGTATGATGCAGTTATGTGTAATGAAGTATTGTTTGAAAACTGCTGCACAAATACTTAGTCAGATCTAGGTAAGTTTCCAGAGTGGCGCAAACATTGGCTACTTGCTTCAAATGTTCAGTTATGTAAAATTGTTCACGACACGAAATACCAGTGAGTTACAGTTGTAATCAGTGACTTCACAGAAATGCCTATGCAGGACTGTTGGTAGGGGTACAAAAAGGGACACTTGTGTAGGCTGAGTTGTATGTAAAGCAGGTGCCACACTTTAATTTATTAGTAGAATATTGGGGAAATGGAATCGGGCTATAAAGCACATTGCTTGCAAGCCATCCTAGAACATTTCTCAAGTCTGTAGTACCATTACCACACAGGAGTAACAGGGGATATTGAATGCATACAAAGAAGGACAACATAGATGGTGACAGGTTTGTTTGACCCATGGGGGGAGGGGGGGGGGGGGGGCACGGAGAAACTGATCTGACGGATGCTTGGTGATAGACACAAACTACCCCAAAAAGCCAAGTTGTAAAATTTCAAGTACCGTATTTAAGTTATGAATCAAAGAATATATTATAAGCCACTATGTACTGGCACCATAGGGATTGTGGGGACAACATTAGACTAATTAGAGTGATTTGAACATCCATTCTTCCCCTACAAACTGGTGCAGTGGGAATTACCCTCTGCTATGCTTTTCAGTGGTTTTGGAGAGTAGGGATGTAGACATTTCTTGTTGATATTTGGATAATTCCTATGTTTCTACCTATAGCACTTGTAAAACATACAGAAGTGTAATGTGTTCCTCTACTGTTGTGTTTAGTTTGACTTCTTATTTTAGTTTGATTTGTTTTTATTTATTTGTTTATTTATTTTCTTTTTCAATGGGTCGTATTTGTGACAACTCACCATGGTGTTGAACATTTCAGTAAAGTTCACATTCTCCTGGGCACACAGTGTGATATAAGTCTTGTAATAACATTATATATTTAAAAATTCAAGTCCATTGCTGCAATTGAAGTTCTGTATTGCGATAGAACTATTTCGGCTACAGTTGCCGTTTTCAAGCTATGTCTAGTTATTCGTGACTTCAGTATCACATTAGTGGCTGCTATCACTTATTAAATTGCTGTCTATGGTATTGTGAGAAACCGTAGGACTGCAAAAAGAGATGTCACTGAATGCACCCCACAAATACTTACCACAGTTCGTGAAAAACCGCTCGCATGCCACCGGCCCAGCTAGATGTCCAAATGCAAGCTACTTAGCACAGGTAGCTGCTTTAGGCAATAATTTTGTATTTATTTATTTCCTTCCAACATGCATGAGCTTAACTTAAAACATTATACATACAATTCTTTCATGCACAGATTAATAGCACAACACTTCTGATTTAAATTGTTCATACTCATGCATGTCAATGAAGCTCTCATTGAGTAAAGTGATTAATATTGAAGTAAGAGCTAATTTAGTTAATATTACATTTTAGACTAGTGCATTTACTACTTCGCTAGGTTATATATTGAAGGTTTCACTTTTCCGAACATATTTAGATAGAAAAGGAAATATTTTGTAAAGGCTGATAGTTGTTAGTTTTGTTTAAATTTTAGGTGTAAATTTTGGAAGAATGTAGATCTTTAGTTTTTTTACTAGACTTAGCAGTTAAAAGTTAAATTAATTCGTGTCCATCATACAGAGTTTAGTTAGCTGATTAGAACTTCCAAAAGTAAGTTTAAAAGTTTTTTTAAGTTAGGGTTTAGTTGCGTATTAGTACAGGCTATGATACTTCAGAGATCTTGCATCAAGTTATTCTCTGTTTTTGCATAAATTTTTCTATCAAATCATGTGTGACAAATGTGGTGGTTGCCGTAGAAATCTGAAGGAGGGGGTGTTCTGTGAAGACTGTAGGTTATGGTTTCATTGAGGCGAATGTAGAAGTGAGGAAATGTGGTAGATAATGAGGCTTTCCGTGGCAATGTAGGTTATGTTGAAAGGGCAGAAAAATCGCAGAACAAGAGGCAAAGATTTGTGCCCTTATGGCTGAATTAGAAAATGCAAATTTGGAATTATGTAGTATAAGGAAAGAAAAAGAGATGGCATGCTGGGAAAAAGTAGCAAGCAAAGGGCAAGAACGAGAAATTGTTGAAAAAACTTTAGAAATTCCATTAGTAAATCAGTTTGGCTTGAAACTTCCTGGCAGATTAAAACTGTGTGCCGGGCAGAGACTCAAACTCGGTACCTTTGCCCTTTGCGGGAAAGTGCTCTACTATCTGAGCTACCCAAGCATGACTCACGACCTGCCCTCACAGCTTCAATTCTGCCAGTACGTCTCCTACCTTCCATACTTCACAGAAGCTCTTCCATGAATCTTGCAGAACTAGCACTCCTGGAAGAAAGGATATTGCAGAGACATGGCTTAGCCACAGCCTTGGGGATGTTTCCAGAATGAGACTTTCACTCTGCAGCAGAGTGTGCACTGATATGAAACTTCCTGGCAGATTAAAACTGTGTGCCAGACCGAGACTTAAACTCTGGTCCTTTGCCTTTCGCGGGCGAGTGCTTTACCATCTGAGCCACCGAAGCACGAATCATGACCTGCGCTGACAGTGTAAATTCTTGCAGTACCTCATCTCCTACCTTCCAAACTTCACAGAAGCTCTTTTGCAAGCCTTGCAGAACTAGCACTCCTGGAAGAAAGGTTATTGAGGAGACATAGCTTAGCCACAGCCTTGGGGATGTTTCCAGAATGAGATTTTCACTCTGCAGCAGAGTGTGCGCTGATATGATACTTCCTCGCAGATTAAAACTGTGTGCCAGACCGAGACTTGAACTCGGGCCCTTTGGCTTACTATCTGAAGTAGTGGAGGAAGGGCCTCATCCAGATGTAGCTGAATGGATCTTGAATCAGAATATTAGCTTAAAGAAAAAAAAGACAAGTCAGGATGAAATCAGAATAGGAAAAAGAGAATTCTGCTTGTAGGTAGCAGTCATGGAAGGGGTGTAGCCCAGCAGCTTCAGGAGAAATTAAGTGAAGGGTACCAGGTCACAAGTTTTGTAAAACTTTCACCTGGCATGTAGGGACTTTGAGAAGGAAAATCAGGTAATTACAGTTGGGGGAGCAGGAAACAGCCTGGCTATGAATCCAAGATATAGTATTAGGAGTGATCTGGACAAAATAGGAGCAGAAACTGGGCTCATAAATGTGGGGTTTGTGGAGGTCTTTCAGTGCCTTGATTTGCCCTGGTAAACTCTGCTATAAGGCATGTTAACACTGAGCTGAACAGGGTGCTCCAGACACCAGCAAAATCTCACATGAGTGTTGTTCCAGTTGATGCCATTGATAGGTGGGGACACACTACACACGGCCTGCACTTAAATAGGAAGGGAAAAGATAAGTTAGCTTCTCTGTTAGCAGATACTGTAAGGGGAACCACAGTCACACAAGGGATGACCCTGGGGTTAATGGGATCAGGCAGACAGGTTTCTTAGTTAAAACCAAAATCCAGACAGGCAATAATCAAGAAAAATAGAATAAATGAAGCTTCATGTACTGTAAAGAGGGATAAAGCTAAGGTTATTATCAGTTTACTTCAGAGTCATGGGTGCTAACTCAGAGGCAGAAAGATTGCCTGCTGGCTGTCGAGATGGATTTCTGGAGACGGAGTTGTGGATACTCCAGACTTGACTATATTAGAAATGATAGGATCAGAGAGGTTATGAATGTCAAAAGCACAATCCTAGACTACATAGAAAGGAAGCACCTATTCTAGTATGATCACTTACAGTGTATGCCAGACAAAAGATGGCTAAAACGGGTATGGCAGAAGAAAGTGACGTAGACCTGCGAGGTACTGGAAAGACGACGTCAACGAAGCAATGGTGGCGAGAGGTCTTAATGAAGGAGACTCGAATGACCGTGAACGACGGAGATTGGGATGCGAGAGTATGGCAGAAGAAAGCGACGTAGACCTGCGAGGTACTGGAAAGAAGACGTCAACGAAGCAATGGTGGCGAGAGGTCTTAATGAAGGAGACTCGAATGACCGTGAACGACGGAGATTGGGATGCGAGAGTATGGCAGAAGAAAGCGACATAGACCTGCGAGGTACTGGAAAGACGACGTCAACGAAGCAATGGTGGCGAGAGGTCTTAATGAAGGAGACTCGAATGACCGTGAACGACGGAGATTGGGATGCGAGAGTCGGCGGCAGCCGTAGAAACCTCGCTCATATATATACTTCATCAAAATATCAGGGGAATAAAAAATAAAGTAGATGAGGTGTTAGTGTGTTTAGATGATCTAAAAAATAAGAATGAGATTGATATACTCTGTCTGTCTAACACTATGTGACTGTGGGGATGGAAAGTGTCTGTATAAATGGGTATGATTTAGCATCTTACACTTGCAGATCTAGCATGGATAAAGGAGGAGTTGCCATTGACACAAAACAAGGGTATAAGTACAAAACTGTAGAAGTAAGCAAATTTTGTGTCAATCAACACTTTGAAGTTTGTGCATGTGAACTACAGCTAGATAATGTAGTGTTGATATTAGCAACAGTGTACAGGTCCCCATTAGGAGATTGGGAGCTACTCACAAAAAAGTTTGACTCCCTAGTTATTAATCTGTGTTGATTTTAGTGTAAACTTTCTAAGCAATTCTGATAGTAAAAGTGAACTAGAAGTGTTGTTAATGATATATAATTTAGAGTCAGTGACCAATTTCACTACATGTATAGCTCAAGACAGCAGCACTCTAATAGATAATGTATTTGTGCAGCAAGAGGATGTAAAACTAACATGTGGTTTCCCTGTGATAAATGGATTATCAGATCATGATGCACAACTGATTAACTTACAAAAATTAGCATGGTGTACAGTTCAGAAACAATTAAGGAAAAATGTAAGGCTGGTCAACTCAGTATCTGTAGAGTACTTCAGAGTATGTTTAAGAAATGTTAATTGGGGAGATGTATATAATGAGCCAAATGCCAATGATAAATGCAACCTATTTCTTGATAAATTTTTATCCCTTTTTGAACACTTATTTCCCCCAAAAAATTACTAAATATACAGGGTGTTTCAAAAATGACCAATATATTTGAAACGGCAATAAAAACTAAACGAGCAGCGATAGAAATACACCGTTTGTTGCAATATGCTTGGGACAACAGTACATTTTCAGGCGGACAAACTTTCGAAATTACAGTAGTTACAATTTTCAACAACAGATGGCGCTGCATGTGATGTGAAAGATATAGAAGACAACGCAGTCTGTGGGTGCGCCATTCTGTACGTAGTCTTTCTGCTGTAAGCGTGTGCTGTTCACAACGTGCAAGTGTGCTGTAGACAACATGGTTTATTCCTTAGAACAGAGGATTTTTCTGGTGTTGGAATTCCACCGCCTAGAACACAGTGTTGTTGCAACAAGACGAAGTTTTCAACGGAGGTTTAATGTAACCAAAGGACCAAAAAGCGATACAATAAAGGATCTGTTTGAAAAATTTCAACGGACTGGGAACGTGACGGATGAACATGCTGGAAAGGTAGGGCGACTGCGTACGGCAACCACAGAGGGCAACGCGCAGCTAGTGCAGCAGGTGATCCAACAGCGGCCTCGGGTTTCCGTTCGCCGTGTTGCAGCTGCGGTCCAAATGACGCCAACGTCCACGTATCGTCTCATGCGCCAGAGTTTACACCTCTATCCATACAAAATTCAAACGCGGCAAGCCCTCAGCGCCGCTACCATTGCTGCACGAGAGACATTCGCTAACGATATAGTGCACAGGATTGATGATGGCGATATGCATGTGGGCAGCATTTGGTTTACTGACGAAACTTATTTTTACCTGGACGGCTTCATCAATAAACAGAACTGGCGCATATGGGGAACCGAAAAACCCCATGTTGCAGTCCCATCGTCCCTGCATCCTCAAAAAGTACTGGTCTGGGCCGCCATTTCTTCCAAAGGAATCATTGGCCCATTTTTCAGATCCGAAACGATTACTGCATCACGCTATCTGGACATTCTTCGTGAATTTGTGGTAGTACAAACTGCCTTAGACGACACTGCGAACACCTCGTGGTTTATGCAAGATGGTGCCCGGCCACATCGCACGGCCGACATCTTTAATTTCCTGAATGAATATTTCGATGATCGTGTGATTGCTTTGGGCTATCCGAAACATACAGGAGGCGGCGTGGATTGGCCTCCCTATTCGCCAGACATGAACCCCTGTGACTTCTTTCTGTGGGGACACTTGAAAGACCAGGTGTACCGCCAGAATCCAGAAACAATTGAACAGCTGAAGCCGTACACCTCATCTGCATGTGAAGCCATTCCGCCAGACACATTGTCAAAGGTTTCGGGTATTTTCATTCAGAGACTACGCCATATTATTGCTACGCATGGTGGATATGTGGAAAATATCGTACTATAGAGTTTCCCAGACCACAGCGCCATCTGTTGTTGAAAATTGTAACTATTGTAATTTCGAAAGTTTGTCTGCCTGAAAATGTACTGTTGTCCCAAGCATATTGCAACAAACGGTGTATTTCTATCGCTGCTCGTTTAGTTTTTATTGCCGTTTCAAATATACCGGTCATTTTTGAAACACCCTGTAACACCAAACAGTTTTCAAAGAAACCTGCAATCACTATAGGTATTAAAGTGTCTTCAGAAAGGAAAAGAAAATTTTATGAGGCAGCAAGAATTGGTAAAGACCCAGAAGTAGTTTTATACTATAAAAATTATTGTAACATACTGAGAAAATTTGTCAGAAAATCAAAACATTCGTATATTAGAGAGAAATTTACAATTCGGGCAATAAAATAAAATCAGTATGGAATGTTGTTAGAAAAGAGAGAGGAAAAGTAACCACTGGGGTAGGTAGTGTTACTATTAAAGAGAATGAGACCAGCCTAACCAACAGTACACGAGTAGCTAATGTACTTAACAACCATTTCTTAAAGTGTAGGTGAAAAATTGGTGAGAATAGTTCAAAAGAAAAAGCCAAGCAGTACATGGAAGAGTCAGTTTTGAGAAATCCTAGTCAGATTAATTTTCATCTGACAACCTCTTATGAAATGAAATGAGGAAAATCATTAAATCTTTGAAAAATAAATATTCTGTTGGAGTAGATGACATCTCTAACAAGATATTAAAGCAATGTGGAGCAGTTACAGCTGATGTTCTGAGCCACATCTGATGCATCACTAACTCAAGGTATATTTTTCAAGACAGGTTACAATATGCCATTGTCAAGCCTCTCTACAAGAAAGGAGACACTACAGATGTCAACAGTTACCAGCCAGTATCCTTGCTTCCAGCATTTTCAAAAATTTTCAAGAAAGTAATGTACTCAATAGTGGTTAGCCATCTCAGCAGTAATGGGATACTTAGTAAATCACAGTTTGGATTTCAGAAATACTGTTCCACTGAGACAGCAATATAAAATTTCACTGCCCATATAATACAGTCTTTAAATAGTAAAATGTCACCAATAGGAATTTTCAGTGACTTATCCAAAGTGTTTGATTGTGGGAACCATGACATTATATTACAGAAATTGCAATTCTATGGTGTAAATGGAACAGCTTATAAGTGGTTTAAGTCATACCTACAGAACAGGAAGGAAAAAATGTCTTTATATGGTTTAAATGATTCAAGGAAGTTTCCCAGTTCATCTACAGGGGGTGAAATTACATTAGGTGTTCCACGAGGTTCGATCATGGGTCCCCTTTTGTTCTTGATATATGTGAATGACCCCCCTTCTTATCTGAAACAAGAAGCTAAGCTGACACTGTTTGCTGATGATTCAAGAATCATTATTAATCCATTAAAAGAAACTCCAATAGAAAATGATACAAATAATGTCTTTGGAAAAGTTATTGATTGGTTTTCTGTGAATGGGCTTGCTCTGAACTTTGGAAAAACACAGTACATCCAATTTTCTGCTACAAGGAGTACAGTTCCTTCAATAAATATAACACATCAACAGAAGTCAGTAGCCAGGGCAGAGCATACTAAGTTTTTGGGTCTAAATATACATGAGAATCTTAATTGGAAAATTCATATTTTGGATCCCCTTAAGAGACTAGGTTCAGCAACTTTTGCAATCAGAATAATTGCTAATTTTGAGGATACAGAAATTAGAAGCTAACATACTTTCACTCTCTGATGTCATACAGAATAACATTTTGGGGTAACTCAACACTTAGGCAAAAAGTATTGACTGCTGAAAAGAAAGTGGTTAGAATAATGTGTGGGGCTCAGTCGCACATCTTGTAGGCATCTCTTTAAAAGGTTAGGAATTCTTACAACAGCCTCACAGTACATTTACTCAGTAATGAAAGTTGTTCTCAAAAACATGGACCAGTTTAAACCAACAGTGACATTCATGATTATAGTACCAGAAGAAAGGAGGACTTACAATATCCTCTCCTTAACCTATCTTTGGCACAGAAAGGGGTAAAATATGCCGCTGTAAAACTTTTCGATAAATTACCAGATGAAATAAAATGTCTGACAGACAACAGTAACAAGATTTTAAACATGTCTGCAACAGCAACTGTCGAAATTCTTCACGATAAAGGATGACAGCCAAAACAGTTGCAGGATAAAAATTTATTAAAATTCTTGACCAAGGTTTCGGTACTTATACGAGGGTTATTCCAAAAGTAAGGTCCGATTGGTCGCGAAATGGAAACGACTATGAAAATCCGATAAAGCTTTGCACAGATGTGTTGGGTAGTGTCTCTAGTATAACCCCAGTTAGCATCACGTCGCTCTTCTCATTTCTGAGCTCGCAGTGAGTGCGTAAAGATGTCTAGAAAATAGTGTCTGCCGCCAAGTACGAGGGCCTGGTGAGAAATTTCGCCTGAAGCTATGCAGCTAACATTACATAACTGTCGTGCTGTTTCTTCTTCAAGACAATTCTCAGCCGCATTCTGCAGGGGCAATGAAGATGCTCCTGCATCGTTTTCAAATGGAAATGTGAGATTACCCACAATACAGTCCGCAATTGTCTCCCCCTGAGTTTCATCTCTGGTCACATGAACCGCTGTCTTTGAAGACAACATTTTGACACAGACAACGAGGTGTAGGCCAGCGTGGAGAATTGGCGGAAAGCACTGGCGGCTGCCTTCTATGATGAGGCTATTGAAAAAGTCTAAGTCAGAACGGCGACTACGTAGAGAAGTAGCTGAAAGGTGTAGCTAATTGTTACAAGTAAAACATTTCTGATGTTCACTGTGGTTTCAATTTGGCAATCAATCGGACCTTACTTTTGGAATAACCCTCGTACATATACCTTCATCAGAAGTAAAAAATCTAAAATTACATCATGCAATGGAGATTAATAAAACAATTGTGCCAAAGGCGTCGTCAATAATTAAGACATATTCTCCATTTGTACAACATGACTATGGGCACAGGGTCAATGCGAACAGTTTAGCACCATTAATTCGCCTATGAACTATTGAGACAAGAGTGTGGAAGCACTAGGGCAGATGGTTTCGCCGAGAGAGGGCACTTGTGGTATGTGCCAGACATTCGCACGAGTTTATTTCAACATAAAATACAATTTTTTTATAGATGTGAGAAGTTCAATACAATAAGTATGTAAAAGTTTATATACGTAAACTGTTTTACATATTTTGAAGTGTAATTATGGCAGTTAGGTAGTTGATCATGTCTTGTTGTATATTATTATTATTATTATTATTGGCTCTACTGGACCATGCAATGTGCCAAAAAAGATTGCTTGGAGAGTTTTGTTTTAACTTTTCTTTGTTCTCATACCACTTCCATTCTCTCGGAACAGGCTCTCTTCCGCTCATCAGACTCAGTTGTTCCGGTCCCCTTGCATTTTTCTGACAGGCCACAACTGTCCAGTCCTGAATTTTTTTTGCCTTAAAATTTTTCTGTTTGGTGTATTGATTGTGTATTCCTGCTTACTTCAGGTCTTCTTTTACATTTGTCATCCATTTTATTGTTTCTGTTTCATTTTTACTGCAACATCTCTCCACTTAATCTGATGATTCCATTATAAAATATTTCGTAATCATTATGCGATGAATTAATGTCTGAAAGTGTCATTTAAAACTTTATATATAGTTCAATCAATATCTCTTGTTTCATTTACAGTTTTACAGTATTATTAACTGTCTGTTCCATTATTTTAAGAAATTACTTTTTGCATGTTTGAACAGCACTACAAGGGGCAGCAGTTCATTTATTCTTCCACTAAAGAATTTTTCTTAACTATGTAATTTTATTTGTTTATAGTTATTAACATTTACATTAATATCCTGCCTATCCTCAACATACAAATAAACACAGTATTATTTGACATAACGTTCTGTCTCACTGTGTGCTGCTGTGCCTAATTTGTGTGCCATCGAACACTGTGTTGTTATTAGTGACTGCACATGCAGGTGGAGTCACTGTTCTCTTCACTGGCACTGTCCCTGCAGCAGCACGGTCGGGTCCTGGACGCCAGTGGCGAGTACCGCCTGGTCCCTCACCTGGCCACGACAGCACGCCGGCCAGTCGCCGCAGACACCACACTCGTCACACAGTGCTCTTACGGGCACCTCCAGCTCATCCCGGCACTTGTCGAACGTTGGCAGGTCTGCAGATGTGAACTCTGTTCCTTGTTTGTTATTAGCCTCACTCAGTCAAATTATGCTGCTATTCTCTTTGATAGGTATTGAATCAGTAAACATAAAATATAACAGTGGTTGAGTACGAGACACAGATATACTGATGAGCTATAACATCACGAGATTGAGAGTCGTGCTGTGAGCACATTACGTGGTAAGGAAAGTCTGGAAATGGAGTGTAGACAAATGGGGAATAATTCTAGTGACAACACGAAGCCACAGATATGGAAATCCACTGACGTAGGCAACAGATTGTTAGGTCCTAGCACCTGGCAACAAACGCCTTGGAAATGATGAAGTTGTTGGCATGTTGCTGTCATATGCGAGACTTCGTGCTGGTTGAAATACAGCTTTTTGCAGTTAGGTCCCAGTACTGGTCAGACAACAACCTTGCAACATCTCAGAAAATCTTCTTGTGATTGTTTCCAGGCTAATGGTAGAAAGCCCGTGTACTGGACAAGGCCTCAGTTTATTATCTGTTCATTTGATCTTAAAATATTGTAACATTCAATTAACAACTGAGATATATCTTCAAGGCAGGGTCAACTCAAGTTTGAACTACCTGAATTGCTTTACATTGAGTCTCTTACATATTTTTTAATTCTGGAGAAATCCGTGGAAGAAATTCTCCAGGAGGGTCTCTATGATGCGGTTGTGCAGTGTTGCAGATCAGAAAACACACTGTGTTGTGAAACTAATCCCTTTTGTTACGGTACTGGACCATAACTAAATATTTATACATGTGTTCCCATATGGGAAAGAATCTGGTTCTCTATTCTTTTGCTTTAATTGTTAATACTAGAGAATAGTCTTTCCCATTTATAGGAGGAAGACTCTTGTTTCCACTATCAACTGTCTCATAAGAACTACCTTACATTAAATTGGTAAGTAGTTTACTCAGGCCCCCACTATCGCTGACAGCCTAATACTATTTGACTGGAAATCTTTTGATCCAGTATGTGTCCTGCTAAAGTCCATAAAGTATTCCTACTCAGCAGTCAAGACTAACTACTCTACTTTTAACTACCTTCCCCTAGAAAACCATACAAACCCACACCCAACAATTAGATGTTAAAAAAATTCCTTACATTATAAAAAGGATTACTTATTACTAAATAAATAATGGTTGTAGATTATTAACCTACTTGCTATCATTACAGTTTTGTTTCAAAGAGCGGTCAAATTTTGAAAAGTGATTGGCAGCTTGAGGACAAACATGTCAATTCCCACTGATTTCCCTTACACTGCAACTAAACTTAAGAGCTCGTAGAGCGGTAAGTATTAATGAGCTCAATCCTTCCCCAATGCTACATTCACTATGCAAGAGAAAATGTCCACTTCACTGAACAGCTTTGTACTCTTCACATAACACAAAACAACAATTACCTCTTGTACAAAAGTTATTTTACAAGTAATACTTGTTTTGTACCATTGCACATACTTCTATCAGCCACAATCAATTACTTTTTCGTACATCTTCCTATGTAATGGATCTGGGAGATGTGTTATTTTCTACCGGATTTGTCGATACCAAATCTAATGAGGGAGGTTGTAAATGTTTTCTTATATTTTTGTCAAAATATTTTTTGTGAATTGTAATTTGCCTTATTTTATGCTAATTTGCTTATATGTTCGAGAGTGACAGCATATTGATTAATATTAGTAGATGTGACGAATAATATCAAAGAGATTGGTTACAAGTGGAAGCTTGTGTGTTGTGTGAAATTTCTTTGACACTGGAGTCGTCTTTGACCGTAGTCAGTCGGCAGTGAACACTGGGTGTGTGATGGTGGAACAATGTACAGGTCCCCGTTATAATAATTTGCAAGTGACCAGCAAAAATGAGTTATTCTACTACTTTTTTATATACTCATCAAGAAGGAAGCACATTCGGAAAAATGGTATTTGAAGCACCAAAAATGAGGCAAACGCATTGAACCAGGACATTTCCGCAGCCAATGAAACAGCATTATGGAATCATACTTTCACTAGACGACTGAAACCAACACAAAAAAGTCAAATATCATCTTATAAACATCCATGGAAAAGTGAGTACTGTCACGAAATATGCTAAATTCAAGTATATAAAAATAGTGAGCATATTTCACCTATCACAGTAATACCTCTAAAGACCTTTTTCTGGGTTAACCTCTTACCTCTACAGTTTACCCTCATCACATCCTTCCTTACTACTACTTAATTCACATGCCCTCCCTCAATACCTCCACAGGTAGGGCACATGGATGTATTCTATCTACTCGACTAATGGCAACATTCATTAATGATACTTTTAAAGCAGTGTCTCTCCCATCCAGTCACCAACAATTATATAAAAGCTATATAAAAATTATGCAAATTTCCTTAGATAAAAGTTAAATAAATCCATAATACCTGTTGTTCTCAATTGGGGAGTTGTCTCTACACTTTGAATTTTGACATTATGTGTAATTATTCAGTTATAGTTTGGTATGGAAGGTCATAAGTCTTGAGTATTATACATTCCTTTCACGTTTTTTGTAGGTGGGTCAGTTAGTAGTGGTGTTTTGAGGTATGGTATTCTTGTAATTAATGGATAAAATTACTTATCAATTTTCCACTCTGAGAACTACATTTATGGTTCTTCACTTGAACTAAGTTCCCATCTACAATTATTCAGTTATAGTTTGGTATGGAAGGTCATAGGTCTTGAGTATTATACATTCTTTTCGCCTTTTTTGTAGGTGGTTCAGTTAGTAGTGCTGTTTTGAGGTATGTTATTCTTGTAATTAATGGATAAAATTACTTATCAATTTTCCACTCTGAGAACTACATTTAAGGTTCTTCAGTTAAACTAAGTTCCCTACATTATAAATTGTTGGAGTCTCAGTTTCCAGTTTTTTCTTTATTCTCCTTCTATACTTGGCAATATATTTTAATATAAAAAGTTTCTTGTATTGGCCATTTTCGCAGCAGTTGTTCAAAAGAAAAACCCCTTTTTTATGCTCCACATTAAGTTCTTTTATTTATGTTGTGCACCCAGATGCGTTCCGCCTTGGTTACAAGGCATCATTATTAGATATCAGATCAGTATGTAATTCATTATTTTTAAGCCAAACCGCTTTTCCTCAGTTAAAAACTGGTTGAAAGTTTTCAGTTTTCCTTTTGATCACTATTTTCAACATATAATTTTAACTGCCATTTTCTGTGTGTATATTATAGTATACACAATATAGTGTACCTTGAAGGTAGGTCCATTGTGCCCTCATATTTTGTTTCCGTAAAGCCTGAAAGTAAGTCTTCAGTGGTGAGAGGCCTATTCCATTCTGGTACTGTGGTTTTGTTCTCTTTTTTCTGACAAATACTAATGGATTGTTGTTGTGACTTTTTGGTGATTCTATTACATCTCATGAGGGTATTCTATTAACTTCTTCTTTTGCTGCATCTTTCACTGCTATTGGTATGGAAAAGGGTTTTACAACAAAACTGTTAATGTGACTTTACTTTGAGTATACAGTGGAAGTATTTTAATCATCCCTGGTTTTAAAGAAAAAATATCTATATATTTGATCAATAATAATACTACATCTGATATTTCTGAAGCTTTATTAACTATATTCACTATATCATGGGCCTTAACTTCCATAGTGTATCACGTATAAAATTCTGTGTACTATTGTACATAACCATTTAAGCAGTCAGTGATATTTTATCATTACACAGAGCAATTGCATCAAACAAGACTGATTTATCCATTATAAAACACTAGTAAACCCTCATTAAAATTCAATATAACCCTCCCTTTGTTCTGATAATCAATCCGTTCCTATAGTTATGGATAAATTTAACCTTGATACTAAATATTTGGGTGTGCAAAGGCATTTTCTTCCAGACTAAGTTTCACTAGTAACTTGGTATATATTTAGAATGAAATTTTCACTCTACAGCAGAGTGTGCGCTGATATGAAACTTCCTGGCAGATTAAAACTGTGTGCTGGGCCGAGACTCGAACTCGGGACCCTTGCCTAGGCAAGTGTCCTGAGTTCGAGTCTCGGTCCGGCACACAGTTTTAATCTGCCAGGAAGTTTGGTATATATTTGCTTACCTACTGTTCCTGTAGTTCCTACTGGTAGTCTGGGGAAAATGTATGTTTTGCTGTTTTAAGAAGTATTGAACTATAACCCTGATTTCACTACCAGACTATAATAATGGCCACGGGGAATGGAGCATACAATTTCAACCAATTTTTGTTGTATATTCTCTTAGGACTCATTCCTTTTCTTGTAATAAATCGTCTGATATACTTCTCCCCTTATCATACTTTATTAAATTAGAATGGAATAACGACGTCTCATTTTCAAATGTTTCTGGAGACCGAGCCCATCCCTAGGAGCTCTCTCATTTTCCCTTCTTTGCTATTATTGTTTGTATTGCTGGGTGATGTAGATTGGAATCCTCTCTGATTATTGATGTTGTTATTGTTTATAGTATTGCCTATCCGGTGCTGTCTATACCATGTATTCCCCTGTTCACTATTTTCATCTCTTGGCCATTGAATGTTGTTATTATTCCAGTCATCATTATTAGATTGGATATGTTACCATAAGAGTCCTACCACTCTGATTGAGTTTCAATAGTGGAATTGTTAAAGATAGTATAAGAGAATATTCATCTTTCACCAATATCTACCCGAGAGTTTATCCTTTATTCACCAAGGTGGTTCTTCTTTAATTGGGTCATCTAGACACTTACTGTAGCTTTATTAAATTTATGCTCTGTGAAGTCTCGGTAGCCTTTCCACTTATTATTGTTATATGGTTGGGCCCTAATAATTAGGAACATAATGTCTTCTGAGTTCTGTCGCTCCAGTACTTCGATTTAAACTTGCACTCAGAGTATTAATTCAAGCATGCCCCACCATTGTGCTGCATTTCCCATTAAATGACTGGTGACAAACCGTGTCTTATTATGCTCACTTCACACGTCGGGTAGCATCCCTTTGAAACCTTCCAAGAAAGTCACTGGGCGTGTATCACCAGTGAGGGCGAATATAAGGTATTTATGGCTTAATTCCCCTACTTAAAACAGCAGAAAAATCATCGTCTATGTTAAACTGTGACGTACCTTACATTAAGTCAGTGTTGCAGTTCTTACTTTCCTCTCGATGTACATAGTCAGAATTCAGCATGCCATTACTTGTGTTATTTGTACATACATATGTTACTGCTTGCCTCTTCTGAGTTGGTTGAGATTGTTTGAATTCCTGTCTGTAACAAATTAAAAATATGGATCTGCTGACGTTTTTGTAATATTGTTAGATTGAGAATGGGTACAATTAATTGCATATTCCTAGGTTTAGCATGGTACTATTAATCCCAAGTCCCCTTTGACATTCCAGCTTCTGTACTCTGGGTTCTAAATAATTAATGATCAACATAATTTTATCTACATGTGTAGTTGTTGCTTTCTGTAAACTAGTTTTAGTTTCTGAAAACTCCTTCTCTAAAGTTTTGTCATCTTACATAAATCATTCTGTGTGGCTTTCGCTGCATGTAGGTTGTTCAATTTGCTGTCAAGTTTATCTTTTATCTCCAACCATTCATCTATATCTTCTACTTAATTGAAACCTATATCTAACCTCTGTTCTGAATGATTCATTGCCCCTTTTAACTGGGATGTAAAATTGCCCCACATAAGTCCCTCCATTGTAATACTTTCCTCTGTAAACGACATGATTGGCTGACAATGTATACTCCAAGGTTGTAATATCAACAACAAAAGGGAAAGATAGATTGCTACTCACTGTAAAGATGGCAGATTGAGTTTCAGACAGGCACAACAAAAAGGCACTAATACATTAACTTTTGGCCAAAGACTTCTTCATGAAAGGAAACAAACACACACACACACACACACACACACACACACACACACACACACACACACAAGCAATCCCATCTCATGCACACAACTGCCATCACTGGCAGTTCAGTGTGGAATGCAGCTGTCACATAAAAGGAAGCAGCAATCTAGAGGGGGCGGGGAAGGGCTAGTTAGATACAGGTGGGGGAGAGAAGAGTTTAGTCTGTAGGACCATGCAGGGACTAGACTGCCAACAGGCGTAACATTAGAGGCTGTGGGGCAGGGATTGGGGAGGGGGACGAGCAAAACATGGAGCGGAAAAGGAGAGGAGCAAGGAAGAGGAAAGACAGGTGGGTGCTTTGGCAGAGTGCAGTGCACACAGAGGTGAGAGAATGAGAATAGGAAGGAGGTGATGGACAGAGATCGTAGAAACTGTCGGGCTGTTGAGCGGAGGGAGTGGGACAGTAGGTTACCGCAGGCTGAGGCCGGGATAATTTCGGCAGCAGAGAATGTGTTGTAAGGATAACTCCCATCTGCGCCATTCAGAAAAGCTGGTGTTGGAGAAGAGGATACAGATGACCCGGATAGTGAAGCAGTTATTGAAATCAAGCACATTATGTCCAGCTGCATGTTGTGCCGCAGGGTGGCATACTTTGCTCCTGGCAACAGTTTGGTGGTGCAGTGCCAGTCATCCTGGTGTACACGTGGTTGGTAATCGTACCAATATAAAAAGCTGTGCAATGGGTTTGGTATTGTGTGTGCGGGGGGGGGGGGGGGGGGGGGGGGGGGGGGGGGGCGGCATGAAGAAGGTTTTGATCGAAAGCTAATGTGTAACTGCATTTTTGTTGTCCTGTCTCCATTCAATGTGTCATCTCTACTTACATTGCTGACATGTCATTTCTTAGTTCACTATCACTATGTAATTACAGTTGTTGTTGTCTTCAGTCCAGAGATTGGTTTGATGCAGCTCTCCATGCTACTCTATCCTGTGCAAGCTTCTTCATCTCCCAGTACCTACTGCAACCTACATCCTTCTGAATCTGCTTAGTGTATTCATCTCTTGATCTCCCTCTACAATTTTTACCCTCCACGCTGCCCTCCAGTACTAAATTGGTGATCCCTTGATGCCTCAGGACATGTCCTACCAAACGATCCCTTCTTCTAGTCATATTGTGCCACAAATTTCTCTTCTCTCCAATTCTATTCAGTACCACCTCATTAGTTATGTGATCTACCCATCTAATCTTCAGCATTCTTCTGTATCACCACATTTCAAAAGCTTCTGTTCTCTTCGTGTCCAAACTATTTATCGTCCATGTTTCACTTCCATACATGGCTACTCTCCCTACAAATACTTCAAACATGACTTCCTGACACTTAAATCTATACTCGATGTTAACAAATTTCTCTTCTTCAGAAACGCTTTCCTTGCCATTGCCAGTCTACATTTTATATCCTCTCTACTTCAAGGATCAGTAACCAAGCAGCTGAACAACTATGACGTTATGTCCTTGAAAGGCAATCAGAGTTCAACAGTATATTGTAATGCCTTAACTCCACCTGGCTGTTCATCTACATCTACATTTATACTCCGCAAGCCACCCAACGGTGTGTGGCGGAGGGCACTTTACGTGCCACTGTCATTACCTCCCTTTCCTGTTCCAGTCGCGTATGGTTCGCGGGAAGAACGACTGTCTGAAAGCCTCCGTGGGCGCTCTAATCTCTCTAATTTTACATTCGTGATCTCCTCGGGAGGTATAAGTAGGGGGAAGCAATATATTCGATACCTCATCCAGAAACGCACCCTCTCGAAACCTGGCGAGCAAGCTACACCGCGATGCAGAGCGCCTCTCTTGCAGAGTCTGCCACTTGAGTTTATTAAACATCTCCGTAACGCTATCACGGTTACCAAATAACCGTGTGACGAAACGCGCCGCTCTTCTTTGGATCTTCTCTATCTCCTCCGTCAACCCGCTCTGGTACGGATCCCACACTGATGAGCAATACTCAAGTATAGGTCGAATGAGTGTTTTGTAAGCCACCTCCTTTGTTGATGGACTACATTTTCTAAGCACTCTCCCAATGAATCTCATCCTGGTACCCGCCTTACCAACAATTAATTTTATATGATCATTCCACTTCAAATCGTTCCGCACGCATACTCCCAGGTATTTTACAGAAGTAACTGCTACCAGTGTTTGTTCCACTATCATATAATCATACAATAAAGGATCCTTCTTTCTATGTATTCGCAATACATTACGTTTGTCTATGTTAAGGGTCAGTTGCCACTCCCTGCACCAAGTGCCTATCCGCTGCAGATCTTCCTGCATTTCGCTACAATTTTCTAATGCTGCAACTTCTCTGTATACTACAGCATCATCCGCGAAAAGCCGCATGGAACTTCCGACACTATCTACTAGGTCATTTATATACATTGTGAAAAGCAATGGTCCCATAACACTCCCCTGTGGCACGCCAGAGGTTACTTTAATGTCTGTAGACGTCTCTCCATTGATAACAACATGCTGTGTTCTGTTTGCTAAAAACTCTTCAATCCAGCCACACAACTGGTCTGATATTCCGTAGGCTCTTACTTTGTTTATCAGGCGACAGTGCGGAACTGTATCGAACGCCTTCCGGAAGTCAAGAAAAATAGCATCTACCTGGGAGCCTGTATCTAATATTTTGTGGGTCTCATGAACAAATAAAGCGAGTTGGGTCTCACACGATCGCTGTTTCCGGAATCCATGTTGATTCCTACATAGTAGATTCTGGGTTTCCAAAAACGACATGATACTCGAGCAAAAAACATGTTCTAAAATTCTACAACAGATCGACGTCAGAGATATAGGTCTATAGTTTTGCGCATCTGCTCGACGACCCTTCTTGAAGACTGGGACTATCTGTGCTCTTTTCCAATCATTTGGAACCCTCCGTTCCTCTAGAGACTTGCGGTACACGGCTGTTAGAAGGGGGACAAGATCTTTCGCATACTCTGTGTAGAATCGAATTGGTATCCCGTCAGGTCCAGTGGACTGTTAAGGGAGTGTTGGGAGTATAGCATTAGACTTTGCATAATTTCAGACTCTTCCAAAATTTTTAAGCTCTAAACTCTTGCTTTTCTTTGTAGGACTTTTAAATTATTAGCTACATCTGTTATGTATTGGTCAGAATACAGTGCGAAAAAAATATTTTGCTAGGAATAATGAAATTACACTACGGAGGGTGGATGAAGGGTAAGACAAGTTCATTGATTACCATAGGACACCATACGTTGCAACGATTTCACAGAAATTAGGCCAAAAGTAAAGGACAAAAAAGATAAAGTCAGCATTCTTTTCCAGCAGAATCTTGGTCAAAGACTTGTAAATAGATAGAAGGTAGCATGTGAAAAATACGACACTGCTGGTGTATATTGCATCAGTTGCGACAATTGTCGTGTCAGGTATGTGGGACAGACTGGCAGAGCATTTGGTATTAGATTCGAGAATGCCAGAATCTGAGGAATTCAAAGTCTGCTTTAAGTTGCCACTTAACATGATTCTGGCCACTCCATAAGAGGTGTAGTAAGTTAATAATTTAAAAGTCCTACACAGAAAAGTAAAGGGTCAGGCCTTAAACATTTTGGAAGAGATTGAAATTATGCTAAGTCTAAAGTTACACTGCCACACACACTTAACAATCAGGTGGAGACATTACAATATATCATCAAACCTTGATTGCCTTTCAAGGACATAATGTTGTAGTTGTTTGACTACTTGGTTATTGATTCTGGACTTGTTGTTGTATGCTCGTGTGTCTGGTCTGTTTGGTTTTAATGATATTTATGCAGATATATTCTATAGTTTATGTAGTTATGCTGTCTAACAGGGGCCTCAATCATTCCCACGATATCTGGCTATGCACAAAAGTGTTTGCAATTATCCTTGCTATGTGCATGGTGGCACTAGTGCCCTCTGAGACACACATGAGCACATTGATTATCAGTGTGACCCTGCATGATGATGTGGTTGGAGGGTTGCTGTCCGCCGCTTCCTGGTGTGAAGCAAACGCTCTTGTAACATGATAGTTTCGATCTACGACGCCCTGCTTATTGCGGGTAACGGTATTTTATTTTGAGAAGGTTGATCCCCCTGCTTCCCGTATCATGGCTTATGTATCTTATTGACTTATGTACACTAGAAGATGTGATTTGAAACCACAAAACTGGTCATGTTCCTGTAAAAGTTAACACTAGAAGTACCGTACTTCGCCATACCCCTAGTAGTACTGTGTGGGTCATTTTTTACCCTCAGTGGAAAAAGGTGTTTTTATTCATATTTGGGTGGTGTTTCGAGTGTCTTCATGTTGATAGTATGTCTCTAAAATAAATAGTACACTGTCAAACATAAATTTTCAGAAGTAAACATTTTTTTTATTTTGAATTTTACAGAAGAAATTCCACAATCTTTCATCAATCGTCATTAAAACAAGTAAGTAAAACAATGTTATAATGTTTCTTTTTATAAAAAGATTGAAACAGAATCAAAACATATTGTTTATGTGAGTATTAATAATATTTTTACTTTTATATAAAAATAAAGTAAGTACCAAATATTTGTGAAAGATTCTAAAATGCAGCAGGCGACTAAAATACTCTGCATGTTTTCTTGCTAATTGCTATATAGGAACTAAAATATAAGAAAAATAACTTCAGCCTATAATAATAAATATTTGGAAATGTCTAAGAACAAGAACTTGACAGACTTGCCTAAGCCAGGATTCAGACAGTCAACAAGAGTTTTTGCTCAGCAGCTTTTGCACACACTCTTGTTGCCCTTGAAGCATACTCTTGATGTTTTATTTCCCTTTGTTGTTTTGTTGCTTGCAGGAAACTTGAACTTGACGATACCGTCTACTTCCATATTGGCTAGTGCCAGTATCGATTTCCTGAAAGGGGAGATTGAGTTCTCTGTGCAGTTTGTAAGAGGCAGCAAGCTCATCTGCAACTCTGAGGATAAAGTCCTGAACTTGACAATGCCTTTTCCATATTGGCCAGTGCCGGTATCAAGTACCTGCAAGAGGAGATAGGCTCCAGCCTGTAGTTTGTAGAGGGCAGCAATCTCATCTTCTACTCTGAGGATAAAGACTCGGTGTGAGCGTTGAATATGACAAGGCCAAGAATATTGTAAAAGACATGCACAAGCTATTGGTGGGTGCCAGCTCGGACACTGTTGTGTCTAGCCATTTGGTCAACTATTTCGACTCCATCTTTAGTCCCATTGTAAAACTTCAAAGTTTCTTCTCAGTTTTCTCATTTATCTGACCAGCATGCAAGCTACTCAGGATATGGATTTTTTTTCTTTTTCCCTTGGTATGCTGTGAGAAGATTGTTGCCTGACTTGTAAGTGTGTTGCATACAATGTGTCGTCTCCACTTCATGCTGCAGGAAGGACCTCCTTGAGTGATCTCCGAAGAACGCCAACTAAACTTGTTCCCTTTTGTTTCAGCTCATCTGCCAGTTTCAGGAGGTGTAGAAGTTGTCAGTTGTGACGTCCTGTAAGGGCAACGCGCCTGACATCTGCTGCTGTGTAAGAGAACTGTTAGAAGTGCCCCAGACAACATTGTGGAAGGGGCTGGTGGGGGGGGGGGGGGGGTGCTTCCCCACTGTATAATATGTTGTTCTGTAGGTTCCCAGTATCACTCCGTAGGTCTGCTTGTCGCCAGTCCATAGAAAACGGAAAGTCGCACTCATATGAGTATCGTCTGACCACCGAATACTTTGTCTTTGACGTTATTTTTATCCCAAAGTATCATAATATACTCTAATATCTCATGAATAACTTCGAGGAATGGCCAGAAACTATTTAGTGTCTGAAAATCGGTGTTACTGATATCAAATTGTGTTAAAATTGTATGGGTCAAAAATGACCCACATGGCACTACTGGTATAACAGGTAAATTTTTCATACTTATAGGTGAGCTAGGGGGACAAAATTTTGGTGAGCTTTACAGCCCCATAAATGATGAAAAGTCATGGTAGCGTTTTGTCCTGCGATGATTGTAGAGGGGGCTACGGCCCTCGAAAAACCATCATGGGTCAAAAATGACCCACATGGTATTTCTAGCGTTAATATACAACTGAAAGCAGTTTATTTCAGAAAGCGAGCCAAGTAACTTTCATGAAGTTTGTACCCAGCAAAACAATGTGGTTAAGATCAGCAAATTGAAAAACTCACTCATGGCACTATAGACCAACAGTAACTTTTCTTCTTTGGAGATAGCTGGAATGACAAGTGTGTTGTAGGTGTAGCCTAATGATGGATGTAGTATTATGTTTGTTGAGATTCAACTCTTAAAACCATTAATTTCATGGGGTCACATGTTGAACTCAGGTATTAAATTTTGCCCTAAGTGTGTCCCTTATTACAGTGATTTGTCTTAATAAGAGGAGGGGTATGTGAAATCTGTCATCGACACAGATAAATGAGCAGCTTTTGGTTTATTTTCACTCTGCTTCCCCTTGTTCCTATGGCCTTTCCCAGACCTACCTTTCTCTTCTCACCCTGTTGCACTCCTTTTCTACCTCACCCCATGTTTTTCTCTCTGTCTCCTTATTCATACCTTTTATCTTCCCTCCCTTCTCCGCCCCCCCCCCCCCCCCCCCCAACAACTTATCCACCCTTGCCCACACTTATCCACAACCCCTTTGATTAACTGTCATCCCAACACACTAAATTTTTGCCCTTCCTCTTCCTGCCCCCCTCGATAACTGGCTCCTCCTCAGCCCCTTGTTTTCTGTCTCCCTTTTCCCATTGTCAAAAAGTGAGGTGCAACTACGGTTAAGGCACAGGATACACTTTCAGGAGGAGCTGGTTACACATCCCCCATCAGACACCCATATAAAGTTTTCTGTAATTTCCCTAAATCACCTAAGGCTATTGCTGTGTCTCACTGTGGACAAAATACGACAACACAGAGGAATTTTGGGATATGGTGATACACATGTTGCCCATGAAAGCATGTGGCTGGTGACAGAGTTCACTTTCTAAGTGATCCCACCATTACAATTACATATGGTAAGATAACACATCGATGCAGCATTGTGGCAGTTGATGGTGCCAGCCATAACTGCCACACAGCAGAACAACTCAGCTCAGGGATGCTGCACACAGGCAGGCTCGGTTTCTTTCTGGCAGCAAAGAATTGGGCGAAAAAGCATAGCAGACCTCTGTGTCAGATCAGATATCCTCTGCTACAGGTCCTCAAGAACACTGTACTCCACCACAGCACTCCACTGGTATGATGCCTCACCAGTATGTGACCTTCAGCAATAATTGGAGTATGTGACCTTCAGCAATAATGGGCTCCGCTGCACTGGATACTTCTCCAGTTAAATATTTCTTGAACAGTGTCTGTCTTGCTGTTGCCACCTTCATGTTTGACAGGCTCCTGTCTCCTTGCCTGGCAGTGGAAGAGTGGCTAAGCCATCCTCACCCACTGATGCAATGATTCGTACTCTTCACAAGAGTGACCCTGGAATTTCTTTTAAAAGGGCAAAGCCAAATTCCTTCCACTCCTTGTCCAATCCAATCTTGTGTGTCATCTCGAATGATCTCATCATTGAGGACTTTTGAAACCCTAGTCATTTTTCTTGCTTGCATTTGTTCCTTCCTTCTTTCCATCCGTCGTTCCTCCCTCTTGACTTCTATTTTCTTTCTTGCTCGAATACAATCGAATCTTGAAACTCTCATCAGTAAAGATCCATGTTAGAGGCCATGGTTGATACACAGTCTGTTATAATGAAGTTTAAGAATAAAGCAACAAGTAATTGGTAAAAGGAGAGAGAGAGAGATTTTGTCGATGGAAAGTCTCATACTGAAATTGAATCGTTTTATATACTCACCTCCCTCTTCATTTTTCATAAGTCTACCCAAACCAATTACAATAATTTATCATGTGATAGAGTATTAGTAGTCAATTTTATTGTTATGCCAATGATATTTTAAAAATCCTGAATAAAAATGTGGGCAGTCATTATCATTTTCCAACTCCAGTTTCCCGGATGTGGTAGTACAAGCACTCACCATCTTGTTTTGTCTTCATAGATCTTCTGTTACAGGACAGCTTCCCATTTGTGTCCTTTCTTATCCACATCTGATCTTGCAGTCTCTATCCAGCATTTTCTTGGGCATCCCCGTGGTCTTCTCCCTACAAGGCTCAGGCTGAAATACCTTTTGGCAGGTCTCTGGCTGTTCATTCTCATTATGTACCCATACCGCTGAAGCCTTTGTTTCTTTATGGCACTGGTAACAAGAACCGCAATACCAGCTACTTTTCTATTCACCTCATTCCTGATTTTGTCCTTTCTGGTTGTTTAGTTCATAGTTCTAATGAATCTCATTTCTGTTGCCTGAATTGTGCTGAGGTCTTTGTTTAGTAGGGTACATGTTTCTAAACCATATGTTAGGACTGGTACAAAATAGGTGTGGTAAATGGTTGCTTTTGCTTTTCGTGGCATTTTATCATCTCAGAGAAGATTTATGGTTAGACTATAAAAATTTGATGCTTTCTGTGTCCTGCTGAGTATCTCCTGCTTAATGGTGTCGTCTTTCGAGATTGTGCTTTCTAGGTACTTGAAATGTGAAACAGTTTCTCCTTTGACTCCTTCGGGAAATTTATTTGAGGTTGTTCCTTGCCTGTTGATGGTTATTTCTACTGTCTTTGTTTTACTTATTTTTACTCCAAAATTTTTGAATGTGTTGTTCCAATCATTAAGGTCAGTGCTTTCTGAATTTCAGTATATACTATGAAGCTGTATGGATTTTAGTTGTTTTGACTTGTTTTTAAAACTTAGGCACATCTTAGTTTAAAATTATTGTGTGGTAATCTGCTGTAAATCTTGTTGTTTTGTCACAGGCTAGTTGTCACAATGAATGTTCAAAACGTAGTCTTCCCTCCATCTTTTTTTCATATAGCACTTTTCTCCCTTGTGGTGGGCTCTGCCATTCCATGATTTGCCATTTACGTACAATCTGTCTCTGAAAATATGATCCACTAATAAACTCTTTGACCACACCAACTTTTGTAATGACATCACATGTAGTGAAACTCTTGTGCCTTTATGACTGATGTTACTATAAATAATATATGCTGTCAAGTATATTAGTACTGCAACAGTGTGCAGAAATACATTAAATCTCACATCACCTTAACCCAGAAATCTGATGCAATTATTGATCTCAGAATGAGGGAATAAAATCGTTAGAATTAGTTATGGAATAATAAAAATATATTAATGACGTGGGCACATGCGTTAGCAAGAAATGGAGTGATCTGTTTGTAATCCACATTCCATATACTGTAATAGTTATTTGTCCAATAATTACTCTTGATAGTTACAAGTTAGCTGTCAGAATTTTTGAGTCTTGTGTATTTATATGGCATGCATTCGGGTGCTGTTATGCTTTTCTGCACTTTTTCTTTACCCTCACTTCTCTTCCCTCCCTCCCTCCCTCCCTCTCTCCTGGTTGTAGCCTATCCCCGATATTATTCAATTTGTACATTGAGCAAGTTGTAGTGTTCATTGTGGATAGTGTGAAGTAAACATGACAAGTATTACTTTGGCAAGTGATAATGATAGTTTACTGAGCATATAATATTTTTTTTACGCAGAGTCAGAAGTATCAGCAGTGGCTTAATGCGGCACTCGCCTCAGCATTGCCAGTTATCAGGGCCGGCAACGGCTGGAGCGTGTGGTGAGGGGCAGAGAGAGCATAGTAGTGACACCGTAAAGTATGCTCCATCCTTCTGCGCGTAGAATGCATCACACATCCCCCTTTTTACTTGTACACCACTGCAGTAATCATAAATTCTCAGAACAAGTAAACGACCAGTAACCAACGTAGAAGCCCAGAACGATACCGATGCCGACAGTTTAAGAATCTGGAATTGATCACAACAATTATGCATTTTGTAATCTGTTGCAGTATTTTTGTCTCGGCCCAATATTTTTTTGACACCGATTAATCGGAACCCGAATGCGCAGGGCGTGGTGTCGGTGGCGGTGTATGCCGAGTACCGGGACCTGTCGGCAGCACTGTGGGCCGTCGCCAGCCTGCGCTCGTGCTACTCTGGCATCCGGCAGAATGTGTCGTTCCACCTCGTCTCGCCGATGTCCTCTGCGGGAGGGAGGGGCAGGGAGGTGGCGCCGCAGCCGCCACTCGTCCCACCCCCACCGAGTGGTGCCGACCCGTGCAGCACGGCCGGCATGCAGGTAGGCTGCTGTATTCAGAAATTTGTCTGGCTAGTTGCCTACAATATTTGAGTGTCTCCCCCCCCCCTCTAGTTCAGGTAAACAGCTAATCAATTATGTAATTCATCAGGTTCAAAAGTAGGTCTCAGAGTCAACAGATGAATTGCACTGAGGGGTCAAAAGCAATAATAAGGCACAGGATGTGAAAGCAGTCATTGGCGGCTGCTGCAGCTTTTATTTTCTCTGTCCGTTGGTAGTTTGACTGTTTTGATGTGGTCTGCTGTGACCTTTTCTCCATCCAAAATCGTCATTTATTTCTTAGATATCCTCCAGTGTCTGTATTCCCATTCCTTTTTTTGAGAGATGTGAATTATGCGAGATACATGCATTTGAATTGCAAATACAAAATGAAAAGTACTTACTTTTGTTTTGCATTTAAAGTACCTTTTTTTTTTTTTTCTCTCAAAATGATTTTTTAATTTTATTTGAGATACTTAAAATAGAAATATTGTGTACCTGTAAATTTCAAAATGCTTCTCATCAATATTTTATTTCATGCTTTGTAGTTGTCATTTATTTGATGAGCGATTTGTTCAAACAAAAATAGTTCCATGACAGATATTGATGGTGCAACAAGCGCTAGATAAAGTGAATATAACCGTGATCCTAATTATTAGAAAACATTGGAGGGCTTAATTACGCATTATATCTTGACTTATTGTTTGCTTAATGTAAAATGTACCAAAATCATCTGATAATACCTAGTGATCACAAAAGGAAGAGAAGGAAGGAAAGAAGGAGTGAACGAGATCGGTATTGCAGTTTTGTGCAATCACGGAATTACTTGCAGGCAACACTAAGAGAGTTCATTCAGTGAACAGGTAACAGCTATACCTGTGTAAATAGTGTCTGCATCCAAGACAGTAATGAGACATATCCATCCCCCTGCATAAATTATATTCTCTCTGGCTTGTAAAAACTGTGGCAATCTATAACATAATTACGTAGAAACTACTTCACTTTCTTAGTCGTGTAACAACTCTGACATGCTGTAACTCATTCATTGTTAACTCATTCACTGTTAAATTGCATCGTTTATAGTTATGTTTTGTGCACCTTTTTAATCTGTATTACTTGTATATTGTCAATTTAAGAACACAGTCGCAGCTCTCAAGATTCACTTAAATATTATCTGTACCTATAAATATTTATTTTGTAATACAATACATCGTTGGCCAAAGATCATTATGTAGCAAAGTGTTATATCTGTTGTATATATACTCCTTGTACAGGGGCTGGCAATAAAACCTCCCATATTTGACGTAGCCGGCGTGCCAATCGTAGTGAGGATACTGGTGTGGAGTGTGTTTTGTTTGAAAGTGGTGTATGTGCCATTTTCAGTGTGTGCCGTGGTGGGGCTTGTTAAGCATCTTGTGTTTGTTGTGGATGAATGTATTCGTAATGATGGTGGTTCTGTGATTAGTACTCTGTGAGAGTTTCAGAGACTATTAAAAACTATTCAACTGTGGGTGTCAAGCTTTAAAAAGACAGGCTCAGCACTGAAAAGAAAACCTACTGACCGTCCTGGGACTGCGACAGTGCCAGAAAATGTGGTGCGTGTGAGTGTCTGTGCAACAGTTAGCAATGCGTTCAACACTTAAACGTGCAGCTGCCCTGGGTTTCTCTGACAGGAGTGTAAGAATTCTTCATAGAGAACTTCATATGCACCCCTTCAAAATGATGGTTACCCAGGAATTAAGTGAAAGAGATTTTGAAAGTTGCAGAGCTACATGTGAGTAAATTCTATAAAACGCCTGGCACTTTGTTTATTTCTTCGGATGAGGCCCATTTCCACTTATCAGGAACTGTAAACAAACAAAATTTCCACTACTGGGCTGCAGAAAACCCTCATGAAATTCATCGGCGACCACTACACGTCCCTCATGTGACAGTTTGGTGCACCGTTGCCGAATGTTTTGTGTGGGGACCGTATTTTTTCGAAGAAGGTGGCCACTTGGTAATGGTTAATTCAGACTGTTATTGTCACATGCTAGAGACCTTCCTCCAACCTAGGCTAAACCAATTTATTGCAGATCATGAAGATCAAGAAGTGTGGTCCGAGCAAGGTGGAGCAACATCCCACACCTCACAGTGTTCTATTGAAATGCTGCACGAGTTGGTTCGTGGTCATCTTGTCTCTTACGCAAGGAGACATTGTGTGGCCCTCAAGGTCACCTGATTTATCACCTTGCAATTTTTTTTTCTTTGGGACATTTAAAGGCTCTAGTGTACAAATATTGTCCCACAATACCGCAAGCACTTAAAGACGTCAGTACCCAAGAAGCAGCAGCCATTCCAAGAGAAAAGGCACTTACATGTATGGAGAACTTTCGGGATGGACTTCATCAATGTATCAACAATGGAGGACATCATTTAGCACATATAATTTTTAAAACCAAATAATCCAAAATGGTAAAGTATTTATTTTTCATAAATAAAAGTAATTTTTCTCTATCATATTTAGTTTTTCTCTGACAACCAGTTAAAATTAGGGAGGCTTTATTGCCGGACCCTGTATTTACTCTCAGTGTTTTACATTCTATCAATAAGTGTGAAACCAAGTGCAGCCAAATACTGTGTATATTAGTGTGTACTCCTGATAATGTATATTATGGGAATGGATTTGCTATGAATGGGTACCAGGTACCACAATGCAGTGCACTGTAAGTACTCAAAATGTAACATCATTTGCGTTTCTGATTACTAGGTTTATGTCATTTTTGCCAGCTCCATCATCAAAGCATCTTGCTATACTTGTCCCATGATACAATATTTCCTGTAACACCATCTCATAATGAGTGTGCAATGGCTTGAAAACTAGTTAATGGTACAATATGCCGTATCTAAAATACAAAAAAGTGACTGGTTGCATTTTCATACCCAGATAAACTGGCAGTCAAAAATTGCAGAACAATACACAGAATATGAAGAGAAGACAAAAGGAACTTTGAAAAAGGTTGATTGTGTATACACCTCTGCTGGTACTCGGTCATCGTCCAAGAGAAGCTATCTGATGTAACGGCTCGGTGGATTGATTGTGAAACATTTGAATGAAAAGGGTTAGCTCTGGCTGGCAGGAGGTTTAAGCTATGATAAAGTAGCTGAGCAGATTGTGAACATTCATTCTGAATTTGGTTTGAAGCTGACAAAAATCATGAAAACTATTACCAACAATGCATCAAATATGGTCAGAGCTTTGAAAATACCACTGAGTAGGGGGAAGAGAAAAGATTGCTTGTAACTTGTAACTCAGAATTACTTATAAGGCAAATATAGATACAGTAATAAACATTCTTTTTTTGGGGAGGGGGGGGGGGGGACAATGGACCTTCATGTTAAAACTTTACAAATGACAGAGTACAGTATTAAAAGAAAAAATATTATTCGGTCCTGCTGCTTTAGAGGCATTAGATACTGTATTTTAATTTAACACTTTGCAGTGTACAAACAACAAAGCTACAGTATTAAAGAGAAAATACATTAGTTTAAACTTGATCCTGTTTTGAAGAAATCAGATGATTTGGCTTGTTTCACTTTTCATGCATTAAGTTTATCTCATTTTGCAAACTTATTAATTCAATTTATTTCACCAAATTTTGTTACATATAACAACAGATTACATAAAAATTCATTATATGTATATAAGATTTAATAAAATCAACATAATAGAGGGAAACATTCCACGTGGAAAAAATATATCTAAAAACAAAGATGATGTGACTTACCGAACGAAAGCGCTGGCAGGTTGATAGACACACAAACATACACACAAAATTCTAGCTTTCGCAACAAACGGTTTCTTCGTCAGGAAAGAGGGAAGGAGAGGGAAAGACGAAAAGAAGTGGGTTTTAAGGGAGAGGGTAAAGAGTCATTCCAGTCCCGGGAGTGGAAAGACTTACCTTAGGGGGGAAAAAAGGACGGGTATACACTTGTGCACACACACACATATCCATCCACACATATACAGACACAAGCAGACATATTTGAAGACCAATATGTCTGCTTGTGTCTGTATATGTTTGGATGGATATGTGTGTGTGTGCGAGTGTATACCCGTCCTTTTTTCCCCCTAAGGTAAGTCTTTCCGCTCCCGGGACTGGAATGACTCCTTACCCTCTCCCTTAAAACCCACTTCCTTTCGTCTTTCCCTCTCCTTCCCTCTTTCTTGACGAAGCAACCGTTTGTTGCGAAAGCTAGAATTTTGTGTGTATGTTTGTGTTTGTTTGTGTGTCTATCGACCTGCCAGCGCTTTCGTTCGGTAAGTCACATCATCTTTGTTTTTAGATATATAAGATTTAATAAACGTGTTGTTAAATTATATTTTGCCAGAACCTACAAAACTTTACATATAATAAAAATTATGCACAACAGAGTAAATATGAATCAGTTTCAACTGCGCAAGGAAAATGTTTGGATACAGGGTTATTATTATTATTATTATTATTATTATTATTATTATTATTATATGTCAAGTCTATGAGAATTTCTGGAGACATCTGCAGATTCTGAGGAGTTTCTACTGCCTAATCATGAGAGGTGCACCATACACACATTATAGCATAAAGAGACATGGATAAGCCACATCTCAAAGTAATTCATACCAAAAACTTTATGATGCAGCCATGACAAAATATTCAGCATTTTGGAATTGTGTTCATGGTCAATTGAAGCTTGTGAAACCTATTTAGAATCGACTGGGAAATCCTTTACATATTGATGTCCAACACAATGGGATTCATACAGTAAGTCTGTTCAAGATGTACTCACAGTCAAAGGTACTCTGAATAAAACTTTAAGGGAACTCAGATTAGCAGCTTTTAAAGAAATTAAAATACAGTTTCTTAATGACCAAAAAGCGAAGAAAGGCATATTAGCATCCATATCTTATCTTTTTTCCCAAAATGAAATGGATGCCAAATACTAGCAGAGAGTACATTAAAGAACTGTTTATTTCAGAAGATCGAAAAAACTTGCAACATTTTAATAAATCAAAAAGTTACTCTTATCGTACATTTGTCGAATATTGTGATTCTCCTCCAGCCAGTGATAGTGTCCACATTACAATATAAGGTCTACAACTTTGCTTCCGCCATTTGCCTTTAGGTGGCGACAACGGTAAGTAGCGGTTGAAAGAAACAGATCGCAGACATCAGGCAGTTAGTTTCGACATTGGTCAACATAACATCATTCAAACATTAGTCGATTTGTGTCTGAATCATAAAGTTGTTCTTGATTGAAAATGTCAGTTTATGAGCCTAATTCTCGTCAATTGCAGGAGGTGTTACTGTTTTGTTTCAATATGAAGAAAACAGCGGCTGAGACTCATCGAATGCTCTCAGGTACGCATGGTAAGGACGCTATTAGTGAAAGAACATATCGTGAGTGGTTTCAATGCTTCAGCAATGGTGATTTTAATGTCGTAGACCGGCATAGTGGTGGAAGAGAGAATGTTTTTGAAGATGCAGAATTGGAGACATTGCTGAGTGTACACTCACATCAAACTCAGGAAGAATTGGCATGATTAGTGGGAGTGACACAGCAAGCCATTTCAAAATGTTTCAAGGCTATGGGCATGTTTCAGAAAGAAGAAACTTGGATCCTGTGTGAGCTGAAACCAAGAGACGTTGAATGGCGTTTGTGTGTTTGTGAACAGTTGCTTCAGAGGCATAAACGGAAGGTATTTGTGCATCGCATTGTGACGGGACAAAAAATGGGTTCATTACGATAATCCTAAACGCAAAAAATCATGGGGATATCCCAGCCATGCTTCCATGTTGATGGCAAAACCGAATATTCATGGCTCCAAGATCATGCTCTGCATTTGGTGGGACCAGCTTGGCGTCGTGTACTATGAGGTGTTAAAACCAAGTAAAACAATCACAGGTGCTTGTTATCTAACACAATTACTGCATTTGAGCAAAGATTTAAAAGACAAACAGCTGCAATACAGCAAGAGGCACAATAAGTGATTTTGCAGCATGACAACGCTCGACCCCATGTTGCAAAAGAGGTTAAAATGGGAAGTCCTACTCCACCCACCGTATTCTCCAGACTTTGCTCCCTCTGACTATCACCTGTTTAGATCAGTGGCGCATAGCCTGGCTGACCAACACTTCCATTCTCATGAAGAAGTTACAGATTGGATCGATTCATGGATCGCTTCAAAAGATGAACAATTTTTTCGATGCAGGATTCGTACACTGTCCAAAAGATGGAAAATACTTTGAATGATATATGTGTAATCAATTTGTTTCATTAAGGCCTCAAATGTTGGTGAAAAAATGGTGGAAGCAAAATTGTACATCTTGTAGATCCAGAAACACTACAGTATTTAAAAGATAATGACAGTACTTTAGATTCCTTGACTAGACAACCAAATGTAAAAGAAAAAAATCTTTTCCTGAAACATAATACTTGTCTACCACATTCTGCTCCTGTTGAACAACTGTTTTCCTTTGGTGAAATGACACACAGCGTTAAAATCAATAAAATAAATGGCATGTAATATTTTGACTAATTAGAGGTATTTTATTTGAATAAAGGTATTTTGTATTTAAATACTTATATTTAAAACCATTTTGTATTTAAATTTGAAATAAGAAAGTCTTTGCATTTTGATTTTAAATAAATACTTTTAATAAACTATTTTGCACATCTCTGGTATTTGTCCTCTACAGCTCGTAGTACTGATGTCTTAATGTATGTCCTGTCATCCTGGCCCATGTTATTGTCAGTGTTTCCCATATGTTTAATTTACATTTTACCTTTCATTTGTGATGGGCTTAAACAACATACAGCCTTCATATGCTTTTTAGGATCTATATGGGAAACTGTACTTAAGTGTCTCATGTCATATTGTATTATTTAACAATACTGGCAGGACAGAAAAACCATATAACCTAGGTGCTGTGTGCACTAAACACAAAAACACAAATCCGTCTACCATCTCACAGGTCTGAGATGTTCTGCCACCCAAAATTGCTCTCTCTCTCTCTCTCTCTCTCTCTCTCTCTCTCTCTCTCTCTTACTCACTAAATACATTTACAATGATTATAAGTTTAGTTTACAAACAGTTAAACTTTCACTTCTCATAACCTCTGTGTTTGCCAGACAAACAAATCTTATGCTAAGTGCAAGTGCATCACTTAGTGATGATGAATATAACTGAACTCTCAATAAATCATCACATAACTTTCCTCACTTGCACCCAAATAAGGGCATATGTTTTATTTTCACACTGACACACATTTAAGGCCATCAGGCGTGCATTGACAATGGCCCATCCTGCTTAGTTTCAATGCTGTTTTCTGAGATAAATAATCTGTCCAAAAAGGTTTACCCAAAAAACCGTTCAGTCAGATTTCTTAAATGAAATGCTCTTGATTAACCTACAGATCTAAAATATAAATGTTAATTTTGTATATTGGCAATCATGGAAACAATTTACATGATCACAAAAAACATAAATTTCAAGCTTTCAGGCTCTTTAAAACGATTACTTTATCCATTGTAAAGGAAACAATTAATAACTAAGGCAAGATTTTCAGGTAACAGAAGAGAGGAAATATACATTTACATATATGCAACACAAACCACCTTACAGCATGTGGTGAAGAGATCTTAGGGTGCCACTATCATTTCTTATACCCTCGTGTTCCAGTCACAAATGGTATGCAGGAAAAACAACTGTTGGTAAAATTTCTCTGATTTTCTTGTAGAGGTTGTTCTGTGAAATGTATATGGAAGGAGGAAATATGTTGTCCTACTCTGCACGGCATATACAGTCTAGGAATTTTAACAGTAATCATCTCCATTGCTGTGAAACCAAGAGCGACAAAGCTGAATGCTACAGTATGGAACTTCACAGAACAGGCATAAGGCAACTTAAAACAAAAAGACTTTGAAATGTATGCTTAAAAATGAGCAATGAGTAGCATATTGTTGAAAGAAGTGTTCATTTCATTTTCCCTCCTGCTTTGCAGCCTTGTTATTACATATTGTTATCTTAGAGAATTGTAAGCAACAGGAGTGGTAATTTCAGTTGTCTTCATATGAGATGATATAATACTGCTAAATGACTCAGACCATGAATTGAAACAAATGGACCAGAAAATGGACAACTACGTACAGAAGCTTGGGCAAAGGCAAACTGAGACAAAATGGAGTTGATACAGTTAGGAAGAAGACAAGAGCAGCAATAATTTCTCGAGATAGGCGGCATGACGTTCAGGAGAGTTCACCACATCAAATAGTTGGGATCTCGGTACACCAACAACAACAGTGTAGAAATGGACATTGAGGAAAGAGTAGCTATGGAAATGAAACACATGAATTCCGTCAGGGAGACACTCAGCTCAAAATCAGTACCAGTGAATAATGAGATCAGAATGTATACAACAGTGATATGCCCAGCAGTTATGTACGATTCAGAAACCCCTAGAGCATGACTAAACAAGAAAACGAAATCTAGTAATATTTGAAAGAAGAATAGTGAGGAAGATGTGTGGACTGATCTTAGGTAAAGGAGAATGAGGAAATCTATGTTTTGACGCAACAACCAACAGTACTACAGAAGCCGAAGAGCCAAAGAATCCAGTGGGCAGAACATGCTTTTTCTGGATCTTCCACTTTCATTATTCCCACAGTTTTTGCAAGTATTATCAATTACTCCTCTTTCTCTCTCTCTCTCTCTCTCTCTCTCTCTCTCTCTCTCTCTCTCTCTCTCTCTCTGTCACTACCATTTTTCTTGTGATTATCTTATTCTTTGCATCATGGGATTGTGGTAATTCAGTTTTTTAGACTCTATAACTAAGCAACCCAGATATTTCCCGGTTCAGATGAAGATGTTTTAAGTCCATGACTTCCACTATTGCAGTTACATATTTTTTAAGCATTGAAGAGAGCTTCCATCTTCATGAAATGAAACATTAAAGTCTGGTTTAAACTGTTATCGTACTTGTTTCAGAGCAAATACATTACGTGTTATCTATCACTGCATAGCAACTTGTGGTTTTTTCTGGCAATAATGAGTCATTGGTTGCACAGCCTGTTGTCCATATATTTTACAATCTATTCCTGCAGAATGATGAAAACTTAAAATTTTTGCATTTTGAGACTCTCATAAAATCTGATTTGTAATAATAACTGCTAAATTAAACAAAACAAATTACTTTTTATTTGTGAGGTGAAAATTAATTCTGATTTAGACTCTAGCATTTCCTTTCAGAGTCTGTAGGAAACTACTCCTGAATTTTGTAGCACACTGCATTTGTCAAATTTGTGAATTCGCCTGACCACAGGTGTCCGGTGCCTATCGAGCCAATTATGCCGGAGGCGCCCGTTACCCGAACAACCTGCTGCGCAACGTCGCTCGTCGAGGTGCCGAGACCGAGTTTGTACTCGTCGCAGACATCGACATGGTGCCGAGTGCAAACCTGCGAGCGGTGAGTTGTTGCCACGAGGTTATTTTTAGATGTCGGTGACGGTCCTGAGCTGAAAACATTTTGTATAGTACGAATGAAATAGAGCAATTTGCAATGAAGTTGCCCCTTCTCATTATCACAAATCTCCTCCGAGATGACAATATTAATTCTTGGTTCTTTGTTCTACAGTTATCACATAGAGAAAGACAATGCTTTGAAGACTCATTTTTTAACTGATTCTTCCACTGATTGGTGGCAGTACAGTTTCATATTTACAGATGAAAATTCAGTTTTGTTGCTTTGGTATGTATTTATTATAAATATGTTTTTGGCTAGTCTACAAAGTTGCTGGAATACAAGGAAACCAAGTCTTGAAAGTTGAGACATCAGTGAATGCACAGTCATTGATTGTTAATTGATGCAGAGGCCTCAGGTGACTTGACCTCAAGGGGGAGGGGGGGGGGGGAGGATGTTGTAAGAGACATTCTGCCGGTTGTCAGGATAACATTCAGCTCTCCCCCTCGGACATGGTTGTAGTGAGGCAGTGAGTAGTGAACGGGTGAACATCTTGTGATTAATCAAGAACATAACTGCATTAATTCGTCAACTTACCATATTGCATAGTCACCGGCATAGTCCAGGGTCAGACATCGGCACTGGTGTATGTCAAGGATGCCGAGTTCGACACGCAGACCTTGCCAGTGTGATCAGTCCAGAGTATAAGTTGCAGTGTTCCTCAGTGACGAGGAATTGCTGAATCAGAACTCCAGCCCTCTCGGCAGGCAGCTGTGTTGCCCTCCAGCAAGGAGGCTAACATCAGCACGTATCTTAGTGCTGCACATGCTAAAGCATGCGGAGCTGAAATGTGGACCTCAGTGTAGGTGGCAGTGGCAGTGGCAGTGGCAGTGGCAGTGGTAGTGACAGTGACTGGCAACAGTAAAGTGTGCCTAGACAAGGGGAACCAGCGGAAGTAAAATTTGCCTCGACAAGGCAGCTAGGCAGACTCAGGCACGAACTAGTGTCCTCCAGATTTGGGGTCCGAGGTTGGTGAAAGTCAGCTGGGACGTGGCTCTCTGGTCAGAAGGTACCAGTTCGACTCTTGATGGTATCTAGACTTGGGTGCAGCAGGCTTCAGCGGCTTAGTGGAGGTATCACCTGGTAGTGGTGGCTGGATGACACATTTTGGGACGATGACTGGAGTGGACTTCCTCCCGCAGCTGGCTTCATATGGTGACTGATACTGCTTGGCTTAAATGGACAGTATTTATTTGTGCTTGTCCAGTCCCTGTTTTGACAAGGCCTCATTAACTGTTACTTATACAACAGAGCTGCAGTGCAAGGCAATGTGGCAGTAAATTTACTAGCACCACGGTGGCTTCTGTCTTTCCACTCTGTCAATGATATGGCCCTGGGTCTGCTGTCATGTCTTGGATGTGTGGCAAATACCCCAAGACCCGGGCAGTCTTGCAGCATCTGCTCAGCTAAGACTGCCCAAACAGGCTCCTCCTGATGGGAAATGCTTTTTGTATTAATCTGGGGGTGGTCTCTTTTCGTTAATGTAACCATGTGCAACCAAGTGAAGCAGTTGCAGTGTGACAATAATCAAGAAATATATTGAAATCTCCTAACTGGTTTTGTGTGTCAAATGCATTATAGCCAATCTTCATTACTAGTTAATGGTGTGTAGTTAGTATAGTGTAATATAAATATGGAGGAAATACAATGCAGGACATTGTGTGTGTGTGTGTGTGTGTGTGTGTGTGTGTGTGTGTGTGTGTGTGTGGGCGCGCGCGGAAATATCTCTTGCATAATGTCACTCAGTGAGCTTCAGACGCTCATCTTCACATGCCAGTAAATGGCAGTCCAACTATATTGTATGAAACTGAGAAATTTGAAGGGAGGTTTCAAGTTTTCTGTACACCTGCATAAACCAGGAAGAATATCATGGCACTGCAGATAGCATCTTTCCTTTTCCATTTACAGCTGATACTTCACGTAACATATGACTAAGCATCCAGTCACTATTTATTTATTATTGTATTTCACTTTCATCACGACAGCAATTGGCCTTTACACACGTGGGAACTGACAATTGTGGACCAAGAGGGGCGCATACTCAGAAGAATGTATGTGTTGTAGGTTTCCTGCAGACAGTTCTGCTCTGGCATGGATAACAAGTGCAACATTTGGATATCTACTCCAGAGGAGAGGTATATGGAACAGCACAATTCTTGTGGGCAAAATGCAAAAAACACAAGGCCTGGAAAATTAAGCAGTGGGATTGACTATGCAAAACCACACACAGCATGCACAACAAAAGCTCTGTATCAAGATTTTCGATGAGAGTTTTGAGGGCATCTGCCGTACACTCCAGATTTTGCTCTGTGTTATTTCCATCTTTTTAGCAAACTGAAAGAACATCCGGGGAAAAGAGATTTTCCAACAAAGAGGATGTTCACACAGGTGTTCTCAAATGGCTCCGTGACCGAGGAGTGGATTTGTATTGTCAAGGGACTAAACAACTGATAGAACATTCGGACCAATGTTCAAAGAGTGGATGAAAAGTAGTATCATGTACCTGTGTCTCTTTGAAATGTAGTGCAGCATTCAGTTAAAGTTTCTTGGCCTGCCATAATAATGTGTAACTTAATTTTTGAAATCACCTTGTATAAAATTAAGTGTATGTGATTCTGTATGATGATATTTTTTCCTAAATATTGCAGTAAGTGTACAGTGCCTATCATACTATTTTCTCTTTCCATTATTTGTTTCTACTACTATTGTTACTAATGTTCTAACATTGTGATGGCTACCTGTGTGCTACTCTACATGAAGTTTTCCTGTGGTGTCTTTTTCCCTGTCAGTCAAATGTTCCTTCACTGTGACAGAAAAGGAGCCATAGGTTTTCATTATTTCAATCTATTTTAACTAATTATACAGTTATCTTTCTCATCTGCTGCTGTTAGTACTACTATAGTGGCATATGCTGCTACTACTACTACTACTACTACTACAATAACAAGCAATACAACTAATAAAAGTATAAAAAGGCCCTGATACTACTACCACCACCTTGATTATTCTGCAGCTACTATAGTTCAATTCTTTTATCTTGGCAGCTAGCGCATGCCCGCCCAGACGCAGGAGATTGCTGCGTTGCCAGTTGCACACGACGCACGCGCCAATAAAAGCAGCGCCATAGTATAGCATAGTTCGCAAGCTTACTTTTAGGGGGGAACGCGCAGTTAATGAAGTAAAGCCACCACGGCCGCATTAAACCTTTCGCTGCCAGAAAGACGTGCTCCCTGTATTCCGCGCTGTGCGCGATTTTGTCACTGCACTGCTCGCCTGTGAAGACACATTGTGTTCCGACTGCTTTGACACTCTTTATCATTCGATTCCACAAAAACTATTTGGCCCAAAAATTAGATTTTTACACATCTTCTTGACTGATACTTCCCCCCATAAATGACTTAATTTTGTTTCAATGTTCAACGCACTTATTATGCAGCATTAAATATAGTAAACCATTGCACGAAATTTTTAAGAGTTTGCAGAGGTAAAAGTCCATAGAGTATACTCTCCGTATGGTCGATTTTAGTTGCCACAATGTTAAGAATGAAATGTGGACAAGATACCTAAATTTCACATAAAATTTACTGTATAACAATATCTCATTTAATTTAAGTACGACATAGGTGTCGTATGTAATATTGAGAAATATTCCGTCTTTCGCGACTGTAACAAAAGTTTTATTTACACTGAGCACGTTTGGCTTTATTTTAAAGCACTTCAATCAATCAAAAGGAAGTAGACAAAATACATTAAACAAAACTGTGGACTTACAAAAACATTAGGACTTGAATATACCGTCTATCAGTGAAGTGCTCTGAGCTATGTCAAATATAATTTTTGTGTGTGGCACACACAAACATCATTTATTTGATAAAACACTGATCAGCCAACACAAACGTTGAATATTGTGTTACCGCAGCACAAAACTACGAAAGGTGACTTGGCAATGGAGGAGACAAAATACTGTCCACTGAAGATGCTTCAAAAGAGAGAAACGCGTCTGGTCTAAATAAGTCGCTTATTACAGTTGCAGAAGAGGAATATATTTCAGTACCATTGGTCAAACTGCGACTGTGGAAGAAAAACAAGAAAGAGAACATGAGTACCATTGTGTATGTGCCATGCCTTTCATTGATTGAAGTGCTTTAAAATAAAGCCAAACGCGTCCGATGTACATAAAACTTTTATTACAGTCGCGAAAGACGGAATATTTCTCAATATTACATACGACACCTATGTCGTACTTAAATTAAATGAGATATTGTTATACAGTAAATTTTATATGAAATTTAGGTATCTTGTCCACATTTCATTCTCAACATTGTGGCAACTAAAATCGACCATACGGAAAGTATACGCTATGGACTTCTACCTCTGCAAACTCTTCAAAATTTTGTGCAATGGTTTACTACATTTAATGCTGCATAATAACTGCGTTGAAAATCGAAACAAAATTAAGTCATTTATGGGGGGAAGTATCAGTCAAGAAGAAGTGTAAAAATCAAATTTTTGGGCCAAATAGTTTTTGTGAAATCGAATGATAAGTGTGTCAAAGCAGTGGAAACACCATGTGCCTGCACAGGCGAGCAGTGCAGTGATGACAAAATCGCGCACAGCGTGGAATGCGGGGGGGCATGTGTCTGCAGCAGCGAAAGGGTTAATGAAGAGACAAAGCACTAGAAATTTCAAAAAATTGCATTCAAACGAATATAAATCGTGATGTAAGGCACTTCGATATTGTTTTTAAATAATGAAAATATTAAGCACCGTACAAGGTTTGAACTCATAACCTTTCGCATAAAAGCTTAACACCTTAACCGTTACGCTAACGCACCCCATGTGACTGCGCAATGCCATGAGGACTGTAACACGTCACACAAAATACTGACAAACACTGTTGGTATGACTATGAATTACTCACGTTTCGTCGAAGTACAATAGGAAATAAACAATTACCGCTGTTCTTTATTGCGAAAAAGCGATTCGTGAGATTGATACAAACACCTTTCCTTGCTATCGCGTGAATTAGGAGTCTTATTGCTTGTTTGGTTTAATTAATTAATAGAATATGAAGCAATTGGTATAAAGAATGCTTTTTCCAAACTTTCTATAAAAGAAAGTCTGCTATCAAGACACTGCTTTTGTTCTATTACTTTATTTATGACTGAACGTTTCTAAAACTGAAGACACTCGTCCATGCTCTGCACTGCAGTTGAGATCTGGCAACGTCGTTCTCTGTTCATTGGCTGACTGTGTTTTGTGACGTCAGATGCGCAGAACGAAGCTAAACTCGGCCGCCAACATAAATGACGCGCACTTTACTACTGCTGAAACTTGTGTTACTTACACTGATACAAACACTTATTCCAATACTTCCACTACTATTACCAATGATATTGCTATAATGTAAATGGATGGTTAAGAAATCGACTTACCAAGCGGCAGCAGGAGAAAACACACACACACACACACACACACACACACACACACACACACACACACACACACTAGTGGCTCCTTCTTCCATCAGAAGAATTGGAGGGGAAGGAAGAGGAGTGAAGGAGAAGGACTGGAGGGGTGTAGGAAAAGGGCTACAGCTCGGAGAAGTCACCAGAACCCCAGGTCAGGGGAGACGTACTGGACGGAATAAGAAGGGAAGACCTTCACTACTGACAATTTTACATTGTGTCTTAAAACGTGTGTGGCATTTGTGCTCTTTAATGTGTTTTATTACTGTCTTTCCAAGTCTGCCATCATAATCCTTACCACAACCACATACCACTTCATAGACTCCCAAAGTGTGGAGGCAGTCAAGCACATCCACAGTATACCAAAGGAAGTGTTTTATCTTGTGCTAGTGGCAAAATGTATTCCTTATACCATTCTTCTGAAGGATTTTGCTAACACAGTTCGTTACTCTAGTAACAAACGGGGTGGGAAATTCTACTCATCTTGTTTGCTTGGTTATTATTATTATTATTATTATTATTATTATTATTATTATTATTATTTGTGTATTGACTATGTTGGATCACATATGGTTTTTTGCTCCTCATTCTCTAGTAATAATAATAATAATAATAATAATAATAAAGATTTTATTGTCTTTAGGCCATTACAGCAATTGACAACGTCAAATGAAGTTACAATTTATAATACAGTGTGATAAGGTATTGACTACTGAAATATTTTAGCTTATATTACAATCAATGTACAGTGGGTCATCTGTTAGATTACTGCATTTTACAGTTGAAGAATTCATTGATATCATAGAATGGGTGGGCAATAAACCATTCATGCAGTCTTTCTTTGAATGTATGTTCAGGAAGATCCTGTATGGCATGTGGCAGCTTATTAAATAGCTTGTGCCCTGTGACTTCATAGCTATTTATTGATTTTGATAGTCTGTGGTAAGGCGTGTATATGTGTTTGATGCTTCTTGTGTTGTAACAATGTACATTTTCTCTACGTTTCACATCTTGTAGGTTCTTCTTTGTAAAGATTAAGACATTGTATATATAGAGGTTTATTACAGTCATAATTTTTTGTTTAGTAAATAAGGGTTTGCAGTGAGCCTTATGTGAAGAATTTGTAATTATCCTAATGGCTTTCTTCTGCAATAATAGGATGTCATGTATATGACTACAGTTACCCCACAAGATAATGCCATAGGATATTATACTCTGGAAAAATGCAAAATAAGATGATCTGATGTATGTTTCAGGTACACAATTTCTGAGTTGTCTTAATAAATAAATTACTCTAGATAGTTTACTACTAATATAGTTTACATGTTGGCCCCAGGATAACTTTTCGTCTAAATAAACTCCCAGGAATTTAACAGAACTAGGGTCATCAGATAGTGGCTTGTCTCTTAGAGTGAAGATTATCTGCTGAGTTTTATTTTCATTTAGCAGGAAACTATTTGCTCTGAACCAATATGCTGCATGAGTGAGTGTATTTTCAGCACAGGTTTTAAGATCATTAAGACTGTTACTGCTATGGAGAAAAGTCGTATCATCTGCATACAATACAGTGGTGGATCTAATAAACGAGGGGAGGTCATTGATCATTATCAGAAACAGGAAGGGCCCCAGTACAGATCCCTGAGGCACACCTACTCTAACATTTTCTATGTTTGACATTTCCTTACCAACACAAACTACCTGTTTACGGTTGTTGAGATAAGCTTTTAATAGTCTGAGACTGTTTTCTTTGATGCCGTAGAATTCTAGTTTCTCTAGTAGTGGCATGTGCTCAACACAGTCGAAGGCCTTGCTTAGGTCACAGAATGAGACCTGAGCAAAGCCTTTGTTCTCAAAAACTTTGAGGATGTAACTGACTACCGTGTTGATTGCATCAATGGTCGACAGATTCTTCCTAAACCCGTATTGTGTAGCATTAATTATTCCTAGATTCTCAAAGTGAGATGATAATTGTTGGTACATGATGCATTCTATTACCTTGGAGAATGTGGGTACTATTGAAATAGGCCTGTAGCTAGATGGAGAGTCTTTATCTCCCTTTTTGTATACTGGGACGATCCTAGACAGTTTTAACTCATCAGGAAAATATCCCTCAAGTAAGCACTTGTTTATACAATGGGTTAAGGGGTAGAGAATGCAGTCACACACTTTTTTTAGCAGGTTGGATGATATGCCATATATATCTAAGCAATCAGATGATTTCAGTTGTTTTATGACGCCTTGTACATATCTAGGCGATACTTCGGAGAAGGTTACCATGCTTGTATTTAGCGACTGTCTACCCCAATTTTGGGAGAGTAACTCTGATGGACTAATGTCTGGTTTGATAATTGCGTCTCCTATTTCTTTCACTGAATTAATAAAAAACTCATTGAGTGTTTGTGGCGGGATATTAATTTTGTCTTTTTTAGTATCTCTGGCAGCACTGTTAATTACTTTCCACGCAGTTTTGCATTTATTGGTGGAATTATGTATGCTGTTGGCATTGTAGGTTTTTTTGGCTTGCAGGATGGCTTTTTTGTATTCATTCCTGCATTCCACATAGGCTGATTTGGCACAGTCAGACTTCAAACTATTGTATATGTTGTACAGCAACAAAACTTGTTTCTTTAGATCTGTCAGCTGTTTAGGATCAGGATTACTTACTTCTTCATTGGAAGTGCCTATTTATGGAAAGGTCATCATAGCCATTGCCCATCAGTATTTCCTTAGGAAATATAGCTCTGATTGAAAGCACTTTTGGGAATTATATCTATCAGAAAATGACAGAGGTGGCAGAACAACAACAATAATAATAATAATAATAATAATAATAATAATAATAATAATAATAATAATTTGGATTTCTGCCTCTTTCGGTATCTCCTTTCAGTGTATATCCAGTTATGATGTTCCACAGATGGTACCTTGAAGAGTCTTGTTTTTGTAACTCCACTTCTTTGAAAAAGTGTGGGAAAATAGCCTTTCTTATGTGAATGCGAGACTGTCTTTCTACAGTATTTAGTGATACCGTGGACATCTGAAAAACATCCGAGCAGAGGGATTGGAATGTCGAGCAGTGAAGTTTCAAGAGGAGTATGACACAGCTTAAAGACTCATAAGATTTTATTGTCTTACTCTAGACATGTTCATAATTTCTCACCCATATATAGCAGATAATTTCTGTGTACTTTTAACTTGTGATAAGCAGAATTTCAACCTCTTTCCAAGCAGGATTTTTACGAGTTCGCACTGCGGGGCCGTCTCTTCAGCGAATCGCGGCGTGATGACAAAACTGTGTATGTGGTGCCAGCCTTCGAAGCTCCAGAGGCCATCCCTCCTCCGGAGGATAAGGCACAGCTACTGAAGCTGGCTGAGAAGGGCCTGCTGCGGCCATTCTACATAGAGCTCTGCCTCAAGTGCCAGGTTAGTGAGCACTACTAAGATCAATCTGTGTTTGTTCTTTTGGCACAGAATGTGAACCCTCATCTGTAGATACTCTAATTGTAGGTTTACTCATCTGCTAATTGTGTTCCTCAGCCGCCTTCCCTTGCCTGCAGGTCATTCATGAACTGCAAGGTTTTTGAAGTGATTTTTAAGATAATTGTACACTATCATCTACAAGAGGGGTAATAGAAGTGATTCATAAAACTACTGTCCAATATCCTTGACATCTGTTTGTTGTAGAATCTTAGAATATCTTCTGAACTCAAATGTAAGGCGTATTGTGAACAGAATGACCTCTTCCGTGCCATCCAACATGGATTCCAAAAAACATCAAACATATTGTAACCTATACTGTTTACCTGCACGGATGTCATCAGTAGCAGTGCCTCTGTCGAAAACTGACTGAAAAGTTGGTGGCGGTGAAAGTAAGCTGTTGTCAGTAATGTAGGTCACACCAGTATTGAAATTTAGACACTTTAATTGCACTTTGATATTCTCTGAACTCATGTTTGTGGCTGGTTCGGGTCTCAAGTATACTTCAGTTTTGTACAGATAAACAAATAGTTACTGACTACATGCGGTGGATGTTCTACCTTATAGTTTGAATATAGTATCCTAAGATCAAAGTAATTAGTAATAACAGTTGTTCATGTATGGCAAATAAACATTCAACACAGCTGCTTAAAGTTCAATTAGTAATTCCCCTTCCTCTTGCACAGAATTATTAATATTAATTATAAGCATGTAGCAATACTTTGTTTTCAGCAATCTACACTGTCGTTATAGGTCATTGTTAACGATTGATACAATTGTTGGTATCTTGTACAAGTTCATATTAAAAGCAATCATTGTGAATTATCGAGTTATAAATGGTAGGATGTGAAACGCGTCACAAACACGGTATATTTTTTGACTTAATGCAACCGCCAGATCAACTGCAGTACATTTTCCATATAGGTGACATAGCAGTTACTCCATTACAGTCTCACCGCAGAATGATTGTTTTTTGGTAGGGATGGGCCTCATAAAGAATGGCATAGGAACAGACTTATTTTGAAGATTGCATAATTCTTTAAACTTTGGCTAGTTTGAATTTACTGGTTTTGATGGACTACAGGAACTAATAGAATTTTGGATTATAGAAAATGTTGATGGTTTAAATTTTGAAAAATACATGGAACTATTATCCTTACACAAATGTGAATCCCCTTGTTTATGTGAATGAATGCCATATTGCAACTTAGAGTGAATTACATGAAGTTACTAATTAGTGACAGTGTGGCATGCCATTTTGTACAAACTGTGGCCAGAAAACAAGTGGACCACCCTGTTGCTGAACATGCTGCCAAACATGATATCCTTCATTTCTTCTTCTTCTTGCGTTACGGCCTCTGTAGGACCACGGGTAGCCCCTTCGTGGACTGCATTTTCCTCGTATACTCCCAGAACCTCTTCATTCTTTCTCTTCTCCTCTCCCACTCTTCTTCTGAGATCTTCAATTTCCGTTTCTCCTGGCGGCTCCACTGGTGACATTCTAATCTTTTCCTCTATTCTTCTCTGTCATTGATCTCCGGCATATTTGTCAGTGTATATTTGTTCCTCCAATTTTCCTTTCCTTTGACCTTGATCCCCAATTCCAACCAGTCCTTCCGAAGTTCAACAATCCACTTGGTTCCTGTCTTTCCCCTTGTCCTCCCTGTAGTTTCCCACACTCTCTTCGTCATTCTGTCCATACTCATCCTAACTACATGCCCAGCAAACCTTGCCCTTTTCAGTCTGATTTCCCCGGATATTGTTCTCATGTTCCGGTACAGTTCTTCCCTAGGTCTTTGCATCCACCTCTCTCCACCTCTTTTGGGACCTAGTATTTTTCTCAGTATTTTCCTCTCTTCTTTCTCTAGTTTCTCTGCCCCATTTCTTCCTAATGTCATCGTCTCGGCAGCATATAATACTGCATTCCTCACTGTTGCCTTGTAGTGACTTATCTTTGCCTCTGTGGATATATTCTTTTTATTGTATACCTCTCTCGTCATGCAGAAGGCTGACCTCATCTTCTTTATCCTCTCTGTTATTCCCTCCTTGCTCCTGTTCCTTTCTGTTATAAATTCTCCCAGGTATTTAAATTTGTCCACCATTTGCACAGTGCCTTCCCGTGTTTCCCAGTTGGCAGTGGTGTTTAATGTCTTTGTCTTGTTATAGGCGATCCTCAGTCCCAGCTTTCTGGCTACCTTCCTTAAGTTGTTGAGTTGTTTCTTTGCGTTTTCTTCCGTCTCACTTAGTATTGCTATGTCATCTGCAAAGGCTAGGCAGTCCACTTGAGCCCTGTTGTCCTTTTTGTCCCCCACATGGGTCTTTGGTATTACCAATTCCTCGTTTATTGCTCTCCACTGCCTGATCACTTCATCCAGTGCTATATTGAACAACAATGGTGACAATCCATCTCCCTGTTTAACACCAGTCTTTATCTCAAAATCTTCTGGCAGTGCTCCTCTGAATCTCACCCTTGCTTTTGTGTCTGTCAGAATTTCTTTTATGAGTTCTTGTGTAGTTCCATCAAGTCCTCTGTTCTTCAGGATCCTAACAAGAGTCTGTCTGTTAATGGAGCCTTTGTGAAGTCCACGAAGATTATTACTGTCTTTTTGCTTTTTAAGGCCCTATGTTCTATCAGTTGCTTCAGGATAAATATCTGTTCTACACAACCTCTTCCTTTCCTGACTCTCACTTGGTAGTCGCCAACTGTACTTTCTACCTGTTGTACTCTCTTGAGCAATAGTTTTGACAGCACCTTGTATCCGACCTCTAGTAGCGATATTCCTCTGTAGTTGTTTGCCATCTCTCTTGTCCCCATTCTTGTGTATTGGTACTACAATTGCATTCTTCCATCCTTATGGCAACTTCTTTGTTCTCCAGATCTGATGAATTATGTTGGTCATGTTGTCTACTGCTTTGTTGCCTCCACAGTTTATCATCTCAGCTGCTATACCATCTTCTCCAGTTGCCTTATTATTCTTCAGATCGCTTATGGCATGTGCGACTTCATCCCTGGTTGGAGGGCGTGGCTCTCTCTCTTCTGTGTAAGTCCCCAGTTCCAGCTCTTCTTCGGGTGGTTCACAGTTCAGCAGGTCGTGAAAGTGCTCTGCAAAAATCTGACAGTTCTCCTTCGCACTGACAGCCAGCTCCCCTTTCTTATCTCTTATAAACAGTTCCCTACCCTTGTATCCAATCAGGCTCTTTTTGAATTTCCCGAAAAAGTGTCTGCTGTTGTTTTTCTTGAGGTTGTTCTCAATCTCGTCCAATTCCTCCTGCTTCATCTTCTGTCTTCTGGTCCATCGTATTGTTCGGGCTGTTTCCTTTCTTGCTCCTAAGAAAACTTCCCATTTTTCCGGGTCCTTCTTGCTGCTCCAGTCTCTCCAGGCTTTCCCGCGAGTCTCTACCGCTTCCTCACATTCCTTGTTCCACCACCAGTGCTTCCGTTTCTTTTCTTCCTTTCCCCATAGTTCAGCCTGTTTCGCCATATTTCACTTCATGTCGTCCCATTCATTGAATGATTCAATTCCTTCCTCATATCTGGATCGATTGTGTCTTAATTTGTCTCTGTCTACCTTTATGTTTTCTGTTCATCTGTGGCAGTCTGTCCCTGTTTGGAATCCAAAGGCACTTAACTTCTGTAAGATAGTGATCGGATTCTATTCTTGTGTTCTTCCTGACCTGTGTGTTCATGATCTCCTTCATTTCAATGACTGCTTCACAGCCTGTGCCATATGGATCCTTCCCACCAACACCAGATTTTCTGACTTGTGCAGTTGGAAACACACCCAGTCTTCTTCTTTATTTATTTTATTTCTCTCCTTTTTTGCTACATCCCCCCCATCCCCCCACCCCATCCCCACCTCTCCCTCCTGCCGCCTAACCTGCAGCATTTCACTGTCTGCCACCCCCACCATACAATCCCTCCCCTGCCCCGCCCCAGCCTCCTCCTTTCTCCCACCCAGTCGCCACTCCCATCATGCAGTGATGCTGCTGCTCATAGTGTGGTTCCAGTTGCCTGAGACTGCAGTCGTGTGTGTGAGTTGCTTTTGCGTGAGTGTGTGTGTGTGTGTGTATGTGGTCTATTGTTGACAAAGGCCATTGGTCAAAAGGTTTAAGTGTCAAAATTTTTTTTATTATGCCTATCTGCGACTCAGCATCTCCTCTATATGGTGAGTAGCAACTTTCCTTCTCATAATACAGGTAAATATTCGGTAGATAAAATAACCACTCATTTGGATCCCTGGGCAGGGACTACCCAGAATGATGTTGTCATCAAGAGAAACGAAACTGGTATTCTACAGGTTGGAGTGTGGAATGTTAGATCCCTTAATCATGTAAGTAGGTTAGAAAGTAGAACAGTTATCAATCCGAAGATTGTTTTGAATGCCACAGTGCTTTGCTAGGCACAGATCTGTTGGAGCTGGTATACCATTGTCTTCCTCTGACATTTATCCAGCCACTTATAAGGTGACCCATGGTTTCTGAACCACAGTGCATCTCAGAATTTTACATCGACAAACATTGCCGGAGGTGAAAGAAGTGATAAATGGCAGACAGAAATACTAGGGTTTTTCTGAGGTCTAACCTGAGACCTTCAGATTTGTAGTTGGAAGCTTCACTGCTGAGTCACTGAGAATCTAAAAAGTGAAAGGTGTAGGTTGGAGTTAGATATTGTGGGAATAAGAGTGGCATATAGCAGAAAGAACAGAACTTTTGGTCAGGTCAGTATGGAGTTAACAACATAAAATCAAATAGGGGTAATGCAAAAAAAATGCCTCATATTTAATAAGAAAACAGGAGAACATCAGTAGCTACTATGAAAAGCATAATGATCACACTATAATAGCTAATATAGGCACAAATCCAACACTCATCAAAGTAGTAAAAATTTATGCTACTAGCTACACACATGATAAAGACATTAAAAGAATGTCTGGTGAGATAAAATTATTCAAATAGTTAATAGAGGTTAAAATGTAATTGTGATGGAGGTCTGGAATTCAGTAGTAAGAAAAGGACAAGAAGGAAAAAATGGGTGAACATGAACTAGAGGAGAAAAAATGGAGGGGGAAACTGCCTGGTAGAATTTTGCACTAAGCACAGTTCAATCAGTTATAATAATTGGTTCAAAAATCATGGAAGAAAGTAGTATACTTGGAAGGGACAGGGAAACACTGGAAGATTTTAGTCAGATTGTATGATGGTAAGACACAAATTTCAAAACCAGAAATTAAACTGCAGAATATTTCCAGGAGCAGATGTGGACCTTAACTTATTGATTATGAACTGCAGACTAAAATTGAAGAATCTGCAGAAAGACAGAAATTTAAGGAGCGGGGATGTGGGTAAGATGAATGAAGCGGAGGTTGTTGAGGATGTCAGAGGGAGTATTAGACCACAGTTGACTGAAACAAATGTAAGGAACATAAGACAAATGGGTAGCAGTGAAAGATGAAATAGTTGAGGCAGAGAGATTTAAATAGGCAGATAATTTGTGACAGATTGGATGTAATGGACAAAAGGAGAAAATATGAAAATATAGCAAATGAAGCAAGCAAAATGGAATACTGTCATCTAAAAAATGAGATTGATGGGAACTGCAGACTGGTGAAGCAGAACAGCTAGATGATGCATGCAGGGTTGTAGAAGCTTGCAGAACTATGGGAAAGTTACCTATGGAAACTGAAAGGTATCCCTGGAAAAAAGAGAAGCTCCCCTATGAATATTTATGAACTCAGGTGAAAACCCACACTAAGCAAAGAAGGGAAAGCTGAAAGAAATGCACAAAGGTTTTGTAGAAGGGAAAGACACTTGAAAGACAGCACTATAGAAAAACAAGAGGAAATAAATTAAGATGAGGTAGGAGATATATTGAGAGACGAATTTGATTGAGTCTTGAAAGACCTAAATCGAAACAAGTGTCTTGGAATAGACAACATTCCACCATAATTTTTGGAATCTTCATGAGAGCCAGCTACGAAAGAAATATTCCACCCTGTACGTAACATATATCAGGCACATGAAGTACCCTCAAACTTCAAGAAGGATGCAATAATTCCTACTCTACTCAAAAGAAGGAATATGTTAATAGGTATGACTTTTACAATGCAATAATTGCTACTCTACTCCAAAGAAGAAATATGTTAATGGATATGAATATTACCAAACTATCATATTAATAATTCTGTTTTCAAAACACTGGCACAGATGATTTACAGAAGTGTGAAATGACTGATAGAAGATGACCTTTGGGAAAATCTGTTTGGATTTCAGAGAAATGTAGGAACATGCAAGGCCATGCTGACCCTACCCCTTTCCTGAGACAGAGAGAAGCAAATTGATGTTTATAGCATTTATAGATATAGAGAAAGTTGTGACAATGTTGACTGGAATTCAGTCTTCAAAAGTCTGAAGATATCAAGAATAAAATACAGGGAGCAAAAAGTTATCAGTAACTTGTACCAAGCGAGATGATGCAGTGGTTAACTCTCTGGACTCACATTTGGGAGGAAGACAAATTAAGATTTTCTTCATTATTGTTTTTTACAGTCACAGACGTCACTAGTGGTGATGTGCTCTGAGGACCCCCTCAGCACTCTGTGCAGTGTTGGTACGTCTGCGTGTCACCTGCTGTGACGTAGGGGTGTCTGCTGACAAACTGTAACCGCCGCAGGCACCGGAGAAGTAACTTTAAATAGTAATAAAAATACAAAACAAATATTTGAAGTAATACCCAATATAATATGCACATAGATGATGTCTCCATGATCTAGCTATCTTAGAAATTATATTATATTAAAGTTAGTTGTAGACTTGCTTGCTCATTTATAGACAACAAGGGTACTGAAAAATTTCACACCTCTAATGCTTATGGGAAAAAATCCCAAATTTAATTCAGCTAAATTCTGTACCTTTACACATAATAGAATTCAGGGCTTCTGATATATCACCAGCTTGCATGCAAATTGTGTTTCCAGTATATTGTGGACAGAGTTGAAATGGGGGTGTAAGGGCTAGAAACACACAAAAATGAAAATCACTAAAAAAGATCAAAACTCTGTGTATTTTTAACATGGAAGGTGCCTAATTTGAATCTCATTCTGAACAGGATTATCCGTGTTTTAATTAATTGATATTAATCATGACATCCTCTTTTGGATGAAACAGATTACCTGTATTGAGGTATTTTGATCTTGTACTTAAAATGTGATAGTTCAGTTGCTTCAAAATTCTTTTCAGAGCAACAGTCAAAAAGTAAGTTACACAGTGCTCTTGTATCGGTCTTTATGGGACTGGCTCATGGAAGCTATTCCCCACAGAACCTATTGTGTCACTGCAAATAAGTGTTAGGAATGTTGGGGATAATTTCTAAAAGGGAAACCACATATGAAAACTAGAATCACACGAACAACCTGATAAAATGAAAATAAGTAAAAAATTTATGCGAGAAGATACTGATAATTTCAAGTAGTTCTATGCTGTAGCTGAAAGTGTGTCTTATGCTACATCAGAAGCTACTTTTAGTATGTGAAAATTTTGATAATGATGAACAAAGAGCCTTCCTTCATAAGCAGTAGATTTGGTACATATCAACTGCTCAACCATCTCTGGTTTACAAAAAGAGTGGAGAATTTAGTAGAATTATATAACATGAAGTAACTGCTGTGCATGTATCACCAACAAAACAAACTCTGTTGAGTGACCAACTTTTTTTTTTCCATCTTGCTGATAGGCGTAAATTGGTTGTAGAAACAGTTCTACAATGTTGCAGCTTAGCAAGGTTTTATTCATAATGGTGGTGCTTTTGATCCAAGACTAAAATATTTCTGAAATATAGTGAATGATATGTCCACAGCCAGTGTCTGGATAGTTTTACTAACAATAACAACTACTACTACTACTACTATAATAATAATAATATTTAGATGCTGATAATTATGGTAATTTACATTATTAGATATCATTATTGTATATACATTTATGTTACTGAAGTCATACCACAAATACAAGGTGAAGCCTAACTAAACCAACAAAATTTCAGAAGTTTTTCAGCGATATTTTCAGAGTATTTTGGTTAAGGAACCTGTGGTCTCCAATGGTTCATTGTGAAGGACTTACTTTTTGCTTGATTTCTCACCACCTTTATCTTTGTATCTGTACTGCACCGAAAATGTGTACAAAAATGCAAATGTCGACAGTAGTGCTATGTGTCTCACTTGGAAACATTTGTCAGTGTATTTCTGCTTCATTTTCTCAGTGTAGTGCAAAACAGTATAATATCATCATTGTAATAAAGGTGGTCAGACTTGCTCATTTTTGTGTTAGCGAATCTCCTTTCATGGTTCCTCTTTCTATTTCCCGCCATCCTTATGAAGTCCAAGGGTATATATATATATATATATATTCTTTAATCACTTAACATATTTTAATCACTTAGCATAAAGTTCTAAGCTATCTCGTATGTATTATTTTGACAGAAACTTAAAATATTGAGTATACTCTGACAATATAAGAACAGACTTTTGAGATTGGGGAAGGGGGGGAATTATATTCATTTCGGAACTCACCACTGATAGTTAAGTTTTGGTTGCTAGAGAGCATCTGGTCCTAAATTTGTAGCCTGCTTTTCTGTTTTGGTTGCCATTGCATATGTGCAGTTTGTCTTTGTCATGTATTGTTATTTACACATCCAAAAATGAATAGCTATATTTATCCTGTGTTTGACATTGAATTTAGTGGTTCAGAAAGCCAAGAAAAATGTGATACATTGCTTCATCAGAGGCTGAAAGTGGAGAAAGTTCTCCAGTTGACTGACAAGTACTCCCCAGTGGTATGAAATAAATACATTTACTGTGATACACCCAGCTGCTCCAAGATTTCCGTTCACAGAATACCATTGTGCAATACGTGGTTCATCTTCATATTTACGCTACTTTAGTCGCAGTCCATTGCACAAGTACAATCAGGGTTTAATTATTGGTGTTCTTCAAAAATTTATAATTGATTGCTTTTAGCTTTAAAAGCTATCTTTATGTGCCTATATGTAATGTCATTCCATTATAAGATGCTTTTCATTAACACAGAGTCCTGTTTTATGAACATAATTTGTAAAAAAAATCAGTATGTTCAGGGGTTAAAGTACTGACTTAGGTTAAATCAATATATTGTTTCTCAAAGGCTGCCTGTACAGATATTGTTGAAAACAGCCAAAAATCCATTAATCCTGACTCCATTTGCAATTCTGACATCCCCAATAGCCTGATAAAATGTAATGCACAGTGTAAACTAAAAATTTAAATTTGTTCTTTATCCAGACAAAATTTTATTTGAAATGAAATTTTATGTTTTTCTTTGCTGGAGCAGTCCCAAGTTTGTCTAGAGCAGTATATCATTTAATGGTATGTATTGTTGGGTGAAGCAACACACAGATAATAAATAGTACTGCAGCAGCCACTTAGTGGGGGTGCTTGATGAGAGTAGCAAACCTACCTACACATTGTGTACCAGCACGTTGCTGCTCCTACCCCACCCTGTGTCCCAAATAATGTCCCTACAATTCACCCCATCTGACATCTGGGAAAGATATTTTCCAATAGTTCAGTTCAGTTCATAATTGCCCTTTTTTCTAAGTTGTCTACCATCAAAACAAAATTTTTCGTGCTAAACATCAGTGTTTAACAAATGTATCACTGACATTTAGCAAATCATGTACAGTGTAGTCTTGTTTACGCAGTCTAGGTGAGGCTGTTGTCACACAGTTACAGATGAATCAGAAGAATCAATAAATTCAGAAAAAATGTAGAGTGACAGTGCTTAAATGCCACACAGATTAAATTTGTTTTGACATGGGCAAGCAAATTGTACATTATTTTTCAGGGAGAATTTGATGAGATACTGGAAAAAAACATGGTCAGTTTTATAAAGGTGATATAAATCTCATTCATATGTTGTTTATGTGCAGCACAATCACACAGGTATTTCATAGTTCAGCCAAAGTTCATAGTTCAAGCAAAAACCCTTGGTCTTCCAAACAACTCGTTATTTTTTCCGGCTGTTTTGTTGCTTCTCTGTGTGTTGTTATATCGTCATAATGAGCACCGCTTCCTCCGACAATATATCTTCACTATTACTGTCTGTAGGTGAACAAATGGCAGTAACTTCATCACCAGGAATCATCATTTTGAGTTAAAAGTCTTTAATTTCCTTCTGTTTATTCTTCCAGTCTGTCACTATTGAAGTTCCAACACAAAATTCAGTAACAATTTTTCTCAACAATTCTCCTTTCCATTCTGTGCATTTCATCTGACTTTTTGTCCTTAGACACTGCCATCTTCTTTCTGTTTGATTTGAGTTTACACCCACATCAAACAGAAGCATTACAGAGTGCTGTGTAATTTGATATTTTTGAGCTTGTTAACTGACACTATGCCAGTATCTGTTTATGGAGGTTGCCTGAATTTACGAGGGTCACTCCAAAAGAAATGCACACTATTTTTTTAAAAATCCATCTTTTATTCTACATGTTTGAAAGTTTTACAGTGTGTAGATATATCCTGTAGGAACAGCATTTTCATTTCTCCACATAATTTCCATCCCTCTCAACTGCCTCATGCCACCTTGGAACCAGCGCCTGTATACCTGCATGGTAAAATTCTGGACCAACCTGTTGAAGCCACTGTTTGGCAGCATGCACAAGGGAGTCATCATCTTCAAACCTTGTTCCACGAAGAGAGTCTTTCAAATTCCCAAAGAGATGATAATCACATGGAGCCAGGTCAGGACTGTAAGGCGTGTGTTTCAGTGTTGTCCATCCGAGTTTTGTGATCACTTCCATGGTTTTTTGACTGACATGTGGTCGTGTGTTGTCGTGCAACAGCAGAACGTCCTGCTTTTGCCAATGTGGTCGAACACGACTCAGTCAAGCTTGAAGTTTCTTCAGTGTCGTCACGTATGCATCAGAATTTATGGTGGTTTCACTTGGCATGATGTCCACAAGCAAGAGTCCTTCGGAATCGAAAAACATCGTAGCCATAACTTTTCCAGGAGAAGGCATGGTTTTGAATTTTTTTTCTTGGGTGAATTTACATGATGCCACTCCATTGATTGCCTCTTCGTCTCTGGTGAAAAATGATGGAGCCATGTTTCATCACCTGTCACAAGTCTTCCAAGAAATTCACCTCCACCATTCTCGTACTGTTCCAAAAGTTCGCTGAATACTGTTTTTCTTGTTTCTTTGTGAGCCACTGTCAACATCCTGGGAACCCACCTGGCACAAACCTTTTTTAACGCCAACACTTTCAGTATTCTGCAAACACTTCCTTCCCCTATCCCAACATAGCACGACAATTCGTTCACTGTGATGCTTCTGTCAGGAGTCACCTATTCGTTAACTCTCTGCACATTGTCTGGAGTGTGTGCAGTACGAGGCGTGCCGCTGCAAGGACAATCCTCAATATTGCCGTGCCCACTTTCTTCACGTAACCTGCTTGCCCATCGACTAACTGTACTGCGATCGACAGCAGCAACTCCGTACACCTTTTTCAACCTCTTGTGGATGTTTCCCACTGTCTAGTTTTCACAGCACAGGAATTCTATGACAGCATGTTGCTTCTGATGAACGTGAAGTGTAGCAGCCATCTTGAAGGCATGCTGTGACGGTGCCACTCACGGGAACAGGTTGAACTAAGTTTTGAAAACAAGCAGGAAGGATGTATCTACACGCTGTAAAACTTTCACACATGTAGAATGAAAACTGTATTTTTACAAAAATAGTGTGCATTTCTTTTGGAGTGACCATCGTAAATTTAATTAGTATCCTCATTAGTTGTTGCTGTTATTACTTTCAGATTATCAAATACTGAAATGGAAGAAAAAAAAATCGATCCAAAATGACCAGAGATCCGGATTAATGAGGCTGGGTAAACAAGGTTCCACTGAAATAAAGCAGCAGCCCAAGGACTTGCAGCTACAGGCCTTGTAGTTTTAAATGTGATATTGTTTATTTTTGTGTTTCATTAGTACTTATTTTTTCATGTGGAGTCGCCTGACTGTCAGTGCAAGGTACGTAATAGCTGATTAAATGATGTCATGTTATTGAAAGAATAAGAAAAGCGTATTGCTTACCAACAACAGTGGGTCTTAGAAAAACAGTGTTATAGCTGTCTGCATTTGTAGGAACTCATTTTGAAACATGGTGGTAGTCACAGAAAAAAACTGAGCTAGCATATTGACCTGACAGTTCAATTAAAATTTGAACTGAGCATGAGTGACTGACAGCCAGATTGCAAAATGAAGTCGCACATCTGTGTTTGAAACGTGTGATCAAAAATTTCAGTACAAAAGTTATAATACACACAGTTCGTTGAGTTTTATTGTGAAAATTGTTGGGCTCGGAATTACAAATGAATAAAAATAATAATTTTTGTGACCCCAAATATTAGTGTTCTTATATCTTCACTATTCTAGTCACTATGGAGAGTCAACATATAGCATTATGAGATGGAATGCTACAGGCTGCATAGGATGCCATAAGCCCTCTTGTCTCCTCAAATTTTGCAGACCGTAGTAAATATTTTGAATTTTTCCTCTTTTATTGTTTCTTGTAAATTCTTGTCTTTGACAGTGTTAATTTATGGTAACTTTGATGATATGGGTGCAAGTTTGTATTTTTTAATATTGTTGCAGGTGCACACAGATTATGAAGCGTGGCAGAAGGAGCCGCCATCCAAGGGTCTGTCACCATTGTTTGAAGTTCTGTGGAAGGACCCGTGGGAGCCGTTCTACATTTCTCGCAACTCTGTACCCTTTTACGATGAAAGATTTAAGCAGTATGGATTTAACAGGATCAGCCAGGTATGTCAGGCTTCTTACTAGGCTGCTGCTGCTGCTTCTGTGTATTATCTCATGTCTTTGTGAGGTCAGCATGTTATTCATTGTATTTGGCAATGTTAGTGGCTGAGGGCGACTGGATGCCCGTCCTGTCTCCACAGACAGTGTACTCTAGTTGTTCGGTAAATAATTTGGTGTACACGCACACACACACCCACTCTCTCTCTCTCTCTCTCTCTCTCTCTCTCTCTCTCTCTCTCTCTCTCACACACACACACACACACACACACACACACACACACACACAGTGACTGGCTGCCGAGGCCAGAGTCTGTGCTCGTGCGTGCATTTTATAATTCCAATGAAGGCCTTTTTGGTCAGGGGCTTACTTGTTTGACACTCCTTTGTTATGCCTATCTGTGACTTGGCGTTTTTGCTATATGGTGAGTTACCTTAATTAGATTCTTTTTCATATTCTTACGCATACCCACACACTTTCATAGTCTTTGACTGCAAGCTACTTGTATCATTGGTGGTCTGATATAGGCTATATTACTATTTTACTGCATTTTTAGTTGTTGTAAGGATCTACAGTAATCTTGTAGTACACAATGAATCACAATCTGTATCACGCATTTGTGCCATATAAAAATCTCATTTAAAACTAACTTCAGTTTATTACACTGTATTTTGACTTCCTATAAGTCTTAGACAATGACTAGCGAATAATGTTGCATTCTGAGATGTAATTAATTATATTGGCCACAAAATGGTTAATGGAGAACATCTGTCACTGTATAGTTAAGCCCGGTTTTTCAGGCTGACCAAACTGGATTATTCTTCACACTAGACTTCCTGGCGACTGGCCCTTATGACCGTGTTTCGCCACTTGAGAATTATTCCAACAATTGGTTCCCTCAGCCCTATCACTTAATCTTACACATTTCTACAGGGTCCCTTTCCCAGCTCCTTAACTCAAACACCGTGGAACTTATTTAATTACTGGGCTTGTTGCACAATAACTTCAAACTTTCTATTCCAAACTTACAAGCAAACTAAAATGAATCAATTATCCTTAATACTATCCCCTTGCGCGTTCATCTTCCTTCTGCTGCTTTTATGCTCTGAGTATCCGATCCACAGGTATCTGAATGACAGCTGGGTCTGAACTCTGTCTTGTGCTTCATCTTCTGTGTACCAAAACGAGGACTACACTCAGCAGAACAAGTGTCACTGCAGTGTTGGTATGACAGTAGTCGTGTTGTCTCTTTCTGGTACTGATTTTCCCGATATAAATTTGCACGCTGCACTAAGGTTTCCGAGGAGACTCTTCCCTCCTGCTGGTTCAAAATCATGTTTATAGACTGCATTAATTCTGGCCCTAGAGTTTGATTTAAGCTGGTTAGATTTGTAGCTGGTAGCATTTACACGGGCTACTCTGGTCGATACAAACGAGGCTGCAAAATATTCAGGTAAGTTATCTCTGAATTCGTGGCTGGCAGATGGAAACTGGGCCCCCTTATCTCAAAACTTGTCCCATTTGATAACAAACCACTTCTTTTTAATTCTAGTTTCTTTGCTGGCGTAAGCTTCCCTTGCTCGAAACAACTAGCCACTACTGCCATGTTTTCAAAGGTAGTGTATAACTGCCGTGCCTCGGCCTGCTGAAAGTATGATTCTGACTCGATCACTTCTTTATTGCATTTTCTTACCTCCTTTTGTCCCATCAGCAATTTCACTGCGCAGGAATGCTGCCCCTCTCTTATTACCATATGCGGACAGACTGTGATTTCCTCGTCGTGCAATATGTGTAATTTTGTTTTCTCCATTTACACATACCTTCCCTTGTCTTTTGCAATTAATAATAGTCTCTGAGTTTTTACTCTTACACGTTTCTTCAGTATCCCTCACTTGACGAAATGTGCACGAACTATGTAGCACTCGTAATGTGCTTGATTCCCTGCTACTGGTATAGAAACAGAAATGTAAACTTTTGCTCCATCAGTTCCCACTGAAATTATGGCTATCTTGAAATAAAAAGGTAAGTTTTTGTGCTCATGTTCTAAAACCAGCCTCAACTCTATTGGTAATTCCTTCTGTACTTCCCTTAGACCCTCTAGATACTGCTCTGGCGACAACAAGTTTACCCCTAGCTGACCTCTTACAGGCTGCTGCATAGCCTCCTGTACTTCTGTTCCTTTCCCATGTGTCCCCCAAGCACTATCTTCTACAGACTGCAACCATTTTGTCATTACTACTTCGCTATCTAAGACTTCTACTTCCGTTTTTGGTTTGCTGATATTCTTATTAACTGCCTTTTTTGTAGCTCTGACATACCACATTACTTCTCCAGCAAAGTTGTTGTAGCAGTCATGTGTTATTCAATATGTCCTTCTCTAAACTTCTAATCTGTGTAGTGTGCCAATCATTCACAGCTTTGTTCCCTTTTCCCAACTGTTTAACCTCCTTTACTGTGTCATTCATACTTTGAATGTCTTCCCCATCAACAGAACCAAATATTGTTTCCGTAAGCCAGTCTCCAGAGTCAATCGTATGCTCTGTGTGCTCTCACACATACCTCGGCATATCACTACCTTTCTGTTCCCTGATGGAATTTGTCAGATGCTTTTTCCAATCTTCCCACCTCGTTACATATCTCCCACATGTTGAATACCACCTGCATCACCCAGCAATGACAGATGATCACTACATCTTACTGCTTGGCAAACAGCACTCCCCCTTCCAGGTGCCGGTTCCGTAACACTTCCAACCCGATAAACAGCGGTAATCCCACTATGAATCGGATCATCTCGCCTTCTCTGCATCTCACCTATGGACGGGAATATCTATCACTTTCCTCCCCCTTTAATTCATTGCTGCTCCACAGCTGCTTATAGTAATTACACTCAATGTATACCTAACCTAAAAAAAGTATTAAGTGACTATCCTCTAGTAATCCACATGGGTTCCTTGTTACCACTTCATTCATGGCCTCTTGTTTACCTTCTAATTACCTTCCTCTGCACTTTACACTTCTGGTCTGCATCTCCTATCTCTGGAATAACTTCTGGACTCCCTTCAAAAGATTGCAACCACCCTTCATGCACAGTTGTCATTCTCATCAGCAACTGAATCATGACATTTACTGGTGATGTAGTCTCCACCAGTTAGTATGGCTCCTGATACTTTGCAGAAAACTACTTTGCCTTCCCTTCAGCATATACAAAGTTGATAGCGTCACCCACAGACCGACCTTATGCTGTGGTATTCTTGATGTACAGCCCACTGCTTCTTGCTGTTTCTCCATTGCTCGTGTATTTGCCCTCCATATTCTATTCCAGATTTCCCTAATCACTCTGGAAAATTCCTTAACAGACTCTCTAGTCTTCCCTTTTTTTGTTTTCTATATGTTGAGAAGTTGATGGCATTCTGTGACCATATAGTACTTCATATGGTGATACTCCTGTATTCGTACGCTGTTTTGGGATGTAGGTAGAGACAACATATTTCAAATAGACATCCCAGTTGGTGTGATGCAAGTCAACATAGTAATCAAGCATCTTCCCGATTTTCCTATGAACTCTTTCAGTTCTTCCATGGGCTTGTGGATGGAAGGAACTCAGCCTTAACTTCTTCACATTCAATAACCTACACAATTCCTTGAATAGATCTGATATAAATTTTGTTCCCTGGTCTGTTACTATTGTTTCAGGCACTCCAAACTTCAGTATCCAGTTATTCACAAGTGCTTGTGCCAATGGGTTTGGCATTGTGACCATTTCTACGTGTCTTAAAAAATGATCTATGATTGTGAGAATGTACTTATTCTGTGTGAATGTTTTATTGAGTGGACCTAAAACATCAATCCCCAAAAATTTGAATGGTGCTAATGCTTCAGGTAACCTTTGCAATGGTTCTCTTGTTCGACACAAATCTGCTCTCTGCACACACTGTATACAATTCTACACATACTGGTTTACATCCATCTGCCTATTCCTCCTCCAATACATACTGCTTCCATTGGTAGATCTGCAACCTCCATGACCTGCTAACATATTATCATGAGTTTCTTGTAACACACTATTGCTATGCTGGTATCACTACCTGCAATACCGATTTGGTTTCTCTGTATCCATCCTGCATACATAACTGTGTCTCCTTAAAATACTGCTTACATTCGTCATCCGCTTTCATTACATCTTTCCATTCTGTATGCTCTTTACTGGAAATATGTAATAAAGCGACTTTCCTACTTGAGCTATCCGCATATCTGTGCTTCTTCCCAGCTGTATGTGTAAATTCGAAATCAAATTCACTGAGTCATACTGCCCGTCACATCAACGTACTAGAAGGGTCCTTTAACCCCAACAACAATTTTAATGTTTTATGATTTGTTAGTATCTAGAATTTTTACTGGACAGATAACATTTGAAGTATGTAATTCCACAAATAAGGCGTAATCTCTCTTTCTCCATCGTGGAATAATTTCTTTCTCCAGAATTTAGTTGTCTTGATGCATAAGCTACTGGATGTTCTACACCTTCTGCCTCTAGTGACAACACACAAGCAAGTGCATGATTTGATTCATCATATGATAAAACAATCGTTCTCAGCCAGTATGGCAACCAAGCAAACTTCACCCAATACAATATATGAGTCATCCATCTTTGCAGGAGGAGAATAAAAAAAAAAAAATCTGCTGTTGGTATCATTCAAAGGGTATTATTACTATGAATTAAAAAAGTATTGCACGGTTTGGGAAATCAGTTTTGTAGTTATTATTGTTCAAACACATTTACATTAACACGTTTGTCTGAACAGTACAAGCCCAGGAGGAGGAAAGGTGAAGCAGGAAGTGACAGATGAATTATGTCTCACAAAAGATGAATATTAATTTCACGCTGGTGCTCCTGCCCATCACTCCATTCATCTGAAGTGCTACTGAAACCATTTTATGATTTTTATTTTTTAAATCCATAAGTTCTTTTCTTATTATATTAATGTATTCCACAGTCAGACTATTATATCTGCTCTTAAAAAAATTCTTGTAAACAAGAAAAATAAGTGAAAAATTCTGTTGTGTGTCTGTACCCTAAATACTCAGCAAGCCACCGTATGGTGCATGGTGTTTCCTTTCCAGCTCTCCTTTCAAATAGAATGAGGGTAAAAACAACTGTTTTCTGTCACATACACCTCCATCTGTTACATATGCTTCCATACAAGTCCTAATTTCTCTCATATTATCTTTGGGTGGTATAATGTTACAATCTAATAATATTTTGGTTGGGTTCTGATTATTTGGTTATTGTAGTTCACTTCATCTAATTGTTTCAAAATAGTTCTTTTAAAGTCAAAGTTTATGGCTGGTGAATAGCTGCACCATGCTGAAGGTGTGCCAGTTAGGCAGCTTATGATTGGGATAATTTGTCGAAACTAATAGGAGAAGATCACCAAAATCAGATTGTGTAGGTTGAAACAGATAACTAATACACCATGCCACAACTTGATAATGAGAGTTGAAATCCCAGTTATTCTCACCAATAATTTAAAATGCATATAAGATAATTTTAATTTTAAGTTTTACCATGTATGTCTAGTGAGACATTTATTCCATTTCAATCATATATTCACAATTAATTAAAACTGACAAGGTAGGGTACTCAAACAGAATGTTTTTTCACATCTGTATGCTTGCAAGCAATCTTCTCCTTTCATGGTGATCCATACAAACCTGTGATAATAGCTGTGTGAACAATTCCGTGGAACACAAAAGATCACTACTGCACCAACACTAGTAACTCTTATTGACCGAAAATTACACACTGAAAATTTGACCTGCCACACAGCCCTTCATGGGAGGAGATACCTTTGGAATAGCAAATGTTGCTGCTACCTTTCTTTGCTTGCAATTTAATGGTTGAAGACCAGAACAGTTTGTCATTTCATTGTTGTTTTGTTAAAGGCTCACAATTGAATTACAGTTATAAAATTGCTCTTTGATTAACGACCATCACAGTAAGGTCTTATGAACGTGCTTTTCCTATGTTTAATTGTGTGGCTCAGAACAGGATCTCTTTTATTCCTGTGTTATTAATTTTCTTCTCCACTCGAGCATAGCTCAAGGAAAACCAGGCAAAACCTGAGCGAAGCCTATAACTCTGAGTTACGCAATTGATACAATAATTACTAATTGTGAAAAGCGGTTTGGGGGACTTGAAGCACAGTACGTTAATATACACTGATAAAAGAAAATGTCCGCCCCGGTAGCTGAGTGGTCAGTGCGACAGAATGTCAATCCTAAGGGCCCGGGTTCGATTCCCAGCTGGGTCGGAGATTTTCTCCACTCAGGGACTGGGTGTTGTGTTGTCCTAATCATCATCATTTCATCCCCATTGACACGCAAGTTGCCAAAGTAGCATCAAATCGAAAGACTTGCACCCGGCAAACAGTCTACTCGATGGGAGGCCCTAGTCACACGACATTTACATTTACATAAAAGAAAATCACTACACAAAAAAATAATTGCTGTAGAGTAATGGAATTCTGTGAATACATTCTCTCATAACATATGTAAGTGATTAAAATTCCAAGGTAATGTTTTAATGTGAACACGAGTTAGGCCCGTGCAAATGTGAAATGCTGGTACATTAATAACTGTTGTAACTGCCAGAACGTTGCATGCAAGTATGCAAAAATGAAGACATTTTTTGTTGTACAGGTGCCAGATGACAGTATGTGGTGCGGGCTTTGAGGCCTGTTGCACTTCATCAGTCAATACACGGATCGTTAATGCTGTTTGCGCATGATGCTGGAGCTGTCATTCGATGATGTCCTGTATGTGTTCGGTTGGAGACAGATCTGGTGATTGAGCAGGCTAATGCAACATGTCAACACTCTGTAGAGAATGTTGGGTTACAGCAGCAGTAAGTGGGTGAGTGTTATCCTGTTGGAAAACAACCCCCGGAATGCTGTCGATGAAAGGCAGCACAGCAGGTCAAATCACCCAATTGACGTGCAAATTTGCAGTCAGGGTGTGGGGATAACCAGGAGAATGCTCTTGCTGTCATACAAAATCACACCCCAGATGATGTGTAGCATGCAGGCAGGTTGGTTGCAGCCTCTCTGCTGGCCTTCTCCTTACCAACCCATGGCCATCACTGGCACTGAGGCAGAGCCAGCTTTCATTAAAAAGCTCGACAGACCTCCACCCAGCCGTACAATGAGCTCTAACTTGACAACACTGAAGTAGCAGCTGCTGGTGGTCTGGAGCCAGTGAAATGCATGCACCCTGCAGGTTGCATGTTTTGGACCTGTCCTTGAAGTAACTGATTTGTAACAGTTCATTGTGTCATTGCGGTGCCAGCTGCTGCTCAAATTGCTTCTACAGATGCAGTAGAATGCACCAATCTGGTTAAGTCACATACTTCTTTAAGTCATTCTGGAGATGGTTCAGTTATATCCCACTGGAGCATTCATTTAATTTCTTGATTGGCAGCAGGTCTCCTCACTCATTGAATCAAATAGAGACAATGACAGTATCTGTGCTTGTGACAATGCATCGGATTCTGAGACTTCATATTGAATTTGCTCATGTAGAGACATAATGCCTCAAATGGTTCAAATGGCTCTGAGCACTATGCGACTTAACTTCTGAGGTCATCAGTCGCCTAGAACTTAGAACTAATTAAACCCAACTAACCTAAGGACATGACACACATCCATGCCCGAGGCAGGATTTGAACCTGCGACCGTAGCGGAGACAGAATGTTTGTTGTTTTGGGCAGTGGTCTTTTGAATGTATTGGTATCTTTATCCAACCACTTAGTCCTTATTCCCTATCAGTATTTACTGAATAAATTTACCAAAACTGGAATGCTGTTGCTCATGAGGTGGAACTTGCCCAAAGAAAAGTCAACTATTGCACCCTTGTTCCTCAGAAGGCCAAGCCCTACAGTGCAATCCACAACCAGATTTGAAATGACTAGAAGTTGCTTCCAATTGCTACGTTTCCCAGCATGACATTGAGCCGTGTCTGGAGTCTTACACTGCGTGATCGTCATCTTGCAGTTCCGATAGTATGACTATTATTTTTACAGGAAATTAGCTCTGTCCAGTTTTGATTTGAACACTGCTGTCCCAACAGCATTAAGCAATGCACTTGCATCTAAAATCACACATAACGTCAATTCCTTCTACTTTGTCATGTATTGCAGTTTGTGGCACAGACGAATTACTAAATTTGCAGGGGTTAGCATTTTGCACTAGCTCTTCTAACCATGCCATTGTTGTACCTTAACATTTTCATTTCATGGCCATAGCCCTCTTTACTGCAGACTGAGGCACAACACGATTATTACTATCCACCACCTCTGTATTTACTGGGGATGAATTTCTCCAGTCAGTGTTATTCGACAATGGTGGTTTGCTACTCTGCCATTTATTGATAGTGCTCAGAATTTGATAACCTAGGTTGTACTAACTCCAGCTAGAGGCAAGGATAAACAACTGTACCATGACATCACAGCTAAGCAGCAATTGAAATGTATCGCAGCAAACTCCAAAAGATTTGTATGGCTCATAAAATCAGTAAGTTTTCAGTTTATATATGAATGAGGTTGTTTAACAGGGGAGAAACGTAACATAACATTGCTCATAAAATTAGCGCATTTTGAGTTGATATGTGAATGAGGTTTGTTAAGAGGGAAAACGCACAAAATTCTATGTGCAGAAATCAGACATAAATATTTAAACACAGGTAACTGCTGTCTGATTTATTTGGTACATATCATATTTAACAATAACAATTTGTAAAAACAGCTGCCCATGTCTTTAAAAAAATGTGTGATTTTCATGGGTATGAACAGTTCAGAATATTTGGAATGTTTCTAAATGTGCAGTAGTTAAAACATTTACACATTTCCAAATAATATTTTTATATAGAAACACTGAGACATTCACATCACAGTCAGTTGTACCTTCACAATTTTCTGTTACCAATATAAGTTCAAGAACATATTCAGTGATGGTTTGTGGATGATTGCTTAAGCTCAGAAAAATTCTCTCGTTTTCAGATATCAACATATTTCTTAAAATCATATATGTTAGTAAAAGCACTGGTGTTTCAGTGGAATATTTCAAACTTCCCCTACTTAGGTTTGTAAGTACACAGTTTAACTGAGGAATCGACATATCATCCCCAAGTAAAAATTGTTTGCAATCATCACAGTTTAATCTTTTAAACAGTGAGTGACAATACTAACTTGCAGTGTTTGTCAGTAAGACAATGCTGGGAGTACATTACTGAGATTTGTGTTACTTTTAATTCTCCAGAAAACCTAACTGTGGGTCTGTAGCTGCAGTAATTATGATCAAAAATGCTTGTATCATCTGGTATATCCTCAACAATGATTCTTTTAGTATGATCAGGGGGTATCTCAATGTAAGACAATAATTGATATTAAAAAAACATGCTGTGACTTACCACACGGGAAAGCACTGGTAGATAGACACAATAAAAACCACACAAATATCAAGCTTTCGCAACCCACGGTTGCTTCATCAGGAAAGAGGGAAGGAGAGGGAGAGACAAAAGGATGTGGGTTTTAAGGGAGAGGGTAAGGAGTCATTCCCATCCCGGGAGCGGAAAGACTTACCTTAGGGGAAAAAGGGACAGGTATACATTTGCAAGTTGCCTGTATTGACTAAATCTGGATTACAGAACATCAGTCAGATTTTCCAGGCAATTAGTAGTCCCAGTTCAGCTCTTTAATGCAATAATCTGCAGGCTGAAGTATGCCTTGAGTGGTATGTCTGAGAGTAGTATAAGCTTGTGGGGGTAGTTTTTGTGTCTCAGCACTTAAATTTTTCCAGTACTCTAACCATATAGACTTAAATTTTTCCGGTACTTTAACCATATCAAAATGTCAGTGAGGAACATTTTTCACTCATCTAAAGTTTTGTCTGTGGCGTGTTGTTGGAGTGTGCTGTTCAGCCTAATACCTTTCGAGGCAGTTTCCACATTCGAAACATTCCACCATGAAATGATGACCTGCAAAAATTCAGCTATTTCTTTTCCATATCTTAAATTGTGTTGGTCAGTTAATATGATAAGACTATTTGCTACATGTTCGTTGAATATTTTGCACACTTACTGAAATACTACCTTTCGAAACTTCTTGGTTGGAGGGCTTTCACTGACATACCATAGCTATTTTTCATATATTCATTTCTTTCAATTCCGGGGACTGATGACCATAGATGTTGAGTCCCATAATGCTCAGAGCCATTTTTTCTTTCAATTTCAAAGACTGCCCTGAGAGATTTGAATGAAGCAGTTTTAATATGAGATAATTCATTGAAACTGAGATACACAAAATCTAGTCCTTCATTTTTTTTGTTTAACCAATTATTTCTGACACTTTAAACAGATGAGCAGAATAGAAAATGTGAAACACAGTTTTTTCATTTGATGAAGTTTGACAGTATTGTGTTTTCAGCTCTGATAGAATTAAAAGGAAAGGTGTCACTTTACTGTTCATAGAATTCTTACCAGTTACTACAGTTAATACTATCATACCAATTGTACATACCATTAATGGTGGCAGATTTCTTTTACTCTACCGATGAATTTTTTAGCAGAACCAATTGATATAAGTATAATTGAAAAAGTCAGATTAATGAGAATGTAGAGGGATATTGAAATATTTTTTCAACAGGTCCTATACAAAATGGTACTCATGGTTTTGGAATAAGTAAACAATTTTTCATTTAAGAGCTAATAACAAACTTGACGCAAAACATGTAAAAGTAGAGGTCGCATGTTTCACTCGCACAGAAATGCATTCTCGTGGTGCATTCTGACCAATTCCAGCCCGTTGATCTGCAGCAGCTTCCTCAGTTGACTGTTGCATGCTGATCTGCACACTTCTAATGTTCTTGTTTCCCGTGTACAGCGAGGCACCACAGTCTTACCACAGGTGTAGGGAAAGTTCTTTCACAATCAGTCATGTATGGTTACGTGCAGTGCTTTTAAACTTTTGTCAGAAGAGGCTAGAAAAAATTGCATTAAAAACTGTGCTTGAGAATGCTGCAGGAGCCACTAGCTATTCTCAATACAGAGAATAAATTAGAAGAGGAAGCATAGCTCAAGTTACTTACCAAGGCAGGCAGCTTCCCGTGTTGAGAACTCTCCTTGCTATGTAGTGTACATGCACATATGATTCAAGCTCAAAATAACTCTTCAAGGTATGTTTATAGACTGGGCAGTATATACAAGCCACACTTTTCAGCATGCCCTCATTGTTGCTGTTGATTCCTCCCTTGAACCAAGTTAGGTGACAACGGTTCAACACACGGGATAAGCATTTGGGGGGACTGGCGTTCAAACCCCCATTTGGCCATCCAGGTTTAGCTTCCTTGTGGTTTCTCTGAATCACTAGGTGGTTCCTTTGCAAAGTACAAGGTGATTCATTATTCCTCTTTCACTTGTGCTGTGTTCCTATGACTTTGTCTTCGACATGACATTAAACACTGAATGCCCACCTTTCTTTCTTTCCTTCTTTCTTTCTTTCTCGTGATGGACAGTGGCCAGTAGCATGCATTCTCTCTTCCCGTAACCCCCTGCTGTAATAAATGGGGGCGCTAGATCTTGTAGCAGTTTTCTTTAGCTGTTGAAATGCCTTGTGTATTAACTGACATGATTGTTAATTGCGTCCTTGAAAAAGACTAGTCTGAAAGGATCAGCTGATAGGTGCTTCTGATTCGTTCTCCGATGTTGCCCAAGGTACTCCGAGTTGCTGTTTTTATTTCGTTTACGTATCAGCAGTGTATGACACCATCAGCAGTTAGCTAAGGTTAACTGAACTCCACACTGTGATTGAAAATGTTGAGCTAACCCGGCTCATCACTATTTTTGTTCAGCACTGTACGTTCTGCATTGACACAACACAGCCAGTGGAGCTTAGAGAAAAATGATCTCTCTCAAAGAAGTGTACTCACCCCAATCCTGTTCGCTATACTTACAAATGACCAACTTACGCCAAACCTCCCCCCCCCCCCCCCCCCCCAATCCCCCCAAGAGCTTCTCATCTGCTGATGATCTCGTGCTCAACACAAAGAGCAACAACTTTGAATCAGTGGAAAACATGTTCACTAATGGCTCTTGAACAATTGTCAAGATACTGCAGCGCAAACCAGTTTAAATCAAATCCATATAATGCACAGGTATGTGCTCTCCATTTGAGAAACTGGGAAGCCACTATGTAACCAAGTGTCTAGCCAAAGGTTTAGTTATAGAACAATGTTATACTCCACAATTCCTAGGAAGGACACTTTGGACAGATATCTTATATACAAGAAGCATTGCATGAACAACAAATTGAAAGTTCCCACCAGCTACAGTGTCATTAGAAAACAGGTTGGTTCATACTGGTATACCCAAGCCAAAACAGTTTGAAATTCTGCAACAGAACTTTGTTATTTCACTGCAGAATATGCCTTTCCTGTTTGATATAACTCGTGACTGTTAACGATCTACTACAGCTGTGTGCCTCTATCACCTGGCAGGAATAGCTCCACCTTATGTTCAAAGAGAAATAGCTGCAAACAAGGAAAGAAAAGAAAATGCAGCAGGAAGCAACTCATCTATGACATGGAAATGAAGTACATGTGCAATGACTGAAACCAGGAAGAGCTGTTCAGAACATCAGATGTGCACACAACCACAGATGAAATAGCAAGGTAACAATTGTGGAAAGCTGAGGACATCTTCCTCCTAGTTGGAAAAGAGTATGTGAAACTCTGGTTATGAAAAGAGATGGAAGTTCTGGAACAGACTGAGACCAGGATGGCCAGGTCTAGGGTTAATACAGTAAGATGGGGCTACTGCAAAGAAAACAATGTCAAGTGCAATTGTGGAGAAGATCATACAGTTAAACACAACTTTATATTGGATATTAGAAGCATTTGAAAATCATCTTGACACTGATGAACGGTAGTCCACTAATGAACACAACATTATCTTTCTACGAAAGTTTGATACTCTGACAATATAGTGATATTTCTACACCCCCGTTCCTCCATCCACCACCCATCCCATTGCTCTTCGTAAAACTTAGATTATTCTGCCATGTATTCGATACGGACAGTTCTCATATGAAAACGGTGATGCTTAGGACCACAAACATTATCCTATTTATCTGTTTGTTATTCAGTGGCCTGCAAAGATTCACAGTAAAGCATAATACATTGTGGGCCATGAGAGACTATGAAAATTTTTCACACTGAAAGCCTGGATCGTGTGTCTGTTCCAGACATAGATGTGGGACTTCATTTTGCAATCCATTTCTTTCATGCTCTATTTGGATAATCAAATCATGCTAAAACTGCTTTCCTCCTTGAGTACATTACAGCTTACAATGAAGTGCTATGAATGTGTGCAGCTTTTCCATAGCCCACTATTGTTGGTCAACAATGTACTTTACTTTGTTTTTCAGCAACCAGATATTATTTACTTGCTGTCAGGTACCTTTCACTGATAGCCAGCTGGACTCAACACACTATAAATAATATCAAACAGAAATATTCATATAAGAGTACATGGCCTTTACAGACTCAGTAATAATGTAACTATTAAGCTCTGATAACCTTATCACAATATTAAGAGAATAGTTTCTGCGATGACTAATCGGTGTTAGGCTTCTTTTTCTTTTCCAGGTGTGCGAGTTGCATGTTGCAGGCTACAAATTTTCTGTCCTGAATAATGGATTCCTTGTACATAGAGGTTTGAAAACAGCCAATTCATTCCACACTAGCAAGGACATTGAACAGGAACGAAATAGGATGCTGTTCCGGCAGTTCAAGATAGAACTGAAAGACAAGTACCCAGAATCATCTCGCCGCTGTTACTGATGTTAATAATTAATTCCAGCTATGCGGCAAGTTTTCAAAAACAGTGGAGCTGCTGAATGAATATTGCTCTTTAGTACAAGCACATATACAAGATGGTTGTAATTTGAAGGCAGCTACAGAAATTTACATACCTTAAGAATCATTTAACTTTTTAAGTATGTTATTGCACAAAGCTCATTTTTTTAAACTAATTGTTACCATAGTCATGTATGAATCAGTTTTGTGTACCTGAGTTTTAAACATCTAAAGACATTGTACTATTAGTTACAAAAAAACTCCATGTTATTCATATAAAAGACTGTCTCTCTACGATATTAGATAAGTACAATTTTTATATTCACTTGACTTGAAGTATTGTTAAGTTTTTAAGCTATATTATTCCACATATTGACACCAAATGCTACAATGTATTATTAATTCTTACAATATAACATCCCTCTGAGCACTAGGTAATTCTGTACCATAAAAAATGCATCTGATGTTAACTCATCAACTAGGGATAGCTTTTCAAAGTATAATGTAGTTCTGCTGTCAAAAGGCTTAATATTTTTAAATTAATATAGCACTACAATCTCAGAGACATAGCTCATTTATTAACTGCTTGTTGAGTAGTAATTTGGTTCTGTTAGTTATTTTAAAAAATATGACTTTAGTTTAAAAAAAAAGCTTTAGATTGATGAAGGAAACAGTGTGCAAAGCAAGAGATAATCATATTTATATGGATGATTTTTTTAAGTAAACTAATATGAAGTTTTAGCAATAATTCTAGTCACTTATAATATCTTTCTTTCTCAGAGAATACGTATGCCTGTGGAGCACTTGTAGGGAGTCCCTCACGCATTCTCTAGTAAGTTCATACAAAAATGCTCAAGAGACGATATTTGTAGCATTGTTCCCAATAATCATTTTTTGTCAAAGTCTCTGGTCTAGTTTTCATTGGTTTCCTGTAGTTAAAAAAGTCTTCAGATTTTTTTTGTTTAAAAACTCTTGACACTTTCTTTTGTCGCATTGTGTGAATTAGTGTGTCATCTTATTACTAAGAAGCAGGTGTATTATCAGTATCCCACAGTACTGTGTACGTTATCTTGAGAACTCCTCACAAAAACATGTCCTGTGGTCACTAACCGGTGTCATATATTTAAAAATATGTTCATACAAACACTGAGTAGCTGTTTTTCATATTGGTGGATTCTGCATTTTTGAAACTTCTTTTTTATATTGCATGGCACCTGTTTGCCCATGCCCAGTGTTCTTTGTCAGTTTGTGATAATTTCAATCTTGAATCTTCTGATATCCCTACTTGGTTGCAGATAAAGCTGTTATGGTTATTTTGTTTTTATTTATTGTGGCCAGCTAAAGAGTGTGTTTGAATTTACTTAGAATTGTTTTTCTTCTTTTTCCCAGTCTCTTTTCATTCATTCACTGTATTCAATTTTATATTCTTCTGTCTGCCCAAATGTTGTAACGTAAACTACTCAGTCAATTTGTATTTATGAATTGCGATTCTAAATTTCATTCTATTGTGAATGATTTCTTTTTTTTCATCAGTAAGGTTAAGTTCAAAATTTTCTACATATTTGACTGGTATCTGTCATCACTACACCCTGATCTGATGGTATATCTGATTCCCCCTCCCCTTATAGATCTTCTGTGATTCAGTGTTAGTCATAATATTTTCCTGAGAATTTTCCTTTCTTGTTTTTCTATGAGTTTTTATTTGAGATCTGCCAGTAGTTGTTATTTATACCTTCAGTTTCATTTCAGTGCTTCCTAATCACCTTTCCTTTAGCTAAATTGGACAGTAGTAGTGATAATTAATCCACATACCTAACCTCAATTTTGATTTAGAACAGTTCATCAACTTCTTCCAAAAGCGTAACTTTTGATGTTGTGTTGCTCAAGACTTGTTGGATCAGTTCTGTATGAAAGTGTGTCTGCCCATACATAATCATATGCTTTTTTGAACTCGACATATGTAACAACTGTGTGTTTAGTGTCTCGTAACTTCATGTGACATCTACACTCATGTACCGGTATGTATAGTACTCTCTCTCTGGCAAAAAAGGTAAAGCATATTATAAAAATGACTTTCTGCTTTGGGAATCACTCCACGCATGTAAATTGTTTGTATGGCATCCAAATGTATCAGATTGCCTTATAGCACAACAGGACAAGGAGTGGTCAACTTCCTCAATTAAATTATTGCACCTCTCTCTCTTCCTCCCAGTCAAAATTCACATTAGCCCACGTATCTGAAATTAATTTTGACTAGATAGCCAGAAGCAGCAACTTCTTACTCTCTATATCTTTCAACAAGGTGAAACAGTACGTTGAACCAGTCCTGTCCATGGATGAGTGATCACATCAAAGTACCAAGCAGCTACTAAATTCTAGTTTGGGGAGGTATATTTAATTTGTTTATCAGACTTATTATGACCAGCAACCACAAGATATTTCCATTTTTTAAGCTCTTTAAACTTTTCCTGTATCTTCTTCTTCTTCTGTTATTTTCAAATGCGTAATTTAATCGCTACAACTTTTTCAAACTCCATGTGGAGTAACTCACAACTTGCTGACCACTCCTTCTACCTTTAGGTAATGACATGCACATTGCAAAGAATTCCTTTGTGAAGAGAGAGACACATTAGATCAGATCTTTCAGTTTATTCCATGACTTCCTGATGAGGCTAACCAGCCTAAGACCTTCTTTCTTCAATGTCAAGAATTCTGCCATGTCTCTGTATACTATTTCATACAAAACCAAAGTAAACAGTAATGCTAATGGCTTCTGCCACCTAATAAAGACTGGAAGCCCCCTATATTGCCGTTTGATCTCTTGACTGTTGAACGACTTTCTTAATTCAGTCTTTTGTGTGAATCCTTCCACTGGATCCATTGTGAACAAGAAGCACCTTCTTCAGGGTTTTAAATGGATTGTCTTGTTTAATCAAAGAGTAGTCCACTGAAGCTCACTGTCATATTTTATTTTAATAACGGCAGCTTGTGATAATTCTCGTAGTTGAAACTTGACTTTCTGGTAGATGAAATTGGTCATTTGAAAGTTGATCAAGTTTCATGGTATATGCGATACCTCACATAGTGGTATTAGGTGTAAATATGGCCAAACAGTACATTCGCCAACATCGCATCAAAGATGGCAGATGAGATTGTGTAGTTATGTGCTTGGCACTGCTGGATCTGAATTGGCTTGTGATATTGGCTTAGAAGTGAGTGATGTATTTTGTGCCCCCCTTTCACTCAGTATTACCTCCTCCTCCAAAATACAACTCTTAATAGTAATACTATGTTGCTTAGAAGGATAAGCCAGCAATTAAAATGTGTCAGAAGCTTCTTACTGATAATATCTTCTTCTTTTTTTTATTCTTGTTTTGCACTCCAAGCATTATTCCTCTGCCTGATATGGTGCCCATCTCTTCCTTGATCTTCCCAGGTTTATTCAGCCTACCTGATATTAATTTCTGATATTGTAGGGTAGTCTGCCACCCTGGGCAGTGTTCTACCAATTATGCACTACCATTTGTGGAAATTGCAACACCAAGAAGGAAACACATGAATTCCATTAATTTAATACCACAGGTTAGGTACATAACAAGTAACAAATGATTACCTTTTCAAAACTGTGCATGTCCTTTGAGCCCTACTATTCAGTAAGTCTTGTGGCCACCATGCGCTGCAATTAGAGCTGCTATACACAATAGTATTCAATCAATAAGGTTCTGAATACATTCCTGTGGGATTTCCCTCCACGCAGTTTGTATCCGAGCCTGCAATTCCGTGACATCAACTACTGGGGGACCTTGACGCACCAGGTGCTGACCAAACATATCCCAGACAGGCGACATGTCTGGCGAACTTGCAGGCCAGGTAATCAATGGTACCCATAGCTGTTTGAAGAAGGCCTGTACATTCCCCACAATATGTGGCCGGGCATTGTCCTGTTGAAATGTGGCCTGTGGCAGTGCCTGAAGCAGGGGGAATACCTCAGGCTCCACAACCTCCTTTAGGTACTGATTGCTGTCCAAAGTGCCCACAATACGAATGAGGCAAGATCGGTTGTTGTAACCTGTGGCGCCCCAAACCATCACACCTGATGTTTGTCCGCTATGCCGCTCCACAAAGCCCTCCAGATTGTGCTCATCACAGTACTGTCAGACACGTAAGTGGCCATCACTGTACGACATGTTGAAGCAGTACGCGTCCAAAAAGGTTACATGTTGCCACTCGGCACCCTAGTGACGGTGTTCACGTGCCCATTGCAGTCGGAGGAGCTTGTGGTTTCTAGACAATGGAAGCCGACATAATGGCATGCGTGCAAGCAGTCCAACCTGCAGTAGACAGCGATGAACTGTTGATGCAGACAAGTTCACACCTGTTGCAGTGCTCCAGCGATGAGCCGATACTGTGGATGGCGCTCTACAGTCCGTAATGGCCGTGCAGACAAGATGACGGTCATCCCGTGCTGTGGTCATGTTCCATGGTCCAGTTCCTGCTCGTCAGTGCGTACGACCTTCCTCTATCCGCCGCTTCCACACACGCATCACTGTTGTAGCAACATGCCCTGTGCGAGCCAGAATGTCACGGTATGACAACTCTGTTTCCCGCAGACTGATCATTCTGCCCCGTTCGAACTCGCTCACATGCCGATATGGCTCCCTTTGATGTCGACGAGGCATCCTGGAACTCACTGTGTTGTTTCCACCTTGTGTGACAGCTCTGCACCGAATGCACTAGGCACAACGACAACGCTGTCGGACCGACATGAGAGGGCTCTGCTTGGCCTATGTGTACCCCATCTTGCTGCAAAACGTATCATATTGCTTGTACACCCGTTGCAATTCCACCAAGTGTGGCGCTGTTTGGGTAATTCCCTCTTGTTTTTGCACTTTTCACAAATGGCCATTCTGGTATTATAGGGTAGCCTGCCACCTTTGCCTTGTATGGACAGTGTTCTAACAATTATACTTTACATTGTTGACACCTCACAACATGACTCAAATGTTTGAACTTGTCACTTATTACCATTTGCTGTATTTACAAAACTTGTACAAGTGCGTAAGGGGACACACTCGCCCTCCGTAAAAGGCTGATAATAAAATTAAGCTGCCATACCTTAATAAAGCACAAAAAATTAATGATGTTGAGTTAAGACAATATGTGAGATAAAATAATTAGACACTTATCACTACAGAAAATTATGTTCAAATTACAAAGCATATATCTATGCCTTTGTATCAATTTATTTGGTTCATTTCAACCTTTTAATGTCATGGTTGTGTTGTTCAGTACGTCTCCTTTCCTCCCATGTGTCTTTGCATGTGTAAACAAAATCGTTAATAAATTGTTGGCTGAATTGAATACCTTTCATGCCATAATAAGGAAAATACACAACTGAGTAGTAAAGGATAAAGTGGAGGTTGTAGAGGTTGTAGGGCTGTCAGAATAAAGCCTCCTCCCCAATTTACATAACTATGTCTTCTTCCATTATGGCTTCTGTAAGACCACAGGTAGCTGCTTCATGGATTGCATTTTCTTCTTCTTCTTCTTGCAGAAAATCTTCATCTTTTCACTTCTGTTCTTATTATGTCTCTCTGCTACAAGTTTTACGCTGTTCTCAATGTAGGGCTAGTGGAAGTTGATCTATTGACATAACAGCAAGTCTGAACAGGTGACCCGGTTGCTATTAGGTCTCTTGGTATGTTGTGATCATCAGTCTGAAGTCTGGTTTGACAAGGCTCTCTCTTATAGTCTGTCGTGTGCAAGTTTCTTTTCATCTCTGCATAGTACTACAGCCTTCATTCACTTGTCCCCCTCCAGAATTTTTACTCGCCACATTTCCCTCCATAACCAAGTTAACTATTTTTTGACATCTCGGGTTGTGTCCTGTCAAGAAATAACTTCTCTTCTCCCCATTTTTTTTACGGTACATCTTCTCTAGTTATTTGATTTGTCCATCTAATCAGCAACATACTTCTGTAACTCCACACTTCATAAGCTTCTATTCTCCTCTTGTATGTATGCTTTATTGCCCATATATCACTTTTGTGTAAGGCTGCTCTTCAAATGTGTTCAGAAAAACTTCCTGACACTTAAATACACGTTTGATGTCAACATATTTCTCATTTTTGGAAAAGATTTTCTTGCTATTTCCAGTTTGCATTTTATGTTCTCTTTTGCATTTTATGTTCTCTATACTTCTTCCATGATCAGTTATTTTGTGCCCAAATAGCACAACTTGCCTACAACTTCTCAGCCCTCATTTCCTAATCTAATTCCCTCTGCATCACATGATTTAGTTCCACTACACTCAATTAATCTTGTTTTAATTTTGTGGACATTCATTTTATAACCACTTTTCAAGACTCTATCCATTCCATTCAACTGAACTTACCAAGTCCTTTGCTACCTCTACAGAATAACAATGTTATCAGCAAATGTGGAAGGTTTTTTTTCTTCTCCTTTACCTCTAATTCATTTTCCGACATTCTTCTTTGTTTCCTTTTCTGTTTTCTGTATGTACATACATGTTACATTGTCAAACAGGGCCACTCATGGGTGCACAGACTGTGACCTAGTTGTGAATAAAGACATTGATCCAGGAAGTACAGAATTCTTTTCTTTATTTCCAGTCAATGAATTGTTTGTGATCACTGACTTGAATTAAAGAAACTCACTCATGGCTATTGGTTGTTCAGCCTTTTTGTACTATATAGGAGGCAAAACTGTTAAAACATAAAGATGCTGAAATATTTTTTTTTTATTTTTGCCTTAAAATTTGGTCTTCCTCCACCACTCTGCCACCAACAAATCCCTTCCCTCCACCAATTTTCAGCATCCTAGTTTGGCTCTCAATGTTGTAATATTAATGTAGCTCATCCTATCATTAATTCAAACAATAGAAAATCCTAGATGGAATTTAGCATTAATTCAAAAAAATGTTCAAATATGTGTGAAATCTTATGGTACTTAACTGCCAAGGTCATCAGTCTCTAAGCTTACACACAACTTAACCTAAATTATCCTAAGGACAAACACACGCACCCATGTCCAAGGGAGGACTCGAACCTCCGCCGGGACCAGCCACACAATCCATGACTGCAGCGCCTTAGACAACTCGGCTAATCCCGCACGGCTAACATTAATTCAGTTTCATTCTAAGACTGATAGTTTATATGAAGGTTATTATGCATTTTGTTCATTAATCCTTGAACACAGCCTTATATTTTTGTTACAAAATTAGAGACAATGTTTCCTGATTTGTAACTGTAACCAAACAAACATGAAGTGTAGTATCTCTTTTAGAGCCTCCAAAATACCCACTATGCAACACCAGTTTTCACATTTAGGAGTCACAAGATTTAAATTCCCATCCAGCCATGCTGATATAGGTTTCCCATTGTTTCTTGTAGCAACACAAGGAAAATGATGGGATGGTTCTTTCTTAGAGGACACTTCTGATTTCCATCCCATCTCTGTTTCTAGTACTAACCCATAATCATCCTCCTTCCAACACCAGTATGGTCAATGGAGCATAAAAAGTGGGCAAATTGTTTCTTGAACTGCTCTCTCCCACTGTGAAAATTTTTTATTGTACTGAGTTAGAACACAAATGGTGCAAAAATGACAACTGACAACTTTTTTAAGAGACACTTGGCCCCATGTCATAGGTACCTGCCACTGTTGATAGGCTCATAATAAATTTGTCTCTCATGGTGATGACTAAAGATTATGCTATCAATGGAAATCCGTGGGCACTGTTTTGAATGGAAAATATTTTTCATTGAGAATGTGTGGAGGCAGGAGTCAGAATTGGTTGTGGTTTCTGAGATGGTAAGGTATATAATATTGCCCAAATCAGGAATATTATTTTAATGTTGTTGGATAAAACTGTGCATATGGGAAATGTGAATAATGAAGATGATCATTATGTAATCTGTTGTACTTTTCTTGTAGCTAGTCAATTTTAGAAGCCTCAGTGTGCTGGTAACTTATGTTTATGGGATTCTAGGATTTTTTTATGTATTCAGTGTGTAACAATTTCCTATGGCAATAAGCAGTTTTCAGTTCCAATGAACTGCAAGTATACCTTAAGACAGGGTACTGAGATTGCAGGATTTGAATTTACAATCAGTCCTAAATAATAAAGATTCCGCAGTAATAACATCATTTCCTTACAATTGGATATTATGAGTACTGCAATGTGCCTAGCAATAAACAAACTCCAAAACTGTTTGCACCTAATTTCAGCTGTGATCAAAACCAGGAATTAAGCAAACTCATTAACAATGTACTTTGTAAATTACAGTCTTTAGTACAACTGCTGCACACCCAAGTTTGTTTTGCAGTGAACCGTATGACAGTTTACTTACACAGATAACATTTTAATGAGTATGTGTAAAAGTAACATGCAGCTCATTGTGTCTGTGGTAATTGTCAAATAGCTTTGATAGCTGATAAGGCTTACTAGACTGCATTTGAGTGAGTCTAGACAGAATACTGCTCTTTCAACAATTATTTGTTACTCTCTCTACCAACTACAGGCAAAAAAAGATCTCACCGGATTCTGCTTTCTCTTCTGTCTCTCTTATGTCCAGGAAGCTGTGTGTTGCTTGAAACACCGAGAAAGCTTTGATGCTGTTATTATTAGTTCAGTGGATGTCAGTAAACATAAGAAAATTGTGGAATAACAGTTTCACATGTCAGTAATACTGTAATCAGTGGGATACCATGTTGGCTATCTTAAGGTAAATAATTTTACAAAATTCTGTCTTAAGATTAGAACTGGACTTGTTCTTGCTCCACTCAGCATTTTAGATACAAATATTGTAGCAGATTGTAGTACAGGGATTGATACTACAAAATAATAGTTGTACAAATAATTTGTGTCTTGTTATTTACATACTGAGGATTAATTTAAGTGAGTTGTTTAAAATCTGTTAGTGCCCAATGGAAATTATTTTTGTGCACAGTTTATGGGCATTGTTGGAGTACAAGCTTTTATCAGTTGTAGGTCACTTGTGTGTGGAATCTTACACAGTTAAATGTAGTTTTACAATGACAAACAGTCACAGATAACTCTAACCTACACGATCTGCACTGAAATTTACAGGATTCCCAAAGAATTTATTAAGTCAAACATTTCTTTATAACTCATTTGCAATAGTTATACATTTATGTTTAGTTTCTAATAATGTGCAGTTTAATGATTTTGGATATTCATATAGGATTTGAAAGTGTAATGGTAAATCTTGTTTTGTATATTTTATCTCACTCTGTGAGCCTACCATGAAAGTTTTTGTCATTTAGCATAAACATTTTATAGGGAAAAAATACCAAAGTTTTGCAGTACCGTATTGTGTATCTGTAGTTTTATGAAAATGTGAAGGCCTGAAGCCAATGAAATGCTAAACTTATTAACAAGCATTTTGAAGGCTCTGTGTATGCTAGAAATTATTGTAAAGTGAATGTGATTTGTAGGAGAGTTGTCTCTGTATAATGCTCATATAAATTTGAAGCAGTTGTTATTTTTTTAACGAAACAATAATACACTATGTACTATAGGATTGTATAGTGTAACGTTAAGACTGACCTATCCATTATGTGTTTGTCAAATCCAAAGATTTTTTAAGGCTACCTTTATTATAGTAAATTTAGTTTTCTATCTTTATGATTCTTACATATCACTTTCTTTTGTATTCTAGCCAACACTACTGCTAATTATAAAACATGAACTGTAGCACAGAATGAGATTAATACAGTTATCTGATAAAAAATATTCTGAGAGATTCAAAATTTCCATTTTAGTCTGAAGAAAATTTATTCCTGTTGAGATACTCTGTTGCATTAACCAAAATCCTCTGCATTTACGCTTAGAGGAAATGAATTATCCGTGTGAGTAGTTAAGTAAAAACACACCAGCAGATACTGCTTGGTCATACTTCTTCCAGCCTCTACCACCCAATCAGCCCTGTAAGTTCACTGGTTTCAGCAAAGTGAGTGAAATGTAATTTTATTTATTTCATTACATTTTTTCCAGTTGACTTAATTCTTGCACGAAATGTGACATATTTGTGTGTAACATCCAATATACATGCACTTTTTTAAGTTAATTGTTACAGTAATTTATTTTCTACTCAGCTTTTACTGTGTGTAATTTTTACAAATAAAAGGGTTGATTTTTATATTTGTCATTTACTTGTGAATGATCATAAATATGCCTTCCAGCACTATGTGCACAGAGCTATTATACATTTTAGGTGCAATCTCCCCAATTCTGCATACCATAATTTCTTCAGCATCTTATCATCATGCTGCGTGTGTTATCAGGTTGGTGAGGAGAATGCTCTCCTCTAAACATGTTGACTGCCACAAGGCCACAGGCAGACACAGCAGAGCCTCATGCTGTTTGCCTGCAGTGGCTACACACTCCATCCTGTTTTGCACAGGATGTAGTACAGTACTGTGTATTAATTTGTGTTCCTTGATTGAGTTGACATTGGAGTACAGGAAATGAGGCACAGTAGAGTTTTTATTGCTGATTCTTATGAAATTTCAATATTGCTTTGCATCCATTATTAAGTTGACTTCTGATTTATACGAGGCGTGTTTTTTAAGTAAGTACCATTTTGCCACACCGTGGCCGCAGCGCTGTGGTCAGCGTTCTGCGCATGCGCACTGGGTACCTACATCTGTTGTCTACACACTGATGTCATTACAGTCTGATTCTTCCTTGTGTACATTGTGTACTGAGTGTTTAAGATGCCTCCGATAATCGTGAGTCCCGCCGACTGTGAAGTACGGGCTGTTATAAGATTTCTTAGTGCTAAAGGCCTAAAAGCGATCAATATTCATAGTGAGATCTGTGCAGTTTACGGAAAAACATTATGAGTGATAGAATGGTAAGAAAGTGTGTGAGAGCATATAAAGATGGCCGCACAAGTGTGCACGATGAACAACGGAGTGGGCGTCCTTCAGTCATTAATGAAAGTCTGGTGCAGGAAGTGGACAATAAGGTGAGAGAAAACAGACACTTTACGATTTCCTCCTTGCGGGATGACTTTCCTAATGTTCCTGCACTTGAAGAAACACCTGGGCGGTTAGCGTCTTCAAGATGATGACGAAGCCAAAACAGTGGTGATGCAGTGGTTAACAAGTCAGGCGGCAGACTTCTATGAGGAGGGTATTCAAATCTGGTACAACGTTATGACAAGTGCCTCAATATTGACGGAAATTATGTAGAAAAGTAGATTAAGGTACAGGCTTTCATGTAAAAATAAAATTATTGAGATACCTTAGCACGTCTTTTTTTAATTTCAAAACAGTACTTACTTAAAAACACACGCCTTGTATTTTAAGATGAATAAGTGAGATTTGCTTTGTCACATAATGTGAGCATAAATGGGTTTAGCTTACATATATTCCTTACCATCAACCAGTGGAATTGCACAGCACAGAGAATGTCTAAAACTACTGGTTTCACTGATGAAGAATTAGTGAGGAGGTTGGAATAATCAGATTTTGATGGCAGTGATCCAGTTTTTTGATGATGATGATGCACTTGGTAGACACAACTGATAACAACAATAGTGACGATAACAACATGGTGTTAGTATTGGTGAAGGTACTAGACTGTAAGAAGCTGCAAATGTGACCAATGCTAAACTGATGATAATGTGACTGTGTCTGTATTACAAACACACCATCCAATGTTACACTGCAGTAATCAGAATGGAGCACACAACTATTCCGCATTTTAGGGCACAAACTCACTGCAATTCTGTTTACCGTAACTTTTTGAGAATAATCTCATCATTTGTGTATGTTGTCAGGTTGGTGGGCAGAATTCTCTTTCCTGATTAGTGTGAAAAATAATGAAAGACTGAATTTTTTCTCAGAGTTGTGTCCATACAGACTTTTTGCCAACTTCTTCATTAATTTTGGAGGGCAATTTTATTTGTGTATCCTTAGCTGGTGAAGTATTTTTTCTGTAAATAGCAGTTCCACTGCAATAATTGCATGGATGCATGTCCAAGTTATCACAGAACATGTTAGTAAAGGAATGTTTTGTACTCTGAAGTCTCTCATATTTAGTGCCAAGAAATTGTCAAATGCAAAACAATGTTTTTCCCCTTCAGAGACAAACTATGTGAAGGGGTGTGCTTAAAGGAAAAAAATTTAGTCTAACAGATGAACAGTACAGTAATTATCAAAATTAAAGGCAGACAAATAAAAACAATAGTGTATTATGAAGAAAAATAAACTGAACCCTCAGCATTAATTATTAAAGAACAAATCCAAAACTCAATAAAAAGAAACTAATAGAAAAATAATAAATAACAAAATAATATCAATTATATTTACATCAGCATACGAATAAATAAGTCATAAAAGCAAAACTACAATTGTTCTGTAAACAAGGAATGATCAAGAAAATAATTTTAAGATATTATTATCAGAAAGAAATTATTATCAGAACCAATTATAGAAACTAAAATATAAATATAATACTGACAAAACTTGAAAAGAAACTACAAGAACACAACACCATCATCACAAGAGCAGATAAAGGAAACTCAGTGGTTCTCATGGATAAATGGCAGTACATCAATCAGTTAGGCCACCACAAAAAATAATATTCTAAAACTAAAATCGGATCCAACTAACAGATTCCAAATGAAGTTGAGAAACACCCTGAAAGACGTTGAACATACACTAGAAGCCAACAAAAAAAAGATAACTCTTACAGACTAATCGCAGTGCAATTTCTCTCTGTTGCAACCCAAAGCTACACAAGGAAGACCTTCCTTGTCATAGCCATTGTGAATTATAGAAAAATACCCATTTCCAAGGTAGCTGTTGAAAATGTCTTAAAACAACAAATTACAAGAGGGTATAAGTATAAGAAACACCACATAGCTGATTCAGTACATAAATAACATACAGGTTCCAAACACAGCCACCTTTCTCATCTGATGTAGAGAATATGTAGTGTGCCGTACGAGTAACTGAAACAATAAACATTATAGAACAACATTTTAAGACATGCAGTACATTTCCACATGAATACATCAAAGAAACAGTTGAGCAGCTAGATCTAATAAAAGAACAGAACATAACTACTTCCAGTTCAGCAATGGATTCTATTTACAAAATGAAGGATTACCCCTCGGGACCCCAGTGTTAGGGAACATAGCAAACAGATTAATTAACCATGAAGAATAGGTCATACTAAACAAGATAGTTCCAAATAAGATCTACATCTTATATTTGATTAGATATTTGGATGACATCTTACGACTGCCAGATGAATCAAGCAGTAAAATTGACCAGTTACATACAGACATAAATTCTGCTCATGATAAGATACATTTTACAGTAAAAAATAGTAACACAGGCAGTTAAATTTCAAGAATATTGCATACAGATTCAGAACAATCAATGTGCATTTGACACATGCCAAAAATTGACAATAACAGACATAATTATACATCAGACATCAGATCAAATCACCCAAACTTCCATGAAGCAAACACTGACATACATGCTCCACAGGCTAAACACAGTCCCATTAGACAACTACCAAAACCAAATAATACCATAGTACAAATAGTCACAGGAAATGGATACAAAAGAAATTAGTAACAAAATTTCATAATAAAATCAAGCAACAGAAAAGAACAAACACCCAGGTGTCACCAATACTAGGACAGAATGTATTAAACACACTCAGACTTCTTGATGCATCAATTCAGTGTAAAACCTCAAGCTTTCAACAATTGCCATCATTGTGTTCATCAGGAGCAATTACCTCGCTGTCAAAATTGCTGTTGTGCTGGCCTTATGTAGCTCAAAGACAGCTTCTGATTTGTCAGTAGTTAAGGTCGTGCTGTCACAGATTTTGTCAACGACTGCGCTGGTGGTGCCACCCCTCCCACTGTAGTGTAAACATTGCGATGAATATTGCGAAGCATCACTGCATCGAGATATCACTTCCATGCACCGCGAAGACTGTATCTGCCATTACGGTTGAAGGTTTTCTCACACATTCTTATTTGTACAGCCTCTTTAATTACAGAGTCCCAGTATGTGGACCGAGCGAGGTTGTGCAGTGGTTAGCACACTAGACTCACACTCTGGAGGACAACAGTTCAATCCTGCATCCGGCCATCCTGATTTAGGTTTTCCGTGATTTCCCTAAATCGCTCCAGGCAAATGCCAGGATCGTTCCTTTGAAAGGGCACGACCGACTTCCTTCCCCATTCTTCCCTAATCTGATGAGACCGGTGACCTCGCTGTCTGGTCTCTTGCCTCACAACAACCAACCCAACCCAGTATGTGGAAGCATGGGACAAAACTTTTGTTTCTTCAAAGAGTATTTTATGTTTTTTTTTTTTTTTGAGGAGGTGCTCAGCAGCTGCAGACTTCTCAAGTTTTTGATTTTTAATATGTTGATGTTCTACACAGCGGTTGCCACTGTAATTACTTCCACACTCACATGGGACGTTGTAAATTCCAGGAATCCTGAGACCGAGAATGTCCTTAATGGGGCGCAGTATCTGCTTCATCTTCTTAGGTGGTCAGAAAATACGTCTGATACCATGTCTTCCCAGGATTCTCCCTTTTTTGCTGGATGTAGCACTGCAAAAGCAGAGGAATGCAGTCAGTGACTCATCACGTGAAAGTTCAACATTTTCTCATTTCCTTTCTGGGAGAACACTGTCTTGATATCACATGTCTCACCCGGAACACATAATTTGGAATGGAAGTGATCCTCATCAGAAACAGTTTTTGCTCTGTGTATCAGCATATTTAAAGCTGCTCTCTTCTGGACTTTATGGCGAAAACTCTGGGCGCCAAGATATAAATCATTGTGCATCGGCTTGCAGTGCACGGAGTGGTCGAGGCGTCCATCTGACTTTCATAGTACCAGAACATCTAAAACCGACAGCCTCCCCTCTGTCTGAACAGTGAACTGAATGTTTGGGTGCATGCTGTTCACACGTTCCTGGTAGTGCTCAAACGCTTCTACCCCATGTGGCCAGACCATTAATGTGTCATCCACATAATGATAAAATGAAGATGGACGAAGGAGAGCCGAATTTAATGAATGATCATCAAAATGCTTCATAAAAAAGTTGGCCACTGCTAGAAACAACCCATAGTCATTCGGTCCGTCATTTCATAAAATTTACCGCAGTACGAGAAGTAGGTGGTCGTCATAACGTGTCAGAACAAATTTGTCGTTTCAGGAGGGGAAAAGCTCTGCCAACAGTTTCATTGTGTCCTCCACAGTAACGTGTGTAAATAGGCTGACTAAAATATTGTTTGGGCCAATTCTAAACTGTTTAATTAGATATTGATGCCACTGGCCCAGTTTCATTTAAAGGGGAGTTCCCTTATCCAGCTCTGTGCATCACAGTGTGGTAGGGATTGTAATGGACACATAGAGAAACAACTGATAGCGTGGAGGTAGTTGCATACTGTTAGCTCTACCAGTTGCCTCCTACGATGTCAGCACTCAAATCTGTTGCATTCTCTTCAGGGTACATACGAGTCATAATATGTCGGTAGGGGGCATTAGCTGGGGTTTTCAGTCACGTGCAACCAGTACGAGGCAAATCTTCAAACTTTTGTGTATCACAATAGCAGTCGAATGTTCAATTGATGTCACTATGATGTACACATATTTGCCAGAAAGCTTGCCCTGTTGACAACCCTCCTTACTATAAAGTGTAAATGCATGCACTGTCCAAGCTCAAAATAACTCCTCAAGGAATGTCGATGGACTTAACAGTGCATATAATTGGAGATGTAGTGTGGTATACTGAAGTGTACTGCATATGCAGTACTACTTTCAGCTCTATAACACAGGGAGGTGGAGGTAGTGATTCCCTGTGGTCAGAAGAGGAAGTTCATGATTTTTTTAATAGAAAAAAAGAAAGAAAGAACTGCACACAAACAAAAAACTACACAATGTGCGAGTGTGAGACAAAAATTATTTGGGATTTTATTAATCCTGGCAAGTTCCACATCCAGGATGAGCTCATTGTTGTGCAGAGCCATGGAACATGCATTCAGTAAATAAACTGCATTTTCTAAATAGCCCATTTATTATTGAGTCACTGTTGATAAATAAACTGTGTCTACTAAATAGCCCGTTCATTATTTAGTCACTGTCGATTCTGCTATTGATGAGTAAGGTGGCATACTGGTTAAGATAAGGGGTAAGCATTTGGGAGGACTGGCTTTCAAATCTCTGTCTGGCCATTCAGGTTTAGGTTCCTTGTCATTTTCATAAACAACAAGTTGATTCCTTTGCGAACTACAAAGTGATTTCCTAGTCCACTTTGGCTTGTGCTATATGTCTATGACTTCATCTTTGACATGACATTAAACACTGATTGTTCTGGGTGTCTGTGGTAGTGCGCATTCTCTCTTTCCCTGACTCTCAGCTGTCATTTGAAATCACTCTCATTCCTTAGAAAGACCTCAAACGCAAAATAGACACTGCGATAGTATTACTTTAATGTAAAATCATCACTTTACCCTGCCGAACATATGCATTTTAAATTATCGACTGAAATTACTTTGTGAAATTAAATATTGGCTACCAGATCCACTGAGTTCTTAAAATACATTGGGCTAGAAATAAAACTTAACACTCTATCTGAACAGTCTTTGGAAGGCCTAACAGTACCGACCAGCAACTGTGACATCCTCAGCCAACTGACATTATCAGATGAGGATACAAAGGGTTGTGGGATCAGCACACCACTCTTCTGGCCATTGTCAGTTTTTGTGACCTGGAGCCACAACTACTCAGTCAAGTAGCTCCTCAAGTGGCATCACGAGACTCAGGTACACCCCAGCAGGTCAACAGCGCACGGCGGCCCGGACAGTCACTCGTCCAAGTGCCATTCGTGCCCGATGATGCAAAAACTTCAGTGATCTGCTCGTGGCAACCAGTATACCCACCACGACACAGCCATTAATTAAGCCAGAAATAGTCTGCCCCAAACTACTAATTCTTCAACTTTATGTGGAGTATAAGAGGCATTAGAAGATCTTATCTCCAATAGTTCACTGATGAGCATCACAACATTACATTGCTACAAAAGACTTATGACAGCACCAGTGATGTAGTAGTATTCCTACTCCTGCTGCTCCTCAGCAAACAATGACTGTTCTGTGGTGTATCCAATATTCATGGTTCTTACATGACAGTGTTTATGTTTAGGATCACAAACATAATTTTATTTATTATTTTTTAAAATTTGTCACAGTTGCACATAATTTTTAATAGTGACTAAAACTAAACACTTGAATTCTTTTTCAGATCATTGCTTGCTGCAGTATCATGTTACACTCAAATATTAGAGATGCAGGCAATGGTTTGAAAATTAATCCGAGTGTTCAAAACTAGTGACCATTAAAGATTATATGCGACTGTGATTAAAAGCTAAACAAATCAATTTGCTGGTATTTATGCCAATGCAATGTAGGACTTGCACACATTATTTTATTTATTTGTTTGTTATCCAATGGCCACCAAGATTCACGGTAAAGCCCAATATCTGTCGGTCACGAGATGCTAATAAAATTTTTCACACTGAAACTCTAGATTATGGGTGGGGAACCACTGGTCAGCAGGCCTGAACTGCAGTGTGATTGGTTTCAGTCTGGCCCGTGGAAGAAATTCGTGGAGAGAGCATGGACACATTAGAACACTACAGCTGTGGAAACTGAAAGTTATTTATAATGAATTAGCTGCAACAAATAGCTTTTATAGACATTTATTTTTCCATGACAACGTTTCAGGATGCCTGGCATCCCATATTCAGATGTTTACATTTATTTACGTGTCGTGGATACTGTGTCTTTGCTAACAGTGTCACAGAATTTTTCAATGGAAGTTTTTAAGACAATTATTGTAAAACATTGTAAGTAAAGAAATGATTTTTAATTGCAGTTTCAGCCTTTGGGCCATTTTTGAGTGGTACTGCGAAAGATTTTGCTTCAGCATCCTTTGACAGGTATACTTGTCACTGTCAAAAATAAGCCTTTCAACTGTAGAAATACAGTAACGTCAAATGAGTATGAACTATGTACCTAATTGATGTAAATTATGTGGACAGTTACCAGTCAACATCAAATATAGTGTCCTTTAAGAAGTTCTATTTGTCTGTGAACCCTGACCAAGAGAAATTGAAGAAACGGTGTTCATGTCTTATAATTAACTGTAAATAACTGAAGATTGGGTGAACATAAAATGAGTGTACTCTCAAAAACACACATTTTAGGCATAATTTACTTTTGCGGCATGTCACAAAAGGGTTGCCATTCATATTACTGCATTAGCATAAAAACATTAACACCACAGATGCTATAGTCTTTATGCAATAGGAGCACCGCTGTCACTTCATGTGACAAGGCAGCCCGAGAGCTTAACTAACTGTGTCTGTCATGCTGAGTGTCACCAAAGGTTGTCCATGAGTGCTCTAGATCACATGTCTGTTCCTGACGCAGATGTTTGACTTCATTTTGTAATCCAGTTCTTTCAAGCACTATTCAGACGATCAGTTCAAGCTAGTATGACCTATTTCAGTGACTACAACACATTGCAGCTCATGGCAAACTGCTTTGAATGTGGGTAGCTCTGACACTGGTTCTCCACAGCCCATGTTGTCAGTCTGCAGTACACCCTTGTTTATCTTTCAACAGTCAGACTATTTGGCTTGCTGTCAGGTACCTCAGTGTCCTCCTTGTAAAAAGAGGCCACGGTTCCTTCCACTGATAGCCAACTGCACTCCAGAATATTCTTATAAGAGTACACAGCCCTTACAGACTCATAGATTATATAACAATTAAGCTGTGGTAAACTTGTCACAATATTGAGAGAATAGTTTCTGTGGTAATTAACCAGTGTTAAGTCTTCATTTACTTTCCCAGGTTTGTGAGTTGCATGTTGCAGGCTACAAATTTTCTGTCCTGAATAATGGATTCCCTTTACATAGAAGATTGAAAACCACCATTTCATTCGATGCAGGTAAGGCCATCAAACAGGGGTGAAACAGGATGCTGTTCCAGCAGTTCAAGATAGAACTGAAAGATAAGTACCCAGGTCATCTCACCACTGTTACTAACGTTGTTAATTAACTCCGGAAATCTGGCAAGTTTTCAAAAAACATGGTGCTGTTGAATGAACATAGCTGCTCAGTGTAAGCACATATGAAGGATAGCCAAGGAAATTTACAGACCTTATAAATAATTTTACGTGTTTAATGACATTGTTACATGAAGTTAATTTAATTCAAAACTATTTGTTACCATTGACGTTTGTCTTTTGTGTACCACTGTTTTGTCATCTATAGACCTTAATATTGGTTACAATAAATTCCGTTAATATGAGAAACTGTCTTTTTACAGATGTTACACACGTGCAATCTTTTCATTAATTTGACTAAAAGTATTGTTACGTTCTTAAGCTATATTATTGCACATATTGATACCAAATGTTACAATAAATACATTGTTAGTTCCTAAAATATAGCATCCCGCTGATTGGTAAATATCTCTTTATCATAAAAATACATCAGCTGTAGCACATCAGCTAGAGACACCTTTTCAATCTGTAATTTATTCCTGCCGTAATAAGGCCTACAATTTAGAAGTGACATAGTACTAGAATCTAAAAAATGTTGCTTGTTTTCTAATTAATTGTTGAGTGGTAATTTGGTTCTGTTATTTAATAAAGAAAAATCATTTTAGGTTTAAAAAAATAGAATTATGCCAGAAACAGTCTGAAAAAGCAGGCTGTGACCATATTTCTACAGAATATTTATTACATAAATTGTTATGAGGTGTCAGTAATAATTCTAATCATTCATTAGATATTTCCTTCTCAGAACAGATGTGTGGTTATGGATGACTTGTAGGAAGCCCCTTGTCTGTTCTGGCTACAGTTTCACTAAAAATGCTTATTTATAATCTTCAAGAGACAATACTTGTAGCTTATTTTTGGTAGTAACTTTGACTCAGCCCTTATTTTTGGTAAAGTCTCAGGGTCACAACTTTGTTGGGTTCCTGTAATTTAAAAGTGTTTTAGGAAATTTTTAACTCTGGCCCATCCATCTACCACATTATTTTAATTAGTGTATTACCCTATTACTACCAGGCAAGTATATTATTGGTAGCCTACATTTCTCTGTATGTTATCTTGAAAACTCATCACAGAAACATGCCATATATTCATTAATTTGTGTCTTATATTTAAAAATATGTTCATGTAGACACCAATTAGTTATTTCTCATATTTGTGGATTCTGCATTTTGTAACATTGAATCTAATGGCTCTTGTTATCTCATGCCCAGTGTTCTCTGCAGAGTGACAATTTCATCCTCCTATCTTCTGATATCCTCTCTAGGGTGCAGTTAAAGTTGTTATGGTATTTGCCTTTTATTGTCCTCAACTAAAGAGCGTGTTTGAATTTATTTACAGCTGATTTTTTCTTTTCCTCCCCATATCTCTTCATTTGTTCACCGTATTTTCTTTTACATTCTTCTGTCCATGCCAAAATTTGTCAAGTAAGCATCTCAGTAAATTTATGTTAAAGAAGTGTTCTATTTTGAATGATATTTTCCTTGTGGTTTTACATCTTTCTAAATGTTAGGCATAGAATTTTCTTTGTGAGTCTGTTGTCCATTCTATATATGTGGCTGCAAAACTTTAATTGCCTCTTCCTGATAGCATCAGTGATTTTTTTTTTCTTTAACGTGAAATGCAGGGTCAGTCAGGAGGAAAGGTACATGCATTGAGAGGTGGTACTATTGATGATTCTGAGCAAAAAAATCCATATGAACATATGCCCTTTTGTTAACTGTATCTGACATAGCTGTTTGAAAATCACAGGCATCAGTTGCATTTCCTTTCTCATCAGCACTTAGGTGCAAATATAACCAAAGAACCAAAGTGACATTAGGCACTGTGGTGTTGTCTTAACTATTTCAGTGTGCATTTCACTACCATATAGATTAGCGATAAGTCTATGGAGGAATTTCTTGGACACCTAGGGCACCAGATCTTACTCCATTAGATTAATTTTTATGGGGTTGGCTTGAGAACAAGGCCTGTAAACACAGAGTGGACAGAAAGGAGATACTTCTCACTCATATTTTATGTGTGTGTGGTTAAGTAAAAGACCATACAAATAAGGTCAGATCAGCAACACAGCAACTGTCCACAAGAGCTGCAAAATGTGTTGCAGTCGATTGTGGGCTTTGTGAACATCTTTTGTGAGGAAGTGTACACAGTTAAACAAAACATTAGATTACAATGTTTCATTTATTATCACCTGCATTTGTCCTGTTCCCCTCTGATTTCATTAGTTTCATTGGAAACTGCTCATATGAATTTTTTTTTGTTCAGAATAACTAATACTATCGCCCCTCTAAGCATGTATCCTTTCTCCTGTGGTTTCTTTTTCCTTTAAATTCCATCTCAGTCCTAAGTTTTTTTTCTGAGAATTTTCCAATCCTGTTTTCCAATAATTTTTATTTAGGATCTGCCAACAGTTATTATTTATGCCTTTAGTTTCATGTTGATATTTTTTCATCTAAGCTGAACACTAATACTGACAATAAATCTTCTTATCTGACCCAGATTTTATTTTTAAAACATTCAGAAAGTTCTTTTAAATATTTTCACTTTTAATTTTATCTTGGTGAGAACTTATTTGATCAGTTCCCCCTCCTACTTCTTCTTCATTTTCGTCTCTTCCTCCCCCCCCCCCCCCCCCCAGCTTGGAATTGCTCCAGCACATTAAAAGGGTCCATCCATATGAAATTTTATGCCTTTTTGAACTAAACAAATACTGTATGCTTATTGTTTGTTTAGTTTATCTAAGCTTCATGTCGCATCTACATTCATTTATATGTAGCCTTTTCTTTCTAACAAAAACTTAAACCTTACTGTCAATTACATTTTACTGCTTTGTGAACCACTTTAGTGGACTTCCTGAATATGACTTCTTTACACTGCATCCAAATGTGTCAGATTATCTTATAACGCAAAAGTACTAGGAATGATCAACTTCCTCAGTTTAATTATTGCAACTCTCTCACCCCCTCCCTGTCAGAAATCACATAGTAATCCACATAACTGACAGTAATTTTAAACGGACAACCATAAACGGCAACTTCATGAACTTCAGATATCCAGCAAGCTGAAACCATGTATCGAACCATGACTGTCCACGTATCACACAGCAAGGCTACGTTTCAGACAAATGCGTCCAGAAAAACTTTCTAATGCTTAAGTACGTATTTGATTTCAACTTACTTCTCCTGCTATTGAGAGTATGTATTTTATGTCCTCTTTGCTTCTGCAATTGTCAGTTATTTTGCTGCCCAAATAGCACAACTTGTCTTCTGCTTCTAGGTTTTCATTTCCTGTCTAAGTTTCCTTTACTGCTTGCTGTATGTACATACATGTTCCACTGTTAGTCAGGGTCACTCATGACTGTACAAGCTCTTGACATAATTGTGAATAAAGATAGGGATCCACAAAGTACAAAACTGCATTCTGCAACTTCAGTCAATGGTCACAAAAAAAAGTTTGGTTTTTGCTTCTTTGCTCACAAGAGTAATCCTGTAGTACTACACAAAAAGAAAAACAGTTAAGACTTACATTTATTGAAATATTCTGGATTTTGACCCAAAATTTAGTGCTGCACTTTCAACAGCTCTTTACCATTACTCTCTACAAAGTACAGGCAAACAAAGATCTCACTCAAATCTGCTAAATAAAGGGGTAAGATGTCTGCTGTCTCTTCTGCCTCCTTTGTGTGTAGGAAGCTGTATGTTGCTTGAAACATGGAGAAAGCTCAGGTACCTTTATTATTAGTTCAATAAATATCAGTGAACATACAGTTTCACCTGTCAATGATACTGTAATCAGTAGGACATATTGTCTTTTTAAATTAAATAATTGTAAAAAATACACTCTTGAAATCAAATTTGAAGTTTTTTGTTTTTGTTTCATTTGACTTTTTAGAGAGACAGAATCTAATAAATTGCAGCACAGGAATTGACACCACAAAACAAATGTTGTAACAAATAATTTCTGCTGTATCAATTACACAGTAAAGATTAATTCTCTGATATAGTCAAGTGAGTTTAAAATCTGTTTATGCATGGTGGAAATTATTTTTTGCAAAGTTTGTGGGAATTGTTGAAGCACATGCTTTAATCAGTCTTAGGTCACCTGTTTGTGGTATCTTGCATAATTAAATGCTGTAGTTGTACAAAGATTAACAGTTACAGTTAGGCCTAATCTATGAGGGTTGACTGAAAAGTAATGCCTCCACCTTCGTAATTCTCCAACAGTTGGCAGCATTGGTATGCGGCAGGTACTGTCTTGTTCCATAGCCTCTTCTCTACAGCTCCAGTTGGCAGGAAGCCGTAGCATTGAAGAGTTGTGTTGTTACGGTGTAAAGTATGGAACCCTGCGTAGATGGTTGGTCAATGCGATTTAAGCAACGTGCAGTCATTGAATTCTTGACAACAGAAGGTGTCACCCCAAAGGAGATTCATCAGAGAATGAAAGCAGTTTATGGTGTGTTGATGTTAGTACTGTGCACCGTTGGGCGAGTAAGTTTAAAGATGTTGAGTTGGGAACATCTGACCTGCATGACAAAGAAAGAATTGGACATCCTGCGACAGCAACCACCGAGTTTCACAAGCAAAATGTTGACAGATTGATTCAGGACGATCGTTGTTTCACTCAGAGAGAAATTGCAAGCACAATCGGCATTTCACAATAACGTGTGGGTCACATTATTTCTTTGCTTGGCTATCAGAAGATCTGTGCACGATGGGTACCCCAGATGCTGACTCCTGAAATGAAAGTGCACAGACTTGAAATTTGCCAGGAACTTCTCTTGCATTACGAGAATGAAGATGCACAGTACTCACATCAACACAACCACCATAAACTGGTTTCATTCTCTGATGAATATCATTTGGGGTGACACCTTCTGCTGTCAAGAATTCAATGACTGCATTTTGCTCAAATCGCATTGACCAACCATCTGTGCAGGGTTCCAAACTTTACACTGTAACAACACAACCATTCAATGCTAAGGCCTCCCACCAACTGGAGCTGTTGCTAAGAAGCTACGGAACAAGCCAGTACCTGCCGCATACCAATGCTGCCAACTGTTGAAGAGTTACAAAGGTGGAGGTATTACTTTTCAGTCAACCCTCGTACAATATATACATTGAAAATTATAGCATTCCTAAAGAATTCATTAAGTCATATTTTTCTTTCTAACTCACCCTTAATAGTTATATGTCTATGTTTAGTTTGTAACAATGTTTTTTAATTAGATCTCGCTCTTCTAGCATACCATGGCAATTTTTACCAGTTTGTCATTTAGCATGTGGGGAGGGTCCAGGTAGGGATACTCAAGACAGAATAATGAGAGCAGTCAGTGCAGGTAAGGTACACTTGATTTTTGACACCACGATACACAGTCAAGCATGTGCACACCATGCCGTGGCTGCCTGCTTGCATAGGGCACAGCTAGACCATTTCTCAGTGTGGTAGTGGCGAAGGCACAGTACTGCTGTCTGTGTCTCGTCTTAATACAATTGATATTGTGTGAGATAAGACGGGATATGGTGTGGTTGGCCATAGTGTGATGCTTGGTCTGTGTTGGAGAGAGATGGGAGAGGCACAGAGGAGTGATGAGGTCATAGTTGGAGTTGTATCACACACTGTTAATCACTCTGAAGCAGAAATCGTTTCCTTGCAGCCATGATGGTAAGAGTTCTGTCAGCAGATAACTGTGTTGTTGTGTCTGGATCCATGTCAAGGGGAGTTTGTAGCTGCAAGTGATTTGTGTAGGAAGAGGTACTTCATCAGCCTGCCATACCCCCCCCCCACCCCCCCCCCCCCCCATACTGTCCTTCAACGAGGACGAAGTCACCAACTAGTTTCACAGACACATCCTCCAATTGAAAATGCTGCATATTGAGTCACATTATAAAGGGGTCACTCCCACTGAACTTACCTGGTTCACCATTGTCGTCTTCGGCAGTCTCCGAACTGACATTTGTGTGTAAATAGCTTCAGACAAATGCCAGGAAGGTTCCTTTGAAAGGGCACAACCAACTTCCTTCGCCATCCTTCCCTAATCTGCTGGGACTGATGACCTCACTGTTTGCTCCCCTCCCTCAAATCAATCAACCAGCCAACATCTGCATGGGTGTTAGCATCATCATACCAGTGGTATCATGTAGTATACAAGCAGGCTTGAGATGATTCACTGTAACAGTTGTCAGTTTTCCATGGCTTAGAATATCAAAGGTATTGTTCTCTTATCACTCTGTGGTGGCCAGAATAAGGTGGTTTTTTGGTAGGGTGAACAGTGTCATAACTCATCAGTCTTTTAGGACTTGATCAACAAAGATTTTATGAGATCTGTGTGCCTGCTGGGATAGTACCCTGAGACATGTGATGTGCTGCTCGATCTTGTGGATGACCACATGGAGTTCCTTGTCTGTTGGTGGTTGTGTTGGTCAGCCAGTAATGCAGAGGTTCATGGCATAGAGTTTCCCCTAGGAAAGTGCAGAGGTCTTCTGTAGATGCTGAATGCATGCCTATGAGCACCAGTGAGTGGTGCCAGTGCTCCACTAAGCCATTGCTTTGTGGTTGATATGCTGTGGTTTGGAGGTGCTGAACACCACACAAGTTGCAGAGTTCGGTGAAGAGTGCTGATTGGATTGACGGCTTTCATCAGTTGTTATAGGGGCAGGGAGCCAAAATGGGAAATCCATAAGTGAACAAATGTCCTCTCAAGGATTCTCCCATCATATCAAAGAATGGTATGGCTTCAACCAGTGGGTAACTCAGTGAAAAATGTAACAGAAGCCTCATGATTCAGGGATGGCCACGGTCAGATCCAGGTGAACTTGTTCAGAGTGACCCTTTGGTTTCAAATAGTAATTGTCTTTCAGCAGTGCATGCTGGCCTATTTTAGAACAGTGGCAAACTGTACAAGCTTGGGTCCATTGTTTACAACCGTATTTGACATTTGGCCATATAAAATGGTCTGTGACTTGCCTAATTATTGGACAGACACCCAGATGTGAAAACCTGAGCACTCGATCAAAAATAGCCTTCAACGTAACGAGTGGGATCATGGGTCTAAAGTGGTCTGTGACAGGTCACGCAAAACTTGTGCTGGTGAACCAGGAATCGTGTGGGATGTTCAATTTGCAAGTCAGTTTTGGAGTCATGTATGAGGTCAAAACTTGTGCTGGTGAACCGGAAATCGTGTGGGATGTTCAATTTGCAAGTCAGTTTTGGAGTCATGTATGAGATCAAGTAATTGTGTCTCCTGTAGTTGTGCCTTAACCAGCTCACCATTATCAATGTGCACTGAGAGTGAATTGATCACAAAGAGATAATCTGTGATGATGTCATCTGCTCACTGAAGAAATCAGACATTTGGTGAAAGTTGTGCAAAATAATCTAGACATCAAAAATACTGTCGTTTGACAGGTTGCGGATGGAGTCTGCCAACAGTAAGTGATTGTGTAGATGGTAAGTGGCTTGTCTTCAATATCATCTTTGAAATGGAGGACCACTTCATACACTTTGAACAACTCCCTATCGTATGCCAACCACTTGCACTGAGAATCAGTCAGTTTCTTGGAGAAAAACCATAGTAGTTGCTAAGACATTTGCTGAAGTACTTCACCAATAACAGAATCACCCGCAACAAAAGTGATTGACAGAGAGGTGGTGGGAAATAGGTGTGCCAACATTGTAGCCTGAAAGAGACTGTCTTTAATCCAGTCAAAGGCTCATTGCATCAGTAGATTCCATATGGGGTCTCACTTGCCAGATGTGCGTTTGCCCCCCAGAGCAATTATGTAATGGGACTGTGTGAGGTAAGTGCCAATGACAAAAGTTTACCATTTTGAGAAATTGGTGTAACTTGTTGTAGTTTTGTGGCTGCACCATTTGAGTTCCAGGCATTCCATAGTAGGCCATGTGCCATCGCTGCTAACAGAATGACAAACTGACAGTTGTCATTGTTGACTGTTGATCAGAAACAAAACAAAACAAAAATAACAAAGACTTGGACCTTGAAGGTCCAGTGGTACAGACCAGCCACCATGTCATCCTCAGCCCTTAGGTGTAACCGGAAGCAGATACAGGGGCATGTGAACAACTCACTGTTCTCCCAGCTGTTGTCAGCTGCTACTTCTCAATCAAGTAGCTCCTCAACTGGCCTCACAAGGGCTGAGTGCTCCCCGCTTGCCAACAGGACTCGGCAGACCCGGACAGTGACCCATCTGAGTGCGAGCCAAGCCTGACAGTGCTTAACTTCGGTGATCTGACGGGAACCGGTGTTACCACTGAGACAAGTCTGTTGGCTTGTCATCGTTAATCACAACACCAAAATGTTGCAGTGTTCTCATAACAAGTTTGAGATGCTCCTCAAGTTTGTGTGGGGAAATGGAAAAGACTAAGATACCATTAAGCTATGCATAACAAAAGGCAAATTTGAAGAGAATACTGCCTATGAATCTCTGCCAAGTCTGATGCTGACATTTGTTGTAGGTTCACCAGTTTTATTTCATTGTTTTATTCATCATCCAAAAGATCACATGTGATAAAGGGTTTGTCATTAAAATGCATACATGTAACACATGATAACAATACATAACATAATAAACAAGGAAAGCAAATTACATACCCAAGTACATAATAGATAAGAAACACTTTAGTACACAAAAAAACACATTCTCAATACAAACATATGTAGTGCATTAACTGCACAAAATGTATTAGGGGATTTAACAGAGTTTTTATAAATATTTCATAATTTGAAAATAAGTTTAAATTTGTTTAAACCAGCTTATTGTGAGAAACAGACATTTGCTGACACTATAGAAGCATTTACCCATCCGTTTTTTTCTTTTTTTTTTTTTTTTTTTACTTCATGCTTGAATTAACTTCTGTATTTAATTTGGGATGGAAGTGCATCTAATAGTTTAATTCCTAAGTGGCTCACATGATTGTTATTTCTGGTTTTAGCTAGTAGGGAAAGTGGAAGTCTTTACAATGCCTTGTATTGTGATTATGGTAGCTAGAGTTGGTTTGAAGATTACAGTGATTTTTACTGATCATTTCTTTTTTTTGAAAATAGGTAGAGCCCCTCCACACCCACACCGGCATGATGGCGAACATAAACGGTCTACTGCCATCTCTGCATAAGGGTTAGTTTTCACTAAAATGAGGTCTCACATGATGTGGGTACTGCGATGTTTGCGTATGTCTGGTTAAGGTTAACCATTAATATGCACTCATCTGGAGGTAGTTTGGGTTGCAAGTTGAACGAAGGGTAGTGATTTGAAGGGCAGAGGGAGAAAAGTGCCAAAGCAATTGCCAAGGGAAAAAAAACATCTGCGATAGTTAGGTCAGGTAGTAAGAGCAATAGCACAATCTTGCTGACTGCGACAGGTCATGCAAGTATGGGTTAAGTTAAAAGCAGGTACCGTGCAAGTGGATACCATGCCAAGCCATATGTTCATCAAAAGAGATCAGTCCGTTAAGGTGCTGCAGCACGGTGCACTGCAGTTCGGGCTGTGAGAGCCCCCTGTCACGCTGTGTCACTGGTGACTAGGAACAGGGGAAGGTCCAGGTCGCCCATCGGTGTCTGGTGAGCGAGCGTCGAAGCCAAGAGCTCAGAGATGTGTGTGTCACGTATCGGCACCACTTCTCCCTCGTTGCCTGTGCTGACACAGTTGAGTCTCCCCTGTGTAGCGGACGACGTAGCCGATACCCTCGTCCATCCTGATCGCTGTGGTGACTAGGAACAGGGGAAGATCCAGGTCGCCCATCGGTGTCTGGTGAGCGAGCGTCGAAGCCAAGAGCTCAGAGATGTGTGTGTCACGTATCGGCACCACTTCTCCCTCGTTGGCTGTGCTGACACAGTTGAGTCTCCTCTGTGTAGCGGACGACGTAGCCGATACCCTCGACCGTCCTGATCGCTGTGGCGGCCTACTCATCAGAGCAGAGCTGCTCACACCTGACTAGCTTTGGTGTTCTTGCGACAGCACCTGTGTTCTTCTTTGGTGCATCTGCCGAGCTGTGTTTTTCCACTGGGTGCTCCGTAAGGGGAGTGGTGGCAGGTGTCTTCTCTTTACTGGTGGCATCCGCACAGATGTCTTCTGCCAGCTGTGAGTGCAATTGCCACAGTTGGTTGCGTGCCTCCTCCTTCTCTACAGACAGGGTGGCCTTAAAAGCTGCCCTATCTGCATCCGTGGCGGCTTTGAAGACCACAATCGCTTCCTCTGCCACAGCCGCCAGCATGACACATATCACCTGCTCTTGCAGCACCTGCTGTGCTGCCGCCGCTGGCCAGTCCCCTGCACCACTCTCTCAATTTAAAATATATTTAGATGGTATATTTAGCTGTTTAAATAATGGTCTACAGTGTTTGTGGTTTTGGAGTAATGATATGAATAGCTCTTTTTTGTACAATAAAAATTTCTTTTAATACTGACTCGTTTTTGCTCCATAAACTTATGCTGTAGCTTGCAACTGACTGGAACTAATCATAGTACACAACTCTAGTACATTCTAGGCTACATGCCTTGGATATTATTCTTAAGGCAAAACATGCCTCACTGAGTTTTTGAATAAGACGCACCAACATGTTTGTTCCAGTTTAAGTGTTGGTCAACCCACATTCCCAGAAACTTTATAGTAGACACCTTTTCGATTTGTTTGTTTTCCAGTATCATTCAATATTTTCCTCTTGACGCTTACTTCACTACTGTCTAAAGTTGTTTTTTATTTTATTTTGTATGTCAGCTTATTTGAATGAAACCATGACTGTAAGTATGTAAGCACTTTTTCTACTGTAGTACGCAATGATTCTTTTATATTGCTAATTATGGCACTTGTGTCATCTTCAAATAACAGAATTTTGGCTGAGCTGTCTGTAACCTGTATATCATTGACATAAATTAGAAACAACAGTGGCACAGGACTGTGTGCTGTGGAACTCTAGTTTCAATTTAGTTTGATTCTAACATGAGTTTAAAATTATGAAAATTGTGAGATGACCTCAACTTAACAACTTGTGACCTGTTGTGCAGGTAGGATTCAAACCCTTATTTAACAATACCCCTAATGCCTGTTGCTTCAAGTTTCCCTGTCAGTATTCCTTGGTTTACAGTATCAAAAGCTTTGGACAAATCTAATTAAGTACGACAACATGTTTATTTTATTCCAAAATTCTTTTTATTTCTGTTGTGTAGTCCAAGAAGGCTAGATTTTTTGTGACCCTGATTTTCATTCATGCATCAAGTATTTTAGAAAAAGCCTGCTGACCAAAGAGTTTGCTAAGACAATCGATAGTTCAGTTGCCACAAATATAACATCTTTAGAGAAGAAAAATTCCAAAGTTTTGCAGTACCTTATTTTATATTTGTAGTTTTATGATAATGTAAAGACCTGAAAATCAAATATTTAATTTATTAATAAGCATTTTGAAAGCTCTGTGTGTGCTAAATGTTACTGTAAAGCGAATGTGATGTGCAGGAGAGCTTTCTCTCTATAATGCTCATAAAAATTTGTGGCAATTTTTATGTTTTTTACAAAAAATATACCACACTATGTATTGTAGGAAAGCATACAGTAACTTAAGACTAACCTATCCATTACATTTTTGTCAAATTCAAAGATTTTTATGACTATCTTTAATACAGTAAATTGACTTTTCTGTATATGCAAATATTATGTGTAGCTTTCTTTGCATTCTGTCCTACATTATTGCTAAATAAAATAGCACAGACTTTAGCACAAAATAAGAGTAATACTATTAGCAAAAAATATATTTTGATAGTTTGAAATTTCCCCTTCAGTCTGAAGAAAGTATATTCCTGCTGAAATAGTCAATTGCACTTGTCACAATCCTCATCATTTGCACTTGGAGAGCCGGCCGCAGTGGCCGAGCGGTTCTAGGTGCTTCAGTCTGGAACCGCGCGACCGCTACAGTCCCAGGTTCGAATCCTGCCTCGGTCATGGATGTGTGTGATGTCCTTAGGTTAGTTAGGTTTAAGTAGTTCTAAGTTCTAAGTCCCATAGTGCTCAGAGCCATTTGAACCATTTTGAGCACTTGGAGAATATGAATCCTCTGTGAGAGTAGCTCAGTATAAAAACACCAGCAGATTCTGTTTGATAATGTATCTTCCAGTCTCCTCTCACACATTTAACCTTGTCTGTTTACTGGTATTAGCAAGGTGAGTGAAATGTATTTTTTATGATTTTTCTCCCACTAAACTTGATTCTTGTACAAAATGTGACATATTTGTATGTAACACAGCACTTCTTGAAGTTAACTGTTGTAGCAGTTATTTTGTTCTCGCCTATTCTTGTATGTAATTTTTATAAATAAAAGGGCTGCTTTTTATATTTGTCATGAATCTGTGAATGGTTTTAAGTATGCATTCCATCAGTATGTGCATACAGCTGTTATACTGTTTTAGGCACAAATTAACACCAATTCTGTTTACCACAGTTTCTTGAGCATCATCTCATCATTTTGTGTTTGTTATAAGGCGGTAGAGCAGAACGGGTCCTGTTTAGGGTGAAAAATAATACATTACTGAATTTTTCTCAGGGGCATGTCCATACAGACTTCCCATTATCTACTTCATTACTTTTGAAGGGCAGTTTTATGTGTGGAGCTCTAGCTGGTGAAATATTTTTTTTTTTTTTCTGAAAATAGCAGTTCCGCTGCAAAAAATCTTATGGCTATTTGTCCAAGTCTTCAAGGAACTCGTGCATATAGAAAAGTTTGGAACTTTTGTAACTCCTATGTTAAGCACAAAGGAATAGGTTCAAACTCAAAGCATTTTTACCTCATTTTTGTGAAGTGGTGTAGATAAAGAAACTAACAAATTTGAAAGTTCCTGGCAGATTAAAACTGTGTGCCGGACTGAGACTCGAACTCGGGACCTTTGCCTTTCGCGGGCAAGTGCTCTACCAGCTGAGCTACCCAAGCATGACTCATGCCCCATCCTCACAGCTTCAATTCCGCCAGTACCTCATCTCCTACCTTCCAAACTTCACAGAAGCTCTCCTGTGAACCTTGCAGAACTAGCACTCCTGGAAGAAAGGATACTTCGGAGACATGGCTTAGCCACAGCCTGGGGGATGTTTCTAGAATGAAATTTTCACTCTACAGCGGAATGTGCGCTGATATGAAACTTCCTGGCAGGTTGGGTAGCTCAGTTGGTACAGCACACTTGCCCGTGAAAGGCAAAGGTCCTGAGTTCGGCCGGCCGCGGTGGTCTTGCGGTTCTAGGTGCTGCAGGCCGGAACCGTGGGACTGCTATGGTCGCAGGTTCGAATCCTGCCTCGGGCATGGATGTGTGTGATGTCCTTAGGTTAGTTAGGTTTAAGTAGTTCTAAGTTCTAGGGGACTAATGACCTAAGATGTTAAGTCCCATAGTGCTCAGAGCCATTTGAACCATTCCTGAGTTCGAGTCTCGGTCTGGCACACAGTTTTAATCTGCCAGGAAGTTTCATATCAGCACACACTCTGCTGTAGAGTGAAAATTTCATTCTGGCAACTAACAAATTTTCTTCAACAGCTGAACTAATTAGCCATTTAAATAGAAATGATTGCCCTGGAATTTGCCTAGGGAGAAAGAAAGAGGGGAGGAAAGGAAACGCCATCAATTTGTGAATTTAAAAAGTTCACAGTTGTGAAAACACATTACATTCACTGAAAAAGCCCTGGCACAAATTAAGAATGAATGTGGCTATGACCTTTGAACTCTTACAGTCTCTTAGCAATATATTTACCTCTTCGAACTTGTGTTTAATAATAAGAGTGAATTTAGGATGAATTGTGAAATTCACTATCTAATGCAGGCAAGAAATCTCCAGCTGCACAGATACCAAGTGAAAGAGTATTTTATTAACCATTCCTGCTATAATGTATCAGAATGATTAAACATGGGGATGTAAATATTGGTTAACAGTTCTGTCCTTTCTGTGTTCAGACACCTGATGGTGCTGCTTGTCAAATTACATAAATACTTAGTTTCAAGTATGAAATAAAAACAGCAGCTCATTATTGTAAGAGGAAGATCAGTTACTTTTTCATAATTTCATGTACACATAATTAATGCACATAAGTATCAGTGTAAGTAGATTGGCATTGGCCATAATTTGTAGATGGTGTGTTGTACTATTTGGTCATGCACTCTTGTGATGGCTGTTCATGTTTGAAGTAGTTTGTGTTATGTGTGATATTCAGCAATGTGACTTTGTGCCATCATTCTATGAACTAATTGTTGGAAGAGTATGCTGTGTTGCCAGTGAGTTACTTTGATATATATTTTGGGGGTTTATGCATTTGTGTTTGTGTGAGGTAAGATTAGCAGTCTTTTTCTTATACAGCGTGTTACAAAAAGGTACGGCCAAACTTTCAGGAAACATTCCTCACACACAAATAAAGAAAAGATGTTATGTGGACATGTGTCCGGAAACGCTTAATTTCCATGTTAGAGCTCATTTTAGTTTCTTCCACCTACCCTCAATGGAGCACGTTATCATGGTTTCATACGGGATACTCTACCTGTGCTGCTAGAACATGTGCCTTTACAAGTACGACACAACATGTGGTTCATGCGCGATGGAGCTCCTGCACATTTCAGTCGAAGTGTTGGTACGCTTCTCAACAACAGATTCGGTGACCGATGGATTGGTAGAGGCAGACCAATTCCATGGCCTCCACGCTTTCCTGACCTCAACCCTCTTGACTTTCATTTATGGGGGCATTTGAAAGCTCTTGTCTACGCAACCCCAGTACCAAATGTAGAGACTCTTCGTGCTCGTATTGTGGACGGCTGTGATGCAATACGCCATTCTGCAGGGCTGCATCAGCGCATCAGGGATTCCATGCGACGGAGGATGGATGCATGTATCCTCGCTAACGGAGGACATTTTGAACATTTCCTGTAACAAGGTGTTTGAAGTCACGCTGGTACGTTCTGTTGCTGTGTGTTTCCATTCCATGATTAATGTGATTTGAAGAGAAGTAATAAAATTAGCTCTAACATGGAAAGTAAGCATTTCCGGACACATGTCCACATAACATATTTTCTTTCTTTGTGTGCGAGGAATGTTTCCTGAAAGTTTGGCCGTACCTTTTTGTAACACCCTGTATACTGAAATGTAATAGAGCTTTTCTTGTTTTTTTGCTAGCAATAGTTATGAAAAAAATCAATAGTTATTCATTCTGTGTTGCACTGGACGATAAGTTTTTTGCAGGGTTTGGCTTGACTGTCACTGAACTCCCAGCTTCTCAGATCAGGGACCTGTATATGTGGCAGTCCACTAAACTCCCGCTCAATATGCTTGACACTGATTTATTTTAGAATCTTAGAATGTATTCTGAGTTCAAACATAATGAGGTACCTTGAACAGAATGATCTCTCAATGCCACCCAGCATGATTTTCGAAAACATGAACTATGTGAGACACAATTGGCACTTTTCTCACATTACATACTGACACCTTTGGATCAAGGCAACCAGGCAGATGCAAGTGTTTCTTGGTTTCCAAAGCACATTTGTTTCAGTACCACACCTAGGCTTATTGTCGAAAGTACAATCATATGGGGTATCAAGTAAAATTTGTGATTGGATTGAGGACTTTTGGAAGAGAGGACACAGCATGTTATCTTGGATGGAGAGTCATCATCAGATGTAGAAGTAACTTCAGGTATGGCCCAGGGAAGTGTGTTGGGATCCTTGCTGTTTGTGTTGTAGGTTAATGACGTTACAGACAATACTGATATTAAAATCAGCCTGTTTGCAGATGATGCAGTTATCTATAATGAAGTACTGCCTGAAAGAAGCTGTATAAATATTCAGTCAGATCTTGATAAGATTTTACCGTGGTGCAGAGATTGGCAACTTGCTCTAAATGTTCAGAAATGTAATACTCTGCACTTCACAAAATGAAAAAACGTAGTATCCTATGACTGTAATATCAATGAGTCTCCGTTAAATCGGCCAACACATACAAATACTTAGGTGTAACACTCTGAGTTGTTGTTGTTGTGGTCTTCAGTCCTGAGACTGGTTTGATGCAGCCCTCCATTCTACTCTATCCTGTGCAAGCCTTTTCATCTCCCAGTACCTACTGCAACCCACATCCTTCTGAATCTGCTTAGTGTATTCATCTCTTGGTCTCCCTCTACGATTTTTACCCTCCACGCTGCCCTCCAATACTAAATTGGTGATCCCTTGATGTCTCAGAACATGTCCTACCAACCGATCCCTTCTTCTGGTCAAGTTGTGCCACAAACTTCTCTTCTCCCCAATCCTCTTCAATACTTCCTCATTAGTTATGTGATCTACCCATCTAATCTTCAGCATTCTTCTGTAGCACCACATTTCGAAAGCTTCTATTCTCTTCTTGTCCAAACTATTTATCGTCCATGTTTCACTTCCATACATGGCTACACTCCATACGAATACTTTCAGAAATGACTTCCTGACACTTAAATCAATACTGGATGTTAACAAATTTCTCTTCTTCAGAAATGCTTTCCTTGCCATTGCCAGCCTACATTTTATATCCTCTCTACTTCGACCATCATCAGTTATTTTGCTCCCCAAATAGCAAAACTCCTTTACTACTTTAAGTGCCTCATTTCCTAATCTAATTCCCTCAGCATCTCCCGACTTAATTAGACTACATTCCATTATCCTTGTTTTGCTTTTGTTGATGTTCATCTTATATCCTCCTTTCAAGACACTGTCCATTCCATTCAACTGCTCTTCCAAGTCCTTTGCTGTCTCTGACAGAATTACAATGTCATCGGCGAACCTCAAAGTTTTTATTTCTTCTCCATGAATTTTAATACCTACTCCGAATTTTTCTTTTGTTTCCTAACACTCTGAAGGGATATGAAATGGAATGATCACATAGGCTCAGTCATGGGTAAAGCAGGTAGTAGGCTTCAGTTTATTAATGGAATACTGGGGAAGTGCAGTCAGTCTACAAAAAAGGCTGCTTACAAATCCCCCATGCGACCCATCCTAGAATATTGCTCCAGTGTGTGGGACCCTTACCAGATAGGACTAACAGGTGATATTGAATGTACAGAGAGAAGGGCAGCACAAATGCTCACAGGTTTGTTTAACCCATGGGCAAGTGTCACAGAGGTACTGAAGGAACTGAAATGGCAGACTCTTGATGACAGACCTAAACTATCCTGAGAAAGTCTATTAATAAAATATCAAGAACCAGCTTTAAATTATTGCTCTACATATTGCTCACACAATGCTCATGAGGATAAGATTAGAATAATTATTGCATGCATAGAGGCAAACAATCATTCTTGCCAAGCTCCATATGTTAATGGAACAGAAAGAAATCCTAATAACTGGCACAAGAGAACATACCCTCTGCATGCACCTCACAGTAGTTTGCAGAGTGTAGATGTGTGTGTTTATGTGTGTGTGGGGTGGGGGGATCTAGTTGTATTCGGCAGTGGCTTTAGTTGGTAAGTAACTTTTGTTTTGCTTGCTTTTTAATGCATTATTTATGGTTTGTTATTGTGCATAGTTTTTTGTAATATTTCCATTGGTCAAAGGAATCTGGGGGTTTTGGGTTTTCGATTTGTGTGTGGGGTCTTGGTATTGTTGATTTCATTAGAGCTATACCATGTTTGGAGTTGCATGTGTTGGCTTTCTGATACTGAGTGTTTCTTTTAAGCTATGTAAGTCAAGTGAAATGTACAATTCCTGTGGTTTTCGTGTTCGTAGCATTGTCATATGAAGAGAATTTTTTATGCTCAGTTTTGTGGATGATATTTGTTTTGGAATGATGCTGTTCTTGATATGATTGTATATTTAGCTTGTCCCCATCTTAAACCCCCTATTTTCTTTGGTTGCCCTTTCAGTTTTATTCCATTGCTGGAGTGAAATATTCTCGTGTCATCTTTGTTTTTGTGACTCTTCAAGCTTTCCCAGCGGATCTTTGTTTTTGTTTGCATATGTATGTAGTTATGGTATGGCTGTCATATTGTATGTGCTCGAAGTAGGGGCGTCCACCATCTTGATGACATCGTGTCTAAGTAGATGGTTGGATTCAGATGCTTCCATACATAATGCCATAGACTTGATCCTACATTAAGTTTTTTTGTTTTAAATGATGCAGCCATAACCGGTTTAGGCCTCAGTGACCATCTTCATCTTTTTGTTGATGCTTTATGTTGTTTCTCTATATAAATTACACTAAATGATTGGGTGATTTCCTCTGATAAGGCCACAGCTAATTTCTGTACTACTCATTCGTTGTCCAAACTTGTACCATATTTAGTTTGACATCAATGAGATGTTAAGCCATGGTTTTTCAACCTGTTTAGAATGTGTACCTGTAATACACATAAAGCCATCACTTGTAGCAGCTAACAAGAAAACAGAATCACAGACATTTTGTGTATATACATGGATTTTTCAATGCAGCAGAACACCCAGAAATGTATGCCTATGTACACATTCTGCAAATCACTAATAAATGGATGGCTGAGGATGCCTAACATGGTACCACATGTTACGGTTGCTTCCCCTTTTAATCACAAACAGAGAGTGGAAATAATGATTCCTTAAATGGTTGTGTGTGTGCTACGGTCAGTGTAATTTTACCATCATATTTCCCACAAAAGTGGAAGACAAGTATCATGCAATAAAATTTACACAAATATGAGCAGGAAAGACTCAAATTCAGCCACTCCACAAGGGAACTACGAAAACTTGGACTTTTGAAACACTACAGTGTTCCTTTGAAAGCTGCTCTCAGCTCTGTGTGGCATACACATATCTTTCCAACATGCAGCTTTAGTTACACCTGATGTTTTCTGTGTTGATAGTTGTGTACACATTTAAAAGTTTGCATCGTGATGTTTCACTGGTGTATACCATCCTTCAGTAGTTCGTCTAATACTATGAAGTGGTATACTGATGCAGTAATCAAGATAAGTATTAGAACAGCAAACTGGTGGAAATAATACTACTAGTCACGAACTAGAAGTATGCTAATCATTCCTCCTGGAGAGATCATTTGCATCGTTCGCCTTCCCCTTATTATTGACCCCACCATCTGTGTATGTGTGTGTGTTTTCGTATCGGTGGCATTGCAAATTTTTTGTGACGCATCGCTTGCAATATTCTGGAATACAGACAAGACACATTACAGGTTAAGGTGTCAGTAGCACAGTCTTAAAAATAGACTCTTCAAAAACCGAAAGTCTGATTGTTTTCACATGATGCAACCTTCTACACCTAAAAACGAATTTTCTTCTTGTTTTCAAATACTACGGTCTCGTACAGATGTATAATTTCTCTCGAGAGATCGAGGGTAATTTAGCTACGACTATCGATTCTCTAAGGCGAATGAAGCTTTTGTTTGTGTGACTGTCGACAGAGTGCAGCAGCAGACGTGCAGAAGTTTGTGCAAGTAGTGCCAGTGAACTGTCAGGTAAGTTGCATGGAATACATTTAGCGGAAATTGTTGACATCTGCAAGCGTTTTCAGTGGCAATAGGTGAAATCTAACTGTATTTACTTGCAAAAAAGCATCATTTTCATCTTCTTCATACAAAAGTTGTTGAATAATTGTCTACATGAGTCAACTTTCTCGCCATTTTCTCATGACATCATGCGGCAAAATTTGTTGTGTAGTTCTTGACGTCTAATCAGGCTTCGGTATCTGAGACAAAAAATAATAAAGACAGAATCCATTCGATGTAAATGAGTAAATAAACAGTCTTACGTAGCACCTGCTTTTTCTTTCAGACCATACTTCGCTGAACTGATAAATGGACAGCAGTCCTTATGGTTTCATGTGAAGTAGTTATGGAAGATCGCGACAAGCAGTAAGTTTGCAACATTTTGAATGCATTAGTAAACTTATCTTTCTTATGAATTACTTGTTACCTTCGGCAAAAGGTTTAAACTACATATCATGGACAACGCTGTCACCAACACTTTCCCTTATTTGGTATGTTGAGTTGTGCAGTAAGAAAATCGAAGTATAAAACTGTACTTTTCGTGGTACTTATTGAACACGGATTTGTTCTTTCCAATCAGTTTTCGCGACGATGAAAGTTTTCCGCAGTGCAGTATATGCTATTGTTGTACGTCTGTTGCTGTCAGTAAATGTACTAGTAAATGTCAATTTGTACTTTGACTGGCACCTATTCACCACTGTGTATTCCAACACCAGGTAGACGTTACACAGATGTATTTTTGGTGTCTGTTCCAGAGTCTGAATACGGACTATGTAATCAGTCATTTGCACAGAATGCTTGTAACTAAAACTTCATGTTGGATCAAATGGTTTTCTACATACAAAGCGCACACAATATCACTGGAAACTAACAGCGAAAATATTGTATGCAGAACAGTATACCACTTATTGAGAAATGCAGCAGAAGTAACATAATTAAATTCCTGAATGGTGATGGATGGATTAATTATAAGTAATGCAGAACTTAATCAAGAGAAACACATGATGTGTGTATATCGAAGAAAGCTGTCTAATATATTTTACAAGATTAAATTTTCCATGAAGCTGGTACCCAATCTTCACTCACTTAATGGCAAAACAGTGTTGTACCCTTATTAAATTCCTTCATTCCTACCTCTTTGTGGCTATTGCATTAGTGAATGTTCTCGGAAAGCTAAGCGGTAATATTGTGTAGATGTAGTGAAGCTCCCAACAGTATCAATGAGGTAAATTCATCTAAACAAAATTGTTATATTTTGTGAATATTATAAAAGTGGAGAATGCAGTGATTCACTGGAAATTTGCAAGCAAAGGACTGCTAACATTGTACTCTTCTCATCTGAAGGGTGACACAGTCATCAAATGATATTTGTAAATGTAAATTTCAAGTGTTTTCAACTACATGCACTCGTGCAATTGACTGTTGTTTATAAGATGGGTGTGGCTCAACCTGTCCAGCTGTGTTGCAGGCATTTATGATGCTCCAAAAATTTTCTTTCGATTACTCAGTGTTGCGTTGAGCAATTCTGAGTCAAGTATTGATGTATTAACTGTTCTTATAGTAGAGGGATAATTTTTTTCTTTACTTCCTTTGTGTTTTGATACCTTCCTATGCCTAACATTGTGGACTGGAAATAGTGCAACAAGAACACACAGTATTTTATTGTGTTTCTGAATTAAAACCACACACACGTCAACAAAATCTGCGTAACTTCTGATAAAGGGCTACAAATTTGATGTACAGTTTTGTAAGTGTAAAAAAAAAAATTGGTAGTGTTACCTTCTAGATTAAATGAAGTTTGTGATAGTGCTTTGCGAACTCACAACTGTCACCTTCCAACCTAATGTAGCCCTGGGCTTCACCAAAACCTACAAACGAAAACCAATACACAGGTAAAAGAAAATATTTTTAGTGTTTTGCACACATGATGTCACACAATGCCGCTATTGTAATCATCACGTATCATGATGAACCTGAAATTTGAGAAGCAGTTGCCCACAACTCTTCTGTGCATTGAGTAATGTAGTCAGCAACTAAAGCAAAAATTTTGTTTACTCTTCTGGTTTTTCTAGAAGTACCATGAGACAATATGATTGAAGTAATTGAAAGCAGTAATGCTGAATGTATCATAAGAACATATCATTGTACTGGTCCTGTAGTACTGATAACAATTAACTGTTGTAGTATTTATGGACTTTTAAGATTCATGCATCTCTATGTTTTTCTGCATTGGAGTGACAGCGACTTGATTGTATGGTTAGCTAATACATCCACTGTAGCAGTAGATCTTTCTGTGAGAGTGTAATTATTATTTTTTGTAGACATACAAATTTCTCTTAAATTCTGTGGTAGAATAACAACAGGCAGTGATGCTGATTGTGTGTCACAGTGAATTGAAGGGAACCTAAACATTCATTGTTGCCAGGTGCTGATAGAAGTTAGTCGGCATATACCACTCCTGGTGAATTATTCAGAACTGTGTGGCACTTCTAGTTCCAATAGTGTAAGATATGTCTCCATATTTTTATACAGCTTCACGTAGTGAGCAGGACTGAAATGTGTTAATACGGGTAATAAATGTAATCATGCAGTAACACACCTAAAGAAGGTGATGCCCTGAGCTGAGATTAATTTCTGGAGTAATTACCTCCAGTGCCATCAATTATGCCTGTGACAGATTGCAATTATGCCTGTGACAGATTGGCGACTTCTAAAAATGGATACATTATTCTGGACGTCATAGAAACTCAGGTGTGCTATTGAAAGCTAAAACTATATTTATATTAGTAAATGAGATTACTTTGCTGTATCATGTTTGGAGTGTGCTACGTATATTGCCCACTGTCCAGAATTGATGGTGCGGACTACACGTTTACTGCTAATGTGCACATAACCAAGGTCTGGCCAGCTTGGATCTTAGTTTGAGCTGCTTACTAGTTACGTACAGGTGAGCATGTCGTGCATGAACAACCTGCTCTCCCCCTCTCCCTCCCACCCCTTTTTCTACAAATTCCAGGATGAATCCTTGGGGTAGATGTTAAATGCAGATTTTCCTTGCTTATGGGCTACAAGTGTTTACATTTTTTTATGTATATCCATTCCCAAATTTCTCAACGAACTGTCCAAGAATAGAGTAACATGAAAATTACAGAAAATTAAGACATATGTTCAACACAGGACATTTCTCAGTTACCTTCCCTCTAACTAAAATGTGTAAATAAAAGAAAATGAAATGACTGAATGTGGATGGCAACAACAGAAAGAAACAGCATTCCCTCATCTATGTGCTCGCACAGACATAATCTGCAGACCTCTGTTTAAAATCGTGAATACAGCAATGGTGGATGCACACTTCTACTTTGTTGTGTAAATTTGGATGTTGTTGAAGTTACGAGGTTGCAGTTTCTTGAAAATTTTCTGGAGAATTGTACTAACCACCGACGAAAAAAAATTACTGTAATTACAAGTTGCAGTATTTTATAAGCAACAAAGTATGGGTCCAGTAATAATCTAGCCACAAATTTAAAAAAAGTACTGTAAATAAACCCAATTCACCCAGCCACAAACAGCACAATAATACTCTATAAAGACAAGCACACAGTGAGAGAACAACAATGAAACAAAGAATACATGCCAACAAAGGCAATTTAAGATTTTAGCATTGACATACAAGCACAAACACTCTCACAAAAAACCTGCATTTTCAAAAGGGAAGATGTAAACACATCATTTAAAACCAACAATGTAGTCCAAATATACATTTCCAAAATAATGAGGCACAGGCATCTACCAGGAGGCAGGAGTATACCAATTACTATGCAACACTTCTTATGTAAGGTATGTAGGACAAACCAGCAGAACATTCAACACTCGAAAGAATCTGCCGGAGCACTGAAATATCAGACCATTCGATCAACTTTTGCAGAACATTTATGCGGAATGAATCACAAGCTTTCTACAAGAGGGGAAGATATGGAAATAGAATAAATAAGTCGCCCGCTAACATGACAAGAAAATAACCACATATACTAAACAATGGCAAAAAGAACTGCAAAATGAACAAGTAAATATGACTAACCACTCGCTGTTTACACTATCTGACTACGCAATAGACAACATGCCAAAAGATGAACACAAATCTTATTAGTCTCCTGAGTGTGTAATTAAAAAAAAGTTGGCAACCCTTACAAAAACAAATGACTCTGGACACAGAAAGTAGCAGTCAAATTGTCATGTTACAAAAACGGTGACTACATGAAAAATTGGCTTTCAACAGGCGTTCCACATGAGGGAAAGCTACTTGATTTTCAGATAATGAATCGGACTCATATCTGTAAGTATTTGTGTTGTTTTATTATTAAAACAAACTTGAGTGAACTGTTTTAAATCTACACTCAATATGTGAAACAAAAAAATCGTGTGATGTAGGACACCCACTGAAGACGCCTTGTTAAAAACGTATCTGGGTACATAAATGAAATAAAAAAAATTAATGTCCAGCATGAAAAAAGCGTTTTTCTTGTGGACTACTGTGGTAACCTGAGTATACAGAGGTAAAACCTCTGCCTCCTGCCCGTCGTCGCTATCTCCATAGCTCTCAATCTTCCGGGTTGTACCTTGTGATATTGTGGATGACTGAATTTCTGTGCTCGCCCAGACGAGCTTCTCCCATCTTCTTCCCGACTTGCTTCACGCAGCATGGTGATTCATTTGCAGGCAGCTCTGCTAGAGTCATCACGCCTGGCCGTGACGTACACCGGGTCTCACGCCATTACTGTTGGTATACTCATTTCTGCAGCTCCTGAGGCGACGTGCTGTGATACGTTGTTTCCCCCACCCCCGTTTTCACTTCGCTACACAGAGCTTGACGTTGAGATGGAAACTGGTGTCGAGCTATTGATGCATTTCGGAAGGTATTAATAGATGAATACGGTACAAATACTCGACGAGGGGTAACTTTTCAGTGCGAAAATTTTCTGAACGATGGCCGACTTGCTGAAGCTCTCGTTGCAAAAGTCTGAATTTTGGCTGTTCAGAAAACATTACACCTGAAACATGACCTTATCGATATTCTGTAAATGCCTGCCGCGTAACAGTTCCTTCATCCGAGGAAAAAGTCAGTAAATGCCATGTCTCTTTAAAATAGTGGGGAGGGGAGGGTTTGATAGTCCATGGAAGCAGCATATGTAACTGTGCACAATGAGCTGGGGCATTACGATGGAGCAAAAAAACTCCCTATGACGTCCTCCAGTATCCTTGTCAGAAGATTTCGCGATTGTGATGGTTTGCTCCGTATGGAAATAACCTGTGAACACCACGACATGGCTCTCTCTCTCTCTCTCTCTCTCTCTCTCTCTCTCTCTCTCTCTCTCTCTCTCTCGCACGCGCATTTATATATCCATCACCTCGCCTGATGATGGTTGGGGTCATTACCCTTTTCGAGGGAGATGAATCTCCTGTGTGACTCAAAAAGAAATTACAGATGTCGGTTGTTTAACAAACACCCACGCACAGACACTATACCAATACACTCAACATGAGCATCATGCGTTGTCCTAGAAATATCGAAACGGTAGTCCATATCATTCCAGGTTCTTGTTTGTCTCGACAGCTTCAACAATTCGATTTCTCAGACCTCGAAGAGTAGCTAGCGTACCTGGAACATACACTGTCTTCTGTGAAACCCCACAGGGAAAAAGTCGCAAGGGGTGTTGTCTGGTTACCTGGAAAGTCAAAAACAATTTACATTGCCTTGTTGCCCACCTCTTTCCATTCAGCGTCGTGGGACAGTGTTAAAATAACGCCGAACCTCAAGTTGAAAGTGAGAGAGGGCGCCGTCACGCATAATAATGAAATCATTGTAATATTTGTGAAGAAGAAACAGTTTTGCAGCGTGTCCAGGTATGACGTTCCTATCACAGTTTCTTCCGCGATGAAGAAAGGTCCATAAACTTTGTGAACAGAAAGGGCACAAAAAACATTCAGATTTCGGTGATCTCTCATGTTCGACGAATTTTTTATGCCAGTCATAAATCTGGTTTCTTGCGATCGTCGGCGGCATGCACGTTGCACTTGAACAATGAATTCACTTAGCGCAAATTCCAGCACACAATGAATTTTCGTGTGGTGTAGCTCCCGTGTTGCTACAAACGAACAACAACGTAACTGTGTCAAAACCTTGAACCCTCATCTATCCGATGACGTGCAATGTTTCTAACTTTACTAGTTTGTCTGTAATAAACAAATGAAATCTGTTCTTTCATTTTGAATATCCGTGTACATTTTTCCGCTGTTTGCTTTGCTCCTCTGTCTCAAGTTCGAAATGATAGACGCAACACTCGTCCATGGTAATTAGATGATGGATTGCCCCGATTTCTGCTGCTGCCTGTGGTCGCGAAACCTAGCGGACCGCAAATTTTTTTATGCTCGAAACGTCATCCAAGATGCTGAGCAGGGATATGAGACTGATTTTCACTTTTTCCGCTGTCGTTTTGACTGTGACACGCCGGTCTTCTAGCACCAATTGCGATTCCCTATTCTAAAGAGAGAGGTGATCCGTCACTTCGTTCTTTGTCATTCAGGCGTTTTTTTGACCACACTGGAAGCGACCGCGCCGCCAGACCCATCAAACGATCGTGTATTATTGCGGTAAACTTCCACCAACTCAGCGTGGATTGTTGCAGCACGGATGCCCTTCAGATGTAGAAAGCAAACTGCTTCACCATACATCCCTCTTTACCAACTGCTGGGCCGTTTTCCTTTGGCTCTCCTAGCGGTGACCTGCGACACTGTGGTGCGGGGATTTCAGTGTGTACTACGGACAAGTAACTGCAAGAAATGTATCAAACTTTCGATGTTTGTGTGTGTGTGTGTGTGTGTGTGTGTGTGTGTGTGTGTGTGTGTGTGTTCCTAAGGTACCAAACTGCTGAGGTGAACGGTACCTAGGCTTACACACTACTTAATCTAACTTATCCTAAGAAAACACACACACACACACACACACACACACACACACACACACACACACACACACACATGTTGCTGAATTGTATTTCACAGTCATCATATATTTATGGTTAGGCCTAGTATATTTTCAGATTAATTAAGGTGACCAGTGACCATATTTTTGGAAGCAGAACCTTGTGGGACCAACAATGGTGCCCATACAGGAGTGCAGGGCGGGAGGGGGGGGGGGCTGCCGCCCTCCTCCCCTACCGCCCGATTTCAGGGAGAGGAAGAAATTTGCTGCAGTCACATGAGTTTAGTTCAAGAAATTTATTAAAAAAATATATATGAGAGAGAAGGCACCCCCCACCCCTGCGAACTGTCATATGGGCGTCCTTGGACGCCAATTTTGTACAGTAACTACTCAGAATACAACAGTGTTCTATAATTGCTGTACTTGATTAAAGTTTACACTGGAATAAGTAACAGGCATCAAATGACAATACAACAGATGTAATATAAAACATAAGACACAATCACGGTTACCATACAATAGTGGTGCACCAAAATATTAAAAGTTAATAAAACATTTGGTTAGATAACTATATACAACTTTTAAAAATTGAGCAGCTCATGCCTCCACATTTCTGTGATGAATTAATTTTACTTAACAGATGTTTGCTTTCTTTTAATTCTGAAAAATCATAGAATTCTGAATAACTGTATTTCAGATTAATTTTAATGGACAGATTTGGTTTCAATGTCTCTATTTTCATTTGTTTTCTCTCAGATGTCCATATCTTAATCATCAAAGAAAAGACAAGCTCGACTGCTGCATTTGTACCTGGAAAAGACAACGTAAATTCCACAGTCCTTGAAATATTCTCATAAGGAATTTATTTCAATGTGAAGTGCTGAAACATCTGTAACCAATGCATATCAGTGTCAGTTTTTTCTGTGTTCCATTTGTCTATTTTCTGATGGATGATAAGCTCCTGCATATTAAGACACTCTTGAAATAATTAATTGTCATTGATGTTATAGTTTGGCAAGACGTTTGAGTGTTCTGTGGCATATTTGGACCTCAGCCCATGTAGGTAGGCCTACATCATTTAAAAGAACACATTTGAAGTCCAAAAACACATGAAAATGATACGTCCACGGCTATCATAAAATTCACATATGATTTCAGTGAACTTAATAACATTTATGTCCCCCTCAGATTTAAGTTTGCTTAAAGCACTTCTTATAAAGTGTGGCACGAATCTGGCTTTTTGTTTTTCTATCATATTCACTTTTAAATCGTGAAGCGCCTCTCCAACCTCTGCACATGTAACATGCTGGCCTTCTGTCTTTAATATTGCTGCTTGAAAAGTTGACATTTGATTATGTAAAAACATGAAGGGGACTTCAGAGCATGGGTTTTCAAAAAGTTTCCTCAGTATTGTTGGGCATTTTTCTTCACTCAACAAATATTATTTTAGTGGTCCATAGATCCGTAAAACTCTCCTAATGGCTGGCATCAAGGCCAACCATGTGGTACTGCAGTGTCCCTGTAATTGTTTGTACTCTTCATCAAAAAATGTACAAAATTCTTTTAGGCTTTCTACGTGCACAGAATATATGTTGAAGTAGTAATAAATCTTGTGAATGGCACACTCCAGATCGACTGGTTAACAATCTGCAGCTGTATTTACAGCATTATGCGCTATGTGCACTGCACATCCTACACCAATGGTGTCACTACCAAGCCATCCCTTTAATTTGTGGAAAATATTCTTCGTCCCTTATCATTCAAATTATATTTTGTGAAGGTATCGCATAGAAAGTTTCCAACAATATCTGCAGTTTCACCAGACTGCTCTTTAAACTGGAGAATTTTCACGCATATGCCTTCAAGAGGAAAGAAATATCGAACAAATACAGGGAAGAGCTTTTGTTTTTCCATGGTTAGAAGCATCAGAAAGAATAGTAATGCAGATCACTTTGCACATTTCTTGCTGGAATTCATCACGACAGTGTGGAGCATTTTGTACGGCAACAAGAGCACTTAGACTCTAAGCACTTCTGGATTAGTTTAGACGTACCATCACTTCAATGAGAACTACGGTTCTCTTGCACAAAATGGAAGGCCCATGTGCCTTCCGCTGCAGCTTGTTTAAGTTCGTGCTCACTTGGAACAACTTGCTGAAAGAAGTCTGTTAAACTTCTCGAAGATGCGGCACTGGTATCTGATGACTTGTGTTTGGCCGTTTTCAAGTGATACTGTATGTCGTACTTCCTTTCATGAGGAACAGAAAACTCTCCATTTCGTGCAACGGACATTGTGGTCTGCTCTCCCTCTTTTTATTATGAGTTGGTACCTGTGTTAAAAGTAAATAAATGGCAGTGTACGAGAGTGTGTTCTCTTAAATTTGATTTAACCTGTCTACTGTCTATGGATGTCTGCAGGAAAACCATTACTACGTAGGGGGCTATCAGATCGCCTTTTTATTTATTTATTTATTTATTACGTAAAACAATTGTTCTGGTGAATATACATGTTTATTATCTCTTGTTCTTTTTCTGCTTTGTAAGTGCTGAAAAGAGCAACTTCAAGAGACAGAAACTGTCATCGTTGGTCAGTCGTATACGATAAACATACATTCTTGAAGACTTTAATTTAGATCTTTGTAACACGTTTACGGCCACGTACAGAATGACTGAACTGCTCCCAGAATGCAAGATAAACGGTTCGTGCAATTTGATTCGTCATCTCAGTTGTAGTACATCTGTCTCCGAATTTTTTAAAAAACAATTACTGACTAGAAAATAGAGACTGAGAATTATCTCATGTTTAGCGTAAAGACTGGAAAGTTCAGCTGAGATATTGTCTCACACCTTAAAGAAATGGAGCAGAACGAGAAGGACAAAGTACATTTTCCAGATGAGTTGTGTACGTCAGTGTACTTATTAAATGACCCTATCTTTAATCGCCTTTTACCAGTAATCTCGTCGTTTTTGGTCCATTTTGTGAAGAAGCACAAAGTCTTTGCGTGGAAGAATGCTTCCCCAAGTGAACCGTCGCAACCCATGCAAATATCTCCTTGTCGGAATTGACAGTTTACAATTACGTACGTTATTAAATAATCACATTTTAGTAATTGTAAGTTAATTTAAAAAGCTTAGTTTCTAAAGGGGATCATATGACAGTTGTATGTTACATAGATGTTGCACTCATTCTGGTAAATAATGAAATTGCGCGTCGTTAAGATACTACTTTACTGACCATTGTCCTGCGTTTGGCCCAACACTGAGGCTCACAGAGCTAAGAGAATTTCAAAGAGAGTACAACATATGTTCATGCCCGCATGATACAGCAACTCATCACGGAGCATTTGCTGGGACTGCACAGTGGATGCTAATCTGAAGTAGCATTTTCCTTCAATCAACAGCAACCGAACATGGAAAAGGAACCATTTTCAGTCAATTTAGAATTCTGTAATTTGTCTGATTCAAATGCCGATTCGTTAACTGTGCTGTCGTGTGATAGATTTTTGAACATCTTGTCGTCAAGAGATCCCACTTTATCAGAACAAGCCACGAAATTTCTAATGCCTTTAGATTCGATACATAAGTGTGAGTCCGAGTTTTCAACATTGGTGTTCCTGAAGAAATAAATAGGCCTATATAAGCCGCCTGGAAATTGAACCAGTCCTAAGGAGAAAGATAACATCTTTTGAACCGAATTTTGACTTCATAGTTAAAAATAAACAGCTAGAGGACAGCTAAGATAATGTAACTGTGAAACTCTAATTATCATTTCATTGTTAAAAGTTGACGCTTGAACTACATTGTATACTGTGTATATTTTAGAAAGTGTTTTAATTTGCTTTATTATCAGCCACTTTGGGTCTTGGCAGCATCATTGGAAATGTTAATCGTGTCAGCTGTGCTCATTTTCTCATTGTTGCCAGCGTGATTAGATCTAGCAAATTTTGCGCTATAACTACGTGGCAAAGTGTTGAATTTAATTTCATAGTCTGCTACTTATCGGTCCCGTATGTGAGAATAACATTCTCTGTAATGCCAAATCACTTTTTTTAAAAAGTTCACCTGCGCAGGCTTTGAAGGAGAAGGGCCGACAACGTTTTTACTCGCGCAGAGCTCACGTACTTCATTAATGTATCTCCTCTGTGCCAAAGACGGTATTCTCGCTAGTGTTGGCATCAGTGTGGAAAGGCAGAAGAACAATTAGCGGTGGGGACGGTAGCTCATTCAAAAAAAATTGCAGTGGTTCAGGAAGGGAAGGCAAAAAAATAACCGGGCCAGAATAAAAAAATTGGGAACCTATGCTTTAAGACATAGTAACAATTAAAAAAAAACTTTGTTTCCATTACCATTAGCGACACACTTTTCATCTGAAACTAAAATATTTGTATGAAATTTTGTGTGTACTTTGCTCTTTTTATTCCAAGTGGAAAAATAAAAATTCTGTTTCACTACGTCCAGATGACATATTATACCTGTTCCTTCCCTTCAAAAACCTGTAAATCACACTTATTTGCTACGAATGTTTCCGCATCTGGCTTTATGCATAAACTCGTTTCCTACGATTCAACTCGCACGAAGTTGACGCCAGTGGCTAGTTCGTTCGTACGAGATAACTAGTAGTTGGCAGGCAAAATGTTAAGCTCTACATTCTGTCAGTACCTAACTTGATGTAGCTCTTATGAATAGTATTTTTATGGGAGCTAACACAAAACTTTTTACTTAAAACTTAGCTGGTGAAATTTGAACTACTGTACGTGCCTTCATGGAACATAGCTACGAACCATTCTGATTAAACCAGCTGTCAAAAAACTGCATGAAAATCGGACCTTTCGTTTGGAAGTTATTGTGCCACTGACCTACACAAACACACTTAAAACTTGTAACACCCTCTGTTTGCGTCGCCGGTTAATAAGGAAAAAAGTGCAGTAATAGTCTAGAGTTCTGGCATCTATGTATCACATCCAACAGGAAGACCCCACTGCGGTTTGCGTGGGTGTGTCATATGTAGAAAAAAATTTGTTGCGCGCTCTGAGAGACGGTCCGAAATAGTTGAGGGTTAACTAAAAGAAGAGTTACCACACTGTTTATGAGACTTAATTATGAGTACGATACTTACCTCTCTTGAAGTTCGGAACTGAAAACACAGTGACATTTGGGCATTGCGAAGCTGGTTACAATCTGTATGTGCTACAATACTCACGCGAACAAAACAATCACGAAAGGGCTACCGCTAGGGAAATCCAGCTCAGTAGTACCAACCTCAGCGCAAGTATTATTGAGGTCTCGAACTTGACAGATTGTGTGAACGCATTCTATAATGTGGTATGTTAGAGCTGGAATATGATATGGAAATAAAGAGCAAAACACTTTTACAGTGCTAAAAATGTGAAAAGTCTCATGACTTAGATTAGATTTGTAAAAACCGGAACATTTAGGCGTCCCGGCTGAACGCGGTCGGTAAAGGGGGACTCAGGACCCCAAAAACCGGAACTGTCCCGGCCAAATCAGGACGTGTGGTCACTTTAGATTAATAAAAAAAGCAATGTCGTAGTGAATCCTCCATTGACCTTCCTAAAGTGGTAAATGCGACTACCACTGCATAGTCCTTAGGCCTATGCTCTTTCTTGTTAAAAGCATGTCAAAAGACTACTTGAAAAACAATCTGAGCGATGTATGCTCTAATATGAAATGAAAACATAAACAGTGAACACAAACGCCGTGTGGGCAGTTCATGAACCTCTGTCAGCATCTGAATGGCGAATATTGTCAAACCGTCTGTTCTAGACCACACACGCTGCGTACAAATTGACGCTACTGAGAATATTTTGAGATGCATCGACACTAATCGTTAATATATCAAGTATTGACAGTACCTCATTACGCGCCTTAGACGGTCAATATGTTGACGGTTTGATGGTACAGCGCGTATGAAAAAGATTCATCCGGAATGAAATTTTCACTCTACAGCGGAGTGTGCGCTGATATGAAACTTCCTGGCAGATTTGAACTGTGTGCGGGACCGAGACTCGAACTCGGGACCTTTGCCTTTCGCAGGCAAATGCTCTACCAACTGAGCTACCCAAGCACGACTCACGCCCCGTCCTCACAGCTTTAATTCCGCCAGTACCTCGTCTCCTACCTTCCAAACTTCACAGAAGCTTTCCTGCGAACATGCAGAACTAGCACTCCTGAAAGAAAGGATATTGCGGAGACATGGCTTAGTCACAGCCTGGGGGATGTTTCTAGAAACATGTCTCCTCAATATCCTTTCTTCCAGGAGTGCTAGTTCTGCAAGGTTCGCAGGAGAGCTTCTGTGAAGTTTGGAAGGTAGGGGACGAGGTACTGACGGAATTAAAGCTGTGAGGTCGGGGCGTGAGTCGTGCTTGGGTAGGTCAGTTGGTAGAGCACACAGTTTTAATCCGCCAGGAAGTTTCAAGAATCATGCAGTTTAAAGAAAATCATAACTATTGTGTTGTTTGAGATATTTGCGTGAACAATGTACTGTTGGAAAGAGCAAACTCTCGAGTTTTACATGGTTCCCGCTAAGTAACAGCAGTGTGGGCTCACTTCAGTTCTAGTAAAAATAGTGTCGGAACAACAGAAAGCGTTTTGCGTTTAAGTTCTACGTAGTGTGGGTCAGTAATAACTGTTCAACGTGACTTTCGTACTGGGTATGGTGTGGATCCACTTACAGCACAGAGCATTAGGTGATGGCACGAACAATTCGTTAAAACAAGTTGTTTCTGTAAAGGCAAATCGCCGGGCTGTCCCCGAGTGTCTGACACGGACATCGAACGCATACGCCATAGTTTCACAGGGAGTCCGCAGAAATCCGTTTGCCTTGCAGCTCGACTGCTCAACATGTCCCCGATGTCTGACGCGTGTTGCGTCGACTTTACACATGAAACCATACAAAATCCGGCTACTGCAAGCTCTTCTTGAAGGTAACAAACAAAAACATGTGGAGTTCTGTAATTTCGTTCTTGGCAAAATGGAGTATGACAGTTTTCTTCAACGCTTAATGTTTAGTGACGAGGCAGCCTTCAATTTTAAATGGAAAGGTGAATCTTCATAAAGTGAGAAAATGGGATAGGGAACAATTACATGAAGTTGTACAACATAACATGGAGTCTCCAAAATTTACTGTGTTTTGTGCAGTTTCACGGGAAAAGGTGTATGGTCCTTTTTCTCTGTTACAGGGAGCACATATCTCGATATGCTTGAGTAGTTTCTTTTCCCACAGGACTTTACATCTACATGGATACTCTGCAAATCACATTCAAGTGCTTGGCAGAGGGTTCATCGAATCACCAGGATGGAGCACCGTCACACTGGCTTCTGGAAATGTGGGAAATTTTAAATCGAAGGTTTACTGAACGATGAATCGGTCGTCCTGGACCAAATGATTCAGCCTTACATTAATGGCCTCCAAGGTCACCGGACCTAACTTTAAGTGATTATGCCTTGTGACTGTTTATAAAAGACTCTGTTTGTGTGCCTCCGTTACCAACAACAATGAACGAACTGGGACATCGCATAGCCCGGTATTACACTATCATATTTCTTTGTCAAATATCTTTGTCAAAGATATTTGATGGTGTAATAGGGAACTTTGTCAAATGTCGTCCAATATTTGATCAAATCTAGGGCCTCGCTGTAGATTTGATCAAAGAAGTCGCTTGTCTTCTGTTCACTGCAATGTGACATGTTACCACATGGAGCGCTAGCATCGCTGCATTCTGTCGTCTGTAGTGTTTTTATAAACATTGCCGGTAAATACAATTGATGTGTGCCGACAGATACAAAATTAATAGAGATGTGTGAAGCTGATGAGGCGCTTTACAACGTGAGGCACCCTGAATACAAAAATAGATTTCGAAGATTGGAGGCCGAACCTAACCTAACCCTCTCCTGTAGCAAAGAATCGGTGTGTTACAGTGTGCCTGTCTTCTGCAGATGCAGCAATTCTTAAGTGAATATTGTGCTTTGTGATATGAGGATACACTTCATTGAGCACATACAGAAATGTATGCTCATCCATTCTTATGTAATTGCTGTACGACTTTACGTCCTCCCCTATAAGCTCACTTAACAAGTTTTGTTGAATGCTTTCATCGTGTCGTCGTAAAACCCACGGCTTCACCCAGGTATGTTTCCTTTTTTTCCCCCGCTTCTCCTCCGCATGTGCACACAGTGCAATTGTGGTACATGCAACTGCCACAGTTAATAAGTTGTTGTTGTCAGCCATCTTGAACTTTGACCAAAAATATGATGACAGTGTAATACCAACGCCACCTACGTCAACGCTACGTCAAAGATCTTTGTCAAATATATTTGACGGAATATTTGATCACATCTTTGACAAAGAAATTTGATAGTGTAATACCGGCCATAACAACAGCTGTGGAAGCTGCAACTCGAGACACGTTCGTTGAAGTGTGGGAACAATTCCAATACCGCATTGACATATGCCGTGCACCTATGAAAAGGTGTGAAAAATTTTGAGTGCCCCGTTCCTCAAAAGACAAAAATTAATTGTATGTGTATTAGTTTCGGAAATATAGACATGCCAAATCGGATGATTCTTTTTGATACAGTCCGTATCATTGACAGTGTGAAGGGTCCCTTAAATCTTGTACGGCTTCTCCTGTCCCGGACGTGGTTGTTCTGTTGGTGTGGGTGGAGTGTGATGGGAGGGGAGGGAGCAGGGACCGGCGGTCGGCGGTGAGTCATGCGAGGCCACAGCCGCCTCCCCCCCCCTTCCCCTCCTTGTGGTTACTTTCCGTGTGAGCGGCCCGGTGTACGACCAGTGCGGACGGGAACGGCCCCGTGGGCATTTCACCAGACGGCTGGTTTGCGCGTGCGCGGTGCATTCATCTCATCTGTGTGTGTGTGTGTCGGGTGATCGGAAATGGGGCAAGCTGAATCTGCTCTCCGTATACGTCACGACGACTGACGCCGGAGGTGAAGGACTTTCTCATCTCTGGAGGCTTCATTGAGGAGGACCGTACGTTGGAATATTACGAAATTAGGAGAAAACCTCAACTATAGGTAATTTTATACTATCGTTAATCACGCCCTAAAGGACCACGTGATGTACACGAGGCTTTTTTCAGAGTTTTGTGTTAGTTTTCTGTGTGTTCGAACTATGTCGTTCTCCCAGAATGGGCTCTTTGCCTCTCGTCAGAGCAAATTGTCCGGATCTTCTTTTTTTTCTGCCTGGCCAGCTTGTCCAGTCGTGAATTTCCTCTTTACAACTTTTCTGTGTGGTACAAAAGGTTTTGTTAATCCAGCTTATTTTCAGCTCTTCTTTTATTACACCGATCCACTTTATTATTTCAATTTTAGCTTCACTGCGATTTTCGTAGTGTTCCACAACCGTTCTAATTAATCTGGTTGGCTCCATTCTTTTGATATCCCCATAGAAATTTAGCCGTGTTTTGTTTTTGTTTTTTTTTTCTTTTTTTCTTATCCCAAAAATACTTTTCAGTTCCATTATTAGTTCATAGTGTGTATGTTCCTTTTCCAGTATGTGGATCTAAGATTTTCCTCATTACTTTTCGTTCTCTGTTCTGAATTTTAGTGTTTCTCTTTCGGTTTAGAACGAAAGTTTCAGCCTCATAAAAATATGTTGGCTTGACGACGTTGTTGTGGTGTCTCTGTATAGTTTTTTTTTTTTTTTAGGTGCAGTTTATTGTTAAAATTGCAAAAAAATGATTCAAATGGCTCTGAGCACTATGGGACTTAACTTCTCAGGTCAACAGCCCCCCTAGAACTTAGAACTACTTAAACCTAACTAACCTAAGGTCATCACACACATCCATGCCCGAGGCAGGATTCGAACCTGCGACCGTCGGTCACGCGGTCGCAGACTGTAGCGCCTAGAACCGCTCGGCCACTCTGGCCGGCGTTAAAATTGCAACTGTTCTTCCAGGATGGCTTCTTTCCCTGGTACTCGCCTTTTGCAACAGAGTTAAATTCCTGCTTTTGACCACAAATTAATCACCTACTGGTTTTAGGTATTTTCCGTTGTCTGCAAAGGGAATAAAACGTAGTTGTTTACAAAACCATAAATGTTGTATTTTTTAAAAATGTTCAAATGTGTGTGTAGTCTTATGGGACTTGACTGCTAAGGTCATCAGTCCCTAAGCTTACACACTACTTAACCTAAATTATCCTAAGGACAAAAACACACACACACACACACACACACACACACACACACACACACACACACACACCCATGCCCGAGGGAGGACTCCAACCTCCGCTGGGACCAGCCGCACAGTCCATGACTGCAGCGCCTCTGACCACTCGGCTAATCCCGCGCGGCTGTTGTATTTTACGTAATTGCTGTAAATATATTGAAGCTGGCTGACGCCTATTTTTGACCGCACGGATATAAATCCGAAAAGGTCGTGGTCTCGTGGAAGCCTCCACAAATCCTCGTACTCGGAAGCCTCCAGCTTGCCATTCTGGTAGTTGCACGTTTTACGCCAAGCAGGTGCGCGCGGCAATGTCACTTTGGTCGAAGTAACTCGTTGGTGGCAGAGACGTGCACAGTAATGCCGAAGCTAGTTCTGAGAGAGTGCTGGTAGACACGTAGAACAGTGATAATGAAGATGGAGAATAGTGTTAAAAGTAATGTGCAGTGGAAAAAAGTTAGGCACTCTTACTGTAAGTAGCAGAGTTAAGCAGTCATCAACTTGAAGAAGATGGGTTTGAACACGACAGTGCTTTACTACACAACGCCCAATTAGAGGAGGTGACCTTTGCACAGACTTGCCAGCCAGTTAGCGGGGGACATACAGCTAAGTGTGGATTCGGAGCAGCGGCGCAAGCCGGCATTTTTCACGTCAGCAAACATTGCCAGAGGTGAAAGAAATGATAAGCGACAGGTAAAAATCCCAGGACTGGCTGTAGACCGAACCCGAGCCCTTTACATGTGTAGTCTCGAATGTTGCCGCTGTTTCTTTAGTTTGTACTTCATTAATTACAGGCTGCACAGTAAAATCGGGCCTTTGAAATACCCTGGGCTTGAGATCAAGCAGTTTTCTAATTAGTCAAATTATAAAACTATTGTTAGAATGTTTACTATTAAAAACAGTCTTGATCACGATTTATTTATTAAGGTGGCCGGTTTCGACCACTACTGTGGTCATCTTCAGCAGAAAGGCGTTCCTACTCAATGGTCTGAAGATGACCACAGTAGTGGTCGAAACCGGCCACCTTAATAAATAAATCGTGATCAAGACAGTTTTTAATAGTAAATATTTGTAACACATTGATCACTGTCACGCCCATAATGTATTCAAAAGTAAATATTGCTAGAATGTCTGTGTTTAGCATACTCACTCCAATCTGAACATAATTTACAGAAATGTGTTTTGTCATTTCAGAGTCAACCATCTGAAAAATCTTCATTTTCTTATTTAGTATGAAATTTGTCATAAAAATACCATTAAAGTGAAACTTCCTAAAAACTAAATCACAGAAGTTAAGACATCCTCTTCAGGTGAACCATGTCGGGTAAAAGGGGTGGTGATGGGTGAGGTATTTTTATAAAGATATGCTTTAACATCAAATTGAATTTACTCCATAGTAAATTTGTGTTAGTTTTTGAAAGTTGTTTTCCGAAAAAGCTATCCAGAAGATGCACTCAAAATAAAGGGTAAGCCATGGATAACAAAAAGAATTAAAATCTCACGTAAGACGCGGGGGAAATTTATATAAAGGACAGAATAATTCAAGATCCAACACTACTTGCATACTACAAAATACTGTTGTATTTTAAGGAAATTGATTGATGATTAGTCTCCACCCACGGTTACAGTATGATTAGGGAACTTACGTACAAGTAAATGGAGGTTTTCTCTAAAGCTTGCAGTTACGTCAGGGGATGAGTTTAGCGAGCGATAGCGGGATCCAATTATCCTGTTTTATCCACCCCTGATACCGAGTCTCGCCCAATCTTACATGCAGCTTCAGTTTCTGTCTCGGTGAATTTGAGTTTGTCTACTGCGACAGATACACCACCTCCATTCCAAATTTGACTATCTTTTCGATACGAATTTAAATGAACTTCTACACTTGGTAGTTTTATGGTAGGTTCTTACTGATGACGCCTATTGTCGTCTTCTCCTCACCCGTGATGATATTTTCAAGTAAGGAATTGTCCACATTTTGCACTTAAATCACGTTTTTCGTTTTGAATACTACACTACTGGCCATTAAAATTGCTACACAAAGAAGAAATGCAGATGATAAACGAGTATTCGTTGGACAAATATATTATACTAGAACTGACATGTGATTACATTTTCACGCAATTTGGGTGCATAGATCCTGAGAAATCAGTACCCAGAACTACCACCTCTGGCTGTAATAACGGCCATGATACGCCTGGGCATCGAGTCAAAGAGAGCTTGGATGGCGTGTACAGGTACAGCTGCCCATGCAGCTTCAACACGATACGACAGTTCATAAAGAGTAGTGACTGGCGTATTGTGACGAGCCAGTTGCTCGGCCACCATTGACCAGTAGTGTACTTCATAGCTATTAAAAATTGACGAGGACAAATTTTGAATCTTTTCGGTGTCAGTAATCTGTATGGGGCTAGGAAAAATTATTTTGTATTTATGTCCGCCTTAAAAACGTATTATATTAGAAAGTTTTTTATTTAAATCATTTTTAGTTTCAGATCGATCAGGAATCCATATTTTACCGGAAAGACATCTCTTAAATACTGTCTGCCAGTCTTAATTTCAATCGATACCTTTAAGCGACAGTCCCAGTAATGAGACGCAGCAGCAGCTGTCAGTGTCTCATCGTACGTCATTTTCTGTCCCTCACCTGGAAATAGTGGCCAGATGGACCGCTGATTATCACGCCAAGATGATTGAATGGCCTGTCCGCAGACCCAACAAGAATATAATCACTCAGTATGCTAAATAATAACAGCGCGGTTGTGCACTAATGAACACGAAGCTATCGGATATACAATAGCACCGAACGTTTGTCAAGAAAATTCTATGTAATGTTTAGAATTTGTTTGTTCCAAATGCTCGCTGCATGAAAGATGTTACCTTTCAGGCTACCGCGACCATGTTATGAGGTTCGTTGTGGATGTTCACTGCAGCTAATCGCACAGTCGTGTTTATGAACTGTACGATTTACCTAGAAAGTAGACTCATCAATAAACATAGTGTTTCGATGTAACTTTCGTCCTTATCTAATTTGCCCGGTTTGAGAGGCGGATGTCTTCTTAACACACTACGATCAGTCGCATGTAGGACGTGCAGCTCGCGGGCGGTTTCGTGGACTTGTTAACACAGGTGTACTGCACTTGACTGACGACGTCGTTAGACACACGCTGTTAAATCATTCTGTGGCTAAGCGAGCGCTCACTTTCAGCAGGGCACTTATGACACTCCTAAATACTACGGCTACTGGGAGGGAGAATCTACATCCTCGGTACGGTTGTGTGCACAGATGTGCCAGACTTTCCATTCATCAAACCAAAACGTCCGCGGCTCGTGGTCTGGTGGCTAGCGTTGCTGCCTCTTGATCACGGGGTCTCCGGTTCGATTCCCGGCCGGGTTTCTCTGCACGGGGACTGGGTGTCTGTGTTGTCCTCGTCATTTCATCATCATCATTCGTGACAGTGGCTAGATTGGACTCTGCAAAAATTGGAACTTTATACAAGCGCTGATGACCCCGCAGTTGAGCGCCCCACATGCCAAACATCATCATGATGATCATCATCTTCAAACCAAAACGCAAAGCGAATAGTGAAGGCAGTCATCTTTGCTGCAACTGTCGCTAATTTGTGGTGGCGCGATTCGGCACTAGCTTACTACGTTAGCCAAAATGTGATCTATAGTCCAACAAATTTACTCCAAAAGTGTGTCTGAAATTCGTATGAATAATTTTGTATGAATTTCTTAGGTTGTGAAGCCCTGTTATTAGAAACACCCTCTATAAAACCCGAGTGTTGATGATTTTAGACTTTCTCCTTGCAGCTAACTACGATATTGGTGTTTTGCCCTGAAAGAGCGCAGTTGGACTAAAGTACATGGCCATTTCCTTTTGCTGCCTTCTTTGCTGCCCAAACTTCCCTCATTCGCTCGCTGTGTTTCTGTTTCCGGTCCTCTGTCCATGCTTATTGTCGGCTTCGTGTCTTCGGCTTCATCTTGATTGCTTTTTTGGTTGTCCATATTTCTTTCATCTTCCGGCTGTGATCTTGTCTGCGTTCTTCGGTCCATTTTACGCCTGTTTGTTTGTCACAGTGTATCTCATGTAGTTTGCTTTTCTTAATGATATTTCTGATTTTTATTCTGTCGTTTATTGTGTCTGCTGTTATGTTGAGTTGGTTCAGGTCGTTTTTTACCTCTGCCACCCATTTGTTGTTTCTCTTGTACGATAAATAATTGTGTTCCCGGACTTTAAGTGCACCCTATAACACAACATTGTACACATATGACACATGCCATTTTGAAGAGAAACCGTGAAAAAGTTTTTTTTTTTTTTTCATGCATACCACCACAGCGTAGTTTGGTAATTTGCCGATAGTCAGCGCTAGTGGCAAACATGGCGAGTTTGTGTGCGGAGGGAGCTTTCTGTGTGTTGGAGTTCGACAAAAACAGGTGTGTTGCAGCTTTTGAACGGAAGTTTAGAACCAAGTACGGTAAGAAGCCACCAACAAGGAAGGCCATTTACCACTGGCACAACAAATTCGTTACTATGGGTTGCTTGTGCCTGGCAAAGGGAAGCGGACGTCCCAGTGTGAGTGAAGTGAATGTGGAGCGCGTACGAGAGACATTCATAAGGAGTCCAAAGAAATCGGTGCGTCGTGCATCCCGTGAACTCGTAATGGTTCCAGTGACAGTGTGGAAAGTCCTGCGACAGAAGCTGTCTATGAAACCATTCAGACTGGAGCTAGTGCAGAAGGCACAGTCGACGATGCCATGCTGGGACGGGTATGGCTAGAATTCGATTACCGTATTGACGTTTGCCGGGTCGCCCATGGTTCGCATATCGAATGTTTGTGGAAAAAAAAACAACTTTATAAGAGTTTCTCTTCAAAATGTAATATGTATGACATCTGTTCATTGTTTAGTTCTTGCGCAATAAATAATTGAAAGCGTTCCCGAATTTTATGTACACCCTGTGTATATCCACAAACTTAAAATGAAATAAATTCCGTCAAGTCGTGAAAACGGGCCAGGAAAGAGAGGGACTTGCTGAGCGCCGAAGATGGCAAGGCTCCTGGGACAGATATATTTTCCTAGTGACCTCACGAGACCCACGGCGGCGCTCATGTCACAGCTTTAGCTGGTTTCGCAAGCTTGTACAGCCACAGGTCAGTCCTGTTTATTTCTGCTAGGCTACAGGTTCCCCATAGTTTATGTTAATAGGGATGATGGTAGTTCGTTAAACCAAATTCGCTGTTTTCCCTTGTTCTATAAATAAACTAGCTGCACCAGACCGCGCTTTACTGTTGCTGTCTGTTTAAATGGGAAATATGCTTCTGATTTCTATGGGAAATGGGCATACACCCCAATCTCCTCCTCTCCCCTACCTCTGTCCATCGCCCCCCGCCTCTTTTCTTCGTTCATCTCCTTCTCCATCCGCCCTCCCTCCCTCCCCCCCCCCCCTCTCTCTCTCTCTCTCTCTCTCTCTCTCTCTCTCTCTCTCTCTCTCTCTCTCTCATTTCTCATGACACGGCAGCTGGCAACGCTGTTCGTCTCGCTTCGCGTAGCGCGCCGTCCGCTAACGGGTTGACGCGAGTCGCTGAACTCGCCGAGGGGGGCTGGCGAAACAGCCAGGTACCTCCTGGAAATGAAGCGTGCGCGGTCTAGTGTGGTGCTAAGTACTGGCTTATCTTGCAACACTCGGCTCCCTCTGTGCGTGCATGAGACACGGCGCGCAGAAGACAATCAGGGTGGTGACGTCTTCCTTGACTCCAGGAAGGCATTTGATACAGTGCCGCACTGTCGCTTAGCGAACAAAATACCAACATACCCAGTACCGGACCAGCTTTTTGATTCGACTGAGGACTTCGTTGCAAGCGTCTGTCTCTTAACGGAACAAAGTAGACAGATCTACAGGTAATTATGAAGTACGTCAGTAGTGTGTGACAGGATCGTTACTGTTTACAATATACAGCAGGCCTAGTCAATCATTTTTATCTACCACTTACTTTCGCATCTCTGTTAGCAGTAACATTTTCAAGATTTTAAACATGGCTGAAACAGCAACTGTTGAAATTCTTCACAGTAAAGGATGACAGCCAAAACAGTTGCAGGATAAAGATTTATTAAAATTCGTGACCAAGGTTTCGGTATATATAAACATACCTTCATCAGAAGTAAAAAATCCTGAACAGGAAGACACTTTCATTAGCAAAACCTTAGCATCGGAAATGAGAAACATTAAAGCTTAAGTAACAGTGAAATTACCAGAGTAATACAGGCACGAAATCTTTTAGTTACCGAGCTAGGTGGCGCAGTGGTTAGACACTGGACACGCATTCGGAAGGACGACGGTTCAATCCCGCGTCCGGCCATCCTGATTTAGGTTTTCCGTGATTTCCCTAAATCGCTCCAGGCAAATGCCGGGATGGTTCCTTTCAAAGGGCACGGCCGACTTCCTTCCCCGTCCTTCCCTAATCCGATGAGACCGATGACCTCGCTGTCTGGTCTTCCTTCCCCAAACCAACCAACCAATATTTTAGTTACTTAATAAAATTACATCATGCAATGGAGATTAATAAAACAATTGTGCCAATGGCGTCGTCAATAATTAAGACATCTTCCCCATTTGTACAACATGACTATGGGCACAGGGTGAATGCGAACAGTTTAGCACCAGTATTTCGCCTATGAACTATCGAGACAAGAGTGTGAAAGCACTAGGGCAGATGGTTTCGCCGAGAGAGGGCACTTGTGGTATGTGCCAGACACTCGCGCATATTAAAATCCATGGATACATACATAAGCGCATCAAAATTATTAAAAGTTGTGCTAATTCAGACCTTCTGTCTTAATAAATAAAACATATCACACCATTTAAAAACATTTATGTAAAATAGAAAATATATAACCAATTTACCTGTGTCCTAGTGTCAGACAGATGAAGCTTGCGCTATGGAACACGTCTAACGAGAGAGGGCACTTCGTGCCTGTATTACTCTGGTAATTTCGCTGTTACTTAAGCTTTCCGATGCTAAGGTTTTGCTAACGAAAGTGTCTTCCTGTTCAGGACTTTTTTACTTCTGATGAAGGTATATTTATATATACCGAAACCTTGGTCAAGAATTTTAATAAATCTTTATCCTGCAACTGTTTTGGCTGTCATCCTTTATTGTGCAGTAACATTTTCAAACTACCGAATGCTATCTCAGAAGTGGTGCTAAAGTTACAGCAACTGACGGCATATAATAATAATAATTAGTAACCAGATCCTGTATGTCAAAATTTTATGAAAATGTATTGAAAATACTTTTAAAACATCGCCCGTCATAAAAGCTGGAACGCACGCTAGTGGCGGGGTATTGAATTCCCCAACGATTTTCGGAATGGAATGTCCCATGCGTGTGACACCGCGTTCGAAGTCTGTGAATTCCCGTGCTGCGGTCGTAATCGCGTCGGAAACCTTTTCGTACGGATCACCTGAGTACAAATCAATGCACTGCCCTTTTGCACCCTGTGTACGCGACATTACCGCCATCTGTGTATTTGCAATTGCCATCGCATGACGTTTGTCACCTCGTTGTAAAAAGGTCTGTAATTAAAGAGTTGACGAAATATGCGTTTCTAGGAATTGTGTCGTTATTATAATTGTACTTTGTATATCTTTGCTTCGGGCGAAGGAAACACATTGTTTGTCTCATCGAAGTCAAGTTCAGCGGATGTGTCGTAATCTGTCGACAGGGTAACTAAATTTGACACTCTGCATTCACCCGTACTCTATCTTGAGCAGTGTTTCGTGCTTTTTAATTTGCTGAAACCACACTGCGCAACAACATCATAGGATCACTTTTTCGAAACCCTGCAGTTGTCTCTCATAACCACGCTTAAAATTAGGCTCGAAGGTGCCCACAAGCGTCCTCTTTAGTGGTACAAAACCGTGGCGCCCCGCGACGCTTCGAACGGCAAAGGCGTCGACACGTGTGCCACACAGTAAGGCTGCCACGAGGTTACCCACATTTCGTCCCCATCTTTCGACGTCTGCGATGGAGGTCAGGACTGCGACACCCAGTGTTGAAGTCACGCGGTTTTCTTATGAGTGTCGGAGAGAAACGTTCGAGACACACCGCCGCCCACTAACGAGAGGGGGTGGCATGAACCGCGACAGTGAGTCCACCACTTTCCCTGGGGCGTTGATTCCCACATATTCGGGTTGAAAACGGCAGTTCGCAATGCAGTGGGCAAGATGATAATAGGCGGCCGCTGTGGCCGAGCGGTTCTAGGCGCTTCAGTCTGGAACCGCGCTGCTGCTACGGTCGCAGGTTCGAATCCTGCCTCGGGCATGGACGTGTGTGATTTCCTTAGGTTAGTTAAGTTTAAGTAGTTCTAAGTCTAGGGGACTGATGACCTCAGATGTTAAGTCCCATACTGCTCAGAGCCATTTGAATAATAATAATAATAATAATAATAATATGATCTTGACACTCGTTGATACAGCGGCCACCCTCAGTCATTTGACCCTTCTCTAAGGACATTGTGCAGTGGAAAAAGCTAGGCACTCTTACTGTAAGTAATGGCTGCATCTCCATTGAACGTAATCCTACCCCTTTGGAATGCTGTGCGACCGCAATTTTTGCTGTGTTAAAATTTTGTATTTGCGGGGATCCACAGCCTCGAGATGTTTAATAAACGTTAACATGGTCCGTAGTTGGCTGTAATGCATTTTTTATTTAATCGTGGGATTAAATAATTACAAGCAAAAGTTAAGAATGATTTGAAAATGACATGAACTACAGATGTTACAAATATGCTTGACAAGGACGCGTAGTCGAAATTAGCTAATCTTATGATTAACCGTGCTGTTCTGTTCGGGTTTGTATGACCCGAAATGGTTATAAATTTCGTTTATTATTATTTAAATATCAAAATAACTATGAAATTAGTTGATCTTGTCTGAAAATGCAAGGGCAGTATGTGGCTACAAAAGTTTTAAAATATTTTACAAGTTATCTGGTCATAAACCTTTAAGAGCTACATACCCTGTTAATCACTTTAATATTCGGACACTATGATACGTTAATCTTGTCGCATCATAACTTTATTCGTAACAAAACATATAACTGTTATATTCTGTGATGTCTTGTAAATAACAGCATAAACTTTATTAAGATAACAAAATGTTCAAATGTGTGTGAAATCTTATGGGACTTAACTGCTAAGGTCATCAGTCCCTAAGCTTACACACTACTTAACCTAAATTAGCCTAAGGACAAACACACACACACACACACACACACACCACACACACACACACACACACACACACACACACACACACACCCATGCCCGAGGGAGGACTCGAACCTCTGCCGGGACCAGCCGCACAGTCCATGACTGCAGCGCCCTAGACCGCGCGGCTTAAGATAACATACATAAGTTCTTCCATGATAGTATTTAAATACAACTCGGTCCTATATTCACGTTACTTTAATATTCGGACACTTCGCAGAACTAATTATTTCAAGAAAAGATTTTGTGGAACATAAATGTTTCAACATCTGTCGGGTAGCCATTTTGTTTTATCACTTCTTTCAAACGCTGCGGCATACTGCAAATGATTTTTTTTTAATAGTCCGATATAGACTGTCCCATTCTTCTTTCAAACGACGCTTCAGTTTCCTTGGATGATACTGTTGTTTCTCTAATACGTCGCTCCAGTTCTCCCCATACATTCTCAGTGGGGTTGAGATATGGTGATTGAGGTGGTGGTTCTAAGACTTCGGGGGCAAATGTACAACAAATATCCCTGCACAATGTAAGCCTTATGTTTCGGGTCATTGTCCTGGTAAAACTTGAACGTGTTTGATATTCCCGTGGTTTCAGCACTTTTCCGTCAATTGTTCTGTAATATGTTCAAATAGACGTATTTGTCCATAATACTGTCGATGAACACCAATTCACCCGGTCCAAATATCGATATACAGCTCCAGACAAGAACGCTGACACCTCCATGCTTTACAGTCGGATAAATATTTGTAACTGTAAATTCTTCGTTCTTCTTCCGCCACACCATGCTTCGTCCATCCGACCCAAAAACGTTAAATAACGTCGTTCCACCATATTTCGTTCGTCCTAATAAACTCCCTGGTTAAGTACAATCTCTTCTTCCGATTCTGTTCATGCACATACGGTTTCTTCCTGGCCACTCTTCCATTGCAGCCACTTTTCGTTCAGTGCTCTGCGAATCGTTTGAGGATGTACCTTCTTGCCAGTCTCGTTTAGCAGGTCACGTGCTAATCTGGGTGCACTGAGTGTAGGATCCTGCTTTATTTTCCGCATTAGCTGCCTCTTGCCACGTGCATCCAGCTTGGTGGCTGGCCGGCCCTTTTGCGGCGCAGAGTCGATACGGTCCTCATTTTTGAATCGTCTGTTGATATCTGCCACAGTAGTCTTATTTATGTTGAGCGTGGCAGCAATTTTCCTACGTGATTTACATTTCGAGTTGTGAAAAATCACAAGCTGTCGTATCTCAAAACTAGTATTAGCTTTGCGTGGCATCGTACCGTCTGGACAGTCGACCACGCTTGTGTAAACACACACTTGTCTTCTGACTCGAAGTATTTACCCCGGTGTAAACGGTGAAAACAAGTGCGGCACTGTCATCTGTCCGTATATTAAAGTAATGTGACCATTCAAGAGTGCTTTATTTCAATCGTATTATTTAACAAGTGGTATACGTTGTGTAAACATCATTCATGCTATTATTTACTAGACATCTACCTTCATGTAATACGTGTTACATTATATTTTCCTTTTATTCAGAATACAGTTACGATGCAGCAAAGTAAAAAGTTCCTAGTGACCGAATATTAAGGTTATTTCCGGTCAGTGTAACCCGACATTAATATGATTACTCTAAAGTCAGACACTTTCCGTTTCTCATATTTTATAGTAGTAATGAAGTTCATTGTTCATACTTCCTCTCAGTATTCAACAAGTCAACAAAGGCGCTGCGTTTATAACAATCGATTTGTCGTTATGACTTTCAACTGTTCGAATATCTATTGTTTCTGCTCAGTTTGTGGTCTCTGACCAGTCTGGGTTGTGACATCATGGCGATTACATCATTGACTGACGCTGAGTAAGAACAACTGAGAATTGTGAAGGTGGTTCGATGAACCCTCTGCCTGGCACTTATACGTGATTTGCAGAGTGCCCATGTAGGTGTAGATTAATTAGTAAATACCACAACAGACGATCACTTTCGGAGTCTGGAGATCATGTTAGTAGTGCATCTGAAAGCGAGTGTTCTGATGATATTTCCGACAGTCCACAGCCCGTTCAAAGTAGTATACAGACTTCTGTTTCTAAAAATGGGAACAAGAATGGCAGCTGCAACCACCAGCACGACGCAGCCGCTTAACTCCTTGGAACGTCATCAGGAGTACCCCGGGTATGCAAACAGCAGAATAAGTGATGTAAAGAGGTCATCTAAAGTATTATTTTCTCCAGCACTTCAGAATGTCATCATAGAGATATCAAATATTGAAGGGCAATGAATTAATGGTAAACAAAGGACAAACATTGATCATTCACTTTTTCACGCATACTTAAGACTCCTATTACTTGCGGGTGTATATCGCTCACACGGGGAATGTACAAAAAAATTATGGGATAAGGATTCTGGTCGGAACATATTTCGAGCAACCACGTCCCTAGAAACATTCTGTAAAATATTGCGCGTCCTGAGATTTGATAAGAAATCAACAAGAGAGGAAAGGCGACGTGTTGATGAACTCGACGCACATCGCAATATCTGGGAGAAGTGATTACAAGTCCTTCCTACTGTATGATCCAGGGCAAAATGTGATCGGCAACGAGCAGCTGGTGGTAGCAATTAGAGGCCGCTGTCCACTCAAGCAGTCATCCCACGCAAACTTACAATATATGGGATCAGGGTATGGACTCTGTGTGACACCAAATCTTCATATGTACTGAAAGCCCAAATTTATACAGGAAAGGAGAGTGCAGCGGCACCAGTAGAAAGTCAGGGAATGAGAGTAGTATGCTGATCTTACCTCTGATTTGCGCGATCAGAATGTAACATGTGATAATTTTTTGCGTCATACAATTTGGGACGGGTGCACGACGAATGGAAACTGACAATGTTATGAACAAAACGTAATAATAACCCAGAGCATCCACAAAATATGATCAACAAGGAGGTTAATAGCTCCTCATTTTACTTACACAAATGACACCACGTTGGTCAATTATATTCCCAAGAGAAATAAGACTGTTGTACTGATGAATACTCTCCACCATGGCTGGGAAATAAGTGACAGGGCTGATAAGAAGCCAAACATGATTTTAGATTGTAATTGAAGGGGCTGTAGACACGCTCGATGAGCTAACAGGTACATATACATACAAACGAAACACCAGTAGTCGGCACGTGATAGTTTCCTACAATATTCTTGATGTTGCTACTCGTAATGTACACTGTGTGATCAAAAGCATCCGGACAAGGGGCTGAAAATGGCTTACAAGTTCGTGGCGCCCTCCATCGGTAATGCTGGAATTCAGTATGGTGTTGGCCTACCCTTAGCCTTGATGACAGCTTCCACTCTCGCAGGCATACGTTCAATCACGTGCTGGAAGGTTTCTTGGAGAATCGAAGCCCATTCATTACGGAGTGCTGCACTGAGGAGAGGTATCGATCTCGGTCGGTGAGGCCTGGCACGAAGTCGGCGTTCCAAAAGATCCCACAGGTGTTCTATAGGATTCAGGTCAGGACTCTGTGTACGCCAGTCCATTGTAGGGATGTCATTGTCATGTAACAACTCCGCCACAGGCCGTGCATTATGAACAGGTGCTCGATCGTGTTGAAAGATGCAGTCGCCATCCCCCAATTGATGAGTGGGAAGCAATAAGGTGCTTAAAACATCAATGTAGGCCTGTGCTGTGATAATGCCACTCAAAACAACAAGGGGTGCAGGTCCCCTCCATGAAAAACACGACCAACCATAACAACACCGCCTCAGAATTTTACTGTTGGCACAACATACGCTGGCAGATAAAGTTCACCGGGCATTCGTCGTACACACACCCTACCATCGGATCGCCACATTGTGAGCCGTGATCCGTCACTCCACACAACGTTTTTCCACCGTTCAATCGTCCAATGTTTACGCTCCTTACACCAAACGAGGCGTCGTTCGGCATTTACCGGCGTGATGTGTGGCTTATGAGCAGCCCCTCGACCATGAAATCTAAATTTTCTCACCTCACGCCTAACTGTCATAGTACTTGCAGTGGATCCTGATGCAGTTTGGAATTCCTGTTTGACGGTCTGGATAGATGTCTGCCTATTACACATTACGATCCTGTTAAATTGTCGGCGGTCTCTGTGAGTCAAGAGACGAGGTCAGCCTGTATGCTTTTGTGCTGTACGTGTCCCTTCACGTTTCCACTTCACTATCACATCGGAAACAGTGGACCTAGGAGTGTGGAAATCTCGCGTACATACGTCTGACACAAGTGACACCCAATCACCTGACCACGTTCAAAGGGCGTGAGTTCCGCAGAGCGCCCCATTCTACTCTCTGACGATGTCTAATGACTACTGAGGTCGCCGATATGGAGTACTGGCAGTAGGTGGCAGCACAATGCACCTAACATCAAAAACGTTTGTTTTTGGGAGTGACCGGATACTGTTGGTTACATAGTTTATATGTCTTGTGAACTTCGATTGACCGTAACTGGAATGAAAGAAAACTGACTAGTAGCATTTTGCAACAAGAAAAGATTCTTGGAGAATGGTCAGGGCATCAAAGACCCCTGTTGTTGTTGTTGTTGTTGTGGTCTTCAGTCTTGAGACTGGTTTGATGCAGCTCTCCATGCTGCTCTATCCTGTGCAAGTTTTTTCATCTACCAGTACCTACTGCAACCTACATCCTTCTGAATCTGCTTAGTGTATTCATCTCTTGGTCTCCCTCTACGATTTTTACCCACCACGCTGCCCTCAAATACTAAATTGGTGATCCCTTGATGCCTCAGAACATGTCCTACCAACCGATCCCTTCTTCTGGTCAAGTTGTGCCACAAACTTCTCTTCTCCCCAATCCTATTCAGTACTTCCTCATTAGTTATGTGATCTACCCATCTAATCCTCAGCATTCTTCTGTAGCACCACATTTCGAAAGCTTCTATTCTCTTCTTGTCCAAACTATTTATCGTCCATGTTTCACTTCCATACATGGCTACACTCCATACAAATACTTTCAGAAATGACTTCCTGACGCTTAAATCTATACTCCGTGTTAACAAATTTCTCTTCTTCAGAAACGCTTTCCTTGCCATTGCCAGTCTACATTTTATATCCTCTCTACATCGACCATCATCAGTTATTTTGCTCCCCAAATAGCAAAACTCCTTTACTACTTTAAGTGTATCATTTCCTAATCTAATTCCCTCAGCATCACCCGACTTAATTCGACTACATTCCATTATCCTCGTTTTGCTTTTCTTGATGTTCATCTTATATCCTCATTTCAAGACACTGTCCATTCCATTCAACTGCTCTTCCAAGTCCTTTGCTGTCTCTGACAGAATTATAATGCCATTGGCGAACCTCAAAGTTTTTATTTCTTCTCCATGAATTTTAATACCTACTCCGAATGTTTCTTTTGTTTCCTTTACTGCTTGCCCAATATACAGATTGAACAACATCGGGGAGATGCTACAACTCTGTCTCACTCCCTTCCCAACCTCTGCTTCCATTTCATGTCCCTCGACTCTTATAACTGCCATCTGGTTTCTGTACAAATTGTAAATAGCCTTTCGCTTCCTGTATTTTACCCCTGCCACCTTTAGAATTTGGAAGAGAGTACTCCAGTCAACACTGTCAAAAGCTTTCTCTAAGTCTACAAATGCTAGAAATGTAGGTTTGCCTTTCCTTAATCTTTCTTCTAAGATAAGTCGTAAGGTCAGTATTGCCTCACATGTTCCAATATTTCTACAGAATCCAAACTGATCTTCCCTGATGTCGGCTTCTACCAGTTTTTCCATTCGTCTGTAAAGAATTCGTGTTAAAATTTTGCAGCTGACTTATTAAACTGATAGTTCGGTAATTTTCACATCTGTCAACACCTGCTTTCTTTGGGATGGGAATTATTATATTCTTCTTGAAGTCTGAGGGTACTTCGCCTGTCTCATACATCTTGCTCACCAGACGGTAGAGTTTTGTCAGGACTGGGTCTCCCGAGGCCGTCAGTAGTTCTAATGGAATGTTGTCTACTCCGGGAGCCTTGTTTCGACTCAGGTCTTTCAGTGCTCTGTCAAACTCTTCACGCAGTATCATATTTCCCATTTCATCTTCATCTACATCCTCTTCCGTTTCGATAATATTGTCCTCAAGTACATCGCCCTTGTATAGACCCTCTATATACTCCTTCCACCTTTCTACTTTCCCTTCTTTGCTTAGAACTGGGTTTCCATCTGAGCTCTTGATATTCATACAAGTGGCCCTCTTTTCTCCAAAGGTCTCTTTAATTTTCTTGTAGGCAGTATCTATCTTACCCCTAGTGAGATAGGCCTCTACATCCTTACATTTGTCCTCCAGCCATCCCTGCTTAGCCATTTTGCACTTCCTGTCGATCTCATTTTTGAGACGTTTGTATTCCTTTTTGCCTGCTTCATTTACTGCATTTTTATATTTTCTCCTTTCATCAATTAAATTCAATATTTCTTCTGTTACCCAAGGCGTTCTACTAGCCCTCGTCTTTTTACCTACTTGATCCTCTGCTGCCTTCACTACTTCATCCCTCAAAGCTACCCATTCTTCTTCTACTGTATTTATTTCCCCCATTCCTGTCAATTGCTCCCTTATGCTCTCCCTGAATCTCTGTACAACCTCTGGTTCTTTTAGTTTATCCAGGTCCCATCTCCTTAAATTCCCACCTTTTTGCAGTTTCTTCAGTTTTAATCTACAGGTCATAACCAATAGATTGTGGTCAGAGTCCACATCTGCCCCTGGAAATGTCTTACAATTTAAAACCTGGTTCCTAAATCTCTGTCTTACCATTATATAATCTATCTGATACCTTTTAGTATCTCCAGGGTTCTTCCATGTATACAACCTTCTTTCATGATTCTTAAACCAAGTGTTAGCTATGATTATGTTGTGCTCTGTGCAAAATTCTACCAGGCGGCTTCCTCTTTCATTTCTGTCCCCCAATCCATATTCACCTACTATGTTTCCTTCTCTCCCTTTTCCTACACTCGAATTCCAGTCACACATGACTATTAAATTTTCGTCTCCCTTCACAATCTGAATAATTTCTTTTATTTCATCATACATTTCTTCAATTTCTTCGTCATCTGCAGAGCTAGTTGGCATATAAACTTGTACTACTGTAGTAGGTGTGGGCTTCGTACCTATCTTGGCCACAATAATGCGTTCACTATGCTGTTTGTAGTAGCTTACCCGCATTCCTATTTTCCTATTCATTATTAAACCTAATCCTGCATTACCCCTATTTGATTTTGTGTTTATAACCCTGTAGTCACCTGATAAGAAGTCTTGTTCCTCCTGCCACCGAACTTCACTAATTCCCACTATATCTAACTTCAACCTATCCCGGCGGGGTCAGGGATTTTCTCTGCCTCGTGATGGCTGGGTGTTGTGTGCTGTCCTTAGGTTAGTTAGGTTTAAGTAGTTCTAAGTTCTAGGGGACTGATGACCATAGATGTTAAGTCCCATAGTGCTCAGAGCCATTTGAACCATTTTTCAACCTATCCATTTCCCTTTTTAAATTTTCTAACCTACCTGCCCGATTAAGGGATCTGACATTCCACGCTCCGATCCGTAGAACGCCAGTTTTCTTTCTCATGATAACAACATCCTCTTGAGTAGTCCCCGCCCGGAGATCCGAATGGGGGACTATTTTACCTCCGGAATATTTTACCCAAGAGGACGCCATCATCATTTAATCATACAGTAAAGCTGCATGCCCTCGGGAAAAATTACGGCTGTAGTTTCCCCCTGCTTTCAGCCGTTCGCAGTACCAGCACAGCAAGGCCGTTTTGGTTATTGTTACAAGGCCAGATCAGTCAATCATCCAGACTGTTGCCCTTGCAACTACTGAAAAGGCTGCTGCCCCTCTTCAGGAACCACACGTTTGTCTGGCCTCTCAACGGATACCCCTCCGTTGTGGTTGCACCTACGGTACGGCTATCTGTATCGCTGAGGCACGCAAGCCTCCCCACCAACGGCAAGGTCCATGGTTCAGAGTAAAGAGTGCAATTGTGGCTAAATTGGTAACAACAAGAAAGTCTACTAAACGTGCACGCAAGTTCTGTCCTGCAAGCAGTGACAATAAAACTAACTTGTTACATGGAAAGTGTAATAAACATGTAAGCAAAACACACGTCACCTTCTTGTGCCCAAAACACACGTCACCTTTGTGTCCAAACTGCAGTGAACAAGAAGGAAGGAAAGTAAGATGGCAAACGGACAGATGGTTGTTGAGACTGAATTTTTTGTGGAAATGTTGTTCATAATATACCCTGCATAGATATTAAAATAATAAATTTTCTTTAGTGAACTTCAGTATATTATTTTATTATTATTAATATAACTGTGATTATTGACTACCTACCGTAATATAACAAAAATGTCGATGGCTTAGAGCTGTACGAAAAATGCAGTTTATTTCAGCATTTTATTATGTCGGGTCGTGTTGATCCGAACAGTACATTTGTATAGTGAAAACGAACAGAACCGCAGGGTTAAATAAAAACTGCATTACAGCCTGCTAAGGACCATGTTTACATTTATGTTGCTCTGTTGTTCGACGTGGAACACTCGCGACCTTTCAAAACCATTCGACGAATTCTAACATGATCCGAAGCAGCAAAGTGTACTTACGCTTTTTCAGCCATCCTCCTGTGGCGTGATCACGCGGCAGTGCAACATGAACATGAGTGTGACTAAAACGGCAAAGGTTCCCTCAAGACTTCACCCCCCCTCCCCTCTCCCGCCACCGATTCGGCAACACTTCGGTGCCGCCCACACAACTTTGGTACCTGTCAGAAACTTCGACACGAGTTCAGCCTTGCTTCTGCTCGAGCGCGTGGAGGTAGGCAGACTTTACCTAACAATGTCGAAGGGGTTGGCTAACACTTACACGCTAGAATAGGCACCAGGCTGATATGACGTTGAAATTTCTGAAGATACAATTTAAAGTCCTCAACAAAGGTGCGTGGATGGCACCAAGTGTGTTGCTGAACTGGCAGTTCTTAATGGTATCATTTGTCGTTTTATTCACCCACATGTTAATGTTGCACTGTCGAGTGGTCACGCCACAGGAGGACGGAAAACAGAAGCACTAATAAAAACCCTTCGCTGCTTCGGATGACGTTCAGATTTCGTCGAATGATTTTGCGAGGTCCGTAGTGTTCCACGTCGAACAACAGAGCAAAAACGGGGATAGCGCTGCATTCCCAAGTGCTTCGGTGAGGTTGCTGTCTCACCATGTTCTTAGGAGTATTAAAACGACGGAGGGTTTCAGCAGTGTGAAAGGTTGTGGAGAACACCTTCCCGTTGGGCATTGCACTACGAAGTATCGTTTTCGATCGCTAAATGTCTGTGAATCAACGCCCCAGAGAAAGGGGTGGTTTCACTGACGACGTTTATGCCACCCTCTTGAAGCCTTTTCGTGTCGATTGTAAGCAGCGGTGTGTGTGAAATGTTTCCCTCGGCGATCTACATCTACATCTACATGATTGCTCTGCAATTCACATTTAAGTGCTTGACAGAGGGTTCATCGAACCACAATCATACTATCTCTCTACCATTCCACTCCCGAACAGCGCGCGGGAAAAATGAACACCTAAACCTTTCTGTTCGAGCTCTGATTTCTCTTATTTTATTTTGATGATCATTCCTACCTATGTAGGTTGGGCTCAACAAAATATTTTCGCATTCGAAAGAGAAAGTTGGTGACTGAAATTTCGTAAATAGATCTCGCCGCGACGAGAAACGTCTTTGCTTTAATGACTTCCATCCCAACTCGCGTATCATATCTGCCACACTCTCTCCCCTATTACGTGATAATACAAAACGAGCTGCCCTTTTTTGCACCCTTTCGATGTCCTCCGTCAATCCCACCTGGTAAGGATCCCACACCGCGCAGCAGTATTCTAACAGAAGACGAACGAGTGTAGTGTAAGCTGTCTCTTTAGTGGACTTGTTGCATCATCTAAGTGTCCTGCCAATGAAACGCAATCTTTGGCTCGCCTTCCCCCAATATAATCTATGTGGTCTTTCCAACTGAAGTTGTTTGTAATTTTAACACCCAGGTACTTAGTTGAATTGACAGCCTTGAGAATTGTACTATTTATCGAGTAATCGAATTCCAACGGATTTCTTTTGGAACTCATGTGGATCACCTCACACTTTTCGTTATTTAGCGTCAACTGCCACCTGCCACACCATACAGCAAACTTTTTTAAATCGCTTTGCAACTGATACTCGTTTTCGGATGACCTTACTAGTCGGTAAATTACAGCATTATCTGCGAACAACCTAAGAGAACTGCTCAGATTGTCACCCAGGTCATTTATATAGATCAGGAACAGCAGAGGTCCCAGGACGCTTCCCTGGGGAACACCTGATAACACTTCAGTTTTACTCGATGATTTGCTGTCTATTACTACGAACTGCGACATTCCTGCCAGGAAATCACGAATCCAGTCGCACAACTGAGACGATACCCCATAGGCCCGCAGCTTGATTAGAAGAAAACCGCGTGCTTTCAGCGCTGGGTGTCGCGTTTTTGATCCCCGATCCAGATACGTCAAAAGAAGGGGTGGCGTTGGGCAGAATTATGGTGAAATTTGGTGTCAGTGTGACATCATTAACCGAGCGTTCACCTCACACGAAGAGGAAGGTGGCAGGCATCTTAGTGTCAAATTTCAAACCTGTACGTCGCAATGGGAGGCAATTACGTGGTTTTTAAGAAGTGATCCTTCGGTCCTGTTGTGCAGTGTACGTTGGCAAGTTGCTGCACCCGCGTCAGTGTCGTGAATGAACTCGAAACCATTTTTATCCTTGTATAAGTATCTCTTAATACACTTGTCCGCTTGAGCAGCGGGTCGCTGACCTTGAGATGTTACAATGGCGTAGCGAAGTAGCTTCAAGAATTCCATTCTTGAAGAGTGAACTGTGTAGGTGCATTTGTCTGAACCAAGCGCACTGATGCCTCATGTACGATGTCAGTGATTGTCAACAATCGGAAGTGTACCTTTGGAGGAGTTGCAAATAGCATGTTGTTGTTGTTGTCGTCTTCAGTCCTGAGACTGGTTTGATGCAGCTCTCCATGCTACTCTGTCCTGTGTAAGCTTCTTCATCTTCCGGTACCTACTGCAACCTATATCCTTCTGAATCTGGTTAGTGTATTCATCTCTTGGTCTCCCTCTAAGATTTTTACCCTCCACGCTGCCCTCCAGTACTAAATTGGTGATCCCTTGATGCCTCAGAACATGTCCTACCAACAGATCCTTCTTCTTGTCAACTTGTGCCACAAACTTCTCCCAAATCCTATTCAATACCTCCTCATTAGTTATGTGAGCTACCTATCTAATCTTCAGCATTCTTCTGTAGCACCACATTTCGAAATCTTCTATTCCCTTCTTGTCTAAACTATTTATCGTCCATGTTTCACTTTCGTACATGGCTACACTCCATACAAATACTTTCAGAAGCGACTTCCTGATACTTAAATCTATAGTCGATGTTAACAAATTTCTCTTCTTCAGAAACGCTTTCCTTGCCATTGCCAGTCTACATTTTATATCCCCTCTACTTCGACCATCATCAGTTATTTTGCTCCCCAAATAGCAAAACTCATTTACTACTTTAAGTGTCTCATTTCCTAATGTAATTCCCTCAGCATCACCCGATTTAATACGACTACATTCCATTATCCTTGATTTGCTTCTGTTGATGTTCATCTTATATCCTCCTTTCAAGACACTGTCCATTCCGTTCAACTGCTCTTCCAAGTCCTTTGCTGTCTCTGACAGAATTACAGTGTCATCGCCGAACCTCAAAGTTTTTATTTCTTCTCCATGGATTTTAATACCTACTCCAAACTTTTCTTTTGTTTCCTTTACTGCTTCCTCAATATACAGATTGAATAACATCGGGGACAGGATACAACCCTGTCTCACTCCCTTCCCAACCACTGCTTCCGTCTCATACCCCTCGACTCTTATAACTGCCATCTGGTTTCTGTACAAATTGTAAATAGCCTTTCGCTCCCTGTATTTTACCCCTGCCACCTTTAGAATTTGAAAGAGAGTATTCCAGTCAACATTGTCAAAGGCTTTCTCTAAGTCTACAAATGCAAGAAACGTAGGTTTGCCTTTCCTTAATCTTTCTTCTAAGATAAGTCATAAGGTCAGTATTGCCTCATGTGTTCCAATGTTTCTACGGAATCCAAACTGATCTTCCGCCAGGTCGGCTTCTATCAGTTTTTCCATTCGTCTAAAGAGTTCTTGTTAGTTTTTTTGATGCTGTGACTTATTAAACTCATAGTTTCGTAATTTTGACATCTGTCAACACCTGCTTTCTTTCGGATTGGAATGATTATAGTCTTCTTGAAGTCTGAGGGTATTTCGCCTGTTTCATACATTTTGCTCACCAGATGGTAGAGTTTTGTCAGGACTGGCTCTCCCAAGGCCACCAGTAATTCTAATGGAATGTTGTCTACTCCCGGGGCCTTGTTTCGACTCAGGTCTTTCAGTGCTCTGTCAAACTCTTCACCCATTATCATATCTCCCATTTCATCGTCATCTACATCCTCTTCCATTTCCATAATATTGTCCTCAAGTACATCGCCCTTGTATAAACCCTCTATATACTCCTTCCACCTTTCTGCCTTCCCTTCTTTGCTTAGGTTTCCATCTGAGCTCTTGATATTCATACAAGTGGCCCTCTTTTCTCCAAAGGTCTCTTTAATCTTCCTGTAGGCAAATAGCATACTTTCCCAGAAAAACTATGAAGAGATTGGGGAGTAGTCATTTCTTTGTGATGAAAGAAACGACACTGCGAAAAAGCGTAATTTTACAATCACGGGCCGAGGATTAGGCTTGGCAATACTAGGTGCCCAGTGAAATATCCGGCCGGTATTCGTGCTCACCAAATCACGACCTACTTTGGATCCCGGGTGTCGTCGCCCACCGGAAACAAACTGAACGGCCGCAGTGAGCAGCCGGCCTGCAGTGCAGATTACCAGCAGCGTAAACAAAACAGCCTGCTGGCCTGCCGGAACAACAACGCTGCCGATTGTCCGCGGTATGCCCTGCTACACAGCGTGATTTTTCCCACCATGGGGATCGATCCACGAGAGGATACGGAAGGATAAATGTCTAATGAACTTATGTCCGGAAGTGTATGCTTTCCGTGCTAGAAACCGTTTATTCAATCATACATTGTGTAATACGCGCTGTACCGTGCAACCACACTTACTGTATGTGTTGAGAATGGTTCGGTATGCCTCAGTGCATGCGTGTTCGCGCCACAGCATGTTCCGTCTCACATGTTCACATCGGCCAGGTTCAAATGGCTCTGAGCACTAAGAACATCTGTGGCCATCAGTCCCCTAGAACTTAGAACTACTTAAACCTAACTAACCTAAGGACATCACACACATCCATGCCCGAGGCAGGATTCGAACCTGCGACCGTAGCAGTCGCGCGGTTCCGGACTGTGCGCCTAGAACCGCTAGACCACCGCGGCCGGCACATCGGCCAGGCACCATCCTAATAGTATCAAAGGCAGCATGAATACGCTGCCCCAGTGTTTGCACATCTGCAATGCGCTCTGCTTAATACCCGAGACTTGTGAGGTGGCCCCATAGCCAGAAATCGCACAGGCTGAGATCGGGTGAATGAGCAGGCCGTGCAACTAAACCCCCTCGTCCGATCCGTCGACCAGGGAAGACACGATTGGTATGCGTCCGGTCGTTAACGGCTAACAAGGGGAGGCCACGATGTTTGGAACGCGGATTTACTGCCAACTTCGTACACTCGTAGTACTCCATTAGGACAACAAAGTGTGGAAGCAGTAGCGAGTACTTCTCAAGCGTTAATGAGAAACTCGCAAGATAATTTCGGTCGTCAAATATATACCTGCGCGTGGCCATTTTTACCATGAAGCGCCCGGCAGCCGAGTGGTTAACGTTCAAGCCCTGTAATCGCTGGCTCGATGGATCGAGTCCCGTTCGTCAGTTTCTTTTTTTATTTTCAACACAGTCGTCTTCTTTACTATTTATATTGCAATTGATATAATGGGAAAAATACGTGTAACCGGATGAACTTTTATTAAATTTACAATGTTATTTGGCTGTCTACAAATTTTTACTATCACAAATCATATAATATTCATATCTATCGACTAGTAAACGACCAAACGCATAAAGTGATAATGAAAATGTATGCTTGTCCGTGATTTGAGAAATCCCTTATACCTCGAAGGAGCCCGAAACTGTTACCTGCAAGTTTTGAGCGGCACGCACGGCTTTCGAAAGATGTGCAATTAATCGTCGCTTTCGACATTACAAGTTACAGGATGGTATTTTTCGTCAAAACATGGAAAACATAAAGTTACGAATATTATATTACACTCCTGGAAATGGAAAAAAGAACACATTGACACCGGTGTGTCAGACCCACCATACTTGCTCCGGACACTGCGAGAGGGCTGTACAAGCAATGATCACACGCACGGCACAGCGGACACACCAGGAACAGTGGTGTTGGCCGTCGAATGGCGCTAGCTGCGCAGCATTTGTGCACCGCCGCCGTCAGTGTCAGCCAGTTTGCCATGGCATACGGAGCTCCATCGCAGTCTTTAACACTGGTAGCATGCCGCCACAGCGTGGACGTGAACCGTATGTGCAGTTGACGGACTTTGAGCGAGGGCGTATAGTGGGCATGCGGGAGGCCGGGTGGACGTACCGCCGAATTGCTCAACACGTGGGGCGTGAGGTCTCCACAGTACATCGATGTTGTCGCCAGTGGTCGGCGGAAGGTGCACGTGCCCGTCGACCAGGGACCGGACCGCAGCGACGCACGGATGCACGCCAAGACCGTAGGATCCTACGCAGTGCTGTAGGGGACCGCACCGCCACTTCCCAGCAAATTAGGGACACTGTTGCTCCTGGGGTATCGGCGAGGACCATTCGCAACCGTCTCCATGAAGCTGGGCTACGGTCCCGCACACCGTTAGGCCGTCTTCCGCTCACGCCCCAACACCGTGCAGCCCGCCTCCAGTGGTGTCGCGACAGGCGTGAATGGAGGGACGAATGGAGACGTGTCGTCTTCAGCGATGAGAGTCGCTTCTGCCTTGGTGCCAATGATGGTCGTATGCGTGTTTGGCGCCGTGCAGGTGAGCGCCACAATCAGGACTGCATACGACCGAGGCACACAGGGCCAACACCCGGCATCATGGTATGGGGAGCGATCTCCTACACTGGCCGTACACCACTGGTGATCGTCGAGGGGACACTGAATAGTGCACGGTACATCCAAACCGTCATCGAACCCATCGTTCTACCATTCCTAGACCGGCAAGGGAACTTGCTGTTCCAACAGGACAATGCACGTCCGCATGTATCCCGTGCCACCCAACGTGCTCTAGAAGGTGTACGTCAACTACCCTGGCCAGCAAGATCTCCGGATCTGTCCCCCACTGAGCATGTTTGGGACTGGATGAAGCGTCGTCTCACGCGGTCTGCACGTCCAGCACGAACGCTGGTCCAACTGAGGCGCCAGGTGGAAATGGCATGGCAAGCCATTCCACAGGACTACATCCAGCATCTCTACGATCGTCTCCATGGGAGAATAGCAGCCTTCATTGCTGCGAAAGGTGGATATACACTGTACTAGTGCCGACATTGTGCATGCTCTGTTGCCTGTGTCTATGTGCCTGTGGTTCTGTCAGTGTGATCATGTGATGTATCTGACGCCAGGAATGTGTCAATAAAGTTTCCCCTTCCTGGGACAATGAATTCACGGTGTTCTTATTTCAATTTCCAGGAGTGTATTTATGATAATAAAAAATTGTAGACTGCCAAATAACACCGTAAATTTAATAAAAGTTCATCCGGTTACACGTATTTTTCTCATTATATCAATTGCAATGTAAATAGTAAACAAGATGACTGTGTTGAAAATAACGGACTCGATCCATCGAGCCAGCGATTACAGGGCTTGAACGCTAACCACTCGGCTGCCGGCGCTTAATGGTAAAAATGGCCACGCGCAGGTATATATTTGACGACCGAAATTATCTTGCGATTTTCTCAATAACGCTTGAGAAGTACGCGCTACTGCTTCCACACTTTGTTGTCCTAATGGAGTACTACGAGTGTACGAAGTTTGCAGTAAATCCGCGTTCCAAACGTCGTGGCCTCCCCTTGTAAGTGGGCTGGAGCACCATCATTTAGGAGCCACATAACCCTTCGAATCGCCAGTAGCACTACTTCCAGCAGGGGAGGGAGGCAGTCACCCGCAAGAAACGTCGATAGTTCCGGCGTGGTAGTCGACGCGGAAGGAAGACTCGTCCCAAAATACGGTCGCCACTTATCCCGGTCCACACATTCTGTCTCACCAATGCTGATGATTCACTGTAACTATACCATGCGGATTCTGCACACTATGACACAAATGACATAATGAAAGTGGGAGATACCCCTCCGCGTAAAGGTCGCCTCATCTGTGAATAAGACGGACGACACAAATCCCGGAATCGTGATTGCCTGGTGAAGAAACCAGTGAGAAAACTGCGCCCGATGTAGAAAGTTAGTCGCTAGCGAACTCTACACATTCTGTAAGTGATACGGGTAGTAACAATTGTCACGGAGAATGTGCCACACGGTCGTCTGACTTACCAGGTGCTGTCGGGCCAACTGCCTGATACTGACACGGCAGTCCCCTTCCACAGTGTTAATCATATGTTCCTCCATGTCTGGTGTCCGAACATTTTGGGTACTTTCAAGATTTCCTGCTTCCTAAAGTGACCCTGTCTCAGACAAACGGCCAAGCACTGTTGCAAACATTGAATGCTGTGGTTGTTGTCACGCTACCACATCCACTACAAGGTGAGTCAGCAAGAGAGGTGAATCAGACACGACATTACCGATGACTATGACCGGAGAAGGCGCTAGGGCATGACGTATGAGGAACACTAACACCCCCTAGGAGGAAACCATGTATACTGTAACCGTGGCTCTATGGTACAGCGCGTGTTAGACTGCAGTCTCTGTAACAAAGTATGATCGAATAAATCTTCTCTAGCATGGAAACACCACGCATTTCCGGTCGTAAGTTCGTCAGACCTTTTTTGTTCCGTAGCCTCTCGTCCGTCAATACGTAGAGTTTGTACACAGTGAAAAAAATCGCCCTGTGTATACATTCTGAACTGGTTCTAGTTGTTTAACTCTTAAATCCTGCTTTTCCTTCTTTAATGATGGATACTCTGCTCTAATATAGAAAACTGTTGTGCATGGTCACTCTAAAACAGTTTTTGATTGTTATTGCATAAGTTGTTTTATAAAGCATAAAGCAATGTTCCTCAATAAACAGATTCTTCCACTTTCCAACAATGACAATAATATGCAAAATTATAATTACAAAGACAATTCTTTTCAAGTTTTCAAGCCACACACAGAGAAAGTCACCGTGAATTGCCAGGAGTGGCAGGAGAAGCTGTATACAATTTCCGTCATATATATGTAAGCATAATCCTGGCCATTTAGTTAGGATAACAACGGTGGTGGTGGTGGTGGTTAGTGTTTAACGTCCCGTCGACAATTAGGTCATTAGAGACGGAGCGCAAGCTCGGTTCAAATGGCTCTGAGCACTATGGGACTTAACATCTGTGGTCATCAGTCCCCTAGAACTTAGAACTAATTAAACCTAACTAACCTAAGGACATCACACACATCCATGCCCGAGGCAGGATTCGAACCTGCGACCGTAGCAGTCGCGCGGTTCCGGACTGAGCCCCTAGAACCGCGAGACCACCGCGGCCGGCGCAAGCTCGGGTTAGGGAAGGATTGGGAAGGAAATCGGCCGTGCCCTTTCAAAGGAACCATCCCGGCATTTGCCTGAAACGATTTAGGGAAATCACGGAAAACCTAAATCAGGATGGCCGGAGATGGGTAGGATAGCAACGCATGTAATGTACATTGCATGTACCATATACCGATCCACGGGTATCGAGCATATTTTATTATATATTTATTATAAAGTATGCTGTGCAAGTAGAATATACTACTTTAAAATTCTGTGTTTTTAATACGGTTTTTATGTTTTCCATTGTTGCTTCTGTAGATCCGGTTTTAAGTAAAAGAAAATTAATTGCTTCAGACAGAATATAAAATAATTGCCATCACTTCTGATTGTAAAAATGTTTGCGTTACAGTTCGTTTTGGAACATCTACAGGGCAGGTTGGAGAGTAACCACGAGGTATTCGGTTGAGTTTTCCTCGACCAATGGGCGCAGTTCAAGAGACACATCTCTGGTACCTCTCCCTGTTTAATTCTTTCTTTCTTGTTTCTGCGCCCATGTCGGCCCGGTGGATGCCCTATCTGGCCAGCCCTATCTGGCCACCCTTGGCTACGGCACTGTCACTGTGCCAGGTATTGCGACCTCAGACATCGAACGCCGTGTTACGGCAGCAGAGCCAGCCGCAGCTATGACGTCATCCGGGCCAGAGAGCTGCAGATTAGCAGTCTGTTCGCACGTGCGCACGAGTGACAGCCAGATGCCGATAAGTGATACACGCCGCGCTAACAGGCAGTTACGACTGCGGAGATGGCAACGCCTCCGCCGCTGTCGTCGTGTTTTATGTCTTCCCACAGGTCCCAGGACACAGTCGCTACTGCACAGCTAGTTTTGGAAGAAGCTACGGCCACAGTACACCGCATTTAAGTAGCTCTCCCGATGACGATTTCCCGGTATCGCCCCTCGTAGGTCGTGTAAACATTCCAGTTCTGCCGGATTTCACATCCCACAGTCGGTATTCGCTCCCATCTGAACACATTTGAGTAGTAATTTGAGTTCTACATTAATAAAATGTAGACGAATCGATTTTATGTGGAATGAAGAAAAAGAAGTATTCGACTCAAGAGGAAGTTATTCATTTCCTTTATTTGGTTGAAGAGAAGCACATATCTTTGTTAGATTGGAGCAGATACTGGGTTGTTGCATAAGTTCGTAGCTTTCTTCCGTAAGTCAAATAAACACAACAGATACACGTAACAGAGACTGTAGTCATTTACAATGTATTCTCCATCGCTGTTTACAACGAACAGTCTGCCATCGCTGCGGTAACTTTACGATTCCGCGGCTGTAGAAATCTCGTGGTTTTAAGGCGAAGAACTCGTCGAGCCATGTTGGAGCGTATTTTCGTCACTTCACTCCACAGACTTCCTGGTCGTTGTTCTTGGATTTCGTCTGCAAGACCTCTCAAATGATGACAGTAAGCGTCAGCAGTGATTGTAACACCTCGTGGAAGCAGTTCGTAGTGTATCTCACCGTCCCCGTTTCACCAAACACATAACATTACGTTTTTCCTGAACGTGGAGAGTGTTTAATGTTAGAACAATCCTCCTTAAAATGAGAAAACAATTTTCTTACCGTGCTCTGTCCATTGGCATTATGCCTAAACACTTCGCAAATGTTTCTGGCTGCGTCCGCTGCTGTTACCCCTCTATTGAACTCCAGCAGAAAAATATGTCGGAAAAGTTCCGATTATTCCACTTGGCACTCCATTTTCTAAGATCCAGAGCTCTATGCACTATCTCCACACGACAAAATGACAGTACATAAACTAAAATAGGAACAGTGAAATACATATAAATAATGATATCTCTCTCTCTCTCTCTCTCTCTCTCTCTCTCTCTCTCTCGCTCGCGCAATCTCTCTGTCTGGTGAGGGAACATGCACAGGAATTTTCTGGCCGTCTTACTTTTCAGTTAGTATTAGTTGTTGAATCTTTTTTGAAGTACCATGGACAAGAGTTTTATTAGCAGTCTGCTTTGTAGACTGATTGCATTTCTCATTTGTTCAAAGTCTTCCTCGTGCTTTACCCAAGACTGCCATATTTAATCGTTCTATTTCATATCATCACAAATTCTTACATCCAGGGATTTGTATAGGGTGACTCATTCTGCTCCTAATTCATAGATGTTGTCGTAGGATGCTAGGCTTTTTTTTTCATTTCCTAAGGCGCACAGTTTTAAACAGCTGAACGTATGAAGCAAGTTGCCGATCTTGTGTATTGTGTACTAAACCGGGGACCTATAAACGACGGAGAAGCTTCGTCCCGCTGTAGCCCTCAGTGGTTCACAACGCCACAACAGACCACAGCAGTCCACCCACCCCACCGCCGTTCACACCCAACTAATTGTGCGGTTCGGCCCCCAGTGGATCCCCGCCGCCCACCCACGTAAAAAAACAAATTTAAATATATTTTTGTTTGTTAATAGGAAATAAATCGACGGTTTCCGTCGACACTGGGCTCGCGATAAAGACGTGATGAGTACTATTTGTTTGGGGTGAGTCCAGAGCTACACAACGCAGAAACAAAGTTGTAAATATCTTCCGAAACACCGTAGAAAATGCGGCTGTCGACTCCGAGGAAATACACCTTGTAGATAGCTTCCAACACTACGTCGACAGTGAAGTCATCAGTTGGAGCACACGGGGGAGCGACAGAAGCTTGAAGCCCGGCACAAATCATCCCGCGAAAGCCTACTTACGAAGTTTTATAAAGCACTATGAAGTGAGGAATCTAGGACTACTGTGCAGACTCCTACATATCGCTCCCGCAGGCAATGCGAAAACAAAAGTAATTGCCGCTCACTTCAGAATGGTTTGTACGCTACGGATGTAGAAACAGAGGCAGCGCAGCTCGTTTGCCTTCAGCGGCAGAAGGAAGCCCAACTCTGGATGTGTGGCGAGGACTGGGACCACCTCCTGGCTAAAGCGAGTCCAGTGTTGTAACCATTGTGCCACCTGACTCGGCATTTGCCGTCGGTGGAGGGGAGTGCGTCGCTCTGTTCATTGTGTGCAACAATAGCCTGGGCACCTCCCCTCCTCCGGCTTGTTGTTCGTGCACACGAGCTGGGGTTAGGGAGAGTGACCTTGCTTTGTTCTGCCTCCACGCTACAGTGAGGTGAGGTGCGCGTTCCCTGGAAACGCCAGCGTCACAGACGGCCCAGTGTTCCGTGTGGGCCCTGTGATTCGTGTCCCCGCTAAGCCTGCCACCTGCTCCCTAGATCAAAACAATTTTATCATGGCCCGTGCTGGCCTGAACTGTAACCTTTGAACACGAGGTTTCCATCGCGTCGTTTGCTTTTCCAGTACCACTGCCATTCAGTTGAGGCTTTCGCGTGTCTTCTGTCCATGTTAATTTCTGGGCACTACGGTGTGCGACAATTTGAGGTCCTCGCATACTGCGGACCTCCAGTACAGAATGTCAAGAAAATCGTTCAGGGTATTCGTTCTGCTCGGAACAGGATTATGATCCTGCTGTTATTGCTAGAGGTGGTACCATTATGTGTCTTAATTATCTACAGGGTGGTCCATTGATAGTGACCGTGTCAAATGTCTCACAAAATAAGCATCAAACGAAAAAACTACAAAGAACGAAACTCGTCTAGCTTGAAGGGCGAAACCAGATGGAGGGAGCTATGGTTGACCCGCTAGATGGCGCTGCCATAGGTCAAACGGATATCAACTGCGCTTTTCTAAATTGGGACCCCCATTTTTATTACATATTCGTTAGTACGTAAAGAAATATGAATGTTTTAGTTGGACCACTTTTTTCGCTTTGTGATAGGTAGCGCTGTAATAGTCTCAAACGTATAAGTACGTGGTATCACGTAACATTCCGCCACTGCTGACGGTATTTGCTTCGTGGTATATTACCCGTGTTAAAATGGACCGTTTACCATTTGCGGAAAAGGCCGATATCGTGTTGATGTATGGCCATTGTGATCAAAATGCCCAACGGGCGTGTGCTGTGTATGCTGCTCGGCATCCTGGACGATATCATCCAAGTGTCCGGACCGTTCGCCCGATAGTTACATTATTTAAGGAAACAGGAAGTGTTAAGCCATATGTGAAACGTCAACCACGACCTGCAACAAATGATGATGCCCAAGTAGGTGTTTTAGCTGCCGTCGCGGCTAATCCGCACATCAGTAGCAGACAAACTGCGCGAGAATCGGAAATCTCAAAAACGTCGGTGTTGAGAATGCTACATCAACATCGATTGCACCCGTACCATATTTCTGTGCCCCAGGAATTGCATGGCGACGACTTTGAACGTCGTGTACAGTTCTGTCACTGGGCACAAGAGAAACTACGGGACGATGACAGAGATTTTGCACGCGTTCTATTTAGTGACGAAGCGTCATTCACCAATAGCGGTGACGTAAACCGGCCTAATTGCACTATTGGGCAACGGAAAATCCACGATGGCTGCGACAAGTGGAACATCAGCGACCTTGGCGGGTTAATGTATAGTGCGGCATTCTGGGAGGAAGGACAACTGGCCCCCATTTTATCGATGGCAATCTAAATGGTGCAATGTATGCTGATTTCCTACGTAATGTTCTACCGATGTTTCGCTGCATGACAGAATGGTGATGGATGTCCGGCACATAGCTCGGCTGCGGTTGAAGTGGTATTGAATAGCATATTTCATGACAGGTGGACTGGTCGTCGAAGCACCATACCGTGGCCCCCACGTTCACCGGATCTGACGTCCCCGGATTTCTTTCTGTGGGAAAAGTTGAAGGATATTTGCTATCGTGATCCACCGACAACGCCTAACAACATGCGTCAGCGCATTGTCAATGCATGTGCGAACATTACGGAAGGCGAACTACTCGCTGTTGAGAGGAATGTTCGTTACACGTATTGCCAAATGCACTGAAGTGGACGGACATCATTTTGATCATGTATTGCATTGATGTGGTATTTACAGGTAATCACGCTGTAACAGCATGGGTTCTCAGAAATGATATGTTCACAAAGGTACGTGTATCACATTGGAACAACCGAAATAAAATGTTCAAACTTACCTACGTTCTGTATTTTAATTTTAAAAAATCTACCCGTTACCATCTGTTCGTCTAAAATTGTGTACCATATGTTTGTGACTATTACAGCGGCATCTATCACAAAGTGTAAAAAGTGGTCCAACTGAAACATTGAGATTTCTTTACGTACTACACGAATATGTAATAAAAATGGGGGTTCCTATTTGAAAAAAAAAACGCAGTTGATACCTATGGCAGCGCCATCTAACGGGCCAACCATAGCGCCATCTGGTTTCCCCCTTCAAGCTAGACAAGTTTCGTTCTTTTTAGTTTTTTCGTTTGACGCTTATTTCGTGAGATATTTGGCCCGGTCACGATCAATGGACCAGCCTGTATATTGTGTAGAAGTGATACCTACATTCGTAGGTAGGTGTCCGCCTCGATAGCTGGATGATCAGCGCTGCGGAATGCTGTGCAGAGGGGCCCGGATTCGATTCCCGTCTGGGTCGGAGATTTTCTCCGCTCAGGGACTGTATGCTGTGTTGTCTTCATCATGATATCATCCCCATCGACACGCAAGTCGCCGAATGGGTTGTCACCTAAAAAGACTTGTACCACGCGACCGGTCTCCCCGACGGGAGCCCTAGCCACACAATTCATTTCATAGGCACCCTGTAGGTGTTATACTGCCGACGTATTGACAGTCTCCGATGTATCGGGTTTTCCTAATTTACATTCTGTGGCCTACATTCGGAAGACTGGTTTTATGCGGCCGCGTCAGCCTATTCTGCGCAGAGCTCTTCATCCATGCATACCTACACCTACTTAAACCTGGTTACCTTGTTCTCCATCTACCGCTTTCAATCACAATACTTTCCTCCACTGCAAAACTGACGATTCCTTGCCGTTCGGATTGTGTCGTATAATCTGATGACATCTTTTCCTCAAGTTGTGCCACTATTTTCGTTTCTATTCATTTCGAATTAACACATCTTCATAATCTAACTGACATAATACCCAGCAGCCTCTGCAGCATTACATTTCAACAACTTATGTTCTCTTGTTGTCTGAATTGCTTACTTTCGTAGAAGGCTACACTCCAGACAAATGCCTTCAGAAAGGCCTTACAAACATTTATGTTTCACGTTCACAAATTTCTCGTTTCTCGTTTTCCGAAGTGCTTTTCTTGCTATTGTCAGCCTCCAATCTGTGTACTGTTGTCACTTATTTTGCAGGCCAAATAACAAAACTCGTCTGCCACTTGAAGTCTCTCATTTCCAATTCCCTCAGCATCGCCTCATTCGATTCCATTACAGTTTTATTACTTTTGTTGATATTCATCTTATAAGCTCGTTTCCTGCCATTATCTATTTCGTTCAACTACTCTTCCACGTTTTTTCCCCACCTCTTGACAGAATTAAAATATCATCGCCAAACCTCAAAGCTTTTATTTCTTCTCCCTAAATTTTAATTCCTCCTCCGAAGCCGGCCGATGTGACCTAGCGGTTCTAGGCGCTTCAGTCCGGAACCGCGCTGCTGCTACGGCCGCAGGTTCCATTCCTGCCTCGGGCATGGATGTTTTGTGATGTCCTTAGGTTAGTTAGGTTAAAGTAGTTCTAAGTTCTAGGGGACTAATGACCTCAGATGTTCAGTCCCATAGTGCTTAGAGCCATTTGAACCTCCTCCAAATCTCAGATGGGTTTCCTTTACTGCATGCTCAATGTACAGATTGAGTGTCCGGGATATGCTACTACCCTGTCAGGCTCGCTTCTCAACTAGCGCCTCTGTTGCATCTCCTTCGAATCATTTCTGTCTAAATTGTGAATAACTTTTCTCTCCCTTTACGTTATACCGGCTACTTTCAGAATTTCAAAGGGAGAATTTCAGTCAACAGTGTCAAAAGCTTTCTCTCACTCTGTCGTCTAAGCTTAATTGGAGGAATCAGTACTGCCTCGCGTGTTCCTACATTTCTCTGGAAGCCAGAGTGATCTTCCTGGAAGTCTTCCAAGTCTTTCCATTCTTCTGTAAATAATTCCTTTTAGTTTTCCTGCAACCATGACTTACCAAGACGACATTTTGGCAGTGTTTGCTCCTGTCAGCATATGCCTTATTGCGGTTATTACGTTCTTCTTGGAGTCTAAGGGCTTTTCGCAAGAATATTACTAAACCAGTGACTAACACTAACTAATTTGACCCCACCGGAACCAGTCACTCACATTACTGAAAGGCTGCAAGCTTACAACATGCCGATCTTCCATGACTTGGGATAGGCACAACAACAAATCTATAGCCTTTTATTTGTTGAAAGCTTAAATTTGCATTTTGTCCTTTTCCCCCCAACATCCTTGGCGTATTCGGTGAGAACGACGTAATCATTCTCCTATCGCACGTCCGGTCTCACAAGAAATCACTTTGCAGTGCTGGCTATTTGTACGAGAGAATAGAATTAATTAATAATATGAATTGAGCAGTGCTGATCGCGGAGCGGTTTTTCCGGAGGTGGTCGTTTTGTAACATTCAGCCAAAGGCTCCGATTTGATCCAGTTCGACAGGAAGCACGAGAAGTTCAAATAGTTGGATCGCTCTCACTGCCGTATGTGTTCTGTAGTCGTTTTTTGTACATTTTGATACACAAATCTTAAATGTATCGTATTTGTACATGCAGAAGACGACTTGCCATATTTTGGCTGCAAGGGAATAAAACTTCCAGATTCATAGTAGTGCTAACCTGACTTCGGTAAGATATAATCAGACTTTTTTCTAAGAGACTGAAACCTTTTAATAGAGTGGAAAGGATGAAGATGGCAGTTATTAGTCAAGTAACAGTTAATTGCTAATTTTGACTTGACAAGCAAGAAAAAATTAAACAGTGAATTACATATATTTTCCCATCCAGAGCTTCCAGAATTCCTGTTAGTCGATTGGGAGCTTGTAGCGTGCACTTAGTAGATACAGCTTTGGTAAGGAACACATGTCCGCAGATGTACCGTTTGAGTGTAAAATAATTCTGAATATCGGATGACTTTGAAGTCTCTGGCTTCTCGGAACGCACGCAGCCCGAGAAGAGGGTGCTGGCGGTAGTCTGCTGTAATTATGACATCACAACATGCCATTTTCGTCCGACTACTACAATGGCTGCGAAAAACTGGTAGGAGAGTTGGCTGTGGTGCTCCACGGACGCGCCACACACTCTACTATCAAGAGGACATTCTTCGTCGCGTAGAAGAGAACCCGATGACCATTAGTAGAAACATTGGCCATGCCATCGGTTCCTGTACAAAGGGTACTAAGAAAGTTTTGCTATGCAGCCTTATTTATTTAATATTTTGGAAGCAATTTTCGCCACATTGAATACAACTCCGCATCCTCCGATACCAATCCCTAAACCAGTTCTGCCAAGTTTCTGTGGGGAGTAAGGCAGACTCGTTGTACCAAGCCCTCAGGAGGTCCTCATCACTTAAAAACTGCACACCTTTCATCTTGATTTTCGCATGCGGGAACAGTGCAAAGCCACAAGGAGAAAGGTCTGGACCGTAAGGACGCTGCTGAAGAAGTTTCACTTCTGTACCCCGCAAATATTCGGTGCATGCTTCGGCGCGGTGAGCTGGAGCGTTGTCGTTAAGGAGGAACCGGGTGTCCGTTCTTGACTTCGGCCGCAGGTTCTTCAGAGATTGGATGACTTTGGGCAGGCACTGCTCAGGTACCACTTAGCTGTGATTGTCTTCTGTCTGTCCATAACAACGCGCTCCACAATTCCACTCAATTTCAAAAAAGAAGAGGCTATCATTTTCATCTTTATTGATCGGGATTTTCTGGCAGCTACTGGTGTGTCGTCATCGTCAAAGAGCCAAGTTTTGTTTAGAGTCTTAGTCGGCGCATCATAACAGTACAGCCAAGTCTCGTCACCTATGTTATTCAAGTACTGATATTGTCACGTAAAAAACTTCTTTAACGTCTCCCGGTACCAAGGCAAGTCACGCGTCGTGTCATCTGCTCTTCCGTCAGTCTGTCCAGCACCCACACACGACAAAGTTACTTTACTTGCAAATGATCACGCTGAATCGAAAGAATTGCTGGCGCATTTAGCCTTAAGGTATCCCCCCATTTGCTTATAGGTCACACGCCTGTCTTCGTCTAACATTTTCCTCACAGCATCAATGTTTTCCTCCGTAACTTATGATCGTCGTCTTCCCGTACTCTCAGCGACCTCCAGAGTGAAATTTTCTCTTTGGAAATCTCTGTACCACCTGAATATAGTTGTACGATGTGGACACACACTACCGAGTGCAAGAGCCATTTCTTCAAAGCACTGGTCTACGTTTAAACCACGCGGGAAGTGTACCGCAAAACTGCCCGAATCTCACTTGGTGACTACGATGCCATAGCAGGCACATTAACCCTGCTGTAACTACTGCGCCCACATTCTTGGCACAGCGGCTATAAGCAAGTGTGAAGTATTCCCGGAAGACAGCAACAATCAACCTCCTGCGACTTACAGTTGCGTCGTATCGCAAAACTTCCCTAGTACCCATTGTAAAATACACAGGTTAGTCTCCGCTGAGTGCGTAGCGCGAAGCTGGAGATTTGGAAGTGATCTCGAAACGTTTCTTTGTTATAATCGAATTGAGCTAATATGGACTACGACTTCTTGCCAGTACCATTTTCCATTCATAGTTTTTCTTTGTCTGGCAGCAATAATGCCTTGACAGTATATCTTGAGCCCATCTCTCAGTGCCTCCTTCTGACAGAGGTCCCCATCGTCTTTTTAGTTCTTCTCTCAGATTCCAGGAAGTTTTTCACCGTTCGTCTGAATTCATTCCTATCCATGATTTTGTCACCTGGGATTGCGATGTCTTTTATATCTTTATCACATTCCAGGACCCTCCCCAATCTTTTAGCCAGTGGCGTTAGTAAATTGCGGATTTTCTTTGTTGGACGACCATTGGACGTTCTGAAGATGCACATATAGATCAACCACCTTTTCCTTTTAATTGATGGTGGTTCCTTTTTCTGTCTTTCTGTACAGTTCCTCATGTGATCTCAAACGAATGTGTCCATTAATCCAAAATCTCTCCCAGTATAATGCGCTTTCTACCGTACTCTCTATTTTCTTAATTTGGCTCGTGCGCTCAGCGACTTCTTACTGTCGAGGTGTTTCGTCAGGTGATGGGCTCGACCTAATTTTCAAATTCTAAGATTGATCGCTTCCTGTTATAAGCCATTCTCTTGGATTACCTGACCTTCAAACTTATTGTACATCCAAACAGTACGTTTCCGGACACCTGATTCCGTAGCAAAACTCTACATGATAAGTCGCTTCCCTATACAGCCACTACAAGCCTGTAATAGAAAATTGTAAAGATACTGTAACAACAAGAAAAAAAGTAATTGCTCCCATAAATTATATCAATAGGAAACCTTTTACTGAGATAAAACTTGCAGTGGCTCACGGGTAGTCATCATTTCCAAATATAGAAAGTATCGTTTTCGTTCTCCGCTTTTTAAAACTACCGTTAAAAAACTCATCTTCCTTTTGACATAAAAAAAATGGGAAGGAGTTGTCACCCAGAAGGCTCGACTAGACATCCCAGTGCTCCATTGAGTCTGATGCGTCAGATGTGTCCATGCGTTCTTCTAGCCATAGAATGCACTTCCCAAGTTAAAAGTTGATTCAGTACGACGGTGCTACTCGACATTTTTCGCATTAAGGAATCATTGCCAGACATGAAAGAAGATGAAGTGGTAAGGCGAAAAATCCATGACCAACTTGGGATCGAACCCTAGACCTTTTGATTTAAAGCCTAGCACCTAATTTTTTTTTTACTGCGTTTTATTGGTTGAAGTAACAATTTACGCTATCTCATTACAATAGCAGGAATAGCTGTAATTCATAAACTTTGTACGCTGTAAAGCATTAACAGTTCGGTCTTCAGTATAAACGTTTTGGCAGAAACTTAGGTCCATTTTAGAGTGAGATCTTCGGTGGTATGCAGCATCTTCATATGTACGTGCAAGTTTCAGCGCCCTGCGTACAGACAGATAGTTCAATGGGTAACTATGACTACAGTTTAGAACAGAAGATAATTCTGTCTTGCAGTGCTGTCTGTTACGGGGACATGTGATAGGTTGGCGCACATTATAACAATGGGCTACATATGCTGCCAGAATCATGATGATAAAATCTATTACGTAGTATTTTGCTTAATACAATGCAGAGATATAACGGCCAGTCATCGTCTTTAGTAGGTAACTGATGAGTAATGACTTGAGGCTGTTCTGCTTGCTGCGTATTTAAAAACAGTATAAATAGTAGGTACTGTGGCCATAGGACTTACTTTTATTAAAAAAACACTATGTTTTCATAACAATCCTTTAATTTAATTAGGCAAACTTCTTCACAAAAATCAAGTGAAACTTTTCGAAACAGAGTCCATACTGAGAACTAAGCAACCAGCTACGGTGGGGTCAGGTGCCCTTTTATTTTATAGTCACAACTCTCATACTTTGCGCATGTGTTGTTAGTATGTAATTTCGTTATTTTACAATTACAGAATTTAAGTTTAGGTTAATTACATCTTACAACTTGACTAGAAGAAGGGATCGGTTGGTAGAACGTCTTCTGAGGCATCAAGGGATCATCAATTTAATATTGGAGGGAATTGTGGAGGGTAAAAATCGTAGAGAGAGACCAAGAGATGAATACACTAAGCAGATTCAGAAGGCTGAGGGAGACGAAGAGATGAATACACTAAGCAGATTCAGAAGGATGTAGGCTTCAGTAGTCGCTCAGAGATGAAGAGGCTTGCACAAGATAGAGTAGCATGAAACCAGTCTCAGGACTGAAGACCACAACAACAACAACAACAATAACAACAAAAAAATGGTTCAAATGGCTCTGAGCACTATGGGACTTAACATCTATGGTCATCAGTCCCCTAGAACTTAGAACTACTTAAACCTAACTAACCTAAGGACATCACACAACACCCAGTCATCACGAGGCAGAGAAAATCTAACAACAACAATTACATCGCAATGCAGTGCACGTAATGACCTGCATAGATAAACGGATTACTCAGTATAACACCACATGTGATTTTTCCATTTGAAATTCGAAAAATTCATGCATTTAACAGTATCATAGATTAGTTTTTAATTAATGAAATAATTACTAGCGTTTCGATTATACTAAATTGTGTTGCTGTATAGCATTAAACAGTTTTGAATGTTGTATAAGGCAAGTCACAGCTTACCCGTGAAACAGTAAAAATTCCTATGTTTAGATGTCTTTCAAATTACGTGTTTTGCATATCCGAAAAAAAAACATTACATACATTGCAATCAGTAGTGACTTTTCGAAAAGTGATAAATATGTGTGAGCGTGCAAAAACAGAAACATATTTGTGAACAAAGCAAAGAATGGATCTGGTGGTATTTTAACTATGGTATCGGTAACTTCATTATAGTGTGTGTCGTGGTCTACCACATTTAAAAAGCGATAACTTTTTTCAGAGAACATAATGCATGGAGTCTAATAGAAAGAACTGAGCCATCGAGCCCCGCCAGATGCATCTGTCTAAACGTTATGTAAGTTATTTCGTCGTTACAAACGCAGTAACATTTCTGCGCAGAGGAAACACAGCTTTTTTGCTGTTTGTCATCTGACTCGTTCGATGCGGCCGGACCGCCACGAAGGCGTCCCTATTGCCAGCCTCTCCACATCCGAGCAGCGCTTGCACCGCGTGTCCCCAGTTAATTTGTTGGAGGTGTTCCAGTCTCTATCTTCCTCTGCGGTTTTCCTTCTCTCCAGCTGCATCTAGTACTTTGAAAGTTTTTCCTTGGTGTGGAACACGTGTCCCATCATCCTGTCCGTTCTGTCTCAGGAGAGACTAGAACGCCTTCATGGCACTGCTCCCAACCGAATCAGCGCATGCATCCACGCCAGACGGGTGCAGTGACGCAGTGATAAGTGGACTGATGCTGCAAAGTTCTTTGTAAATTTGACTCGACTTCGTAATCATTGAAATATCACCAGATATGCTCCCAACCGTGGGCTTTCGTTTCCTCCTCTTCTGGACGTTTCACCTACAATGCATTAATGCCCACGACTCTTACGATTACAAGGGGCTCGCACCATAGCATTGAGACAAATACATTTTTAAATTTTAGACTTTCGTGGTGGTTGCCCTTAGGCTCCAGCCTGAGGAGCGTCAGCCCTAGATTTCGGCTGTGGCGCTGGAGCGCTCGACGCGGCTACCCAAGAACACACTACACGCGAAGAAGACTCCGGACTGTTGTGGGCCTGGCCACCGCTGGATGACCCTCCCACGTGGCCGTGCCGCTTCTTGCGCCCTGTTGACGGTGGCGTGTCGCAACGCGCTCCGCAAACACGCCTCGCCTCCTGCAGAAAAACTGGCTCTGGGCGTGGATGTTTGGACTGTCGCGGAGGGCGTAAATAGCTACAGCCACTCCCATAAACACAGAGCTGCGACCGCACTGGCTAGCACTGATGCGACCGAGGCTAGAGCAACTGGAAAGCCGCTATTCATGACCTTCTTTGTGATCTACCATACACGGGGCCTACTAGCTCCCTTTAAAAGTAGGACATTCTCCCCCGCAGCACCAATGATAAACTCAAATTATTTACGTCTTTTATGTTTGGCCTCCGGACGTCATCCATTCAGCCAGCTTCTAATATAAGAAGATCCACACATTTAAGCTGCGTATAAATTATTCATCTTCCGACAGGTGTTCGGAAGTAGCCTGCCATCAAGAATCTTACACTGTTAGTGATTAAGAGGGTGATTCAAATGAAAACCTTAAATATTTTTTAAAATCTTATTTATTGTGCAGAAGTGGTACAAAGTGTATCACTTTTCAACATAATCTCCCCCACGCTCAATGCAAGTTCTCCAAAGTGCATAAATTCCTTTAGAAAAAAATTCTTTTGGTAGTCCGCGCAACCAGTCGTGCACCGCGTGGCGTACCTCATCATCAGAACGGAACTTCTTTCCTCCCACTGCGTCTCTGAGTGGTCCAAACATATGGAAATCACTTGGGGCAAGGTCTCGTGAGCATGGTGGATGAGGAAGGCACTCAAAATGCAAGTCTGTGATTGTTGCAACTGTTGTACGGGCAGTGTGGGGCCTTGCATTGTCATGTTGCAAAAGGACACCTCTTGACAGCAATCCACGTCGCTTTGATTTGATTGCAGGCCGCAGATGATTTATCCACGTTTCTTTGATTTGATTGCACGCCGCAGATGATTTTTTTAGACCTCTGTATGATGCACTGGTGACAGTGGTCCCTCTAGGCATGTAATGCTCCAAAATGACGCCTTTTTCGTCCCAAAAGAGAGTCAGCATAACCTTCCCTGCTGATGGTTCTGTTCGAAACTTCTTTGGTTTTGGTGATGAGGAATGGCGCCATTCCTTGCTCTCTCTCTCCGTTTCCGGTTGGTGGAAGTGAACCCAGGTTTCGTTCCCAGGAACGATTCTTGCAAGGAAGCCATCACCTTCTCGTTCAAAACGCCGAAGAAGTTTTTCACAAGGATCAACACGTCGTTCTCTCATTTCAGGAGTCAGCTGCCGTGGCACCCATCTTGCAGACATTTTGTGAAACTGGAGCACATCATGCACAATGTGGTGTGCTGACCCATGACTAATCTGTAAACATGCTGGAATGTCACTCAGTGTCACTCGGCGGTTTTCCTTCACTATGGCTTCAACTGCTGCAATGTTCTGTGGAGTCACAACTCGTTGTGCCTGACCTGGACGAGGAGCATCTTCCACTGAAGTCACACCATTTGCGAACTTTCTACTCCATTCGTATACTTGCTGCTGTGACAGACATGCATCACCGTACTGAACCTTCATTCGTGGATGAATTTCAATAGGTTTCACACCTTCACTACGCAAAAACCGAATAACAGAACGCTGTTCTTCCCTGGTGCAAGTCGCAAGTGGGGCGGCCATCTTTATACTGATACTGCGACGGTATGTGTGCATGTGCACTATGCTGTCACCTACAGGCCATTCTGCACGCTGTTTGTAGCACGCTTATCAACTTAAACGATAACTGCGCGAAATTTCGATTTGTTATTACAAATTCAAGGTTTTCATCATTTGACTCACCTTCGTACATACAAGACACCTCCTTGTATACGGTGTAGCAGTTATTACCATTGCGTTTGTTGTTGGGGGGGGGGGGGGGCGGCGCTTGAAAAATGCAATCATGTAAATGTACGACACATTGCTGAAATCTAAGAGGTAGAAACAGTTGCTCATGTTATCTTCAGTAAAAGACCAATTGTACAAAATGTATACGTTTTTGTGCTCCACAAAGTACGTTGATACAGCTCCCGTGGGCAACTGACACAACGGTAATCGGCATAAATATTAAACATCAGTGATGCAAGTACGGATCCTTGGCAAAGACCAGTTTTTGACTTTGTATGTCATGCTAGTGGTTTCCTCGTGGTCAGTCGACAGTTAGAACGTAGCAATCTACACTCTTCCTCAGTGCCTCTGCGCGTTGTGTTGTTGTTCGTTTTCGATAGTGGAGTAACTAGTTGATAAATTCGTGCAACATGCCGTTGCTAGGGTAGAGGCGGGTGTTCCCCACTGAGTCGCTGTATATGTAGCAGCGTGCAACACGGAGCACCAAAATACTTGGAACAGTTACACTGTTTTACTGAAGTGTGCGGTTCTTCTACCTCGTTGATTTTAAGGAGATACCTTACATTCACGTGGTTGTATTTTTCAAGTTTTCTCCTGTCAAATGTGCGAAAAAGTGCCCAAAATCGGACCGCCATTTTGTTTGTCGTTTTTAGAAAATAGTAAAAACATTATGTTTTGAAAACGTAATATTTCCTATATGATATGCACCGTTTACGTTTTACTCTTAGAAAATATCAGTGAAAGTTATTATTAAAAAAAATCATTTTCAAAAATCTTACACTCAGCGAATTTGAAAAACAGTTGCGTAAATCGGACCCCTTCAAAAAATTTGCAAAATAACACTAAACAAAATTCTGAAAAGTTCGTAAATGAGAGAAAACATAATCTAGTTTCAAAGTAGGTATAATGTAACATCTTCCACAAGGCTATAGAATTTTCTGTGTTTATTTTTCTCAGCCCAAAAGACCTGCTGTAAGATGTTCATGTTGGCTTTATTTCTGACAGTTCGGTTTTGTGATGTTTAAGAAAAAGAGCAAGATGTATGAAACAGGCGAAATACCCTCAGACTTCAAGAAGAATATAATAATTCCAATCCCAAAGAAAGCAGGTGTTGACAGATGTGAAAATTACCGAACTATCAGCTTAATAAGTCACAGCTGCAAAATACTAACACGAATTCTTTACAGACGAATGGAAAAACTAGTAGAAGCCAACCTCGGGGAAGATCAGTTTGGATTCCGTAGAAACACTGGAACACGTGAGGCAATACTGACCTTACGACTTATCTTAGAAGAAAGATTAAGGAAAGGCAAACCTACGTTTCTAGCATTTATAGACTTAGAGAAAGCTTTTGACAATGTTGACTGGAATACTCTCTTTCAAATTCTAAAGGTGGCAGGGGTAAAATACAGGGAGCGAAAGGCTATTTACAATTTGTACAGAAACCAGATGGCAGTTATAAGAGTCGAGGGACATGAAAGGGAAGCAGTGGTTGGGAAGGGAGTAAGACAGGGTTGTAGCCTCTCCCCGATGTTGTTCAATCTGTATATTGAGCAAGCAGTAAAGGAAACAAAAGAAAAATTCGGAGTAGGTATTAAAATTCATGGAGAAGAAATAAAAACTTTGAGGTTCGCCGATGACATTGTAATTCTGTCAGAGACAGCAAAGGACTTGGAAGAGCAGTTGAATGGAATGGACAGTGTCTTGAAAGGAGGATATAAGATGAACATCAACAAAAGCAAAACAAGGATAATGGAATGTAGTCTAATTAAGTCGGGTGATGCTGAGGGAATTAGATTAGGAAATGAGGCACTTAAAGTAGTAAAGGAGTTTTGCTATTTGGGGAGCAAAATAACTGATGATGGTCGAAGTAGAGAGGATATAAAATGTAGACTGGCAATGGCAAGGAAAGCGTTTCTGAAGAAGAGAAATTTGTTAACATCCAGTATTGATTTAAGTGTCAGGAAGTCATTTCTGAAAGTATTCGTATGGAGTGTAGCCATGTATGGAAGTGAAACATGGACGATAAATAGTTTAGACAAGAAGAGAATAGAAGCTTTCGAAATGTGGTGCTACAGAAGAATGCTGAAGATTAGATGGGTAGATCATGTAACTAATGAGGAAGTATTGAATAGGATTGGGGAGAAGAGAAGTTTGTGGCACAACTTGACCAGAAGAAGGGATCGGTTGGTAGGGCATGTTCTGAGGCATCAAGGGATCATCAATTTAGTATTGGAGGGCAGCGTGGAGGGTAAAAATCGTAGAGGGAGACCACGAGATGAATACACTAAGCAGATTCAGAAGGATGTAGGTTGCAGTAGGTACTGGGAGATGAAAAAGCTTGCACAGGATAGAGTAGCATGGAGAGCTGCATCAAACCAGTCTCAGGACTGAAGACCACAACAACAACAACAAGAAAAAGAGTAACCCGCTTTTCACCAGCAGTTCCAACTTTGAAAGGGTGATCGATGTTATTTCTCTTTGCGTTTGTACGGCCATTCTTCACAAGTCATGACGAGTATGTGCAAAGAAAGAAGAACTTTATCCAAAATTAGAAGTCTGTGTACTTTGTTTTTGGTGTTTCCTATGGTGTACGGGACTTCATGTTACACAATCTCATTAATGTTGCTTTTGGAACATTAAAGTGTTTACTGATATTCTTCCAACCTCTTTTTTTTCTGAAGTGAATCAATACTTTCATTTTAGAAGCACTCCACTTTCTTTGGTCAGCCTTGTCCATTATCCTCTTCGAATCTGCAGTACGACTGCCAGAGAATAAGTGAGTACTACACTGAAGCGCCAAAGAAACTAGTACAGGCATGTGTATTCAAATACAGATATGTCAATAGGCAGAATGCGGCGCTGCGGTCGCCAACGCCTATATAAAACAACAACTGCCAAAGCATCTCCGAGGTAGCGATGAAGTGGTGATTTTCCCGTACGACCATCTCACGAGTGTAGCGTGAATATCAGGAATCCGGTAAAACATCAAATCTCCGACATCACTACTGCCGGAGAAAGATCCTACAAGAACGGGACCAACGACGACTGAAGAGAATCATTCAACGTGACAGAAGTGCAACCCTTCCGCAAATTGCTGCAGATTTCAGTGCTGGGCCATCAACAAGTGTCAGCATTCGAACCATTCAGCGAAACATCATCGGCACGGGCTTTCGTGTACCCTTGCAGGGCATACGGCCTTACGCCTCGCCTGGGCTCGTCAACACCGTCAATCGACTGTTCATGCCTGGAAACATGTTGCCCGGTCGGACGAGTCTCGTTTCTAATTGTATCGAGCGGACGGACGTGTAAGGGTACGGATCCATGGTCCCTGCATGTCAGCAGGGGACGATTCAAGCTGGTGGACGTTCTGTAATGGTGTGGGACCTCTGATGCGTCTAGATACGAGTCTGACAGGTGACACGTTCCTAAGCATCCTGTCTGATCACCTGCATCCATTCATGTCCACTGTGTATTCCTACGGGCTTCTGCAATTCCAACAGGACAATGCGACACACCACACGTTCAGAATTGCTACAGACTAACTCCAGGAACACTCTTCTGAGTTTAAACACTTCCGCTGGCCACCAGCTTCCCAGACACGAACATTATTTGAGCATATCTGGGATGACTTGCAACCTGCTGTTCAGATGAGATCTGATCCTCCTCGTACTCTTACGGATTTATGGACAGCCCTGAAGGATTGATGGTATCAGTTCCCTTCAGCACAGCTTCAGACATTAGTCGAGTCCATGCCACGTCGTGTTGCGGCACTTCCGCGTGCTCGCGGGGGCCCTATACGTTATTTTGCACGTGTACCAGTTACTTTGGCGCTTCAGTGTAATATGGGCACGAAAAAAAGGGACCAGTTTACATAACTACCGCCTACATTTTTAACCATGTAAATTTGTAATGAAAGATCGAAATCAAAACTTTTAGGAAGGGCTTATCTGCGAATATGTAGGAAAAATAACGTAAAGTGTAGCGCGAAGTAATAAAGTTTCCATTATCAGAACTTGTACTTTCGAACTGGTAAGTTACATGAGAAGCGGCCCCACTGCATTTCGGGAGAAGCAGAGCCAAAAAGAAGGCTGTTCGCTTGAGAGGTGGGTGGGAGGGGCAGTCCAGCTCAGGACATTCTCCTCTGATTAAGCTGCTAGGTAGAGCATATGACGATAATTGGAACTACGTAATTTTTAACTATTCACTTCTGGCATATTGTAATAACAAATTTGTTTTTTACTCGCGTCTCCTAACGAATAGTAAGTTTTGGAGAAGATGATGATGATGATGATGATGTCCATACTCAAGGAGCGTAGGGGACGATGCGGGAGACCCGCACCGTCGTACTAGGCAAGGTCGTAGCGGAGGTGGTTCGCCATTGCCTTCCTCCAACCGTAATGGGGATGAATGATTGATGATGAAGGCGACACAACACTCCCAATCATCACGAGACTGGAAAAATCCGTTACCCCGCCGGGAATCGAACCCAAGAGACCCATATTCAGAAATGTACCGTTTGGATGTAAAATAAGTTTGAAGATAGGATCAGTTTGAAGTCTCCCGCTTCACTGTACGGACCCAAAGTAAGATGACTCCCGCAGTGCCTGTCATAATTTTATGACGTACCTTTTTCGCTCGGCTTCGGATTGAGCTGCGAGGAACTGGTAGGTCCGTACGTAGCGAGGCTGGCTGTGGTGCTTGGCGGCCGCGCCGCCCTCTCCACACTGAAGAGGCCGTCCCTCGTGACGCAGAAGAGAGCCCGAGGACGTCGCCCGTGCCGCGGACGCGTTGTTTCCACTGTGTGCTCGTCGCGAAGCGGCTCCCATCTTCAAACTAATTTCAAGTCGCAGTCAGGCGGTTAATTTCCAGACACGTGTTTCGTATAAAAATTTATCTGTCAGGTCCCTATTACAATCCCTAGAACCCAGGAATAGGAACTGCGAAACGTGTAATTCCATGGCTCGTCCTAGCAGGTTTTGCATACGATTACTTTCAGAAATTTTCATTTAAATGTGTTCCTTTTCGCATTTCCAGACTTATTGTTTTGTGGCCTCAGACCATTGCATAATCTATGTGGGATCATTTTAAATGATTGTGGGGCTTACAAGTTTCTTCACTTGAGGCATAGGACCGTCCACAAAAAGCTGCAAATTACTTATTTTTCATCCTCCGCTCTTTCGGTACACTGCTTCACGTTTGATCTAAAAATGTTAGTTTTTCTAATTACAAATATTGTAATAGTCTGTTATTTAGTTGTATGACACGTTTAGAACCTCAGAACACACGGTAACAGTGCCTTTCCGGCTTGTTTTCATCAAATGCCGGATCACCCGTTCCTCCGTCGACTTTTGTGGCAGTTCCGGGAATAATCGATTCACTCGCCAGTTAACCGGAACTCTGATCAATACTGCATTATACTTGGATGTCGTACATACTTTGGAAAAATTTAAAGGTTTGCTTTTTAAGGAGACAATCTCTGCAAGTTTGAATTAAAACATGGCGTACGTTAAATAAAAGGTTATCAAACACTAATCTATTACATCACATGGCGCTGCCCTGCGTGTTAACTTCCTTCACTAGAATAACAAACGACGCTAGCTCAGTACATTACTTCAAAATGGTTCAAATGGCTATGAGCACTATGCGACTTCTGAGGTCATCAGTCGGCTAGAACTAAGAACTAATTAAACCTAACTAACCTAAGGACATCACACACATCCATACCGGAGGAAGGATTCGAACCTGCGACCGTAGCGGTCACGCGGTTCCAGACTGAAGCGCCGAGAACCGCACGGCCACTCCGGCCGGCCACAGTACATTACTGATCAGTATTTGCATGCTGTCGTTGTTGTTGTCGTCGTAACATGTTCTGCCTGTTAACATTGCTGTCTCTACCTGATCCTGTTCCACGCCAACTGCCCTTTCTCTTTTCCCTTCATTCAGCATTTTTATTCTTCTCCTTCCTATTTTGTCTTGTGCTTCCACGGTACCGCAAATATCGGTTGCCATCCTCCAAAACCTCATCTCGAATACTTCAGATTGGCATCTTTCTATCTTCTTTGGTGACAGATTTTGCAGTCGACAGAGAAACACTCCTCACGAAACAATTAAGCAACCTTCTGCTCAAGTCCAACCCAGTTTTACTGCATAGTAAGCGGTTTTTTTTTCCCCTGGATACTGGCATTGCCATTGCAGTTCTTGATCTTCGACTCTCCTTTGTGTTGATTTTCATTCCGTACCCTTGCAGTCCTTCCAGTCTGTATACTGTTCTTTGTAGAGATGTTGTTTTACCTCCAAGCAGTATCTTGTCCTCAGCATATCTGATGCAGTTGATCTTCCGGACGTTTTTCGGTAATACAGTAGAGCGTCGATTATCCGAACGTCGGTCAACCGAACGGCCGCTTGACCGAACTGTGTACTCGCTCGCACCTGTTACTGTCCCACCCTACCGTCCATCATCCCCCTCACTCCCAAACCAAGTTTCCCACAGTAGTCGCCGCACTGGGCCACCGCTGGCGGAACATTGCTTCTAATGGGGCCTTCACAAGGCGCTGCTGACCGGCCGAGCCGCCAGTCGCTGTGTTGCAACAATCAGCACACTTCTGTCGGCTCGGCACTGGCAGTAGAAGTAGCGGCAGTATCAAAGCTGTTCACAGCAACAGCTGCGCCAGTTTAGAGTTGAGGCGTGCCGCTCCGCGCAGTTTCAAGGATTGCGCGCTCACAAGAAAAGCTTCTCACGGTGCAAACAGTCACCTTCTGTTCTCTGTTATGACCACTTGCGTGTTGCTGCGTAAAGAAGGGAACTTGACGATACAAAATGCTTAAACGTAAACGTGTTGTCCTTTCTAAAAGAAATGCCTGTTTTTAGGAATAAATTTACTGTACAATACTTCTTTTTGGCAAATAAACATGTACAGTTCGATTATCCGAACAAACAAGTTTTCCGAACACCCATGTCCCCCAATTACTTCGGATAATCGACGCTCTACTGTACTCGTAAATGTAGCACGCCGGTCAATTGACTCCCGTACGAGGCCAAGCTGTGGCAGCCGCCAAGACTCCTCCCACTTCCGCCCAGCGTTCCCAGGTCTTGGCCACCCGTGTATAAGGTTACTCTTCCGACGGCAGGCTACCTCTCCTGGGCACGGTTAGGCTCAGCGCTGCGACGACGGTACAGGGTACCCTCCGCCACGCACCCTACTGCTGCTTTCGAAGTATGAATGAAGATGTACTCAAGCCGCGACTGCTGCGACCTCGTCCGCGCTAACTAGTGCCGCCATGCAGCAGAACTGCTCAGTCACTAATGTAGTGCCGCTTATTCTTCACGTTTTGCTGTCTATGTTAATGCGTATCGATAAAACGAATGACGCACTAGGCTTATATGAGACCTCTCTATCAAATGGGCACTAAAATTCCATTAAGGTGAGACGGAAGGCAATTTTTCTCTCTATTCTGCCCATGCTACACTACTGGCCATTAAAATTGCTACACCAAGAAGAAATGCAGATGGTAAACGGGTATTCATTGGACAAGTATGTTATACTAGAATTGACGTGTGATTACATTTTCACGCAGTTTGGATGCATACATCATGAGAAATCAGTACCCAGAACAACCACCTCTGGCCGTAATAACGGCCTTGATACGCCTGGGCATTGAGTCAAACAGAGCTTGGATGGCGTGTACAGGTACAGCTGCCCATGCAGCTTCAACACGATACCACAGTTCATCGAGAGCAGTGACTGGCGTATCGTGACAAGCCAGTTGCTCGGCCACCATTGACCAGACGTTTTAAGTTGGTGAGAGATCTGGAGAATGTGCTGGCCAGGGCAGCAGTCGAACAGGACCTGCAACATGCGGTCGTGCATTATCCTCCTGAAATGTAGGGTTTCGCAGGGATCGAATGGAGGGTAGAGCCGCGGGTCGTAACACATCTGAAATGTAACGTCCTCTGATCAAAGTGCCGTCAGTGCGAACAAGAGGTGACCGAGACGTGTAACCAATGGCACCCCATACCATCACGCCGGGTGATACGCCAGTATGGCGATGACGAATACACGCTTCCAATGTGCGTTCAACGCGATGTCGCCAAACACGGATGCGACCATCGTGATGCTGTAAACAGAACTTGGATTCATCCGAAAAAATGACATTTTGCCATTCGTGCACCCAGGTTCGTTGTTGAGTACAACATCGCAGGCGCTCCTGTATGTGAAGCAGCGTCAAGGGTAACCGCAGCCATGGTCTCCGAGCTGATACTCCATACTGCTTCAAATGTTGTCGAACTGTTCGTGCAGGTGGTTGTTGTCTTGCAAACGTCCCCATCTGTTGACTCAGGGATCGAGACGTGGCTGCACGATCCGTTACAGCCACGCGGATAAGATGCCTGTCATCTCAACTGCTAGTGATAATGAGGCCGCTGAGATCCAGCACGGCGTTCCGTATTATCCTCCTGAACCCACCGATTCCATATCCTGCTAACAGTCGTTGGATCTCGACCAACGCGAGCAATAATGTCGCGATACGATACACCGCAATCGCGATAGGCTACAATCCGACCTTTATGAAAGTCGGAAACGTGATGGTACGCATTTCTCCTCCTTACACGAGGCATCACAACGTTTCACCAGGCAACGCCGGTCAACTGTTTGTGTATGAGAAATCGGTTGGAAACTTTCGTCGTGTCAGCACGTTGTAGGTGTCGCCACCGGCGCCAACCTTGTGTGAATGCTCTGAAAAGCCAATCATTTGCATATCACAGCATCTTCTTCCTGTCGGTTAAATTTCGCGTCTGTAGCACATCATCTTCGTGGTGTAGCAATTTTAATGGCCAGTAGTGTACATTAACCTTTGAATAGGTGCACTTTTTAAAGTAACTATAAGTGATAAAACAATGTAATTTTTACTGCATTCATTTAACATATATGCCTCAATTTACAAGTAAAATGAATATAATACCTCTTATGGCTTTGAAGAAAAAATTTTTTATTCTTTCACTAGCAAAATTTAACCTATTTTGTGCATTAATTATTATAAAACAGTTTCTGATTGTTTGGTGGTTCTCAATTGCTTGTAATAACTTATTACCATCTCCAGTACAAACCGACCAAATGTCATGTTCCTAACCCCATTAGTTTATCAAATAATGGTATCTGAAAGTAAAAAAAAGTAGTTTTGAGAAAAATCCATTTAAAGTTTAATATTGCAAGCTTTTGAAGTGGGTAGATCATATAACTAATGAGGAGCTATTGAATAGGATTGGGGAGAAAAGAAGTTTGTGGCACAACTTGACTAGAAGAAGGGATCGGTTGGTAGGACATGTTCTGAGGCATTAAGGGATCACCAATTTAGTATTGGAGGGCAGCGTGGAGGGTAAAATTCGTAGAGGGAGACCAAGAGATGAATACACTAAGCAGATTCAGAAGGATGTAGGTTGCAGTAGGTACTGGGAGATGAAGAAGCTTGCACAGGATAGAGTAGCATGGAGAGCTGCATCAAACCAGTCTCAGGACTGAAGACCACAATGACAACCACAACATTGCAATTCTAGTACAGTTATCGATGAGAATTACTTATCACCAATATTTTCCTGTACCATACTGAGCATCATCTAAATTATACTGATCTTTTCTTCTCTTGGTCCCTCTTCTTTTCTGTGTGGCTTCTTTTGTGCATTTTAAATTAGCAATACCAGCTTTGCAGATTCTCTCTTTATCTATTTGCACCAAGGATTTTGCAGTATTTCCACTAGACTTTATGCCCAATAATCTCAAAACATTGAAGCATAAAATAGCATTATAAACACCAAATTTGAGGGTTGTAAACTGAACAAATGCAGTTTTCGGTACCCGGTTCCAAATGACAGAATTCACACATTCATTTAAATTTTGGGTTTTCCCATGAAGACATTTCTTCAACAAGGTATCTTTACAAAGGTCTCTAAATATGGGTTTAATTTCATTCATTACTGCCAGGTACTCCATGTCAATGACCTCAGTAATCATTAGACATCGTGAGTAGCAGAATGGGGCGCTCCGCGGAATTCGCGGACTTCGAACGTGGTGATGTGATTTGGTGTCACTTGTGTCATGCGTCTCTACGCGAGACTTCCACACTCCTACACATCGCTAGGTTCGTTGTTTCCAAAGTGATAGTGAAGTGGAAACGTGAAGGACCACGTACAGCACAAAAGCGTACGGGCAGACCTCGTCTCTTGACTGACAGAGACCGCCGACAGATGAAGAGGGTCGTAATGTGTGATTCGCAGACATGAAGCTAGACCATCACATAGGAATGCCAAACTGCATCAGGATCCACTGCAGTTAGGCGGGAGGTCAGAAAACTTGGATTCCATGGTCGAGCGGCTGCTCATAAGCCACACATCACGCCGGTAAATGCCAAACGACGCTTCGCGTGGTGTAAGCAGCCCAAACATTCCACTATTGAACAGTGGGAAAACGTTGTGTGGAGTGACTAATCACGGTACACAATGAGGCGATCCGATAGCAGGGTGTGGGTATGGCGAATTCCCGGTGAACGTCATCAGCCAGCGTGTGTATAGCCACCAGTTAAATTCGGAGAAGCTGGCCGGAGTGGTCGTGCGGTTCTAGGCGCTACAGTCTGGAGCCGAGCGCCCGCTATGGTCGCAGGTTCGAATCCTGTCTCGGGCATGGATGTGTGTGATGTCCTTAAGTTCGTTAGGTTTAATTAGTTCTAAGTTCTAGGCGACTGATGACGTCAGAAGTTAAGTCGCATAGTGCTCAGAGCGATTTGAACTATCTGAAATTCGGAGAAGGTGTTGTTACGGTGTGGTCGTGTTTTTGATGGAGGGGGCTCGCACCCCTTGTTGTTTTGCGTGGCACTACCGCAGCATAGGCCTTCATTGATGTTTTAAGCACATTCTTGCTTCCCATTGCAAGAGCAATTCGGGGATGGCGATTGCATCTTTCAACACGAACGAGCACCTGTCCATAATGCACGGCCTGTGGCGGAGTGGTTACACGACAGTAACATTCCTGTAACTGACTGGCCTAGAACGCATTTGGGATGTTCTGGAACGCCGACTTCGTGCCAGGCCTCACCGACCGACATTGATACCTCTGCTCAGTGCAGCACTCCGTGGAGAATGGGGTGCCACTCCCCAAGAAACCTTCCAGGACGTGATTGAACGTATGCCTGCCAGAGTGGAAGCTGCCATTAAGGCTAAGGGTGAGGCAACACCATATTGAATTCGCCACGAACTTAAGTAATTTTCAGCCAGGTGTCCGGTTACTTTTGATCACAGTGTATTTGAACATGGTAGACTCACTCGTCGACGTTGTTGTTACACTGTACTCCTTCTCCTTGTGCGTCTTTTCAGGGATCCATTCAGAAATAATTTCGTTTTTGTGGATGATATTGCGTGACGGACTGACTTGTCCGTCCCCCAAGTTAAATCAATCGAGACGTGTCGCAGGACGTCCACACGTAACAACGACCATTCATCAGTTATGAACCGCACTGATGGAGGAATGGAAGGCCCTACGATAAGAACTCCAAAGTAACCTTATGGCCGGCATGGCAGTACGTCGCAGCGCCTGACTTGCCGCACGTGTAGGTCAGACACCCAGTTAGAAACATTGTATTGTTTTCGGGAATAATCACGGGTCGTCATGAATCGCAGTTGCTATGTCTGCGTAAGCAGAAGAAACTAACGATCAAAGTCCGAAAACAGTTTATTGGACTGTTCAGTTAACCGAAACAAATTCTCCACGTATAACAACAACACAAAACAATGATCCGTCTTCGAGTCACAACTACATACAAGAATAATATAGAAAACAACTGAAATAATTTCCTACTAGTCTCCGCCAGAGACTTCTCCGATATACCGAGCCTAATCCAGAGATCAGCGAGAAGATCCAAGCCGGGCTGCCGGGGTGGCAGCTATCCACGTCTGCTGACGGTCGATGAACTTATGTGCGGCCGAGCGCCGGCCTTTATAGCGCTTCGGCGGATGAGTACCTCGGAACTATTTTCCCCTCACGTGGTTTGACGTGTGAAAATAGTTCCGGGATCTGCAGCGACCTCTTCCTTATGTTTATGTGGGCCGGTAGTGGCCCCTGGTGCCCGGTTGTGTCTTTGCTGTGGTGTTGTTGTTGTGGCTGTTCATCAATATTGCCCCTGTCGGTTGTGTATTGCTTCGGTGTGCCTGCAGACGCGGCCAACCCGCGGCTGCAGGCTGCCAGTTTGGTTGCTGATACTCTAGGCGCCGTGATGTCTGGTGTTTATTATTGGTAATTATTGTTTTCGAAGAAGTAATTTGTGTTCGATTCCCGGCGTATATCTTTCCGTTACTTTCTGTACTATATTATAGCAGTTCTGCGTACTGTCCAAGTACATTGAAGAACAAAAGACAGTGGTGCACCTGCCTAATATCGTGTAGGCCCCCGCGAGCAAGCAGAAATGCTGCAACACGACGCGGCATGGAGTCGACTAATATCTGAAGTAGTTTTGGAAGGAGTTGACACCATGAATCCTTCACGGCCATCCACAAATCCGTAAGAGTAAGAGGCGGTGGAGATCTCTTCTGAACAGCACGTTGCAAAGCATCCCACATATGTTCAATAATGTTCATTTATGGGCAATTTGTTGGCCAGCGGAAGTGTTGGAGCTCAGGAGAATGTTCCTGGAACCAGTATGTAGCAATTCTGGACGTGTGGAGTTTCGCATTGTCCTACTCGAATTACCCAAGTCCGTCGGAATGCACGCTGGACATGAATGGATGCAGGTGATCAGATAGTATGCTTACGTACGTGTCACCTGTTCAAATGATTCAAATGGCTCTGAGCACTATGGGACTTAACATCCATGGTCATCAATCCCCTAGAACTTAGAATTACTTAAACCTAACTAACCTAAGGACGTCATACAACACCCAGTCATCACGAGGCAGAGAAAATCTCCGTGTCACCTGTCAGAGCGCCCGGTGACTCGATGTTTGTGTTGTCCCCAACATGTCGTCATCATTCATGAAAGTCGCGAGATTCGACTGACTAAAGATTGCGAATTTGTAAGGGCGTCGATAGCCACGCCGCCGGCAGCTGTTGCCGAGAGGTTCTAGGCGCTTCAGTCCGGAACCACGCGGCTGCTACGGTCACATGTTCGAATCCTGCCTTGGGCATGGACGCGTATGATGTCCTTAGGTTAGTTAGGTAGTTCTAAGATCTAGGGGACTGATGACCTCAGATGTTAAATCCCATAGTGCTCAGAGCCATTTGAACTTTTTTTTTTTTTTTTTCAATAACCACGCAGTTGAGCGCCCCACAAACGAAACATCATCATGAAACCTGTCAGAGTTGTATCTAGACATATCAGGGATCTCATATCACCCCAGCTCCACAATTTGAAACGAGATTCGTCCGACCAGGGAACATGTTTCCAGTCATTAGCAGTTCAATGTCGGTGTTGACGGGTCCAGGCGAGGTCGTGCATTCATCAAGGGTACACGGGTGGGCCTTCGGCTGCGAAAGCCCATATCGATGATGTTTCGTCGAATGGCTCGCACGCTGACACTGGTTGATGGTCCGGCATTGAAATCTGCACCAATTTGTGGAAGAGTTGCACTTCTGTCACGCTGGACGATTCTGTTCTGTCGTCGTTGGTCCTGTTCTTGCAGGATCTTTTTCCGGCGCAGGGATGTCGGCGATTTGATGTGTTACCGGATTCCTGATATTCACGTGTACACTCGTGAAATGATTGTACGGGAAAATCCCTACTTCATCGCTACCTCGGAGATGCTGTGTCCCATCGCTCGTTTGCGGGCTGTAACGCCATATTGAAACTCGCTTTAATCTTGATAACCTGCCATTACAACAGCAGAAAGCGATGTAACAACTGCGCCAGGCACTTGTTGTCTTACATAGGCATATCTCTATATTTGAATACGCATGCGTATACCAGTTTCCTTGGCGCTTCAGTGTATAATCGAGCTGTGTTACTTGGCCGTGACACGTGGTGGGAAAATTACTTCCGTCAGGTTTTGGACACCAGCGTCTATCTCGACCTCTTGACAGTTGCAGTGGCCGCATAATGCTGATGAGGAAAGAGCGTGCGCTAGCACCTGAGCCCGTGGCTGCGCTGACGGGCCGTTGCTCATGTTTGGGCAGGCGGTGCGCCCTGGGCGCCGGTTAACACTTGTTACGCAAGGCGTGCTGACGTCACGCGGTGTAAGGGGAGCGTCGTGGGACGGGCGGGCAGCGCCTGGTGAAGCGGGCGACAGGTGGCCGCTGGGCAGCCGCCGCCGGACGCTCTCTGACTGCCGGCCCGGAAAGTCGCCTCCAGAAGCCGGGATTAGCCCGCTCAGAAGAGGCAGGCGTGGGTCCGCCGGGTCGAACGTCACTCGTCCAGCAGGCAGAGCGATGCTGCGACTGCGGCAGGAAAGCCGAAGCCGCGATATCTCCTGCCACTCCTAACTCCCATAAAACTACCGTCCTGCAAATTTTTCCAAGTAGAAGCACGTTCTATAAACTTATTGTTGTTGTCTTCAGCCGGAGGACTGGCTTGATGCAGCTCTCCATGCTACTCTATCCTGTGCAAGCTTATTCCTCTCAAAGTAACTACTGCAATCTACATCCTTCTGAATCTGCTTAGTGTACTCATCCCTTGGTCTCCCTCTACAATTTTTTACCTGCCACGCTTTCGTCCAGTACTAAATAAGCGGAGGTTCGAGTCCTCCTTCGGGCATGGGTGTGTGTGTTTGTCCTTAGGATAATTTAGGTTAAGTAGTGTGTAAGCTTAGGGACTGATAACCTTGGCAGTTAAGTCCCATAAGATTTCTCTCTCTCTCTCTCTCTCTCTCTCTCTCTCTCTCTCTAAATAGGCGATCCCTTTATGTCCCAGGACGTGTCCTACCATCTAATCCCTGTTTCTAGCCAGGTTATGCCACAAGTTTCCGTTATCCCCGATTCTATAGGCCTACAGTGCCTCCTCATTAGTTACATGACCTGCCCTTCAAATCTGCGGCATTCTTCGGTAGCACCATATTTCGAAAACTTCTACTCTTTTCCCGTCTAACCTGTTTATCGTTCATGTTCCACATTCAAACATGACTTCACCCCATACAGATACTTTTTGAAAAGACTTTTCTTGCCATTGCCATTCTATATTTTAGATCATCTCTGGCTCAAATGGCTCTGAGCCAAGCGACCGCTACGTCTCAGGTTCGAATCCTCCCTCGGGCATGGATGTGTGTGATGTCATTAGGTTAGTTAGGTTTAATTAGTTCTAAGATCTAGGCGACAGATGACCTCAGAAGTTAAGTCGCATAGTGCTCAGAGCCATCTGAACCTTCACCACTATGGGGACTAATCTACTGTTATTTATTATATATGATGATTGAATTATATCTTCCTCTACAACTGTTAGACTAGAATACTACTTTTGGTACTGTGATTACTCTACCTGCAGCGTTACAGGTATACCAGTAGAAACAAACCTAATTGTGCTGCCCTTTCCGAGCGAGGTAACCCCAGTGGGAATACCCCTGGCCCTGGGCTGGCCGATGACCTTTTCGCTGCAATTCTATACTAGTCTTTATTCCTATTTCTAATCCTACAACTAGTCTATCTCTATCTCTACTGTCGTGATCGGTGCGTTGTCAAGTCCGGTGTTGATGTACAATCCCCCCCCCCCCCCCCTCCTAATCCAAAAACGTGGCCAGTCCATGTCCTGGCGGAACAGGGGAGGTGTACGGAGTCTTAAGTCTCGTGTTGTTTATTCTTTTAATTGTTTCTTAAGTATTCTCTGAGGACGTTACTTGAAATCGTATTTACAAAGTATCAGTAAACAATGGTCGGAATCAATTCTTCGCCGGGCAGCCGCGCGGTCCTAGGCGCCTTCCCACGGTTCGCGCGGTTACCCCCGTCAGAGGTTCGAGTCCTCCCTCGGTCATGGGTGTGTGTGTTCTCCTTAGTGTAAGTTAGTTTAAATTACATTAAGTAGTGTATAAGCCTAGGAACCGATGACCTTAATAGTTTGGTCTCATAGCAACTTACCACAAATTTCCAAATTTCTTCAAATCCTCTACGACAGAAAGCCGCTCCTTTCACGGAGACATTCGAGAACCGCTCTTCTGACACCCTCATCATTCGAAAATCTCCCCTCCCAGATGTTGTTTCAGCTTTCCGAGGAGATGAAAACCGCGCGGTGCAAGATGACGGCTTGCCGATCAACATCACTCATGTCTGTTGGGCCGTGGTCGACTTGTTAGCACCATTTCACTGCGGCAGGTAAAGACATTGCAGTTGTTCCATACCCCGCCAGAGTTTCATAGGAAATCAGTGTGCAATCAGCTATACACCTGCTGCGCAAATGAATCATAGTGTCCCGCATAACTCACTCAACTGAAGTGCGTTTCCAAGTGCCGCGCGATTTCCCCCACATAGTGTGGTGCTCCTGTTATCAGTACCGCAGTAGAACTGTGTCTGTAGGAAATCCGGAACATGCACTCCCTTCCGAAAATGCGCCGCTCTTCTTGAACAGTGGTGTTACCGTTACATGATATGAGGAACTTGTTTTCTGAACCCCTTACGCATCATTGTAGTAAATAAATTAAAGATTTACATAGACTTTCTAAGGAAATTGAAAGTAGGACAAACTTTATATTGTATTGTCTATTACAGCTACTTTACATTAGTTTTTGTAAGATGTGTAATAAAGAACAAATGCTATTTGTTCTTCATAAAGTATTGATAATGAATGAAATACTAATTATAAATACACACATAAAAAAAAAAATTGCGTCACCTCCATTCCGACAGTTCCGGGACCTGTACAGAAAATTGGAATAGAGATCAACGGTTGCAGGGTTGGGTGTTGCATTGATGGAAGCATGGCCAAATATCCCTCCAGAGCTGATCGATAGCCTCATACTGTCCATGCCACGCAGGTGTGTAACTGTACTGGCCGTCCAAGGTGATCTCTCACCATAGTAGAGGGCAACGACAATGTTTCGCTGGTATGGTTGCCCCGTAGTGCCTCACTCTACGTAAAAGCCATGTAAACCTCAATTAAAGAGTTGAGACAGCAAAATATCGTACTGTATCTCACACAAATTCCAATTCTGGCAGATATCTGAATAAAATACGTTACCATATGTGTATTGTATATGATATCTCACCTGATAGCTAATCGCTTTTAGCAGTGTATTATAGTGCTGGCAGGTCCGGGTGTTGTTAATTACCTGGTCGACTGGGCGAGCTGTGGTCCCATTTGGAAAGAGTTGGTCCACTGCCGCTTTTAAGTTCGAGACAGGTAGATCTGTAATTAATCCGCACATATGCTCTGCATTACGGCAAAGAGTGCATCGTACAATATTATCTATTCTCTTCCCTTTCGTCCGCAGCTCGTGGTCTTGCGGTAGCGTTCTCGCTTCCCGCGCACCGGATTCCCGGGCTCGATTCCCGTTGGGGTCAGGGATTTTATTTTTCCTGCCTCGAGATGACTGGATGTTGTTGTGTTGTCTTCATCATCATTCATCCCCATTGCGGTCGGAGGAAGGCAGTGGCAAATCACCTGCGCTAGGACCTTGCCTAGTCGGCGGTGCGGGTCTCCCGCATCGTTCCCTACGCTCCGCGCAGTATGGGACATCATCATCATCATCATCATCATCTTTCCTTTCCTATTTCACGTTATGTGTAAGAGAAGATGCTGTCATATGTACCTGTACGTGCTCCAATCTCTGTCATCTTATTCTCATAATCCGTACGCAAGAAGAAGAAACTCTACTTCAGTTGGTTAGTTGCTTAATGTTGTTACTATACTGAGACGTTTTGTAAGAAGGACAGTCCTTGGTAACGTCACTTCCGCCATTGACTGCTGCCAGAACACGACTAGTATTGCCACCGACATCTGAACACCCACGAAGACCCCTGACAAGCTGGCCTCCGCGCAGGAATAGTATGCCAGGGGATGTGTAGTACACGCACTTGCCGCGAGTAGTCGGTCGAGACGAGAGAGCAGCTTGAGTAAAAGTAAGGGGCTTTACGTAGGACGCACAAAGGCAGACGCCTCGCCTGGGACGAGTGCAGCGTCAGAGGTCCAGGGCGCTTCTGGTGCAGGGACGCAGGGGTACCCCTCCCCTACCCTACCCCTTTGTCCTTGTAGCACAGCCGGTGGGTTACGCAAACTCTCCCGCCCTTTCTCGTGGCGCAGATCCGCCCGCGGACATAGGCAACCCCACTGCAGCAGCAGGGAACGGCACCCCTGGGAGTAGTTGGCGCGGCGGCCGCTAGATGTCGGCGCCGCAGTGCAGTATCGATCTCTGCGGTCGCGGCGCCGCTGCATGCGATTAGACCTTCCGACGCGGCGTGCGGGCGCCACTCGATACCCCGCCTCGCGAGGAAATCGAGGGCGCGCCGCGTCACACGAGCCGAGGCGGCCGGGCTGCGTGGGCGCGTCCAGCCTGATTACATTTTGCCATCCCGCCAAAGATATCTATTTTCGGAGCGTCTGTCTCTGTGATAAAGTGCGAGACTACGGGACCGAAGCACTCGGGTTCTACCTCTGGCAGTCGCTGTATTGTTGTCTGCTTTCCTATAACTGGCTCGGTAAGTCAGTTCAAAGAGCGAAGGAAGGAAGGCAAGGCAATTCCGCCTCCAGTAAGACGCATGCCTAGTAGTAGCGCATTAGTGTCCGAACTGGCCGTCGGGTTGATGACAATTTTACCATTTTTTTTCCCCGTTGTACGCTACTGCTGCCTGTGTATCGCCCGTTTCCTTTTAGTCGCGACACTAAACTGAATTATTATTATTTTTAACAAAGAGAGAGGTAAAGTTCCTTGCGGATGAAAGATAATTCGTAAGGAAGGAGAGGAGATGGTTCAAGAAGAGGATTTTAAATATTATGTATGCGAAATTTATTTCTAAGCAAACACTAGTTAAAGAGTGTGCTTCAGCCTCCGTACTACAATATGGAAATAAAGCAATAATGTATTAACTAGTAGAACTGAAGTCAACAGAATCCTTTTTTCATATGATTAAAAAATTTTCACAAGAGAGTAACAGAAAATTAAACACAAGCAAAAAAAAATCTTTCAGTAGTCTTCGTTTTCTTACACAGTTCCATTCATGAGATCATATTTTGCAAACTTTACAGTAGAACATTCAGTGCTGTTGAGGAATTCCTTCCGTTCTGTGTCTCTTTTCATAACATTTAAGGCACATGGTTTTTTTTTTCTGCTCACTTCTCCAACAGTCTTTATTATTTTTAACCCGGTTTATCTCCTTCCATAATACATACATAGTTTATTGATACATAAAAGAACCTTCATGGACTCAGCTTTCGACATTAACAGTTCATCCTCTAAAGTAGAGGAGACCTCGACGCATGACTCTTCTAACTCCAGGGGAAAGCAGCAGTGCTAGTACAAAGACTGTCCGCCAACCACGCTACTAATCAATGTTTGAAAGATTTTCTCCACACTTTGGCACTTACAAGAAGTTTAGGGACATGGAACAGGCTACCGAGAAAACAGCAGCACTGGAAACGTGTTTTTTGAAACAATGGCACTTAGAACGTTTGACATTTCCTCTCTTCATATCGCACCCCGGCAAGAACAGTGGCACAACCAAATATGCAATACCGTAGAAACTCGACTTAAAGAATTAATTCAATAAACCTAATATTGAAATTGTATAAGCTTCCTTTAAATTTCAAGTAAGTATTGGTGGCAGTAAACTCCGTTAGATTTTTCATGAGAGTTGGGGCACTGCTCAGGTATTTTTTCAGTGAAAAACTAAAAGTTGCCGTTTTTCGACTTGACACTTTCGTTGCTGGTGTGCGATGGGTAGATTTAGGTGACACTCTTCCGTGGCAGAGTTCACTAACGCAGGCTTTTGTGCGGTGGCGCCCGATTCCGGGGAAATCCGGTTAGAATACAGGCCCTGAAAAATTTTCAGTGCTGGTATTTGGCCGGTAATGTCTTTAGAGATGGTATCGAAAAGTTCCTTATCACAAGTCTTTGCACCTGTGTTCTGGATTAAATACGAAACTTCTCCGCCGTGCCTCACGAAGGAAAGGCGTGTGACACTGTTGACGATGATTCGTTCGTCGGATGGAGACTCTTTTAAGTTCGTCGGCCTCCTTGCCGCTATTTGGGAGGAACAGCCTGTGTGCCGGCAACAGGTTTCAGCCTCTGCCAACCATTCGACCAGAACAAGGAAAACCCCACACTGTACTGTACACACACTCACCACAGTGCTCCACAAGACACAGATACACACTCGACGCTTGATAACAGGTTACGAAAACGCAGCGCTAAACCACCTGCAGTAGGACCTTGCCTAGAACAGCGAAGCCGGATTCCCGCACCACATCCCCTACACTCATTCCCACGGTAGGAGAGGCCCCGAACGCTCGGCTCCACCAGAGGCCCTCCGCCGGCGCCTTTTGTCTATTCTCGGCGAGTTCCAAGGCTCAGAAATAGCCTACACCGATGGATCAGGTGTAGACAGTCTATGAATTTTATTCATAGTGGATGCTGTCAAACTCTGTATCTGTTCCTTTATGTGGTGTAGAAAATTATCCGCTACCAGTCACAATAAAAGGTTATTTATTTGTCACACGACCGGTTTCGGGCTTGCGCCCATCCTCAGGTGTTTGTACATTCATGACATCACTGTACAAATACAAAAAAGATTATTTGCTGGTGAGTATACAGATACAAGTGGGACAATTGTAAGTGGTAAGGCAGCATTTGACGAAAATATATCTGTACTTACATAAAGATGAAGCACCATTATTACAGTTATGCTGTGGTGATAGTTTTGCCACTTAGTTACACACTTATTGTCATTTTCACATCCATATTTCAGTTTTACTAAGTATAGCTTCATATTTCACTATTATGATATGCACTCGTGGAAAACAATATGTTTAGATACCAACAAGTGGGCTGTGGTCAAAGAACTTAGATGTAGGAGATGTAAAGATGTTGCTCATTCAGAGACTTCAAAGAACTTAGCCACAGGAAGTGCAAGGGTGTTGCATATACAGAAATTTAAAAAGCTGTTATAGACTGCGACGTTTCTTGATGCATATTATGAAACTTTTTGATTCACATTTTTGTCGGCGAACTTACATCTAGGAAGTACAATGATGTTATATATATGAAATTACTCAAAGCTATTACAGATTAAAAAATGACAGCTAGAACTGTTTTGAGCCACATTGTCGTCGGAGAACTTAGATCTAGGAGGGACATAATGTTACGAACATGAAATTTTGAAAGAATGAGCAACATCTTTACATCTAAGGTCTCTGACCACAGCCCACATATTTGTATGTAAACATAGTGTATTTCACGAGTGCACATCGTATTAGTGAAATATGAGACTGTACTTGACAAAACTGAAATATGGATGTGAAAATGACAATAAGTGTGTAACTAAGTGGCAAAACTATCACCACAGCGTAACTGTAATAATGGTGCTTCATCTTTATGTAAGTACAGATATATTTCGTCAAATGCTGCCTTACCACTTACAATTGTCCCACTTGTATCTGTGTAGTCACCAGCAAATAATCTTTTTTGCATTTATAGTGTGATCTCCAACAGTATAAACATGTACATGAATGTACAAACACCTGAGGATGGGCGCAAGCCCGAAACCGGTCGTGTGACAAATAACCTTTTATTGTGACTGGTAGCGGATATTTTTCTGCACCCTGTAGACAGTCTTGTTGGCTTCGCCTACGCTCACGTTGGAGATATACTGAACAGCGCTCCTTACCGGCTGGCTGCAGTGTTTCCACTGCTGAGTTGGTGGACATCTACCGCGCTCTTGAGGATATCCGCTCCTGCGCCGGTGAGTCCTTCATCTGTAGTGACTCCTTAAGCAGCCTACAAACTCTCGACCGGTGCTTCCGTCGCCATCATGTGGTAATGACTATCCAGGAGTCTCTTTGTGCCCTCGACAACAGTGGACGTTCAGCAACCTTCATTTGGACCCACGACATGTGGGGATCCCGGGCAGTGAACTTGCCGACAGCCTGGCCAAACAGGCTACCAGTAAACCAACTCTGGAGATCAGCCTGCCGGAGACTGATCTTCGATCCGTCTTCCCTCGTAAAGTTTTCGCAATCTGGGACTCTGACTGGCGTACCCTCAACAAATAACTACGTGTTATCAAGGAGACACTGAATGTGTGCCAGTCATCCGTGCGAGCCACTCGCAGGGGACTCTGTTGTCCTTTGCCGGGTCCGCATCGGCCGCGCTTGGCTAACACGCGGTCACCTACATCTACATTTATACTCCGCAAGCCACCCAACGGTGTGTGGCGCAGGGCACTTTACGTGCCACTGTCATTACCTCCCTTTCCCGTTCCAGTCGCGTATGGTTCGCGGGAAGAACGACTGCCGGAAAGCCTCCGTGCGCGCTCGAATCTCTAATTTTACATTCGTGATCTCCTCGGGAGGTATAAGTAGGGGGAAGCAATACATTCGATATCTCATCCAGAAACGCACCCTCTCGAAACCTGGACAGCAAGCTACGCCGCGATGCAGAGCATCTCTCTTGCAGAGTCTGCCACTTGAGTTTGCTGAACATTTCCGTAAAGCTATCACGCTTAGCAGATAACCCTGCGACGAAACGTGCCGCTATTCTTTGGATTTTCTCTATCTCCTCTGTCAACCCGACCTGGTACGGATCCTACACCGATGAGCAATACTCAAGTATAGGTCGAACGAGTGTTTTGTAATTCACCTCCTTTGTTGATGGACTACATTTTCTAAGGACTCTCCCAATGAATCTCAACCTGGTACCCGCCTTACCAACAATTAATTTTATATGATCATTCCACTTCAAATCATTCCGCACGCATACTCCCAGATATTTTACAGAAGTAACTGCTACAAGTGTTTGTTCCGCTATCATATAATCATACAATATAGGATCCTTCTTTCTATGTATTCGCAATACGTTACATTTGTCTATGTTAAGGGTCAGTTGCCACTCCCTGCACCAAGTGCCTATCCGCTGCAGATCTTCCTGCATTTCGCTGCAATTTTCTAATGCTGCAACTTCTCTGTATACTACAGCATCATCCGCGAAAAACCGCACGGAACTTCTGACACTATCTACTAGGTCATTTATATATATAGTGTGAAAAGCAATGGTCCCATAACACTCCCCTGTGGCACGCCAGATGTTACTTTAACGTCTGTGGACGTCTCTCCATTGAGAGCAACATGCTGTGTTCTGTTCGCTAAAAACTCTTCAATCCGGCCACACAGCTGGTCTGATATTCCGTAGGCTCTTACTTCGTTTATCAGGCGACAGTGCGAAACTGTATCGAACGCCTTCCGGAAGTCAAGGAAAACGGCATCTGCCTGGGAGCCTGTATCTAATATTTTCTGGGTCTCATGAACAAATAAAGCGAGCTGGGCCTCACACGATCGCTGTTTCCGGAATCCATGTTGATTCCTACATAGTAGATTCTGGGTTTCCAAAAACGACATGATACTCGAGCAAAAAACATGTTCTAAAATTCTACAACAGATCGACGCCAGAGATATAGGTCTATAGTTTTGCGCATCTGCTCGACGACCCTTCTTGAAGACTGGGACTACCTGTGCTCTTTTCCAATCATTTGGAACCTTCCGTTCCTCTAGAGACTTGCGGTACACGGCTGTTAGAAGGGGGTAAGTTCTTTCGCGTACTCTGTGTAGAATCGAATTGGTATCCCGTCAGGTCCAGTGTACTTCCCTCTGTTGAGTGATTTCAGTTGCTTTTCTATTCCTTGGACATTTATTTCCATGTCAGCCACTTTTTCCTCCCTCTAGAAGACCCACCTCGGTGTCGCTATGGCTGTCGTGCACATATTGTTGGACTGCCCAATTCTAGCCGCTCTGCGGAGGACTTTCAACCTCTCCGCCATACTGCCGACAGTGTTGGGAGGCAGTGACTCAGTGGCTGCTGTTGTTTCACGTTTTACTCGTGAGGGGCGATTTTATCTGACAATATAAGAGTGGGCGTCTGCCCTCCTCTCTTGTGACCTCCACCCTCCCTCACCCTTTCTGTGCATTTTGTTTGCCTTGGTGTCCGTCTTGTCTCTATGTGTGTTCACCTCGCCATCATATCTTTTAGGCTGGAGATTTTAGTCTGTTGCAGAGTAGCTCATCCTTTTTTATTCTCGTGATCAGCCAGCCCAGGCGATCTGCTGTATTATTTTAGTACCTTCCACTACTTTTCCTTTTAGTGTACGTTTTCCCCCTTCTGGTTCGATTCTTTCATTTTCTATTTCGGTGTGGTTCCCAGTTAGTTTTACATCCTTTTACTTACCCCGACTCCTTTTGGGAATTGTTTTACCTTGCGATTTGTTGTTGTTGTTGTTGTCGTTGTCGTCATCAGTCCTGAGACTGGTTTGATGCAGCTGTCCATGCTACTCTATCCTGTGCAAGCTTCTTCATCTCCCAGTACTTACTACAGTCTACATCCTTCTGAATCTGCTTAGTGTATTCATCTCTTGGTCTTCCTCTACGATTTTTACCCTCCATGCTGCCCTCCAATACTAAATTGGTGATCCCTTGATGCCTCAGAACATGTCCTACCAACCGACCCCTTCTTCTAGTCAAGTTGTGCCACAAATTTCTCTTCTCCCCGATTCTATTCAGTACCTCCTCATTAGTAACGTGATCTACCCATCTGATCTTCAGCATTCTTCTGTAGCACCACATTTCGAAAGCTTCTCTTCTCTTCTTGTCCAAACTAGTTATCGTCCATGTTTCACTTCCATACATGGCTACACTCCAGACAAATACTTTCAGAAACGACTTCCTGACACTTAAATCTATACTCGATGTTAACAAATTTCTCTTCTTCGGAAACGCTTTCCTTGCGATTGCCAGTCTACATTTTATATCCTCTCTACTTCGACTATCATAAGATATTTTACTCCCCCAAATAGCAAAACTCATTTACTACTTTAAGCGTCTCATTTCCTTATCTAATACCCTCAACATCACCAAATTTAATTCTACTACATTCCATTATCCTCGTTTTGCTTTTGTTGATGTTCATCTTATATCCTCCTTTCCAAGACACTGTCCATTCCATTCAACTGCTCTTCCAAGTCCTTTGCTGTCTCTGATAGAATTACAATGTCATCGTCGAAGCTCAAAGATTTTATTTCTTCTCCATGGATTTTAATACCTACTCCGAACTTTTCTTTTGTTTCCTTTACTGCTTGCTCAATATACAGATTGAATAACATCGGGGAGAGGCTACAACCCTGTCTCCCTCCCTTCCCAACCACTGCTTCCCTTTCATGCGCCGGCCGTTGTGGCCGAGCGGTTCAAGGCGCTTTAGTCCGGAACCGCGCGACTGCTACGGTCACAGGTTCGAATCCTGCCTCGGGCATGCATGTGTGTGATGTCCTTAGGTTAGTTAGGTTTAAGTAGTTCTCAGTTCTAGGGGACTTATGACGTCAGATGTTGAGTCCCATAGTGCTCAGAGCTATTTGAACCATTTTGAGCCCTTTCATGCCCCTCGACTCTTATAACTGCCATCTGGTTTCTGTACAAATTGTAAATAGCCTTTCGCTCCCGTCAGATAGTGAAAGAGAGTATTCCAGTCAACATTGTGGAAAGCTTTCTCTAAGTCTAGAAATGCTTGAAACGTAGGCTTGCCTTTCCTTAATCTTTCTTCTAAGATAAGTCGTAGGGTCAGTATTGCCTCACGTGTTCCAACATTTGTACGGAATCCAAACTGATCTTCCCAGAGCTCGGCTTCTACCAGTTTTTCCATTCGTGTGTAAAGAATCGGCGATTTGTTTGCATGACGAAAAAGGGACTGAAGGCGCTGTAGTTTGGTCCCTTTACACCGCAACCCAACCAACCAGTCCAGAGTAGGGGAACGCTTCGCCTTTTTTTGTGATGTTCAGGAGACAGTCTTAGCATGTGGCGCTGCGCGCTTCAGTGTTTCTCAGAGCGCTAGATGCAGAAGTTGTAAAGCACGAGTGGCTGGTTCGACAGGCAGTGTGCAATAATAGGCCGCCGCCCGTGCTGTGTGCTGCAGGTAGCCGCGCGCGCCTCACCCTGTGGACGTTGGCTCCCCTCATCTCGAACACCAGCTGCAGCGCGAGCCGCACCACCACCACCGCCGCCGCCGCCGCCCGCCCTCTGCTTCTGCTTAGCTTCAGCTGGCCCGCCTCGTCTCACACACAGGTGAGTCCACAACCAGTCGGTACGTACTCTGAGGTCACAAAAGTGATGGGACTGCGATATGCACATATACAGATGGCGTTGGTGTCGCGTACAGTGTGTTGGTAGAGCTGTCATTTGTACTCAGGTGATTCACGCTAAAAGGTTTGCGACGTCATTATGGCCGCACAAGCGGAATTATGACTTTTAACACGGAATAATAGGTTGAACTAGATGCATCGGACATTTCGTTTCGGAAATCGTGAGGGGAATTTAGTATTCCGAGATCCACAGAGTCAAGATTGTGCCGAGAATAGCAAATTTTAAGCATTACCTGTCACCACGGACGACGAAGTGGCCGACGGCCTTCACTTAACGACCGAGAGCAGAGCTTGTAATTGTTTCCCTGAGACATTCAGGTCTCTTCATTATCTACGATAATGATCGAAGCAGAAGAAATGAATTAAAATTTTTGCTGCGGCCGGGACTCGATCCCGGGTCTTCTTGCTTACTAGGCAGAAATGCTAACCATTATACCACCACAGCACGATGGTCAACATTGCTGCACGAACTCCCCCAAGTTGAGTACTCACCGCAACACAAACTTCAATTCTTATCTCCTGCTTATTTTCCCTTACAATATCACTACTGCCAGGGCTCTCAGACATTGGAATAGCACCAGAGCGTTGGACGTAATCGGAAAGTCCTGTACCAGAGGTCATCTTGTAGATCTTTCCCAGTACGTCCAACGCTGGGGTGCTATTCCAATGTCAGAGAGCCCTGGCAGTAGTGATAATGTAAGGGAAAATAAGCTTTAGTTTTATTCATTCCGTCTTCAGGCCACGAGTGGCCTACCGGGACCATCCGACCGCCGGGTCATCGTTAGAGGAGGATGCGGATAGGAGGGGCATGTGGTCAGCACACCGCTCTCCCGGTCGTTATGATGGTATTCTTGACTATTCGGTCGAGTAGCTCCTCAAGTGGCATCACGAGGCTGAGTGCACCCCGAAAAATGGCAACAGCGCATGGCGGCGGGATGGTCACCCATACAAGTGCCGGCCACGCCCGACAGCGTTTAACTTCGGTGATCTCACGGGAACCGGTGTATCCAATGCGGCAAGGCCGTTGCCAAGGGAAAATAAGCAGAAGATGTGAATTGAAGTTTGTGTTGGGGAGGGTACTCAACTCGGATAGTTCGTGCAGCAATGTTGACCATCTTGCTGTGGTGGTATAATGGTTAGCATTTCTGCCTAGCTTGCAAGAAGACTCGGGTTCGAGTCCTGGCGGCAGCACAAATATTAATTCATTTCTTCTATTTCGATCATTATCGAGAGCAGCGGCGTTTGCGTAGCGTTGACGCTGCTAATTGACAACCAACACGGCGTGAAATAACTGCAGAATTCAATGTGGGACAGTGCGGCGAAATCTGGCGTTGATGGACCATGAGAGCAGACGACCGACACGAGAGCCTTTCCTAACACCACGACATCAGTGTCTGCAGTGCCCCTCCTGGACTCGTGACCAAACCGTTGGACCTCAAAAGACTGGAAAACCGTGGCCCAGTCAGATCAGTTCCGATTTCAGTCGGTAAGAGCTGACGATAGGGTTGGATTGTGGTGCGGACCCCACGAAGCCGTGGATCAACGTTGTCAGAAAGGCACTGTGCAAGCTGGTAGTGGCTCCATAGTGGTGTGGACTGTGTTTATGTGGAGTGGACTGGCACTACGGTCCAGCTGTACCGATCACCGACTGGGAAATGGTTACGTTGGGTTACTTGGAGACCGTTTACAGCCAAGTTCGCAAACAAGGATGGAATTTCTGTGGATGACAATGCGCCGTGTCACTGGGTGACAATTGTTCGCAGTTGGTGTGAAGAACGTTCTAAACATTTCGAGCGAATCATTTGGCCACACACATCGCTCGACACGAATCCCATTGAACATTTATGGGACATAATCCAGAGGTCAGTTCGCGCACAAAATCCTGCACCGGCAACACTTTGACAATTAAGGCGGCTGTAGAAGGAGCGTGGCTCATTATTTCAGCAGTGGACTTCCAAAGACTTGTTGAATTCATGCCACGTCGAGTTGCTGAAGTACGCCTGGCGAAAGAAGGTCCTACACCATATAAGGCGGTATCCCGTAACTTTTGTTACCTCGGTGTACATGTGTAATACACGTTCTGTTGTTTACAGCCGCCGCCATCCAGCCAGAGGCTTGTCTCTCTGCGCTGTTTGCCCACAACAGACGCAAAATGTGAAGTAGTCTCTTACTGTCTGAACTACACTAAGACACCAGTGTCTGAAGCCTCAAAATTGAAAAGTTCGCACAGAGTTCCCATGCTGGAAATATTTGTCTTTTTTTACCTATAAAGTCTACAACACAGCGGGCATAGCCAGTCAAAGGGATCCAGTAAAGGCCTCCAGTAATGTATGCGTAGAATACATGGTGATCGTGACCTGAGACTCGCTGGCTTCGCTGACTCACACCGAAACTGTAGCCTTCCAACCTAACTTAGAAGTCCGTTTGGGCCACGCCACAGGTAAGTCCCTTCACAATCTACTTTCCAAAAAATAATATTGCTGCAAAATAAATATTGTCATTGTGCTGTTATATCCCTGTTTGCGAATGTATATTGTTCGTATCTGTAGCTTTAATACCCAACCATTTAATCCCAAACTTGTAAGGTAAAAGCTACACAGACGGTAGAGAATCCTGAACTAATTATTTGGAGTAGTGATCTCTGTACTGCTTGGATGGAGATATCTGATCTCAGAGCATGGAACTTCGACATGCCTGCAAATTATGCTCATCTGCCCAGTCTGCCAAGTTGTAATTAGGCAAAAAAAATCCACCTGTCTGTACGTGCTAAAGGATTATTATTTCTGGCTTTGAGCTTTGTATGAATGTGCGATGAATAGTCTGATGTGGGACCAGAATCGAGAAGTCTTTTCATTATGCGTCACCGACCCAGCCGGGAATCGAATCCGGGCCCTTAGCATGGCATTCCTTTGCGCTGCCCACTTTTTTTTTTTAATATCTCATATTGTTCGTTGAATTCGTTCGGGGCGGACGTCCGACAGGTGGTTGAGTATGACATCATGTACAGTGAGACGCGAGAAAGGCCGTATTCCCGTACAGGTGAATCATTTTACTTGAAGGTCGCTTGCAGCTGTACGGGAATATACAGGTTGTTGACGCATGGTGACGACGTATAGAATTTTGGGTCTGGCCGTGAGTCGTGCACGGATAGCCGAATGGTAAGGCGGCCGCTCGCGACTAGCGGGAAATCCGGGTTCGAGTCCCGGTCAGGCTCAAATTATCATTGTCGTCATTCCATTCTAAAGCTGGTGGTTGTCCATATTCGCAACTACGAATACATTTAATGTATTTCATAACGGCTGTAATCGCTTTAGTGCAATTGAGAATAACACAGGAACTGCAATAGATCGTATTAGTGTCTTCTGGCGGCGCGAGGCTAGTCCGACGAAATCGCTAAACGGATTCGAGCATGTCGCTAAGTACAACAGGGGCGATGACACAGTGTGTTTACTGATGTTTGCTTCCACTTGGTCAGTGCAGCAATGAGGCAAAACTCTAGAGGTGAGAAAAATGTCAGGCGCAATTTGGGAAGACGTTCGGTGACAACTAGCAGCAAGTCGACGTAGCCAAAGAACTACTAAAGAGATGATAACATACACGGGCTACACACTCTTAACTTAAGAAGACGGTTCCGCAAAACTTATAAATATTTGATAAAACATCACGATTCACTTCCAAGAGCTGGTGATAAAGATTTACGCACATCAGAAAAACTTTTGCATCACCTCGGTTTATGAGAGTTCCGGAACCTGTACAGAAAATTGATCAACATAAACATCATTTCCGCCCTTCTTATTGCTGATGAAAACCACACATTCCATGTTGTGCCACCATACAGCGAGACCTTCAGAGGTAGTGGTCCAGATTGCTGTACACACCGGTACCTCTAATAACCAGTAGCACGTCCTCTTGCATAGATGCACGCTTGTATTCTTCGTAGCATACTGTTCACAAGTTCGTCAAGGCACTGTTCGTCCAGGTTGTCCCACTCCTCAAAGGCGATTCGGCGTAGGGCCCTCAGAGTGGTTGGTGGGTCACGTCGTCCATAAACAGCCTTTTTAAATCTATCCCAGGTATGTTCGATAGGGTTTATGTCTGGAGAACATGCTAGCCACTTTACTCGAGCGACGTCGTTATGCTGATGGAAGTCATTCACAAAATGTGCACGATGGGAGCACGAGTTGCCCTCTATGAAGACGTATGCATCGCCATGCTGCCGATATGGTTGCACTATCGGTCGGAGGATGGCATTCACGTATCGTACAGCCGTTACGGCGCCTTCCATGACCACCAGCGGCGTACGTCGGCCCCACATAATGCCACCCCAAAATAGTAGGGAACCTCCACCTAACTGCACTCGCTGGACAGTGTGTCTAAGAGGCGTTCAGCCTGACCAGGTTGCCTCCAAACACGTCTCCGACGATTGTCTGGTTGAAGGCATATGCGACACGCATCGGTGAAGAGAACGTGATTCCAATCCTGAGCGGTCCATTCGGCATGCCCTTGGGCCCATCTGTACCGCGCTGCATGGTGTCGTGGTTGCAAAGATGTACCTCGCCATGGTCGTCGGGAGTAAAGCTGCGCATCATGCAGCCTATTGCGCGCAGTTTGAGTCGTAACGCGACGCCCTGTGGCTGCACGAAAAACATTGTCCAAGAATGTGGCGTTGCTGTCAAGGTTCCCCCGAGCCATAATCCGTGGGTAGCGGTCATCCACTGCTGCCTGAGCGAGGCATGTCATCGACAGTTCCTGTCTCTCTGTGTCTCCTCCATAGTTCACTCCGAGACGCCTGGACGCTTCCGTTGTTCAGAGCCCTTCCTGGCACAAAGTGACAATGCGGGCGCGATCGAACCGCGGTATTGACCGTCTAGGTTGAACTACAGACAATACGAGCCGTGTACCTCCTTCCTGGTGGAATGACTGGAACTGATCGGCTGTCGGACTCCTCCGTCTAATAGGTGGTGCCCATGCATGGTTGTTTACATCTTTGGGCGGGTTTAGTGAAATCTCTAAAGAGTCAAAGGCACTGTTTCTGTGATACAGTATCCACAGTCAACGTCTATCTTCAGGACTTCTGGGAACTGGGGTGATGCAAAACTTTTTTTGACGTCTGTATTATACAAACACTTTCGGCCCACAGGCTATCAGGGTTGTGTGCGAGAAGTAGTCACAAAGTTTCATTTATCACCTCGTAAAAAAAGAAGATACGTAATTATTCGTCGCACACCGAAATCCTGGCACCAGTGTACCATAGCACGCAGCTAGTGGAGGCAAAGCTAAACGGCGGAGCCCGTTGATAAGAGTGAAGTACCGTGCGGTAATTCGCTTTCGGTAGCAGCTAATGCGGTGCAGCTATGTCAGGCAATCGAGGTAACTCCTTCGGCAGTGTCGACTGGGCCAACACAGCCGAAATTTTCCGCTGCAGTTGACAACATGTTACCGCGTAATATTCCCTTTCATCAACGCGCTACGCTGTCTTGTTTTGGCACCTGCAGCGGCGGGCTACGGCACTGTAGCGCGTTCATTTCAGTGTGATGCAGGACCGCTGACGTTCTGTGCTTCACCTACAAAGAAACAAAAAAAAGATTGGGACATATTTTTTTCTGGGTGATAATTGAAGTACAGGATCCCATAAAGTCGCTCCGTAATTTAAAAAAAACCATAACATGGAAACTATTAAGAGACAGACAGAATACCGTGATTTTTTTGTTTAGCTTTAGTAGCTCTCGAAGTTCTGTTTTTGTAATCCTAGAATTTCAGTGTGTGCTCCAGCCGTCGCCCGTAGAACGTTGTTGTTGTTGTTGTTGGTTGTTGTTGTTGTGGTCCTCAGTCCTGAGACCGGTTCGATGCAGCTCTCCATGCTACTCTATCCTGTGCAAGCTTCTTCATCTCCCAGTACCTACTGCAGCTTACATCCTTCTGAATCTGCTTAGTGTATTCATCTCTTGGTCTCCCTCTACGATTTTTACCCTCCGCGCTGCCCTCCAGTATTAAATTGGTGATCCCTTGATGCCTCAGAACATGTCCTACCAACCGATCCCTTCTTCAAGTCAACTTGTGCCACAAGCTTCTCTTCTCCCCAATCCTATTCAATACCTCCTCATTAGTTATGTGATCTACCCATCTAATCTTCAGCATTCTCCTGTAGCACCACATTTCGAAAGCTTCTATTCTCTTCTTGTCCAAACTATTTATCGTCCATGTTTCACTTCCATACATGGCTACTCTCCATACAAATACTTTCAGAAATGACTTCCTGACACTTAAATCTATACTCGATGTTAACAAATTTCTCTTCTTCAGAAACGCTTTCCTTGCCATTGCCAGTCTACATTTTATATCCCCTCTACTTCGACCATCATGTTATTTTGCTTCCCAAAGCTTTACTACTTTAAGTGTCCCATTTCCTAATCTAATTCCCTCAGCATCACCCGACTTAATTAGACTACATTCCATTATCCTCGTTTTGCTTTTGTTGATGTTCATCTTATATCCTCCTTTCAAGACACTGTCCAGTCCGTTCAACTGCTCTTCCAAGTCCTTTGCTGTCTCTGACAGAATTACAATGTCATCGGCGAACCTCAAAGTTTTTATTTCTTCTCCACGGATTTTAATACCTACTACGAATTTTTCTTTTGTTTCATTTACTGCTTGCTCAACATACAGATTGAACAACATCAGGGATAGGCTACAACCCTGTCTCACTCGCTTCCCAACCACTGCTTCCCTTTCATGTCCTTCGACTCTTATAACTGCCATCTGGGTTCTGTACAAATTGTAAATATCCTTTAGCTCCCTGTATTTTACCCCTGCCACCTTCAGAATTCGAAAGAGAGACGTTATGGGGATATTAAGACTTTTGCCCATGTACAGATCAGCATTTCAGTCTCAGCAGTTACGACTCTTCATCGACTCGTGCACGAAGGACAGGAGTGTTATTCACTGGTGTTGTGCATATGCGATCCTCCACCTAACCCCACGGTAAGAAGTCTAATAGAGTGACAATCTGCAGAAGACGAGAGGGTGTGGAGGGAGTGTGGGGGGGGGGGGGGGTTCACTTGCGATGGGATTGTCGCGTCTTCCCAACCTGTCACGGAATGACACACCACATGTTCCAACTCCAGTATGGAATTGCACCGTCACGCCGGCAGTTGATGGACGGGTGCAGCTCTTCGATCTGTGGCAGTAGGAGACGCACACTTCGATGAAGGCAATTGACACTGCCTGTCTCGCTAAAGTTTTTCAACCAACTCATTACGCTTATCTTTGCTGGTTTTGCCTGCGCCTCTACCCCCCCCCCCCCCCCCCCCCGCCTCATACCTACACACTAGCGTCAAGCGGTAGCGTTGTCAAACATTTAGAGTGTGCATACTAGATGGCACGTTGCGCATTCTCTTGCTATGTTGCCATTTCTATACACTCTGCAGCAACGGGCAAAGGGAAAAAATCGTGAGAGTTGGTAAACACTTGACAGCAAACCGCGATGCTATTATCTCTAATAGTTTGCAAGTTGTGAGGGGCGTTCAATAAGTAATGCTACACATTTTGTTTTTTCTGACGCCAGATCGGTATCAGTTAGGATTCCAGTACACCGAATTATTTGCCATTGTTCTGGCTAGAAAACCGTATTTTTAAACATAATCTTCGTTCAATGCGACGGCCTTACTGATCTTACTCGGAGTGCCTGTGTTCCCGCATGGTTCCATCCTACTGGTCGAATTCAGAGCCAACACCTTGTTGCATCTCTAACCTCCGCATCATTCGACATGTTGCTTCCCGTGGAGTGCTTCCTTCATTTATTGCTTCCCGTGGAATGCATCCTTCATTGGGCCAAGCGAATGGAATTCGGAAGGTGAGAGATGCGGGCTGTAGGGTGGATGAGGGAGAAAAGTGCAATTAAGTTTTGTGACTGATGGACGAGTGTGTTAGCACTACAGAGACGTTCGGTTGTGCGGCGATCCCCTCGATTGAGAGTGTCCGTACGTTCCAACATTGCAGCATTCACATCCGTTTGCCGCCGACCGGCAAACTGGAGATCGGACAGGTTTGCGCGATACTTTGCGATGATCAATGACACCTCGCCCAACGCCGGCCGAAGTGGCCGTGCGGTTAAAGGCGCTGCAGTCTGGAACCGCAAGACCGCTCTGGTCGTAGGTTCGAATCCTGCCTCGGGCATGGATGTTTGTGATGTCCTTAGGTTAGTTAGGTTTAACTAGTTCTAAGTTCTAGGGGACTCATGACCTCAGCTGTTGAGTCCCATAGTGCTCAGAGCCAGAGCCAGCCACCTCGCCCAACGACTCACCGTGCTTTTGTTCTCTGCCAAGTCTCCGTAGACATCCTGCAAGCGCATGTGAGCAACTGCGATGCTGTGGTTTTCCGCCGAAAGAAACACTGCGTGGAACGCTCCTCCGTTACAGACGGCATTTTGAAAGCTACGTATGGCGCCGCCGTCTATCGGAACTTCATGAAACTTGAGGGACTCAAGCGGAAATATTCGACGGTGTACCGCAACTCATTCCGCTTTTTTTTTTTTTTTTCCGAAATTGGCCGAGGAAAGAAGTGTCGCCGTTACTTGATGAACTCTCGGCGTATGATTTTTTGAAAACGATAGCCGGACTTTGTGGAGAGGCTGTGTGTGTGAGGTTAGCGGCCGCGGTGAGTCAGCTAGGACGTGTGGTGTAATATCGAGCCGGCGCGGCCGTGACCCACATCACATCCCGCCCAGCCCCCATTCTCCGCGACCGGCCGCGGCCGCGGGCTTTCTTCCTCAAGAAATGAGCCGGCCGCCGCGCCTTCCCCCTGTGCCATTACCAACCAACATGCTTGATACGCCCGCTAAAGATCTGGCCAGACAGAATCCGGCCTGCTGCTGAGACGGACAGCGCAGCGGGAGGCCGGGCCCTTCAGCGGCCAGGGACTACACTCAGGCAACGGCCGGCCGCAGCGACTCTTTATTACATCTCTTAAAAAAATAATGTGTAACTAATATATTTTAGAGGAAACACTCTCCTAGTAAATTTGTTTGTCCTTTGATTTATCGTGATCTGTTACTGATTTTTAGTGGAGTTAGTATTTACATTTAGCTTTCAAACAAATACAAAAGAGATATAATAAGCAAAATAATGAATTTCGTAGGTTGCCAATTACGTATTATATCTGGTTTTATCGAGCGCCAGGCTCCCTACAAATTACTGGAAATGCAATAGCGTAGTATTACTCAGCTCCAGTTCACTGATCTGAAATTATTACTATCACAGAAAATAGACAAGTTTTAATAAAATTATTTCGCTGGATTCCTTCAATTAATCTCATTGAATATTTTTACATAATTTCTTCCGCTCCGGCTATCAGACATTGTGCTGTTAAAAAATATTTTTAAATGTACCGCGTAATGGCGGCTAATTGTTAACAGTCAGAGATCACTGTTACTCGCTCCGCAGCAGCTGGAAACATGCTAAATAATTTTCATTAAATATCTTTTCTTAAGATAAATGTGGCGTAGGTTCTTGAAATAACACACGGAGATCACTTTATACTAATATATTTTTACTAGGACACAGTTTACACCATTAAATATTTGGAATTGCGTCGCGACAGAAACAAATGCAAGCACAGCATAATAGCTCGCGTACCTTATTCCAGCTAACACCAGAACGAACAGAACAAAACAGACTAGACAGAAGAATGAGGATTGCATTGTGTTTTATACTCTTACAAGGATAATAATACTTCTTTTAATTACTTACACATAATCTCATACAATAAAAATGTCTTTTCTGCATCTATCGATCTATATTGTATATTTTTACAGTTGGTGTTATTACCTTTCGCAGAGAAATCGATGTTTGCAGTTCATTTTGAGTCACATACAGTCATTTTTAATTATGTTTCACCTCGATAATGGTGAATATTGCAAAAGGGACACTACATCTTGATGCGTCAGCTCTTAACACTGTGGAAAGGGCCGAACCCCATTATTAAGCTTGCATGCGTAGCGCGATTGTCTTGGCGTTAGACGATTTGGAAGCTTCACGAGGGACACGTTATCTTTGTGCGAGGAAATGAGTAGCTCGCACTAGCGATACCAAATGGCACTAAGAAGAGGAGATGTTGGGTGCACGAAATTGATAGCAAGAGAGAGAGCTTAGGAGAATACGATCGTCTGTGTATTGATCTAGAGTCTGACGAAGATAGGTTCTTCAAATATTTTCGTATGTCGCGAGAATGTTTCGAGGAACTGCATCGCCTGATAAAATGTATCACCGAGAAGTGCACAACGAACTGGAGAAAGCCATTTGATACAAGGCACAGACTAGCCATTTGTTTGAGGTAAGTTTTACGATTTGTGGCCTCTTTGTGCTTCAAACAGAAGTCATATAATTTATTCTAGTTCAGTTTTGCTGTATCATATGAAAGGTTCGGCGGAAGAAAGTGCTATCACACAACGTAGTTACGAGTGGAGTGATAAATTTATCTGCAGTGTTTACAAATACAGCAAACGATAATATCTAGTTCCGTATGTCCCGCTAGAGAGAGAACTTTCTACTTAATGGATTGTTTTGTTTCATTGTATTCGTAACATTGTCATTGAATGTAAACAAACATATCTTTGGTCGTTAACTTATCTATTCGTTCTATCGGCATAATTTATTTTAATCTTTTCAACATACTTGACTGCAGGCGACAGTCACCAGACCATAGCTTTTTCTTTTCGGTTAGGACGTTCAACAGTCTCAGAAAGTGTGAAACAAGTGTGCCAGGCAATATGGACTGTTGTACAACCCAAGTATTTACCTACTCCTACAACAGAGATGTGGAAGAAATCTGAAGAAGGGTTTCTAGAACTTTGGGAGTTTCCGAACTGCCTTGGAAGCATAGGCGGAAAGCGTATCAGGTTAAAATGCCCGATCCCAGTTCTTCTGTTACAAACAATTCTTTTCGCTGGTTCCTCGTTGATCCATTCTGCGAGTTTACAGTAGTTGATATCGGAAATTATGGACGTCACAGTGACAACACTATTTCTGAGAATGCATGCACTACGAGCTGCAAGACAAAGACAGCCCCACGCCGCCGCTTCCAGTGTGATAACAGAGCAGTTGAGTGCGCCAATACAGGCAAGCAGCCGCTCCGGCTTGCGGCGAATCTGTAATCTGCCGGTGTGGCAGGCCGGCTGCCGGTGCGTCAGAGCCGCACTCTGAGACCGCCGCCGTACAATAACGAGCGATTCAGCAGTGCGGCCTGCTGGGTGCGGTTGAAGCCCGCATTCTGTCTGGCCAGGCCTTAAACCCGCTGGGCAGAACAGGTAATAGGATTGTGCGAAGGGCCAAATGTTGAGGTCAGTTTCTCCTAATAGTCATTTATTGTAATTTAATAACCTTTACATCCAAAGCGGCACATAGCCGGACCTTTACGGAATGCAACTCTTTCACGGCTGAAGGCCTCCAAGCAAGAAATCTTTTAAAAAATGATTAAAATAGCTATAAAATAATATAAAAAAACATCACAGCAAGGTAGATAGAACCAACATATGCAAGGTGCAATACAAACGGCTAAAGGCCACAATTAGGTTTGAAAATTTTAAAATATATTACCATAAACTTTTAAAGACAGAAGGCCGCAATGTTTAAGCTTGAAAGATTAATTAAAGAATTAATTTTTCAAAGTCTTTAAGAGAAAAGAAAAAATAACCATTAGCCTTAAATTTTAAGCTGCTGAAAACAGATAATTAAACACCGGTGACACTCAGAAGCCTCCAGGGAGGTCGGTCTGCCCTCGTTGACTTAGGGACTTAGGCGAGACAGGTGGTGAGCCCAACTACATTTGATCCGTCGGAACCCAACTACGTGACAGCGACGGACCGACCGACACACGACTTGCTTGGAATATGAAATATGTATTAGCTATCAAACTACACTCAACTACCGGCCGGTGTGGCCGTGTGGTTCTAGGCGCGTCAGTATGGAACCGCGCGACAGGTACGGTCGCAGGTTCGAATCCTGCCTCAGGCATGGATGTGTGTGATGTCCTTAGGTTAGTTAGGTTTAAGTAGTCCTAATTTCTAGGGGACTGATGACCACAGATGTTAAGTCCCATAGTGCTCAGAGCCATTTGAACCCATTTGATGACCTCAGATGTTAAGTCCCATTGTGCTCAGAGCCATTTGAGCCATTTTTGAACACACGGCTTGGAATCTCATTGCCTGAAGTAGAAGGGTCTACAGTAATGAGTCCCGCTTGGAACTGAGCCCTGATGACGAGAGGAGAAGTCTCTGGAGACGCCCCGGACAGCGGGGGACATCTGCCCGATTGTCGTCCGCCATAGGCCCGACAGCCACGAGTCATGGTCTGGCTACACGACGCCACCTGCGGTCACTTTCGCGTCGATCTGACCGTCAAGACAGAAGCGACACTCGTCAAAGACAGAAGCGACACTCGTCGCTGACATCACTGACTTGGCTGCGCACCATAAAAATCCACGTTATCTGCGGCATAGTGTCAGCGATTTACTACGCATAGTAACACGAGATCTCAACCCACTTTCCAGTAGCCACTTCCTGACTGTTCATGGCGACACTTTACGTGTAACCTGTGCCCGAATTTCAGCCGTTACCACTTACCATTCGTCAAGAAAGGCAGTGGTGTAGTGCTTTCGGAAGGATCCTTGCCGACTCTGACTGCGTCACTATTTTCCTACGTTGTCGCCGCTCTTTCTGCAGCCATTGCACTACATTCAGCTGTCCGTGCTATCTTCCGCCAGTGAATCGACCTTTCTTGAAGTCCAAAAGCTGGCAGTAGGCCGCACGTTACCGTTTTCTGACCTCGTTGCGTTGCGATCTCCACCTGTGAAGTTTCAGCAGCGTAACCTACATCCAGTAGCCACCACGTATTCTCACCATTCTGCGTCAGTAAGATTGTTTTTCTTCTGTACTGAAAATAAGAACGAAAGGAGGACGTAATATCAATCAACTCATCTGGCTAGTGTGGAAGTGCTGGAGTACCAGCTTGCCGGCGTTCGATCAAGGTGTCGATGGTGTAAAACTTTCCATTTGCTTGTGTACGAATATACACTATGGTGAGAAAAAATCACGGAATACCTCGTAATATGTCATCTCGTTTTGCCCATCCGAGAGCAGCAACTCCACACGGCTTGGACTCAACAAGTCGTTGTAAGTCCCATGCAGAAATATTGAGCCATTCTGTCAGTACAGCCGTCTATATTTGCCAAGTGTTGCCGGCGCAGGATTTTGTTCCATTATGTCCATACATGTTCGATGCGATTCATGTCCGGCGACCCGGGTGGCTACATCATTCGCTCGAATCGTTCCGAATGTTCTTCAAACCAGTCGGGAACAATTCTGGCCCGGTGACATGGCGCATTGTCATCTTCAAAAATTCCATCGTTTTTTGGGAACGTGGCTCCATGAGTAGTTGCCGAGTGGTCTCGAAGTAACCTAGCATCCAGAGGACCCAGAACGTTGCGTGTAAATAAAGTCGACAACATTTATGGAGCCATTACTACCTTGCACAGTTCCGTGTTGACAACTTGAGTCCGTGACTTCGTGGAGTCTCAGCGACACTCGAACCCAGCAGTCAGCTCCTACCAACTGAAAACTGGACTCGTCTGATCAGGCCACTTTTTTCTAGTCGTTTGGGGGCGCAACCGGTACGGTCACGAGCCCAGGAGATGTTGTGCTGTTAGGAAAGGCAGTTTCGACCGTCGTCTGGTGCCACAGCCCACAACGGCAAATTTCGCCAAACGGATACGTTCGTCTTGCTGAGAGGTGATGCCCGAAATTTGGTACTCTCAGCGTCTTTGATACTGTGGCTTTCAGAATATTGAATACCCTAACGATTCCCTGAATGGAACGTCCTACGTCTTAAGCTGCATCTACATCTACAACTATACTCCGCAAGCCACCTGACGCTGTGTGGCGGAGGGTACCTTGAATACCTCTATCGGTTCTCCCTTCTATTCCAGTCTCGTATTGTTCATGGAAAGGAAGATTGTCGGTATGCCTCTGTGTGGGCTCTAATCTCTCTGATTTTATCCTCATGGTCTCTTCGCGAGATATATGTAGGAGGGAGCAATATACTGCTCGACTCCTCGGTGAAGGTATGTTCTCGGAACTTCAACAAAAGCCCGTACCGAGCTACTGAGCGTCTCTCGTGTAGAGTCTTCCACTGGAGTTTATCTATCATCTCCGTAACGCTCTCGCGATTACTAAATGATCCTGTAACGAAGCGCGCTGCTCTCCGTTGGATCTTCTCTATCTCTTCTATCAACCCTATTTGGTACGGATCCCACACTGCTGAGCAGTATTCAAGCAGTGCGCCAACAAGCGTACTGTAACCTACTTCCTTTCTTTTCGGATTGCATTTCCTTAGAATTCTTCCAATGAATCTGTCTGGCATCTGCTTTACCGACGATTAATTTTATATGGTCATTCCATTTTAAATCACTCCTAATGCGTACTCCCAGATAATTAATGGAATTAACTGCTTCCAGTTGCTGACCTGCTATATTGTAGCTAAATGATAAGGGATCTTTCTTTCTATGTATTCGCAGCACATTACACTTGTCTACATTGAGATTCAATTGCCATTCCCCGCACCATGCGTGAATTCGCTGCAGATCCTCCTGCATTTCAGTACAATTTTCCATTGTTACAACCTCTCGATACACCACAGCATCATCCGCAAAAGGCCTCAGTGAACTTCCGATATCATCCACAAGGTCATTTGTGTATATTGTGAATAGCAACGGTCCTACGCTACTGCCATGCGGCACGCCTGAAATCACTCTTACTTCGGAAGACTTCTCTCCATTGAGAATGAAATGCTGCGTTCTGTTATGTAGGAACTCTTCAGTCCAGTCACACAATCGGTCTGATAGTCCATATGCTCTTACTTTGTTTATTGAACGACTGTGGGGAACTGTATCGAACGCCTTGCGGAAGTCAAGAAACACGGCATCTACCTGGGAACCCGTGTCTATGGCCCTCTGAGTCTCGTGGACGAACAGCGCGAGCTGGGTTTCACACGATCGTCTTTTTAGAAACCCATGCTGATTCCTACAGACTAGATTTCTAGTCTCCAGAAAAGTCATTGTTACTGTTGTTGTTGTGGTTTTCAGTCCAGACACTGGTTTGATACAGCTCTGCATGCTACTCTATCTTGTGCAAGCTTGTTCATTTTCCAGTACCTACTGCAACCTACATCCTTGTGAATGTGTTTGGTGTATTCACCTCTTGGTATCACTCTACGATTTTTACCCTCCGCGCTGCCCTCCAATACTAAATTAGTGATCTCTTGATGCCTCAGAACATGTCTTACCAACCGATCCCTTCTTCTTGTCAAGTTGTGCCACAAACTCCTCTTCTCCCCAATTCTATTCAATACCTCCTCATTAGTTATGTGATCTACCCATCTAATCTTCAGCATTCTTCTGTAGCACCACATTTCGAAATCTTCTATTCCCTTCTTGTCTAAACTATTTATCGTCCATGTTTCACTTCCATACATGGCTACACTCCATACAAATACTTTCAGAAACGACTTCCTGACACTTAAATCAATACTCGATGTCAACAAATTTCTCTTCTTCAGAAACGCTTTCCTTGCCATTGCCAGTCTACATTTTGTATCCTCTCTACTTCGACCATCATCAGTTATTTTGCTCCCCAAATAGCAAAACTCCTTTACTACTTTAAGTGTCTCATTTCCTAATCTAATACCCTCAACATCACCCGACTTAATTAGACTACATTCCATTATCCTCGTTTCGCTTTTGTTGATGTTCATCTTATACCCTCCTTTCAAGACACTGTCCATTCCGTTCAACTGCTCTCCCGCGTCCTTTGCTGTCTCTGACAGAATTACAATGTCATCGGCGAACCTCAAAGTTTTTATTTTTAATACCTACTCCGAATTTTTCTTTTGTTTCCTTTACTGCTTGCTCAATATACAGATTGAATAACATAGGCGAACATAATGCGTGTTCCAAAATTCTACAACTGATCGACGTTAGAGATATAGGTCTATAATTCTGTACGACGTCCCTTCTTGAAATCGGGGATGACCTGTTCCAATCGCTTGGAACGCTACGCTCTTCTAGAGACCTACGGTACACCGCTGCAAGAAGGGGGGCAACTACGATCCGCGTTCAAAGTCTGTGAATTCTCGTCGTGCGGTCACAGTGACGTCGGACGCCTTTTGACGTGAATGATCCGAAGTACAAATGGGAGCTCCGCTAATGCACTGCCGTTTTCTGTCTTGTGTACGCAACACTGCAGCAGTCTGTATTATGAGCATATCGCTGCCTCGCGACTTCAGTCACGACAGTGTGGAGAGAGGAACGGTGGCGGTCGGAGAAGGGCCAGCCAGCAGCCGGCTGGTGGGGCCTTCGGAAGGCGGTGAGTCAGTGAGGCCGGCGGCAGCTCGGCAGCTCTGCCGCTGAGGTCAGGCCGCGCCGCCCCGCCGCTTTCTCTGCGCAGTTCCTCGCCCGGGCAGCAGGCCGGCGCTCGCATCGTCCAACCCCCTCCCTCTCTGAAGCCGTTCCTCTAGCAGGTGCACCACTCTCTTCTCTCTTACCATCCCACTCGTAAAGATGCGTCTTTGACACGAGTGAAATTTGCCAAAAATTTGCTGTACCCGGATAACTTATTTTTCGGGTAACCGATCATTTGCCAAAACATATTGCATCATTGTTCGTAAGAATATGAAACAGAAAACACTGAATTAAAAACGAAACAGTACTCCCGGCGTGACAAAACAGTGAAACTCCCATAACACACATTCAGAATGACGTACACTCCTTCAGTGGGGGATGTAACTGGCTAGAATTTAAATTTTCTGCGACAGGCGGAACGACCACCACAGTGAATTACTGACCTACGTGTTCGCTGTTGGTAGCAGGCCTGGTACGCTATACAGGGTGGTCCATTGATAGTGACCGGGCCAAATGTCTCACGAAATAAGCGTCAAACGGAAAAAGTTGAAAGAACGAAAGTTGTCTAGCTTGAACCGCGAAACCAGATGGCGCTATGGTTGGCCCGCTAGATGGCGCCGCCACAGGTCAAACGAATATCAACTGCGTTTTTTTTTAATAGGAACCCCCATTTTTTATTACATATTCGTGTAGTACGTAAAGAAACATGAATATTTTAGTTGGACCACTTTTTTCGCTTTGTGATAGATGGCGCCGTAATAGTCACAAACGTATAAATACGTGGTATCACGTAACATTCCGCCAGTGATACATTACCCGTGTTAAAATGAACCGTTTACCATTTGCGGAAAAGGTCGATATCGTGTTGATGTAGGCTATTGTGATCAAAATGCCCAGCGGTCGTGTGCTATGTATGCTGCTAGGTATCCTGGATGACATCATCCAAGTGTCCGGACCGTTCGCTGCATAGCTATCTTATTTAAGGAAACAGCAAGTGTTCAGCTACATGTGAAACGTCAACCACGAGCTACAACAAATGATGATGCCCAAGTAGGTTTTTTTGCTGCTGTCGCGGCTAATCCGCACATCAGTAGCAGACAAATTGCGCGAGAATCGGGAATCTCAAAAACGTCGGTGTTGAGAATGCTACATCAACATCGATTGCACCCGTACCTTATTTCTATGCTCCAGGAATTGCATGGCGACGACTTTGAACGTCGTGTACAGTTCTGCCAATGGGCACAAGAGACATTACGGGACGATGACAGAGATTTTGCACGCGTTCTATTTAGTGACGAAGCGTCATTCACCAACAGCAGTAACGTAAACCGGCATAATATGCACTATTGGGTAACGGAAAATCCACGATGGCTGCGACATGTGGAAATCAACGACCTTCGCGGGTTAATGTACGGTGCGGCATTATGGGAGGAAGGATAATTGGCCCCCATTTTATCGATGGCAATCTAAATGGTGCAATGTATGCTGATTTCCTACGTAATGTTCTACCGATGTTACTACAAGATGTTTCACTGCATGGCAGAATGGCGATGTACCTCCAATATGATGGATGTTCGGCACATAGCACGCGTGCGGTTGAAGCGGTATTGAATAGCATATTTCATGACAGATGGATTGGTCGTCGAAGCACCATACCATGGCCCGCACGTTCACCGGATCTGAGGTTCCCAGATTTCTTTCTGTGGGGAAAGTTGAAGGATATTTGCTATCGTGATCCACCGACAACGCCTGACAACATGCGTTAGCGCATTGTCAATGCATGTGCGAACATAACGGAAGGCGAACTACTCGCTGTTGAGAGGAATGTCGTTACACGTATTGCCAAATGCATTGAAGTTGACGGACACCATTTTGAGCATGTATTGCATTGATGTGGTACTTACAGGTAATCACGCTGTAACAGCATGTGTTCTCAGAAATGATAAGTTCACAAAGGTACGTGTATCACATTGGAACAACCGAAATAAAATGTTCAAACGTACCTACGTTCTGTATTTTAATTTAAAAAACCTACCTGTTACCAACTGTTCGTCTAAAATTGTGTAGCATATGTTTGTGACCATTGCAGCGCCATCTATCACGGAGCGAAAAATGTAGTGCAACTTAAAACAATGATATTTATTTACGACTTCAGGAATATGTAATAAAAATGGGGGTTCCTATTAAAATAAGAAAACGCAGTTGATATCCGTTTGACCTATGGCAACGCCATCTAGCGGGCCAACCATAGCGCCATCTAGTTTCCCCTTTCAAGCTAGACAAGTTTCGTTCTTTGTAGTTTTTTCGTTTGACGCTTATTTCGTGAGATATTTGGCCTGGTCACGATCAATGGAGCACCCTGTGTAAGGGGCACGAACTGCGTCAGATGAGTGATCACTGTGAAAGTTATGGAGATGCCGCATAGTTGTGTGAGACAGTGTTATCAGAACCTGAACAGAAAGAGGCCTCATTTTTGGGTCTTCGTTTCGCCAAGTGGTGGAATCGCAGAATACTTAAATTTGTCTGGCTTTCGGATGTGACAGTCGACCTATGTTGGACCGCGTGGGAACCTGAGGGTCGGAATACTCGTCGTCAAAAGTTCCGGTCGAACACGTTTGTCTAGCAAAAGGGAGTGGTAGTCCTCCAGGCTCATGGTAACTTCTTCACATTTGCGCTATCGACCGGATATCAAGTACTGCATCCCCTGCATCGTTCTGTGTCATCGGTCGGAGACATACAGCAGGGGGAGGAAGGAATTACCGTCCCGTGCGTAGGGCCTTAACACAGACGGCTGTATTTGGAGTAGCATGACCAGGAAGCGTGAACTGCTTGATGGACGGTGTCTGTGTTCAACGGTGAACCGCGGTACCGCACTGCCCCAGACAACTATCGTCGGTGAGCGTGGCAACGCCCTGGGGAGAAGACCTTAGACTTGCAATGTTTAGGAGAGGCACGGCGGTGTCCCTCGTGACGTTATGGTGAGTGGAGCCGTCTGCTATGCCTTCACGTCACAGCTGGCAGCGATTGAGGGAATTATGACGACACAGCCGTCCGTCACGGACATCCTGCTCCTTCGTGTGTTAGCTCTCATGCGACAGTATCGTGTTGCCACTTTTCATCAGGGCATTGCTCATGTCTCTATGTGGGACCAGCTCAGATGTCATTTCGTCGCAGTGCCAGTATCAGGATAGCAACGACAGCTACAACGTTTTTAATGGAATACGCCGCCATTTGACTGTTTTATTAAGTACAACCCGAGTTTGGGCCTTTTATGCCATTTCCAAGTATTTGATTTTATGTCTTTAACATATATTGGAGGATAGTTAACATGTTGTCAAGCCCACAGTGACAACATGTCAAGTGTCCTGCAATATATGTTGCAGACATAAAATCAAATACTTGGAAATGGCATAAAAGGCCCAAACTCGGGTTGTACTTAATAAAACAGTCAAATGGCGGCGTATTCCATTAAAAAATATTGTATGACTGTTGCTCAGAAACATCAAAAACTGTTTACAGTTAAAACAATTGTGTGGGCTTTCCCGGCGTAATAAGTCTTGAAAGCCTCTTCGTGTTTGCTGCCAGAGGTGCACGAAGAGTAACATAGATTGGTGACCTTTCTTCCTTATGCTGGAGGCTTATCGTTTAACATTGGACGAATTTTAAGGAATTTTATCATTAAGAGTGTGTTCCTTCCACCTGGCACTACTCGGCTCTGTGAAACATGATATGGGGCTTAAGAAACCTGGTGTGTACAAAATTACGTGTCAATGTGGGAAGGCTTACATTGGCCGTTCGATTCGCACAGTGCATGACAGGTGTGTGGAACATCGCCGTCATACGAGGCTACAACAGCCGGTAAAATTGGCAGTAGCAGAACTCTGCCTAAATGAGGGACACAGTATGAAATTTGATGAAACTCTGGTAGTTGCCAACACTTCCGGGTTTTGGAACAGTGTCTATAAAGAGGCGATTGAAATTAGGTTGGCGGATAATTTAATCAACAGAGACAGTGGGTTTCCTCTTAGCAAGACGTGTTACCCTGTATTGTCTCGCATCAAAATTGAACGTTCTTCGTTGCGGCCCTGAGTGCAATATATCGCTGCCAGCAGTGTTCCACTAAGGGAGGGCAGCAACCGTGATGGGCGGCGCCGTGTACTGAACGGTGCCCTATGTAGGACGTTGATTTGCAACCTGCCGTCAGTTCTCAGCGGGACTCATCAGCAGAAGCAGAATTTTCCTGAAGATGGCGAACAGTTGGATCGCCGAGATATCGAGTCAAGTTGATTTTTAGGATCCGGCAGCAAACCAGAAGAGACTTTCAGTTGTGTGCCAGCTTACTTCAGGAGAGGATACGACGGCTTTACTACGAGATCCTTCCCTATCGAGTGACAGCATGCATCGTGGTTGGATGGGGTGCGACATCATTCTGATAAGTGGGCTTGTACTGCCAAGTTCTTCGTAAATGTCACTCGACGTTGTGTAACCACTGCAGTGAGATGACACACCCTGCCAACTAGCCTCCACTCGTGCCCTGGGTGCCTCACATTTTGCTGCCAGAATCCCCTGGGCCGGCCCTCGCCTGCGCGCACTCTCCGCTCTGGTTGCCCCGCGCCGCTTTCTAGCCGGCGTTTTTAGCCACTTCCTGCCGGCTGGCGCGCGGGCTCTGCTCGCCAGCTCTGCCGCTGTTCGCTGCTCGCTCACCGCTCGTCTTGCAATAGCTGCCGCTAGGACGAGTGGGAGGTGGTGGGAGGAATGACGTCACCAGCAACGTGGATGTACTGTTCCGTCCCTGGTTACTAGGTGCCGTATCTGAAGTTCCCAGTGCCACTGGCTTGCTTATTCCCCACCAACCGAATCATGGAAAATATGACAGTGTGTGTTATTTCAGGTACCTGTTAATGCTTTCTGCGGAAGACGCAGCGTTGCTCTGTTTCGTGTCACCTACCGTGCGGTGTCTGTCGCCTGGTCCCGTGGCCTGTTTGCTACTTTGGAGAAAAAAAAAAAGAAAAATAAGTTCAAATGGCTCTGAGCACTATGGGACTTAACATCTGAGGTCGTCAGTCCTCTAGACTTAGAACTACTTGAACCTAACTAACCTAACGACATCACACACATCCATCCGCGAGGCAGGATTCGAACCTGCGACCGTAGCAGCCGCACGGTTCCGGAGTGAAGAGCTTAGAACCACTGGGCCACCGCCGCCGGCCGCTACTTTGAATCCATGGAGGAGAATTACTTGGGAAGGATAAGCGCGCATTCTGCTGTACCTTACACACAACACTTTTTTTTACACATCACGCTTACATTCAGCGTATTGTCGAACAATCACAGTTCATGACATCACTAAAATGAAATACAGTAGTCTTCGCCTGACCCAACTGACACACACAACCTATTTCAAACTGAACTATCTTAACTTGTGCCGGCCGCTGTGGCCGAGCGGTTCTAGGCGCTTGAGTACGGAACCGCGTGACCGCTACGGTCGCAGATTCGATTCCTGCCTCGGGCATGGATGTGTGTGATGTCGTTACGTTAGTTAGGTTTAAGTAGTTCTAAGTATAGGGGACTGATGACCTCAGATGTTAAGTCCCATAGTGGTCAGAGCCATTTGAACCATCTTAACTTGAACAATTAAATTAATACGAGCGTAGTTCAATAAGTAATGCCCCACATTTTTTAAAAAAAAATCCATTTATATACATAGAAAAACGTCCTCGTTGGTGCTTCACATTTGATGTGTGTTCTGTGCGCCGACGACGTTTCTAACCGTTCTGGCAGATTGTATAGCCGTAATACAGCGTCAAAATGGCGTCTACATACTACTCACATTACAAGCAGTGTGCTGTTATTGAATTCTTTTGTGCAGAAAAAGAGACCGTGGTGAACATCTGTAAACGTTTGTGTGCAGTGTATGCCGATGCTGCAGTTGATAGGAGTACAGTTGGGCGATGGGTGGAGAAAGTTACAGCCTCAGGAAATGCAGAAACAGAGCTGCATGATCAGCCGCTCTCGGGACGCCCTGCCACAGCCACTGCTCCAGACGTGCTGAATCGTGCGGACGCCATTATTCGTGCCGACCGGCGCATCACAACTCGACAATTGACTCTACAGTTTCCGGTCAGCACTGGAAGTGCTTCTGCAATGACCGGGACTCTCGGATATTCAGAGAGGTGCTCACCGTGGGTTCCACGAATGCTCACAGCTGACTACAAGATTCAAAGAATGGTCATTTGATCTGAATTGTGGGAGCGGCCTTTGTCACGGATCGTTACGGGGGACGGAAGCTGGGTGCACCACTTTGCGCCGGAAGCGAAAAGGCAGTCCGTGGAGTGACATCATCCTCATTCACCACAAAAGAACAAGACAACCCACTTTGGTGAAAAAGTCATGGCGTCATTCTCGTTGATATGTTGCCAAGAGGGTCAACCATGAATTCAGAGGCATACGTGAATACACTGATTAAACTCAAGAACCGTTTCCAACGCGTTCGATAGAACAAGAATCCATCAGAAATCGTGCTCCAACACGATAATGCACGCCCACGCTCAAGTCTGAGAACCCCGGAACACATCGCCAAATTAGGTTGGACTTCATTGCCTCATTCACCTTACAGTCCAGACCTGTCATCCTCGGACTTCCAGATGTTTGGGCCACTTGAAGATTCTCTACAGAGTACACACTTTGAAGATGACGAGAGTGTCAGTCATGCAGACAAAACATGGCTACACATACAGGACAAGAGCTTTTACCAGCAGGGAATACACGCTCTTCCACAACGTTGGCGTACCACCGTAGAACGTGATGGAGACTACGCAGAAAAATAGGACATGGGCAAGACATGTTGATGTATATTGTCACGAAATTCTGACTCTTAGAAATAAATATATTCTGAGAAAAAAATGTGAGGCATTACTTGTCCTTAAGAGCTATGAGGTTCGCCGACGACATTGTAATTCTGTCAGAGACAGCAAAGGACTTGGAAGAGCAGTTGAACGGAATGGAGAGCGTCTTGAAAGGAGAATATAAGATGAAACATCAACAAAAGCAAAACGAGGATAATGGAATGTAGTCGAATTAAGTCTGGTGATGCTGAGGGAATTAGATTAGGAAATGAGACACTTAAAGAAGCAAAGGAGTCTTGCTATTTGGGGAGCAAAATAACTGATGATGTTCGAAGTAGAGAAGATATAAAATGTAGACTGGCAATGGCAAGGAAAGCGTTGCTGAAGAAGAGAAATTTGTTAACATCGAGTATAGATTTGTATAGATTTAAGTGTCAGGAAGTCGTTTCTGAAAGTATTTGTATGGAGTGTAGCCATGTATGAAAGTGAAACATGGACGATAAATAATTTGGACAAGAAGAGAATAGAAGCTTTCGAAATGTGATGCTACAGAAGAATGCTGAAGATTAGATGGGTAGATCACATAACTAATGAGGAGGTATTGAATAGAATTGGGGAGAAGAGGAGATTGCGGCACAACTTGACTAGACATATTCTGAGGCATCAAGGGATCACAAATTTAGTATTGGAGGGCAGCGTGGCGGGTAAAAATCGTAGAGGGTGACCAAGAGATTAATTCACTAAGCAGATTCAGAAGGATGTAGGTTGCAGTAGGCACTGGGAGATGAAGGAGCTTGCACAGGATAGATTAGCTTGGAGAGCTGCATCAAACCAGTCTCAGGACTGAAGACCACAACAACAACAACAACAACAAGAGCTGTGAGCCCTTTCAGTGTTCGCTGCTGTGAAACCAAGCTCTTCTGCTGCAACCTCCTCGCTTTCCAGATTTTTAGGAGGAGGCAGTGTCGACCAAAAGAAGAATAAATGCGCCACAGCTCCGGATATTGGACGATTACTCTAGGCGACCGAATTGACAACCACCATGAGCACTCTCATGAGTACGTGGCATCTCCGTATTTTCACATTGATCATTCAACATCTGACTTTGTTTACGCCTCTTATGTTTCCTACAAGGCCTTGTAACAACGCTAATGCGCTCTGGTGACCGACCTGTTTGTCACAGAGAATTCCGACAGTAATCATTGAAATATCCTCCGTTGGTGTGTACCTGAACAAAGGTACACCGACACCTGGGCGCTCGATTTATTTTGTCAGCCAGTCTACTTGAATGTACGACATGAATGACGAGCAGTTAATTTGACATTTCATCCTTAATTCCACAGTCGGAGAACGTTGTGTGTTGGTAATACCTTAATTTTCAAGTTTTAGTTTCGGGCACACTCTAGTGCCTTTGTGGTCGTTTGTTACTTGGTAATGGGGTAAGGTAAGGTAAATTTGTGCGCTCTGACCACAGTCGGGCGTGACCGACCGCCATGTCGTCCCCTGCCTGTGGCGTCATTGTATGCGTTATCGAGGAGCATGTGGTCAGAGATCGGTCTCCAGGTAGCTGTTGGGTTTTTTTAGCGTGGAACCGCTAATAATCGATCGAGTAGCGTCACGAGGCTGAGACCACCCTGTCCCAGTCCGCCTACCAAGGATAAATCCCTGACAGTACCGGTAATCGAACACGACTCCTGCGCATGGCAGTCGGCCGCACTGACCACTCATCTAAGTGCGCGGACTGGTCACGGGCTAATCAGCCGAAAGTCTATTAGTAATAAATGAATAACAGTGGAACAAAACCAGTTTTTTTTCCTCACACAGTTATGAAAATGCTCTGTCATGAGGCGGAGGATAATTCCATTGACAATACAACGCTCCACATTTGTCGTTAGCTTTCAAATTTCGTGGCACATCAAAACAGCACGGGGACTAGAATCTGGAACCTTAGCCCTTGAGATATCCAGGCACGCCTCAAGACACGCCTCACAGCCCTACCTCCTACCTTCCAGACTCCACAGAAGTTCTCCAGCATACCTTGCGGGACTGGCACTGCTGGAAGAAAGGATATTGCAGTGAAATTACCTTAGCCTCAATGTGGGGGGATCGTTTCCGTAACGAATTTTCACTCTGAAGCGGTGGTGTGCTGAACTGACAGTTCTCTGCAAATTAAATCTGTGTGGCTGATAGCGACTGGCACCTGGAACCTGCCGGGCAGCTTCAAGTCGGAGCACTCTCCTGTCTGTTTCAGTGTGCGTACGCTGATGAGCGCGCTGACTTGATCGCCATTTGGTTATCTGCCTTACCGCCTACAAGCGTAACAATAACAACAAAAGGAATTGTGTAGATGCTGTTGGGTCCTGCCCACTCGTCGCTTATAGGGTGCCTGAAGGATGCTGCTTTCTCGAATAGCTATACAACAATTCAAGCAAATCACATTAATTGTTTTCATGACAATAAAGTAGATTGACAATACTTAGGTTTGGTTTACAGTGGTGTCGCAAGCGATGGGCGACATGGGAATAATCAGTGTCTTTCGCTATGTACAATGTCCATGCAAGTAACGGATATGGATCACAAGTAACAGCTCCTCTAGTGCTCTCTTCTAGTCTGGGTCTACTAGTTTGTGTCATCTACTGTCCGGCCGAGACTGGCAGTAACGTGCTCATATTCTCTTCGGATAGAGGCCGCTCCTGTCGTGGTGTGGTCCTAGTCAGCCAGCTATTGGCTGATGTCGTCTCGCAGCCCTCTCTACTCTTACGTTCTCCATCTTCGTGCCGGCGCGTGTCGGTATGCCGGAACAGATGTTATACGGTTGTTGCATTTTCGTATCTCTGTCCGGAACACCATCCATAGGAACGAAATCTCGGCACGGCGTCTCTGTAGCCGTGGCATATCTCTTCGCGGCGACTCCGTACGGAGTCTCCCACGCGGAGAAAAGGCGTCACCTTTAAAGGTTGCCGGTTGGTTGCGAGCTGGTATCATAGGAGAGTGGATGTGAGTGTATAGCGGGTAGTATCAAGTGGTAGCGGCAGGCGCGGTCAGCCCACTCGTCGCTTCTCGAATCCCACCCACCAAGTATGATAGAATGATATTGCTGTTCAGTGTTCCCATGATAGTGATAAGAACTTTCAAAGGGTAGCGAAGAAGCGAAAACTCTTCATTCTGAGACGGGTAGCCCTGGTCCGGAAGCGACCAGTGAAGTTGTTAAGATTCCCATCAGCGTCTACATAACACCCATTTAATCCGCTGAACACATTACGGTGTAGCAACTGCCCGGAGGTCTTGCGTTGAAGTCTGCCATTGTTATAATTTCAGCCTCCTAAAAATAAGTAGTAAGGTGATGCCTCTATATCTAAATATTTATTCCACTTCGGTCAAGTTCTCTTTGGGCTTCGGACAATTAGTCTCGGAAGTCACGGAGTGACAAATAACTTCAGCTTTGAAACTTCGTGGCAGATTAAAACTGTGTGCCGGACCGAGACTCGAACTCGGGACCTTTGCCTGTCGCGGGCAAGTGCTCTACCAGGAAGTTTCATATCGGCACACACACCGCTGCAGAGTGAAAATCTCATTCTAGAAACATCCCCCAGGCTGTAGCTACGCCACGTCTCCGCAGTATCCTTTCTTCCAGGAGTGCTAGTTCTGCAAGGTTCGCAGGAGAGCTTCTGTGAAGTTTGGAAGGTAGCAGACGAGGTACTGGCGGAATTGAAGCTGTGAGGACCGGGCGTGAGTCGTCCTTGGGTAGGACGGTAGAGCACTTGCCCGCGAAAGGCAAAGGTCCCGAGTTCGAGTCTCGGTCCGGCACATAGTTTTAATCTGCCACGAAGTTTCATATCAGCGCTCACTCCGCTGCAGAGTGAAAATCTCATTCTGGGAACTTGAGCTTTGTCAAGAACAGTCAGTCGACGTAGTACCGCTCTACTTACAGCTCGTAATTGTTGAGATGAGACGGTATTAGTATCTTGATTCTTGCACGGCATTGTGTTCAGTGGACTCTTGCCTGTGTTTCTCTACTGCTGTTGAGACATCTGCTGCCCGCGAGGATGATGCTCGTTTCCGTTGCTTTGCGGTGGCGTTCTCACTAGTGCCACAGGACGTGTGTGTGTGTATTGTATTGTGTATTAAACCAGGGGCGTAGAAACGACGGAGACGTTTCGTCCCGCCGTAGCCCTCAGTGGTTCACAGGCCACACACCCTACCGCCGCCTCACACCGAACCCAGACTTTCGGTGCGGTTCGGTTCCCAGTGGAAACCCCTCCCCCCCTTCTGCCCCCCCCCTTCCCCCCGGGAACGTCTCAAATGGCTCTGAGCACTATGGGACTTAACATCTGTGGTCATCAGTCCCCTAGAACTTAGAACTACTTAAACCTAACTAACCTAAGGACATCACACACATCCATGCCCGAGGCAGGATTCGAACCTGCGACCGTAGCAGTCGCGCAGCTCCGGACGGAGCGCCTAGAACCGCGAGACCACCGCGGGGGAACGTCTCATACCGGACGAGTGTAACCCCCAAATGCTTGTGTGATAGAGTTATTATGGTTTTCGCGTGCGTGGAGAATGTGTTTGCGCAGCAATCGCCGACGTAGTGTAACTGAGGCGGAATAAGGGGAACCAGCCCGCATTCGCCGAGGCAGATGGAAAACCGCCTTAAAAACCATCCACAGGCTGGCCGGCACACCGGACCTCGACACTAATCCGCCGGGAAGCAGTGCGTTAGACCACGCGGCTAGCCGGCCGGGTACAGGATGTGTTGTGTCTCGATACTCTACTGAGGTCATTTCGTGATCTTATGGTGGTGTGCTGTTGGAGAACAGACTCGCAAAGCAGCCCCTACCACCTGACCAGTGTCAGGTGGCTCGCCTGATTTCATGAGCTTATGTCCTCCAGTCGCACAGTGTTACATTGCATCTGTTTACTGATCTACTTACCTCTCTTAACCCTGCGTGAGTGAGGTCGGGTAAGTCGTACCCGAGGTGTTTTGCAGCGCTGATTATTGAACGTTATTGTTGCCACACAAATCTTGCTGTCAAAGTAGCTGGAGGTAAGGGAGAGGGGGCACGAGATGCAGTGTTGAGTTTATTGTTGCGCCAGCGTCAGAGGTAGATGTACGTGTGCTAAGGTTGCTAGGGTACGTCACACCCGACGTCGTAGTCGGTGTTACATTTTTGGGCTGTCAGCAAGTTTATGACATACATAGGATAATGAACGTCGGCTACAAGAACTACTAGAAGTTTTAGGAAACTGTTCAAATGCTAGTTCCTGTGACTCTGAGAACGAAGAAGTCAGCTGAGGTACGTGGGTGGGATGTTTTATACGTCCAAAGATGGTACAAAGTGGATGAGGGGTTGTCCTAGGCAAAGTGTTCGTATTCGTTCAGAGAATATTACCAACTCTCCAGGCGTAAAAGGTAGTACAAGATAAAATTGTTTGTTAATTAATCAAAGAAACTGAAATTTTGTTCGAATTTTCTATGAAAAACTGTTTAAACTACTGAAACGTGTACTTTTTCTGAGAAAATACACACTTCATTATTTCACCCAAAAAAATGTTTTATAAGTTAAGCATAGTATTTTACTTACTCATCTTGTTTAATAGACACCATTATTAATATTCCAAGTAAAAAAAATACTTAATACACGATTATAGTATCAGAAGTTCGTCATCAGAGTTTCGGGTATCTCTTACCCACCTCATAGCTGGTGTAACAATTTCTCACCTCATTCACGTCGGGTTAAGCTTGAAATAAACACGTTAAGCAAAGTTGTTAGAAGCCCTCATCGACCGTCTGTGCGCACACAGCGATGTAGGTCTACACTCGACATCTGCCATCGTTTTATTAGTAAAGCTACAAAGCAACATGTTTTGTGGGGTAACTCTGCTTGTGCAGTACGACAACCCACCGATCATTGTTCGTGCAACGAAATAAGGTGATTTATTGCGTACTTACTTGCTAATATTACATTGTTGTTGTTGTTGTTGTTGTTGTTGTTGATGATGATGATGATGATGATGATGATGATGATGATGCAGCTTTCCATGCTGGTCTGTCCCGCGCGAGTCTCGTCATCTCTGCATAATTACCTCAACCTACAATAATTTCAACTTGACCAGTGCCTTCAAGCCTTGGTCTCCCTCTGCAGATGTTGCCAAACTGGCGATTCGTTGACGTCCCAGGGTGCGGCCTTTCAACCGACCCCTTCTTCTACTCATGTGGTGCCGCAAATTTGTTTTCTCCTCACATCTATTCGGTATCACATCGTTAGTTACACGATCTACCCACCCAATCTTCAGTATTATTCTATATAGCACACAACATTTCAAAAGCTTCTATTCTCGTAGCTGAACAGCTTGTCGTTGACGTTTCATTTCCGTACATGGCTACACTTCAGACAAATACTTCGAGATGAAGAGTTCCTAACATTTAAACCTATATTCGAAGTTAACAAATTTCTTTTCATTTGCCCTACATTTTGTACCCTCTCTTCTTCGACCATCTTCTGTAATTTTGCTGCCTACATATCAAAACCCATTTACTAGTTTTACTGTCATTTCCTAATATCAATATAAAACTAAGGGCATCACTTGATTTATTTCAACAGAGTCCATTATTCTTGTTTCGCTCTCGTTAATGTTTATCTTATACCCTCTTTCCAAACCACTGTCCATTCCGTCCAACTGCCCTTCCAATTCCTTAGCCATCTCAGACAGAATTACAGTATCGTCGGCAAACCGCAAGGTCTTTATTTCTCCTCCCTGAACTGATTCCCTTTCCAAATTTCACTGTGGTCTCCTTCACAGCTTGCTCAACATGCAGAGTGAATAAAATCAGAATCAGTTACGACTGTATCTCACACCTGTCTCAACTATTACTTCCCCCGTAATTATATATTTAAATAAATCAATCTGGTAAGACAATTCAACAGAAACATGCCTAGTAAAGCACCTTCGGGCCAATGGCAGGTCTGTTAAATTCACAGGTTGTATTGGGTTTTGTATCCCACAGCATGTTTCCAAGATGTCCCAGTGGCTAACCATTTCGGGGAAATGGTATCCCAAGACAACGAGCGAAGACGACAGGAAACAAGAGGGACTGCCGAGTTGGAAGAAATAATGCCTGCTCGAGTGGATGATGGGCCTTGAATCAGCGACCTATCAACTATACTGGGAATGGGTTTCACACTCAGTACCATGTGGAGAATAATACGGGAGCAGCAGCTAAAATCTGACAGTAGACAACAAGTGCAGAGCTTAGCTCCTCTTGACTGTGTATGGAGTGACACAGCTGCCCCTACCTATCGGTTTTATGCAACCCGCAACGCCTTCAAATGCTATACCCAACATTTCTTATTCTGTCGCTCACTACAAGCAACCTGTTAGTCCTAAAAAAAAAAAAAGAAAAAAACAGGAGCTTTCTGTAGGAAATTTAATATAGTTTAAATTTTGTACTGGAACATGCCTTCTGTAAAGGCCGTAATTCTCAAATTATTCAAGAAAAACGTACAAAAGTGACCTCAAACGTGTTTTTCTTGAGTAACTCATAAGAACCTGGCCTCCAGCGGAAACGTATCCCCAGTACAAAATTTAAGTGCAATAAATTTCGTACTGAGAAGGCCCTGTTCGTTTTCCTGTAGGTCTAAGAGTTTGTGTCTAGTGATTGGCAGAATATGAAAATCTCGCGCAAATTTTTTGAAGGTCAGATAACATTGTGGGGTGCATAAAACCCATAGGCAGGAGGCAGTGCGTCATCCTGTTTACTGAAACTGAAATGTTCTGTTAGATTCTCATCATTCCTTTGTCTAGTGCTGGCAGGTGCCGCGCTCAGTCTTGCTTTCTCTGATCTAGCCGTCGACGAAATGCTGAAGCGTTCTGCTTCGTTGCCATCTTTTCTCCAATTAGGCTCAGTTGTAATATTCTTTCCAGTAGACCATATGCGGGGCGTAATGTGACATTTTTTGGACCACTCCTTGCAGTATTGTTGTGGTTATATTTTCCGCCTTGTTTTCAGTGAAAGCGGTAACATCAATTCCAATAGCTAGTGTAACGAAAATAACTTTCGCCAATTGAAACCTTATTTCAGAGCTCCGTTGAATCGTACCAGTACTGGACGATAGTTTGAAGCCACGCTCGTTCCTTTCAGTATACATTTCATTTGTCCTTCATAGTTTGTCTCAATATATTTTTGTTTAAAAACCTTGTACATGACATTTTCGAGAAATTTCGGGGGGAGGGGGGGGGGGGGGGAGAGAGAGAGAGAGAGAGAGAGAGAGAGAGAGAGAGAGAGAGAGAGCGCTTGCGCTGGCTTCACGTAGTTCCGACGTCCACCGCCAGATGGCAGACGCCGCCTGCTGCGTATAAGCTTTCTCCTGCAAGACGGTGCTGCGGATGCAGCGGTCTGAAACGTTCTCGAATTACTTTCCAGCCATATGGCAGAGATGTGCTCTGGAGCGTCTACTGACTACTAACTGACAGAATAGTGTATAAATTGTAAATGTTGAGTTATATAAGGTGTTTGGGGAATGGAGGGTTTGGTCTTACTGAATGGTACACGGTTGAGCCGAATATTCATTTAATTTTAAATATAATAGCGAGTAAGTCCGCCTGTGTCTTTGGTGCCTCTGCTTTCTTCTCCGCGGCGTCACTGCATAGGTGGTAAAAAACCAGACGACAGGAACTGTTTACTCTGAAACAACGAACCTCATAAATGATATGACCTTTCAGTCATGACTCTCCTGCAACTTTGGCAGGTAGCAAAATTTAAAATATTAAATAGCCCCATAAAAGCGGAAAGCATCGTTGAATTGGAACATTGCTTTCAGAGTTCATAAAATTGTGCAGTATCCTTTAAAAGCCAGCAGATTTCCTAAAGCACTAAAAACAGCAGGCTTGAATAACTTCAACCTTTGACAGCATCCTTAAATTGTGATCTTCAGAATTTTGGCGTTCGGCTCGGACCGCTGCCCGACAAAACACAAAACAGGTGATCAGCGCATGTCAACACTGGTTAAAAACAAGTGATTGCTAGTCACCATTAACAACAAGGATGGTTCGCTCACACGCAACAGTTTGACTATGCCTCCAGTGATACCACTCAAGAACCAGCAACCTTTTGCTATGCTGTGACGCTACTAATGCATGTTGCATAGCGCGCTTGACACAATTCTTCCATTAAAACTAAGTATCGCTAAGCACACGGCACTTGCAGTTTAGAACGAAGTTTTTGCATAGACAGTCGGGCAGTAACCCGTCGATTCTAACGCAGTGCTAGCGTGCAATACTAATTTTACTTTCGTTAACTCTGGGGATTCGTTCATCTCTTCCCACACAGATATTAGGGAGAGTCGAATAATTCTTAAAAAACAACCTTAGATGAAATTAGACGGTTGTCAGCATACTAAGCTTTTCGCCAATAATAAACCGTTTCCGCTACAGCGCCTGTTAAGACCCAGCAGGAGCTAAACACGACAAGTATACCGTACTAACCAAAGGTCAATATGCGGAATGTAATAATCAACACAGATCGACGTTCCCACCAGGGACTGACGGCAATAAAGCAAGCAGTCGCATCAATATATCTACATATAGACTTGCAAACCTCTGTGAAGTGCATGGTGGAGGGTAAGTCTGACTGTTGGAGTTATTAGAATTTTTCCCGTCCCATTCATGTACGAGGGTTGTCCAGGAAGTAAGTTCCGATCGGTCTCGAAATGGAAACCACTGGGAAAATTCGGTAAAGCTTTGCACATATATGTTGGGCAGTGTCTCTAGTATGCCCGTCGATCGTGTCGCGTGGCTCTCTTCAGTTTTGAATGAACAGTGAGCACGTAAGGATGCGTAGGGAATAGCGTCTCCCGCCAAGTATGAGGGCCTGGTTAGAGATTTCGCCTGTGTCATGCAGCCCACATAACACAACTGTCGAGCAGTTCCTTCCTTACGCCGATTCTCGGCCGCACACTGCAGGGGCAATGAAGACGCTCCTGCAGCGTTTCCGATGATAAGTGTTTGATCATCCACAATATAGTCAGTAATTGGCTCCCCCTGAGTCTCATCTCCACTCACAAGAGCCGCTGACTATGAAGAGAAAATTTTTCCGCAGACAACGAGCTGCAGACCAGTGCAGATAACTGGCCGAAAGCCCAGGCAACTGCTTTCTATGACGCGGGTATTGGACAGTTGTTATTATACTACGACAAAACTCACAACAATAGGACAACACTCGAAGTTGGAGCGGCGACTATATAGAGAAGTAGCTGGAAGGTGTACCTAACTGTTGCAAATAAAACGTTTCTGGTTTTGCGCTGTGGTTTCCATTTCGCGACTGATCGGAACTTATTTTCTGGACAACCGTCGTATACAACACGGAAAGAAAGATCGCTCAAAGCCTCCATGCGTGCTGTAATTAGTATGATCTTATCCTCACAATCCCGACGGGCGCGGTATGTAGAGGTTTGTAGTATATTCCTAGAGTCCTCATTTAAAGCCAGCTCTCGAGACTTCATAAGCAGGCTTCCTCGGGATAGTTGCCTTCTGTCTTGATGGGTCTGCCAGTTCAGTTGCTCCAGTATCTCTGTGTACGACGAGTGGCCCACTGTGACGAATTGCTCTTTAACATTACACTGAAGTTTGCAGTAGCAGCCGCCTTCCAGTTGAAAAGCCGTAACTAAGTAACTAATCGTGCAAAAAATATTTGCACTTCCCTTTCCAGACTTCTTCATTGATGTCACATCTAATCTATAACTTATGAACAGCTACAAGACTGTTTATAGAGCCCTGCTAACTGGTCGCAGACCAACATGATTCCGAAATAGGTGAATATCAGCGTGGCTTTCGAGCTGTTACATCTTGCACAGAGAAGACGCGAAACCTCAAGACCGTCCTTCTGTACACGAATCACGGCAGATACCCGTGGGGAGCCATCCTAGTGGGACGTCCAAAAGCTATACGATTCGATAGACAGGTAGACCCACACCTCCACGCTACGAGAAGTCGGCCTAGGTGAGAAGACCACGAGACTAGTCTAGGCCACTCTGAGGAATATGTCTCACGATGACATTCTCGTAAACTATCTTTTTCATCTACATCTACATGGATACTGTGCAAATCACATTTAAGTGCCTGGCAGAGGGGTCATCGAACCACCTTCACAAATCTCTATTATTCCAATCTCGTATAGCGCGCGGAAAGAGTGAACACCTATATTTTTCCGTACGAGCTCTGATTTCCCTCATTTTATCGTGGTCATCGTTCCTCCCTATGTACGTCAGTGTTAACAAAATATTTTCGCATTCGGAGGAGAAATTTGGTGATTGGAATTTCGTGAGAAGATTCCGTCGCAACGAAAAACGCCTTTCTTTTAACGATTTGCAGCCCAAATCCAGTATCATTTCTGTGACACTCTCTCCCATATTTCGCGATAGTACAAAACGTGCCGCCTTTCTTTGAACTTTTTCGTCAGTCCTATCTGATAAGGATCCCACACACCGCGCGGAAGTATTCTAAAAGAGGACGGACAAGCGTAATGTAGGCAGTGTCCTTAGTAGGTCTGTTACATTTTCTGTGTGTTCTTTCCAATTGAAGTTGTCCGTAATTGTTATACCTAGGTATTTAGTTGAGTTTAGGGCTTTTAGATTTGACTGATTTATCGTGTAACCGAAGTTTGAGTTCCTTTTAGCACTCATGTGGATGACCTCACACTTTTCGTTATTCAGGGTCAGCTGCCACTTTTCGCACCATTCAGATATTTTTTCTAAATCGTTTTGCAGTTTGTTTTGATCTTCTGATTTTATTAGTCGATAAACGACAGCGTCATCTGCAAACAACCGAAGACGGCTGCTCAGATTGTCTCCCAAATTGTTTATATAGATAAGGAACAGCAAAGGGCCTGTAACACTACCTTGGGAAGCGCCAGAAATCACTTCTGTTTTACTCGATGACAGAACAGTCCCCTGAAGTCGCATTCGGGAGAACGATGGTTCAAACCCGCGTCCGACCATTCTGATTTAGGTTTTGCATCGATTTTCTAAATCACTTGAGGCAAATGCCGGGATGGTTACTTTGACAGTGCACTCCTAATCCGATGGGAGCGATGACCTCGCTATTTGGTCCCCTCCCCAAAACCAACCAATCAGAAAAGTCACTGTGCTGCTGGTCCAGGCGGAGGTTCGAGTCCTGCCTCGGGCGTGGGTGTGTGTGTGTTTGTCCTTAGGATAATTTAGGTTAATTAGTGGGCGAGGAGAGCAACTGAAACATTGCTCAACGCCAGTGTCACGCCTAGGTGACACGCTGGACAGGGCTCCAACGTACAGGCAGCAACGTCTAAACGTGACACAGAAAGTCATTGCTCGCAATCGCATACTGCGTGCTATGCACAAAGGCGGACTGAAAACGTAAAAACTGCACACTAACGCCTTGTGGCTGGTTGATTGTGCTCTGTTAACATCTGAATGGAGAATATTGTCAGACGTCAATACTTGTTCTCAGGTAGGTATTGACAATACTGACAAGGGGAGGCCACGACGGCCGGAACGCGGATTTACTGCAAACTTCGAACACTCGTAGTACTCCATTAGGACAACAAAGTGTGGAAGCAGTAGCGCGTACTTCTCAAGCGTTATTGTGACAATCCCAAGATAATTTCGGTCGTCCAATATATACCTGTGCGTGGCCATATTCAGCATGAAGCGGGGGCAGGCGAGTGGTTAGCGTTCAAGTCCCGTAATCGTTGGATTGCTGTATCGAGTCCCGCTCGTCAGTTTTTTATTTTTCAACACAGTCTTTTTTTTACTATTTATATTGCAATTGATGTAATGGGTAAAATACGTGTCATCGGATGAACTTTTATTAAATTTACAATGTTATTTGACAGTTCTACAAATTTTTATTATCACAAATAACATAATATTCATATCTATCGACTAGTAAACGACCAAACGCATAAAGTGATAATGAAAATGTATGCTTGTCCGTGATTTGAGAAATCACTTATACCTGGAAGGAGCCCGAATCTAATTGTTACCTGCAGGTTTTGACCGCCACAGAGGGCTTTCGAAAGATGTACAATTAACCGCCACTTTCGACATTACCAGTACAAGTTGCAGGATGGTATTTTTCGTAAAAACATGGAAAACATAAAGTTAAACGGCACCAGCTGCTTTGAATAAATGCTATGTTTCCGCACGCGCAAGGTCTTTTGAGGTTTTCGTGTGAAAAACAAACCTCGTTACCACTTTCAAAAACCTCTCTTTCAGCCGATAATTTGGAAGCAAACCATGCATAACCCAGTATTTCCTTAAATATCGGCGCTGATAATTGGCCATGCAGTGTCGTGTGTATTTTAATAGCGTCTTCACGAGAAGCAATTTCTCGTTCTCTTTCGATTAAATACGAACAATTTTGAAGACACTGACAAGCATGTGTTTTCAGTATCACTTTATGCGTTTGGTAGTTTACTAGTCGATAGTTACGATTATAATATTATTTGTGATGATAAAAATTTGTAGACTGCCCAATAACATTATAAATTTAATAAAAGTTCATCCGATTACACGTATTTTTCCCATTATATCAATTGTAATCTAAACAGTAAAGAAAATGTCTGTGTTGAAAATAAAAAAACTGCGGAACGGGACTTGATCCAGTGATGCAGCGACTAAGCGGCTTTAATGCTAACCACTCGGTTGCCGCCGCTTCATGGTAAAATTGGCCACGCACAGGTATATATTTGACGACCGAAATTATCTTGGGATTTTCTCAATAACGCTTGACAAGTACGCGCTACTGCTTCCACACTTTGTTGTCCTAATGGAGTACTACGAGTGTACGAAGTTTGCAGTAAATCCGCGTTCCAAACATCGTGGTCTCCCCTTGCGAGAATATTTAGATGGCCATCAGTACTGCTCGTCAATATTTCCAGTAGGGCTTAGAATATTGTCGGCCAATATATTGAACGTACGAGGGTTCGTTTACCTGTGCGTTCGCGCAAAGCCTCGCCAGCAGGCGCCATCGACAGCTGACCGACCTTCCTGCAGAGAGTTTCGCATATTTGCCTCGATGGCCCCGTCGCAATTTTACTTCTAACTTTCTTTGGATGCTGCATACGATGAGAAGCGCGTAAGACGTCACACTCGAACAGCGTGGCCGCGCCCCTCCAGTATTTCCGGAAGGCCACAGGCGGTGTCGATATGCCACGGTTTGGGCGCAGCGGCTGCCGGTAACACTACGCTGCCCTGACGCGGCACATACCTCGGCTGATAGGCCGTTATCGCAACTGCCGACAACAGCCGGCCAACCAGCCGCAGAGAGCAGTCGCGTGCCGACACTGTGTCTGCACCGACTGCCAGCGATCTCAGGCGATTATACTTTGTTTGCGAAACGCGACAGAAACGAGTCGCAGAACAAGTAAACGTGCGCAGTATCTTCTGTGGGCGGGCTCAGAGAGATGACTCACTACTTTTTCTCACAGCTTCACTTCCACTAATGTCTGTCTTTCCCCTACTTTCCAGCATGCCTAGTTTCGCTAATTATCGTCCATTAGGAGGATGGCTCGCATTTTCCGTTACGTCGACGTCTGAGACATTCGGGGCAGACCACACACGCGCTGTTGGGCGATATGGAAGGAAGCAGGCAACGGCTCCCGCCAAGACTCCAGAACGGAAACGTTCATCCTACAGGGTGCGGCAGCGTTCATAGTAGGATATTAAAAAAAAAAAAAAAAAAAAAAAAATCTGCCAGTAACTATAATTTATTTATTACTTCTTATGTCAATTAATAGCTAAAGGTATGCCATTTACTAGTGTGTAATTCATTGTGCATTGCGTGGATTACTTTTTGAATAAGACTCCTGTCAAATGATGCCCCTGCACAACACATTCATCTAGGCGGCATTGGTAGCTTTCCACAACTCGGCGTAACGTAATCCCTGGGACATTGCCGACGGCACTTCCGATGCGATCCTTCAACTCAGGAACGGTGTCACAATGTGTTCGGGACACTTCTTGCTTCGGTTAGCCCCAAAGGAATAAGTCTGCACATGAAAGGTCAGATGAGCGAGGCGGCCGGGAAATGTCACCAAAACGGGAAATTACTGTATGCGAGGTCGGTCCGTCTTGTTGAAACCATAATTGTTCACATCCACATCGACCATCCGTAATTGGGGAAGAACGAGGTCTTGCAGTATCTTTAGGCAGCGTTCACTGGTGACACAGCCACACCGCTGTCGCCCTGAAAGAAAGTAAGGGCCAGTAATCCCAGAGGAAGCAACTCCGCACCACACTGTGACACGACAACTGTGCAAGGGCTTGATGTGCAGTTCATGCGGGGTTCACATCACTCCAATAACGCATATTCTGTATATTCACTGAACCACATAACTCGAAATGAGCTTCATCTGACATTAGGATGGTGTGCAACATTTGAGGATTGTGGCGAAGGAGATGACGCACGGTTAAGCAGAATGTTTCGCGTGAAACGCAATCGCGAGGCCCAGTTTCCTGAAAGCTTACGAACTTGTCTTACCCATTATTTTCGAGATAATCTCATCCGAAACTTCAGATAGACCGCCCTGTAGATTGATTAATCGGACATACAGGGTGTTTCAAAAATGACCGGTATATTTGAAACGGCAATAAAAACTAAACGAGCAGCGATAGAAATACACCGTTTGTTGCAATATGCTTGGGACAACAGTACATTTTCAGGCGGACAAACTTTCGAAATTAGAGTAGTTACAATTTTCAACAACAGATGGCGCTGCAAGTGATGTGAAAGATATAGAAGACAACGCAGTCTGTGGGTGCGCCATTCTGTACGTCGTCTTTCTGCTGTAAGCGTGTGCTGTTCACAACGTGCAAGTGTGCTGTAGACAACATGGTTTATTCCTTAGAACAGAGGATTTTTCTGGTGTTGGAATTCCACCGCCTAGAACACAGTGTTGTTGCAACAAGACGAAGTTTTCAACGGAGGTTTAATGTAACCAAAGGACCGAAAAGCGATACAATAAAGGATCTGTTTGAAAAATTTCAACGGACTGGGAACGTGACGGATGAACGTGCTGGAAAGGTAGGGCGACCGCGTACGGCAACCACAGAGGGCAACGCGCAGCTAGTGCAGCAGGTGATCCAACAGCGGCCTCGGGTTTCCGTTCGCCGTGTTGCAGCTGCGGTCCAAATGACGCCAACGTCCACGTATCGTCTCATGCGCCAGAGTTTACACCTCTATCCATACAAAATTCAAACGCGGCAACCCCTCAGCGTCGCTACCATTGCTGCACGAGACATTCGCTAACGATATAGTGCACAGGATTGATGACGGCGATATGCATGTGGGCAGCATTTGGTTTACTGACGAAGCTTATTTTTACCTGGACGGCTTCGTCAGTAGACAGAACTGGCGCATATGGGGAACCGAAAAGCCCCATGTTGCAGTCCCATCGTCCCTGCATCCTCAAAAAGTACTGGTCTGGGCCGCCATTTCTTCCAAAGGAATCATTTGCCCATTTTTCAGATCCGAAACGATTACTGCATCACGCTATCTGGACATTCTTCGTGAATTTGTGGCGGTACAAACTGCCTTAGACGACACTGCGAACACCTCGTGGTTTATGCAAGATGGTGCCCGGCCACATCGCACGGCCGACGTCTTTAATTTCATGAATGAATATTTCGATGATTGTGTGATTGCTTTGGGCTATCCGAAACATACAGGAGGCGGCGTGGATTGGCCTCCCTATTCGCCAGACATGAACCCCTGTGACTTCTTTCTGTGGGGACACTTGAAAGACCAGGTGTACCGCCAGAATCCAGAAACAATTGAACAGCTGAAGCAGTACATCTCATCTGCATGTGAAGCCATTCCGCCAGACACGTTGTCAAAGGTTTCGGGTAATTTCATTCAGAGACTACGCCATATTATTGCTACGCATGGTGGATATGTGGAAAATATCGTACTATAGAGTTTCCCAGACCGCAGCGCCATCTGTTGTTGAAAATTGTAACTACTGTAATTTCGAAAGTTTGTCTGCCTGAAAATGTACTGTTGTCCCAAGCATATTGCAACAAACGGTGTATTTCTATCGCTGCTCGTTTAGTTTTTATTGCCGTTTCAAATATACCGGTCATTTTTGAAACACCCTGTAAATATGAAATTTGAATGACGAGAAGAAATCAGTCGAATAATATTTTGAAGTGCTTGGGTTTGCTTGTTCAAATGGTTCAAATGGCTCTGAGCACTATGGGACTTAACATCTGAGGTCTTCAGTCCCCTAGAACTTAGAACTACTTAAACCTAACTAACCTAAGGACATTACACACATCCATGCCCGAAGCAGGATTCGAACCTGCGACCGTAGCAGTCACGCGGTTCCGGACTGAAGTGCCTAGAACCGCACGGCCACCCTGGCCGGCGGGTTTGCTTGTGTTCAGCTGGGACAGATCATCTCATGTTCGTATTTTTATTTGTTACTGCAGATAAAATGCAAAGTAAGTCATCAGAACTGTCGACACTTATTCGGGAATACTGAGAAAATTTCTTTGGATGTTGTCGAAGCTTGTGAAACATTGTGTTAACTTTCCCCACCCGACACTAGTGTTTCACTCCAAAGGGCGTATTACCCACTGTCCTTCTTTTATGATATTTTCTTTTGCGTCTCGTGAGTTCTCAGACAACGACCGTCTCTCCCAAATCCCTATCGAAAAATGGCGCTTGGGTTTCAAGAAAAGTTTAGTGACTATCATACTTCGTGGGCGCAATCCACTTTCATTATTGACGCGACAATGACTGAGACTTTCCTGTCACGGTGACGTAATCTTCCGTGCGTGCTAGGCCTCAGAAGGGGAGAAGGTACTCAAAGTGTCGCGGAGCGTGCGTGCCTCGTATCTCGGGTGGCTTCTGTATGGTAGTTTGACATCGTTCTCGGCTTAACGGAGCGCAAGTGTCTTAGGACGGATGGCTATAAAGTAATGCGCCTGATGCAGTCACAAAGGAGGTACGCATGCGTCAAGGGTGAACGACCGTTAGCTGTGAAGCATTAAGCCTTGTCAGGCGACGGCGGCATCTGTGGTACCTCTAGACAGATCATTGCGGCCTGGCCTTCGTTTGTGTAACAGCCGGTGTTTTATTTTGCCGTAAAAATGACCAGTGTAATAACAGAGCAACGAACTGCCGTGAAGTTTTACATGAAACTTGAAAATACTGCTACTGAAAGATATCTTTCACTAAAAGAAGTGTATGGCGATGACCGTTTATCACGTAAGCGAGTATCTGCGTAGTTCGAGCGTTTTCAAGATGGCCGAGGAGTTGAAGATGACTCACGCCCCGGATGACCTCCAACATCCGAAAGGGATGAAAATATCGAAAAAGAAATATAATCCTATTCGATCTACCGTCCTTTGAGGTCACTGGATTCCTGAAGGTTAGGTTATTACACAACGTTCCTACTTTGAGGTCCTTCCTCAACTCTGTGAGAAAATATATGAATAAAATACCCGAACTGTGGAAGAACAAGTCATGGGTTCTGCATCAAGATAACGCACCGGTTCGTACCGCATTGTCTGTTAAGAGGTTTCTAGCGAAGTGCAGCATCCCAGTATTAGACTATCCACCATATTCGCCTGAGCTAGCGTCGTATGACTTTTATCTATTCCACAAGGTCAGCTCCTCATTACACGATTTAAGTCCATGGAAAAAAAGCGGCTTACAGAGGAAAACTTCCAGCACTGTTTCCATCTGGGGAAAATTCATCCGAAGCGTTGTGATGATAGAAGAGAGGAGTGTATTGAAGGTGACAATAACTAAATGTGTATGTTTTTGAAGTAAAAGTTTTACAGCAATAGTCCCGTTATTCTATAGCCGCACCTAGTACGTCAAATTCGTCTCGATTTCCTCAGCACCACTGTGGTACGTCGTAAATAGCTATCGTTTGCACCCTGTGTAACATAAACCATCCTGTCCGATTTTATTCTGTTTAAAACTCTTCACACCAACATAAACAACTTCTTCCCACGCCCTTGAAGCATCTTATTTCATGTAATATAAATGACGTTGTTGTTGTGGTCTTCAGTCCTGAGACTGGTTTGATGCAGCTCTCCATGCTACTCTATTCTGTGCAAGCTTCTTCATCTCCCTACTGCAGCCTACATCCTTCTGAATCTGCTTAGTGTATTCATCTCTTGGTCTCCCTCTACGATTTTTACCCTCCACGCTGCCCTCCAGTACTAAATATGTGATCCCTTGATGCCTCAGAATATGCTCTACCAACCGATCCCTTCTTCTAGTCAAGTTGTGCCACAAATTTCTCTTCTCCCCAATTCTGTTCAATACCTCCTCATAAGTTATGTGATCTACCCATCTGATCTTCAGCATTCTTCTGTAGCACCACATTTCGAAAACTTCTATTCTCTTCTTGTCCAAACTATTTATCGCCCATGTTTCACTTCCATACGTGGCTATACTCCATACAAATACTTTCAGAAACGACTTTTTGACACTTTAATCAATGCTCGATGTTAACAAATTTCTCTTCCTCAGAAACGCTTTCCTTGCCATTGCCAGTCTACATTTTATATCGTCTCTACTTCGATCACCATCAGTTATTTTGCTCCCCAAATAGCAAAACTCCTTTACTACTTGAAGCGTCTCATTTCCTAATCTTATTCCCGCAGCATCACCCGATTTAATTCGACTACATTCCATTATCGCGTTTTACTTTTGTCGATGTTCATCTTATATCCTTCTTTCAAGACACTGTCCATTCCGTTCAGCTGCTCTTCCGGTCCTTTGCTGTCTCTGACAGAATTACAATGTCATCGGCAACCTCAAAGTTTTTATTTCTTCTCCACGGATTTTAATTTCTACTCCGAATTAAGAGAGTGTTCTAGTCAGCATTGCCAAAAGCTGTCTCTAAGTTCTAGTATGATAAAAAAAAATTATTATTCCTATTAAATATATTTCAATTCTTTCAATTTAGATCGGTATTTCATACTAGAATGTCGTGTTCCCAGTTTGGCACAGCTTTGCCACAGGAGACACGAAAGCGGTCGAAGACGTCCGTCTTCTGGTCGGCTCCTGATCGTTGTCAGAAGGAGGCTAGTTTTTGAATACGCAAAGACTTCTATTACTTGGAAAAGAACAACCCGGATTTCTTTACGTAATCAGTATGATTTTTAAATTACCTAAGGGACCTTTAACAATGAACAGTAAGAAAAAATGCATTTGCAAATGAAATCATCCATAAATGGGGCTGCTATGAGTTGTATAGAAGATAAGGGGCGGCCTTCTGTACACGACCAGGATGCCGCAGTATTCTCTGCTGTAGTAAAAGCTGTTTGACATTCATAAAAATAATATGGCATGGAGATAAAAAAAGTATAAAGAAAAAAAACAGAATAAGAAGTCTGGTAAACACTAAATATATTCAAACAATTCTCACTACCAAATTAGGGCTTATTTATAAACAATACAACTTACATAATTACTTTTCTAACAGTATGGTGCGATCAGATTTCAGCCTGTCCTGTGCTGTCTCCTTGGTTCACGTTTTTGTCACAAATTATAGTCACTACTTTTCTCCTTTCGTTGAAGATAATTCTTGCACTGTTCAACACCTCCGATAACAATAACTTGCTGAATTACAGTCTCGAACATAAATTACTTTAATGTTATTAATTAATAATGTTGTCTGCACGCTGGCAAGACCGCTCACTTTTTTTAGCTTAAAGTCGACGTCCTTTACGCTTTCACACCACAAGCAGAAGTACATTAAAATCTGAAGATCTACAAACGTTTTCTACCGTCATCTTTTATTTAGATCGAAGCGGAACGACAGTTCAGCTTCTGTTAAAATGTTTCTTTGACTGCGCAATCGATGTATTAGCGTCCGCGCTAGATGCGCATCTTTACAGTTACGTAAATTATACAAAACAAATGTCTTTCAAAGAATACTCAAAGCTTTCGTAGTACGGAAATACCAATAATATTACATCGCTTCCCGCGTGAGGAGTAATGAGTCTGAAAGATCGTTACGACTCACGCGCAGTCGTAATATTATTGGATTCACGTACTTAGTGAATGAAGTATTTAAGGATGTCTCCTTGTAGGGAGCAAAACAGACATAACATAAGGCACATAGAATTATATGCGTTTCATACTAAGTCGTCAAAGCTACTCACAGTTGCTTGATCATTAACAAACTTGGTTGTGGCATGATGTCATCATAAGTGTTCAAGGATTTAACATAGGTTCTCAAGAATTACTCTCATTCAGTCAATTGAAACATTGAAATACTAACATAGATACAAGTACAAATTAAATACACATACAGATACAAAATACATAAATATTGACAATAAGAAAAAAAATCTATTACAGTATTGGTGCATTTCCGCCAATTGTGAACAGAACATAAAACTTTTATCAGTCTTTCTCGTAGCGACGTTACTCTTCACTTTGTAGTTGGGAGTATTTCCCATGAACTCGGGTGATTTTCACAGGGGAATTCTTTCATCACCTGTCACTTTTCACTGCACTAAAACTGGGGATCACCTTTTCACATTCTGGTGGGAAAACACTGGGAATTTCACTATGTGAAGGGGGAAGTGATATTTCTTGACTCGACGATCCACCGGGTCATGTCGGGAATCAGGAAAGTTGATGACTGGTTCAATGACGAATGAGTCAGTTTGGTGGCTGTCTTAATCTCATTCCAATTCATGTTTCAGCACATGAAAATACAGAAAAAAAATCTGTATTAGGACTTGCTCATTAACTAGCATCTTAATCTAAGGGAATATAGAGTAAGAATTTAAGACAATAAAAATTACTACATAGACTATGTACATATACATTATATATTATTCATATTTTGTGTCTAGGTTTTATGTTCTTTCGTTAGCAGATATTAGCAAAACACGTTTCATCTGGTACAGGTCTTTCTTAAGCAATGTATTTAGCAATATCGCCGTAGCAATTTTTTATAGTTAAGGAAAAGTCATCATTAGTGTCCTTTAAATGTAAATATAGTAAAATCGTGCGTAGTTTATCAACGTTTTATTATTTTTATGTCCATTTTCATCTCAAATCTGGAGCACGCTTGCGCCCGTTATGGAGAGGAATGCTTATTGTTGAGTACGGGCCGGCGAGCAGTCATTGAATGTTGCCACAGTGCTTCACAGTCACGTGGTAACGAACTGGCGGTTTAACAGCGTTGGCAGTCCGCGTCCTGCACGAGGCAGATAGTTCTGTGGCTGCCAACCTTTCTTTTAACTTGTGCATTTTGTTGAATCGTGGGTACTGGGGCAGCTCGTCAAGGCGACATGGTCAACCTGGACGGTAAATTGACTGCACCAGCGACGAAGAACAGTCATCGATGAAAATGACTACTGTCTCCTATTGCAGTAAGTACAATAGCTTGTCTATCCTTTGACTGATAGTCACTGTATCGTCGTTGCAACGTGAGAATACTTGAAATGCTACCTCACACGCGGCACATCACTCGTGTCCATAAGTTTATTACAGTTCTGATTCACACAAGAGATAACTAGTTTCTCGTGCCCATACATGTGTCAAATTACTATTTTACACACGTGTCCATCATTTTGTCACAGAGTCACACGCAGCAATCCATACGTGTCCATATAGGTCTCTCTATACCACAGAGTAGCACAGGTAATGCTAAAATTACTTATCATGAAAGGATTATTCACAAAATATACATAGTTTTTTTTAATTACTGTCCAAGACCTAACGAAAAACGTGTTTGCTATTCTGAATGGTGCTTCTGAAGCACGTTAGATTTTATATATATTTTAAATCTGATTCTTTTCCTTTTCTTATTGTTCTATAACAGCCCTTTTTTTTCATTTATTCGGTTACATCAATAATCAGTAAATATACCCACTTTGGCGTGCCGAACAGTTCACGTTCAAAACTTCATCTAGCAGAAATCGGGAAAATTATTCCTATTTCCTGGGATGCTTTTGCTCACAGCAAATCAGATTTACATCACGTTCCGATAAGTAACCGCAGATACGCATTAACCAACGAGCCACGATCGTCAATACACACAATATACACACGTCAAGTCTTTTGAACCAATTTCCAAATTTCTTCCCCTACCGGGTAGGGTAGAAAGGTAAGAACGCTAAAGAAGAAAACTACAATAGGATAGTGCAAGGAAATGAAAGATACGAAGATAGATAATAGGTGAAATAATCAGTTGAGCAAATTCATTCTTCGGCTCCACCGTTTTTAATGTCATCCACGTGGCATAACTTGACTTCAGTATTAAAATTTCGCACAAATCCGTTTCCAAAGCATCTTCAAATATACCTCAACATCACGGCATGCGGACATAGCAGAAGAATATAAGCAGATTATCTCAGTCCTCAACTAGGTGTCTTAATATCGAAGGTTTCTGTATAATACTCGTGACATAGGAATAGTCTCTCTAAGTTTCTCCAATACAGGACCTAATTCTTATTATAAATGCAAATTTCTTAACTGGTTGACTCATAGTAACAAATAAATTAAGGTTGCTCTCCAGTTGCGAGTACCATTATTCATTTCCTTGTACATTAACTATATGTTGCTGCTTATACTCGGTGTAATCTACAGATTACAATGTATCAGTTTTGCATCGTACATGGTTCTAGCGATTTAAAATATCAATCCTTTGAAGGCTTAACTTAGGTTAATACTTCACATATACGGACATTCTGGTCTGAATGAGGGATTTAAAGAAAACCTTTACTACTTGGTAAAAAAGGAGATTTGCCATAACTTAAAACTAAAGCAGCAGGTGGCACTTTGGCACATCCCTTACTCAATCCAACGACTGCAGTCTTCTCGTGCTCAAGAAACTTTAAACTACCTTAAAACTAAAGCAAATCTTATTTTCCAAATACGTAGAGTACCTTCTTCAATCACCTCATATCTTTCAAGCTCCATCATTACTTCATGACCACTTCACTCAAATGATTACGTCACCTGCAGAATACATGTACATGCTGTTGATTCACTTACTTTCTAAACAGATCACACTCTTGTTTCAAGTTGCAGCTTAACATAATAAATGATTTTTTTTTAATGTTTTTCATGGTACTTCTTCAGGTCTACATGGTGGTAAAGTCCTTTTATTCGTCCACTAACTGGATCTGCCAACACGTAACAACCAATATGTGGCTTCCTGACTATAGCAAACGGTCCTTCGTATAAGTGTTGCCACTTACGATTTTTACGTAAGATGAGAGATGGTTTGAAGTGTGTCCTCAGAAGAACACGCTCGTTCAGGCGATACGACAGAACTTTATTGACATGCTTGTCAAATGCCTTTTTTCTTAAATTGGCATGAGTTGTGAGAGAGATCAGGGCTTGTCTTAACTTATTATCTAGGTTGACTTCTGGATCTTCTATCTTGGGGATAGGATCAGTCCATTCATTGCTTTCCTTTTGCCTGGAGATTAATTCTGAAGGTGTGAAACCGGTCAAAGTGTGCTTTTAGTTTTCCGTATATTCATTAGATTGAATTTCGCTCACAATTACCTTTGAAGTACCGGGCGGTACGCTCGGTACGAGGTTTGCCTCCGTATTCCACCTAAGTTGCGAGCTATTTGTCGGAATTTCAGTGGAGGTGGTGTGTGTTGGCGGGTTTGCTCGGGCATAATAGATGCGAGAATTTTGAGGTTCATGATTGTGACTTTGATAGTTGGTAAAAGGCGGAGGACTATTCCTAAAGTTTGGAGCATACTGTTGTTTGTATTGCTTGGAAGGATCTGGAGGATTTCTCCCTTGAGAACGGTGCTGGAATGTAGGCTGGTTACCATACTGCTGCTGACTGTTGGTGTTAAGCCAACGTCCTTTTCCATTGAAATTATTATTATAGCGATCATTGTAATTAATTGGTGAATTACCGTATTGCTGTTGTGTTGTCTGGTATATGGGGTGGTACCTATTTTGATCCTGGAATTTATGTTTCTGCTTCCCGTTACGGCAATAGTAGTTGTTATTATCGCACGGAACGTCGTGTCCTTTACTGTTGTTGGGTTGGTATGACATACCTGAGTCTGCGCCTACACCGTGCAGCTGTGTAGTGTGCGGGCCAAGATTACAATTACTCCGCGCACTAGCACGCACGTCTTCTTGAATCATGTCAAGGTTGTCAAGTACTGACAGAAAAGCCTCCGTGTCGTCGTCACTGACATTTACTAACTTCTCCCTGATTGATACCGGTAGCTTTGACTTAAGAATCATAATTACGTCCTTCGGGGAAATGGGCGTGTCCCAATATTGTATTTTTCGCAGGTATTTCTCGAAGTACCTACGGAGACCAGCACTTCTCGTATTAAATGGTTCAGCATTATATACCTCCTTTCTAAGGCGTTGTTGTATGCCTGAACTCCAGAATTTGTTCAGAAATTGCTTTTCGAAGTCAGCGTAATTATTACATCTGTCAATTACTTCTGTTCCCCAGACAGAACCCTCTCCTTGAATGTAACCTACTATAAAGCGCATACGTTGCTTGTCATCCCAGCTCTCAGGAAAAACACCATTAAATGACTTCAGAAAAACCATTGGGTGGATGTTGCGTTTCTCTGGCAGAAAAGGCTGGAATACGCGGTGCTTGAGAACGCTTTCTTCTTTCATGAGCTCGACAAGAGTTACTTGATCATTCTGGTTGCGTACTAAAGGATTCTTACTACTGTGTCCATGTACAAGTGGAGAGAATTCTACACGAGACACGGGATTATTATTGTATTCATGTTCTGAAGAAAGCAAGTGTGAATGCTCACTTCTATTGTCATTAGGAAAATCATTGACTTGTCGTTTCAACTGCTCGATTTCCTCAGTGAGGTGTCGTTTCCACTCGGGAAGATCTCGGTGAAAAACTCTACGAATCTCTCCTAATTCAGTGAGAATCGTATCTCCTGATGTACCTGGAGCAGCTAAAACTTCAACTGTGGCTGACTTAACGGCTTCTTTTAAGTCGTGTTGAACCTTGTTTGCTATGTACTGTTCCTTAGTCTCGACCCATTCTACAAATTCTTTTCCTATCGTGGAACGTACGTTGGCTGCAGAATCATTCACCCTCTTTTCAATGTTTATTTCGGATAGCGCCTGTGTCAGGTCATTGACCTGACCTTGCAGAGTGACGACATTGTCTGCAAGCTTGTTTACTTTAGCTCCGACCTCAGCGGACCTTTTTGAAACTTCTGTTGTAACTGCCTGGCAACTTTCGATTTGTACTTTGATGTCTTTGTGCACGTTACCTACTGTGCTCTCACATGCATCTACCTTCTGCAGAATACCTTCTATCCTTTCATTAACTTTAGTACTTAATTCCGAGATATATTCCACCGTGACTGTTCTTATTCTTGCCTCTAAGTTGGCATCAATATTATCTAACCTATTTTTCATTGTACCAATCATGGTATTCAGGTCAAACCATTTTCGCTCTGTCTCCCGTTCCTTTTCCCTTTCTTTTTGTTCCCTTTCTTGTCTATCTCGTTGTTTTTGTAATTTATAAGCTTCCCTTTCCCGTTTCTCCTGTTCTCTTTCTTGAAAAAAAATTCTCATCATTTCAACCATCAAATTTTCTCCCGCTTGCTGTGACGATGATTGCTGTGACGATACGTCACGCACACCATCATCGTCTACCGTTGTCTCCATTCGCGATTCGGGTCTGCCTGTTCCCGTTCGCGAACGTAGTGGGTATGACTTGACAACTGTGTCATCACCGTCATCCAGACTGTTTGTCGGCTTTCCTTTGTCATCTGCCATGTTTATTTTCAAGTTTGTGACGTAACTGCTCAAAGAAATATTTCGCGGTACGCCGATCGTCAACTCTCAGATGCGCGCGCTGATAGTCAAACGTCACACCGTGGTAGGTGACAATTGCAGAGCTATACCGGGTAGAAGACAAGATGGCACCTAACTTTGAAAATAAGTGACAAACACCTACTAGACACTGAATCCTGCTATTATGGCATCCATCTTGTGTTCTTAACCGTAGCAACAATGAAGATGTTAATAATGCTAACAAATAAACTTTGCATGAAGAGATGATCAGAAACGAATTCTAACTACGTAAATAAACAACTCTGCAAGGAAATAACAGCGATAGGATAAAATGAAGCAGTAAGGAAAGAAATTCCGGAAATCAGTTTTTTTTTTTTTTTTTTTTTTTTTTTTTTTTTTTTTTTTTTGTACAAGACGCGAGATTTTATGCGTAATGAAAACCGTACTTACATCAGTCGTTTTGCGCACTGCTGTTATTTTTCGAAATTTTTTTTTTAATACTTCCTCGGTTTCGTTCAGTACTTCCTTTACGGCTTCCCGATGTCCATCGGATGATATCATGAAACAATAACAGAACAGATTGAAATTTTTTATCAGGTCCCTGTTCGGGCGCCAGATCTAGTATGATAAAAAAAAATTATTATTCCTATTAAATATATTTCAATTCTTTCAATTTAGATCGGTATTTCATACTAGAATGTCGTGTTCCCAGTTTGGCACAGCTTTGCCACAGGAGACACGAAAGCGGTCGAAGACGTCCGTCTTCTGGTCGGCTCCTGATCGTTGTCAGAAGGAGGCTAGTTTTTGAATACGCAAAGACTTCTATTACTTGGAAAAGAACAACCCGGATTTCTTTACGTAATCAGTATGATTTTTAAATTACCTAAGGGACCTTTAACAATGAACAGTAAGAAAAAATGCATTTGCAAATGAAATCATCCATAAATGGGGCTGCTATGAGTTGTATAGAAGATAAGGGGCGGCCTTCTGTACACGACCAGGATGCCGCAGTATTCTCTGCTGTAGTAAAAGCTGTTTGACATTCATAAAAATAATATGGCATGGAGATAAAAAAAGTATAAAGAAAAAAAATAGAATAAGAAGTCTGGTAAACACTAAATATATTCAAACAATTCTCACTACCGAATTAGGGCTTATTTATAAACAATACAACTTACATAATTACTTTTCTAACAGTATGGTGCGATCAGATTTCAGCCTGTCCTGTGCTGTCTCCTTGGTTCTCGTTTTTGCCACAAATTATAGTCACTACTTTTCTCCTTTCGTTGAAGATAATTCTTGCACTGTTCAACACCTCCGATAACAATAACTTGCTGAATTACAGTCTCGAACATAAATTACTTTAATGTTATTAATTAATAATGTTGTCTGCACGCTGGCAAGACCGCTCACTTTTTTTAGCTTAAAGTCGACGTCCTTTACGCTTTCACACCACAAGCAGAAGTACATTAAAATCTGAAGATCTACAAACGTTTTCTACCGTCATCTTTTATTTAGATCGAAGCGGAACGACAGTTCAGCTTCTGTTAAAATGTTTCTTTGACTGCGCAATCGATGTATTAGCGTCCGCGCTAGATGCGCATCTTTACAGTTACGTAAATTATACAAAACAAATGTCTTTCAAAGAATACTCAAAGCTTTCGTAGTACGGAAATACCAATAATATTACAAAGTCTACAAATGCTAGAAATGTAGGTTTGCCTTTCCTTAATCTATTTTCTAAGATAAGTCGTATGATCAGTCTTGCCTAACGTGTTCCAACATTTCTATGGAATCCAAACTGATGTTCCCCGAGGTCGGCTTCTACCAATTTCTCCATTCGTCTGTAAATGTATATAATGAATATCCTCTCTCTTCAAGTCACTCCACTCACCAAAAGCTAATATCCATATTTATCGTTATTTATACTGTAGTATCCACTGGTCAACATTTTCCCACTGGTCAACGTTTTCCCACACTTGGAATATATTACCATGTATTCTGTGAACCCGTAGATAATTCTCTTTCTTTATAGAACCGAAAAAAAGGTTGAGGCACTATTACCAACTGCTTAAACATAAGTATCAGCGGTGATCCCACTTGTTGCGGCGTGGCCTGTTGCCGCTGGCCGGCGAGCAGAAAGCAAAAAGTCGTCCAGCCGGCCGGCCCGACGCATTGTCTGGGCTGCAGCTAGCGGACCGCGTCACGTCATGTTTTGTAGTATTGCACCGGCGCGTCGCGATAAAGCCGCAACAGAGCGCGCAGAGCCCATTGTTACCGCGTGTTTGTCTCGTACCTGCAACTTCACTTGTCCATTATGGCAACGCTCCACCACTGACCGCCCCGCGCGGTTCAGTACGAAAGAAAAAGGAGCTTCGTTCATCATCCAATTCTGTAGGGTGATTGTAAAGTCAGCACCTATTTGTAACGGTGAAGTGTATAACTAACTTACTTTTATTTCCATTCATTACATTATTAGTATGTACGATTTCGTTATTAAGTTACATTTACACGTTTGCACGCCCATTTTCCACACAAATCGACCGAGCAAGGTGGCGCAGTGGTTAGACACTGGACTCGCATTCGGGAGGACGACGGTTCAATCCCGCGACCGGCCATCCTGATTTAGGTTTTCCGTGATTTCCCTAAATCACTCCAGGCAAATGCCGGGATGGTTCCTCTGAAAGGGCACGGCCGACTTCCTTCCCCATCCTTCCTTAATCCTATGAGACCGATGACCACGCTGTCTGGTCTCCTTCCCCAAAAACAACCAACCAACCACACAAATCGTGAATCTTTTAGGAACAGAATCCATGACTTTTCGTAATATCTCGCGAGGGACATTTGCCTACACTTCACGGATATTTTGTTAAAAGTTGTTAATATCGTTTGGTTTTAACTTGTACACGTGTTCCTTAGCCCAACCCCAAAGGGAAAAGGTCCGTCCTGTATATTCGGGCAAGGCACCGTATGCTGTGTGACAGAAGGTACTGCGTCTACATTGCCAGTTACTCCTCTTCCTGTTTCGGAAATGCATGGTGCGCGGAAAGATCGATTGTCCACTACATTCAGGCCTCCAAACATTAGAGAACAGCAGCACGTCAACTCCAATCTCCGGTTTTATCTTCGTGGGGAATTTTCGCGAGTTATAAATCGGAAGACGCAGTATATTTGTTGACTCCTCCAGGTACGTACGCTCTTGGAATTTTACCAGTAAACCGTACAGTGCTGCACAAAGCCTCTCTTGTGGCGCTGGAGTTCACAGAGCATCTTCGTGACGCTTCCGTGCTTGCGAAATGAACCTGTAACGAAACGCGCTCCTCGTCTATGGATCTACTACCGTTTCCCACGTCAATCCTCTGTGGTACGGACCCCACAACGGCAATCAATAGTGTAGTATCGGTCGAACGATCGTTTCGTACTAACTCCTTCGTGGATGGGCTATGCTTCTTGAGGATCTTCCAGTCAACCTCCATCTCGCAGCCGCCTTTTTGTGATTGGTTTTATGTGGTCGTTCCATTTTAAATAGTTATTCACGTATGCACCCCGATATCTAATAGAACTGTTTTCAGTGGCATTTCAGCTGTCGTCTAATCATAAAATACAGACATCAAAAAAAGTTTTGCACCACCCCGGTTCCCAGAACTCCTGAAGATTAAACATTGACTGTGAATATTGAATTTTGACTGTCCAGAGCTGTCACTAAACCCGCCCAAAGATGTAAACAACCATGCATAAGCAGCGCCTATTAGACGGAGGGGGTCCGACAGTCCATCGCGTCCGCATTGTTATTTTGTGCCACGAAGGGCTCTCAACAAGGACCGAGCGAGGTGGCGCAGTGGTTAGCACACTGGACTCGCATTCGGGAGGACGACGGTTCAATCCCGCGTCCGGCCATCCTGATTTAGGTTTTCCGTGATTTCCCTAAATCGCTCCAGGCAAATGCCGGGATGGTTCCTTTGAAAGGGCACGGCCGACATCCCTCCCCGTCCTTCCCTAAACCGATGAGATCGATGACCTCGCAGTTTGGTCTCTTCCCCCAAACAATCCAATCCAATCTCAACAAGGGAAGTGTCCAGGCGTCTCGGAGTGAACCAAAGCGATGTTGTTAGGACATGGAGGAGATACAGAGAGACAGGAACTGTCGATGACATGCCTCGCTCACGCCGGCCAAGGGCTACTACTGCTGTGGATGACCGCTACCTATCGGATTATGGTTCGGAGGAACCGTGACAGCAACGCCACCATGTTGGATAACACTTTTCGTGCAGCCACAAGAATTCGTGTTGAGACTCAAATTGTGTGCAGTAAGCTGCGTGATGAGCAAATTCGCTCCCGAGCGCCATGGCGAGGTCCATCTTTGCAACCACGACACCATGCAGCGCGTTACAGATGTGTCCAACATCATGCCGAATGGACCGCTCAGGATTGCCACCACATTCTCTTCACCGATGAGTGTCGCGGATGCCTTCAACCAGACAATCGTCGGAGACGTGTTGGATGCAACTCGGTCACGCTGAACGCCTTAGACACTCCAGCGAGTACAACAAGGTGGAGGTTCCCTGCTGTTTTGGGGTGGCATTATGAAGGGCCGACGTACGCCGCTGGTGGCCATGGAAGACGCCGTAACGGCTGTACGATATGTGAATGCCATCCTCCGACCGATAGTGCATCCATATCGGCAGCATATTGGCGAGGCATTCGTCTTCATGGACGACAATTCGCGCTCCCATCGTGCACATCTTGTGACTGTGTTCCCAGAGACAATCGTTTACATTTGCGGTCCTTAGCCAAATGTTCGTCGGCGGCAGTGTAGTCGTTCTGTGATCACCTGCAAATGCCTGTTATATAAATTTTCTCAGCATTGCTCCGCGAAAATAATGTCGTCTTCACTCCACGGACTCCCGTTTGCTTTGGAATTAATTGCTTACTGACCCAGGAGTTCGCAGTCAGTGAATTAATTTCCAAGTATTTGGTACAGCTGTGGATCGCCAACAGTGTCGTGCGTGTAAGTACTGCCATTTCAGCTCACAAAGAATCTCGAAAATACGTGTTGACTGAACGTGCCGCAAAGAAATATAGCAGCACGTCCCTGAACTGCTTCGATGTCTCCTGTCGATGCCGACCCCAACACCATTTTTGTCTTATAGTCGTTTTCGATATTTCCCTTTTTTTCTTTAGCCAGTGCGAAGCAGCACTTAACGTAGTAGTGAGGGCTTCGGGTATATCGGGGAAACGACGTAGGAGTGGAAGTGCGCCCCAGCGAGTTGCTGCGGCAGCAGCACAGTAATATTGTTTGGGACGCGCCGCTGCGGCCTTTTGAGGCGGCAGGAATGTCGCCGAGAATAGCGTACCTGTGGAAGTGGGTGTCGGGGTAATAGAGGCGCGGCTTTATGGCGGGCCCGGTGAGGGTTGGGGAGGGGGAGAGGGAGGCGGCGGCGGCTATTAAAGCCCCCCGTCCTGCCTGCCGGCTCGCCGCATCGATCGGCGCCCCAGAAAGCTAGCAAAGGCATGCCGTGTGTGTCCGCTCCCTCGTATCGCAGCCCAGCCGCTCCAGCGACGCTGGTACACAACTTCACCGGAGGCAAAAAGCGACCCACCACCGAGGAATTATCCGAATGGTACGTGATGTGGGTTACCAAGACAATTACAAGGATAGCGTACCAATAGGGACAAGAAAGGAGGCATGAAGGGCGCCAAAAACCGAAATAACAATCATCCATTTATTGCACCATTCCACACGCACTTCATGATATATGAGACATTACAATTGGCATACTCAAATCTATTGTGACAAACAATATGTATCACGAAGGGCACCCACTATGGAGTTTAAGAAATTACAATGCCACATCAACTCCGCTATGACAGTGTGCATAATGAAGGCCGCACAATTTTACCAATGTAAGAAATTAAAATAATATTACCATAAAATTAACTAAAACGCAGAAGAACACGACGGGGCCGCAAGGGAGGAGGCAACACAATACTTAACTCAGGTGCACCAAAACAAACAACGGACAGCAGGCCGCGCCAACAACGGACACGTAAGGCACGCAACGACTCTCTCCGCTGCGGTTCCGCGCGCTCCACCCAAGTAATAGCTACCTGAAACATTTCAATACTTGGAACAGTACACCAGTGATCAGCAAATTAAAAAAAAAAAAACAATATCATGACTTAAAAATACAATAATTTAAGAAAATCACATCATATGATTGTGAGCTTAAGGTCTTGCGGTAATTAACAGATTACGAAACAGGTAAAGAAGCATGTGCCACTATTAAATCTTCCGTAATTACACTAGTAAATTTCTCAGTGTGCAAGTTGCAATTAACGCAACAAGAATTAAATCTTTTAGGTGATAATGTTACTTTAAAATAATAGTAAAATAATTTAATACAGCAGAGGACCGAGAATGGCCCGATCAGTACTCCCCAGTGAAGCAGTTCACACAAGTGGCACTCCACGGCTCCGAGCACACAGCCCCGTACAGAATGCAACACAACCACAGTGACCCGGCGTACTACCAGAACCACCGGGCAGTAAACCAAAATCGTACTAAGCTGAAACAAGGACCGACTTTTAAAAGAATGAGACCTAGCCCGGGCCGGACAACAGACCAAATGCCGGGAAATCCATAAGAAACCTCAGCCAACTTAATTCCGAAACAACAATTTATGAACAATATGCAAAACACAAGGCCTCTCAGTCCAAAGGCTTCCGTTTAGTCGCGAAGGTGGCTCCGACCCGCCTGCTGAGGTGCCAAGCGTCGTACGGAGTGCCGAATCGAGCTTAACCCTCGTTGACGGAAAGCGGTAGCACCACAAGACAAAATAAACTCCAATATATCAGCGCAAGGCAAACTCTAAGGAGTGCCACTCGAAGATTATTCACTTGAAGATCAAACGTAAAGCAGCCAGACTAACGTGCCGCTGAACGTCGCACTTCCATCACCAGCGTCTAGTAGAGTACGGAGAGCAGCGTAGCCCATCGATATACGTCCATGGGACGGTAAACGAGGATAGCAATCCCAGCGACGGAGAGACAGGACGAAATGACATCCCGTCGCACATAGAAGGCTCGACAAACTACAACAGGCGAGATTTTGCTCCCCTTGCGAATCAAGTGAAACGGCACACGACGGCGCTGTCCACACCATTACCGTAAAATCACGCTTCGGTCTTCCCATCGGACCGCACTCGGCGTCCAGACGCAAACAACCCCAGCCGTGCCGAACTGTCTCCACGCCAAGGCAGCCCCCTCTTTCCTCCTCACACGCCTCCAGCTAAGCTGCGGCCAGCGATCACACACGGAAACAACCGCCTAGCGCCATAGCGCCGTCTGAGTGAAAACTCGGCACTAAGATCGATACGGACTTGGAAATAAGCGAGCACCATGACAGTACGGAAATCCCTAGATGTGATGTGATGTACGTGTACACACAAACAAATGGTCATTAGCGCCCGACAACCTCAAACCACACACACACAAATGGTCATAATCTGAGAAAAATTGAATGATTTATCCAAGAGAGAGAGCTTCACACATTTAGGTAGTTAATGACGCTTTAGTCCATCTCTGGCCATTATTCGACCAGCTATTCAACTTGGCACTGATTGGTAAGAGTTGTTGGATGTCCTCCTGAGGGATCTCGTGCCATATTGTGTTCAAGTGACGCATTAGATCGTCAAAATCTCGGGATGTTTGGAAGGTACGTAACGCTCCAAACGTCTCACTGTTGTGCGGGTGGGCATTACCTCGCTGAAATGTAAGTCCAGACTGACATGCCATAAGGGAAACAAAACGGGACGTAGACTTATCGCCGAACGCACCGTTGCGCTGTAAGGGTTCCTCGTCTCACACCCAAACAGGTCTCGTTATGGAAAGAAACGGCGGCCCAGACGACCACCACTGCAGCTTGTGGGACCGTATAGCGGGGGCCGACTGTCCGACGCGTCACCCGACACGCCTTCGATGGTCATCGGTCCTTAGTTGGAAGTGGAACTCGTCACTAAAGACAAGTATACTGCACTGAGCGAGGATTCAGGCCGAGTGCCTGTCTGGAGGCGACCCTCAAAGCGACTCGACAGCTCCCAGAGTGGTGACGTGCGGCGCCGTTCCGTTTCGTAGGTGAACTGCTTTGGTTGTCACCCGCGGCATCCTTACAGCACAGCGGTGCGTCGACGATATTTTGCGCCCCGTTTTTTGTTGCCTTTGTGGCGACCCATCCTGGGCTCACACTTCAGCAAGATAATACCCGCCCGCATACGGCGAGAGCTTCTACTGCTTGTCTCCGTACTTGCCAAACCCTACCTTGGCCGACAATGTCGCCGGTTCCCTCCCCAGTTTGACAACGTTTGGGGCGTTATGGGCAGCCTTTCGAACCGGAGGCTGATTTTTGACGATTTAACGGATCAGCTGGATAGAATTTGGCACAGTATCCCTGAGGAGAACATCCAAATCAATGCGAAGCCGACTCGCAAAACGATGTAGATAAGATATCCATATGGTGCGAAAAGTGGCAGTTGAACCTGAATAAAGAAAAGTGTGGAGCTATTCACATGAGTACTAAAAGAAATCAGCTAAATTTCGATTACGCGATAAGTCACACAAATCTGAAAGGCTGTAAATTCAACTAAATACTTAGGGATTACAATTACAAGTAACCTAAGTTGGAACGATCACATAGATAATATTGTGGTAGAACAAACCAAAGACTGCGATTCACTGGCAGAACACTTAGAAGGTGCAACAGGTCTACCAAAGAGACTGCTTGCACCACGCTTGTCCGCCCTATTCTGGAGTACTGCTGTGCCGTGTGGGATCCGCATCGGGTGGGAACGACGGATGACATCGATAAAGTAGAAACAAGGGCAGCTCGTTTTGTATTATAGCGAAATAGGGGAGATAGTGTCACAGACATGATACGTGAATTGGAGTGGCAATCATCAAAACAAAGGCGTTTTTCGTTGCGCCGGGATCTCCTCATGAAACTTCAATCACCAGTTTTCTCCTATGATTGCGAAAACGTTCTGTTAGCACCCATCTACATAGGGAGAAATGATCATCACCATAAAATAAGGCAATACTACTGACAACATGACTCGTGCATGTGATGTGATTTATATGTATTTGACGATGTTGGTGCTGATTCCGCATTTAACAATTGACGATGCCACTACGGCTGCAGTACATTAGGACTTTGTGCTGCAGTACATTAGGACTTTGTTTTTATGAAACAGATCTGATGATGGTCATTAAAGCCCAAAACCAGTAATCTGTTAACAAAAAGTTTGTGACCATAGACGTAAATTAAAGGAAACTTATAAAATAAGAGAAATCAGGGCTCGCACAGAAAAACTGAAGTGCTCGTTTATCCCGCGTGCCGTTGGAGAGTGGAACGGCAGAGAGACAGCTTGATGGTGCTTTATTGAACCCTCTGTCACGGTCTTTATTGTGAATAGCAGAGTAATCATGTAGACGTAGATGTAGAATGCATGCATAAAACCCAAAGGTGGACCAATGCGTTTGTGACTTGCCTCGCTTGTGAAACTCTTTTTCTTGAATAAAACATCCACCGCCATACAAGAGCGCAGTGGTCGCTTTCGTGTAGTTGTAGACGTTGTAGAATTGGTGCCAGGCCATCGTGTGACCCCTACCGCTGACGAAAGTGATATCGGTGAAGTTCCACTATGTGCCAGTCTGCGCAGTAACACGGAACGTGACAGGAATGGCAGAAAGGATCCATCGTGTTTGGACGTGCCCGTCACCACGTCGTGAATGAACTTGCCAGATTTGTTGATGCTTCGACGCGGATTGTCCAGTGTGTGCACCAATTGCCGCCTTGTAATACAGCATAATACTGGTGGTAGTAAGAAAAGTCGTAACCAACAGGAGCCAGAGACGAATGTCACGCCTTGTCTATTACAGTTGGTTTCACACCGTAAAGAAATTGCTGCTGTCCGTGAATGCAGGTCTCAACCAGTTTGAAGGAAACAGGTTGGAATGGACATTTCGGGTCGCGAATCTCGCAAAATTCATTGCCTGTCAGAACCTTCAGACTGGCGGCTGCTACAGCGCCTGAAGGTAGGCAAACTGCAATAGATGGGCGTCAAGGTGTTGCCTAACTATCAGGCGCGGGATTAGACGCCAGGCAAACCGGTGACGAAATTTGTAACGTGTTCAACAAAAGTGCGTGGGTGGCATCGAGGGTGTCGCCCAGCTGGTGTCTCAGAGGGAATGCCCACGTCAGCACCCCACGGGAGGGTTGAAAAAGCTTAAGTACCCTTTGCTGCTTCGGATGACGTTCAACTTCCGTCGAATGGTCTTGAACAGTTCCTAATCGTTGCGACCCGTAACCGAGAACATAAATGGCGGCCGCGCTGCACTCCAAAGTGGTGCGATCGATTTCAGTGGGAATGCAACCCCACAATGTCCTTAGAGAAGGGTTGAAACGTCACCAGTGTTAAGAGTTGTCAGGAATATCTTTGTGTTGCTCATCGTAATGCAAAGTGCCGTTTTCCGCCGAGAAATATGTGGGAATCAACGCTCCAGGGAAGGGGTTGATTTTAATTGAGGACATCTGTGCCACACCCTCATGCCTTTTCGTTTCGATTCCGAGCGGCGGTATTTTTCTCGGCCACCCATAAGAAGACCGGTGTGGTGTCAGCACTTCGTGTCGCGGACCTGCCCTACGTTGCGGAGACGTCAAAACAGGGGGTGAAATGTGGGTAAGAGGGACCGTTACGATCTTATCATCGTGTGATACGTCAACGGGGGCTTTGGGTAGGATTGTGGTGAAATGTGGTGCCAATCTGAAATCGTGGACCCACCGTACACGTCACACTAACTTCGAGTCGTGGCTATTTTTCCCCATATGTCGCCGAACACGGGCGTGACGTCACAGGAGGCCACCATTGCAGAGGAAGGTTGCAGTCTCCCTTGAGCTAAATATCAAACTTATACGTCGCAAAGGAAGGCAGTTACGGGGTTTCGAAAAAGTGATAGTTCAATTCTGTTGCCTACATCTACATGGATACTCTGCAGATCACGTTTAAGTGCCTGGCAGAGGGTTCATCGAACCACCTTCACAATTCTCTATTGTCCCATTCTCGTATAGCGCGCGGAAAGAATGGACACCTGTATCTTTCCATACGAACTTTGATTTCCCTTATTTTATCGTGGTGATCGTTCCTCCCTATGTAGGTCGGTATCAACAAAATATTTTCGCATTTGGAGGAGAAACTTGGTGGTCGGAATTTCGTGAGAAGATTCCGTCGCAACGAAAAACGCCTTTCTTTTAATGATTTCCATCCCAAATCTTGTATCATTTCTGTGACACTCTCTCCCATATTTCGCGATAATACAAAACGTGCTGCCTTTCTCAGAACTTTTTCGAAGTACTCCGTCAGTTCTACCTGGTAAGAATCACACCGCGCAGCAGTATTCTAAAAGAGGACTGACGAACGTAGTGTAGGCAGTCTCCTTAGTAGGTCTCTGCCAATAAAATGCAGTCTTTGGTTAGCCTTCCCCACAACATTTTCCGTGTGTTCCTTCCAATTCAAGTTGTCCGTAATAGTAATACCTAGGTGTATTTAGTTGAATTTACGGTTTTTAGATTAGACTGATTTATCGTGTAACCGAAGTTTTACGGATTCCTCTTAGCACTCATGTGGATGACCTCACACTTTTCGTTATTTAGGGTCAACTGCCAATTTTTGCACCATTTACATATTTTTTCTAAACAGTTTTGCAGTTTGTTTCGATCTTCTGATGACTTTATTAGTCGATAAACGACATCGTCATCTGCAAACAATCTAAGACGGCTGCTCAGATTGTCTCCCAATTCATTCATACAGATAAGGAACAGCAAAGGGCCAATAGCACTACCTTGGGGAACGCCAGAAATCACTTCTGTTTTACTCGATGGCTTTCCCTGAATTACTACGAACTGTGACCTCTCTGGCAGGAAATCGGAAATCCAGACGCATAACTGGGACGATATGCCATAAGCACGCAATTTCACTACGTGCCGCTTGTGTGGTACAGTGTCAAAAGCCTTCCGGAAATCCAGAAATACGGAATCGATCTGAAATCCCTTGTCAATAGCACTCAGCACTTCATGTGAATAAAGAGCTAGGCGTGTTTCACAGGAACGATGTTTTGTAAACCCATGTAGACTGTGTGTCAGTAGACCATTTCCTTCGAGGTAATTCATAATGTTCGAAGACAGTATATGTTCTAAAATGCTGCTGCGTATCGACGTTATCGATATGGGCCTGTAATTTAGTGGATTACTCCTACTACCTTTCCTGAATATTGGTGTGACCTGTGCAACTTTCCTGTCTTTGGGTACGGATATTTCGTCGGGCGAACGGTTGTATATGACTGTTAAGTATGGAGCTAATGCATCAACATACTCCGAAAGGAACCTAATTGGTATGCAGTCTGGACCAGAAGACTTGCTTTTATTGATTTGAGTTGCTTCACTACTGCGGGGATATTTACTTCTAAGTTACTCATGTTGGCAGCTGTTCTCGATTCGAATTCTGGTATATTTACTTCGTCTTCTTTTGTGAAGGCATTTCCGGAGGCTGTGTTTAGTAACTCTGCTTTGGCAGCACTGTCTTCGATAGTATCTCCATTGCTATCGTACAGAGAAGCCATTGTTTGTTTCTTGCCGCTAACATACTTCATATACGGCCACAATCTCTTTGCATTTTCTGCCTGGTTTCGAGACAAAGTTTCATTGTGGAAAGTGTTATAAGCATCTCGCATTCAAGTCCGCGCTAAATTTCGAGCTTCTGTGAAAGTTCGCGAATCTTGTAGATTTTGCGTCTGTTTAAAGTTGGAATGCTTGTTTCGTTGCTTCTGCAACAGTGCTCTAACCCGTTCTGCGTACCAAGGAGGATCAGCTCCGTCGTTTGTTAATTTATTTGGTATAAATCTCTCAATTGCTGCCGATACTGTTTCTTTGAATTCAAACCACATCTGGTCTACAAGTATATTATTAAATTGGAAGGAGTGGAGATTGTCTCTCAGGAAGGTTTCAAGTGAATCTTTATCTGCTTTTTGAATAGGTATATTTTTCGTTTATTTTTGGAGAATTTGTGGGTTACAATCTTCAGTCTCGCTACGACAACCCTATGTTCACTAATCCCTGTATGCGTTTTGATGCCCGTTATTAACTCAGGATTATCGGTTGCTAAGAGGTGAAGTGTGTTTTCACAACCGTTAGCTATTCGCCTGGGCTGGTGAACTAACTACTCGAAATAATTTCAGAGAATGCGTTGGGACAGTGTACTCCCTCCTGATTCACTAAAGTTAGAGAGAAGCCGTTATGAAGCACTTGACATTTTCATGATCGGTTTCTATTTTTTATTGTTGCATTTGTTACCAATTTCCTGCCAATTTATTGCACTGTTGATGGACATTTTGAGAGTCATTAACCATGCACGTAGACAAAACATGATGAATTTTGATTCTAAAAATTTTAGCCTTACAGTTCCTGTTCGCGGATGTCGAAATGTATTGTTATTATTAATTTTTTTTTGTTAAGTTGAAGTGTGTGGTCCTTTTCACTGTACTCTACTTTGAGACTATTTTCCGTCTTCAGTGTCCCTTACAGAGCTTTTCGGCAGCACATTGAGCGCCACTGAGCCCTCTTGTGCCACCAGTCCCGAGCTGCCTGGCCCTAAAGCCGTCGGCACACGGACCGTGCATCCGAACGTTGAGCGTTGAGCGTGCCGAATTTCTGACGTCATAGCGTGGAATAGCACGTTCGGGAGTCTTTCCGAACGTGCAGGGCAATATCTGGCATGTCAGATATTCTGAACGTGCGTCTGATCGTTAACCAATGAGATGGCACAACGCCACCTACCTCACACATACGCCGTCTCCCTTCAGTACAGAGTTGTGAGGCGCCATATTGGCATTCATTTCAAGCCTGTATGTATATATGCTGTTTCTGAGCAACAGCAAATTGAGAATGATTAAAAAAACCGTTGTTAACTGTGTGATTCGTTCCAATAAAATAATGAGAAACATCGTATCCGTGGCAAAAGAATTATTGTAACTTGCGTATTATGAGAGTAGGCTATTTGAAGCTAGCGACACACTGAAGATCTACCCAAAAGGCATTGTTCTTGGTACAATTTGCTATAATTAAACTTCAATTAGTAACATATCCACGATTAAGGTTTCCTGCAAGAGCTAAGATACTATGAAAAGACATCAACAGTCTGATGTTGCTGTAGCGTAGTGCCTAGCGTCACTGCCTTGAAACTGATTTTGATGGGGCGGTGGTTCGTGTCTTGCCACTTCCAAATTTTTTTCCTAAGATTCGCGTTTTTATTCGATTCTGATACTTTATTATTAGTTTAATATAAGTATATATGATATTTACATAACATCAAATATTATAAGTTCACCTTTTTTTGATGGGTGACTTTGTTCGATTGGCTTAATCTACAGGACAGCTTGCGCTACTTGTATAAAGATATTTTGCTCCTTTTTCTTTTTCGCTTCGTAATTCACGTGTTGCAAAGTTTCTGCTACTGATTAGGAACACTGATCAAGTAAGACTGACCTTGCGGTTTTACTAAAATGTAAGAATGATGAAATAATGTTTGTTATACGCAGAAGTATTCCAAATTTGTACCGCACTGTTTGTAATGGAACTTTTATAAACCTGTGTCCTTATTGATTGGACATAGTACTTTCCTTTTCGTGGACGATGGAGGAATTGTGCGTTTTAACAGCGCTAATGTGGGAATTTTACGCGCGCCCGTTGAGTAAACAGTGTGATTTACGAACTAAAAACATCCCACAACTGCCGCTGGAGTGCGTTGCGATCGCGTATACCACGTTTGGAGCCCACGTACCGTATGCACGAGTCGCATCGTTCCTGAGCGTTCTGCAGCACGTTGAACTTGGCACGCTCAACGTTAACGTTCGACGGCACGGTCCGTGTGCTGACGGCTTAAGGCGACGCTGCAGGACGCACCTGTTCGTGGAGAACGCGCGTTCCCACCGGGACGGGAGGTTGCGGAATTCGATCTGTCCAAGTTTGTCCTTTCTTCTACATCCTCATGATGAGAATCCTGTGGACACTCTCGTCTTCCAAGGCGAGAACAGCCGTGTTGTTCACAGAGCTGCACGCGTGCGTTCCTAGTTTGACGAACACCGAAGCGCACTCTCGCAGGTCGAATCGCCCGCTAAATCACCCGATCTTAATGCTACAGAAAATATCTGGCACTGACTGAACATAAGCGTCACACACGCTTACAACAGCCGAGCAAATCCGCTATTGCAGAACATTGCCTTGACACTGGGCATCCTATGGAATACAACAACACGGAGCTTCTGGCTTGCACGTCCAGCTATTGGGATAGTGTTATTAAGGAAGCTGTTGAGATCAGACTATCAAGCAACCTTATTAACAGAGATGGTGGATTTTTTTAAATGCTGCTTGGAATCCGGCTCTGTCTCTCATCAAAAAACAGAGGGACAGAATTAGTGCTACCTCACCTTTTGATTGATAGTAACTATCGATATTTCTGATGTTGGTTATCTTTGGTTGTGTTGACAATTGTTCTGTGTGTGGGGTCTTCCTTGTTTCTCCTCTGTGAACCGAGGTATTAAATTTGCTTGCACATTTTTCCTTCTTGCATTTGTGCCTTGAGAATGGCAGGTTGTGCTCTTGTCGAAATATCGACGGTGTTCGACGACGTCACCCGGCAGCAAACCCGTAAGTTATTTGAATATCTGGGACTGTTTGGAATAGAGGATGGAAACGTAGCCAGTTTCATTTTGTAGCTGTGCTGGATCTAATCATCAGTGGGCGGCTTCAGCCGGCTGTGGCGTATCTGGAGAAACTTATGGATTCTCATTCAAGCCTAATTGAGTCCATTATCAAATGTAGAGGCAGTGGTACACGGTATTAGCGTGATGTCTCCAGGTTTTTACAAAATTTTTGTGTTGTGTGGCTATTTCCTGCACTTTTGTTAAGCAGTGGTGGCCGCCTTTCTGTCGTCACCTTTGGATCTTCGTGTGTCCAGTCACACTGTGCAACTGCCTGAGAGATTGTTGGTGTGGGAGACAAGCATTCATAACTGGCGCAGGACAAGAGATGACGATGACACACTCAAAAGTCTTTCCGCAGGGATCGGTGTTTGCTTTGGAGTTTTGGGGTGCAGCATTGGAGCATATAACACAAAGTCGCTTGAAAGTATTAACAGAAGCGTACTAATAACTTTTGCATTTGACTGATAATTAATTGAAACTCTCAGCTGCCGACAGGTGTTGTTGATATACCTCGATGGGGACAGCAGAAAATATGTGCCCCGATCGGGACTCGAATCCGGGATCTCCTGCTTACATGGCAGACGCTCTATCCATCTGAGCCGCTGACGACACAGATGAATAGCGCGACTGCAGGGACTTATCCCTTGCACGCTTCCCGTGAGATCCACATTCCCAACTGTCCACAATTCTACATATGTAATGTACCTTATAGACATTTGCCCATCAACTCATTACTCGCGCACACTAAGGTGACGGTTCCCGTAAGAGTTCGGACAACCTGTGCCACATTCGAGAACAGATACTATCTTTATATATATTTTTTTTCATATGACACTTTATCCGTCGTATGTGGTGTCTCGAGAATTATTACTAAGACAAATATAATGCTGCTCTCCACGAACTTTAATGTGGAGGAAGCAAGCAGAAAATGTATAAATGTCATGTACTAAATTATAAAGGTCGCAAATGGAAAATTTCGACTTTATTGAAAACATTCAGGGCATGCCACCAAGCTACAGGGTTATTCAGAATCATCTAGCAACTTTCACGTGATTGTAAAAATGTTTTTATTGTGGTAAGGTATTGCATGATTATACGTCCAGAAACAACACTTGAGAAGTTCTTTGTGCCATGTTCACAAATGTTCAATGTATGGACCGCTAGTCGCACGACCGACGTTAAGCCTGCTGTCCAGTTCGACCCACTCTCGCCCCAGAATATCCGCAACGATATCAGTCATAGCTGCCCTGCTGTGTCCACACTGACAGACACCTCCTGTTTCCTTAAACTTCTGTTATCCACACATGAATGAAGTGGAGGCTTCCTAAATGTAGTTGGAATTTCCAAAGCACTGCACTTGAGAACTCACTCTTGCAGAAGTCAATCACGCAAAGTGCCTTCTCTGCTGCTCTGGAAGCCATGTTGTTCACTGGACTCGCATTCGGGGGGACAACGGTTCAATCCCGCGTCCGGCCATTCTGATTTAGGTTTTCCGTGATTTCCCTAAATCGCTCCGGGATGGTTCCTTTGAAAGGGCACAGCCGATTTCCTTCCCTAATCCGATGAGACCGATGACCGATGACCTCGCAGTTTGGTCTCTTCCCCCAAAACAACCCAACCCAACCCAACTGGAGATCACTGTAACCAAAAATACCCTCTTGTATTGCTGTGTCTATACATGCGGGGTGTTTGAGAAGTGACGGTCAATATTTCACGCATGGAAAGCACAGACCAAAAGTAGCTAAAAAGCTCCAGTAAACATCGGTCCGCAAATGAACCGTTCCAGGTGTATCGCATTAATTCGAGTCAGGGAACCAATTGTAAACGCCCCTGAATATCGCGCTACTTACGTTGCTATCTCGAGGTTTGGGATCGATTGTTTATTTACGCATGCGCACCTACTTCACCTTCCCCCTCCGTGCACTGTGCCATACGGGACTCACAATCAGTTACGAATGTGAGGGCACCATGGACAGATGTGTTACTCCAATGAACAGAGCGCTGACACGCACTTCATGTGTGGCAAAGCGAACGGCAGTGCCCATGAGGCTGCACGATTTTTTGAATAACGCTGATGATGTGATACGTGTGTTGCATTAGGATTGCCATCGGCACAAATGTGACAATTGTGGTAGTTAAAAATACTATCATGGGTAAATCAAGCCTCATACGTGAACTGAATACTGCTTAAAATAAAAACAGGGGATTCAGGGTACTCCGTTGTTGCACCCATTGGCAGAAATTCTCTCTAGGAGGGAAGTCTGCACTCTTGTAGGCTTGCACTGGCTGGAGTAATATGGATAGAGTTCCTGCCGACGTAAAATCCGCCACACACTGCTACGACTCATGACATTCTCTTGGGTAGCAATCCTCTTTGATGAAGCGCTCGGACGTCCGTGTACAATGCGTAACACTCTTTCCTCAACGTCGGGTGTTACGGATCTGGATCTACCTTCTCGCAGTATATCCGGTTTCGGTGTACTGTACTGCCAGGTGTACGTGGTGGAGTCCCACTGAACACACGCCGGAACATGTGGTTCATGCATGACTGTGCTCCAGCACAGTTTCATATTAGAGTGCGCCGGCTTCTAACTCGGACTTTAAGGTCAACATTAGGTAGGTGGAGGAGGGCCCGTGCCGTGACCTCCAAGTTCTCCGGATTTAAATCCCACGGCTTTCTGTGTGTGGGGGTCGTGCCAAAAGCTTGGTCTAGGCTGCCGAGGTCAACTCTCTTGAGAAATTACGCTTGCGGATTGAAGCGGCCTTCCAGCATGTACAGACTTCCCCTGGACTGCCCGATAGGATTCGTAGCTCATTTCAGCAACGAGTTCAGTGTTGCATTCAGACGCATGGGCAACATTTCGAACACAATGAGATTTTCACTCTGCAGCGGCGTGTGCGCTGATATGAAACTTCCTGGCAGATTAAAACTGTGCCGGACCGAGACTCGAACTGGGGAACTTTGCCTTTCGCGGGCAAGTGCTCTACCATCTGAGGTACCCAAGCACGACTCACGGCCCGTCCTCACAGTTTTACTTCCGCCAGGACCTGGTCTCCTACTTTCCAAACTTCACAGAAGCTCTCCTGCGAACCTTGCAGAACTAGCACTCATGGAAGAAAGAATATTGCGGAGACATGGCTTAGCCACGGCCTGGGGGATGTTTCCAGAATGAGATTTTCACTCTGCAGTGGAGTGTGCGCTGGCAGATTAAAACTGTGTGCCGGACCGAGACTGGAACTCGTGACACAGTTTTAATCTGCCAGGAAGTTTCACCTGCCTTAACGTTTACAGGTGGCATGTGTTCTTAGGCACCGCGACAGAAAATGTGCTGTATCTTGACAACGGTAGATTTGTGTACCCACGTCTATTGGAGATTTTTAGCTACTTTTGTCCTGTAGTTTCAATGCGTGAACTGTTGACCATCACTCGTGAAACACCCTGTATAATCAAATAACACCTTACCTCAATACAAATGCTTTTTACTGTCACTTTAAACTGTGTACATCATTTTGAATACCCATGTGTATTAGCGTCAGTTGTGTGACTTGGTGCGATAGTATGGACGCACAGCTTGTGAAGACTGCTTCAGCAGCCAGTGTTGTTTCTCTGACTGACAAGCGCCTCTCGTGCAATCCCAAATGAAGCGTTCTTGCTAATTGTAGGAATACTGGACATGGAAATCGGGAAAAGAACAAACCTTTATGCATCAAGGAAAGACAGTCAAACGGAAGTACAAAGGCTACTTTCGAAACTGAGACCGAACAGACAAAATTGCGCCAGCGACAGTGTGGGAACTCCGACACATACGTTGTGGGATGAAGATGCAACGGGTAATGATCGCCAGGTATGGGGTACACTGCATCTCAAACCAGAGCCAAGGAACCAGCCGACCTGGCGCGTCTTGGACGAAGCTGCAGCCGCAGTATCCGAGAAAGCCGAAGGCGACTTCCGGAGGCATTAAACCACACGTCAGCGTGCTGAGGCAACGTTCCATGCGGATGGAGAGAAGGCAAACTGAGATCGGCCACAGGTAAAGACAACACTCCTTCAAGCCTGTACCGCACTGGTGCGATTGATTAACGGGAATGTGGATTCTGCGATGTTAGACTGATTCGTGGAATCGATTGCCGCAGTGGGCGACGAGGGAAGGAGGGCAGTAGCGGAAATTCACTCTTCTGCAGTTGCCCTTCCTGTTTGTCCCATTCGCCAGCATACACAATCGTTGCAGTCTCTCTCATTCCGAATTTTATACCCCATCATTCCAATTATTCCTTCTCTCGATCAGTGGTAGTTTAACATTGTGAAGAATAAAATAAATGAAAAGAATGATTGTAGCAGCGGGAATCGAACCCGCGACGATGATTTGACCACTGGGCCACGGTACTGTTAGGTCAACTGCCCCTCAGAACTCCCTCGTGCGTTACGCTTGCGCCGTAGTTTCAATGAGAGATACTGATCTCTTTCTGTAAGCAGCGTAGCGCTGGTAGTGCGGTAAAGGATGACGTCACGTCAGATCACGCACATTCGGAAACAGCCAGCTGCGTCCCTTCCCTGAGTTGATAATAGCGAAGCTGACATTTAATTTCAGCACTCGACACTGGTTTCTTGTTACGGAGAGAGCGCTGCAGAAGTAGTATTCGTCCATTTTATTTTAATATCAGCATGCATTCGAAGAGAAGTGGCACACTTTTAATGCGGTTTCCGGCTTGCGTTCGAAGTGAAATAGCACAATTTAAGTGCAGTATTCACTGTGTGAACATTAGCACGTGATAACCAGCCGCCACTGCTCTGTTATTCCCGGCTGTCTGAGCGACAAATCCAGGGTTCTTTCTTGCCGTCATCCTTGCTCCGTTTACTGTACCATGGCCACACCACTGAAGAGCTCTTTCTTCAGTTTTTTGGACGACTAATTGTTGACAATCCTTTATCACCATTTCCTTATTTCTTGTCCTCTCTCTCTCTCCTCGATATGCTGCCTCCCTCTTTATTCCGCCCATCTCTACTGCCTCTACTCTACTTTTCCGCTACAGAAATACACTCCTGGAAATGGAAAAAAGAACACATTGACACCGGTGTGTCAGACCCACCATACTTGCTCCGGACACTGCGAGAGGGCTGTACAAGCAATGATCACACGCACGGCACAGCGGACACACCAGGAACCGCGGTGTTGGCCGTCGAATGGCGCTAGCTGCGCAGCATTTGTGCACCGCCGCCGTCAGTGTCAGCCAGTTTGCCGTGGCATACGGTGCTCCATCGCAGTCTTTAACACTGGTAGCATGCCGCGACAGCGTGGACGTGAACCGTATGTGCAGTTGACGGACTTTGAGCGAGGGCGTATAGTGGGCATGCGGGAGGCCGGGTGGACGTACCGCCGAATTGCTCAACACGTGGGGCGTGAGGTCTCCACAGTACATCGATGTTGTCGCCAGTGGTCGGCGGAAGGTGCACGTGCCCGTCGACCTGGGACCGGACCGCAGCGACGCACGCCAAGACCGTAGGATCCTACGCAGTGCCGTAGGGGACCGCACCGCCACTTCCCAGCAAATTAGGGACACTGTTGCTCCTGGGGTATCGGCGAGGACCATTCGCAACCGTCTCCATGAAGCTGGGCTACGGTCCCGCGCACCGTTAGGCCGTCTTCCGCTCACGCCCCAACATCGTGCAGCCCGCCTCCAGTGGTGTCGCGACAGGCGTGAATGGAGGGACGAATGGAGACGTGTCGTCTTCAGCGATGAGAGTCGCTTCTGCCTTGGTGCCAATGATGGTCGTATGCGTGTGCAGGTGAGCGCCACAATCAGGACCGCATACGACCGAGGCACACAGGGCCAACACCCGGCATCATGGTGTGGGGAGCGATCTCCTACACTGGCCGTACACCACTGGTGATCGTCGAGGGGACACTGAATAGTGCACGGTACATCCAAACCGTCATCGAACCCATCGTTCTACCATTCCTAGACCGGCAAGGGAACTTGCAGTTCCAACAGGACAATGCACGTCCGCATGTATCCCGTGCCACCCAACGTGCTCTAGAAGGTGTAAGTCAACTACCCTGGCCAGCAAGATCTCCGGATCTGTCCCCCATTGAGCATGTTTGGGACTGGATGAAGCGTCGTCTCACGCGGTCTGCACGTCCAGTACGAACGCTGGTCCAACTGAGGCGCCATGTGGAAATGGCATGGCAAGCCGTTCCACAGGACTACATCCAGCATCTCTACGATCGTCTCCATGGGAGAATAGCAGCCTGCATTGCTGCGAAAGGTGGATATACACTGTACTAGTGCCGACATTGTGCATGCTCTGTTGCCTGTGTCTATGTGCCTGTGGTTCTGTCAGTGTGATCATGTGATGTATCTGACCCCAGGAATGTGTCAATAAAGTTTCCCCTTCCTGGGACAATGAATTCACGGTGTTCTTATTTCAATTTCCAGGAGTGTAACTATAAATATTTCAGATGTACTAGTTCCGTAAAGAAACGATGACGCCAATGAATCAACTTTTCAAAATGTTTACAATAAATTGTTTCAGTTTTATTATAGCCAATTTTTAAGCCTTCTTTCAGATATACTCTAGTAAGTTCTCCTGTTAGTTCCTAACGATCATTTGCACTACAAGCGTCTCATCAGTAAAGTAGTTGGCTCTGCCATGTTATAGCAACACGTTTTCCATTTTTTCCTGCCGTAGAGATCAGAGAAAAACATTTTCTATCATTGCTACTAGTTGTTTGTATGACAGAAAAAGAAAAATTTCCAACTGAGGACGGAGATTTATTTATTTATTTTTTAGATGCAGCGTCATGAACATTTTACGATACCATAATCGGTTCGACCATCCAGTGCCCATATCCAGATTGTCAGTAGGATTCGTACTACAGTTTTATAATTTATATAAAAAACATCACGATTCGAGGACCGACTCTTTTTCTTTATTGGCAGTCCAGATGATCACTGGCTGGTCGAAGCGGTAACAGGATTGTGAAATGCTCATGTAAATGTGTCGGAAAATGTAAGAACAACGTAAGTCCAACACTTTGTATGTAGCGCAGGAAGAATTATTTTTTGAATGCCCCTATGCGTGCAGTAATTATTCTAATCTTACCTTTATGATCGATGTGTGAGCGATATGTAGAGGGTTGTAGTATATTCCTACAGTAATCATGTAAAGCCCCCGATGCGTGCAGTAATTATTCTGACTACGAATATTACTACGAAGTCTTTCGCGACGGAGTCCTTGTATAAGTAGTTTACTTGCCGCGTCAAATTTGGATAAAATTTACGCAGTAATTATTCTAATCTTACCTTTATGATCGATGTGTGAGCGATACGTAGAGGGCTGTAGTATAGTCCTAGAGTAATCATTTAAAGCCGGTCCTTGGAACTCCGTCGACAACTATCTTTAAGACTCTGCCAGTTCTGTTTCTTCAGCATCTCTGTGACGCACTCACACGGTTCAAACAAACCTGTGACCATTTATGTCCCCCTGGTAGTCCTATTTGGTACGGATCCCACACACTTAAGCAGTATTCTAGAATGGGTCGCACGAGTGATTTACAAGCAATCTCCTTTGTAGACTCTTCGCATATCTCCAGTATTCTACCAATAAACCGAAGTCTACCATCTGCTTTACCCACGACTGGGCCTATGTGATCATTTCGTCTCGTGTCCCTGCACAGTCTGTCATACAGGTATTTTTATGGATTGGCCAATTCCAATTGCGATTCTCTGTTAGACTACTGCGTTTTCACGTTTTGTGAAATGTACAGTTTTACATTTACGAACATTTAAAGCAAGTTGTGAATGTTTGCACCACTGTGAAATCTTATCAAGATCCGACTGAATATTCGTGCAACTTCTTTCAGACAGTACTTCATTATAAATAACTGCATCATCTGCAAGAAGCCTTAGGTTACTACTAATATTGTCCCCAAAGTCATTAATATACAACATGAACAGCGAGGGCACCAATACACTCCCTGGGACACTCCTCAAGTTACCCTCCAAAGTGACTTCCATACATGATGATATGCTGCATCCTCCCTACCAAGAAACTCTCAATCCAGTCACTAATTTCGCTTGATACTCCATACGATCGTACTTTTGAGAATAAGAGTGGACGCGGTACTGAGACAAACGCTTTTTGTAAACCAAGAAACACTGCATACACCCGACTGCCTTGATCCGATGTTTTCGGTATGCCGCGTGAGAAAAGTGGGAATTGGGTTTCACATGATCGATATTTTCGAGATCCGTGCTGATTAGCATTTCTGTTCGAGATACCTCATTATGTTTGAGCACAGAATATCATCTAAGATTCTACAACAAATCCATGTCAAGGATACTAAACGGTAATTTTGTGGATCAGTTCTGCTACCGCTATTGGGTGTGACTTCTGCTTTCTTCCAAATACTGGGCACGGTTTTTTGTTCGAGGGCTTTATAATAGATTTTAGTTTGAAAAGGGTCTAACTCTGCCGCAAATTCTGTATAGTATCTGGTAGGGATTCTATCGAGCCCTGGAGCTTTGTTCAAGTTTAACGATTTGAGCATTTCCCAACACCACTGACAGTAACATTTCACTTGTCTTTTCAATGGTACGAGGATGAAATTGGGACAATTCTCCTAGGTTTTCCTTTGTAAAGGAACATCTGAAAACTGTGTAAAGAATTGCTTTTGCTTTGGTATCCTCAATTTCTGCTTTTGACTCATTGGACACTAATTTTGGTGCCACTAATAGACTTTACATGGTACCAGAATTTCTTTCGGTGTTGTGAAAGATTGTTTGACAATATTCTGGAGGTTTTACGCATTGCTCTCTTGACAGCGTAACACGTTTCGTTCAGCCTGCCTCCCTTTGTAGTCGTATGCTTTGTTATACACCTATTATACAGTACTCTCTGTTCAATTCGGTGTGTCTGGGACAGTATGCAGTATTTTTTTTTTTTTTTCAAAGATTAAGACCATTTAGCTAAGCGTTCTGTGGGAAACGAAGTATCGAAGTGATGACCTGAAGGTGATCCAGTATCAAAAAACTAGGTTCCCGAATTATAGCATACAAACGAGTTTGGAAGGTGGCGCACAACGACGAAATAGTTTTATGGAAATGAATATCGATGCCTGTCGTTGTCTTGGTGACACGAATTGTGATGATTCTAGAATACAAAGCAATCGGATAAATTGGTAGTTTGCTGTTGCGACACAGTGTTAGCAAAATGTCCAGAATGAATTTTTTATTCCGCAGCGGAGTTTACGCTGATATGAAAATTCCTGGCGGATCAAATCCGTGTGCCGGACCGAGACTCGCATTCGGGATCTTTGTCATGTTAGCTGAGTCTTTCGTTCTGCAGTGGCGTTTCTCGATGCGTATTTTGTTCGCATTAACCCTCGCATTGCTATAACGAATATTTTCAAAAAAACGGTGAGGAAATCTGAACTGCGCACCGCCCTTACAAATTACGGTTATTGCAATGTACACACCACCATAAAGTGAGAAACTTTATATGAAATATCTTGCACGCCGCCAAAACATTTTTCGTTTAAATTCGTATTACTGCGAGTTGATTGAGAACGGTAGCAAGACACTGGCATTTTGCCCACCAGGCGGCAGCACATGCAGCGACGCGCGCGCCGTTGCGGCCCGCAGTCGTACTGCCGGCGAGACAACAGAGTAGTGCTTCGCTGTTTAGTCTGCTTGCGGGTCGGGCCGGAGCAGCTTGCTTTGTGTAGTGCGTAGTGTGTGTGGCTTTATAGCAGGAAGCGGCGGCGCGATGCCAAATTTCCGTCGTTCCAGTGTTCTGTAGTGAGTGTTCCACCATGTTCTAGGGCCTTCCGCGAGGAACGTCTCACGTGCACAGTGCTGCCAGTCGTAATGCGTAGCTGGAAAAGCTGCTACGCGCGTAATGGAAGCGTCCACGAAAAGTCCACTCTAGTTATTGAGCCTTCAGTTGCTGCGGTTCCGCAAGAATAAGTGCCTAGTTTGATACGGCAGATACAAAGCGACGTAGCTGCTCCGTCAAGTCGTGCACTCCTAAATTACATCTGCAGCCCCATTTCGTCATTCTATAAATAGACTTAGAGAAATTGACTGAGGCTTTTTTTTATTAATATATTGCAGGTGCCTCATCTACGAAGTTGTGGTGCAGAAATTGCTGGCAAAATGTGAGCAAAGTGTCATACTGGAATATTGATCGTCACCGTATTGAGAGAGCTATTGATTCGGACTGTGCTATACGATGTCTGTCTTATTTCTTGTTGCTGGGTCTCTCTGGAAGTTTTCGCGTTTATCATGCAGTGATGGAATTTCATGCGCTCGTTGTTTCATTGCGGCAATCAAGTAATATAACAGTCCAGGGAGCGTTTCGTGTATAGTGCTCAGCGTGTGGTGTCGTGGTATGTCTCTGTGAGGCTGCGTGTGCCAAGATAGCGAACAAGTGACCATCTAGTCGTGCCGTGTGCCGTGTGGCAGGAAGTGCTAGCTGGCTCATCTGCGGCCGTGACTCACGCCGGCTCCAGGCGGGATCAGAGCGGTAAAATATCTCGTGCTGACTAATCGCTGACGCCCCCTTTAAACACTGTTGTTTCTCTCTGCGTTACTGCGCCAGCTGTCTAACAGCTTGTTAGTCTTACGTACCACTACCTTGGGAGATTGGGAACACAGTAGAACCGATTACTTCTTTCGGTATATATACACGAATCCATCAATATACACATAGGACACTTGTGCACAAAATGTTTCCTGAATTTTTTATGACTTAAAGTGCGTTAAATTTGGCACAAATGAAATCAGGCTAGGTCATTGATAAAATCTTAATTTAGCTTCACATTTTTTGGTTGCACACACCTCAACGAAATTAACCTTTCAGCGTGATACAGACCTCGGGATATGCTACAGATAAGTCGTCATAACCAGGATTTCAGGACGGGCTCGTACTATAGCCGCGAAATGGATGACCGTCCCATCGGTAAATGTTTATTTGCTACATTATCTGGTGGCTGGAGGTTCTTATGTTCTCAATAAATTATCGCATGGAGAGGGATAAAACCACTGCTTATTTATTCCTCGTTGCTATTGTCATACAAAAGTATTTGAAAGACCTTTATTAAGACTTTCATAAAATTCGCTGTTGTACTGTCGGCCACTGAGCCATTTTCAAGTGTACAGCTTAAGCAGATGCTTAATTTGAGGTACCTTTATTTTATGAATAGTTTAAAGTGAAAGGGACGATTAAGTTCTGAGCGAACTACAAGGTATCGGCTGCACCTTCACGATCTGTGTAAAGGTAAGTGGCCGACTGTTTCCGCTAAAGGTTAGGCGTCTAAGAAGGTTGATCAGACAACCTTTTGAAAGAAAAGGAAGTTTATGGAAATCGTTATTTTAGGCTTCTGCTAGTGACACAATCAAAACGTTTTACAAAGTCAGTTTCAGCCACACATGTAGAAGAGATGCGCCTAGTGTCACAAGGAGGCGTGTGGACTTTGCATTTGACCGATTTTTAAAACTTCCAGATTCCGCGTAGCTAAGAAAGTACAAACGGTTTGCTTATTTGTATTTAGGATAACTCACACTGGCCATAAGTAAACGTTTGCCTATGTAGTTTGACAATCAGTGCTCACATATTCCTACTAATCATGATTGTTAGCCCATAAATGTCAGCATCAGAGCATGCTGTCGGCCATTTCACTGAGGCTCCTATGTCTTGAGTAGGAAATGACGGCCAGCGTACTCAGCCACAGAGCGGCAATGCAGAGTTTGGGGTCTACTGGTAATAACCGGTTTAGCCATTACGTCATTATCATTGACTGCAATAAGTTTCATAGTTCAAAGCAATCTCTAGCAAATACGGACAAATTCAACGTTGGAAGATCGATCCAGCAAGTAGTTTCTTCAGAAAAACGTTTTGGCGAATTATGTGAGTACACCTGTAGCGCAGACTCTGGTTCATACGTTCCGTATGTTTGAGTGCTGCTCGATCCAGTGACAATACGATTCAGGAAGCGTTAGTCAGTTGCGTGACGCATGGCAGCGCTCACAAAAGGGCTGGCGCCTGAGTTGTTGGGCCACTGTGGAAGCCCTCGTTCACAGAAGTGGCTGCTCGCTGTCGAGGGCAGCCAAGAGGCCTCCCCTCTCCTCCTCCTCCCCCTCCCCCACCCCCTCCATTGCCCAAAATCGCTGGCAGGGCCATGCCTTCCCACAAGGCCGCGGAAATAGCTCCCGGCAGTTCGGAGGTGCGCGCTTTACCTTTACCTTTGCGTCTTCTTTGGTCAGTTGTTTACATGGAGAGTATAATACCAAACCTCCGCGTCTTGGTTAAATCACGTTGACGGCCGTACAACACTTTCTCCTCCTAAATATGAGTCATACAGCCCAGAACTTGTCCGGGTTCCTATCTAAAACGGAAATTAACTTTATTGTGGATGTACTGAAGTTCCACTGTAAATGTGAAACTTTGCGCGCTTGAGGAAGCCTCCGATACTGCCACTCTCTGAACGTTGTCACGAGCGGAAAATTTGAAGCCGATTCGGACAGACTGACCTGTAGTGTAGCCTGAAGGCAAGGTTAACTTGGAATGTTTGGCTGTGAATTAGCGAACTCACCTAGTCTGATGATCTATTAAATTTGTGTATTCTATCGTTAAATTTACGTTCCGATCGAAAGGTATTTTCTAAGTTTGGTGAAGTATTTAAGTCTTCGGTGTAATCTTGATTTTGTGAAGCAGAGTTGTATTTAGTGCGTTTATTATGCCACAAATTGTGTGACTATGTATATTCAGAACCCTTAACATTTTCTAGCATCACCTGGAGATATTCATTCAGCACGAACCGGGTAGTGGCGTAATAAACGTATCTGAAATAAAGATGTTGTGGATTTGACATTTAGTTTTTATTGTCTTAGGCGAGACAACCCCCATAGCCTTGCGTAGGTAGTTGTACTTTGATAGTTAAACTCTGATTATATGACGTCAGTCCCAAACTTCTTAAAATGTAGTCACCTTTTTCAGTTTTCTTGGGAGTACTTAAAGTGAGCAAAGTCCGCGCCCAGCACGTGACAGACAACTAGGGAAAATAGTAGAATACCGCACAAATGGAACATGACAGCTCGAGTCCCAAAGACTTGTAAACCATGTCACCGAGACATAAATTTTCAGCTCGTGAGCAAGACAGTACACGGAAATACGAATATTTTAGGTTGTAGACTTCACCTGAGACATTGTAGTGCCCTTGTCGTGGCGGTTGACTGAGCCAGGAGCATTCGGAGAATTCTCATTACGGTAACTGCAGTCGACCGGCTCTCGTCTGCTACAGTACTTGGTTGCCATAGGATTACCTCGCGAGGTGTCAAATGGGGATGAAACACATGTAGAACTGCCCCCGCAAGAAATCGATTGACACGAACCTCTCGTCGGATGGGAAAGACGAGGTGCAGCGCGGCCTGTCGTGACGCGAGACCTAATTTAAGCTTGAGAAAGTTTTCCAAAGTGGCGGCTGCCTGGTTGCTCAACCCGCGGGCTCGTAGCCAGCCAGCTGCTCCCATAACCAGGAATATCGCCGCAAATCCCTGCAGCCTTCACCGTCAAGTTCCATTCTTTCGTTCGTGTCCGATGTGGGGCCGGTGGGACTGACGGAGCCAGAGGAAAGTACATTACAGCCAGTCCAATTTGACCAAGTGACTGGCCACAACGCCGCTGTCGGTACCATGACACCATTATGGCGACTATAAACTCACAGAACCTCGCAGATTTTAAGTATCGAAACCTATGCGGAGTAGGGGGCTTTAGACGGGGTTGTCCTTAACGCCTTCCTACGTACTAAACATTGATGTACTCGGTGCGCGTGCCTTATATTATCTTTGAGTCAGAGCTTTCACCATTGTCTTTTTCAGAGGGGCAATTCTGTCGAAAAACAATTGAAGTGTACAAAAAATGTTCAAATGTGTGTGAAATCTTATGGGACTTATCTGCTAAGGTCATCAGTCCCTAACCATATACACTACTTAACCTAAATTATCCTAAGGAGAAACAAATTCATGCCCGAACCTCCGCCGGGACCAGCCGCACCGTCCATGACTGCAGCGCCTCAGACCGCTCGGCTAATCACGCGCGGCTGAAGTGTACACTATGTGAGATACATTGGTACTAAACAGTGAAAAGCCACTCGCAGCATCTTCATTTCTGTCACCATGTATGATATGGGGAATACTCCTATAGTCTCTCTCGGTATGCGCTTCCATGCATCACTGATTACGAATAGGAATCTCTGTTAACCACATATGGCTGTTTTCTACAGCTTCTTAGGCGATTCAGTCCATTTAGTTTGACGCATAGGCTGCTCAAACAAGATTCTACGCTTATTGGTAAGGCCGTGTTCACGTACAGCACATTTTTTTTCTCTCTAAATTCAGGTTACGGCCTGTCTGATCAACTAGGCATTCTTTCATCAAAAAAATTTCTCCCTTAGGGTAGTCAGCGTCTTCTATTTCATTTCTTTGTCCGCCAGGACCTACCTTCCATGGTGACGTATTCGTCTTAGTCCGTACTGTGTGGCTCTGAATTTTCAGAAATTTCGTGATAATCTCATTTCTGCTGCTCATTATTTCCGTACGTATTTGATTCTCGACGCAGTATGTGCTAATTAGGCTGGTCGTGAGAGTAGGAATGTCGTCAGCGAACTCTGATTTCCTGTTACCCTGACATTTTAATCCCATACGTGAACTATTTTTATTTTCGTCATTACTTCCTTAGATACACAAATTGAACAGTAGGACAGAAAGACTGCATTTCTAGCAGTTCATTCACTCCCTCTCGATTCTTTTATATTATCAGAACGAGATTTTCACTGTGCAGCGGAATGTGCGCTGATACGAAACTTCCTGGCGGATTAAAACTGTGTGGCAGGCGGAGACTCGAACTCGGGACCTTTGCACACAGTTTTAATTTGCCAGAAAGTTCCATTGTAGGAGACGTGTCTTTTAAGTACTGTTTTGAAACTTAAAAAAGACGTGCTAAGATCTCATTTTTATTTTTACATGAAAGCCTGTACCTTAATCTAATTTTCTACATAATTTCCGTCAACATTGATGCACTTGTCATAGCGTCGTACCAGTTTTTGAATACCCTCTTAGAAGTCTGCCGCCTGACTTGTTAACCACTGCATCACCACTGTTTTGACTTCGTCATCGTGTCGAAGACGCTGACCGCCCAAGTGTTTCTTCAAGTGCAGGAACAGATGGTAGTCACTGGGAGCAAGATTGGGGCTGTACGGTGGATGATCGAGTTTCCCATCGAAAAGCTGTGATGAGATCTTTGGTCTGATTCGCCACACGCGGACGGGCATTGTCTTTCAGCAAAACGATGCCTTTGCTAAACTTCCATGGACTGTTGCTTTGATTCTGATGTGACGTAGGCCACCCATGTTTCATCGCCCCTAACAATTTGGCTTGAGAAATCATCACCGTCGTTGTCGTACCGTTCGAGGAAAGTCAGTGCACTGTCTAGACGTTTGGTTTCGTGCACATCCGTCAATATTTTCGGTACGCAACGTGCGCACAAATTTCGCTAATTCGAGTGCTGTCATAATGCCATACAAAACACTACGAGAAACATTAGGAAAGTGATCCCGCAAGGAGGAAATGGTAAAGAGTCTGTTTTCTCTCACCTTATTGTCCACTTCCTGCACCAGACTTTCATTAACGACCGAAGGACGTCCACTCCGTTGTTCATCATGGCACATTTATGCGGCCATCTTTAAACGCTCTCACCCACTTTCTTACCATTCCATCACTCGTAATGTTTTATCCGTGAACTGCACAGATCTCACAGTGAATATCGATCGCTTTTAGGCTTTTAGCACTAAGAAATCTTATAACAGCCCGTACTTCAGTCGGTGGGACTCACGATTATCGGAGGCATATTAAACACTCAGTACACAACGTAAACAAGGAAGAATCAGACTGTAATGGCGCCAGTACGTAGATTAAGGTACAGGCTTTCATGTAAAAATAAAATTGAGATATCTTAGCACGTCTTTTTTTAATTTCAGAACGGTAGGCCTACTGACTCACAAAACACGTCTCGTATATTACATGCCCTTCCCTACAGCTTATACCTATTTTCTTGAAAATTTCAGACATATTTCACAATTTTAAATTCGAGGTCGCTTTTTCTACGTCTACTCTGCCCCATGTAGATGTCTTGATGTTTATCTTGCTTCGATTAACATTAACAGCGTCAGAGTTGCTACTGTGGTGGCTATAGCTTTCCTAGAATCAAACTGATCATCCAACAGATGTAATGTACTGCCCGCAGATCTGTACGGTGTCAGAAGGAATGGCCCATTGAGCATTGGAATTCGTTGAAGGAGTGGAAGAAGTGTCTGAAGACGTAGACCTTATAAACACAGCTGTAGCCACTTGAAGCTAGACGTAAAGACCCGAAAAGACAATGACTGTGGCGATGAAAGACGACTTTGTGTAGGTGGTTGTTGTCTACGAGATGTTGTGGTGGGACTTAGGGCAGCGGTGTTGGCGACTTTGGAGGCGCCCTGTCAACGGATCCAATTATCGGGTGCGCGGCGCCGCCGCCCCCGGCCGGGCACTACGAGTGGATGCCTGCCTGCTTGTCTGACTTTGCGCGTCGCGCTGGCTTTGGCGCCACCTCTGCCGCTATTGATCCGCACGTCGCGTGTCGATAGCTCTCCCCCGGGGTCGCTAGATCGATCCCGAGCTGCTGCCAGCGTGTTGCAAGGACGCGCCAGCGCACGCTATGCCCCGGTACCTGACTGCGACGTTTCAATCACCTTAATGAGTGCCCTAGCTGCGGCCGTTATACATCTGGTCCCTGAGGTTTTCTCGGGCTCGATTAATGGTGTGCTTCCGGGCGAGTGTGCTCTTTCCGTTTTTATGCACAATTTTTCGATAAACGACTCATTCGTATTCTCCAGGCGCTTTGAGTTTTGTCTTCTCGGTGGGTGGACTCCAACCACACTCCGGAGTAACGACGGAATGGCGCCGCTGCCCATGCTCCTACCCCATTCTCGGCTCCCACAACGATCTCTTGTGTTAGACGCGCACTGTGTCAGCATCCGAGATGGGTGAGAAGGCGGGCTGGTTCTTAGCTGTTATGCGCCACAAGCCTTGTTTAAATTGAAACCTCGGACTGTATTAGTGTTCTTTACATCTGTTTCGGTAGATCCCTTAATTACGCTGTCCCAGAAACTTGGCATTTGCACCATTGGCCTCGCGGCATTTCGTTTTCTGATTACACTCGAGGGATATTTCGGCGAATATATATCACACTGGGAAAAAAGGCGTATGAGAGTAGTACAAACTTAGTTACATTTACAGACAGTTCATCCATCACGGGAATACACTCTCTAGAACAGGGGTTCCCACCACAATTTTCTCGGGGACCACCTCATCGGATTGGTACCTTGTCATATCACAGTATCAAGTACCTAAAAAGCCAAATTAAGTCTTTTTATACCTTTTCTACTTTTGCTCCTTAGAAAAAACATTCGTTATTGAGTAAACTCTTCCGGGCTAAGTTGCCGTGGTCGATCTGTAGAATTTCTTCTCCCTGACGTTTCGTTCTCAACTACGGAGAACATCTTCCGAGGTGAGTCGACGACTGGCTGCTAGGAGCTGGGGCCGCCGCTTATATAGAGATCGTAGGGGGCGCCACCACACGTCACATGGCGTCGATGTGCAGCTATCTCTGGCTATCGTCTGTTCTCTCGATTGCAGGCAATCGATTGTCACGTGATTGATGCAACGTCGACCGCCATATCTTATCCAATTTTAATCCTTCTTCTTTACGATTAAAATTGTATTGATGTTTGTGGATTTCAATTGCCTCTCTATACATACGTGTATAATAGTGCGACGTCCTTGCTAGCACGCTTGTTTCACCAAATTTTATGTCGTGATCTCCATCCTTAAAAACATGTTCCGCTACTGCCGATTTGTCGATATGTCCCAAGCGACAGTTTCTTTTGTGCTCCGTCAACCGTGTATTGATGCTTCTTTTTGTAGTTCCTATGTAAACCCTGCCGCAACTACAAGGAATTTTATATACCCCTGGGGTGGCTAGGGGGTGACGAGCATCTTTTGTTGATCTTAGGCATTCACTAATTTTCTTAGTAGGTCTAAAAATGGTCTCTACCTGAAACTTGGCTAGTACTTTTCCAATGCGATCCGTGATATTATGGATGAACGGAAGAAATACTTTTCCAGCTGATGGTTGTTGAATGATTTTCTGGTACACTTAAATAGCATCAACCCAAAGATTAAATTTACTATGGAGAAGGAGAAGAATGGACAACTTAACTTCTTGGATGTATCAGTTATCAAACGGGCGGATGGGACCTTAGGCCATAAGGTCTACAGAAAAGGTACACATACCGATCGCTACCTCCATAAGAACTCAAACCACCACCCTAGGCAAAAGAGGGGGGTCATAAAAACACTAGTGGATAGGGCCAATAATATTTGTGAACCAGGCTACTTACAAGAAGAACTAAACCATTTACGAATGGCCTTTGCGAAAAATGGTTATACAAAAAACGAGATTAATCGAGCACTTCACCCAAATAGAAAAATCCTAAAAATAGGAGACAGCAACAACCATCAGCTGGAAAAGTATTTCTTCCGTTCATCCATAATATCACGGATCGCATTGGAAAAGTACTAGCCAAATTTCAGGTAGAGACCATTTTTAGACCTACTAAGAAAATTAGTGAATGCCTAAGATCAACAAAAGATGCTCGTCACCCCCTAGCCACCCCAGGGGTATATAAAATTCCGTGTAGTTGCGGCAGGGTTTACATAGGAACTACAAAAAGAAGCATCAATACACGGTTGACGGAGCACAAAAGAAACTGTCGCTTGGGACATATCGACAAATCGGCAGTAGCGGAACATGTTTTTAAGGATGGAGATCACGAAATAAAATTTGGTGAAACAAGCGTGCTAGCGGGGACGTCGCTCTATTATACACGTATGTATAGAGAGGCAATTGAAATCCACAAACATCAATACAATTTTAATCGTAAAGAAGAAGGATTAAAATTGGATAAGATATGGTGGTCGACGTTGTATCAATCACGTGACAATCGATTGCCTGCAAGTGAGAGAACAGACGATAGCCAGAGATAGCTGCACATCGACGCCACGTGACGTGTGGTGGCGCCCCCTACGATCTCTATATAAGCGGCGGCCCCAACTGCTAGCAGCCAGTCGTCGACTCACCTCGGAAGATGTTCTCCGTAGTTGAGAACGAAACGGCAGGGAGAAGAAATTCTACAGATCGACCACGGCAACTTAGCCCGGAAGAGTTTACTGATAAAGACGCCGGCCGTGAAAGCCTACATGGAATGATTCGTTATTGAAAAAATATTGAGCTTAACTTTTTCAATTTAGCCATCGTTGTTGTTAAATTTTGGATTATTGCTCGAAATCTTTGTCTTCAAATCTGGGTGTTTAGTATAACAAATGCATTATCTTCCTCTTCATCAGTAGGCCTTTCCCGTTTTAACGAACCACTTTTTAACCAACGGTCCATTTTTAACTATGCGAACTGTAGCTTCCCTAAAAAACAACGCTTTACAAACACTACTGTTTTAATACAGGATATTGAATATGTAAACAATACCGTCTGAGAAAGGACTGGAAATAAATTAACAATGGCCGATTGTCGTGTCAAATGCGAGTTTCTGTGTTAAGTGACTGCCAGTTGTCGGCTGCAAAGAGGCAGCGCGCGTACTCTAACGGCATACAGCAGAACTATTTGCATCTATCTAATTCTAGTTTTGCGCTAGAATGTGCTAGTGTCTATTGGCTCTAGGAAGTTGCTAGACGCAGAAGTTGGCTAAAGCTCTGCCCATGCAGGAAGGGGCCAAAAAGAAAAATCTGTAATCATACGAAATTTATTTAAAATTTTTTCCATTCTTGCGGACCCCTCTGGCATAGATCGCGGACGCCTGGGGGTCCGTGGACCACCTGTTTGAAACCAGTGCTCTACGATTGTAGCCTGTTATCGATAGTGATACTGTCAAGATATCGGACGCTGGAATTGAGATTTCCTAGAGTGTAGCAGACGACAGTTTTCATGTGATACAAATAATTTTTCGGATTTTTCCTTTGAATTGTTCCGGTAAACGTAGCCAAATTTCATGATTCTAGGTCAGCTGGAAGTACCCTCTAGGTTTCTATGAGTGTGTTTGTATCAAAATTACACAAACGGCATTTTTCGAGTGCATTGATGATTAACTTACATTTATTACCCCGCCAAGCAACATAGACCTCGTAAAAAAATTCTTTGATGGGAGCGAAGTACGTTGTATGGCAAGTTTCCATTTGAGTCTGCCTTTTCGGAAGTTGGTTCAACTTGTTGGAATGATTGGCTGTCAGACAAGGAGGGCTTTACTGGAAAAAATAGACGGTCGTCAAAACGTTGTGTATAAACTGGAATCGGCAACTCGCCAGAACGCACGAAAGCAGGCCATTAAGCTGCTATGTACAGGTTTCTGAAATTTTTCTTTTAAACATGTTACCCTTCTTATGGGTATCCAGAGGCTAAAAACAAAAAAGATAGAAGCCACCTCTAGCCACTTCAGCTGTAAACGTCCCTGTTGAGCCTGTATATTCTATATAATTTATCAACATTATATTCGTTTCTTCCACGTGAAGCCGTGTGCCGTAGTGATATTCTCCGCTTTTTCGCGCCTGCCTTACACCGCCTTGGGCGCTGCTGAGCTATATGTCATTACGAGTTTGTGCACGCATGTTTCAGGACAGCGATCCAAATCCCCGTCCGACTTTTCATATTTAAGTTTCCCGAGGCTTTTCTACGTCGCTTTGAAAAGTTTTGCCGGCGTCGGTGGACGAGCGGTTCTAGGCGCTTCAGTCCGGAACCGCGCGACTGATACGGTCGCAGGTTCTAATCCTGCCTCGGGCATGGATGTGTGTGATGTCCTTAGGTTAGTTAGGTTTAAGTAGTCCTAAATTCTAGGCGACTGATGACCACAGATGTTAAGTCCCATGGTGCTGAGAGACATTTGAACCATTTTTTTAAAGTTTTTTCCTTGCCCTTCCCCAGTTACAGCTCGTGCCCCGTCCGAGGGACATTAAACTGAGAGATATACTTGTTGCACGTTATGTGCACTTGGGGGGTAGGGCGGATTGTACGCGCTGCTATAGGTTGTAGGAAGGTCATCTTTTTTTTTTTTTGGTCATCAGTCTACTGACTGGTTTGATGCTGCCCGCCACGAATTCGTTTCCTGTGCTAACCTCTTCATCTCAGAGTAGCACTTGCAACCTACGTCCTCTATTATTTGCTTGACGTATTCCAATCTCTGTCTTCCTCTACAGTTTTTGCCCTCTACAGCTCCCTGTCGTACCATGGAAGTCATTCCCTCATGTCTCAGCAGATGTCCTATCATCCTGTCCCTTCTCCTTATCAGTGTTTTCCACATATTCCTTTCCTCTCCGATTCTGCGTAGAACTTCCTCATTCCTTACCTTATCAGTCCACCCAATTTTCAAAATTCGCCTGTAGCACCACATCTCAAATGCTTCGATTCTCTTCTGTTCCGGTTTTCCCACAGTCCATGTTTCGCTACCATACAATGCTGTAATCCAGACGTACATCCTCAGAAATTTCTTCCTCAAATCAAGGCCGGTATTTGATATTAGTAGACTTCTCTTGGCCAGAAATGTCTTTTTTGCCATAGCGAGTCCGCTTTTGATGTCCTCCTTGCTCCGTCCGTCATTGGTTATTTTACTGCCTAGGTAGCAGAATTCCTTAACTTCATCGACTTCGTGACCATCAATCCTGATGTTAAGTTTCTCGCTGTTCTCATTTCTACTACTTCTCATTACCTTCGTCTTTCCCCGATTTACTCTCAAACCATACTGTGTACTCATTAGACTGTTCATTCCGTTCAGAGATCATTTAATTCTTCTTCACTTTCACCCAGGATAGCAATGTCATCAGCGAATCCTATCATTGATATCCTTTCACCTTGTATTTTAATTCCACTCCTGAACCTTTCTTTTATTTCCATCATTGCTTCCTCATCATAGGGGCGAAAGGCTACAGCCTTGTCTTACACCCTTCTTAATACGAGCACTTCGTTCTTGATCGTCCACTCTTATTATTCCCTCTTGGTTGTTGTACATATTGTATATGACCCGTCTCTCCCTATAGCTTACCCCAACTTTTTTCAGAATCTCGAACAGCTTGCCCCATTTTATATTGTCGAACGCTTTTTCCAGGTCGACAAATTCTATGAAAGTGTCTTGATTTTTCTTTAGCCTTGCTTCCATTATTAGCCGTAACGTCATCTATACAGCCAAAAGAATTTCAGAAATATAACGTCTCACACTGCTAGCCTTATTTTCGTGAACTTCGATAGAGTATGTTATAATGCTGTAAAATCCGCAACTGTTAACCCATCTCCATTCAACATCACTGAATATACTGTGATTTAGAAATGGGTTAAAATTATCTGAATGCATTTTGAAACTTCAAGCTCAGGCATGTTTGCTTTAGCATGTTACGTTTCATAAAATCGTTGGCTGCGCAGAGTCAAAATCGTTGGCTGCGCAGTCAAAATCATAATTTTGGTTTGTGAGCTACCCTCTTCATTGGCCCCATAACGGCAGAAACGTGTCGTGCCAGACGGTACGTTGCTATTAAAACACGGCTGTTCCAAAAGTCCTTGATGTTCTAACGTCAAAAATGTTAGAGGAAGGTTGATGTGCCGTTGAGCTTACGCCTGGAGCGTTATTATGGCATAACGTCAGAAAGCCACACGGGTGAACTGTAACGGCAGGGGCTCTGGCACTGTAGCTGGTGGGCAGAGTATCTTGCCTTCCCTTTCTACTGCCCTTGCTCGAGAGGCGTGCTGCTCGCCAAAAGTTGTGCCGGGGCTCAACTTCCCCCGCCCCTGCGGTGTGCATTTGGCGCCTCGATTTCCAGAGTTGCCTGCTACAAGTTTGGCTGCAGGCCGGACGTGGCGGCTACAAAGTTTTCGGCGTCCGCAGCTGCTGTGATACAAAGCCTTACAGAGGTCACCACGTAATGCGACGCCAGCCTTGCCGCAGGCTGCGCCACGCAGCTAGGTTCCTCCATACTCTGGCGTGGAAGAGGTTTCTCGTTGGGTCAGTAAATGAGGATGCAGTATATGGAGTGAAAAGCATTTGAAACTAAATGTCTAGCAAAATGTGGTCGGGAATGGTTCCCTGAGGTGTTGTCGGTCGGTGCAGTATACTAAGCCAAGGCGACGTCGGTACAGGTACGCTACATTAATGGTATTTGTCATAATTGGCTAGTGGGAAAAGGGCGCAGTTTCGTGACCGGTAGAATCGAGGAGATAAAGGACATTGAAGTTTGCCACCTCTGCCGTTTTTCACAAGTATGAGGGTTGAAACTTTAATAGTGGCAATTATTTATTTACAGCTCGTACAAAATAGATACGCGTTTCAAAGTTTTACTGACCTTCAAAGTAGTCACCAGCATTGTCTGTAACCCGTTGCCAGCGATGTGGAAGTCGTAGGATACTCTTAGCAGCGCCAGTTGTGTTGAAAGTTGGAGCAACGCGGCCTACTGCCCGACTAATTTGTGCCAGTTCTGAAGCGAATGCCGTGAAGTGTTTCCTTCAGGTTAGAAATCGAGTTGAACTCACGAGGGCGTAGGTCAGGGGAGTTCAGTAGGTGGTATAGCACTTAGCAGCCCCCGCATCAACCAAACAAATCAGTAAAGTGCTTGAGCATTGTCCTGCAAAATGGTCATGTCCTGCAGAAAGTGTCATCACTTCTAAGCTGGTCGTAGATTGTGTTCCAAAAATGAACAGCATAGAGACAGAAGTGACAATTTCTGCAGGACCTGACCATTTTGCAGGACAATGCTCAAGCACGTACAGTGCAAGCTGTTACTGATTTGTTTGGTTGATGCGGGGGCTGCTAAGTGCTGTACCACCTACTGCACCCCCCTGACTTAAGCCTTCGTGAGTTCAACTCGATTTCTAACCTGAAGGAAACACTTCACGGCATTCGCTTCAGAAGTGCTTAAATTCGCCGGGCAATAGACCGCGCCGCTCGGACTGTCAACACAATTGGCACTGCTAAGAGATCCCCCTGCGGGTTCGGGGGTAAGAATAGGCCCGCGGTATTCCTGCCTGTCGTAAGAGGCGACTAAAAGGAGTCCATCCCCCTCACGGGGGTAGTTAGCGCCTGCGTCCGGAGACGGACGGTTCCACGACCTATAATCGTGGTCTTTTTGGTTTTTCACTTCTCGTTTCTTCCTTCCTTTTGTTGGTTCCTTTCCTTGCTCTTCTCGACCTCACTGTCTTCCTTACTCATTCCCTTGACTTCTCCTTGCCTTCTCATTGCCTTTTTCTCCTTGCCTTCTCATTGCCTTTTTCTCCTTGCCTTCTCATTGCCTTTTTCTCCTTGCCTTCTCATTGCCTTTTTCTCCTTGCCCTCTCATTGCCTTTTTCTCCTTGCCTTCTCATTGCCTTTTTCTCCTTGCCTTCTCATTACCTTCTTCTCCTTGCCTTCTCATTACCTTCTTCTCCTTGCCTTCTCATTACCTTCTTCTCCTTGCCTTCTCATTACCTTCTTCTCCTTGCCTTCTCATTACCTTCTTCTCCTTGCCTTCTCATTACCTTCTTCTCCTTGCCTTCTCATTACCTTCTTCTCCTTGCCTTCTCTGGTCTCCGCCTCGGCGTTTGAGACAGTCTGTCCTCTTTCTCCCTCTCTCTCTTCTTTTTCCTCTTCTACCTTCCTCCCTGTGCGTGCCTGAAGGCCGACCCACGCGTTCGCACGTGTAGCCGGTGACGGGGTAACGCGTAATTCCCCGCCCTGGGTAGACATGTAAGGCACGCGCGTACCCCCTGGTAAAGGCCAGGCCCGGGGAGGGGTGATTGCCTGAGCTGATACCTTCTGACCATGCCGATTGGTCCCTCCGTCTGTTTCTCGGGAGGTGTGACCTGAGGTGTAAACATTCACCTAAGGCGGGAGTGCCCTCTGAGAGGGTCCCCACAAGGAAGGAGCGCGCCATCGGAGACGCTGGCAATCATGGGGGATTCCTCCGCAATGGATTCTACTCCATCTCTTTCGACTTCGACTCAAAAACGGAAACGTGACCAGCCAACAGTGACAAAAGTACTACCGCCTGCCCCACAGTTCCTCGTAGTTTCTCGATCTGAGGACGGAAAGGATTTTTCCTCTGTCAACCCTTTCGTTATTCAGAAGGGCGTAGATGCCATAGCCGGATCTGTCAAATCTTGTACCAGGTTGCGAAACGGCACCTTATTACTAGAAACTGAGAGTGCCTTTCAGGCACAAAAACTGCTTCGGGCCACCCTCCTGTACACGTTCCCTGTCCGGGTGGAGGCCCACCGAACTTTGAACTCGTCTCGTGGTGTAGTCTATACTAGCTCCCTCGACGGATTGACTGACGAGGAGCTTCAATCATTCCTCGCTGAGCAGGGCGTGACGGCTGTCCATAGGGTCATGAAAAAGGTCAACAATGACCTTGTACCGACCCGGACAATTTTCTTGACCTTAGATAGTGTTAAGCTGCCATCGCGCATCAAGGCGGGCTACGAGGTTATTTCTGTTCGCCCCTATGTCCCGACACCTACGCGCTGTTACCAGTGTCAGCGTTTCAATCACACTAGACAGTCTTGTTCCAATGCGGCTAAGTGTGTCACTTGTGGCGGGGATGCCCATGAGGGTGACTGTCCACCTCCGTCTCCTCGTTGTGTGAACTGTCAGGGTGACCATGCCGCATCCTCCCGCGACTGTCCTGTCTATAAGGAAGAACGCTGTATCCAAGAAATTAGGGTCAAAGAGAAAGTGTCCACCTCGGCTGCTCGCAAGCTATTGGCTAGTAGGAAGCCCACGCTGCTCCCAGCGGGGAAATACAGTACTGTCCTCGCCTCTCCTCGGACTACCCGGGAGGTAGCAACCCAGACATGCGATCTGACCTTCAGCACCACGGTCGTCCGTTCGGCCAGTGCTAAGATCGCGCGGTCGACGTCTCCTCTTCCTCCCATCACCCCACAGACACGAGCACCTTCCTCAGCTTCTGCTAAGACGAAGACATCGAAGTCAGATGCACGGGCCTTCAAGAAGGAACCATCCCGTGCAGACTTCCTCCGTACCTCGACCTCCCAGCCTTCGACCGGTACTTCCACTACACGTCCTTCCAAAAAGGCGCATAGGAAGCACAGTTCTCCTTCTCCGCCACGGCGCATTCCTTCTCCTGCGCCACCCAGCGGTTGCCGCCCCAGGCCGTCATCTGTTTCGCCTGGCCGCACCGCTGGTAGCCGTACATCTGGCCGTTCACTGGCGGAGGAAGCTCCCCCTCCCGGCCATCCTCCCGAGATGGCCGATGACCCTATAGACCACATGGACGATGACTGTCCGCCTACTGATAGCGGCGGCAGTGCTCGCTCGAAGCCAGGCCCTAAGCGGCCTTCGAGGTGACCACTTCTCTCATCTTCCTTTTCTTACGATGGCACTTATTCACTGGAATATTCGCAGCATTCGCTCCAACCGAGAGGACTTGAAGTTGCTGCTCCGCTTGCACCGTCCGCTCGTCGTAGCCCTCCAGGAAACGAAGCTACGCCCATGCGATCAAATTGCCTTGGCACACTACACCTCTGTGCGTTTTGACCTACCCCCTGTGGTAGGTATCCCAGCTCATGGAGGGGTTATGTTGCTGGTCCGGGATGATATTTACTACGATACCATCACGTTGCACACCGGCCTGCAGGCAGTTGCCATCCGCATTACTCTCCCCACTTTTACGTTTTCCTTTTGTACCGTTTACACTCCATCGTCATCTGCCGTTACTAGGGCAGATGTGATGCAACTTATTGCTCAGCTACCTGCACCATTTTTGTTAACTGGAGACTTCAATGCCCACCATCCCCTTTGGGGCTCTCCAGCATCCTGCCCGAGGGGCTCCTTGTTAGCAGACCTTTTCAACCAGCTCGATCTTGTCTGCCTCAATACTGGCGCCCCTACTTTTCTTTCGGACACATCTCACACCTATTCCCATTTAGACCTCTCTATATGTACTCCCCAACTTGCACGCCGGTTTGAGTGGTATGCACTTTCTGATACATATTCGAGCGACCACTTCCCGTGTGTTATCCAACTCCTGCAGCATACCCCCTCTCCGTGCTTCTCTCATTGGACCATCTCCAAGGCAGACTGGGGGCTCTTCTCTTCCAGGGCGACCTTTCAGGATCAAACCTTTACAAGCTGCGATCGTCAGGTCGCACACCTCACGGAAGTCATTCTCGCTGCTGCTGAATATTCCATCCCTCACCCTCCTTCTTCTCCACGTCGCGTACCGGTCCCCTGGTGGACCGCGGCATGTAGAGACGCTTTACGTGCTCGTCGACGTGCTTTACGCACATTTAAACGCCACCCTACAGTGGCGAATTGTATCAATTATAAACGATTACGTGCTCAGTGTCGTCGTATTATTAAAGAAAGCAAGAAAGCCAGCTGGGCTGCTTTCACAAGCACCTTCAACAGTTTTACTCCTTCTTCTGTTGTCTGGGGTAGCCTGCGCCGGCTATCTGGCACTAAGGTCCACTCACCAGTTTCTGGCTTGAAGGTCGCGAATGACGTCCTTGTAGCCCCTGAGGCTGTCTCCAATGCCTTCGGCCGCTTTTTCGCAGAGGTTTCGAGCTCCGCTCATTACCACCCTGCCTTCCTCCCCCGCAAACAGGCAGAGGAGGTTAGGCCACCTAACTTCCGCTCCTCGAATTGTGAAAGTTATAATGCCCCATTCACCATGCGGGAACTCGAAAACGCACTTGGCCGATCACGGTCCTCTGCTCCAGGGCCAGATTCTATTCATATTCAGATGCTGAAGAACCTTTCTCCTGCGGGTAAAGGTTTTCTTCTTCGTACATATAATCGCATCTGGATTGAGGGACATGTTCCCGCATGCTGGCGCGAGTCTATTGTTGTCCCGATTCCTAAGCCGGGGAAGGACAAGCACTTGCCTTCCAGTTATCGACCTATCTCGCTTACCAGCTGTGTCTGTAAAGTGATGGAGCGAATGGTTAACTCTCGATTGGTTTGGCTGCTCGAGTCTCGACGCCTACTTACCAATGTACAATCTGAATTTCGTAGGCGCCGCTCTGCTGTTGACCATCTGGTTACCTTGTCGACCTTCATTATGAATAACTTCTTGCGGAAGCGCCCGACCGCGGCTGTGTTCTTTGATTTGGAGAAGGCTTACGACACCTGTTGGAGGGCGGGCATTCTCCGCACCATGCATACATGGGGCCTTCGCGGTCGCCTCCCTCTTTTTATTCGTTCCTTTTTAATGGATCGACAGTTCAGGGTACGTGTGGGTTCTGTCCTGTCCGACACCTTTCGCCAGGAGAATGGGGTGCCACAGGGCTCAGTCTTGAGCGTCGCTCTCTTCGCCATCGCGATCAATCCAATAATGGATTGCCTCCCAGCTGATGTATCAGGCTCCCTTTTCGTGGACGATTTTACCATCTATTGCAGCGCGCAGTGTACACGTGTCCTGGAGCGCTGTCTCCAGCGTTCTCTTGACCGTCTTTACTCCTGGAGTGTCGCCAATGGCTTCCGTTTTTCTGCCGAGAAGACGGTCTGTATTAACTTCTGGCGCTACAAAGAGTTTCTCCCACCGTCCTTACGACTCGGTCCCGTTGCTCTCCCAATCGTGGAGACAACCAAATTTTTAGGCCTTACATTTGACAGGAAACTTAACTGGTCTCCACATGTGTCCTATTTGGCCGCCCGTTGTACCCGTTCTTTAAATGTCCTCCGTGTTCTCAGTGGTCTGTCGTGGGGAGCGGATCGAACCGTCCTACTTTGTCTATATCGGTCGATCGTCCGCTCCAAGCTGGATTATGGGAGCTTCGTATACTCCTCTGCACGGCCATCCATCTTACGCCGCCTCAACTCCATACAACATCGGGGTTTACGACTTGCGATCGGAGCATTTTATACCAGTCCCGTAGAGAGTCTTCATGCTGACGCTGGCGAATTGCCACTCACCTACCGGCGCGATATACTGCTTTGTCGGTATGCCTGTCGGCTACTGTCAATGCCCGACCATCCGTCTTCTCGTTCCTTTTTTGACGACTCTCTTGACCGTCAATACGGGTTGTATGTCTCTGCCCTGCTACCCCCTGGAGTTCGCTTTCGTCGCCTCCTTCAACACCTTAATTTTTCACTCCCTGCAACCTTTCGAGTGGGCGAGAGCCGCACGCCACCTTGGCTCCAGGCTCAGGTCCGCGTTCACCTTGACCTCCGCTCGCTCCCAAAAGAGGTCACCCCCGGTTCGGTCTACCACTCCCGTTTTTTGGAACTTCGTTCAAAGTTCATCGACATGACATTCATTTATACAGATGGCTCTAAGACCAATGACGGGGTCGGGTGTTCCTTTATTGTCGAGGCACAAAGTTTCAAATACCGGCTCCATGACCATTGTTCTGTCTTCACAGCTGAGCTCTTTGCCCTCTACCAGGCTGTTCTTTACATCTGCCGCCACCGACATTCTGCTTATGTCATCTGCTCAGATTCCCTGAGCGCCATCCAGAGCCTCAGTGATCCGTACCCGGTTCACCCTTTCGTACACCGGATCCAACGCTCTCTTCAGCAGCTGGTGGACGTCGGTTCTCCAGTTAGCTTTATGTGGGTTCCTGGCCATGTCGGTATCCCTGGGAACGAAGCTGCAGATGCCGCGGCCAAGGCTGCGGTCCTCCAGCCTCGGACAGCTTTTTGTTGCGTCCCTTCGTCCGATTTTAGCAGGGTGATTTGTCGGCGCATCTTATCTCTGTGGCATGCCGATTGGGCTGCACTTACCGACAACAAGCTTCGGGCCTTAAAACCTCTTCCCGTGGCTTGGACGTCCTCCTCACGCCCTTCTCGGCGGGAGGAGGTCATTTTAGCCCGGTTAAGAATTGGACACTGCCGGTTCAGCCATCGCCATCTGCTGACGGCTGCGCCGGCGCCGTTCTGCCCATGTGGGCACTTGCTGACGGTTAGACACATTTTACTGTCCTGTCCAGATCTTAACACACTGCGCCTCGATCTTCACCTGCCAAATACTTTCGATGCCATTTTAGCGGATGACCCACGAGCAGCTGCTCGTGTTCTTCGTTTTATCAATTTGACAAACCTCGCTAAGGACATTTGATGATGCTGTTTTTTAATCCTATGCCTGTCAGTCTGTCTTTTATCGTGTTTTCCCTTTTAGTTGTTGCGGTCAACTTGTGCCTCGCGGTGTATTCTTAGAGTAGTCAGGGCGCTAATGACCATTGAAGTTGTGCGCCCTAAAACCACAAAAAAAAAAAAAAAAAACTGCTAAGAGTATCCTACGACTTCCACATCGCCGGCAACGGGTTACAGACAATGCTGGTGAGTACTGAGGTCACGAAAACTTTGAAACGCGTATCTGTTTTGTACGAGCTGGAAATAAATAGTTGCCAACATTCAACCCTCGTATTAAACTTATTGTATTTTGCATGAACGGCCAATTTCGGCCTTACAGGCGATTTTCCGGCGCAGTCTACAAAGAAAGAGATCAGAGATAAAAGTTTGACTTACTGACGTACAGAAATAGTTATTTTCAAAATTGACGACTTTCAGATCGGCTGTACCCGCTACTAACAGGATAATTGTGAAACACTCAGACACCTGTAAGTAAAACTCTCGGCTATCAGTTGTAAAAAGTGCTACTTTTACATGTAAGCAAGCCATACTTGTATGTTTGATCTGTTTCTTTGCAGACTGCACTTGAAAATAGCCTGTAAGACCGAAATTAGCCATTCGTGCAAAACATAAGTTGAGTACTTGTGGGGGAAACCGCTGTGGTACCCGGCACGAATAAATTGGTAGAGAATAGAGGAGGGTATGTGACGGTAATGATCGTCTGAAATGAGTAATCTGGTTACGCTGGAGAAAGCTGTAGAAATACGTGGTCACTGATTTTCGGATTGTGACAGCGTCATCCCCAGATTTAGACATTGCGACTAGCTGTGGGAAACATACAACTTGGATTCGCACATTACGCACCTCTGTGTGCAGACGTTCATTCCTGCAGCTCCTAAACAACCAGAAAAATCAAAAAGTGGCTCTTCTTTGGCCTTCCTACATTTCTATCCGCCAGAAGCTTGATATTGCAATTCAGAGTCTAGCTGTTAGTTAGGCCGATGACAGGAATGAGCTGCACACCTTTGCCATGAGGCAGAGGGCTGGGGATAGAGTAGCAGCTGGTGGTTCTGTAGCGCTTCAGTAAAACACTGGCCTGCCAACTGCTTCCAACTAAGGTTCAGCCGTTTATTTCTTGCAGGTTTCACATACAACGTGTGCGGTAGAGGGTTCCTTCCGCAGGACATTTTCACAAGTACGATCCTCAACGGAATGCATTAATATCCTTTTGAGATACAGAATTGGTTTGGAAAGGGGAGAGAAAGGAGACGACGCGGAAACGTCAAAATAGGGACTATAAAACTACAAGAAATGTTTAAATCTGGCTATCGATAATTTGTAACAATTAAATCATTGTGGCTAGGCGCATTATCTGCGTGTGATGGCAAGTCCGTGAACACACATCACGAGCGCTACAGTACTGTCATTCATTGGATATACAGGTGCTGTACAGAGTCATTGGGATCGCCGATTTAGGTTTTCCATGACTTCCCTAGATCGCTTCAAGCAAATAGCGGGATGGTTCCTTAGAAGGGACACCCGGTGACTTCCCCACCCTTACCTAACCCGGTGGTATCGATGACCTCGCCGTTTGGTCCCCTCCCCCAAACCAATCACCCAACCATTCGAATCCCGGCAACCCGCTGCCTACCTTTCTTTTTCTTTGGTGGCCTACACTGCATGAACTCTGAGCCCATTCCAAGCTGGAACCGCTGTTACTCCTCGAGAACGAAACAGTTAAATCGCCAGGTACATCGTGATAACACGCGTATTTCAGTGAGTCACAACTAGGGGACCAGCTCTACTTTCCGTGCGGTGTCTAATGCTGGATCTTGAGTACTGTGGAACTTTCCTTCTTCCTCCCTGAAGACTTTTTCAGCTCTCGCAGGGAATATGTATCTTCTAACTTATTCAGGCCAGCACAAACATCTTTGTTTCGTTTTATATCGTGGAGTTGGCGACCTCTTAAAAGGTTCTCTCTCTCTCTCTCTCTCTCTCTCTCGTGACTAAAGTACTACAAACTCATTAGATGTCCCAAAACGCAAATGCATCTCCCATTATTTCTTGTATTGAGTTTGCAAAAGTAATGAGGTTATGGTGGATGATTATTTCCCTGCAAGAAACAGTGATTTTCGCGTTTCTTGGACGGCTACAGCGCCGGTGTCGGGTGTCGCAGACGCGCTGCCTTTCGGTGTGAGGACGACGCGCCGTTCGCCGTGTCTGTTAACAAAGTGCGAGAGTACGGCCTGCCACTTGTTGCGCTGCCATCGCACAGGTGGAAGCTCAGCTGGGGACCGGGCCGATTCGCTCAGCGCTATGCAAATGGCGGGCGTCGTTCCGTTGTGCGCACACGAGACGGCTAAAAGGCACGTGTGAGTTATAAGTATGATGCTTGTTCTTTCGGGACATGCATGTCCGAGAGAACGCACACCACTGTCGATCTGCAGCCGTATATATGTACTTGACGAAGGAAATTTTTGACGTTTACTGCGTTGGAGCATTGTAACTCATTGTTGACAGATGAAAATGTGTGCCGGACCGGGTTTCGAACGCGGAGTCCCCGGTTTACACGAACGGTCGCCTTTTCGGCTATCCGGACACGTTCCCCGCCCCACCCAAACCTCCGGAATCCGCACCTACTTTGTAGTGTCCCCTTTCCATTCATCATCTTCGCTCGCAGCCCTACTTTATTCCCACGAGAGGTCGGACTTTATTGTGCATCTGCACTGAAACCAAAAATCAGAAACTTCTTTCGTCCTAATTATATGGTTGGGTATGGACACAATTCTTTTGGACACGCATGTCCGCAAGAACAGGCACCATACCTACATAACATATACCCCTGACAGCATATCCTCAGTCCAGGTAGGCAGCGATGCCAGACTTCTCGCAGGAATAAAAGATATTGAGTGTCCTTAACCAGTAAACGATTACAGCGGTTTACAGCTCCAAGCAATATCTGGAAACTTACATTTGCATTCTACGAATAAGCGCATTTCTGCATTTTTACATACTTTTCGGGGGAGGGAGGCGGACATCGCGCACTAAATGAAAAAAAAAACGAGTCCATATAAACACACGTCCAAAGAGCCTTAGAGTGAGTTATTAACGAAAGAGCTTTTTTTAAGTTCTCAGTTCATGCATGCACTCGTCGGATGACGCAACGCAGCATCCTTCCAAACACTCCGAACAGTGTCTACAGGTTTCGTGGGATTTCATAGCATGTTACTGAAGCGTCTCGGATGCTGTCTCAGCAACGGGTCGATAAACAGGAGGAAATGGGTGTGACTCGGCTGGATTCAATCTGGAAACGCATTCTTAAAAAGCACTCCAGTCTCGCGACCGTGCACCGAAGTCCTCTCTGTGTATTGACTAAACGACTTTGTGCATTATACGAGGCTGCGAGCGAAGAGGAATAATGGAAGAGAGACTCTGCTCTGCAGTGTGGAGCATCTAGAGATGTGGGTCGGATAGCCGGGTTGAATCCATGTGCGGCAAAAATTTTCACCCGTCGCCATTGGGGTATTTCAATGCCCAAATGCAGCAATGGTCGGAAATTTTTCGCGAAGGTCATATATGACTAATCCCGAAAACGTTGTCCTTTTTCAGTCATTTACGAAAGTTTTGTTTGATGCGTTTTTGGACACAGTAAAAATAGTTAACCATGTTTAAAAATGATCATTGGATAATACATTATCGGTAAAAGGCAGTCCGCTGATGTACTCATTGTATCGTCAATGACGATGTCGCGTCTTGCAGGTGACGTTTGTGTACACGAGATTAAGCTACATCGATAGTTTCACGTGAGTCTTCGAAGCGATTAACCCCTCGTATAATGCACAAAGTCAGTTAGTCAATACACAGAGAAGGACTTCGGTGCACGGTCGCGAGACTGGAGTGCTTTTTAAGAATGCGTTTCCAGATTGAATCCAGCCGAGTCACACGCCATTTCCTCCTGTTTATCGACCCGTTGCTGAGACAGCATCCGAGACGCTTCAGTAACATGCTATGAAATCCCACGAAACCTGTAGACACTGTTCGGAGTATTTGGAAGGATGCCGCGTTGCGTCATCCGACGAGTGCATGCATGAACTGGGAACTTAAAAAAGTCTTTCGTTAATAACTCACTCTAAGGCTCTTTGGACGTGTGTTTATATGGACTCGTTTTTTTTTTCTTTTGGTGCAAGATGTCCGCCTCCCTCCCCCGAAAACTATGTAAAAATGCAGAGATGCGCTTATTCGTAGAAAGCAAGTGTAAGTTTCCAGATACTGCTTGGAGCTGTAAACCGCTGTGATCGTTTACTGGTTAAGGACACTCGATATCTGTGCTAGTCTAAATGTTGATGATCCAACAAACCCCCCCCCCCCCCCCCCATGTAAGAGTACGTGAAGGTGTTGCCATGACACGCTACAAGGGAAAGGTGGAGAAGACCAGAAAGTGTGTATGAGTTTATTTTTGAGTCAGAAACAAGTAAAAGATGATAACCGTTAAAATCAAATGAAGTAAACAATAATAAAGCAGTGTTGACTAAAATCTTGCAGCTACAGTATTGCTCTCGGAGTAGAAATCAATGATCTACATTGCAAGATACAAGGCACAGCTGACAATGCACTTGGTGCTCCAGTCTGTTTCTCCACACTCACAGTTCGTGGAATTCACAGGGAGTGTCATTTCTGGTGGTTACTATTTGAACTTCAGAGTCCAGAATGAAGACGGCTGAGTGGCTTCCACGCGATCCGTTTCTGTTACTGCCCAGGTCGGGTTCTGAACGGAGAGTCCGGACAGCCGAGATATCCACAGCTGTTTACTCGCTGTAGCAGCTGCTGTTTACTAGCCAAGCGGTCTTCTGAACCTTGGGGCAGCTGGACCGTGTGCACGTAGTGGATGGGTTTCCAGACTAGCACGGTCCCTCTCCGCTTTGGCAGACGCTTCACGACGAATGTCAGGTGGCGCCATGCCTGAGACTCACGTGGCGTAGGTTTCAAACAGCCTGTAGTAAAGAAATTGAAGATACGGTACTGCGTACCAGAGTCTGTGCCGACTTGCTCGTAAATGCAGAAGCGTCTGCAGTCACGTCCTGTTCATCTACATGGATACTTTTCAAATCACATTTAAGTGCCTGGCAGAGGCTTCATCCATCCAACTTCACAATTCTCCATTATTCTAATCTCCTATAGAGCGCAGAAAGAATGAACACCTATATCTATACTTATGAGCTCTGATTACCCGTATTTTATCGTGGTGATCGTTCCTCCCTATGTAAGTCGGCGTCAACAAAATATTTTCGCATTCGGAGGAGAAAGTTGGTGAATGGAATTTCGCGAGAAGATTCCGTCGCAACGAAAAACGCCTTTCTTTTAATGATGTCCATCCCAAATCCTGTATCATTTCTGTGACACTCTCTCCCATATTTCGCGATAATACAAAACGTGCTGCCTTTCTTTGAACTTCTTCGATGTACTCCGTCAGTCCTATCTGGTAGGGATCCCTCACAGCGCAGCAGTATTCTAAAAGAGGGCGGACAAGCGTAGTGTATGCAGTCTCCTTAGTAGATCTGATACATTTTCCAAGTGTCCTGCCAATAAAACGCAGTCTTTGCTTAGCCTTCCCCATAACATTTTCTGTGTGTTCCTTCCAATTTAAGTTGTTCGTAATTGTAATACCTAGGGATTTAGTTGAATTTACGGCTTTTAGATTAGACTGATTTATCGTGTAACCGAAGTTTGAGTTCCTTTTTAGCACTCAAGTAGATGACCTCACACTTTTCGTTATTTAGTGTCAACTGCCACTTTTCGCACCATTCCGATATTTCTTCTAAATCGTTGTGCAGTTTGTTTCCATCTTCTGATGACTCTATTAGTCGATAAACGACATCGTCATCTGCAAACAACCGAAGACGGCTGCTCAGATTGTCTCCCAAATCGTTTATATAGATGAGGAACAGCAAAGGGCCTACAACACTACCTTGACGAACGCCAGAAATCACTTCTGTTTTACTCGATGACTTTCCATAAATTACTACGAACTGTGACCTCTGACAGGACGTCACAAATCCTATCACATATAATATTCTATAAGCATGCAATTTCACTATAGGCCGCTTGTATGGTACAGTGTCAAAAGCCTTCCGGAAATCCAGAAGCACGGTATCGATCAGAAATCCATTGTCAATAGCACTCAACACTTCATCTGAAAAAAAAAAAGCTAGTTGTGTTTCACAGTAACAGTGTTTTCTAAACCCATGTTCCCTCGTCAGTAGGCCGTTTTCTTCGAAGTACTTCACAATGTTCGAACACAATATATGTTCTAAAATCCTGCTGCATATCGACGTTAACGATGTTCTTGTTGTCTTTAATCCAGAGACTGGTTTGATGCAGGTCTCCATGCTACTCTGTCCTGTGCAAGCTTCATCTCCCAGTACCTACTGCAGCCTACATCCTTCTGAATCTGCTTAGTGTATTCATCTCTTGGTCTCCCTCTACGATTTATACTCTCCACGCTGCCCTCCAGTACTAAATTGGTGATCCCTTGATGCCTCAGAACATGTCCTACCAACCGATCCCTTCTTCTAGCCAAGTTGTGCCACAAGCTTCTTTTCCCCAATCCTATCCAACACCTCATTAGTTATGTGATCTACCCATCTAATCTTCAGCATTCGTCTGTAGCACCACATTTCGAAAGCTTCTATTCTCTTCTTGTCTAAACTATTTATCGTCCAAGTTTCACTTCCATACATGGCTACAGTCCACACAAATACTTTCAGAAACGGCTTCCTGACACTTAAATCAATACTCGATGTTAACAAATTTCTCTTCTTCAGAAACGCTTTCCTTGCCATTGCCAGTCTACATTTTATATCCTCTCTACTTCGACCATCATCAGTTATTTTGCTCCCCAAGTAGCAAAACTCCTTTACTACTTTAAGCGTCTCATTTCCTAATCTAATACCCTCATCACCACCCGACTTATTTCGACTACATTCCATTATCCTCGTTTTGCTTTTGTTGGTGTTCATCTTATATCCTCCTTTCAAGACACTATCCATTCCGTTCAACTGCTCTTCCAAGTGCTTTGCCGTCTCTAACAGAATTACAATGTCATCTGCGAACCTCAAAGTTTTTATTTCTTCTTCATGGATTTTAATACGTTCTCCGAATTTTTTTGTTTCCTTCTCTGCTTGCTGAATATACAGATTGAATAACATCGGGGAGAGGCTACAACCCTGTCTCACTCCCTTCGCAACCACTGCTTCCCTTTCAAGCCCCTCAACTCTAATAACTGCCATTTGGTTTCTATACAAATTGTAAATAGTATTCGCTCCCTGTATTTTACCCCTGCCACCTTCAGCATTTGAAAGAGCGTATTCCAGTCAACATTGTCGCAAGCGTTACCTAAGTCTACAAATGCTAGAAACGTAGGTTTGCCTTTCCTTAATCTAGCTTCTAAGATAAGCCGTAGGGTCAGTATTACCTCAAGTGTTCCAATATTTCTACGGAATCCAAACTGATGTTCCCCAAGGTCGGCTTCTACTAGTTTTTCCATTCGTCTGTAAAGATATGGGCCTGTAATTTAGTGGATTACTCTTACTACCTTTCTTGAATATTGGAGTGACCTGTGCAACTTCCCAGTCTTTAGGTACGCATCTTTCGTTGGCCGAACGGTTGTATATGATTGTTAAGCATGGAGATAATGCATCAGCATACACGGAAAGGAACCTAATTGGTATACAGTCTGGACCAGAACACTTGCTGTTATTAAGTGTTTTGTTTCACTAGTCAGAGGATATTTACTTCTACGTTACTCATGCCTGCAGCTGTTTTCGATTCGAATTCTGGAATATTTACTTCGTCGTATTTTCTGAAGGCATTTCGGAAGGCTGTGTTTAGTAACTCTGCTTTGGCGGCACTGTCTTCGATAGTATCTCCATTACTATCGTGCAGAGAAGGCATTGATTGTTTATTGCCGCTAACATACTTCACATACGACCAGAATCTCTTCGGATTTTCCGCCAGGTTTCGAGACAGTTTCGTTGTGGAAACTGTTAGAGGCGTCTCGCATTGAACTCCGCGCTAAATTTCGGGGTTTTTGCGTTCTAGATTTATCTACTTGTTGGAAAACAGTTCTCGAGGCAAGACCTCAGTCGGTGGAATTTGTTGCACCAGAGGATCTTCCCACTCCTAACGAAGTTGTTGATCTCTAAAACGTGGCGTGCGAAATGGGAGATTTGGTTTTCAGAGTGACTGTAATTTGTCAGCCAATGTACCAGTCGCTGAATTGTCTTTCACAGCTTATGACGCGCCAGCTTCGCGGATTTATACCTTTTTGGTTTGCATTGTTTGGTATGTGTGATGTTCTTTCAGGTTCATTTTCAGTGTAAATAATTTGGGATTAGTCATTCGAACTGTAGCCGGAGGTGGTGACTGACTGAAACCTCTAAAATCAGAAAAGTGAATTGCGCGGTAGTGTGTCGGAGACAGCGATGTGTGGAAATTACTGGGCAGGTAGAGGGGGCGGAATGTTACAAAACGAGCTGCGGTGTTGCCGGCCATCTGTCCAGAGGCGACCGCGGAAGGCTAATGGCCTGTCGAGCGCACGCTTTTAGCGGTCACTGCCGCACCCGCCGATCGATGCTGTTGCTCAGAAGTCATCTGCGCCGCGTTCTGCCTGTGGCGTGTGCTGCGTGTTCTGTACGCCCACTGCGGCGCCTGCCGCCTCTGTGGCACAACACTTGAGAAATAAGCAAGCGTCTGGCGTAGCGGTAGTAACGCAAAATACGGGAGCTGCCCGGAAAGTAAGGTCCGATAGGTCGCGAAAAGCCGGTGAAACTTTTCGCGGGTGTTGCGCACTGTCGACAGCGCCACGTCGCTCGTTTCCAGTTCTGAGCACGCAGGGATGCGTGAGACAATGTCTCTCGCCAAGTGTGGTGCCCACTGCGAGGTTTCATGCAACCCTCTCATAACGTACCTGTCAGGCATTTCCGCCAGAGGGGTCACAGTTCGTAGTAATTGACGGAAAGTCATGGAGTAAAACAGAAGTGATTTCTGGCGTTTCCCGAGCTAGTGTTACAGGCCCTTTGCTGTTCCTTATCTGTATAAACGATTTCGGACACGATCTGAGCAGCCGTCTTAGGTTGTTTGCAGATGACGCTGTCGTTTGACTAATAAAGTCATCAGAATATCAAAACAAATTGCAAAACGATTTAGAAAAAAATATCTGAATGGTGCGAAAATTGGTAGTTCACACTAAATAACGAAAAGTGTGAGGTCATCCACACGAGTGCTAAAAGTAATCGGTTAAACTTCGGTTACACGATAAATCAGTCTAATCTAAATTCCGTAAATTCAACTAAATACCTAGGTATTACGATTACGAACAATTTAAATTGGAAGGAACACACAGAAAATGTTGTGGGGAAGGCTAACCAAAGACTGCGTTTTATTGTCAGGACATTTTGAAAATGTAACAGATATACTAAGGAGACTGCCTACACTACGCTTGTCGATTCTCTTTTAGAATACTGTTGCGCGGTGTGGGATCCTTACCAGATAGGACTGACGGAGTACATCGAAAAAGTTCAAAGAAAGGCAGCACGTTCTGTATTATCGCGAAATATGGGAGTGTGTCACAGTAATGATATAGGTTTTGGGCTGGAAGTAATCAAAAGAAAGATGTTTTTCGTTGCGACGGAATCTTCTCACGAAATTGCAATCACCAACTTTCTCCTCCGAATGCGAAAATATTTTGTTGACACCGACCTACAGAGGGCGAAACTATCACCTCGATAAAATAAGGGAAATCAGAGCTCGTAGGGAAAGATACAGGTGTTCGTTCTTTCCGCGCGACCGCTATAAGAGATTGGAATAATAGAGAATTGTGAAGGTGGTTCGATGAACCCTCTGCCAGGCACTTAAATGTGATTTGCACAGTATCCACGTAGATGTCATGACAGTTCTCGGCCGCACATTGCAGGGCCAAGGAGGACACGCCTTCAGCGTTTTCGAGGCGAAGTGTTTTAATCACCCACCTTACAGCCTGGAATTGGCTCCCTGTGATCATGGCTGCTCACACCAGCCGCTGCCCATGAAGACAATATTTTGGCACAGACAACGGGCTTCAGACCAGTGTAGAGAAGTGGACGAGGGTACCTGAAAGTTGGCAGAAAGTTGCAACAAATGTCCATGTCGGGGCGGCGAATGTGTGAAGTGGCCGGAAGGTTTAGCGAACAGTTTAAATAAAACATCTACTACACTGTGCTATGTTTCACGACCGATCGGATCATACTTTCGGAATAGCTCTCGTATATACGATTACTCAACTCGTAACAGGAACAATATACGTACGAAAGAATTCAGTTGCCCTCGGATACTCACTAACCCATGGGGCAATTGAAACAAAAATTGCTTCGTCAAATACTAAACATGTTATGTAAGAGATACCTTGCAGAATTAAGGTCGTCGGTATGTTGATATCGCTTGTCCTTACGTAAGCACCGACTGCTCCGCGGATATGAATCAGTCGTAGCTATCAGAATTACTACTTACAGTGCCTTTGTTAAGTTTCGGGACAAACAGAATAATTTTGTATTTTACTTTCGGAGATATCAGATAAACAAACGTATATTTGTTATTCCGACAGACAGAATATTCAGAGCGCAATAAATTGAACGTTTTACTTCATTTAATGACTCAAAAAACACAAATAATTTCATATTTATGTGAAATAACAGATACCTTTGCAAAAGTTTCGGGACAAAGTGCAGACACGTCAGTGTCGCTGTGGAGCCCTGTTTACAGTGGCCGGGCCGGCCGCGGTGGCCGAGCTGTTCTAGGCGCTAGTCTGGAACCACGCAACCGCTACGGTCGCAGGTTCGAATCCTGCCTCGGGCATGGATGTGTGTGATGTCCTTAGGTTAGTTAGGTTTAAGTAGTTCTAAGTTCTAGGGGACTGATGACTTCAGAAGTTAAGTCCCATAGCGCTCAGAGCCATTTTGACAGTGGCCCATATTCTGGTGCACTGTCCCACTTTGACTGCCCTGCGACGAAATCTTCGGTTACCGGCCTCGATGGCTGATTTAGTTTAACGTTTTATTCGTGAGGGTGGGTTTTATCGTTTGATCTAAGTTTTTACTCGTGTCCTTTGTCCTTGTGTGTCCTCCACGCTAGTGCTTTTAGGGTGGAGGTTTAATGTGTTGAAGAGTGGCTGGCTTTTCCTTCTTATTTTCCGTGGTCGGCCAGCCACTGTAATATGCTTCATTGTTTCACTCTCTTCTTTCTTGCGTCTCTTTGTTTTCTTGTCCTCAGTTGTTCCTTTTAGTGTTCTTTGTCTTCCCTTCGCTCTTGCGGTCTTCCCTTTCATTCCGTTTTGTTATGTTATGTTTCTCGTCTTTTTTCTCCTCACGCTTGTGGCATTGTGTTAATAGAAACAAGGGACTAATGACCTCGTAGTTTGGTCCCTTTCCCCCTCTTTTAAACCAACCAAAGTGCAAAAATAAACCGAAAACTATGAAATGATGATGAATTAGTACTTTGTACTTCTACTGCGACGTTGTAACACTTATCAGCCGTTTTGGCATACTTTGCACAAGCGTCTGTAAGTACGTAATACTTAGATTTTTCTCATTTTTCTTGGAGTCGTCTCCCCACGCCTTGTTTGGACTGTATCGAGACTTTTCGAGTATTTCTTTCTAAGGCATTCCATAAATTCTCTATGGGGTTGATGTCCGGACTTTGTGGAGGGGGACTGACAACTTTTGGACAGTTGTACAGGAGCCACTACGTACTGCAGAGGCGGCATATTTGGGGTGGTCGGCTTGACAAAATTTGAAACAGTCTCCAGTTCCCATATTTTCTTCTATCTTCTTCAAATTGTTCCTTTGAATCTGCAATTATATATTTTCATCCACTGTTTCGTCAATGAAGACCTGGGCCGACATACAACCCCAAACAGTAACAACATGGCCCCTGCTGTGTTTCACTGTAGCTTGCATATTCTTTTCTTCCAGCTCTTTGTTCATCATCATCATCATTTAAGACTGATTATGTCTTTCAGCGTTCAGTCTGGAGCATAGTCCCCCTTATAAAATTCCTCCATGATCCCCTATTCAGTGCTAACATTGGTGCCTCTTCTGATGTTAAGCTTATTACTTCAAAATCATTCTTAACCGAATCCAGGTACCTTCTCCTTGGTCTGCCCCGACTCCTCCTACCCTCTACTGCTGAACCCATGAGTCTCTTGGGTAACCTTGCTTCTCCCATGTGTGTAACATGACCCCACCATCTAAGCCTGTTCGCCCTGACTGCTACATCTATAGAGTTCATTCCCAGTTTTTCTTTGATTTCCTCATTGTGGACACCCTCCTGCCATTGTTCCCATCTACTAGTACCTGCAATCATCCTAGCTACTTTCATATCCGTAACCTCAACCTTATTGATAAGGTAACCTGAATCCACCCAGCTTTCGCTCCCATACAACAAAGTTGGTCGAAAGATTGAACGGTGCACAGATAACTTAGTCTTGGTACTGACTTCCTTCTTGCAGAAGAGAGTAGATCGTAGCTGAGCACTCACTGCATTAGCTTTGCTACATCTCGCTTCCAGTTCTTTCACTGTGTTGTCATCCTGTGAGAATATGCATCCTAAGTACTTGAAACCGTCCACCTGTTCTAACTTTGTTCCTCCTATTTGACACTCAACCGGTTTATATTTCTTTCCCACTGACATTACTTTCGTTTTGGAGATGCTAATCTTCATACCATAGTCCTTACAATTCTGATCTACCTCTGAAATATTATTTTGCAAACTTTCAATTGAATCTGCCATCACAACTAAGTCATCCGCATATGCAAGACTGCTTATTTTGTGTTCACATATCTTAATCTCACCCAGCCAGTGTATTGTTTTCAACATATGATCCATAAATAATATGAACAACAGTGGAGACAGGTTGCAGCCTTGTCTTACCCCTGAAACTACTTTGTTGTTCTGATATGTTAAATTTTGATTCACCGGAAAAAAATTACATGATACCACTGCTTCATGCTCTTGTGTTCCCTTTCGAATAGCAGCCTGTTCTTCCTATTGGCAGGACTAATGTAGGGCTTGCTTTTGGCAGTTCGCCCACGGAAATTTTCTCTGTACATCATTCATCTGATTCTGCTAGAACTGGCTTCCTTCCCAAACTCTTCCTCAGCTTCAATGGCAGTTCGTCTGTGATTAGTGGATCTTTCTTGACCTTTTGTACTACTGCCCTCTTTTCTCTCCTCTGAAATATTCTTGGACAGCCTGTCTGTGGCAGATTTTCTATCCTGTCTTCATATCGACGGACGATTTTTTACAGTACTTTTCTCCATGTTGAGTAATGTTGCTATTTATCGGAATGTTCTTACCTTTTCGTGGTGGAATATTACAAACTGCCGCTGTTCAAAAGTGCTGTTATTACTTCTACATACCATTTTATACAAACACACTAGTTTCCTTTGAGCTCTCGACAGGTAATGACTAACATCGCAGGAAGTAACGAATAACATATGTGCACCCTGACATTTGTCCCAAAACTTTTGAAGTGCAGAATTTCATATATCGCAGTAAGAAATGGGTCTTGTTCTCTTGTAAACAAGCAAACATACGTGATTGCAGCCCTACATCTTTATTTCGGTATTAACCATCACAAATTCGTTCATACCCAGACAGTGTTCGTCTCAAAACGTATGAGAGTCACTGTACTTGGGGAGCTAATGCTGCAGTCGAATAACGAGAAAGAAAAACTGATGAGTTTCAGTATTTCCTGCATGTGAAATGAATGTTTCTGGCGTTCCCTTGAGAGACGTTATCCTGTGTTAAGGATCTGAAGAAAGATTTTAGGGAGGCTCAGCTGGTTAACCATTATCAAGGAATTTCGTTTCCATACTGGCGGATTGAACCATGACAGCCTTGGGATGGTCGGATGAGGGCGTCGTGTCCACCTTTCAGAATTTTGTACAGATAGTGAGATTGCATTTTTAACCTGATGGTAAGTCTGTGGTACTTCGTCGTTTGTCGAGTCCTACTGAAATTGCATTACAGTAGAACCTCCCTACTTCGTCCCAACGCGACCGGAGCACGGTCGGAGGGCGAGAAAGGTCGGATTAGCAGAGGAACATCCTCGTTGACCAATAACATCACAATACAGTACAGCACAAGTTTAATGTTCAGCTGGAAATACTGTCCGAAATATTTTTCCATGTTAAAACAATGACAAAACAAGAAAACATTCGCACACTAAAGATCTTATACCAAAGTGTAATGTACAGTAGCGCGTGTACCGTAAAATACGTCAGTATCTTACGATAAGGTTTCGTTACTGTGAGTAAAAGTTCCGCATGTGTAGTACAGTAGTGAAGTACACGCAGCTGATTTGCACTTAACTGTTTAAAACATGAGAAATCACACGGTAAAAAAAAAGTTCTGGTTTTAATGACAAATATTTAATTTCGTTTTGTGTTGAAGGCGACAACTTTGATTATGCCACTATGTTCCGCCATTACCTAATCGACAAAATATCGATTGGGGTAGCCGTAGAGCTGTGTTCGATGTATCGAAGTGCTATATGAAAGTCATTTTTAGCATCCGTATGTGATACTCGAGCCTTAGGTTCATTGTCTTCGTTATCGTCTTTGTAGTTCTTATCGGTTGCTCGAGTTACAGCCTCAATGCGTTGGTCATGAATTATTCCTGTTTCCGTTGTGCGGCCAACATGAGCTGCACTGATCCGTCCGTCACTGGGATCAACGTCCACATGCAAAGAGAGCATCACATGTTCACATTTAGTTGGTTCCATAATTTAGTGTTACGTACTTTAATATATAAAAACATTGCCAACAGTTTTGTAAAAAAGTGTGCACAAAAATACTAATAGAAGCAAGTGATCCTAAAAGTGATCGAACCATCGCATCTGGCAACGTTTGACCGCCTGCTGATCCATGTCGCAGGCGATGAGCCACCGACAGGTCCAATGCTGACAGTAGCAGCGGCCCTTATAGGTAAACAAACACCGGAAATGGGACGGTCCGACTAAGCGGGGACGGGGAGTCGAACATCCGGGGGGCGGATTAGCGAGGTTCAACTGTATCAAGCAATTCGTGCACGATTTTGTTAAAAGAAATAGGGTTCGGCGAGACGCCAGTTGAAATCTCCGTCCAGCCGTCAGGATTTGGTTTTCCTTGGCGTCCCTAAATCACTGAAAACGAATGTTGTGATTTCTTTGAGCACGTCATGCGCCTTCTCTACCATTCTCCAATCGAAGCTTATTCAATCCCTAATGACCTCGCCGTCGGATCCTAATTTCATCCCTTTTAAATTTTATCGCTCTCTAACAACCATAGCACAACAAAGGTCAGAAATTATGACTGTAGTGTTTCTCACGCTGCTAAATATTGCATTTTCGGGCAACAACAAAGTTATATTATGTGGCAGGTGTCATTAGAGCACAGTTAATAAAGTCATTTCATGAAATAATGGATAAACTGGGCACTCATCTTTTCGTGTTTCCCACGCTGGTCTCGTTGTGAACTCATGGCTCAATCGTCGAAAACCTAGGTAGTGACGATTCCAAGCTCGGATGCAGAGAGACCTAGGTGTTATTCTGCGATATTCAAAAGTTTTATAGATGTGTTTCATAAACCATTGTTGACGATTAAACTTTTGCAAGTTAGGACAATGGTGATGTAAAAAAGTAATCAGCACTTCGAATTTAAGTTACACTTCTTTTTTATTACTTTTGTTGCAACATCACAATATGAAACATACCTGAAAATATCTTCCTCACTGTTAAAGTTCACATTTCATAAACCGACTACAATTTGCGTCTTTTCAACATGACGACCATGACTTGACTCTCTAATAACCGCTTACGCGCCTAAAAAATCAGAGTTACAAGTACGTCAAAGAACATAGTGACAAAAGAAAGAACACACATAAGAAAAATATCATTGCAATATATACATATCGATGTATCCAATTACCTCTACATTAATGAAATCAAATCTGAATATTGTCACAGAAATACAGTAGAATTTTGCTGGTATCGAGAGGTTGAGGTGAGGTGCCGTAATGGCTAGGTAATTCAAGAACCATTACAGCTCTCAGATGAACACCTTTTGGTGTAGGGACGGCACGTGATTCGTAACTGGCACCGGTACAGATATTTAGAGGGGCGTAACGTTCGTGGTGAGAGCGGCAGCGGTGTGCACGTGGGGCGGCCCTGGCGACGAGGGGGCAGCGGCAGGCGGGGGATGGCATTGTGGGCGTGTTCGCAGGTGTAGTAGCAGTAGCTTAGGATGACCCGGCGGGCCCAGCACTGACGTCACAGCGCCAGCCGCCGCCGCCGCCGCCAGCAGCTCCGCATCATGTCCAAGACCATCAACGCCTACCGAGTGTAAGTGTCCGCCGCTGGCTGCCAGCAGTCTTCCACATTCACAATTACTGTACAGGGTGTAAATTTTAAGTTCACATACCAGAATAAGTCGAAAAATAAGCTTCACACGAAAAACTGTGTAGAATCCAAAGTTGATTATTTTCGAGGGGGGGCGGGACATATGCTGGAGGTAAAATTAGACCCCACCCCAGCTCCCCTGGGGGTGGGGTGGAGCGGGTGGCAACTTTATAAAATTTCAGATGGGAACCCACATTTTTTAATTGCAGAATCACATTCTACATAAAAAAAACTGTACATTTTGTCTTAAACATTTGTTTTGATTGCTGGTAGTTGGCGCTGTAATTCAAGAAAATCCATGTTCTCATTTTGGCGTGGAAAATGGTTCCGGATAAATAAAAAATATTTACTTCGTAAATTTTGCTTCTCTAAAACTAAAACCCTCCCTCTCTCCACATTGCGTGGGGTTTGAGAGACAGGAATTAGTTTTACAAATGTTGACCGAATCTGCGGGAAAAATTATGTGGGTCAACATTTGTTGAACGTGGCACTGCTTTATTAGAAGAATGGGTCAGTACTTACGAAACACCCTGAGCCATCAAGGAATGTTCAATTTTCTAATGTAGGGAATTGGACTTGTTAGGGAAGGAGAGGAGCGTACATCATACTGAGTGGTTTGATGCATCCTGCCACGAATCCCTCTCTCGTGCCAACCTCACCATCTGGTTAACACTTGCACCCTACATGCTCAGTTACTTGCTGGAGGTGTTCCAGTCTCTGTCCTCCGCTACAGTTTGCCATCTGCAGCGCCCTATAGTACCATGGACGTTATTCCTTTTCAGCGGAGAACTTCATTTCTTACTTTATCGGTCCACCTAATGTTAAACATTCGTCTGTAGCACCACATCGAAAACGCTTAATTTTGTTCTGTTCCGGCTTTCCCGCAACCCTCTTTTCACTAGCATACAATGCTGTGCTCCAAACGCACTTCCTCATATTAAGGCCAGTGTTCGATACTAGTAGTCTTACTTTTGCCCGGTAATGTTCTTTGCCTGCGCTAGTGTGCTTTTTGTTCTCCTCACTTCGTTGGTCATACCTTTCTCTGCTTCCACAGTAGCACAAATGTAAACTTCGTCTACTTTGGGATCGTCTACTTTGGGATCATCAATTTTGGTAAGTTATTTTACTTCTCGTATTGTTTCTGATAATCACTTCTCTTCCGTTTGCCCTCGAATCCATATTATGTACTGATTACACCATTCCATTCAACACATCGTGTAATTCTACGTTCCGAGGATATCAATATCAGCGAATCTTAAGATTTATATCTTTTAATCTGAATTTTAATCCCACTCCTTAACCTTTCCTTCATTTCAGTCTTTGGTTCTGCGATGTATGGACCGAAGAGTAGGGACGATTGGTTACATCCCTGTCCTTTTTTCAATACGAGTACTTCGTTCTCCGTCTGAAAATCGTAGTGTTCCCTCTGCGTTGTTCTTGAGGCAGAGAAACGCATAGCTACAATAAGCAGGTTACACGGAGTAGTTGTGCATAGATGAAGGGGATAGAGCAGCGTGAAGCGCTGAAACCCCGTACACCACAGCTGGTCAAGGGGGACCACGACGTTGGGATCACCGGTTTACTTCACACTCTGTGCGCCTTCAGTAGGCACATGAAAACAACGTAATGTACCAGTAATAAGATGCACTTCACAGACAATCCCGAGGAAGCCGCAACAAATTTTACGCGCCTATTGTATAACTGATGTATTCGTGCGAAGGTGCGGGCCGCGAGAAGTCGTGGTTAAGTGGTCAGCGTTCGCCCTTAGCAGCAGGGTCTCGGTCGAGGCGACGGTACGAATCCCGCTAATGCTTATTGTTTTATCTATGTTGTTTTTATCACTGGTCATTATTTTATACTAGATTTAAAAGGTAATGAATTTTTAGTGAATTTCACTCCTTATTGATTATTTACCATTTGTAATTAAATTTTCAAGTACGAGCGACAGGCTTGGAAAGCCCAAGTCAAACCTAGATAAATAATGATGCGAATAACGTTATTCTCAGTGCAATTACTCGTCCGACATGCTCTCGACATTCACACGTTGTAGATGAAGAACTTCGTGCAAATACACTCTTTTTCATTATATTACGTCTCAAATGTATAAATTAAATATGACCAGTGACGAAAATATATAGGTTAATAAATAAGTCTGAGCAGAGTCGAACCGTCGCCTCATACTCATTCGCCTTACGAAGCTAGAACGCTAATCAGTTGACGACCATGACTTCTTGCGTCCTGCACCTTCGTACAGATAATTCAGTTATCTTTCAATGCGAACATTTTAGGTTAGGCTTCACCGTGACTTATTGACATTAAATGAAACAAGTTTACTGTAACCAGTCACTGTTTATTGGTATCCACGACGCATTTCAAAGGTTTAAACTCCTATCATCAGGTGGATTTACATTTGTTAGTATGACGTGTGTGTGTTGGGTTACGATCTTTTGGAGGAATTTGTGGCACTGTAATGGTCACAGGTCCCTTACAATGTCACAACACATCACACGTACATACGTCATACTAACAAATGTAAATCCACCTTTGAAACGCGTCGTGGATATACGAGCCGTGTTTTTAAGTACCGTTTTGAAATTAAAAAGACGTGCTAAGATATCTCAATACTTTTATTTTTACATGAAAGTCTGTACCTTAATCTACTTTTCTACATAATTTCCGTCAATATTGAGGCACTTGTCATAACGTTGTATCAGTTTTTGAATACCCTCCTCATAGAAGTCTGCCGCCTGACTTGTTAACCACTGCATCACCACTGTTTTGACTTCGTCATCGTCTTAAAGACGCTGACCGCCCAGGTGTTTCTTCAGCTGCAGGAACAGATGGTAGTCACTGGGCGCAAGATCGGGGCTGTACGGAGGATGACTTCGAGTTCCCCATCGAAAAGATGTGATGAGATCTTTGGTCTGATTCGCCACATGCGAACGGGAATTGTCTTGCAGCAGAACTATGCCCTTGCTCAACTTCCATGGACTGTTGCTTTGATTCTGGTGTGACGTAGGCCACCCATGTTTCATCGCTCGTAACAATTTGGCTGGAGAAATCACCACCATCGTTGTGGTACCGCTCGAGGAAAGTCAATGCACTGTCTAAACGTTTGGTTTTGTGCACATCCGTCAACATTTGCGGTACGCAACGTGCGCACAATTTTCGGTAATTCAAGTGCTCGGTCACAATGCCATACAAAACACTACGAGAAACATTAGGAAAGTCATCCCGCAAGGAGGAAATGGTAGAGTGTCTGTTTTCTCTCACATTATTGTACACTTCCTGCACCAAACTTTCATTAACGACCGAAGGACGCCTGCTCCGTTGTTCATCATGCACATTTATGCGGAGATCTTTAAATGCTCTCACCCTCTTTCTTACCCTTCCATCACTCGTAATGTTTTCTCCGTAAACTGCACAGATCTCACGATGAATATCGATCGCTTTTAGGCCTTTAGCACTAAGAAATCTTATAACAGCCAGTACTTCAAAGTCAGCGGGACTCATGATTATCGGAGGCATCTTAAACACTCGGTACACAACGTAAACAAGGAAGCATCAGACTGTAATGGCGTCAGTGCGTAGATTAAGGTACAGGCTTTCATGTAAAAATGATATTCTTGAGATATCTTAGGACGTCTTAAATTTCAAAACGGTAGTTACTTAAAAAACGTGCCTCGTATATTTTATGTCATTCCCTAGAGTTTATAAACATATTCTTGAAATGTCAAACACATTTCACAATTTTAAATTCGAGGTCGCTTTTTCCTAGGTGTATACTGCTGTATGAAGATGGTGTCTTGATGTTTGTCTTGCTTCCATTAAAATTCACAGCGTCAGACTTGCTACTGTGGTGCCTTTAGTTTTCCTAGAATCAAAGTGATCGGGCAGATGTAATGTAATGCACCTAAATCTGCACGGTGTGAGAAGGAATGGCACATTGAGCATTGGAATCCGTTGGAGTGGAAGCAGTGTCTGAAGACATGCCTCGTGTAAATACAGTGACTGGTAACAGTAAACTTGTTGCTTCATTTAAATCAATTATATTGTAGACGCGTAAAATTGCGATTTTCTCGGAATCGACGTAGTAAGTAGTGCACCTTGCTACTTGCACATTGTCTTTTTAGTGACGTGCTAAAGGTGTCAGAAGTGTGAAGTAAATCTGTGGTCCCGACGTCGTGCCCTCCCCCCGTGTGATAGCGGCCCGTCCGTGCCGGAAGCGGCCGATAGCGACCGCCGGATAAGGCGGCGGCGGCTTCCTGCCCGCCGCGGCCCCGGCTGCCACGCGCACGCCTCTTGCCAGCACCTCTGCCTGTGCTCTGCAGAACAGGGGCCGCAGCAGTCTGCCGGAATCGATAGCTGCGGCCCCACTGTGGAGGAAGGCGGGCGGGCCCCGGCTCGGCTGCATCCCGCGCCAACAGCCACGCAGCTTCGTGCTAGAAGTCCCCCTGTACCACCGCTGGGCGCGGCAAGCGACCTGCTGGGTGCTTCACGCCTAACTGCCAAACGACAGACTCAACAGGTGTGTCAGACGGATGGCTCGTCTCCGCCGTCCGGTCGGCAATTGCCACGATCTCGCGGACGACTGTTGGTTTACGGAGAGAGCTGCCACATTCAGTGGTGTCAGAGATATCGAGAAATGCCCGACGGCACTATAGAGGGCTATTAAGAGAATAATACACGACTGGCCATTAAAATTGCTACACCAAGAAGAAATGCAGATGATAAACGGGTATCCATTCTACAAATATACCAGAACTGACATGTGGTTAAATTTTCACGCAAATTGGGTGCACAGATACTGAGAAATCAGTACCCAGAACAACCACCTCTGATCATAATAACGGCCTTGATACGCCTGGGCATTGAGTCAAACGGAGCTTGGATGGCATGTACAGGTACAGCTGACCATGCAGCTTCAACACCATACCAAGAGTAGTGACTGGCGTATTGTGACGAGCCAGTTGCTCGTCCACCTTTGACCAGACGTTTTCAATTGGTGAGAGATCTGGAGAATGTGCTGGACAGGGCAGCAGTTACATTTTCTGTATCCAGAAAGGCCCGTACAGGACCTGCAACATGCGGTCGTGCATTATCCTGCTGAAATGTAGGGTTTTGCAGGGATCGAATGAAGGGTAGAGCCACGGGTCGTAACACATCTGAAACGTCCACTGTTCAAAGTGCCGTCAATGCGAACAAGAGGTGACAGAGACGTGTAACCGATGGCACCCCATACCATCACGCCGGGTGATACGCCAGTATGGCGATGACGAATACACGCTTCCAATGTGCGTTCGCCGCGATGTTGCCAAACGCGGATGCGACCATCATGATGCTGTAAACAGAACCTGGATTCATCCGAAGAAATGACGTTTTGCCATTCGTGAACCCAGGTTCGTCGTTGAGTACACCATCGCAGGCGCTTCTGTCTGTGATGCAGCGTCAAGGGTAACCGCAGCCACGGTCTCCGAGCTGATAGTCCATGCTGCTGCAAACGACGACCAACTGTTCGTGCAGATGGTTGTTGTCTTGCAAACATTCCCAGCTGTTGACTCAGGGATCGAGACGTGGCTGCACGATCCGTTACAGCCATGCGGATAAGGTGCCTGTCATCTCGACTGCTAGTGATACGAGGCCGTTGGGATACAGTACGGCGTTCCGTATTACCCTCCTCAACCCACCGATTCCAAATTCTGCGAACAGTCATTGGATCTCGACCAACGCGAGCGGCATTGTCGCGATACGATAATCCGCAATCGCGATAGGCTACAATCCGACATTTATCAACGTCGGAAACGTGATGGTACGCATTTCTCCTCCTTACACGAGGCACCAGAATAACGTTTCACCAGGCAACGCCGGTCAACTGCTGTTTGTGTATGAGAAATCGGTTGGAAACTTTCGTCACGTCAGCACGTTGTAGGTGTCGCCACCGGCGCCAACCTTTTGTGAATGCTCTGAAAAGGTAATCATTTGCATATCACAGCGTCCTTTTCCTGTTGGTTAAATGTCGTGTCTGTAGCACGTCATCTTTGTGGTGTAGCAATTTTGATGGCCAGTAGTGTACTTACTGTTTGACGCATGTTTCTGATGTGTGGAATAAGTGTCAACCAGTGCAACAGTTCTTAAAAATACGTTAGTGGTCGCATTTTAATTCGTTTTGCTGTTCGAACCGTCTTATAACCAGGGTTGACTGAAAAGTAATGTCTCCACCATCGTAACTCTCCAACAGTTGGCAGCATTGGTACGCGGCATGTACTGGCTTGTTCCGTAGCCTCTTCTCTACAGCTCTAGTTGGCGTGAAGCCTTAGCACTGAACGGTTGTGTTGTTAGGGTGTGAAGTATGGAACCTTGTGCCGACGGCCGGTCAGTGCGATTTAAGCAACATGCAGTCATTGAATTCTTGGCAACAGAAGGTATCATCCCCAAGGAGATTCATCAGTTAATGAACGCAGTTTATGGTGATAGCGTATATGTGAAAGGAAAAGGGATGTGTTTTCCAGCAGCATGACTGCGAGACCACAAACTTCACGTGCTACCACAGCAGAACTTCAAAGACTGAATCTCACCACCGTACGGCATCCATGCTGCCCAGATTTAGTACCGTCTGACTTCCATCCGTTCGTGATAATGAAACACGATCTGCGGGGACGTCATTATACTTCTGAAGACATTGAGAGGACTGCGAGACTGTGGTTCCGAGAAAAGTGTGTCGACTCCTTCCGTGACGGCCTCAGAAAACTTGTTCATCGTTGGCACAAATCTATCCACTTGACTGGCGATTATGTGAAAAAGTGAAAATTGATGATTAAAGATCACATTTTAGGGATTATTTCTGCGTTTGATTTATTAAAATATTCCCATCTAAACCCAATTAACGAAGGTGGAGGCATTAATTTTCATTCAACCCTCGTACATGTATAAATTATGCACGATTCAACTATTCACTACCTTTGTCTTAATTTCTCTTGTGTAGAACCTACGAATTCCTAACATGGATGTCATTCAGTGCCGGCCGGAGTGGCCGAGCGGTTCTAGGCGCAACAGTCTGGAACCGCGCGACCGCTACAGTCGCAGGTTCGAATCCTGCCTCGGGCACGGATGTGTGTGATGTCCTTAGGTTGGTTAGTTAGGTTTAAGTAGTTCAAAGTTCTAGGGGACTGATGACGTCAGCAGTTAAGTCCCATAGTGCTCAGAGCCACTTAAACCATTTGTCATTTAGTCGCTGAGAAGCGTTAAGTTTTCACGGTTTCAGCACTGTCGGTTGTCACTGCCTTATGGCAAAATTTGTAATAGATATCGTACGGACGGTGTACGTTCCATTGCAGATGCACGGCGAGCGGTAGTTTCCATAATTTTGGTTGACCAAAAGCACACCTGCTAGATTTACTATAGTGTTAATTTACTATCCACCCAATCATACAGTTTTCATGTGCCTATATACGATAAAACATTAACACCACTGGCCGCCCCCCTGGTAGCTGAGTGCTGAGCGTGTGTCAATCCTAAGGGCCTGGGTTAGACTCCCGGGTGGGTTGGACATTTTCTCCGCTCAGGGACTGGGTGTTGTGTTGTCCTAATCATCATTTCATCCCCATCGGCGCGTAAGTCGCCGAAGTGGCGTCAAATCGAAATACTTGCACCCGGCGAACGGTCTATCCGACGGGAGGCCCTAGTCATGCGACATTTACATTAACACCACTCAATACAGTCCGCTCTTTTGCTTATCATAAACTAAAGAAAGGCATCGGACTAACATAAGTAGATTGCAGTAGTAAATAAGCAACAAAGCAGTCTAAGGTTTGGAATGTACGCTGTTTAGCAATGCGAAGTATGCATATGTACACTACATTACGAAAGTGTGAAACCAATGTTTTCTGACCATCGTATTCCTCGGGACTAATGAAACACGCGTAGAATGACGGAAAGCAGAGCTAGACTGACGAGTATTTTCGATACCGTGTTGCACTTTTCCACTTGTGCGGTAGATGGAAGGGTGATTCAGCTAACCCGCTGCCACTGAGTTGTATGCAAACCACACCGCATTCAGTTGCCATACACACAATTTTCATTTTGTCTCGCTTGCTACACACAAACTATTAATCCTAGAGAAAAAGTGAGCACGACCTTTTTGTCTGAAATTATTCAAGAAAAACGTACAAAAGTGACATTTGACCATCAAACGCGTTGTTCCCGAGTTACTCGAAAACTATTGCCTCCAGCCAAAATGTACCCGAATACAGAGATTAACTACGTTCGTTTTCCTGGAAGAAAATACTCTTCATTTTCATGTAGTACTTCATTTTCATGTAGTACTGATAACTTGCGCGTGGTTTTTAAAGGAATTGCGGGTTGCATAAAACCGATCGGTAGGGGCAGCTTTATACCCTATAAATGTACTCATAGGTGTCCATGTAATGGGAAGGGGGGGGGCGGAGGGGGGGACACATTTGGAGTACAGGAGCTTTTCTTCATCACAGAATTGTCTCACAGTTATCAGGTTGATTTACTGTAAATCCGCCAAATTTATTGTTCAGCCAGTAGCAGCTTACGTGTCTGCTCCCAATTTGTGTCCGACCCCCTCGGACATTTTTCTACAGACGCCCATATGTGTAGCACAGCCGCACCTGCGTGTGTAAGGTGGACACTGGCTGAGCTGCAGAGTTTAGTTGTGGTGTGCGACGGACAGGACTTGTCTGCTGCGAGCTGACGGGCGGTGTCTGCGCCTGTCGGCCTGCGTTGGCTGTCTGGGCGGACGCAAGAGTCCCCCGTCACGTACCGCAGGTTAAAACCGCCTAGCGGAAGTGGCGACAGCTGTCGTGGACCAGCGTACTCCGCCTTCGCAGGGCTGCATAGCAGCTGCCACAAATACGGGTTTCAGTTGTTTATTACAGATAAACCGTAAAAGAAAGAAGATGAAGGTTAAAAGTTTTGTGTTCGCACAGACGCTTTACCTTACAACAATAGACGCTATACCTTACAACAATAGGCGCTATAGAGTACAACAATAGGCGCTGTACATAGGATCGATACTGTCCCTTATAATAGACACTAGAACCATGCATTGTTAGAGATACATTGAAACGCTAGTCCATTTCATTCCACACACCAATCAACAACTCACTGTTTATTCAGTCGACAGCTTCAGCAATTCGATTTCTCAGACCCAGAAAAGTAGCTGCCATCGGTGGGACAAGGACTCTTTCACGCACTACCGCATCAGAAATCACATGTGATGTATGGTGGCCGTAGAGGCCCAAAGCAGTGAACAAGACATCGTTGCCCACCTGTCCAATCCAATGTGTGACGGTTTTAAGACAACACAGCACTTCAACGTGAAAGTGAGGCGGCGCGCAGTCATGCACAGAAATGAAATCATTTGAATGTTCGTGAAGGTGAGGAGGCAGCAAGTTTTGTAGCATGTCCACGTGCGATATTCCTCTCAGTTCGTTCCGCAAAAAGGAAAGGTTCATAAACTTTTGTGAACAGGATCGTCACAAAACACTGTTCCGGTGTGCCCCTTCATATTCGACGATCAAGCCAGTGTTTTGTACCCCCCGAATTCTTACATTGTGCTCGTTTTACCTTACCCGATGGATGAAACTTTGATTCGTCCGAAAAGATGAGTGGAAAACTGAAATTCAATATTTCTATCTTCTGTCGTGGTCAGCGGGACGCAGTTGCTGCAATAACTGCAACTTGTAGGGCTTTGTATGCAGTCATCGTTTCAGAACACGCCGCGCCGTTCTTTGAGGAAGTTGAAGTTCCTGGCTTGCCCGTCTCGTGGGTTTCAGAGGGCTCCGTGTGATCTCGGAAACGCTCAATGTTTTCAACATACGTGCGTGGCCGACTAGTCCTCATGCCTTTCAGTATACGAGGGTTGAAACTTAAATAGTGGCAACTATTTATTTACAGCTCGTACAAAATACGTGTTTCAAAGTTTTACTGACCTTCAAAGTAGTCGCCAGCATTCTGTATAACCCGTTGCTAGCGATGTGGAAGTCGTAGGATACTCTTAGCAGTACCAGTTGTGTTGACAGTTCGAGCGGCGCGGTTCTGAAGCGAATGCCGTGAAGTATTTCCTTCAGTTTAGAAATCGAGTTGAAATTAAGAGGGCTTAAGTCAGGGGAGTGCAGTAGGTGGTATAGCACTTAGCAGCCCCATAAGTCAAACAAATCAGTAACAGCTTGCTCTATACGTGCTTGAGCGTTGTCCTGCAAAATGTGGTGGTGGTGCGTTGCTTTGTGGGGCGCTCAACTTCGCAGTTATCAGCACTGCGTTATTTACAATTCGCTCGATGTTGTACATCTTGAACAGTTCACTATTTGTATTTTGCTGTTTTTTTTTTTTTTCACAGTACAGCACACCTTCCTGTTTCCTTGCTTGATCTGTGCGCAGTTTATGGTGGGCTGTGCACTGCCCCATTTTACCATTAAATCTGGGGTGGGGGGGGGGGGGGGGTGCGGCGGGAGTTCGCCTTGTTAGACGCTACACGCGGCAGCGTCGCGACTTTTATGTTGTCACTTACTGTGTGATCAGTGGATGTAGTAGGTCGTGGTTGGAAGACGGCATTTCCCAATGCGGAAAAAAGCGGACGTGCTCGTGGTCTATTGAGAATGTAGGAAGTATGTCGTTTGTGAACAGTGTACGCCGAGAAATATATCCCAATGGACATAACCACCTTCAAACAATTAAGGATAATATGAAACGGAGTATTACTCCTGCTTGCGCTGCAATTCCAGCTGAAATGCTAGAACGTGCCCAAGAGTCGTTGCATTGCAGATCGCAAACTTCTACTAACGTTGGTGGTAGTCATTTTGAGCACAGGTTTTGAGGATACATTGGTTCTTTATGGGTCAGATCCCAGAAGGGTACTGTATTAACCTTTCTTTGGTTTATCCTAGGTAATGAATGCCCCATTTAACAACACGACACCCTCGGAGACGTATTAATATCCGTGCAGAGCTGCACATAACGCATCTCTGAAATTCATTCGTTTGTGCTACAACATGGAACAGACAACTGTAGTTTACAATTTTCAAACCACGATACCTCCTAAACTACTTACCCTAGCCTCTTGCTACAAACAGCACTGACGATATAATTTAGTCTGCTTTGTGGTACTCTCAGTAGGAATCGTTCAATTGAAATAATTACACCCTATTTAAATACACGTTTGAAACCCGTAACTCTGTGTATGTGGACTGCAAAGGCAGCCTCCCCGACTGCCGTTCCAATCTGTGAAATCCGCGTATCAGTGGCGCTTTCTGCTATCGAAATATTTGCTGTGCAGCCCTGTACGTGGGCGCGCTTGTGGAGGTAAAGCGGCGAGGGGCCTCCTGGTTTGGTTTGCTTTGCTTGTGTGAGGTGAGGTGCCCGCAGAAACCGCACGCTGCAGGCGCCATCTGTTTACGTTAACGCTTATCGCTGACGCTGCACGGGCCAGGGTCTTCTCTGAAGTGGCTGACCGCGCACGCTTATCGCAAACAAAAACACTCAACAGGTTCGTAGATTCCGCGCTTTCCTGTGCAAATAAGCGTGCGTATTGTGCACTAGAAAAATAATTTGATGCGTCGAGCGCTGGTATAGATCGTAATTACCAGTATCACTTCCCAACACTCACCATTGGAACTCAGTGTCCCACTAAACATGTTTAGCACTGGGCCTCGTTTCAAGGCATTTGCAGACAAGACGCTTCACATTCGTGCATAGACTTGAGTTCCTTGAGCATTGGAGGCTCAAAACGGGGAGCTGCAGGATCGCTCAACTCCCAGTAACAAAATGCACTTAAAACCCACTAAACTATGTTTATTATCTCTGTCGATCCATACCAGTTCAGCAGTGTAGCTGCTAACTTCGACATCTACATGGATACTCTGCAAATCACATTTAAGTGCCTGCCAGAGGGTTCATCGAACCACCTTCACAATACTCTATTATTCCAATCTCGCATAGCGCGCGGGAAGAATGAACATCTATATTATTCCGTACGAGCTCTGATTTCACTTATTTTATCGTGCTCATCGTTCCTCCCTATGTAGGTCGGTGTTAACAAAATATTTTCGCATTCGGAGGAGAAATTTGGTGATTGGAATTTCGTGAGAAGATTCCGTCGCAACGAAAAACGCCTTTCTTTTAATGATGTCCATCCCAAATCCTGTATAATTTTTGTGACAGTCTCCTCTATTTCCCTATAATACAAAACGCGCTGCCCTTCTTTGAACTTTTTCAATGTACTCAGTCACTCCTATCTGGTAAGGATCCCACACCGCGCAGTAGTATTCTAAAAGAGGGCGGACAAGCGTAGTGTAGGCAGTCTCCATACTAGATCTGTTAAGTTTTCCAAGTGTCCTGCCAATAAAACGCAGTCTTCGGTTAGCCTTCCCCACAACATTTCCTATGTGTTCCATCCAATTTGAGTTGTTCGTAATACCTAGGTATTTAGTTGAATTTACGGCTTTTAGATTAGACTGATTTATCGTGTAACCGAAGTTTAACGCGTTCCTTTTAGCACTCGTGTGGATGACCTCACACTTTTCGTTATTTGAGATCAACTGCTACTTTTCGCACCATTCCGATATTTCTTCTAAATCGTTTTGCAGTTAGTTTCGATCTTCTGATGAATTTATTAGTCGATAAACGACAGCGTCATCTGCAAACAACCGAAGACGGCTGCTCAGATTGTCTCCCAAATCGTTTATATAGATAAGGAACAGGAAAGGGCCTACAACACTACCTTGGGGAACGCCATAAATCACTTCTGTTTTACTCGATGACTTTCCGTCAATTGCTACTAACTGTGACCTCTCTGAAAGGAAAAAATAGGAAATCACATTTGCTCTAGTTTAATTACCCGTTATTTAGATACCCACAAGGGAGGTAGGCTACCAACGACTACTTGTCGCTGTTCTGCCCTTTTTATTGAATTTATTCTTGGCCATAAATGGATTGGTAAGAATAAAAACTGCAGCCTTAACTTTAATGACGGATGTTTCATCTTCAAATCTAAAGGGTGATTAAAAAAGTTTACAAACTGACAAGGCACGTCGGGCATACAAGGATCATTAATCGCACAGGAAGTGGAGTGGCAAAGGCCGTCCGGGGGTATTGAGTGGCGTCACATGCTACATATGGATGGTCACTACAGATGTTAAGAGTTTTGTCCAGATGCATCGTGACACGCCAGACATCGACGCCGCATTCAACGGCACAACTTCTCAAAGATACCTCGTTTATCTCGGAGACATTCTGCTGCCGCAACAGCCCTGCCCATTAGGTGATGCAGCAGGTGTTCTACACACGAGGCCCTTCAAATAACTCCGTCGACGCCAGCCCACACGTTAAGGGGAAATTCGCGCCATGGGACAGGCGAACGTGTAGCAAGTGGATTGACATCCGCCCACGTGCTGTGCGCTGGTGTGTGTGTGTGTGTGTGTGTGTGTGTGTGTGTGTGTGTGTGTGTACGTTCATCACGGCGTCGAGTGAGCACGCAGCCTCGTCGGTGAAGACACTGGCTGTGAAGCTTCGGTCTCCACTGGATTCCTGCATCCCGTTCGCTGGTGGTAGTCCCTGGGTTGCAGTGCCTGGACGCGTTGGGAATGAAACGGATGCGTCCCTTCGTAGTAAATAGTGCGCCAGACGGAAGGGTGGCGCGGGATACACCTTGTGTACTTCGGCGTACTCTGCGCCCTTTCGGGAACGCTTCTTCCGCCACAACTATCTGTTGTTCGTTGGCGACCAGCGTCCAGCATTCGGAATATTTCGCACCATACAGTCGCACGGCTTCCAGTCCATTGCAATTGGCCGCGCCATGAATCAAAGCATCTGAGCTACTTCACCATGTTGCCCACAACGCTTCCACGGCGTGAATGGCGACGGTTCCGTACGTTCCGCCCTTGTTTGTGGAGCAAAGCCCTCTCTTGACTTTTGCAATCCCCGGTTCCCATGTGATGACTAATCCTTGTTGTATACATGTCAGGCTAGTTTGTAAACGTTTTTTGATAACCCTATATAAGGATGAATGTCCTGTGGGTTCCTGATAACATTTTGTAGGTGAGGGACTTGGATGATGATGATGATGATGATGATGATGATGATGATGATGTTTGGTTTGTGAGGCGCTCAGCTGCGCAGTTATGAGCGCCCGTGCAAATTCCCAACCTTTTCTCAGTCCGAACTCGCCACATTCATGAATGATGATGAAATGAGAACTCACCCAGTCATCTCGAGGCAGGTGAAAATACCCGCCGGGAATCGAACCCCGGACCCCGTGCTCGGGAAGCGATAACGCGACCGCGAGACCATGGGCTGCTGACTATGATGCTGACAGGATTGGAGGGTAAGTGATATAAGAGAGTATGTGGGATGAGTTGTTGGAAAGGTCAACGGAGGGGATTTAGATAGTACTAGGTGCATTCAAGTTCTAAGGCCTCCGATTTTTTTTCTCCGTACTGGAAAGAGAGAGAAACATGCGCATTGTTTTAAAATGAGGCCGCGTTCATTGTCAATACCTCCCAGAGATGGCAGCACCGTACCGCAGATGGAATTTTACCGGCAGCGGCGAGAATGAGAACTGTTTTAAATACTTAAAATGGCGACGTTTTCCTTACTTGAACAGCGTGCAATCATTCGTTTTCTGAATTTGCGTGGTGTGAAACCGATTGAAATTCATAGACAGTTGAAGGAGACATGTGGTGATGGAGTTATGGATGTGTCGAAAGTGCGTTCTTGGATGCGACAGTTTAATGAAGGTAGAACGTCGTGTGACAACAAACCGAAACAACCTCGGGCTCGCACAAGCCGGTCTGACGACATGATCGAGAAAGTGGAGAGAATTGTTTTGGGGGATCGCGGAATGACTGTTGAAAAGATCGCCTCCAGAGTTGGCATTTCTGTGGGTTCTATGCACACAATCCTGCATGACGCCCTGAAAATGCGAAAAGTGTCATCCAGGTGGGTGCCACGAATGCTGACGGACGACCACATGGCTGCCCGTGTGGCATGTTGCCAAGCAATGTTGACGCGCAACGACAGCATGAATGGGACTTTCTTTTCGTCGGTTGTGACAATGGATGAGACGTGGATGCCATTTTTAAATCCAGAAACAAAGCGCCAGTCAGCTCAATGGAAGCACACAGATTCACCGCCACCAAAAAAATTTCGGGTAACTGCCAGTGCTGAAAAAATGATTGTGTCCATGTTCTGGGACAGCGAGGGCGTAATCCTTAACCATTGCGTTCCAAAGGGCACTACGGTAACAGGTGCATCCTACGAAAATGTTTTGAAGAACAAATTCCTTCCTGCACTGCAACAAAAACGTCCGGGAAGGGTTGCGCGTGTGCTGTTTCACCAAGACAACGCAGCCGCACATCGAGCTGACGTTACGCAACAGTTTCTTCGTGATAACAACTTTGAAGTAATTCCTCATGCTCCCTACTCACCTGACCTGGCTCCTAGTGACTTTTGGCTTTTTCCAACAATGAAAGACACTCTCCGTGGCTGTACATTCACCAGCCGTGCTGCTATTGCCTCAGGGATTTTCCGGTGGTCAAAACAGACTCTTAAAGAAGCCTTCGCCGCTGCCATGGAATGATGGCGTCAGCGTTGTGAAAAACGTGTACGTCTGCAGGGCGATTACGTCGAGAAGTAACTCCAGTTTCATCGATTTCGGGTGAGTAGTTAATTAGAAAAAAAAATCGGAGGCCTTAGAACTTGAATGCACCTCGTACTAGAGGGGTAGCATAGCATACACCAGGAAAGGGTTTGTTGGAGCCTTTATTTGAAAGAGGAAGGGTGGGTTGTATTTGACACGTTCCTCTATAGTGCTTTGACGTTTATAATCCCTTCTACATGTCAGGTTTTGTGCAAATGTGGGGAAACCACGTTTCAGTCGGATTGGATGCTCCTGTTGCCGTTTTTCCGAATTTGCTAATTGAATTAGGATTTTAACTCCACCTTTTAAAAAAACATTCTCGTTTTTGTTCTTTGCCAAAACATGTCTCTACACCCTGCATCTCCAGTGGGCCTGGTTTTGTATAAAATGTTACACAAAACACGGTGATGCTTTTCTATTTTTGGCCTCAAAACTGACGTGTACATAGTTAGATTGCTGACCTGAAACTACACGTATATCAAATATGTGATTGCACTGGTTGGCGCGCTGTTAGGGACGTGTGTGGCCTGAGAGCATGTCAACTGGAAATAAGAGATACGACAGCGCATACAATGAATATTTGCATGTGCGAAGTACCTCATTAAGCGGAATGTTTACCTTCCAGTATAGATTGTACAAATAAAATCAAATATGTTCTGGGTGATTAAAATAAAACGGGCCTGAAACGTGTTTCCGGAATTCCGTGCCAGACGTGATTGGTGAAGTTTTCCCAGTGCAACGAGCGTTCTGCGAGGCTTCAATACGACAACTGTATGACGTCTCCTTGCCGCAATTTTTGGCTGACGACCATTCACCCACCTTCAGCTGATGTTTACACACTAAAATTCTTCTGAAAATGGCTGAATAGTTGGAAAAGGAGGCGACATTAATATAAACTCATTTGTGGTAGTTGAATTGTCAGCCGAACTATCGTGGCGAGATGTTACCGTCATCCAACTGCAGTTCCTAAACTCTCGTGGAACAGAGACATAAGAAAAAGATTCAAGCAGGTCGGTAGAACACAAAACGTTAACTCCAGCTTACAGAAATAGTGCGACGAAACAGCTATGTTGGCAAGCCTTACAATCGAGAATTAAAATAGTATATTTTCTCAGAGCATTAACGAGAAGCACCTGAACGCTTTTCAGATCATTAAAAACACTTGTGTTCGGGATCTTATGGTGCTTTCTAAATGAAGTGGTATCGGAAGATTTCGGTGGTTCTTCGTTTCTTCAGACAAGGCCTGGTTCAGCTTGTCTGGCTATGTGAACCCCCAGACCACCCGTCATTGTGCATAAGAAAGTAGCAGTACGTTAAAGTCGCTGCATAATATGAAGACTGGTGTTTGATACGTGATTGCCGGGCATGTTTTGTTTTAGCGACCTTTCAGGTTCATTTCCTGCAGTTGAGCGCGGCGGCATTTGCGATCAATGAAAAGATGACGCACACGCTAAAGTGCATAGCTTTAGTTATTCTAGAACACTGCCGCATTTAAATTAAATTGTAAGTAACGAGAATTGACCTGGATGAAGCCTATATAAATACCTTGTCCATCGTGCGCTTAACGAAAAGTACGTAATAATAAACCTATTGTCGGACGTTGGAGGTCATGGTTACACACAGGGCTGTGGAACACTGATAATGCTTCAAAAATAGTTTTTCGGCTGCATTAATTAAAGATCCAAATGTAGGACTATCATTATCATCAGCGGAAGTAAAATCGTTCCACTACAGAATTTATAGGTAATGCCTTTATTCTTAAAGTTTTGGCCTTTAACATAGTTTCACACAGTCCACAGAAAAACTCCGCGAGTGAAGTCACGTACGTACATTGCCTCAAGAGTTTCGATCATAAATATCATGGAAAAGTACACTTACTTTCGTCTTACGCTTGTGTCCCGCCACGACTTGTTCTTCTGTGCAGAATTACGTGTTAGACGTACTCCAACCTTTGTATTGCTCTAAAACTTTTATCCCCAACACGTCCCTTTACTGCCAGCTAAGTCACTCCTTGAAGTTCTTTCATCCTGTCCCTTCTTCTTGCCAACGTTTTCCACGTATTCCTTTCCTCCTTGATTTTTGCAGAAAACCGCCTCTTTCCTCATTTTCAGCAACCTTGTATAACACATGATAAACGCTTTGAATCTCTTCTGTTCGTTTCCCCTCAGTCCATGATCCTCTTCCCTTCGATGCTGTGCTCAACACATGCACTACCAAAAATTTCAATTTCTTCCAGTTACTGATCTCTCTCTTTTGGAATGCCCTCTTCGCCTATGTTAGTAGGCTTCGTTTCCACCTTCCTTCGCCATTCATGTGCGATTTTTTTTCTTGTAAGGTATCAGAATGTCATCACTTCACACTTCGTGGTGCCCAGTGGTGTTAAGATTATGGCTAATTTCAGTTCTGTTACTCCCAATTACTTGTATTATCTGGTTCACTCTCATATTATCTACTTATTAAACTTCGTTCCATTCAGGATAACAATATCGTCAGCCATGACACTGTACCCAGATATAGAACGAACTCGTGTGACGACGTTCGTTATTTCGAAACAGTTTGCGGTTTGCAAAATTGATGCCACAGTTAAGCTGTCGTGTCTACAGGTTTAACGGAAATATTAAGACATTCCAGTAGGGTTTTGTTCTTATTTCTTAAATCGTTGAGCAGTAAAGATGTAAGACGACTTAACGTGCGGCGATGGTGTAAGAGTTGTCACCCGTCAACGTGCGTGTCGTGAAATCGTTAAGGCAGCTGACTTTTAATTGCAGTTATTTTGTTCACCATGCATTCGTTCTTAAGAGACGTCATAATGGGCGTTAACGTGTGTCGGGAGTGGCGTGGCGTTTCGATATGCGTGAGACTCTTTAATTCAACGGAGAATCGATGAATGGGACAAAATAAGCTGATCCATCGTGCTAAATGCGTACTGATACAAACAGCGCAGAGTCTATGGTAAGTATCAGCGATTTCATTTGATTTTCGGATGTCAGTAAAACCTGTTGATAGGACCGTACTGTGTACGATCTCGCACAGCATGTACGAGGGAAAAAGGAGAAACAAAGAGGGCCGTGAGTTTTTTGAAGGAACTAATTTTGCTGAACATATTCATAATGCAGGGTCTCCGTAGCCGGGTGGATAAGCGCGGTGGATTGCCCCGTGGGAGATTAGCATTCAGTTAGCTGTCCTGCCAGGGAATTTTGCTTTGTGAGACGACTGGAACGGCGATCACTCAGACTGATAATGCCAAATGGGGAGTCACTCGAGTAATAAGTAGCGGCTTCGAGGTTTGGGTTTGGGGAGCAGTGTGCTGACCACAAGTCCTTCTATACCGCATCTGAATATGCGTGGAGCTTATTAGTGGAGAGGACAAATGACAGGTCTCCTAACACTTTTTCCCCCACATGCAGTGAAGATCCCAGATATGCTCAGTAATCTTCATGTCTGGAGAGTTCGATGGCCAGCGGAAGTATTTGAACTCAGCATTGTGTTCCTGGAGCCACTCTGTACCAATTATCGACGTATAGGGTACCACATTGTCGTGCTGGAATTGCCCAACTCCGTCGGAGTACACACTGGGCATGAATGGATGCAGGTGATCAGACAGAATGCCTACGCACGTGCCATCTGTCAGTCGTATTTAGATGTATCAGGGTTCACGTATAACTCCAACTGCACACAGCCTACACCATTACCCAGCCTCCACCAGCTTGAACAGTCCCCTGCTGACATGCAGGATCGATCGATTTATGAGGTTGTCTCCATACCCGTACACGTCCATCCGCTCGGTAAAATTTGAACCGACACTCGTCCGACCAGGCAACATGTTTCCAGTCATCAACAGCCCAATGTCGGTGTTGACGGGCGCAGGCGAGGCGTACAGCTTTGTGTCGTTCAGCTATCAAGGGTACACGAGTGGGCATTCGGCTCCGAAAACCCATATCGATGTTTACTTGAACGGTTCGCACGCTGACACATGTTGATGGCCAAGCATTGAAATCTGCAGCAATTTGCGGAAGGATTGCACTTCCGTCACGTTGAACGGTTCTCTTTAGTCGTAGTTGGTCCCGTTCTAGTAGGACCTTTTTCCAGCCGTAGCGATGTCAGAGAGTTGACGTTTACCGGATTCCCAATATTCACGCTACTGTCGCGAAATAGTCGCACGGGAAAATCTCCCCCCCCCCCCCCCCTCCCCCCTTCATCGCTACCTCGGACATGCCGTGGCTCATCGTTCGTGCGCCGACTATAACACCACATTCAAGCTCACTTAAACCTTGATAACCGGCCATTGTAGCAGCAGTAACAGATCTAACTGCGCTGGGAACTTGTCTTATACAGGCGGTGCCGATCGCAGCGCTTCATTCTACCCATTTACATATCCCTGTATTTGAATACGCATGCGTGTACCAGTTTCTTTGGCGCTTCAGCGTACGTTTCCAGTGCCTTAATTTTCTCTACGTTTCGCTTGGTGGAAGTGTGTTCCTTGTTTTTGGTAGGAATTGCTCCCGCCATACGGACCTGTTTCATGCAGGAGTCTGCAACTATGCGCGCATTACGTCAGGACATGGTCCGCCAAGTAATCTGGAGTGCTTTCTCAGGAGATAGCAATTATCTCTATAGATAAGCGACCGGCGAGGGGAGAGGTTTCCTTTGCCTGTAGAACAGACCTGGTGTCAGTGACACTTGCCAGGGTTCGGACGTTTTGTCAGATATTGTATGAATAGCCCATAGGAGATTTGAAGACAGAGGAATTGGGTGTATGGTTGAGTAATGTCCGATTTGAAAAAGGTCCACTTGACGCCGGCTGCTGCAGCTGTCTCTGTGCACTCGTAATAATCGTGTAGGGTCAGTGGCAGAAGGTGCGTGCTACAAGTAGCCCCGGTCGACCGCCAGGCACGACGAGAGGGAGTAATGACTAGCGCTGTTCGTCACACGAACCATAAAATGTTATGAATACAGCCGCCCTTGTTTTCATACAAATGCGGGATGGAGCTCTGTAAATTGTGAGTGAGCAGGAAGACTAGTTCGTCGTAGTTAGATAGCTTTGTAAAAAATCCTGCAATCAAGCAGATTTGTCTGCAGGTATTGTTATATCATAACAACGCACGGCCCCATGTTGCCTGCAGAACACAATAGCGAAGTCAGGGACATGAAGTGTGATTGTTTTGGTATTTACCATACGCCACGACATTGCCCGACCCATGTGTGAACCAACCAGTCACTGGGTGGCATGAAGTCTTGCTGTGGTCACGAGTGTATCGCAGTGTTTCGCTCCAGTATCCTCAAAATAAAAGTAAGGCCTCTTCTGTTTAGTTCATAGCTCCAGAATTATTTTCCAATTAAGAATCTCTGAATACTGCGTGCACTGGCCAACTGGGAGTCCTAGAGACGCCTCAACGTCACAGTCCGCAAGGTGAATCCCTGGCGCAAGAGCGGCCGTGCTGAGCTGCAACTTATTCATTCATTCATTCATTCATTCATTCAGGGATTACGTCGGTGACGTAGGCTTTATCACAAATGAAAATAAGTAGCTCAGATAGGCATACACGGAATATACACTACTGGCCGTTTAAATTGCTACACCACGAAGATGACGTGCTACAGACACGAAATTTAACCGACAGGAAGAAGGTGCTGTGATATGCACATGATTAGCTTTTCAGAGCATTCACACAAGGTTGGCGCCGGTGGCGACACCTACAACGTGCTGGCATGAGGAGAGTTTCCAACTGATTTCTCATACACAAACAGCAGTTGACCGCCGTTGCCTGGTGAAACGTTGTTGTGATACCTCCTGTAAGGAGGAGAAATGCGTACCATCACGTTTCCGACTTTGACAAAGGTCGGATTCTAGCCTATCGCGATTGCGGTTTATAGTATCGCGACATTTGATCAAGATCCAATGACTGTTAGCAGAACATGGAATCGGTGGGTTCAGGAGGGTAATACGGAACGTCGTGCTGGATCCCAACGGCCTCGTATCACTAGCAGTCGAGATGACAGGCACCTTATCCGCATGGCTGTAACGGATCTTGCAGCCACGTCTCGATCCCTGAGTCAACAGATGGGGACGTCTGCAAGACAACAACCATCTGCACGAACAGTTCGACGTCGTTTGCAGCAGCATGGACTATCAGCTCGGAGACCGTGGTTGCGGTTACCATTGACGCTGCAACACAGACAGGAGCGCCTGCGATGGTGTACTCGACGACGAACCTGGGTGCACGAATGGCAAAGCATCGTTTTTTTCGGATGAATCCAGGTTGTGTTTACAGCATCATGATGGTCGCATCCGTGTTTGGCGACATCGCGGTGAACGGACATTGGAAGTGTGTATTCGTCATCTCCATACTGGCATATCACCCGGCGTGATGGTATGGGGTGCCATCGGTTCCACGTCTCGGTCACCTCTTGTTCGCATTGACGGCACTTCGAACAGTGGACGTTACGTTTCAGATGTGTTACGACCCGTGTCTCTACCCCCCATTCGATCCCTGCGAAACCCTACATTTCAGCAGGATACTGCACGACCGCATGATGCAGGTCCTGCGCGGGCCTTTCTGGATACAGAAAATGTTCGACTGCTACCCTGGCCAGCACATTCTCCAGATCTCTCACAAATTGAAAACGCCTGGTCAATGGTGGCCGAGCAACTGGCTCGTCACAATACGCCAGTCACTACTCTTGTTGAACTGTGGTATCGTGTTGAAGCTGCATAGGCAGCTGTACCTGTACACGCCATCCAAGCTCTGTTTGACTCAATGCCCAGGTGTATTAAGGCCGTTATTGCGGCCATAGGTGGTTGTTCTGGGTACTGATTTCTCAGGATCTATGCACCCAAATTGCGTGAAAATGTAATGTCAGTTCCAGTATAATATATTTGTCCAATGAATACCAGTTTATCATCTGAATTTCTTCTTGGTGTAGCAATTTTAATGGCCAGTAGTGTATGTGGACATTTTTACGAGCATAGCACAGGTGGTAAGCTCTGACCTTGCTGAAGGCAGTTATTTTGGAAAAAATAAATCACACTGACTGGACAAAACAAACTAATCCCAATGTGTCGCTGCACTACCTCATTCTGTCGGCTTTTATTGAACAACACTCGAACTCAAATTAATTACCGCGGATGCCTCCGCGGTTGAGGGACGGAAGCGTTATTTCTTAGACACGTATAGGAAGAGTCGTGCTTACGTGCCGAAAACTCGCCTAACTATTCCAACAAAGTTGTGCACCTGAAGGAGCGTTTTGCCACCCAATCAACTTGTTGCAGGCCGTAAACCCCCCCCCCCCCCTCCTCTCCCGCCCTGGTGCCAGCTACCTGGCAGTCTCAAGTACGCCGTCACGCGGATTTACGGGGAAACTTGGTCCGTGTGGCAAGGCTTTAGAGTAACTCCAGGACACACTCCATTTTTCCTGCGTTCCGTGAGCGAATGGAAGGGGTAGCAGCACCAGCTCAGTGTACGAGGGTCACTCCAAAAGAAATGCACGCCGTTCTTGTAAAAATACAGTTTTCATTCTGCATGTTAGAAAGTCTTACAGTGTGTAGATACATCCTTCCCGCTTGTTTTCAAACTTGGTTCCACCTGTTCCCGTGAGTGGCGCCGTCACAGCATGCCTTCAAGATGGCTGCTACACTTGACGTTCGTCAGAAGCAACGTAGTCATAGAATTCCTGTGCTGTGAAAACGAGACAGCGAGAAACATCCACAAGAGGTTGAAAAAGGTGTATGGGGATGCTGCTGTCGATCGCAGTACAGTTAGTCGGTGGGCAAGCAGGTTACGTGATGAAAGCGGGCACGGCAATATTGAGGATTGTCCTCGCAGCGGCACGCCTCGTACTGCACACGCTCCAGACAATGTGCAGAGAGTTAACGAATTGGTGACTGTTGACAGACGCATCAGAGTGAACGAATTGTCACGCTACGTTGCGATGGGGCAAGGAAGTGTTTGCAGAGTACTGAAAGTGTTGGCGTTAAAAAAGGTTTGTGCCAGGTCGGTTCCCAGGATGTTAACAGTGGCTCACAAAGAAATAAGAAAAACGGTAGGCAGCGAACTTTTGGAACAGTACGAGAATGGTGGAGATGAATTTCTTGGAAGAATTGTGACAGGTGATGAAACATGGCTCCATCATTTTTCACCAGATGCAATCGATGGAGTAGCATCATGCAAATTCACCCAAGAGAAAATAATCCAAAACCACACCTTCTGCTGGAAAAGTTATGGCTACGGTGTTTTTCGATTCCGAAGGACTCTTGCTTGTGGACATTGTGCCAAGTGGAACCACCATAAATTCTGATGCATATGTGACGACACTGAAGAAACTTCAAGCTCGACTGAGTCGTGTTCGACCACATTGGCAAAAATAGGATGTTTTGCTGTTGCACGACAATGCACGGCCACATGTCAGTAAAAAAAAAACCATGGAAGCGATCACAAAACTCGGATGGACAACACTGAAACACCTGCCTTACAGTCCTGACCTGGCTCCATGTGACTATCATCTCTTTGGGAATTTGAAAGACTCTCTTCGTGGAACAAAGTGGGAAAATGATTCCCTTGTGCATGCTGCCAAACACTGGCTCGTACAGGTTGGTTCAGAATTTTACCGTGCGGGTATACGGGCGCTGGTTCGAAGATGGCGTAAGGCAGATGAGAGGGATGGAAATTGTGTGGAGAATTGAAAATATTGTTCCTAAAGGATGTATCTACACACTGTAAAACTTTCCAATATGTAGAATAAAAGATGGATTTAAAAAAATAGTGTGCATTTCTTTTGGAGTGACCCTCGTACATTGGGATTAGGTATCTAGGTGAACAGGTTAACGCTGCCAATCGACTTCTGTTGTAAGGGAACTCAGGCACTCAGCACCTCTGGCAGGGTGCGTGAGGGAAGGTAGTCTGTACACAGTACGAATTTTTTAAAAAAATGGTACACTTTCTGGTTTCGTCACATACATGTTCGTCGTCGCAACAATTTTAACTACTTGGTCTAACCTAATGCTGTCCGTTATAGATTTACGTATAACGCCTATTGCTGTCACAGAGTTATTACTCTTGTTAAGGCTAGCGTTAAGGCGAAGTTTCTTAGCACTGATAACTACGTTGGCGACATTGGCACCTACATTATCTGGAGTCAAGAATCATGGCGGTCAAGTTCACGCTTATTCTGCGCACCTACGTCACACACTCTCAGCCAGCAGTTTTGGTTCGGCACTCATAAGTAAAAGTTCGCCATAGTTAATCAAAAACTATTACCGAAGTAGAATTTTCAAACGAAGTCCGATACTAGACACGCAGGCAATGGATCAATGAGATTGCTGTAGAGTATCTTTGTTACTGCGATCTTGGGGCAAAGCAATGCCAGGCGAATCTTTACCAAGGTAGAAACGGGTGTCCTGCCAGTTTATGTAAACAGCGGTCTTTTCTGTACAAAATTTTACACACACTTTCGTAATGTACAGAGGTGTCTGCTTTATCGCGTGATATTTTTATTTTTTTTGCTCATTTCGTTTATTAACACGTGGCCTGCTCCAGGTTTCGCGGGAATCCGGACGACTTGGCTCGGGTAGCGGTAGTAAATTTTATACGGAAATTCCTAGTGAATGAGTCTATTTATGAGAAGTGTATCAAAATCCGTACAGTAGCTCCTGAGATTAGCATTCTACATACAGTCTTTAATTTGCAAATACGTTGCCCAGTATGAATACTTTCCAGTATATATAATTTTTCTTCATACTTCAGTTCAGAACGTACAAAATAAGCAATTTAGCTTATTTTGTACGCTCTGAACTGACAGGTTTTTTTCCCAGAAAAGTGTAGATTAAATAAAGCTTTTTCTGTTATTCAGCCTCCAGTTTATATCCCTGCAAACGAACGTGTGTAACGACTTAATTTTTTCCTGTTCCAGAGAACTTCAATTACTGTGTTGTTCGGATTTCGAAGATATGCGTATGGAAATGGTCACCTACTCTACTGGAATAGTAAAGAGGTACAGTTGGGCCCGTCGATATAAGTAGGTTGATAAATTTTCAGTCGCACTTAAATAATAAATTGCTCAAATGGCTCAGAGCACTATAGGACTTAACTTCTGAGGTCATCAGTCGCCTAGAACTTAGAACTTCTTAAACCTAACTAATCTAAGGACATCACACACATCCATGCCCGAGGCAGGATTCGAACCTGCGACCGTAGAGGTCGCTCGGCTCCAGACTGTAGCGCTCAGAACCGCACGGCCACTGCGGCCGGCACTTAAATAATAGTTGACGTTACTAACAAGGGAACCTCCCCATCGCACTCCCCTCAGATTTAGCTATAACTTGGCACAGTGGATAGGCCTTGAAAACTGAACACAGGTCAATCGAGAAAACGGGAAGAAGTTGTGTGGAACTATGAAAAAATTAAGCAAAATATAGAAACTGAGTAGTCCATGGGCAAGATTGGCAACATCAAGGATACTTTAAGCTCGGGAGCGCCGTGGTCCCGTGGTTAGCGTGAGGAGCTGCGGAACGAGAGGTCCTTGGTTGAAGTCTTCCCTGGACTGAAAGTTTTAATTTTTTATTTTCAGACAATTATCAAAGTTCAGGCACTCACACAAAATCAACTTCTCTCTCCAAAATTCCAGAACATGTTCAGATTTGCTTGGACATGTGCAGGATTTGACTGTGTACACATGGAAAAATTTGAAAACGTTAAAAACATGTTTTGAAAGAGCAAAGAGCACATTGTGCGACTGTGAAACTGTTGCATTCATTTATTGCAGTTTATGTGACAAACTCTTATGTTTTCATCACTTTTTTGGGAGTGATTATCACATCCACAAGAAAACCTAAATCGGGCAAGGTAGATGAATCTTTTTACCCATTCGCCAAGTGTACAAGTTACGTGGGTCGACAAAATATTCCTATCATGTGACGCACATGCCGTCACCAGTGTTGTATAGAATAAATCAGACGTGTTTTCCTGTGGAGGAATCGTTTGACCTATAACCTTGCGATCAAATGTTTTCGGTTCCCATTGGAGAGGCACGTCTTGTCGTCTACTAATCGCACGGTTTTGCGGTGCGGTCGCAAAACACAGACACTAAACTTATTACAGTGAACACAGACGTCAATGAACGAACGGACAAATCATAACTTTGCGAAAATAAAGAAAGTGAACTTTTCGCTCGAGGGCAGACTTGAACCAAGGACCTCTCGTTCCGCAGCTGCTCACCCTAACCACGGGACCACGGCGCTCCTGAGCTCACACTATCCTTGATGTTGCCTATCTTGCGCATGGACTACTCAGTTTGTATATTTTGCCTATTTTTTCTTAGTTCCACACAACTTCTTGCTGTTTTCTCGATTGGCCTGTGTTCAGTTTTTCAAGGGCTATCACCTGTGCCAACTGACAACTAAATCTGAGGGGGGTGCTGCGATAGGGAGGTTCCCTTGTAAGAGACACTCTCATACGCGGCACTGGTCGTGCCCGTAGCAGTCCAGTCGGGGTGCTGGTGTAGAACCAGACTGGTGTATCGGTCTGCTCTGTGGGATGTTGGCCGGGAGCCCGTGATGCGACGTGTGTGTGAGCAGGTCAGGGCTGTCTGAAGGACGAAACCCAGCTGCCACTTGCAGCTCCGTAAACACGGCGCAGCCGCCAACTCCTCGCGCAGAAGACGGGTCACAACAACATACAAACGAATCGTATATTTTTGAGAGGGCATCAGTTCGTAATTCCGTGACTAGGTTAGGTATTGCTTCTGTTTCACACACATTTATAACTGCTCAAACTGACACCATAAGTGTATCAGTCAGTCAGTGTACATCCTATAGGGATCTGAAAAAGATGTTATTTGTATAGGCGCATCAGTCAAAAACTGATGTGCCTTTTAAAACTAAAGAGGCATTAGTCATCACTCATGCCCCTTCGGGAAAAAACTTAGTTAGCACCGCTGGTGAAGCTCTTTCGCACCGAAGCGCATAAACTGGTTTAGGCATGCGTATTCAAATATACATATATTTAAACAGGCAGAATGCGGCGCTGCGGTCGGCAATGCCTGCATAAGACGACGACTGTCTGGCGCAGTTGTTACATCGGTTACCGCTGCTACAATGGCAGGTTATCAAGATGTGAGTTTGAAAGTGGTGTAAGTCGGCGCACGAGCGGTGGGACACGGCATCTCCGAGGTAGCGATGAAGTGGGGATTTTCCCGTACGACCATTTCACGAGTATACCGTGAATATCAGGAATCCCGTAAAGCATCAAATCTCCGTCATCGCTGTGCCCGGAAAAAGATCCTGCAATGATAGGACGACTGAAGAGAATCGTTCAACGTGACAGAACTACAACCCTTCAGCAAATTTCTGCAGATTTCACTGCTGTGCCATAGTGTCAGCGTGCGAACCATTCAACGAAACATCATCGATATGGGCTTTCGTATATAACAGTGCCAATTAAGACGCCCATATAAAGTTAGACAAATTAGTTTTCTTTAGTTTCCCACAGATGTGCGTTAGGTTGGCTTATGTCCTCAAAAATATGCTATTCAGATACTTCATTCTGACCGTATCGAATTATTAAAACAGCTTTATGCTCGCGACCATTTTTGTACAACGAAAACCACCATACCATGGGTTACGCAGACTGGCTTTGTTCGTTCATGAATGTCAAATAGCCAAAAACAACGGCGCCACGTAGATGAGGGTTTCTTGCCTTCCAGATATAGTTCAGCGTGGTTGCCTAGTAAACAAAATACGGACGCACGAATATCTGCTGCCTCGTGACTGGGTTAGACTTCCCGGCAGGTACTAACATATAGCCTCTGTTTTGAGGCTTAATTGATTTGGAAAAGTCTTTAGATAATTTTTAAAGAGTAAACTGCCGTTGATTGTATTATATTTATCTTTTGTACTATCCAGATTTCGCCTTTTATGTCACAATCAAGTAAAATGCTTACTGTAATAATACAGTCAAATGCCGGTTTACTCTTCGGAAAGGTATTGCATGACTGTGCCTCAACGCCATCGAAACCTTCCAGTAGATAAGCGATTTTTAATGTACGATAAGTTGAATTATCTAGACAGGAAAAGTAACCTGTCTCCTGAGTATATATATTTAGGGCGCAATCAACGAATGTAAAGATATGGTGAAGGGACAATAATACATCAGAGAAGTAAAAATGTGAGTTGAAAGTGACGAGGCGGTGTCAACTGAATTTGAAAACTTCCGAAATTCCGTGGAACATATGAACAGGGTATTTCCAGAAAGGTGTGTGAAAATGTGACCCGAAATTCTTGTATGTAGTAAAGTTTCAACACGACGAAACCTACCTTCGAATGGAGAGATGCTGAAGCAAGTGACAAGTTTGAAGTGGCTGGTTAACCAGATAACAGGATAGTCGTGTTTGCCAGGCGAGTAAATGCAGAATTGCTGAACCGAAAACGGCGATCAAGGAAAGTGGCTACTACCAACGTTAAAGAACATTATTTTAAGCAGCAAGATACAGTACCTAAAAACTCTGAAGCTTTGCCCAGTATGGCTTGGAGACAAGGACAGTACGCAAGCCAAGACGGAAAACAAAACAGGCTTTTGAGGCGTTGGAAAAGCGTCGTAAAGATGTCACGGGCAGAGAGAATGAGCTGTGAAATCTTAAACATCATACGAGACACACAGATGGCTGTCAGGGAACGGAGGCACCGATGGATTGTGAGCTCGACGCGTATGTGGGCATTTCCCTTTCATTGTTAAATTAATAGAAGGTAGAACGCGCGAGGAAAACGGACTTAAGTACATGGGGCAGATGAAGTAAGATCTGAAACTGAAGTGCTCTAAAGTAAAGGCAGTTGCGAAAAGTTAAGAGAAAGTGGTTGCGCACACATTGGGAAAAAGTCAAAAGAAGAAATGAAATTACGTAGTATTTTGAAAATGTATGTAATGTTGACCGTATTTTCATTAGTTGTTTGGCAGACAGTTTATTTCAGCCGAGTGTCCGTACAGAGCAGGACAAACCAACCCCCTCTGTCCACGCCGGGTATCGGCAGACTGTGTGAACAGCTGCTGGTCGGAGCGGGTCAGGTCCGTGGCGCAGTGCAGCATTCGAACATAGACACGCGACACACGGGACAGATATAGACTCCTCCCCCCAGGAGGCGGGGGCAGGGGAGGGGGGCAGCCGACGGCGGGAGAGCGCGGCCGGAAGTGGCGTCACACCTGCCCGGGAATCCCCGGTCTTCGCATTCCTATGTGTAGCTCCGGGTTACTCTCGTTTCCAACTGCGCTTCAGCTTAGTGTCCCGCCACTTCCAGAATATACGTTGCTGTTGTTTCCACTCCTGAGACTGGTTTGATGCAGCTGTCCATACTACTATATCCTGTGCAAGCTTCATCATCTCCCAGTAACTACTGCAGCTTACATTCTTCCGAATCTGCCTAGTGTATTAATCTCTTGGTCTCCCTCTACGATTTTTACCCTCCACTCTGCCCTCCAATACTAAATTGGTGATCCCTCGATGCCTGAGAACATGTCCTATCAACTGATCCCTTCTTCTAGTCAAGTTGTGCCACAAACTTCTCCCCAATTCTATTCAATACCTACTCATTAGTTACGTGCTCTACCCATCTAATCTTCAGCATTCTTCTGTAGCACCACATTTCTAAAGCTTCTATTCTCTTCTGGTCCAAACTAGTTATCGTCCAAGTTTCACTTCCATACTTGGCTACACTCCATACAAATACTTTCAGAAACGACTTCCTGACACTTAAATCTATACTCGATGTTAGCAAATTTCTCTTCTTCAGAAAGGCTTTCCTTGCCATTGCCAGTCTACATTTTATATCCTCTCTACTTCGACCATCATCAGTTATTTTGCTCCCCGAATAGCAAAACGCCTTTACTACTTTGTCTTATTTCCTAATCTAATTCCCTCAGCATCACCCGACTTAATTCGACCACATTCCATTATCCTCGTTTTGCTTTTGTTGATGTTCATCTTATATCCTTCTTTCAAGACACTGTCCATTCCGTTCAACTGCTGTTCCAAGTCCGTTGCTGTCTCTGACAGAATTACAATGTCATCGGCGAACCTCGAAGTTTTTATTTCTTCTCCATGGATTTTAATTCCTGCTCTGAACTTTTCCTTTGTTTCCTTTACTCAATGTACAGATTGAACAACATCGGGGAGAGGCTACAACCCTGTCTCACTCCTTTCCCAACCACTGCTTCCCTTTCATGCCCCTCGACTCTTATAACTGCCATTTGGTTTCTACAAATTGTAAATAGCCTTTCGCTCCCTGTATTTTACCCCTGCCATCCTCGGAATTTGAAAGAGAGTATTCCAGTCAACATTGTCAAAAGCTTTCTCTATGTCTACAAATGCTAGGAACGTAGGTTTGCTTTTCGTTAATCTATTTTCTAAGATAAGTCGTAGCATCAATATTGCCTCACGTGTTCAAACATTTCTACGGAATCAAAACTGATCTTCCCCAAAGTCGGCTTCGACCAGTTTTTCGATTTGTCTGTATAAAGAATTCGTGTTAGTATTTTGCAGATGTGGCTTATTAAATTGGTAGTTCGACAATTTTCGCATATCTCAACACCTGCTTTCTTTGGGATTGGAATTATTATATTCTTCTTGAGAGTATACGTTGACTTAGGGAATGCCCGTGGAAATACCTTTACAACAGTGACGAAACATCGTGCACAGCCAGTATCTTCTGTTCTGACACAGGGTGATTTGGTTTTCTCGTAAGCGCCTGCGTGCTGGGGTCATAAAATCTCACCAGACAATAAGTCGGCCACCACTAGAGAGATTATAAGCATCATCTAACACCGTGTAATTCCGCTCTTGGATTTAACTACCTGGATCAGTTACGATGTGAATCCGTAAGGTTGTGCAGGTGCGTTGCGCGTATGTTAAGCCACTCGCTGGTGCTCTTCCATTGCATTGAACGGACCCAGGCACGAGATGTATATCTGCAGATGAGTCAACAAACCTGGTCCTGTTGCTGTCTGTCGCTGTTGCCGTACAGCTGACACCGGCCGAGAAACACACAGGCTCGCCCAGGATTCAATGCAGTCGGCAAGGCGAAGAATGAAAGTAACGGTGCTGCTGTCAAGAGCGACTACTGTGACCGAAACAAACTTTTCGAAACACAAGATTCACACCACGTGCTGTCCACGTATCCGCTGGTGTGCAGATTTTCTGTACAAGACAGATAAAAAGTAAATCGGGATGAGAATTCAAAATCCATTTCTCTGACTTCAGTTGCTGGAGACCACAGGTCCCTTGTATCAAAATATCCGTAAAAAAAAATGCTGAAAAACCTCCGAAATATCGAAGATCGTTTTGATTCACTCATTTCAAGAAGCAAGGGTGCGCTCTGTGATACTACATTACCGGTGATAAACTTCTTTGGCAAGATCGCTACCGCCAGGTAACATTTATTGTCGATGACCGTTTTGGTACTGAGTTTTACCATCCTCAGATCTCGACAGATAGGCTACTACATATGTGGTAAAATAGCAGTCAAAGTACTTTGGTGAATTGGCAGGTGCATGACAGACTAGAAGGCTGCCAAAATTAAAATAACTATATTTATACACACGAACATTTATGTTGTGAATAATTGTGTGTGTAGTTTTTTGGCGTGCCGATGCATCAGTCTGATAGTCTGTTACGTACCTGCCAATTCACGAGAGTACTTTAATTGCTATTTTAAGACATATGCAATAACCGGTTCGTCGAGATCCGAAGATAACTTTCATTACCGATACCGGTCATCGAGAGTAAAGGGTATTAGTAGCGATCTCGGCAAAGTAGTTTATCTTCACCAGTGTAAGAGCGGAGTATTAGCGCCAGTCTGTAGACAAATGCATATGTACGTGGCCAGAAAGCCTCTCTCGGAACACACTCCTGTACAAAGTTAAAATCTTTTAATATGAAATCCGGTAAGGAACGCCAGCTATCATCTGTGCTAACCCAAACGCTACGCATTCCTTGTGGATACGTGGTTTTTATTTATTTTTGCATGTAGCTCCGTTCATTCCATTCCCTTGATGATCCTGTGCTTTACCGCCAGTGTTGGTACCTGCCTTTGCTGCACAGAGAATCTGTCAACATACTTCTGGTCGTGCGTGAATATATTCTCGTATAATCCCCGCAATATAAAGGCTTCCTGGCTACGAAAACTCGGCTAAATTAAAAATTAATAAAATAGTATAGATCAGAAATATCTGGAAGATGGAATAGTGGAACTATTACTACCGAAATAGTCTGAAATTTATACTCATTTCATTGCTCTGCTGTTGATCTTAAATTACTTCTTTGTGAATTCTGTAACTGCCTTTGTTTGAGACTGTGCACTAACTTTAATGGACGGAGTGCATTGTACGGAAGGAGCGTTTCGACAGGGCAGTAGCAGGGAAAACATCAGATGAAGGTGATTGGTCGCTTTGAGGGGGTCGGTCTCTTTGAAACTAGCGGAAGAACGCTGAGTAGATAGGCCTTGAAAAACTGAACACAGATCAATCGAGAAAACAGGAAGAAGTTGTGAGGAACTATGAAAAAAAAAAAAAGCAAAATATACGAACTGAGTAGTCGATGAGCAATATAAGCAACATCAAGGCACCTGTGGTCTCAGGAGCACCGTGGTCCTGTGGTTAGCGTGAGTAGCTCCGGAACGAAAGGTCCTTGGTTCAGATCTTCACTCGACTGAAAATTTTACTTTCTTTATTTTCGCAAAGTTACGATCTGTCCGTTCGTTCATTGACGTCTCTGTTCACTGTAATAAGTTTAGTGTCTGTGTTTTGCGACCGCATCGCAAAACCGTGCGATTAGTAGACGAAAGAACGTGCCTTTCCAATGGGAACCGAAAACATTTGATCGCAAGGTCATAGATCAACCGATTCCTCCACAGGAAAACACATCTGATACATTCTATACGACACTGGTGACGGCATGTGCGTCACATGACAGGAATATGTTGTCGACCCACCTAACTTGTACACTTGGCGAATGGGTAAAAAGATTCTTCTACCTTGCCCGATTTAGGTTTTCTTGTGGATGTGATGATCGCCCCCAAAAAAGTGAAGAAAACGTAAGAGTTCGTCACATAAACTGAAAATAAAAAAATTAAAATTTTCACTCGAGGGAAGACTTGAACCTAGGACCTTTCGTTCCGTAGATGGTCTCGCTAACCACGGGACCACGACGCTCCTTGAGTGCAACTGTCCTTGTTGTTGCCTATCTTCCCAAGGGCTACACAGTTTGTATATTTTCTAATTTTTTTCACAGTTCCACACAACTTCTTCCTGTTTTCTCAATTGATCTGTGTTCAGTTTTTCAAGGCCTATCCACTGTGCCAACTTATAACTAAATCTGAGAGGGGTGCGCTGGGGAGGTTCCCTTGTGAGATGGTGCCGGCCGCCGCTTTAAACGCGATTTCCGTGATAAACGACATATCCCCAACCACCGCCTCGGAGAGTAGTAGCAGGCAGTTGGAGAGTAAATAGAGTGTACGAAGTTTGTTTGGTCAGAGGTGACAGTGAATGATTCTGTTCACCTCGTGCGCTTCCCATAAATCCAAATAGATTGCTGCGTTTATAACATTTTGTTCGTCATATCTAATGTTTTGCGTAATAAAAATTGGTTCGGATGTAACATAACACACACTTTCTCCTATTATCTTGTCGGACCGTCTTTTGTCCGGCCTAGTGCGCCAAGTCCGCGTGGTATGAACCCAAAGAGTCGTCGGAAGTCCCCTATAGAGACAATGAGCCGTACTGACTCAGCAGCGTCTCCGATTGCGAAAGTGCAGTTGGTGCAGGATTTTGTGGACGATTATGTCCCATAAATGATCGGTGGGACTCATGTAAGGCGATCTGGACGGCCAAATAATTCTAAATTGTCGCCCAGTGACACGCCACGTTGTAATCCATCAGAATTCCATCGTCGTTTGGGAACACGAAGTCCATGAATGGCCGCATATGGTGCCAAAAGTAGCCGACCACGACATGATCGATTCAGTTCGACCAGAGGACCCAGTCCGTTATGGGGCCACCACCGGCTTTCATAATGCCTTGTTCACAACACGGTTTTTTAAAATTTAGTTATGAGCACAACATCGTTACAACAATACATGAACAGAAAATGTAATTGTGAATAGCTGGTCAATATTTCACATAGTCGAAATCCTTTAAGAACAGAAATTACAACTGAAATGTGTGAAAAGTTATTCACAGAGAGCTTTCAGTAACAATTCTAAAAAAAAAGTATGTGTTTTGAAATGTAAACAAAAATTGAATTAAGTGTCATGTAAGAAACTAAGAGAAAATGGAAAACTCTAATGAGAAAAGAGAAACAAAAGGGATACTTCTAGCGAAAGTATTCACTGGAACTGAAGCCTCCTCTGATATCCGTATAATAATGCGACCGATAAAGTGTTGGCAAAATGTTCACTGTACTGCGGTGAACTTTGCAATCTTTGGTGACATTCTCACAGGTAGGTCATGTACTGCACGGCGTCACTGAGTTGTAAAATGGCGTAGCCAGGCCACGGCGCTGCACTTCGTTTCTGGGTGCAGTTTAGGGTCAGGAAGGATAATCCACATCGGTGTCACACTGGAAGCTGCAGTCTGGTTGATGAGCCCCACCACCAATCGGCACAACTCCCATACTCCCCACACGTAGCGGCAGCTGCACACTGGCTGCACTCGTTCGTCTGGCTGAAGTGAATGTCGGCTAGACGCTGCTCAGTTGGAAAGCTGCTACTGACGACTCGCTACCACAACGGACTGACGTCCGACGGCAGGAACGGGTTGTTAGTATCAGCCCATACCTGCTTCCAGACGACCGTTGGCATCCGTGTTTCCAGTTTGTGCGCTGGTGGACAGCCTAGGAGAGCTTCAAAGATCCGTCGAGCCGGCGTACTCCGATCTACAGCCGCCTCCATGACGTAGCTGCGTGCGACATAAAATTCCCTGATGTAAGACATCTTGAAGGGGATGCCCACTACGGAAACTGGAGCGCATTGTGACTGAGACCGATATCGATCCAATATGGCTGCCGTTGTCCCGTTCGGATGGTCGGTCTGCAGCGTCGCTGTTCGGTGAATGAGGAGTGCCATGCAGTTCCGCCGGAAGTCGATCAGTCCGAGTCTGCCCCTAGTGACCGATCGAGGACGCACTTGGTGGCTCTCACTTTGAAGATGGAGTGTGCCACAGCATCCCGTAAACTGCTTTCATAATCGAATTTCCCAAGTTTCGGGGCAGTCAGCAGCTGGGCGACGTACCAAGTCTTGGCGAGGATCATCGTGTTAATGACAGACCCCGCCTGGCGAAGGTTCAGACGTCGGCTAGCGTGGCAACGGTACACTCCCCCTGATGTTGAGTAGTCGTCGCCACGTGTCTGACTGCACTTTCTGAGGGCAGGCACACACCTGCAGTCCCAGCAATTTGTGCTCCTGGACGATCTCGAACGACCGGCGTTCGTCAGGAAGGTGCAGTCCGAGTGGAAGCAGGACAGTTTTACGTTCGTTAATTGCAGCTCCAGATGCACGTTCACAGACGCTCAACACTCAGCGTGTGGATTCTATGTTGTGGCTTCGTGGGGTCTGCACCACACTCGAACCCTCGCATCAGCTCTTACCAACTGAAGCCGGGACACTTCTGACCAGGTTACGGTTTCCCAGTCGTCCAAGGTCCAACTGGTACGGTCACGAGCCCAGGAAAGGCGCTGCAGGCGATGTCGTGCTGTCAGCAAATGCACTCGCGTCGGTCGTCTGCTGCCACAGCCAATTAACGCTAAATTTGTCCTCAATGTCCTAACGAATAAGTTCGCCGTACGTCCCTCATTGATTTCTCGGGTTATTTCACGCAGTGTTGCTTGTCTGTTAGCACTGACAGTTCCACGCAAACGCCGCTGCTCTCGGTCCTTCAGTGAAAGCAGTCAGTCACTACGTGGTCCGTGGTGAAATCTGGTATTCTCGGCACACTCTTGACATTGCTGATCTCAGAATACTGAATTCACTAACGATTTCGAAAATGGAATGTCCCATACACCTCAAACTGCCCCCCCAGGGGGTCCACAACTCTTTTGTGGACACGTGCGTAGCGAGCACGGGACCCCGAGCTAATGTGGCCCTCCTTCCTTTCCGGGCTGCATACCTTCCCTTCCCTTTCCGCATCCCTCCCCGTCCCCCATCTTGGCCCCCCCCCCCCTCACCTCTGGCTATTTCCTTCCCTTTCTCCCCCTCTGGGAGTATGGTTTGTGCCTACGTCCGGAGACGGACGCTCGAAACTTTTCCAACTTACTTGCTTTCTACACTTACAAGTCCTCGTCCTTCCTCTGTCCTTCTCTTTTCCTTCCCTCTTCTCCTTGCCTTTTTCTCCGCTGCGGCGTTTGAGACCCCCTTTCCTTTCCCTTTCCCTTTTTTCCTCCCTGTGCGTGTCTGAAGGCCGACCCACGCACTTCCATGCGTAGCCGGTGACGGGGTAACGCGTAATTCCCCGCCCCGGGTAGACAGGTAGGACACGTACGTACCCCCTGGTAACGGCCAGGCCCAGGGAGGGGTGATTACCCGAGCTGATACCTTCCGAAAGTGCCGATTGGTCCCTCCGTCCGTTTGTCGGGAGGTGTGACCTGAGGTGTGAACAATCACCTAAGGCGGGTGTGCCCTCGGTGAGGGCCCCCACAAGGGAGGAGCGCGCCATCGGAGACGCCGGTAATCATGGGGGATTCTTCCGCAATGGTTTCCTCACCTTCCACTGTGTCTGCTCACAAACGTAAGTTCACTGAGTCTCAGCCACAGACGGTTCTTCCATCGTTGCCACAGTTCCTTGTTGTTTCTCGGTCTGACGAAGGTCACGACTTTTCCACGGTCAACCCTTTCATTATTCAGAAAGGTGTCGACGCAATTGCGGGTCCCGTAAAGTCTTGTTCCAGATTACGGAATGGTACCCTGTTGTTAGAAACACACAGTGCCCTCCAGGCTCAAAAATTGCTGCGTACTTCTCTGCTCCACACCTTCCCTGTCCGGGTGGAACCGCACCGTACCTTAAATTCCTCGCGTGGAGTCGTTTATACACGCTCCCTCGATGGATTGTCTGACGAAGAAATTCAGCACTACCTGTCTGACCAGGGCGTCACCGCTGTTCATCGGGTTATGAAAAGGGTTGACTCGAACATCATTCCGACCCGCACTGTCTTCTTGACATTTGACAAAGTTCAACTCCCATCAAAAATCAAAGCAGGCTATGAGATAATTTCCGTTCGCCCTTATGTCCCAAACCCTACGCGTTGCTATCGATGTCAGCGGTTCAATCACACCAGCCAGTCCTGTTCCAATCCGGCCAAATGTGTTACGTGTGGCAAGGATGCCCATGAGGGTGCTTGTCCACCTCCATCCCCTCACTGCATCAACTGTTTGGGTGACCACGCTGCTTCCTCTCGAGATTGCCCCGTTTTTAAGGACGAAAAGCTGATCCAGGAAATAAGAGTGAAGGAAAAGGTGTCGACCTTTGCTGCTCGAAAGTTACTCGCCAGTCGACAGCCCACCGTGCCTCAGAAAGGAAAATACAGCGCTGTCCTTGCTTCTCCTCGGTCAACAAAGGAGGCGGCCACGCAGACTTGCGACCTCACATTTAGTACCACGGTCGTCAGATCGGCCAGCGCAAAGATCGCCCGTTCAACCTCACCTCTTTCGCCTGCCCACTCTATGGCTCACCCTTCGTCAGGTTCTGCTAAATCTCGAGCCCAAAAGTCAGACGCCAAGTCTTCAAAAAAAGAGCATTCTCGTGAAGAGTTTTTACGTACTACAACTTCACAACCATCGGTTCCTCTTTCATCTAAACATACCTCCAAGAAGGCTACGAAGAAACACAGTTCCTCTCCTTCTCCGCCAAGGCGTGTCCCATCTACAGCACCACCTGGCGGAAATCGCCCTCGGCCATCTTCTGTGTCGCCGAGGCGCACTGTTGGTGGCCGGTCAACTGGCCGATCGTTGGTGGCAGGAGCTGCTCCTGACCAACCTATGGATCAGGATCTTCTGCCTTCGACTGAATGCCATTCCATGCTGTCGGTCGCAAGCTCTGAGCAGTCGTTGAGTTGACAGCACCCTTGGTCACGTTCCTCCATTTTCTGTTCACCCTATGTCCATTATCCAATGGAATATCCGCGGCATTCGCGCCAATCGGGAGGAATTGTCGATCCTCTTACGATCCTACTCGCCGGTCATCTTCTGTCTTCAGGAAACAAAGCTGCGTCCCCATGACCGCTTTGTTCTCCCTCATTTTCAGTCCGTCCGATATGACCTCCCCTCTGTTGAAGGCACTCCAGCCCATGGAGGACTCATGATTCTGCTCCATGATACTCTCCATTATCACCCAATCCCCTTAAACACTTCCTTCCAAGCTGTCGCCGTCCGTCTTTCCCTTTCTGGGTACACGTTCTCTCTTTGTACGGTATACATTCCATCGTCTACACCAATGGCACGAGCTGATCTCCTTCATCTTCTTGATCAGCTTCCACCCCCCTATTTGTTGGTTGGGGACTTCAATGCCCACCACCCGCTTTGGGGATCTCCACATCCTTGTCCACGTGGCTCACTATTGCTAGACGTCTTCCACCAAGCGGATCTAGTCTGCCTCAACACTGGGGTCCCCACATTTTTATCTGCCTCCACGGCAAATTTATCCCATTTGGACCTTGCGGTTGGTACTGTTCCGCTAGCTCGGCGCTTCGAATGGTTCGCCATTGATGATACACACTCGAGTGACCACTTTCCATGTGTTCTTCGACTGCAGCCTCAACTGCCATATATGCGCTCGCGACGCTGGAAGTTTGCCCAAGCCGATTGGACACTTTTTTCGTCTCTAGCGACATTCGATGACCGTCGCTTTCCCAGCGTCGACGATGAGGTCACACATTTTACCGACGTTATTCTCACAGCTGCGGAACGTTCAATACCACGCACCTCCGAATTGCCCCGGCGCCCTCCAGTTCCTTGGTGGAACGAGGCATGCCGTGACGCAATACGTGAGCGGCGACGTGCTCTTCGCATTTTCCGTCACCATCCAACTTTGGCCAACTGTATCCGATATAAGCAGCTCCGTGCGCGATGCCGTCGCGTCATCCGCGATAGCAAGAAGGCAAGCTGGAAATACTTTACTAGCTCATTTAACAACTTCACTCCCTCCTCGGAAGTTTGGAGTCGGCTTCGACGGTTCTCAGGCGCGCCTAGTTTCTCCCCGGTCTCTGGGCTCACTGTCGCGCATGATACCTTAGTGGACCCCGTCGCAATTTCTAACTCATTGGGTCAGCACTTTGCTGAGATTTCGAGCTCTTCAAATTACCCGCCAGCGTTTCTCCCGAAGAAACGTGCAGCGGAAGTGCGACATCTTGCTTTCTCCTCTCAAAATCGCGAAAGCTACAATACTGTTTTCTCCATGCGCGAACTCCAACATGCACTCTCTTCTTCTCGCTCCTCCGCCCCAGGACCGGATGGTATCCATGTCCAAATGTTGCTGCATTTATCAACCCATAGCCTGCGTTACCTCCTTCGCCTTTATAATCGAATTTGGACCGACAGTACCTTTCCCAGGCGATGGCGGGAAGCTATTGTCGTTCCCGTTCCGAAACCTGGAAAGGACAAACATCTCCCCTCTAGCTATCGCCCCATTTCTCTCACGAGTAGTGTCTGTAAGGTTTTGGAGCGTATGGTGAATTACCGTTTAGCTTGGTGGCTGGAGTCCCGCAGTCTTTTAACACCAGCCCAATGCGGATTCCGAAAGCATCGTTCTGCTGTTGACCATCTTGTTGCTCTCTCCACTTATATCATGAACAATTTTCTCCGGAAACGCCAAACGGTAGCAATATTTTTTGATCTGGAGAGAGCGTACGATACCTGTTGGAGGACAGGCATCCTCCGCACACTGTTCTCTTGGGGCTTTAGAGGCCGGCTGCCCCTTTTTCTTCGCGAATTTGTGGCAGAGCGCACATTTAGGGTGCGGGTGAACACTACTCTCTCCCGTACTTTCTCCCAAGAAAACGGGGTACCCCAGGGCTCCGTGTTGAGTGTTGTACTGTTTGCCATCGCCATAAATCCAATTATGGATTGTCTCCTTCCTGATGTCTCGGGCTCCCTCTTTGTGGACGATTTTGCGATCTACTACAGCTCTCAACGGACCAGCCTTCTTGAAAGACGTCTTCAAGGATGTCTCGATCGCCTCCACTCGTGGAGCATCGAAACCGGCTTCCGTTTCTCACCCAGTAAGACCGTTTGTGTTAATTTTTGGCGACGTAAGGAGTTTCTTCCGCCCTCCTTACATCTAGGTCCTGTCAACCTTCCGTTTTCCGACGTCGCTAAATTCTTGGGTCTTATGTTTGACAGAAAACTGTGCTGGTCCTCCCACGTTTCCTATCTTTCGGCTCGCTGTCTGCGTTCCCTTAACACCCTCCGTGTCCTGAATGGTACCTCTTGGGGAGCGGACCGAGTGGTCCTTCTCCGCCTCTATCGCGCCTTAGTGCGCTCGAAATTGGATTATGGAAGCATAGTCTACTCCTCTGCTCGGCCGTCTATTCTTCGGCGTCTCGACTCTATCCACCACCGTGGATTACGTTTAGTGTCTGGAGCTTTTTACACCAGCCCTGTGGAAAGCCTTTATGCTGAGACTGCTGAACCTCCGCTGTCCAATCGGCGGGCAGTCCTTCTGAGTCGTTATGCTAGCCATCTGTCTTCCATGCCTGCTAATCCAGCCCATAACCTTTTTTTTCGACGCCTCCTTTGATGTCTGGTATGCAGGCCGCTCCTCCTCCCTACTACCCCCGGGAGTCCGCTTCCGTCAACTGCTCCATTCTCTTTCCTTCCGCTTTCCTAAAACCTTCTTGACAACTTGGGGTACAGCACCGCCTTGGCTCCGTCCCCGGATCGACTTGCTCAGAGACCTATGTCAATTTCCCAAGGATGGTACCCCTACACTTGTTTACCGTCGGGCATTTGCTGCTCTATGTGCTCAAATGACGGAAGCCACATTTATTTACACCGATGGCTCGAAAACATCGTTAGGTGTAGGGAGTGCCTATATTGTTGGCGACACCCCAAATCACTTTCGGCTTCCCGACCAGTGTTCGGTTTATACTGCGGAGCTTTACGCTGTTCTCCAGGCTGTCCACTACATCCGCCGCCATCAGCGGATACAGTACGTAATCTGCTCAGATTCTCTCAGCTCTCTCCTAAGTCTCCATGCTCTTTACCCTGTGCACCCTCTGGTCCACCGGATTCAGGACTGTCTGCGCTTGCTCCACCTGGGGGGCGTCTCAGTGGCGTTCCTCTGGCTCCCGGGACACGCTGGTATCTGTGGAAATGAGGCGGCCGATATAGCGGCCAAGGCTGCAGTCTCTCTTCCTCGGCCAGCTCTTCAGTCTCTTCCGTTTACCGATCTACGGAGCGGTTTATGTCGCCAAGTTACTCATTTATGGCATGCGCATTGGTCAACACTTCCCCACAATAAATTGCGGGAACTGAAAGCCCTTCCTTGCGCTTGGACCTCTTCCTCCCGAACGTGTCGTCGGGAGGAGGTAATTTTAGCTCGACTCCGGATAGGGCACTGTCTTTTTAGTCATCGACATCTTTTAAGCGGTGATCCTCCCCCACTCTGTCCCCACTGCTCTCAGCTGTGGACGGTCAGACACCTTTTAATTGAATGCCCCTATTTTAATCCGTTACGCTCCCGTCTACAGCTCTCGCCTGATCTATCGTCGATTTTAGCAGATGACACGCGCTCAGCTGACCGCGTTCTACAGTTTATTAGTGACAGTGAAATGACGTCAGTCATTTGAAGCTTTTTTTTGGGGACAACCAACCCCTTTCTATAGTGGACTTTTAAGCATTCCTTCTGCCTTTAGTTTCTCAAATTTTCTGACTTTGTTTCCATTGCTGCTGATTTTAAATTTCGTTTTTTTTCCTGTTTTCTACGTCACGGGCTGGGCGCTAATGACCATAGAAGTTTTGCGCCCTAAAACCACAAAAAAAAAAAAACCTCAAACTGCCATTCCGCGTTAAGTCTGTCAATCATCCGTCCGAGCTGTCATAGTTTTTGGCAGTAGCAGTAGCGTGAGAGGTGCTTGTGGTGAGGCGATAGGTGTGCGCATCATGACAAGATGACACAGCATTCTATTTGCGTATCGTGAAAGTGGCAACGCTGACTCAAACGTCGTTCAGTACAGTATCTTTGTAAACAGAGTGGAAATACATCTACATTATTCCAAGTGTCTGTTTCTTATACAGCTTCAGAATCACCTCATTCATATCAAGCTGTGGCCCTGCGCTGTAAACAACAAACGACTACAAGCTAATTACAGGGTGATTGTAATTAAACTTTCGCTGCTACAGCCAGTGCACACAGAAAACTATTCACCGTTGTTGTTGTTGTTGTTGTTGTTGTTGCTGTGGTCTTCAGTCCTGAGACTGGTTTGATGCAGCTCTCCATGCTACTCTATCCTGTGAAAGCCTCTTCATCTCCCAGTACCTACTGCAACCTACATCCTTATGAATCTGCTTAGTGTATTCATCTCTTCGTCTCCCTCTACGATTTTTACCCTCCACGCTGCTCTCCAATTCGTGATCCCTTGATGCCTCAGAATATGCCCTACCAACCGATCCCTTCTTCTAGTCAAGTTGTGCCACAAACTCCTCCCCCAATCCTATTCAATACCTCCTCATTAGTTATGTGATCTACCCATGTAATCTTCAGCATTCTTCTGTAGCACCACATTTCGAAAGCTTCTATTCTCTTCTTGTGCAAACTATTTATCGTCCATGCTTCACTTCCATACATGGCTACACTCCATAGAAATACTTTCAGAAACGACTTCCTGACACTTACATCAATACTGGATGTTAACAAATTTCTCTTCTTCAGAAACGCTTTCCTTGCCATTGCCAGCCTACATTTTATATCCTCTCTACTTCGACCATCATCAGTTATTTTGCTCCCCAAATAGCAAAACTCATTTACTACTTTAAGTGTCTCATTTCCTAATCTAATTCCCTCAGCATCACCCGACTTAATTCGACCACATTCCATTATCCTCGTTTTGCTTTTGTTGATGTTCATCTTATATCCTCCTTTCAAGACACTGTCCATTCCGTTCAACTGCTCTTCCAAGTCCTTTGCTGTCTCTGATAGAATTACAATGTCATCGGCGAACCTCGAAGTTTTTATTTCTTCTCCATGGATTTTAATTCCTACTTCGACTTTTTCTTTTGTTTCCTTTATTGCTTGCTCAGTATACAGATTGAATAGCATCGGGGATAGGCTACAACCCTGTCTCACTCCCTTCCCAACCACTGCTTCCCTTTCATGCCCCTCGACTCTTATAACTGCCATCTGGTTTCTGCAGAAATTGTAAATAGCCTTTCGCTCCCTGTACTTAACCCCTGCCACCTTCAGAATTTGAAAGAGTATTCCAGTCAAAATTGTCAAAAGCTTTCTCTAAGTCTACAATGAAGCTATTCACTCGGAAATCGGAGGTGTCCCACGTTAGGTGCTTAAGTGGACGGAAGATTTATGTGTGTGTGTGTGTGTGTGTGTGTGTGTGTGTGTGTGTGTGTGTGTGTAAATACCACTTAAAAATTGTCGCTACTACAGCCAGTGCAGATAGAAAACTATTCACCGTATGAGTATCCAATTTTATAGGAATGGTGCTCAGAGCTCCCGTTCCACTATTTACGTTGTTAGTGTCATGACGTGCCGTTAGGTGCCGGAGCTGGTACAGCGACGTAGGGTTGAAACACAGGCATCAGTGTGCATTACAGCTGCAGTGGGTCAACGTGGATTTGGGCGAGGTGAGAAGGGCTTTAGTCGTAATCCAAACAGCAGTAGTGCTTCGGCGAATACCGACGCATTAGAGGAACACGGAGAGGTTCTGTTTCCGCACCGTTCTTCAACAACATGATTCAGAGGTTCGAGGTAAGTGGCATTTTGGAGAGGCCGACGGTCAGTTGCGTTACAGATTGGTTTCTTTGCCCTGGCTGAGAATGTTGGCCGTAGTGTGCGATCTTCAAGAAGTGCCCAAGTTGTGTCGCGACGGCTAGACATTCCCTGGTGCACTCTTCGGAAAGTGTTGCACACAGCTGTGAAATGGTATCTGTATCTAGAGTGTCGTGGATTAGAATAGTCCGTCACCTGCGACATGAAAATGGTACGCGTTTAACAAAGGTTACTCTCTCACGTGTAAATTAAAATGTTTCGTTCAATGGCTAACTCTCTCTCTTTCGCGTGTCCTTAGAAACGTTTCCACAAAGTTTCATTATCCTAGTGTCACTCGTTTTTCGTGAGGCCTCTCAAGTAACGACAGTTTAATTATAACCGCCTTGTGTATCTGAGGGAGCTATAGATTCGCGATTCTATATTACTAATGCGGCTAGAGTTAGTACCAGTCACAATAAAGAAAAGATATGTATCAAGTGGATGATTAAAGATAGTTTTGAAACGGGATCCACGTACGTGATGGGAAATAGGTCTACGCATCGGGAGCTGGGGGACGCAAGAGTGGAAGGCTATTGAAAGATGGCTTGGGAACGGGATAAGTACAGGCCATAACGCCGCCCGATGTTCGTTCAGAAAGGCAGAAAGAAGCAGACGTGTATTTGGCTGTCTAGGCACGTCTGCGCTGGCGGGTAGAAAATATCTGGGGCCGCCTCTGCCCTCACCTCCCCCCTCCCCCTCGCCAGTTTTACGACGCAGCGGAGGGGTTCTCCCCTCCTCTCCCCGCCCCTCCTGAGGTACGCCGATCGATACCGGGCCGCAGGCGTGCTATCTGTAGCTCCGCAATGTCAGACAAACACACACCAGCTTTTATTCCAGCGCCGTCACTAAAGACTCGCGGGGTCCAATACAACACTGCTCATTGTTAAGATACGCGCCTTGCAGCGAAAAGCGATTGCTTAAGTGCTACATCGTCCTCAGCCACCTGTGAGCGAGCTGTGAATGTTTTTCACGCTTCAGAGCATACTAAAACATATGCATACCAAGAACAGGCGTCTGCAGGTGGAGCAACTGTTCAAGTTTTCGAAAACAGCCAAACGTCGTACTTAGAATGTTTTCTTATGAGTGTTTCGCTCTTCAAATGAACAAGAGCATCATCAGAATATCGTAAGCGCTGTCAATCTCATTATTTTCTACTGTATAGGGTTATTACAAATGATTGAAGCGATTTCACAGCTTTACAATAACTTTATTATTTGAGATATTTTCACAATTTTTTGCGCGCGCGCGCGCGCGCGCGCGCGCGCACACACACAGACACACACAGACACACACACACACACACACACACACACACACACACACACACACAAACTCAGTTTTTTTAGGCATTCACAAATGTTCGATATGTGCCCCTTCAGTGATTCGGCAGACATCAAGCCGATAATAAAGTTCCTCCCACACTCGGCGCAGCATGTCCCCATCAATGAGTTCGAAAGCATCGTTGATGCGAGCTCGCAGTTCTGGCAAGTTTCTTGATAGAGGAGGTTTAAAAACTGAATCTTTCGCATAACCCCACAGAAAGAAATTGCATGGGGTTAAGTCGGGAGAGCGTGGAGGCCATGACATGAATTGCTGGTCATGACCTCCCCCACGACCGATCCATCGGTTTCCAATTTCCTGTTTAAGAAATGCCGAACATCATGATGGAGGTGCGGTGGAGCACCATCTTGTTGAAAGATAAAGACTGCGCTGTCGGTCTCCAGTTGTGGCATGAGCCAATTTTCCAGCATGTCCAGATACACGTGTCCTGTAACTTTTTTTCGCAGAAGAAAAAGGGGCCGTAAACTTTAAACCGTGAGATTGCACAAAACACGTTAACTTTTGGTGAATTGCGAATTTGTTGCACGAGTGCGTGAGGATTCTCTACCGCCCAGATTCGCACATTGTGTCTGTTCACTTCACCATTAAGAAAAAATGTTGCTTCATCACTGAAAACAAGTTTCGCACTGAACGCATCCTCTTCCATGAGCTGTTGCAACCGCGCCGAAAATTCAAAGCGTTTGACTTTGTCATCGGGTGTCAGGGCTTGTAGCAATTGTAAACGGTAAGGCTTCTGCTTTAGCCTTTTCCGTAAGATTTTCCAAACCGTCGGCTGTGGTACGTTTAGCTCCCTGGTTGCTTTATTCGTCGACTTCTGCGGGCTACGCGTGAAACTTGCCCGCACGCGTTCAACCGTTTCTTCGCTCACTGCAGGCCGACCCGTTGATTTCCCCTTACAGAGGCATCCAGAAGCTTTAAACTGCGCATACCATCGCCGAATGGAGTTAGCAGTTGGTGGATCTTTGTTGAACTTTGTCCTGAAGTGTCGTTGCCATGTTATGACTGACTGATGCGAGTGCATTTCAAGCACGACATACGCTTTCTCGGCTCCTGTCGCCATTTTGTCTCACTGCGCTCTCGAGCGCTCTGGCGTCAGAAACCTGAAGTGCGGCTTCAGCCGAACAAACCTTTGAGTTTTTCTACGTATCTGTAGTATGTCGTGATCATATGTCAATCAATGGAGCTACAGTGAATTTATGAAATCGCTTCAATGATTTGTAATAGCCCTGTACTTTAAACGTAAGTTTAAGTACTGTGATACAGCCAAATTAATCTTTAGAGCTGTCAGCAAACTGTAAAGGCAGTCTTTTATACTGTCAGCCAACTTCAAACTATATATTCTGATGATGCTCTTTCTCATTTGAAGAATAATAGAAAATACAAAGTGCATCGTTAGGCTGTTTCCGAAAACTTAGTACAATATGCGTAATAAAATATTCCTGGCTCTTGTTCTGTTGTTTGTATCTGACCTTCATAGAAGCTACAACCGCCCCTCTCGTCCCGATGAAGTTTTCCGCAAATGGTGCGTCAACTTTTTCTCCAAGAAATTAAATGGACTGTGGCAGTAAGCCCTGAATATTTTCTTAAATGTCATATTTCTGACCGTAAAAGTTAACATTTTACAGAGTCTAGTATTCAACAGTCGTCTTACTAAAACTGTCATAACACACCATAGCTTGGTGTGGTAGATAACAGCGCCAGGGTGTTACAGTGTTCCTAGACTAAGTACCAGACGGCTTTCGATAGAGTTCAGAGCTGTCGATTATGGAACAGAGTGAGAGCTTACCGACAATCACACCAGATTGGTAATTTCGACACGGAACTTCTTTTCCTATGCAAATTAAGTCTTGTTCTTAACTAGATGAAACGACAAACGTAAAGCTGATTTCGGGGTATTTGGAGGAAGTATTTCAGAGCCGATACACAGCGTACAGTAAGTATGAATGATACAGCGGAGGACGTCGTAAGCTCCATGCAACTTCTGCGGACGATGTACTGGATGAATGCAACTACAGACGACAGCATCGAAATGCTGCAGGACTCGCAGAGCATCGATAATTGGTGCAGGGGTTTGTAGTTAGCCCTCGCGGTGCGGGATAAGCCGAGCGGTCTGAGGCGCTGCAGTCATGGACTGTGCGGCTGGTCCCGGCGGAGGTTCGAGTCCTCCCTGGGGCATGGGTGTGTGTGTTTGTCCTCAGGATAATTTAGGTTAAGTAGTGTGTAAGCTTAGGGACTGATGACCTTAGCGGTTCAGTGCCATAAGATCGCGCGCGCGCGCGCGCGCGCGCAGACACACACACACACACACACACACACACACACACACACACACACACACACACACACACACACACACCAACGTGAAGAAGCGTAAATTATTGTGCACAGGTAAACGAATAAATCTCTTACTGTCATAAGGGGATGCCGCGACGTTCACATAGCAAATTTACTTCATACTTCGTACACTTCTTGTAGTCCATTAGGATAACGTAATGTGTAAGTAGTAAGGCGTACTATGACGATTTCGAGAAAATAACAAGAAAAGTATTACACGTCGATGATGTATCGGTGCACTGCGACTCTTGAGCACGAGCTGGCGGCGGTCATGTGATTAGCCTTGAGGCTCCGTAATCGATGTATCGCTAGATCGAGTCCCGCTCATGTTTTTTAATTAATATTTCGTCAGCACTTGCCACGGTTTCATACTTGAAACGTGATATCACGAAGACACGTGCATTTCCATGAACTTTTATTGTATTTCCAGTGTTACGAGTATTTCGTTGTTTGCTACTTATGACAACGAATATTATATTCATAATCATCGACAAGTAGACGACCAAATGCATAGAATTCACTTCAAAATACATGCCTGTCATGATTTCCGATATCCCTTATACCTGCAATCGGGTAAGGTGGTGCTGAGAACAACTGCTTTGCACCTGGATACTTCGATTTGTACACGCAGATTTCAAGGACGAGGGACAGGCCTGGAAAGCGCAAGTCAAACAGGGATAAATAAAGGTGTAATTTACTTCATTCAGTAATACGAGTTGCAGTATGACAGAATATGAGAGTAATGTTAATCGTCTAATGCGCTTTCAACATTAAAAATTGCATGTTTTTCATACATGCACAGAAAACATAAATTAAAACGTCTTCTACTCCTTCGAATGAATGCAAGTTTCCCGCATGGACAAGGTAGCTTTAGAGTTTCTAAGGAAGAATAAATCTTGTGACTTTTGAAAGATGTCTTTCTTACGACAGTTTGTACGCAAACCATGCGTAACGCATCTTTCTTAAATGTCCGTACCGAAAATTTACAGTGTACGATTCAATGTTTCCAATACATTTACACGAGAAGCAATTTCTCGTTCGTTGTCAGTCAAGTTTGATAAAGTTTATAATTTGCATATAGAAATAGTCGCATAATACACTGAAGAGCCAAAGAAACTGGTACACCTGCCTAATATCGTGTAGGGCCTCGCGAGCACGCAGAAGTGCCGCAACACAACGTGGCATGGAGTCAGACTAATTTCTGAAGTAGTGCCGGAGGGAACTGACCATGAATCCTGCAGGGATGTCCCTAAATCCGTAAGGGTACGAGGGGGTGAAGATCTCTTCTGAACAGCACATTGCAAGATATTCCAGGTATGGTGAATAATGTTCATGTCTGGGGAGTCTGATGGGCAGCGGAAGTGTTGAAACTCACAAGAGTGGTCCTGGAGCCATTACATAGCAATTCTGGACGTGTGGGGCGTCGCATTGTCCTTCTGGAATTGCCCAAGCCGGCCGGAATGCACAGTGGACATTAATGGATGCAGGCCATCAAACAGAACGCTTACGTACGTGTGGCCTGTCTGTGTTATATAGACGTATCGCTCCAACTGCACGCGCCCCACACCGCTACAGAGCCTGTACCAGCGTCGACAGTCCTCTGCTGACATGCGGGGTCCATGGATACAAGAGGTTTTCTCGATACCAGTACACGTCCATCCGCTCGATACAATTTGAAGAGAGACTCGACGGACCAGACAGAATATTTCCCAGTCAGCAGTACTCCAATGTGTTTGTTGACGGGCCGAGGCGAGGCGTCAAGCTTCGTGTCGTGCCGTCGTAAAGTTTACGCGCTTGGGCCTTCGGTTCCTAAAGTCCATATCGTTGATGTTTCGTTGAATGGTTGCCATGCCAACACTTGGTGATGGCACAGTATTGAAATGTGCAGCAATTTGCGGAAGGGTTGCACTTCTGTCACGTTGAACGATTCTCTTTAGTCGTCGTAAGTCCCGTTCTTGCAGGATCTTTTTCCGGCCGCAGCAATGCCGGAGATTTCATGTTTTTACCGGATTCCTAATACTCACGCTACACCCTTAAAGTGGTCGTACGGGAAAATCCCCACCACATAGCTACCTCGGAGATGCCCTGTTCCATCGTTCATGCACCGACTAAAACACCACGTTCAAACTCAGTGAAATCTTGATAACCTGCTATTGTAGCAGCAGTATGCGATCCTAACAACTGCGCCAGACACTTGTCTCATATAGGCGTTGCAGACTGCAGCGCCGTGTTCTGGCTGTTTATGTACGCATGCCCATATCGGTGTATTTGGCGCGTCAGTGTATTGTTTGTAATAAAAATTAGTAAACAGGAAAATAACATTGTAAATTCAATAGTTTATTGAGAATGTCTTTGCCTTCTGCTACCTCTGGGGGCCGAACCGCACAATAACCCTCGCACAATAACCCTGCGTTCGGTAAATGGAAATGTCGTGTGGCTAGGGCCTCCCGTCGGGTAGACCGTTCGCCTGGTGCAAGTCTTTCGAGTTGACGCCACTGCGGCGACCTGCGCGTCGATGGGGATGAAATGATGATGATTAGGACAACACAACACCCAGTCCCTGAGCGGAGAAAAATCTCCGACCCAGCCGGGAATCGAACCCGGGCCCTTAGGATTGACAGTCTGTCACGCTGACCACTCAGCTACCGGGGCGGACCCTGCGTTCGGTGTGGGGCGGCGGTGGACTGATGTAGCCTGTTGCGGGGGTTGTGTACCACTGAAGATGCGGCGGGACGAAGCCTCACTGTCGTTTCTAGGCCCCCGGTTTAATACATACATACCAGGATACGCGAACTCTGCAACCACAACCTTTCGCAACTTCCAAAAAATGGTTATAGTAAATAGAAAAAGTATTTGCTGATGATTGGATTTGAACTGGCGACCGCAGAACGCAGAGCAGCGATGGCAAGCGCTGCTCCACTTTGCACGCACCAGCTTTCCTGGCAGTGCTCCCTCGCCACGAGAAACCCCAACCCGTTGACCGTTTCAGAAGCTCTCATCGGGGCCGATAACGCCATTGTGTATCTCGATCTCGTCAGTGGTCCTCTGTATGGCAGCGCTGGCGTATCCTCGTGTTCTGGTCGTGTTATTCACTTCACCATGATAAACCTCGACTTGACGATCATGGAGCGCGTCTTCAGTTTCCTTGAGCGA